>NC_087438.1:55392500-57792500 GCF_036321535.1 Camelus dromedarius
TACCCCAGGAACCATGCATAGAGCGAGATCTATGCATCATAGATCATCTGAGCGAGATCTTAAATATGTTTAAATCCTTCAGATATTTGAAAGAAGGGTGTGGCAAGGACAGGATATTGTGAAAAAGAAGCAAAGAGAATATTAAGATTGAAAATATAATTATTGAAGTAAAAATCTCTATGGATGAGTGAAACATCAGCTTTAAGTATTGAGAGAATTGGAAGCCAGATATGTAATAAAATGCTTATCAGAGAGGAGACACTCAGTAAATATTAATCCCTTCCCTTTCCTTCCTCATCAACTCCCTTCATCCACCTTTTTTATTGTTGGCGCCTAATGGGATGAAAAGAATGAACTCCATCTTGACTTTAAATTTGACTCTGCCCATGTAAGTGAGAAATAGATGATAGAGTATTTAATCTCTTTAATAATTGAGACAAGGAAGAAAGATGTAAAATACGGAGCTTATTAATCATTATAGGAAATAATTTCTCTGCTATGGCCTTGGAGCAGGTACACAAGCTGGTTGTTTCTTTCGTCTGAGGACAGAGAAAGAATGCAAGGAGTCTAATGCTTTTCAGATGAGATTTGAGACTAAATTACTGTATTTCTCAAAAATTGCTAGTTCAGTTAAGGGGTATAATTTGACTTAAAAATGTATGGGGATTCATTTGACTTTTTGTTTACATTTCTGTTACATAAGTAATAAATTAGTAGCAACAAGTAAACAACTTTATTCTTATGTTTAGAAATTTGTTTTCAAGTTAATAAAACTTTTTATTAATGTTTCTCTTAGTTCGTGGAGCAGAGATTTCCCAAGAAGCAGATGACATGGCGATGGAAAAAGAGAAATATGTTGATGAACTGAGAAAAGCACTGGTGTCAGGAGCAGGACCAGCTGACACATACAAGTTTAATTTTTCTAAGGATTCCTGTCATTTCTCCTTTGATAAAAACCTGAAAGATGTTTCAGTAAGTAAAACTTTCCATAATGTTGTAAGTGGTAAGATGTCAGAACACATACTGAGAAATTATTTAAGTCACTAGCATATTATTCCCAGAATACATCAGAAATAAAAGTTGGAAAGTACTTGGTTTCTAAGTTGGAAAATCCTTCAAAGTTATAGGCATTATATGTGTTTTATATTAATGAATTATGGAACATAATTATTAGAAAATGTATTTTGTTTTTAATGCTTTAAAACTAAATATTGAGATAATTACATGAATGAGCAATTCTGAAAAGTGGGGTCAGAAGTTTTATACCATGAGGCAAGGTTTATTGAAATAAGTTTGGGGAAATACTGATTTTAATAAAGAAAATAACATATTTTCTTCTGAATATTTAATAATTATGACTTATTTTCTTCCTTAGTAGAATGTATTTGAAATTATAAAATGATATAGTTAAGTGTAGTCAGATGTATGACTAGAAATTAAGGTATTTTATTTATGTTATCAACTTAGAATTATTAAAATAAAAAGAAATAACTTTCAACCCAAGCTTTCCAAAACTTGCATACTATAAAGACAAGAATATCTGCTACTTGTCCTGCTCAGTTTCTACATTTTTTGCACCAATTTAAATCACGGCAGATGATTTATTTATCAAAAGTATAGTACTTAGTGTTTGTATATTTTATTCAAGTTTATGGTATATTTAGAGGTTGAATTACGTGCTTTTTATCAGTGGTTTGTCAGTCAGATATTAGATCTATAATACAAGAAAAGGAGGGAAATTTTCACTACATTAAGTTTAGAGACTGTTATAGACAGTTTGTGCTGGAGCTAAACTGAATTTTAAAAATTATTTTTTAAGAAAATTCTTTAATTCACAATGATTAAAAGGATGTCACCAATTAGCGAAACATTTGAAGGAACAGATGGAATCATTGCTTTCATTTATCCTATAGAGAATAATTGAAAGAGCCTGGATTCAGTAATTGTATCTGTTTAAAAGATACATACTTATTCTGCTAAGCTGTCCGCTTACATGAGTTTTAATATGCTGAGGTCCTTAAGATGAAAATTTAAAATAGGGTAAGTAAGGTTTGAGCTGACTACTGAAATTTTGTTATTTATCACAAAATGTTCTTTCCTATGATTCAAGTACAATCAAATGTATACTACAGAACTGTTGACTCTTCTGATATTTTGAAGCAGATCATTGTCAAATTGAGAATAATGCTATTTCCCACTCAACAAGCATTTGTTTATAATAACTAACATTATTTCATGCAGCCAGTTTCTGGTTTTCATCTATTTTGTGTACCCTGGTGTGTAACAGATCCCAAGTTTCAGAGGTATCTTCTGGGAACTTAGAAGGCTTTTGGTATCTTTGGCATGGTGGAAAGGAGGGTTAGGTACATCAGGCATGGATGGAGTACTTGCCATGCTTGGAGATACATCTGATCTTGTTGCTTTTGTGAAGAAAGAACTTCAGTTCCTCATGACTTAAGGCTTTTACAATCGACTTGGCATTTATCAGTCTCAAAAACTGATAATAATCCTGAAAAGATACCTTGTTTACTACCCTGAAGTTAATCAACTTTATTAGAGCCAAAGCCTTGAACCACCTTTCAACAGGTTTTCTCAAGAAATGGAAACAGAATAAGAGATTCCTAGCAATGCAGAAGTGTTGGTTTCCAAACAGATATGCCCTAAAACAGTACAATGCAGTTTAGATAGGTGCCTTATTATTTATTCATTTTTTCATTTGCTTACGAGAAAAAGAAAGGCTACTCCTAGAACAGTTTGATGAGGAGGAGTTCGTGACTTGACTTACTTGATAGATATTTTTGGATATTTGGATGTGGTAAAACTTTCAGTTTGAGGTGCTTTGAGTCAGCCTTATGGATGCAGATGAAAATCACAAGTTCATTTGGCTAAACTTCCGTGGGAATCTTCTGGTGAGTGCTTCAGGATGTGTTTCTGCAAGTTGAATTTCAGAGTGACAGTATCTTGTAAATTCATCTGCTGGCAAAAATATGCAGACAATTGGAAACATGGCAGAATAGTTTTTAAGGCTAATTTTGCTTTGGATGACCTAAAAATTTAAAAGGAGTTTGTAATCCTTTCCTTGATGACACACACATCTGATTGTTGCCAATAATGACCTCCTAACACTTAGAAGAAAAGAAAAGAATGAATGTAGATTCAACTCAAAAAGTTGTAGTGAATTCGGTTGTTTGTTGACATAAGCTTACTCTCCCATGGTAAAGTATATTCCATGAGTTCTAAATACAGTCTGCTGTGAGTTTCATACCACTGAGAGTTAGGGTTTTGGGGCAGTTGTTGGCTGTCACTTCAAGAAGTTTTATAAGTCTAATGCTGCATTGGAGATTTCTCCATAATTTGAACGTTTAGAGTATTTAAGTCATACAAGGCTTATTTGAAATTTACATTCATATCAAATTTTCTTTCTTTTCTGTTTTTTAAAAGGGGGTAACTACTAATTTTTATATTCAAAAAGACCTGATTTTTTGGAAATAGTATCTTGTGTTTTATTAGAGTGAAAGAATTGTCATTTTCCAAAGCAATGAAATATTTAATATATATATATATATATATATATATATATATATATATATATATATATATAGTGTGTATGTTGATATTTATATATATTGTTTGGAGGGAATCAGTCCATAATTTTAATGAGATTGCTTTTGAGCTCATAATACCTAAAATTTCATTTATGCTCTCATTGGCTTTTCCTTGCAGTAACATAGAAATTTTTTATTTTAGCTTAATTCTTATTGGAATAAATCTTGAATGGCCAGCTAGGTGCTCTTTTTTATCTGTAAGGTGTAGACTGCTGCGACCCTTCCTGCCCCATCATTAGAACTCTTCAGTTGGCAGTAGACTGTTCTGAATGAAGATATACTCTAGTGCAAGCATTAAGAACTCATTATCTCTTTACTATAAATACTGTCGCCCACTCAGCAGATTATTCACATACTTTGTGTCACTGTTTTCCCTCTGCCTTTCACAGTTCATAGGGATTCTGCAGTACACACTTTGTCATGCAAATAATACATCTTAATTAAAAATTAAAAAAAAATTAAACTAATTCCTCTTCCTCTTTCGCTTTTGTAATTGGCTCTGTTCAGAAAACATTTTCATTCATGAGCCACATAAAAAAGATCTAATTATTTTTGATAAGAGTAACTTTGGGGTCATCATTTAGCTTGCTCATACCTCTGTTTTCTCATCTATAAAGTTTTGAAGTGATTTCTTGGATTCATTCCAGGTCATCTAATATACTGTAGTTTTATATTTCTAAAAATACTCCTAATGAAGGAAAGCCATGAGGTTTGAAGCAAAATTAAACATGATAAACACACACATAAACATAACACATTCGAATTGGCTTTAGGTCTCTTACAATTATAATAAAATATATTTACATTTTCTTTTCTTTCCTTTTCCCTAACCTCATCATCAAATATTGGCTTCAGATACAGTCTAGACTGAAAATGTGATGATTTAAATAGCATGGAGGTTTGCTTTTCTCTGATGTAAAGATCCAAATAGGCAGGCCTGGGTTAATACGATGACTTTATGATATGGAGGCCTAGAGCTGCTTCTTTTTCTCTTTATTTTCTTTTTTGTATATATACATATTTTTAAAGTATATAGTCAATTTACAATGTTGTGTCAATTTCTGATGTACAGCATAATGCTTCAGTCGTACATGAATGTACATACATTCGTTTTCATATTCTTTTTCACCATAAGTTACTACAAGATAGTGAATATAGTTGCCTGTGCTATACAGTATGAACTTGTCATTTATCTATTTTATATATAGTAGTTAGTATCTGCAAATCTCAAACTCCCAATTTATCCCTTCCCATCCCTTTCCCCATGATAACCGTAAGTTAGTTTTCTATGTCTGTGAGTCTGTTTCTGTTTTTAATCAAGTTGTTTTGCCACTTTTAACAGTGAGTTTTTACCTCATGATCACTGTTACGTTCACCTTTCAAGCAACAGGACTGAGTTAAAGAGAAAATAACATACGCATTTTCTTTAAGGCCATCACACTAATATGTCCTTTATGTAATATTATGGCCTTGTGTAAAAATGCTTTACTTTTGCTCGAATCCCATTGTCCAGAATAAGTCACAGGGCTTCACCTAGCTGCAAGAGAATCTGTGAAATATGATTTTTAAGCTGTGTCTTATGTCCAGAAATTTTTATTACTGTGTAAAAAGGGGAAAGTGGATATTGAGGGACGGTGGGCAATCTCTGCATGTTTATGTTTAGGAGAGATTGAAATGTCATTCAGTCAAAAGTTTCCATTTAATTGTTACAGGGATCTTCCTCTAGTATTTTCATTACGAATAATCGTTTAAGTCATATTTTAGTTTAAAAAACTAAACTATATGTTACAACATATAATAAGGTATAGGTTAGTTTGTAGCTTACTATATGTCATAACTTTTTTGTTAAAGTAGAAAATACATTCTAAGTTCGAACAGCCTCTCTACATTTATTTAACTTACATTTCTCAGATATATAAAAACGAACTAAAATAAGTTAGCCCAAACCAGTCAAAGTTGTTTTTAAAAACAGCAGTCCAAAATCCTGTATTATTGCCATGTGTCCCTGTGGTTTGAGGGACTTTGAAATCAAATGGATATTTCCAGATGAAATATCAGAATTGGAGCATTTATTATGGTACTCTGCCAAAGACTTTATCAAAAATAGTAATGATTTTCAGGTTTGTAGGAGTATGCGTTGCAAATGTGTTGCTTGAATGCCTCAAAAAGAAATCATAGTATTTTGTCATAAAAGTATTTCTATACATCTGCTGTATTTGTATTAAACACTTTACAATCTTGACCGTTTGGAATGTGGGAACCAAATCAGTAATGTAAGTGGTGCAGAAATCCTGTTCAAAGTATAAGCCATAGAAGAGACTTTAGAACTATTACTTTAAAAATGATCAATTTTTAGTTACACAATTTTGTCTTTGAGAACTCATTTTCTTTTTCTAGTTTCATATTGTTCTGCTTCGACTTAAAATGTTTTCTTTTATAAGAAACATCTCAAAGTCATTATACTTTAATTTTTTCAGTTATTCCAGGATTTTTCAGGAAAGAAACAACTTTCTTAGTAAAACAGAAGTAGAAAGTAGCATGTAAAAACTGTGCTCTAAAAGAACTTTTGAAGGTTAATAGTATTGCTTATTACTTTTCAGTTAATCTCCTTTAGCTTGTGCTCTCACTTCATCATTGTCACTGTATGTGAGGAAACAGTTGCTGAAAGCATAAACAAATTCCTAAGGAAAGCAGAGGTAGTAAGTTAGGTAGAGTAGAGCCCAGGCCTCTGTTAAAATCAATTAAAATAACCTTTTTGTTTAGGTGTAATGTGCATACAATAAAATGTACCTATGTATAATGTAAAGTTTTCATCACTCCAGACAGTAACTTCATGCCTTTTTGAAATCAGTCCTTGGTTACCCTCTTTCCTCCCCAACTCTGCTCACTCTCCAAGCTCCAGGCAACCACTAAACTGCTCTTTGTCACTAAAGAGTAGCTTTACGTATTTTAGAATTTCACATAAATGGAACTGGACAGTATGATGTACTCTTGCATGTAACTTTATTTACATAGTATAATGTTTTTGAGATTCATCATTGTGTGTTTTTTTCAAGTTTCATTTTTTTTTTATTGTTTTGGGAGGGAGGTAATTAGGCTTATTTACTTACTTATTTATCTTAATGGAGATGCTGAGGATTGAACCCAGGACCTCCTGCATGCTAAGCATGTGCCCTGCCACTGAGCTATACCTTCCCCCCTATCATTTTGTGTTTTGTGTCAGTTCATTCCTTTTGATTACTGAGTAACATTCCATTGTATGGATATGCCACATTGACTTTTTCATTGTATGTGGATGGTTTTCAGTTGTGGAAATTAATAAAGCAGTATATACATATATATACATTGTATATGAATATACATTCATGTATAAATCTTTTTGTGGGTATATTAAAAATAGCTTTATTGAGATATAATGTGCATATTGGAAGTGTACAATTTGATAAATTTTAAAATGTGTGCATACCCATGAAACTGTTGCCACAATCAAGATAATGAACAAATCCTCATTCCCCACCAATTTGTTTTGTATACATTTGTAATCTTGTTTCCCAGTCTTCTGTACCTCTCTATTTAGTCCCCAGACAACTCCCTATCAGCTTTCTTTTCACTAAATTATTTTATATTTTCTAGAGTTTTATGTAAATATAATCCTATAGTAGGTACTTTTTGACGGGAGGGGGTCTGGCCTTTTTCATTCAGCACAACTATTTTGAGATTCCTCCAGGTTGTTGTGTGATTCATTAATTTATTCCTTTTTTTTTTTTTTTACAACTGAGTAAATATTCTATTTTATGAACATGCCCTGATATATTTATGCATTCATCTGTTGATGGACATTTCAGTTGTTTCCAGTTTTGGACTGTAACAGATAAGCAACCATGAATATTTGTATACAAGTCATTGTATGGAAATATGTTTTATTTTTTTGGATAATGCATAGGAGTAGAATAGGTGGCTTAAATGATTGGTGAACATTGAATTTTTTAAGAAACCAATGAACAGTTTTCCACAGTGGCCATAGTATTTTCCATTTCCACCAGCCATAAATGAGAATTTCAGTTCCTTCATATCCGTGTCAACACCTATTATTTAAATTTTAGATAGTCTAGTGGCTGTGTATTAGTATTTCATTATATTTTAAATTTGCATTTCCCTAATGTCTAATGATGATATTTGCCATCAGTATGTTTTCTTTAATGATATGTTTGTTTGGTTCCTTTACATATTTTCAATTGGGTCACTTGTTTCCTTATTGAATTTCGAAGAGGTTTTTACATATTCTGCACACTAAGTCATTAACAGATATACAATTACGCCTCTATTTGTGGGAGTAGAGGAGAAATTCTTAATTTTCACGGAGTCCAATATTTTTTATTTATCAGTCATGCTTTTAGTGTCATATCTGGTGAATTTCTGCCTAGTCTAAAATCACAGAGATTTTTCTCCTAAGCTTTCATATATGAGTTTTATAGTTTTAGGTTTTATATTTAGAGTCTGTGACACATTTTGTGTTAATTTTGGTATATACTGCAAGATGTGGATTGAAATTCATTTTTTGCATATTGATATTCAGCTGTTCTAGAATCCTTTGGTGAATTCTCCACTGAATTTTCTTGAGTTCTGTTAAAAATCCCTTGACTACATACATATAAGTCTATACCTGGACTCTGTTTTGTTCTGTTGATCTATTTACTTATCTCTGTGCCAATCTCAGACTGTCTTAATAACTTAGATTTATAATAAAATTTGAAATTGGATAATGTAAGTCCTTCAACTTTGTTCTTTTTCAAAGTTGTTCTGGATATTCTCTATATTTCAAATTTTCTGGTGATGTTTAGAATCAGGTTGTCAGTTTTTTACAAATAAGTCTGCTGAATGCATTGAACCTATAGAATTGACAGTATTGAGTCTTCTGACCTACGACCAAGATATAGCTCTTCAATTATTTAGGTCCCCAGGTCAACTGGGTTCTCAACTGGAGGAGGTTTTGCTTTTCCAGGGACCTTTGGCAATGTGTGGAGGCATTTTTGATTTTCAGAGCCAGCAGCAGCTGCTGGCTTCATAAGTCTATGATCTATTTTTAGTTAATTTTTGTGTAGGTTGAAGTTCATTTTCTTGGATATGAATGTCTAGTTGAACTAACCAGTAGTTGAAAAGACTCTCCTTTTTCCATTGAATTGCTTTTGTACCTTTATTAAAAGTCATTGGCTGTATTTGTGTGGGTCTATCTCTGGAGTCTGTATTCTGTTTCATGAATTTATCCTCTATCCCTCTACCAATACTGCACTGTCTTAATTATTGTAGCTACATTATAAGTCTTAAAATCGGGTTGTGTAATTCTTCCAACTTTATTCTTTTTTTTCAATGTTGTTTTAGATCATTTAGCTACTTTACCTTTCCAAATACATTTTAAAATCAGTTTTATATACAAAAAAAAGCCCCAATTGAGTCTTCTAATCCATGAACATAGTATGTTTCTTAGTTTTTCTTTGATATCTTTCATCAGCATTTTGTAGTGTTTAGCACAGAATTTCTGCACAAGTTTTGTTAGATTTATTAGTAGGTATTTCAGTCTTTGGGAAGTTAATACTAATGGTTTTGTTTTTTAATTTGAGTTTCCAATAGTTCTTTACTAGTATATGAAAATACAGGGTTTGTGTGTGTGTGTTTGTGTGTTGACCTTGTAATCCCCAACCTTGCTAAATTCCCTTATTTGTCCCAGGGTGGTTTGTTGTTTTTGTGTATTTGTATAGATTCCTTGGGATCTTTTATGTATACAGTAATGTTATCTGCCAGTAAGAATAGTTTTATTTATTTTCAATCTTTATGCCTTTTATCTCCTCTCTTTTCCTTATTTTACTGGCTAGGACATGAAACTACTATGTGGAATTTTCGTGGTAAGAACAGAAATCTTTGACTTATGTCCCATTTTAGGGGGAAAACATTCAGTCTTTCATCATTACATATGCTCTTAGCTGTAGTTTATTTTTCATATGCTCTTTATCAAGTTATAGAAATTTCTTTCTATTCTTAGTTGGATGATTGGTTTTATTGTGAATAGGTATTGAATTGCCTTAAATGCTTTTTCTGCATCAATTGATGTGGGCATATGAGTATTCTTTTTTAGACTGTTAATATGGTTGATTACAAAGATTGAGATTTTGCCTTGCATTCCTGGAATGATCTACTTGATCATGGTGTATGTCTGTGTTAGTGGGGAGAAGAGTGCCACTTGATCAGTGCAGGGTGAGTATGCATGGATAATAAGTCTCTGCCCACAATTTCTGTGTCCACAGCACCAAGTTGGGAGAGGAAGGGACCTCATGAGTTCAGGGTGAGGATAGTAGACTAGGCTCCACCTTTAGTCTCCTGTCTTTTGTACAAGATGGGGATCAGGATGGGGATAAGTGTAGCTTCTTCTGGGTTCTTTGCCTGAACTGAGAGGGGAAGGGAAGAGTTTTAGGCAAAAGGATTCTGTGCTGGTTAACCCTTTTCTGCTTCCTATAGCCAGACGGAAGTGGCTTTTCTTTTTGTTTATTTGTACGCACTGTTGTTGTCATCTTTCAGACTTCTTTAATATCCAGGTTGGATGTATAAAAGGCAACAAAACAAAACCAATCAGGGAACTCTTTGCCAAATCTTCCCTCAAGTTCCAAGATTCCTTTTAAATATGCTTTCTTTTCTCCACCTTAAGGAATCTTTTTAATAGTTGCTCTAAGTATCTGTCGGGATTTTTGGTTGTAATTAGTGAGAGTAATAGAAGTAATGAACTATCTCCATCTTACCCAGAATCAGAATTCTGAGTTGTCTTTTAAGTGATTTTATTTTTTTTTTAAGTCTTTTATATTTACCCACAAAGTTACCTGTTCTGGAGTGATTCATTATTCTTTGTAGATACAGATTTCTGTATAATATTATTTATTTTCTGTCAGAGGGACTTCTTTTTTTTTAATTTATCAAATTTATTTTTTTATTATGGATATTGCTATAACAGAATATAAAAATTAAATGATAAAAATTTCTTCTAAGATTACAATTTAACTTCATCTTTAAAAAGTTCATCTATTTTTAAAATTATACATACTCAGGTAAAAAAAGGCTCTTTGACTTAAACTTATGACATCAGAATTAAATTCTAGAAATAAATGCTATGGCCATCTAAAAGTTTATATTGACAAATTGCATACATTTTCCAATTATAATGCAATATTTGTACACAGAATAATTATATATATACTTCACTTACATTGCTGATGTATAATAGTTACCCAAAATGTCTTGAGAAATGAGGCGTAATATAGATTCAAACTAAATAGAAGATCAGTCTCAATTACAACGTTTCTTTCACAACTAATAAAAGATAATCCAAACATTTTCTGAATATAAAAAAAGTCCCATGCTTCGTGGTGTGTTCTGGGAATTCCAATATATTTTAGATGAGAGATGTTGACCATGAAGGAGTTCACTGCTGTGCTCACTGGTAAAGTTGGAGGAACTCTGGTCCAAAGGAGGCGATTGCCCTCCATCCACTGGCCTCAGTGCAGCTCAGGTGAAGATCTAATTGAGTGAGTGAATGCAGCCTGGCCGTTTGGGAGGCCTGAGTGGAGGGGAGGGAACAGCACAGCTTTAATATGAGGGCCCACTCCTGGGAAAGGGATCATCAGGACTTGGTGCTTGGTCCCCTGGCTGGTTTGTAAAAGCCCCTTGTGATGTGCTGATTGTCATGACCTCTTCCAGGAACTTGAGCACTTTTAGCATCTCCTCCATCTCTTCTTGTGTAGACTGTAGGGATCTCTCTTTCTTCAGTTCTTGGATGAGAAATTTGATTTCCTTCCTTGAACTCAGGTTGACCGTCATCAACTTTCTGTAAGTGTCAGTGAGGCTGGGTATATTTGCTGGCTCCTTCTCTAGCCTGGCATTCTTTAAAGTTGTCTCCTTTTTAGCCACACAAAGCTTGTCAGTGAGGTGGCATTTCTCCTCAATCTGTGCATCCAGTGTTTTTGCCAGTTGCTTTTCATGTCTTCTATTAAGTTGACTTCTAACAGACTGAATAAGTCTGAAAGTAAATAAGACACCCACCAATAAGCTGAGGACAGGCAGACTCAACACTATCTCCTAGTGGAGGCTCTGGAACATGAACTGAGAACACAGGCCATTGGGCAGCAACAAAACCAGAACCGCACTCAGCTTCCTAAGGATCAGCCCAAAGCCAAGCTCCACAGAGGACAGCAGCCCCTCCATGGCACTGATCCACCACAGAGCTCTGCCCAGTTACCGTGGACCCACCAGCCACAACAAGCCCCAGGGGATACCCCAACATTCTACCTGGAACCCAACCAGCAACAGACATCCTGGATTGGTCAGTTATCTGGTCAGAACTGGTGGGGAGGAGGGGGTGTTGTTAGAGGAGAGGGTTGTAACTAAAATGTCATTTTCTCCATTATTGTCTAATGGTAATTTTTTCTTACCTCTTTCTTTCTGTGTTTTTATCTGTATACAGAGGGACTTCTTTTAATGTTTCTTTTCATGCAGGTCTGCTTGTGATGAGTTCTGTCAGGTTTTGTGTATCTGCAAAAGTCTGTATTTCACAATTCTTTTTAAAAGATATTTTCACCAGGTATTAAGTTCTAAGTTGATGATATTTTTCTTTGAATACTTTAAAAATGTTGCTCTACTATATTCTGGCTACTTGTCATGTTTTTCCTATCTAAGCAATGTGCCTTCTTTCTCCAGCTTCTAAGATTTTTCTCTTTATCACTGCTTTTGAACAGTTTGATTATAATGTGCCTTAATGTACTTTTCTCTTTATTGATCCTCTTTGATCTGTTAGTTCATATTTTTTTGGTCAATTCTGGCAAATTTTGGTCATTATTCAAATAGTTTTTCTGTTACCCTTCCTCCCTGTTTGGAGACTCTAGTTACCTGTATATTACGTTGCTTGAATTTGTCTTATAGCTCACTTATCCTCTTTTTCTTCCTTTTTAAAATTTTCCCCATTTTTTATTTTGAATAGTTTCTATTGCTCAGCTTTCATATTCATTAATTGTTTCTTTTCTATGTCTAATATGCTGTTAATTCCATTCAGTATATTTCTTATCTCAGATGTTGTGGTTTTCATCAAAGTTTGATTTACATCTATTTAATATCTTCTATAAATCACTTTAGCATATGCAGTCTTTTTTATATCCTTGAATATATGGAATAAAATTTTAATAACTTTTAATGACCTTGTCCATTAATTCTATAATCTGTATTATTTTGGCTTAGGTTTTGATAGATTTTTCTGCCCTGTCATAATTCCTGTGTTCTATTTTCCCTTTTTGTTGCATGTACATTAATCTTTGTTTGGATGCCAAACATTGTGAATTTTCTTGTTTCTGCTGCATACGTTTGTATTTCTCTAAACCTATGCTTTGTTCTGGGACACAGGTGGTTTACTTGGAAACAATATAATCCTTAGGGTCCTGCTTTTAAACCTTTGTTAAAGAGGACCAGAACATTTGTTTTAGGTCTAATTTTATACGCCTGAGGTAAAATATTTCTGCTTCCCTTATCAGGCTGCTGTTGTTTCTACACAGGGTAGTAAAATCAAGAATGTTGTAATCCTGTATAGTCTTTTAGCTTTGCCTATCTATTACAGTAGCTTAAGTTAGATTGCATGGTGTGATAACCTGTCTCTTAGGTTTATTGCTTATTTTGCCCCTATTGGAAACTTTTAAACTTTGAGATAGCTCCCTCCTGAGTAAAATGGCATAGTCTACTAGATATCATTGCTTCACTCTGTGTACCTAAGACATTAAGGTTCGGGAAGAGAATTATCAGGGCACCTGAGTCAAAAGTTGTGATAATCTTCATTATTTAGTTTTTTTTTTTTTTCAATTTGGATTTTCTTTTAATTCTCATGACTCTCCAGCTTTAATTAAAAGTAAATCATTAAGTTATTATCATTTAAAATTTTAATCTATTAGGATAAAGAGATTAAGGTGATTCTAGGCCTTTGACATTTTCACTTAAGAAAGTTAAATTTTCAAAGTAGATTTAGGTTACCTACATTGTTAATACTGTTCTAATTACTGCATAGAAAAAGTTTAAGTTAGCTATACTTTGACAATTTGGTTTTCTGAAGCTATGAAGACCTATGGTCTTCTTTATCAATTTAATTAAATTACATTTAGTTCTTTATTTTCTTAAATAGGCATTTCTTTTTTATTTCTTAAAGCAAATTGTTTTATTATGAAATTCAGTCAAGAATCAGATTTTCATTTACTGTTACTAGCCTGAAATTGTAAGTAAATAACCAATTGAGAAAATAGGCTCTAAAACATTTTAGGAACATCTAAAATCAGATGGTGATGAAGATGGTACCTACTTCTGTGTTAGTAGGAAAAATTGTGGAAAATAATTGCTAATTGATATTTAAGCTAAATATTTTAAAAATGAATTCAGAACAGAAATCTTTACTGTTGATAAATAAATCACAACTAATGTAATAATTAGACCATCTAGGATGTTTCAGTGGGCGAGACTGAAAGAGATGCAATGTATTATAGTTGTATGCACCCCCTCAAAAAGTGTTGAATTTAGGAGGCTGCAGAGAGAGAAATACTGTTCAAATGACATTAAAACTAGTATACATTTTTGAAAGACTATATACTTAGATTGTTTAAAACATCACTATTAAAACAGTTATAGCCTACAGCATCTGTATGACCCATGCCGGACATGCTGCTATCCTACTGCCTGATGACCTGATTGGATCTCAGGTGAGACACTTTGGGCATCTTATATTCAGTTGTTTGTCCTCAGTTTTTCTTTTATAATTCAGAAATAATACTAATACCTGACTCAGTGGTTGTAAGGATCTAATGAATTAGTGTATAGGGGTGTGTGTGTGTGTACTTTTTCTAGGACAGTTCTTTTTCAGACACTTTATAAATCTTTGTTATTAATTATTTACTTGGATGTCTCTTCCATTATACAGTAAAGTCCTTGAGGGCAGTAACCATGTCTTAGCTAAGTTTGAAATTCCAGCAAACCTGGATGTTTTGGGGGTGGTCTTTTGTTGAGAGGAAATGTGTTATAATGGAAAGAACTCAAGATTTTGTCTTGAGTCTTGTATCTAATTCTAACCATATGGGTTTCATCAAGTCATTTATCTTTATTTTATGATGAAAAAACTGAGTTCAAATAAGCTAATAATACAAACTCTCAGGGTTTATGGTTGTGGGCACTAAGATTGATATGTGTGCAAATCTTTGTAAACTGTGAGTTGATATAATGTGAGTCTTGTCCCAGGAGCCCATTGGGTTGATGCCTTGTAATCAGAAGGGCCTCAAGCATATACTTATGTAAATGAGTTTATACACGTTGTCTAGACATTTTGTTATGCTGGTTTAAAGTTGTATCCCATTTCAAGCTATATTTTTTGAAGTTCCGTATAAATAACATCAATTTAAATATGTGAATGCAATTTTTGTAATCTTAATTTCACTTTTAATATATCTGGAGATTAAAAAAATTGAGAGTGGCTTAGACTTCCCTTGACCTCAGAGAAGCCTTTTTAAACAGATGTTTGTTATTATTATAATGTGTACTCTTTTCAGATGTAAATTTACTGGTAGATTCAGAACTTCGTTTTCTTTGTTGAATTTTCTGGCAATAACAACATAAGTTGATTAAAACTGGCCATCAGTAGATAATTTTTATTCAAAACTGGAAGCATCCAAATAAAATAATTATTCAAAAAGACATACCATGAAAACAGTTAAAGACTGATTATTTGTGCAACTCCTGGAGACAATGTGCTATTTCCGGCTACAAATGATCCAAAACCAGTCCAATAGTGGAGATAGGCCCATTGTGACTAGAACCATAATGGTGGATTATAATGATGTTTTTCCTGATTTGTTATGGTTCTTGGTCAATTTATAGCTTTTGACGGCTATCTTTTTTTAACATTTTAATTTTATAGAAAAGTGGCAAAAATACTAAGGAGAATTCCTGCATACCGTTTACCCTACACTGATGCCCTAGTATTTACATTTTACGTAGCCATAGTACAATTATTAACATCAGAAAGGTAACATTGACATAAAAATCTACCGATCTTATTTGAATTTTTATCTTTTTACCACTGTCTTAGTCTACTCTGCCTTGCATAACAAATTACTAGAGACTGGGTGGCCGACACATTTATTTCTTACAGTTCTGTAGGGTCGGAAGTCCAAGATCAAGTTACCGTCCAATTCAGTTTTTGGTGAAGGCCTGCTTCCTGGCTTGTACTCATCTGCCTTTTTGCTGTATTCTCATGAGGTGGAGTGAGAGCTAGCTCTAATCTCTTCCGCTTCTTATAGTTACTAATCTGATCATGAGGGGCCTGGCCTTGTGAATTCATCTAAACCAAATTACCTCCCAAAGGTCCCACTTCCAAATACTATCACATTAGGAGGGGTTCAGGTTTCAACATACAAATCTGGGGAAACACAGACATTCAGTTCATCACATTCACTGAAATTTTTTTCCTGGTCCAGAATACAAGTGAATGTCTCACATTGTATTTAATGGTCTCTTTTATCTTTTAGTCTGTGAAAGTTTTTGTCTTTGTTTTTCACTTCTTTGACTCTTTTGAAGAATATTGGCTGGTTATTTTGTATAATGTTCTTCAGTTTGGGTTTGTCTGATGTTTTCTCATGGTTAGATTGAATTTATTGATTTTTATAAGAATATCAAAGAAGTGATACATCCTTCTCAGTGAGACGTGTTATCTACTTGCATCATTATTGGTGACATTAGCTTTGAATACTTGATTAAGGTAGTATCTGCCAGGTTTCTCTCCACTACTGTAAACTTGCTATTTTTTCCCCTTTTGTAGTTAATGAGTATCTTGTGTGTACATTTTGAAAGTATACAAATACCTATTTTTCATCATATTTTTTACCCACTAATTTTAGCACCCATTGATGATTTTTGTCTCCAGTAGCTACTATGATACATTTAATTATGATTTTCTCATTTCATCATTCCATTACTTCATTAATTGGAATTTTGCTGTAAGGAAATCTGCTTCTCCATTTATTTAGTTATTTATATCAGCATGCATTCTCATGAGTACATTTATTCTATTATATGGGTTAAATTATGCTCATTGTTTATTTTCTTTTCTCAAATTGTCCTGGGAACTTCTTCAACTTGACTTTTGTGTGGTTAAATATGTCTCCATTACATTGAACCCCTCTTTGCTTTCTGGCACAACAAGATGTACCAGGCTTATCTTGTCTTTCCCGACCCAGCCCTGAAATCAGCCATGTATCCAAACAGCAACAGCTCCTTTTATTTAAGTGTATATTTTGTAATCAGTATTTGGGTACTAGGTGTTCTTATTGCTCCTGAGGTGCCATGGCCTCTGGGTCCTCTCAGCAGACTGGCAGAGCTAGCAAATATATATGTATACTTACATATATATGTGCACCCCATGGCATTTCTCCATACATCTCCAATGTATGTTAAAAGCGTTTAGTTCAATCCAGTGTCATAGAGTTTATTCTAGCCTTCTCCTCTTTCTTACTTGCAACTTTCTCTGACAGTGAAAAGTCTGGCTTCCATTATCCATGATATGTTTAGTTATTTACTCAGTCCTAGTATACATGTAAAGTCATTTCAGAATTGTTTACTTATATCCTGGTGAAAAACAAATTTTCTAAATATAATATGCTATTTGTATATAATTCTTTTTGTCCTTATCCTTACGGTATACATTTAAAATGTGATTTTCCAGGATGTCCCAAATTAGCTTTGTTCCTTCCCATCCTTTCAGTATTTCTATTCCATTTTGGGTTGAACTCACATTCTGGTTGATGTTAATTAGTTACTTATTTTTGGGAGGATATGAACAATTGCCACATATCAGAGCCATATACACAGCTATATTCAGAAAAGGGCCACTTTTCCCTCATCCCTACTGCCCTCTTCCCATTCCCTTCCTTTTTTCATTACATTCCCAGCCAGCTCCTCTTGGTAACCAAGCTCACTAGTTTCTGGCTTATATGTTCTTTGGTACAAATGAGCATGTTTATTATATCCTGTTCTTTCTTATATGAAGTGTAGTACAGTATAAGCAGGGTTTTTTTTTCCATTTTGATATTTTCACATAACCACGTGTCCTGGAAATCATCCCATGTCAATTCATAAAGAGCTTCTCTTGCACTTCTACAGACATTTCATATTCCACTGTGTGAATATGTCCATTTTTTGACTTCTCTCCTGTGTATGAGTATTTAAGTTGTTTCCAGTATTTCACAATTCAAACAATGCTGCAGTGAATTATCTATGTATTTTCTCTTCAGGGTAAATTCCCAGATGTGTGATTGCTAGAAAATAAGTGCATATATTGTTTTCTTAGATATTGCCAAATTCCCCTACAGAAGAGTTGGACCAGTTTGTATTACCACCAGCAACATAGGAACTTGTCTGGTTCCTCCACAGTCTCACTAACAGAACGTGCTGTTATACTTTAAAGTTTTCTCCAGTCTGATAAGTGTAAAGTAGGTATCTCAGTGTTAATTTGCATTTCTCTAATTCTGAATGAATTTGAACACCTTTTTATATGTGTAAGGGTCATTTTTATATCTTTTTTTGTATATGGTCTGTTTTTGTAATTTTAAATTTTTTTTATTGGGTTTTGGTAGTTCTTTAAAAAAATTTTTTTTTGTAGGGAGGTAATTAGGTTTGTTTGCTTATTTATTTATTTTTAATGTGCGTACTGGGGATTGCACCAAGGACCTTGTGCATGCTAGGCACACACTCTACCACTGAGCTATACCTTCCCCCCGTTCTTCAGATTTTAAGAGCTCTTTATATATTAGAGACATTACCCTTAGTGTAGATATTACTTATTTTAAAGTGTTGCACTGAAATTTATTCAATGAGTGTGCTTCTCTGGTGTTAAACTTCCCCCCATTTTTTAAACATTTTTTATTGAGTTATAATCATTTTACAGTGTTGTGTCAAATTCCAGTGTAGAGTACAATTTTTCAGTTATACATGAACATACATATATTCATTGTCGCATTTTTTTTCACTGTGAACTACCTCAAGGTCTTATATATATTTCCCTGTGCTATACAGTATAATCTTGTTTATCTATTCTACATATGCCTGTCAGTATCTACAAATTTCAAACTCCCCATCTGTCCCTTCCCACCCCCTCCCCCTTGGCACCAACAAGTTTGTATTCTATGTCTATGAGTCTGTTTCTGTTTTGTATTTATTTTTTTTTATTTTTAATTTGTTTTAGATTCCACATATGAGTGATCTCATATGGTATTTTTCTTTCTCTTTCTGGCTTACTTCACTTAGAATGACATTCTCCAGGAACATCCATGTTGCTGCAAATGGCATTATGTTGTCAGTTTTTATGGCTGAATAATATTCCGTTGTATAAATATACCACATCTTCTTTATCCAGTCATCTGTTGATGGACATTTAAGCTGTTTCCGTGTCTTGGCTATTGTAAATAGTGCTGCTATGAACATTGGGGTGCAGGTTTCTTTTTGAAGTAGGGTTCCTTCTGGATATATGCTCAGGAGTGGGATGACTGGGTCATATGGTAAGTCTATTCCTAGTCTTCTGAGGAATCTCCATACTGTTTTCCACAGTGGCTGCACCAAACTGCATTCCCACAGCAGTGAAGGAGGGTTCCCTTTTCTCCACAGCCTCTCCAGCATTTGTCATTTGTGGACTTTTGAATGATGGCCATTCTGACTGGTGTGAGGTGATACCTCATTGTAGTTTCGATTTGCATTTCTCTGATAATTAGTGATATTGAGCATTTTTTCATGTGCCTATTGATCACTTGTATGTCTTCCTTGGAGAATTGCTTGTTTAAGTCTTCTGCCCATTTTTGGATTGAGTTGTTTGTTTTTTTCTTTTTCTTTTTTTTTTTTTTAAACATTTTTTTATTGAGTTATAGTCACTTTACAATGTTGTTTCAAATTCCAGTGTAGAGCACAATTTTTCAGTTATACATGAACATACATTCATTGTCACATTTTTTTCGCTGTGAGCTACCACAAGATCTTGTATATATTTCCCTGTGCTACACAGTATTATCTTGTTTATCTATTCTGCATATGCCTGTCAGTATCTACAAATTTTGAACTCCCAGTCTATCCCTTCCCACCCCCACCCCCTTGGCAACCACAAAATTTCCCCAAATATTAATCTGAAGCAGGTCTATCTCAGATATTCTATACAAAGTCTTTACTGAAAAAATAATGCTATTTTAATCTCTTTGTGACAGAAAATGAATCAGGTATTTTGGTCCCCTCTGTACGGTTCTTGTTATTCTCTAAATATCTCTTATGTATACTATGTTAATAAAAGTGCATAGTTTTTGCGGGTGTGTGGAAATGCCTTATTCTTCAAGAAGTTTTCACTTCTCATTTGATTCAGAATTGGTATCACCTTTCTTAATATTCCTATAGGTTTTCTACAGTATTTCATAATTCAATTTACGCTGAGTTGTGTTCAGGTATTATAACTGCATAAGGTCTGGGACCCTGTACTTGTCTTATTTTACTCCTTTACTGTGCTTAATAATGAGAATGACCACTGGATATCACACATTATGCTACATGCAACCCTGATGACTTTATGAAATAGGTCCTGTTATTCTCTCACTGTTACAGTGAGGAAACAAAGATTCAGCGGTATATAACTTATCCGAAACCAAATAGCTAGTGAGTGGACCAGCTGGGCTTGAACACAGGTGATGTGACTGCAAAGCATGTGGGGCTAATTACCATTATATAGATATAGATATAGGTATATAGATATAAATATATAACGTCTTTTAATTTTATATGCACTTAATGTGCTCAGATTTTTTAGTTGATTTATTAAACTTCTAAGGCATTCACTATATTCCAAGTGTAAAGTTGGGAGAGCCTTCGTAAAAGACCAGCAGTAAGTGGAAAGAGTTACAGCAAGACAAATTGTACATCTGCATGCAACCAGTATACACTGAACTAATGTGGCCGAGTTTGTAAGGATGTTTGAACTTTTGTCAGAGGAAGCTTTCTTATTTTTAAAGACATTATCACAGATTCTGATTACATTGGTGAAAGGAACTCATTCTATACTTGGCTACTGGGTAGATGACATCCCAGAGATGCCCATTTTGTTTGTATGTTGCTTCAGAATTTTCATTCAGAGATCCCAGCTGTGATTTTGTTTTTATTTCTAAGTGCATTAAAATTTCCTTCAGATTACTTGTTCAAATAATTTTTAGAAATCATGTTCAGCATAAATTTTTTCAGTAGGTTTCCTTGTCAATTTGAGATACATATGATACAATTTCACTTATATCGTGTGATTACACCTCATGCCACTTAAATATAGAGATTCAAATAGTTATCAGTAAAAGAATACTTTTTAATAAAGTGTGATAACCTTTTTCATGTTACTTTACAGACTCCTTATAAGCCTTCGGAATAAGTATGATTATTTTTTAGGGTGATTTAGAAATTAAATGATTTACCTGTTCCAGTGCTGTTTTGATGTCTGGAGAATCAGTTTTATTAGCATTTTTTTTTAAAACTTAACATTATACCAAAAATATTTAGGTATAGTAAGGTCTGATGTGCTTATAAATGAAATGAAAATATAGAAATGTAATGTAAAACAGCTGTTAATTTTAAAGGTATTCACCCAACTTAATTAACTTTTCCTCTTAATTAAAAAATATATGACCACTAAAAGCAGAAAATTAAACATTATATTGTAGGATTGATTTTTACCATTTATTCTGTTACTTATTCCTTCCTGCTGATCTGTATTCCCATCTGTATCATTTTCTTTCATCCTGAAGTTATTCCTCTAGCATTTCTTACAGTGTAGATATGCTGTCAGTGATTTCTCTTAGTTTTATTTTATCTGCAGTTGCCTCTGTTTTGCCTTCAATTTTGAAGGATCTTTTTGTTGGACAGAGAATTCTAGATTGACTTTTTGGTCATTGTTTTAGGAATTTCAGTGTGTTAATTTCCTGTTTTTTCATCTGTTGTTTCTTCTGAGAAGTTAGCCTTTATTTGAATTATTATTGTTTTGTATGTAATATGTTTTTTCCTGGCTGCTTTTGATATTTTCTCTTTATCTTTGGTTTTAAACAATTTGACCATGATATGCCTAGGAGTGGAATTTAAAAATATTTTCCTTTGCAGGGGTTTCTATGTTTCTTGAATCTGTAAATTTATGTCTTTCACTCAAATTAAGAAATTCTTGTTTATTATTTCTCAATAACTTTTTTATACTTACTCTCTTTTTTCAGAGACTTCAGTTAAAGTCCCCTTTGTCTTTTTACTTTAAAAATCCTTTTCTCTCTGTTCTTCAGATTAATCATTTGTATTGGTCTTTCTTCAAGTCCATTGTCTCTTTTGTCATCTCCATCCAGTAATTTCTGAGTGTAATATATTTTGTTAATTTCTAGAATTCTCATTTGGTTCTTCTTTATAACTTTTATTTCTCCACTGAGAGTTTCTACTTTTTCATTTATTATAATCGTATTTTACTTTAAATTCTTAATTATAGTTATATTAGTTGATTTAATCCTTGTCTTCTAATTCCAACATCTGGATAAACTGACGTCAGTCTCCATTAATTGTATGTATTGTATTTTTAGTATGTTTTTGTTTCTTCGTTTGTTGGGCACTTTCAGATTTTGTCCTGGACATTGTGAATGATATATTATAGAAAGAGGGTTCTCTTAGATTCATTTAAAGAATACTCTTTTTTTTTTTTTTTTTTTTTGGTCTGTTTGTTTTTTAAGTCAGTTAACTTGGCTGTACTCCAATTTCAAATTCTGTTTCCCATGTGGTGGGTGTTAGCTGAAATTTCAGGTCAGTTCTTTTAACCTTAGGAGGGCTGCTTGGAGTCTGTCTCTCACACACGTGGTTTGAGGATTAGCAAGAGACTTGAACAGTTTATCCACAGAATTTAGAGCTTCCCTTCTCTGTTTCTCTGCTTTTACAGAATCCATCCCCCCCCCCACTTGTTTTCTTGCTGTGGTTTCCCTGGACTCTGTCTTCTGATTCTAGAAGAGAGTAAGACTACTGGTTTCTATTAAATTTTAACTGTTCTTCATGGCAGGGATTGGAGTCCTCACTCAGGCCATAAAAATGAGAATTTTATGCAGTGCAGTTACCCTTTTTCCAAATTCAGCCTGCTTTTGTTCGCTTTTCTATGCCTTCACGTCTTTTTCTTAAAAAAAAAAAAAAAAGACACAGAACTATTTTATTCAGAGTTTATAATTGTTATCTATGTTAGGGTTGGATTAATGGGAACTATTTGACCATGACTAGAAGCAGAGATTTGTACTTAGCTTTTGAGTTCTCCAGTCCCTTATGGTCTTGTGGCTTTTCTCCATATTTCAAAAAAAAAAAAAAGAAGTATGTTTATATTGTTGAACTCTCTGCTTTTTCAGAAATTGGTGCTCTGGCCTAATTCCTTAGAAGCAGTCTCTCTGCTGTCCTAGTTTATGCCTTGTCTAATTAAAGTCATGCCTGTATTTGAAAAGTGGACAATTTCCAGGGAAAGTGAGCAGCTGGTATTGACACTCAAAAGAGTTATGAAATGAAACTAAAGAAAGGGCCAGTTCGGCTGAACCTCAGGAAAAAATATCTAATGGTGAAATTTGTGAGACTAAACAATCTGGCAAGGGGATTTTCTCTGAGCTGTTTCAAACTGAATTGGAAAAGTCAGAGGAAAAACAAGTAATAAGCCCAGGTCATATATTGGCAGATGGGCAGTTTATATGATCTCATAGTTACCTTTCCTAGTGGCTATTTGACTGTGGTCATTAACAAGAAAGCCTTTTAGGTTTTACTTTATTAATATGCATGTTTAGATTGGAGTGAGAACATGGATCTCCTGGAAAGGAAGAACTAGTATGATATTTATTTTTATATGTTCTTTATAAAATTTCTTGATAGCAAGGACTTGGACTGTATTTTTATCATTGTATTCCCAACACCCAGAATAGTGCCTAGCTCATAGAAGGAATTCAATAAGTATTAGTATCCTTTGTAATTTTATTATGCTTTACTAAAATATGACACACTCTCATGAATACCAGTTATTGAAAGTGACAATTGAAATTGATGTTTTCTGTTATTTCTCTCGCTCTTCTCTGTTTCCTTTTCCCCCTAAATCCAGAAACCTGAATTTAATGTGTTTAGGTGTTCTTTGTAGTTTCAGTCACAGGAAAAAAAACACTACAGGAAAACAGAATACCAAAGTTATTTGCTGGAATACACTGCAGCAAAATAATCAGAGTTATTTATACTAGTGGTTAATGGTAAAGGATTTGAAGTCAAACAGTTCTGACCTTAAATTCTGACTATGTATTATATTCACTTGTGACCTTTGAAAACTTTCTTAATCTCTCTGAACCTCAGTTTCATCATTTTTAATATGTGTGGATAATTAATACCTATTTCATGTGGCAGGTTTAAGCTTAAAATGAGATTAGTGTGTAAAAGTATTTAACATCATACCAGGTCCACAGTAGGCACCCAATAAAAGATAGCTGCTCTCTTATGGTGATTATTCTGTTCATCTTAATCTTTTTTGTAGTCTCTTCTTGCTTTTTGGATAATTTTATATTTTAACATGGGACCAATTACTTGCTCTATGACCTTGAACCTTTTAGACTTAACTTTTGATCCTCAGTTAAAATGTTTATGAAATGAGGAATTGAATTAACTCAGAGTCCCTCCCTTGTGCCATCTCTGATTGATGGGAGCTTCTTGGAGCACTATTCTTCAGAGGACTCTGGGGCTACTTTCCTGGTTCACTGCAAGACATCCTGTAAATGAGCCGAGTCTGTGAACCAGATTGGACATTGCTTACCTATTACTATTTCTAGTAAATAAGAATATAAAAAAAAGTCCTTAAGGATATGTTTATGTAACTTTACATTTTTCAAAACAAATCCTGAGTGCCCGCTTTATGTAATGCATTATGTTAGGTGCTTCTTTTGGGTTTGTGATAGGTAGAAGTATCAGAAAAAATAAATGATTCTCCCTGGAATAGATAGCTTAATTAGGACATTCAGTATAATTATAATAAAAAATTATGGTAAAGACCAAAAAAATCATAAAGAAATTGTATTAAATGTACTCTAAATAAACAGATATGCTTTTTAACAGAGTATTTAACAAACTGAAAGAACTTTAATTCCTACCAGCAAAGATAAGGGTTTGATTTTTTTTTTTTTGCAGTATTGTACAGTGAATAGCCCTATCTAAAACAGGAAATTTATTATTAAATCAGAATACTAAAATATAGTGCATTTTATATTTAATTATCAGATCATCTAATTGGTATGCCAATATGACCATATGGATTTACATTTTCATTTCCTCATGGTTTCTGCAGCCAAGCAGAGATTTGGATCAACTTATTGATGGTTCTTTTTAGTAGATCTTAAAATAGGAGAAAAGTCTCCACTTCACATAGTATATTCTGCTGTTCATAGAGTTTATGTTGGACTCTTGTTTTCTTTAATCAGGGTTGGTATATATTCTTTGGATGACTGAACTATGTTGAAATGTGTTATGTCACCTTACTCTTAGTCTACAATATTTTGATTTGTTTGAGATATAGGAAATATATGTAATGAATATGTTGTTACATGTAATACTTTGTTACATGTTATATTTTAATAGTAACATAATGATTAAAAGCAGGTTTAGCAAAGAATGAATAATTTATTTTATACAACAAAAAACTCCAAATATTTCTAGTATTCTTAATTATAATTATTGTTTTTTAAGTTTTTTGAAGCAGTGATCAAAGAAGTTGCATTTCTGTGGGACTCAGTATTTTGACATATTTACTCCCAACCAAAGTAATATCATCAAAAGAGGTGGTGTCATTAGGAGTGATTTATAAATGCACTGATAAGCTAATCTACTAAGCTCCTGGATGGTAAATGTTCTACATGGGAGCACTTTTTTTGTTTTGAGTAGAAAGCAGAGGATGTTGTTTGTTTCTATTAAACCTATCATTTGTTTTGTATACTGTGTGCTAAACTGACTGCAATATCAAAATGGGTCACCCACAGAGAGTCCAGTGAGGGCTTTTGAGGATTGGCTGCCTAACCTGTTGCCACTTACATAAATAGCATTGTCAATTCTGTTATTTAGTGCTTGACCTAAGTTAGTGATTACTTAGAAATGAATCTTTCCAAGTGCCTGAGCTGCTGAAATTCAGTATTAAAAAAATAGGAAGAAATTTCTTTGACATAATCTTAAAATGTGATAATTAAATTGAATCTTCAACTTGCAGCTAAATTATTCTCTTAAATGTTAGCATGGAAAACATCTAATTATTTTAAATAATGTGTGGCTTTCAATGCAATATTATTATTCTTCATAAAATATAATACTTGTATTGTCTCTGTGTTGTGCCACTGCAGTGAGATTTTTGAGAGTATTAAAAAAGTGGTTATCATTCTAATATCAGTTTTATTAGGTATCCTTGAATGAGGCACATTCATAGCAATCTATCATAATGAAGTATTTCACTTTGCAGTGGAAGCCTCTTGGTGTTAAGTCTTCCTAAGTACGATGTGGTAGATCAGGGTTTGAGTGGTAATATAACTGTTTGGTCTCAGGATATAGTGTTTGAATAGTAGAGGTCACTTGGAGTTTAAAGTGTTTTTCAGGTAATTTAACTAACAGCTCAATTAAGGGGGGAAAAAAAAGCATGCTCAAAGATGAAGTTATATTTGCATTGGTCACAGAAAGTGTAGGTGCAATGAAGACTTCTGTGAGTATTAACTACTTACTGAGGGTTCAACATAAATACACATATGCACAAACACAAAAGTATATGACAGTACTGATGGTATATGAACAATGAGAAAGATTATTGGACTTGTGTGATGTAAAATTTATTCCAAAAATATATTCTAACATTTTGGAAATTTATTCTGTGCTCTGTCACATAGCTATAAACTAGTGTGAAGGAGTTGTAAGATTTACTGTGGCTGGAATTATTCTTTCATGATAAAGATAACCCTAATTATTCAGGGAATTGTATGTTTATATAATTCATGCTAGTCAAGAGGATTTTTCATATTGGAGTATATGTCATTATATAAACAACTTGTGTGTATTTTTTTAATATAGCAAGTTTTAAAAAAAGATTCATTTAAAATAAAAACAAAATTGCTACATAACCATTCTTATGTAAACATAAGTATATAGAACCTTTTAAGTGATTTGCTTGCCTGTGACCCTCAACAGAGAGTGGTAGGTTAAGTGAAAATGATTTAGTGTAAATTATGATGATTTATATTATAGTTACAGTAGAGTCTTGAATGAGGGCTAAATGTTAGAGTCAGTGCCTAAGGTAATAGTTGAATGTAGTCGAAAATACACTTGAAATCGCTGTTAAGTATAATATCCATGGCACTATCTACAATAAGTCTAGCATAGGCAATTGTTTCCTCTAGTGATAAAAAATATTACTACTTCTTTCACTGGCCACCAGATTTAAAAAAAAAAGCTATTTTAAATTTAGGTGCTATATACCAATAGTATTTGTTTGTATCTTTTCATAAGCACATAGAGTTGATTTTGCTTATCTTAAATATGTATATGATATAACTTCACTATATTGTCCTTGGTGATAGCCTATGGTAAGTATTTTAAAAAGTTGCCAAGAAAAAAGGAACAGAGAGGAACTACAAAAACAGCCAGAAAACAGTTAACAACATGGCAGTAAGTATGAAGGTATCAATAATTACTTTAAATATCAATGGACTAAAGTCTCTAAGCAAAAGACATAGGGTGGCTGAATGGATAAAACAACAAAATACTTCTATTTGCTGCCTACAAAGGATTTATTTCAAATCAAAAGATACTAAGAGACTGAAAGTAAAGGGATAGAGAAATGTATTCCATGCAAATGGAAATAAAAAGAAAGCTGCATTACTAGAGGCTATAACATTTGTAAACATTTATGTACCCAACATAGGAGCAACTAAATTATATAAAGCAAGTATTAACAGAAATAAAGGAAGAAATAAACAGCAATATAATAATAGTTGGGAAATTTAATACTTCTCTTATATCAATGGATAGATCATTCAAACAGAAAATCACTAAGGAAACACTGGCCTTAAATGACACATTATATCGGATTAACTTAATAAACATATGCAGAACTTTCCATCCAAAAACAACAGAATACACATTCTTTTCAAGTGCAAGTAGAGCATTCTCTGCAATTGATCACCTGTTAGGCCACATAAAAAAGGCTCAATGAATTGAAGATGATTGAAATCATATCAGGCATCTTATCTAACCACAACAGTTTGAAATTAGAAATTAATTATAAGAAGAAAACTGGAAAAACAAAAATGTGAAGACTAAACAACATGCTACTAAAGAGTCAGTGGATAAACAAAAAAATCAAAGAGGAGGTCAAGAATACCTTAAGACAAATGAAAATGGAAACACAACTTTCCATAATCTGTGAGATGCAACAAAAGCAGTTCTAAAAGGAAAGTTCATAGCAATACTGGCCTACCTCAAGAAACAAGAAAAATCTCAAATCATCTAACTT
Source organism: Camelus dromedarius (assembly GCF_036321535.1). NCBI lineage: Eukaryota > Metazoa > Chordata > Mammalia > Artiodactyla > Camelidae > Camelus > Camelus dromedarius. The sequence continues at coordinate 55,420,737 of NC_087438.1, forward strand.
TATTTTTAAAAGAATTAGATAAAGGAAAAACGATGAAAACCCAAAGTTAGCAGAAGGAAAGAAATAAGATCAGAGTGGCAGTGTGGAATAAATAAAATAGAAACTAAAAATAAATAAACAGTTAAAAGGATCAATGAAACTAAGAGGTGGTTGTTTAAAAGATAAACAAAATCAACAAACCTTTAACCAGACTCATCAAGAAAAAAAGAGATGCGAATAAAATCAGAAATGAAAGAGGAGAAATTATATCCAGTATCACAAATACAAAGGATCATAAGAGAATACTATGAACAATTATATGTCAACATATTGGACAACCTAGAATAACTGGATAAATTCCTAGAAACATACAATTTTCTAAGGTTGAAGAAATAAAAAATCCAAATAGACTGATTATTAGCAGTGAAATTAAATCAGTAATCAATAAATTCTCAGCAAAATTCCAGATCCACATGGTTTCACAGGTGAATTTACCAAACCTTTAAAGAAGACTTAGTATCTATTCTCAAATTATTTCAGAAATGGAAGAGGAAGGACAACTTCCAAACTAATTTTATGAGGTCAGCACTACCCTGATACCAACACCAGGCAAAGACAATACAAAAAAGGAAACTACAGGCCAATATCCCTTATGAAAACCAATGCAAAAATCTTCAACAAAATATCAGCAAACCAAATTCAACAGTATGTTAAAAAGATCATCTATAATGATCAAATGGAATTTATTCTAGTGAGGCAAGGATGGTTCAACATTCACAATTCAACCAATGTGATATACCACATTAGCAAAACAAAAGATAAAAATTGTATCATCATCTAAATAGATGCAGAGAAAGCATTTAACAACATTCAACGTCCATTCATGATAAAAACTCTCAACAGACTAGATAAAGAGGAAATGTACCTCAACATAATAAAGGCCATGTATGACAAACCCTCAGCTCAATGGTGAAAAGCTGAAAAGTTTTCCTCTAAGATCAGAAACAAGACCAAGATGCCCACTCTCACCATATTCAGTATAATATTGGAAGTCCTAACTATAGTGGTTAGGCCAAGAAAAAGAAGTAAAAGTCATTCAAATTGTGGAGGAAGAATAAAATGTCACTATATTCAGATGGCAAGATTTTATATATAAAAAGCCCCAAAGGTTCTACCAAAGAAATGATTTGAACTAAAAATTAATTCAGTAAAATTGCAGGATACAAAATTAAGATAAAGAAAACTTGCATTTCTATATACTAATAATGAGTTATTAGAAAGAGAAATGAAGAAAACAATCCCATTTACCATTGCATCAAAAAGAATAAAATACTTAGGAATAAATTTAACCAAGAAGGTGAAAGACCTATATTCTGACAATTATAAGACATTAATGGAAGGACTTGCCGAAGACACAGATAAAGGGAAAGGTATACCATGATTGTGGATTCAATGAATTAATATTGTTAAAATGTTCATACTACCCAAAGCAGTCTGAAGATTCAGCAAAATCCCCATTAAAATACCCATGACTTTTTTTTTTTTTTGGCAAAACTAGAACAAATAATCCTAAAATTTGTATGGAAATGCAAAAAATTCTGAATAGCCAAAGTAATCTTGAGAAAAAAGTAAGCTGGAGGTATCACATTCTCTGATTTAAAACTTAACTACAAACGTACAGTAATCAAAACAATATGGTACTGGTTTAAAAAAAAAACACAACAGACACATAGATCAGTGGAACAGAAATGAGAACCTAGAAGTGTAAAATGTTGCCAATATGTAATCAGAAGAGCTTTGGCTTTGGTGATAACTCTTGGTTCAAATCCAGCCCATTCACTCACTGTGTGACCTAGGGCATTTTATTAAATTTCTGTGCCTTAGCTCACTTGTAATAGGAACAGTAATATTTCTCTGATGGTGTGTGAAAGTAGTTTAACAATAAATTAAGAACTATATTTCTGTTTTCCTTTTCTATCTCATCATGAATGTAACTAATAACATTTGTGTCTTTTAAAAATTTCTATAAAATATTTATGAGTTAGTATGTTTTGTACTATATAAATTTAGAAAATAATAAATAATTTTAAGCTATTCTTAATGGAATTATAAGTAATTCTGTCAATACCTGGCTAACCATAGCTCCACTTTGGAGTACTCCTTGGGATCAGTCCTAGGTCTGTAGTGACAAATTGCTTTAGCAAGGGAAGTAACACATATAGAAAATACTTTAATTACATGTGGTTTTGAATAATTTCTGGTGAACTGAATCTGTATTATAAAAACGTAACTATTTTCATTCCACATTAAACCAGACATTCAGGTGACATTATCTGATTTTTTTCTTCCATTCAGTTCCTGACTCTTCCTAGTGGTACAGTTTCAGCAGGGGTATGTTTATCATAAATAATGATGCACATAGAATATTGGTAATCAAAATGGAAAAATGTGTGTTTCTGGTTTTAGATAAAGTATGTTTTATTGTTAATACAGGCATAATTAAACGAAAAATAATTTCTGTCATGTTTATATTAACTAAAGATTTTATAGCTTTCACGGAAATAATTTCTGTTCATCAGCTTTTGGAGTCTGATAAAATAACATACATTTAAAAACTTTTCATAGGTGGGATCTTCTATAAACCTTTTTGCCAAGAAAAGTTAGTTACTTCTTAATTCAGTTCAGTGACAGTTCTTGTTCTTGATACATCACTTTTTTGACAGTAGATAAGCCTGGAATACTAGGAGGAAAGCCACCTGCATAGTAAATATCATTCTGGTTTTTCATCTTATTTTGTCTAGTTGTGACAGTAGCTATACTGTTCTCATAAAAGGCTTTCTTGTGAAGAAAATTTTGTCATGTTTATGATACATATTTTCCATAGAGTTCTGAATCTAATTTTGAAATAACAACATTTATTCTTAAAAGTAAAATACACATTAATGATTATATTTTAATTTTATGAAGACATTTCCTATTTTTCCATGTTTGCATATGTCTAAAATTTATAGTTAAGAGGTATATAGATGTAGGTGTATAGAAGTCTCCTTGCTATTTTATAATACATGGTTTTTGCATATAGTAGGTATTAGTTCCCTGTGACTGCTATAACAAATTACTACAAGCTGGATGGCTGAAAACAGGCAGTTGTTCTCTCACAGTTCTGGAGGCCAGAAGCCCCAGATCAAAGTGTCTGTGTGGACAAGGCTATACTCCCTCCAGAGGCTCTGGGAGTAGAATATGTTCCTTCCTCTTTTAGGTTTTTTTTTTTTTCTTTCATAAAAACAGAAGCAAAAACAAAAAACTTGTATTGAAAAAAACATGTAGCTAATTAAGCTCTAAAGTCTGTTTGACCATAAGAACAATTTTAAATGCTACAAAGAAGTCAAATTGGGTCTGTCAGCTATGAGACTTTGAATGAGCTACTTACCTCTGTATGCCTCAATGTCTTATAAAATGGAGATAATAGTGACGTATATCTCGTAGCGTAGTAGGAAGAATTAAATGAATTAATTCACATGAGCTGTTATTATAATTATGATCTGAAATGCACATGATTCTTAAGTATCTGCCCTCCCAATTAGAATGTAAATTCCATGAGGACAGGAAGTTTGTCCTGTTGGCTGCTGGGAATCTAGAAGCTAGAACAAAACCTGACAATCTGACACACATTGGACCCTCAATAAATATATCTTGTTATGTTGTCTTTTGACAGACAATCTTTTCTTTTAAAATCAACATTATTAACGTTTTTGAGATTTAGCTTTTACTGTATCTGCGTATAAACATCTAAATGCATATACTACTTCCATCTAGGTCAGAGTTTCTCAACCTAAGCACTGTTGACATTTTGGGCTAGACAATTCTTTGCTGTGGGGATGGGGGAGCTGTTGTTACAGGATGTTTAGCAGTATCTTTGACCTCTACTCACTAGATGCCAGTAGCAACTTCCCGGCTGTAACAACCAAAAATGTCTTTAGATGTTACCATATGTTCCCTGGGGGTCAAAATTGCTGCAGTTGAGAACCACTGACTTAGTTAATTCAGATGTCTCTAGCCAGCATTTCCCTTCTCAAATGTCCTGCTTGACCACAGGAGGTCTTAGTCCTACTAGCTTCCCCTCCTGCGGCTTCCCAGAGGAAGTTTCTCAACATTGGCATGGTCCCCTGCCTTAGTTCCCCATGGGATAACCAATATTCTTTACAAGGAATTACACAGAGAAAACCACTGGGTGCTGAATAGGGCTGTTCAGAATTACCATATTACAAGATTTAACAAAAATGGAAAAAAAGTTGTGGAGAAATACACATAACATAGAATTTACCGTCTTAGACATTTTTAAGTGTCCAGTTCAGTGACACTTATATATCATCTACATTATTGTGTTTGCCTTTCTTAGCTTTATTCCTGCTGTTTCTTGACCTGTGTCCACATCACTGCAATTTCTGCCTCATCGTCACATCACCTTTGTGTGTGTGTGTGTGTGTGTGTGTGTGTGTGTGTGTGAACTCCTTCCAATTCTCTCTTGTAAGGAGGATAAGTGCTTGCTCTCACGATCTTTAACTTAGTCACATCTTTTGTGATATTAATTACTACTTGTAAAATTAATATTTTACAAGTTCTAGGAGTTAGGAAGTGAATATATTTGGGGGAGCTCATTATTTGAGCATGTCACAGTAGGCATTCGTTAAATATTTAATTATAGACACGATTTGGGTTATTTTTAGGATGACTTTATGTAAGTAGTTTCTTTACATATCAACTTTACAAATCAACTGGACCAGTCAAGAGGTAACTAAAAAGTGCTTCTTGATCCTCTACAAGATATGGCTCAAGTTTATTTACACAACCTTTAATATGATTGTTTCCTGGCCTGTATCTTCATCTCCCTTTATTTCTTATCATTCCCAGTCTTATGGATTCTTAAATATCCAGACACATGCATGTGGTTTTTAGTTTCTATCCAGAAACCAGTCTTTTTCTATTCTGTACTCTTGCTGATGTTCTCAACTTGTCCAGGATTTTTTTTTTTTACCCCCTCACTCATTCTTTCAAACAAAAGATTCTTAGCTTTGGGACTGAGAAACAAGGATGAAGATGGATGTAGTTTAGAGAAGAATATTCAGTATTAGAATGATCACACATTTGGAAAAGTAACAGTTTATTTGTTTTAAATTTAAATTACCATAGTTTATCCAGTCACCCACTGAAGGACATCTTGGTTGCTTCCAAGTTTTGGCAGTTATAAATAAAGCTGCTTTAAACTTATGTCCACACAAAGACATGCCCAGGGATGTTTAGAGCAGCTTTATCCATAATTGCCAAAATTTGAAAGCAACAAAAATGTCCCTCAAGAGGTAAATGGAGAAAGAAGCTGTGGTACATCAGACAGTGGAATATGTTAATAATGGGGGAGGTGATACATGTGTGGAGGTTTATGGGAAATTTCTGTACCTTCCTCTCAATTTTACTGTGAATGTAAAAATGCTCTAAAAAAAGTCTTAAAAGTTAAATTACCAAAAACAAAACTTGTCAGATCTTGCCTGCTAGACATACACTTGAGATTTGATTCTTGATCAGACCTCCTTGGGGGAGTCCTCAGCAGACTCTGAAGAGGAATTTGATATATTTCTAAAGAAGGGAATAATTAAATTCTATAACAAAATACTACTTTTAGCACCTTCAGAAAGCTTTCTCTGAGTCCCTATATTTGGGCAAGTAGTATACAAAACTATTAATTGCTCTATAAATACTAGTCACCTGCCTATTGTATTCAGTAGCTTAAAAGAAGTTTACAAGCATTGATTTTATGTTATCTTACGTGATGTGGATTTGGAAACTAATTAGGTATATGTAAAGTGTAAAATAAATGTTTATGAACTGAGTCTCTAACTCTGTCCTCAGTGGACTTAATTCCAGTGTGAAGATTCATTTCAGACTAGCCTATACTAGAATGATTTAGAGTTTAAGTCAGGAAGCAGCTCTTAGATGATCATAGTTCAGGCATTTTTCTAGTACATCAAAAAATGCACCTAAAAATATTGTTCAATCTGTAAGAATAGACATGATTAGAATATTATTAACTAATAGTAGACTGCTTTAAAATGGTTTACACAATTTGAGTTTGTCAATATTTTGGTACCAAGATAAAAGTTAAGAAAAACTCTTTTTAAAACAATTATTTCTTTCAAAAAACATTTGTTAAAGAGGAATTTCTAGGATGTTTTGTTTAAAATGATTGTTATTTTAGCTTTTTTTCCTCTAGCTTTACACACGCAATATGAACTATTAGTAATCTTCTGTCTTTTTACATGTTAATTTTATTCTTATTAGCTAAAATGCTTTCTGGAAGTTGGTAGCTTTAAAATAGAAGAGTAAATAAAACAAGTTGCTATAACTGATAAATCAGTTGTGAATGAAATATGTTCAATACTAAAAGGCTGTTAATTATTTTATTTCTAAATTTTTAGAAGGGCAAGCTAAAAAGGATATAACCTTTCATTTTGACATGAGATCTTCAAGCATCATTTATTTACAAACATTTTCTTCAGGGAATGTAACCTATCTTAGATCTTTGCCTTTTGAATGACAAACATAGTTGAAAATTTAAGACATTCATCAGTGCAATTTCTCTGCCAGTAAGGCTCTGGTCCAGATGGGATTTTCTCAAGTGCTTTGTCTGGGCTAGTTCTCAAATGTGATGGGGCTTAAGTGATGGCTTTCATCGCATTCCTCGGGAGATTATTGCATCATTTGATAGACTTCACTTTAAGAAAATGTTTTGCTTTGTTCAGATTTATGCCATTATTGTAGTCATGCCCTTTAAACCACTCATTTTTTCCTTTTACCCTTCCTCTATTTTGCCCTTACTGCTACATTTACAGTTGTTTCAAGGTGATTTATTCATTGTGTAGAGAGCAAAAAAGTCTTTTATGGAATGATTCACATAGTACCTGTCAGTCTTAGGGAATGAATTTAGGTTTCTAGAAGACCAGTGCTACTAATAACAATGCCTACCTAATATTGTTTTAAAATTACATACACTTATAGTATTTACTAGGTCTTTTTCAGCTGTGCTTTAATAAAGTAAGAATTTTAATTTTTTGAATGCTTTTAATGGATTATATTCAGGAATAATCATACTTTTCTTATTTTGATGCATGGAACACAAACATGAAAGACAAGGAAATTATGGCAGAATACTGAAAGGTTCCTGTCAGGCATAAATAATGCTGTTTAATTTTGAGTATATCAGTTACTTCTTTGGTGGATTGTGCCTTTAGTGCTGTATCTAAAAACTTACTGCCATACCCAGGGTCATCTAAATTTTCTCCTGTGTTATCTTTTGGGATTTTATAGTTTTGCACTGCACATGTAGTTCTATGCTCCACGTTTTGAATTAATTTTTGTGACACATATAAGGTTTTATACATCTAGATTCCTTTTTTTTTTTTTTGCATATGGGTGTCCAGTTGTTTCAGCATCATTTCTTGAAACCAATTGTCTTTGCTTCATTGTATTGTTTTTGCTCCTTTGTCGGAGATATTTTTCATTAGTTTTTGAATATCAGAGATTATATTTATTTAGACACTGTTTCTCAAAATTCTCCACTTAACTATTCTTTTTCGTTAGAGGGAGTGAACTGGGTGTATGGCCTGTTAGCTAGCATAAATGCAAAACTTCTTTTAAGTGTCTTATATTGCTTTAAATATTTCATATGAGGCTTTCTGTTAATATGGTAAAAACTCAGTATAAATTTACAAAGCCAAGAAGAGTAGTAGAGGATATCTAAGAAATATCTATACAATTTTCAAAGATGGAAGGCAAGTAAACAGTTTGTAACTCAGTGTATGGAATAAAAAAAGAGTCTAATGCTTTTAGGGGAAATTGCCTTTTTAATTGAAATACAGTCAGTTACAGTGTGTCAATTTCTGGTGTACAGCACAACGTCCCAGTCATGTATATACATACATATATTCATTTTCACATTCTTTTTCATTAAAGGTTATTATAAGATATTGACTATAGTTACCTGTGCTATACAGAAGAAATTTTTTAAAATCTACTTTTGTATATAGCGGCTAATCTTTGCAAATTTCAAATTCCCAAACTTATCCCTTCCCACTCCCTTTCCCCTGGTAACCCTAAGACTATTTACTATGTCTGCAGGTCTGTTTCTGTTTTGTAGATGAGTTCACTAGTAGCCTCTTTTTTTCTTTTTTAGATTCCACATACGAGTGATATCATATGGTATTTTTCTCTTCCTGGCTTACTTCGCTTAGAATGACAAGATCTAGGTCCATCCATGTTGCTGCAAATAGCATTATTTTATTTTTTGTGGTTCCTCTGTATTTGCATCTATGCATCCTCAGATTACAACCAACATTGGATTGTGTAGTACTGTTTAAGTAGACCTGTGAAGTTCAAACCTGTGTTGTTCAAGTGTCAAGTGTAGTTGTACAAGAAAGAACATAATAAAACATAGTGTGTAGTTCAGCCATGAGCAATTTTACACATTCATAATTATGTAAACACTAAAATGATTTGTTAAAAAATATAATTGTAGTGAATGAATGGAAGCAGAGAAAGTGAATTAGAGGTGAGGAGTGGTAAGAGTTAAATCCACATCTTGCATAGTGAAGAGATTGAAGAAAGATTAAAGGAAATAAGTAGTAAATGGCTAAAATTGACAGTTTGTGAGAATTTGCTAAAAGTATTAACCAGGGGGGAAAGGCAGTAGGAAGGGATAAACTGGGAGTTCGAGATTTGCAGATACTAACTACTATATATAAAATAGGTAACAAGTTTCTTCTTTATGGCACAGGAAACTATATTCAATACCTTGCAGTAATAACTTATAATGAAAAAGAATATGAAAATGAGTATATGTATTTTATGTACGACTGAAACACAATGCTGTACACCAGAAAATTGACACATTGTAAACTGACTATACTTCAATTAAAAAAAAAAAAGCATTGAAAGGTGATGCCTTTGTGAGGCTGGAATCTAAGTGTAGGAGTGGGATGGGGCTTTTTCATTACAAATCTTGTAGAACACTGACTTTTTAAACTATGTATAGGCATTATTTTGGTTAAAGATGATATTGAAATATACCTATAACTTTGAAATTCTTTTCCATATTGTACCTGTGGTAGTTTTAATATTAAGAAAAGTTTCCAACTCTCAAAATAAGTATTCAGTTGATATGCCAGGTTGATTATGTAGATTGTTGTGCCCACTTCCTTGGCCCATAGCCTAATACTTCTAATAGGATATTAAACCTACTTTGAGAAGTATGGATTTAAATACTTAAATAGTACTGTGAACATTTAAGAACATAAATCTTTAATAAAGAGAAAGTTATGATAGTGGCTACTAGTGTATGAATGAAAGGTTGTTAAGTAAAACACAACACCTCCAAACTTTGGATAATCTCATTATATGAGGAAGGAGTCCCTAAATCTAAATGCTTATGTGGGATTTTTATCTCTTGAAAACAATTTGAGAAAAGCTGACTATATTCGATAACTTTAAATTTGTGAAACCATGGGATTTCTACCAAGTAAAGAACTAGGACAGTATTTTCTGTAATGGTCTGTTATACTTCTGGACTAGGAAGAAGTCCATGACAGGAGACAGATTAGGTAACCTAATAGTTTTTTTTTTTTAATTAAAAAGAATTCTTGTTTCTTTTTTAATAAATTAAGAAAAACAACCTCTCTACATATGGCATTTTACAATAGGGATTAGATCTCTTTCTAGATTGTGAAAGAATCATTGTCTGTAGTCCAGTAACAATATAAAAGGATTTTATATTGATAATTAACATAAGATCATTGTCAACCTATGAGAGACTTTATCTTGAGTATATTTTTAAAAACAAACCAATAATATTTACCTACTATGCACAAAATAACAGTTATTTTATGCAAAGATGATAGTAATGTGAAATACTGTAAAGTCATCATGAATTTTGAGAAGCCAAAGAGGAACGTAGAGGGAACTAATTTATGAATGGGCAAAGACAATTTGATGTTTGTATTTTATGAATCACAATAAATATTAAAATATTTTTTGTAAGACTGTTGCATATTATACAGGAGAATTATATTGATTTTAATCATAGGAGACAGAAGGGAATGTGCCCAGTTTTGCTGAAAGAAAATGTGCATTTTTCTTTAGTTGTGAAATAGATATGATCATCAAACAGAACTAACCTTGTGTGTACAACATTGAGCACAAAATACAAAATATTTATTTTTTAATTGGTATATTCATTCCTTTTATAGTTCTCCTCTTAACACTGCTCACCAAATTGCTTTACTTCTCCAGTTGATCAGACATCAGTAGCAGCCTAAATTGTACTGTACCCTAGCCATACAAATTAAGGGAAGAAATATGCTGGAAATTAAATTTCTATAACTTGTTAAGTTTTATGGAATTCCTTTTGGTGCAGAATTCAGAGGTTAGTAAACAGAAGGAAATGTATTGAACATGAGTGATAGGAAAATAATAATCAATTTTAAGGTAATAAAATGTTTTGAACCTTCTCAAAATTATTAAACTTCTTCCATACTTCCATTATTTGAAACAATAATGATTGCTCTTTGCACTTCTTATATTTCCAAATCATATTTTTATCTGTTTGTAAGGCAAGTAATTCTCTTTCTTTGGAGGATTTATAACCTAATAGGACTGTTAGTCATTTAGACAGGATAGTTGGAGACTATAAGAAAGTTTGAGGGCAGTGGAAATGTTTGACCCAGAGTGCTAATGCATTCAGTTTGAGAGGCATTCATGAATGTTCCAGAACACTGCCACGTGACTAAAACTGATAGGCACACTGAAAGAAGATATATTTTAATTTAGGAAATGTAGTAAAGATGCAATTATAATATAGTCCTAGCATTACCAAGATATGTGTGTATGTAAAAGATTTTTTATTGTGATGAAGGTAAAGGACCAAGCGGCCTCTGTGATCTTATTTCATACAGGTTTAATCACTTCTATTTCACTGATGTCCTCCTGTATGAAAAATATGGGAATTATTCTATGGTAATGAAAACTTGGGGAGGAAAAGTAGAAAATTTCAGAAAAATTGAAATGAAAAATATATGATAATAGAATAAAATCTTCTGGAACAATTCATTGAAACATTCCTCCTGGCAAAATTCACATTTGTGAAAGGCTTCAAACAGACTTTTTGATGTTATTTTCAAATAAGAGTTTACCAACAGTTCCAGAAACACCCTCGTAGTATATATATATTCTTTTATCTCACCTCTTAAAATTTGCATTCCCTTATCAAATCATATCACTTATATTGCACTATGAACACTGTCAGAGCTTCTGTTTATTATCATAAATGCATACTTTTATTATGATACAAATGCATAAATTTTTATATTAAACAGTTATAAAGACTCATAATATTATGGTAAACCAATAATTTGTTAAGCGTAAACATTTATTTGCGTTCCTAATGTTTAAAACCCTATTTGATATTCCTCATTTTCAGTATGACATGAACTAAAATTTTAAAAATAAAAAAGAGGTGGAAGTGTCTCTGAATCCTATCCTCCAAATATTATCCTATTTCTGAGATTAAAAAGTTAAACTTATCATATAATTACATTTCTGAGACCCCTGTAAAAGTCTAACTTCGAATGCTATTTGAATTGTATCAATCAGAGAATATTAAATTATTTGAGGGAACAAAAATAAAAATGTTCAAGTAGCCTACACTTGTGATATTATAGCAATCAGCTTTCAAATTCATGATCAGGTTCATACATCATATTTCATGGCTCTTTGATGCATCATTATTAATTCATGTATGTGCAGTAACTAATTGGAAAGTAGTCTCATCAGTTCTGTTTCATTTACTTGTATTTTCCCTGAAATATTCTAGTAATAGCCTCTGTTCCAAGGTATCAAATGTTTTATAATCCAAAATGAGATTTTATGTGTGTGTATTCAGATGTCATCAGTGTGCCATATTGGATGACTGATAACCTTTTGTTTCTTTTACTCTTTGAAGTTCTTTTTGTCTTACTTTAGAGAGTTCTTTCAGAATTCTAATCAGGTAACATTTTCATGTAGGAAGTCAGTTACGATTGCCTCTCATTAGAGCTTTCCTGCTTTTCTTCTCAAGTGTATCTTCATGACTTATCTTCTGGTTGTTTACAGTCCACTGTCACTTCAGTGCCACAAGAGATAGTGCAGACCTCTACACCTTTTTTTTTTTTTTTAATTTTTTCCCCCACTTAAGAAAGAGACCAAATATAAATTTGATAACTTGGAAATAATAATTTTTTCGATTTGTCATATGATATTCTATTATTTGTTAGGTTTCAGGCTATTAATATAGCATTTGTATCATTCAGGACTGTTGTAATTGCTTTACAAATATAAGCTAATTTAATAATAATAACAACTGTATGAGATTGGTACTATTATCATCCCCACTTCACAGATGAGGAAACGGATACTCAGGGAGGCATATAGATAGTAAGTGACCACTGTATTCTCAGTCTTTTTATTCTTATTGGATGAATAAGAAGAAATTTTTGACCTTGCAAAGTGGTCCTGTGATTATAAATTATACCTTTTAACAGATAAGAGATAAAACCAAATTTGGATGAAGTCTAGGAATCCCTTAATATTTTTTTAATATGCTCAACTTCCATTTATTTTATTTCACATCAAATCAGTTGCATTTTTTTAAACTTCAGTGGAATTAGGTGCTAATAATAGAGCAGTGAGTTGCTCCAGGTTACTCATGAAGTACTACTCTTTCCTTCACTCAGTGTATTTGTTCATTCATCTTTTCTATTAGAAGTATGAAGAATTTTAATAAGTAGACTGTATTTTCTATCTTGTCCTTGAATCTGGACTCATAATTTCATGTGAATTTGGTACTTTTTGCTTACTGATACCAGCAACTGTTTAGTACTGTTATCTTAAATTCTGGTTTGGGATATACCAATTCAATCTTTTTTGAGTAGCTGTTGAACTTATGTAAAGCTTAAACTTCATTTATTTTCTGTGGTGATCATGCTAATCCCCTCCTCATGTTGGATTACCCGGCTTGCTGTTCATTTTTAATTAAATGACTCTGAACTATCTGAACTTCAACTGGCTACTTATTAGTTGATCTGGGGAAAAATTAAAATAAATTGCATTTTATTTCCTCTCTTATCTTTGGATTTCTATTTTAATGACAATCCGTTGGTAATGATGGAGTTATGGAGTCTACCAATTTCGGTAAACTCTCGTCTGCTTCTTCAGCTGCTTTGCTTATTGACAAAGGAAGGAAGAAATGTATTTGGAAAGCGTTTGATTAACTTAGTATATATCTACTAAAATGTATCACAGGTTTTGCCATGGGGTTATTTTATAACTGTCTCATTTTTTGTTTTTAATACATGTTTTTTCCATGTGACTAAATCTCTAAAGTCTAAAAGGGTTTCTAGAAAACATAAATAAAGAACAGATGGCTACTCACACCTTATGACGAATACAGCAGGACAGAGGAGTTTCATCACGGTCAGCATGTTAACTGTCATATGATGGACATCTGTGACTGTTTGAGATAGTCCCTTCTGCTGTTTTGGAGTCTCTCAGGTCTGGTGTCAAGTCCTGTTTACAGAAGCTTATTTTCAAGCAATTGGATTTCTCAATTGTTTACTAGTCTGATAGAAAGTAAGGTAATTCTGAATAAGTAAGAGTTAGGAAGTGTCCCAAATAAGGTTGTTCTTTTAGATTGTCCTGTAGTACAAACTGATTCATTAATGTTGATTAATATCTCTTTACTTACCAGTATTGCCGAATTTGGGAACTGAATTTCATTAATGAAGCTATCTGAATGGACACCTTTCTATACTTATATATCTATAGGTAGAGCACTATAAAACATTGTAATTTAGTTTAATTCAAGTGAGAAGACCAAACATAAAAATTTAAATCATGAATTATATAGTAGACTTCTGATATTTATAGCTTTAATATCCAAATCATGAGCAATCATTAAGAGTCTGTGACAGAAATGATCAGTAATTTTGTAGAATTATGAATTTTAATTTTGTATCACAGAATCTTAGGTGGGAGAGTTGCCTAGTTATTCACATATGAGTTTTTATTCTGTACTTATTACAGTAATTTTTAAAGTGTTCAAAACATTGTGTCTTTGTGGAAAAATGGTCATCAAATCAGAAGGAAAATTTAGTGACTATTGAACATTTTCTCAACTTGTAACAAAATACATCTGAAACATGTCTCCTGAGAGCAATGTGGCTTTGAAAGTGTTAGGAGCTAGTAGAAAAGTTTATGTTTTTGTAAATGTGCAGAATTCCTAAGGTTTTAGAAAATCTAGCCTGCATGTCAGAGGGCTTCTATATGGAATTTTAAAATAAATTGTATAATAGAAGACATTAAGATTCTTTAAAAAAAAAAGTAAATAAATAAAAATACTGGTTATTAACTTAAAGGATAATTTTTTAAATTTACCTGATTCTTAGGAAGAAATTCCAACTATTAGGAAGTCTTACCCACCCTAATGACCTCTGCTATCTATATAAGAATTTACTAAACAGACAAAAAAAAAAAAAACCCTCACTTTTGTACTCTCTACATTACCATGAAATTTGAAATAGAATATATAATCATTAATTTTATTCTATCAGCAGAGCCTATGAGTGAATTTAACATATTTAAGTTGTTCTTCAGAGAAATTTATTATACATTTTACAGAATAATATTTTCAGTAAATCATACTTTTGAAAAGTCAAAAATCATTACTCTTTAGATGTTATTAAGATCAAAGACAGGAAATTAAAAAAATTTAGAGCTTGGGACATATTTTGGGCTGGTAGCATAGAATATTAAAGTATTACTATTAAAAAAAAATCTTTAAATCTCTCATATCTTCTCCCAAGCTAAATAAGAATATGTCTGAATCACATTGATTTTATTTTGTTAAAGACTTTAAGAAATTATTAGGAGTAACTCTTATAAGTAAAACTGACAATTTAAAACTTGTTAGGAATATGAATTTGCTTTATGGATGACATATAAGTCACAATTGTCTTTCATTTGATGTGTTTATTTTGATGTTTATTTAATTTTTTAAAATTGAGGTGTTTTTTTTCTCCCAAAGCTCTAAATAATGTGAAATGTTAAGGAAACTATTATCTGATTAGGTAAGGATTTAAGATAATCCCATTAAAAAATAGCATCCTAAGAGCCTTAAAACTTTGAACAAACCTGCAGAATTAGTTACCATTTTTCAATTCAAAATCAAAACAAATGTGAAAATTTCCTGATCCAGAGCATAATGAAATGCCTCTCTTATATGAATAAGCATAACCTATGAGAGTAAAATTAGTTTCTGTAAGAAGATATTCTTTCTGAAATATCCCTTAGCATTTCTTGAGGTGATAGACATGTCTGTGATTAGGATAATCATTAGACGTAATTGGTTTTATTAGATTTAATTTTAAATATTATGAAGAAGACACTGTGTAATTTGAGGATTTTATGTCCTGAATAGAAAACTGGACTAGTGGTAATATTGCTCATTGAAGTCATTGAGGACAATGATAAATAATCTTCAGGCCTTTTGTAAACTCTAAGGGGACAGAGAACATGACCTTGTCATTCACATTTGTGCTGAGCTAAGCACTCAGTAAACACCGAATGATATTCATGAAAGTAATGTGAGTAATTAGAAAAGTGTTACATGGATTTCTAGAACTGATCCTCCATCCCATTCCAGGTAAATAGAAATGCCAAGGCAGGAAAAGAGGAGTGAAATCTTCAAGGAACAGAAATGAAAAGATAACTTGAATCCAGAGTCATGCTGCATTGGCCAGAGAGGTCATTTGGCCTTTAAACTAGTTCTAAGAGCTTGAATTTGATGTCTACGTGGTGATAGGATATTAGGGATTCATTGTGGGAAGCAGGGTGAGGGTGAAGAGGGAGGGAGCCTCCTGTGCACATGTTTGAATGGAATCAGAGGTTATACTGTCCCCATATCACATGGATCTCAAGCCAAGAGATTGTCATAAATAACTTCTGAAACTCTTGCAAAAGCAAATGCTAAGCTATTTAGAAGCTAATGCAAAGCCCACGTGATGGGAATCTTCTGGAAAGAATACCCCTACTGAAGATAAGTTCGAAATACAAAATTCCAGCCCACATGAATTATCTGACATGATACAGTCAGCAGCCACAATAAAAAGGAGAATTATTACCACAAAATGTGAAATAATATAAACAATGTAAAGTAATATAAAATAAACATATTTTATGTGACTAAGCATATTTAAAAGGAATATGAAACATAATAAAATGGAGCAAAGGAAAATAAATATATAGAAAATAGGGAAACAAAATTAAGATGGTTGAAAGAAATTGTTACATCAATTATGTGAATATAAACAGTCCTGTTAAAAGACAGATTCTAGATTCTATAAAATGCAAAATCCAACTTTATGCTGTTTATAAGAAACACATCTACAACTTAAGGATCATAAAGATTGAAAACGCAGAGATAAAAGTAACACACCAGGCAAATATTAATCAAAATATAATTTGTGAAGATATTTTATTATCATACAACAAATACACTTTAAGCCAATAAGTGTTGCTTATATAGGGAAGACCAAATGACTAGGGAAATATAATCTGACAACCTGTATTTGCCTGACAATGTAATCTCAAAGTATGTAAAGTAATAGTTGACTTGATTACGAGTTGACATTTAAAAAATCCAAAATCATATCGAAAGTTTTTAAAACACCTCTTTCAAAAATCAGGATATTAAGCACATGAGAAAACAGCAAGAAAACAGAAGGTCTGAACAGTTTATTTTGACAAGATTTCTCAGATGGATGGAAGGATGGATGGATGAGTGGATAGATAAGTGGAAAGATAGGTAGATGATAGATAGATCCTTCTATCTAACAATGAGAGAAAAAAATATATATATATATCTCCAACCTTACTAAAGCATGACAGTGTTTATCTACATTCTAGGCCACAAAGGACTTCTAAACCAGAGAATCAACATACAGTTCTAGTTTTCTGCAATAAGTTAATTATGAAAAGATTATCTTTCCCACAAAATACAAAGCACACATGTATACAAAAATTCATGGGTCAGAGAAGAAATTTAAAGAAAGATTGTGAAATATGTAGAATTGTACAGCAGCCAAAATACTGCACTTCAGAACTTGAAGCTAAAGAGTTAGCATAGTTTTAAATGCATATTTTAGCAATGACTGAAGATTGATGAGCCAAATTTTCAACTTACGCCGTGTGATCTAAGAAACAGGGCGTACAACAAAGAATCGTCTTGATGATGCTGAAGGGGGATCCAGGATGACTACAATTCAGTTGCCGTAGGGAGCATCAGTCTGTCCTAGAGCAGGGTTTGGTCAGAGAGCCAGGCGGGATAAATCTGAGGGATCTGATGGTGGGTGTGATTTTTTTTTTTTTTTTTTTTTGGTGTGTTGGATTGTTTTGAATTAAAGTTGAAATTTGCCAAACATAAATTGTTTGTATTACTCTCTCCATTATCACTTAATGTCTATTTTGTGCTTCCATTTTTAAAGGAATATGTTTCAGATTTATTTTCTGATTTTTTGGGAAATAGTCATTTTCTCCTAGTTCATTTCCTTTTTAAAATTATGGATAATTTTATATTTTTTTGCTAAGTTTAAAGGGAAGTGCTTTTGTTCTGTTAAGAATATATGCTGATTGGATAACAGAATATCTCCTTGAAACTGTTCATCTCAGGACAACTCCAAATTTGAAATACTATTTTCTCAGAGATTGCTTTTCTTATATTCCTTGATTTGGAGTAGATGTCCATTTTTAAACTAAAGAGAACAAAAGGGAAAGAGAGTTGAATGTTTACAATAGGAAGATGAAAGAGAAAGCAAGTGCTGTACTTACTAACATAAAATGAACAAAACAGACACATGTCACAGGCCGCTTGTCTCCCTCAAGAGACAAAGACTAGGCCAGTCTGGGCTGTAAGTTAGAACAGCTGGAGTTTGACATATTTCTTCTCTAAATCTAAAGACTGGATAATGTTCATATTGGATCTTACTTGTCTTTTACACATTTGGCCTCCTGTGTTCTTTTTGGCTTGGGATCTTGGTTAGTGAGCAGGATAAGTTTCAGGGGTAAAAAAAAAAAAACAAACCTCATTTCAGGACAGAATATTTAAAATAAACAGGCTGTGTGTTTATTACTGTGGAAACCAGACAGTAAGTATGACGGTAAACAGAGTGATTTCAAAAGACTAAGTGATTGAATGCCAACAGGACTGCAATAATACTGTCATTCTTTCATAACTTTTATTTATCACAATTATTGAAATGCTTTCAGAAATAATTTTATGATATATCTGTTAATCTTTTGCCATAAATACATGATTTTTTTAGTTTTAGTAGAAGCTTAGTCATTTATTTTACTGAATGGAGAAACTTGAAGATATACTGTTTCAGCAATTATGATGCTAGAACCTTCTGAAGGTGTTAAATTCTCAGGAATTACTTGACAGCATTTTTCAGGTCTGTTAACCACCAATGAAGTAGTGACTTTGGGGTGTTTTCTGCATCCATCTGCTTTCTTCTACAGTCTTTTCATGGGGGTACATTCTGAAAACCTAGTTGTAACTGCCCAACTCCTTTGGCATATAATTTAAGATTTTCTATAACACAAGTTACTTCTCTTTCTGTTGAATCATTTTGTACTTGATGTGACATTTGGGTAAAGCTTAATGAGACCAAAGTTGCTAGAAAATAAATTCAGCTGGACTCTCATTTATGGCAGTTCCACCAACCTTCTCTTGAAGCAATCCCTGCTGTTTATTCAAATGTTGTATTTTCTATATACTAAGTGTATTAGTTTTCTATCGTTATGCATCAGATTGTCACAAATTTAGCAGCTTAAAGTGCCTGCCATTATCTTCCAGTTTATGTAGGTCAGAAGTCCAGCCATGGCACAACTGGGTTCTCTGCTCAGGATCTCACAAGGCTGAGATCAAAACGTCAGCCAGACTGCACTGTCACCTGGGGCTCAAATTCCTCTTCCAAACTGACATGGTTGAGGGCAGCCTTTATTTCCTTGCTGGCTGTTAGCCAAGTGTTGTTCTCAGCTCCTGGAAGCCATCTTTATGTCTCCCTCCATCTTCAAATCCAGCAACAGAGAATTTCCTCCAAGTTGAGTCCTCTCTCTTCACAGCGGTCCCAGTCCATTTTAAGGGCTCATTTGATTTGATCAGGCCCACCTTAATAATCTCTCTTTTTTAAAGTCAACTGTGCCATATAACCTAACCTAATCATGAGTGTGTAGCTCTCATTAAATTCATAAGTTCTCACACACAAAAGGAGGGGATGACACAGGACATGTGCACCTGAGGGCTGGAGTCTTGAGGGACATCTTAGAATTACACCTGCCACTAAAATAATAGAGGCTGTTAGTTATGTATTTCTGCCATTTCTTTTTTCTGTCTTCATATGTACCTGTATTCTTTTCTTCCTCTAGTTTCAGAAAAAGAAGAATCTTTGTTCTAAGTCTAAATCCTTCTGTCCTGGTCTTTCTCACCCCTCCTTGAATTCACTCCATTAGACCCGCAGGTGTTCCTACTCTCACACTCAGCCCTACTGTTGTAATTTCATTTTCCCCTGTCTACTTCCTCCTTTCCTTCAACTAGTATGTTATTGGTCCTCAATTCTTTTCACTTGAGTGAATCTGTGTGTGTGCACTTTTCTGTGACTCAGGTTTAAGTCTACTATCTTTTTTGCAGGAACTTTTTCCAAACAGCCGATTTTCATGTCTCTGATCCTCCCTACTCTCATCTACTACCAGAGGAACATTTCTTAAACACAAGTCTAATCACATTATTCTGCTGAAGAATCGTTGGAAGTCCCACCTTATTGTCTTTAGCAGAGGACCAGATATGGACTATGGACATGTTATCTCTGGCCCTTACATGCAGAAAACATTCTAAATGGGTTTCCAAGAATTAAAATCAGGAGCTTTAGATTACTGGCTTCTCTTGAAAAATTAGAAATCTGAGTAACCTGGCCCACATTTCTACTAGGCAATTGCTCCTTCCACTGTTACTACTAGCAACTGTCTCTGTAGTTGGGAAATGCCACATATAGTTTGACAGCCCATCAACTTTAGTCATTTATTTTACCTGCATTGCCCCTGAAGACAGTGACTTTGTAAGCTCTGAACAAGAGAATAAAGACTAAATGTCTTAGCATGGCATTTATCACTCTTCCTAACTTCATTCCATTCATCCTTTTCATTCATGACTGATTACATTTCAGTTTCTCCTGCCAGATTGTGATTTCCATAAGGACAGGAAGTATACTTTGTTTATGCTTTCATTCTCCGCCCCTAACAATTTCTAACGCATACCAGGAACTCAGTGAAATTGCTTTGAATGGTGCCGATTGTACTTTCACACTGATACACTGATTTTATGTTTCCATATAATTGCTAAGAAGGCAATACAGACAAAAGCAGGTAACAGCTCTCCAGTGCTACTGAAAATCTTAAAGCATAACTTTATGGTTTACCCAAATGAATCAGTAATGTCATTTTGATTGACAGTGAATAATCCATTGTAATACTATCATGGTGGCAGTGGTGGTGGAAACCCTTTAACGTTATCAATGTCTTGTTCCTTTGATTCTTTCATATGAGTATAGGAATTGGGACTCTGCTGACAGTGTTAATATGTTCAGAGCATGGAGAAAATAGGGCTTCCAATTGGCTCTCGTTCCTTTCTTTGTAAGATACTGAAACGCTTTCTCTTGGCCGACATTCATCAATCAATAAATACTTACAACTTTTCTAAATACATGTCATAACCATTGCTAGTCATTAAAGAGCATTTTAAACTATGATTCTTTAAAGTGTTTTTGAGAATGATGGGTTTGGTTATTGGAGAATTAAATACAGGTGATTAATGGAATTTCCACTGTAGTTCTTTATGACTGGATAAAACAGGAAAATCTAAATGGGATTATTGAACGTACATCAATCTAGAAGGATGAAGTTTGTGGTGCTTTATGTACTTAAATTGTCTTGTTAGGGTTTGTCTCTGTAGATTTAGTTCTATTTTTCAGGAGTATCATATTGAACTATTTAAAAAAAAAAAAACCTCTCTTTCCAGTACCCTACCGAAGCATTTTTATGTGGAACTAGAGGTAGATACTCATGTTAAAAAGAATCATAGATTGTTGTTGGCAATGAGAGGGAAATCATACTTAATCCAAGACAGGGTGGTTCCTCTAGGTTACTCACTGATGAGACAAAAATAATGGAAAAATTTACATCATTGCTATTTCTCTCAGTAAAATTGTGAACAAATTCTTTTTGTGATCCTGTTTTTGTGTTGATCTTACAGGTTCAAAACATTCTGGACTGTTCTCTTTTTCAACAGTAGTTCATAGTGATGACATGAATTGTCTACAAGAAATTGTTTTCTGCATATGTTCCAACAATAGTCATTATTTGTTGTATTCCCCGGTTTTATTTTTAGATATTGTTCCAGTATTTATTTTATTATTTATAATGTTCAATCCACATTCATGGGAAAGAAAAAAAAAACACCTGCATAAAGGTTTTTCCTACCTTCTACCCTCTTCACATTTTTTTTTTTATTGAATTGGCCAGAGAATGACCAGGGCAAAGTGGGGAGATTTAGGAAATGAGTTAACTTAAGACATAATCATAGACTCTATAAGGCTGAAATACTACCTGTATTAGAGTTTTCCAGAAAAATATATACGTGTGTGTGTGTATATATATATATGTATATATATTGCCTGTATAAAAATCTATCCATATCTATATAGATACAGATCCATTATAAGTTACTGGGTCACACAGTAATGGAGGCTGAGAAGTCTCACACTCTGCGCTTGGAACCCGGAGACCCAGGAAAGCTGGTAGTGTATGTCCAAGGAGAGCTGATGTTGTAGATCCCGGTGCAGGTCTGAAGCCCTAAGAACCAGGAGCATCAAGGGCAGGAAAAGATCGCTGTTGCAGTTCAAGTTGTCAAGCAGAGAGTGAATTTAACTTCCCTCTGCCTTTTTGTTCTATTTTCACCCTTGACTGATTAGATGGTGCCCGCCCACAGTGGGGGGGTCAAAATATTTCACTCAGTCCACTAATTCAAATGTTAGTCTCTTCCAGAAACACCCTTACAGACACACCCAGAAATAATGTTTAACCAGCTCTCTTGGCATCCAAGTAAAGTCAACACATAAAATTAACCATCACACTTGTTGTTGGTATTGAGAGTCTGATTATGGTCCTGTACGTTGATCTCTGCATTAAACTTCATGCTGCTAGTGTAATCCCTAAAAATGTGCTGATCTATTCTGAGGTTGATATACTTGTGAAAAATATTGAACATAATTTAATGAGCATTTTTTAAAATAACTCTTCTCATACTATATAACAGGTACTTCTTATAAGAGTCTCTACGAGTAGGGGCACTGTTTTATTTCTTTTTACCTTTCATGCATATGTTCGTATTTGGTGAGAAATTCCTTTAAATTGTTTGTAGGATTGAAAGTGTAAGGTTGGGAAACTCTTTAAGATTATATAGTAGTTTTTCTTTTTCTTTTTGAATGTCACTCGTACAACACCTGGGAATTAGGGTAAACAGGTCGGGCAATACTATTCTGTCAAGTTTTTGAAATTCAAAGAGCAGGGTCATAGCTTGTTGGCAAGGCAGCCTCATCTAGACTGTAATACTTGTATTTTGTTTATCTTGTTCTGGAATTTAAGTACCAGGTAGGTGGATAACATGAAGAGAATTCCAAATTTTAGGGCATTTTGTAACACATCGTGTTTTAGTTCATATTTTTAGCTTCAGCTAAAAGGAAGATAAACATAGGAAGAAATAAGTATGTTAAGAAAAACCAGAATTCAAATCTAATTGTCAGTCTTTGATATGGCATTTAGGTCTAGGAAATGGCTATTAAAACCAGTTTAATTGTAACATTTGACAATCTCAGAATTTAAAGTAGACTTTGAATTTATGCTCATTAAACATACTTGTTGCAAAGATATGGAGTTGTTAAAAGTAAAAATCTCAGCTAAACAAATGCTAAACAAGCAGGAATTTGCTTTTGAGATAGCTATTCCAGTAGTTACTCAAGTCCAGAAAAAAAAAATCTTTCTAGATTTTAGATCTAGACCAACTCAAGTTGGTCAGATTCCTTCAAGTCATTAAGAGGAGATTTACACAGATGACCTTTAAGGGTGCATGTATATTAGGAATAGCCATATGGATGAGAGTATTTTGGTTAAGGGGAGGATAAGGGCAGAATGAAAAGTAGCCTCTTTTGGCCCCCCAGTAATTCCTGGTTTCTATTTTTTATAAAACTAATGTGCAATGAACTGGAATATTAGCTTTGTCCAGTTTAGGAGAACAGCCTAACCTTATGAGAAACATCTTCTGTTTATTTGCTTAAAGTCAATACTTCCATGGTAATTCTAAGGGAATATGGAATGTGACAATTGCTGTCACTTAATATATAGAATCCCTTTGGGAAGACTTTAGTTCAAGTCATTTGAAAAGCAGTTGGCCATCCCCATGTAACTTTCTTTGGCTTATTCCTTGTCCCAGGTAGCAACACTTGAGTGGCAGATTTTGAGTTTATCCAGTGCATGAACTTGTAAAATCTTGCCATGAACTTGAGAGGTTTACTTATCCAATTTAAAAGTTAAATAAAGCTGTTGTTTCAGCCTTTCCAAAAAAGAACTCTGTATGTGCACACCAGGCTGCAAGTCCTCCTTCTTCAAATTATCACCAAACACTGATTTATAAAATTAAATTATGTTAATTTTTAAGAGTCTACATTCTGTAGTTTTCTGAAGTGGCTTATTAAGAGGAATGCTTTTTTTTTTCTCTTAATATGTTGTAACTATGACAATACGTACCAAAGCATTTCCAGTAGTTAAACATAAATCTTTGATCTGACCTTTTGAGTCATACAATCAAAGAAAAATATTCTTTAAAAAATGATGTGAAATATTCATTTTGTGCCTGACATTATTTCCCCTTTGGCCATGACTTTCCACGTAACTGTATATCTCAGGATACTCCGTCTTTTCCAAATGCCACCGTCCCTTCCAATGCTCCCTCACTTGAATTTTAGAGCTCCATCCCTTAGCACCCCCCCATTGAATGAATAGAGATTACTACATTGTCAGAATACAATAACGGCTATACCATTTGCACATTTTTTGGCAATGGGTAAGTGTCCTCATTTGAGATTGCGTCATAAGAAACAGTTCACAGAAGTGGAACTAGAGAATGCCAGAACACTTGATTTCTTTTGGACTTAACTGACTAGGTTTCTGGTTTTAATATTTGCTAACAACAAGGTGCTATTCTACGTAACATGACTTATTTACATAGTTACCAGAAAACACTTGGAATTTCATGCAGTAATGACATTATTTCTTTGAAAACTAATTTTAGTGCTGTAGTATTTTGACATTTTGTTCTGGCTACATTCATATTTTGAGCTTTTAAAAGCTGAAAATTCATGGTTGTGGTATTATAGTTGGTATTGGTTTTTCTGAAATTAATCTGTTAACATTGTAGGTCTTATAAAGCACTACCACTCTCTTTAAATCTATGTAAAGCAGATTTCTATCTGGTTCATCTTTCTGTAATGTAGATTGCTTTGTACATTACATGGTAGGAAATAAAGAAAGAAAATTTAATCGAATTTCAAGTTTTCATATAGGCTTCTACAGAAACTTACTGACCACATTTCATATATTCCTTATACTATTTTAGTCTTTGATCCAGAGCTCAAAATCTGAATTTATTACTATTACTTCCAGAGAGACTTCTGTATTAACTGACATAATGCCTGAAACATAGTAAGTACTCAATAAGTGTTACTTCTTCTTATTATTATTAATATCATTATTAGTATTATTATAAAAGTGTTATGGTATAGTTTGATTTATACTATCACATTGGTTGGTGAAACATATTCTCTGAATACATCTTTATTATTTTTTGGACATAAATTCATTGACTTCTGGTATCAAGCATTGCTATAGAAACCCAGTGCTATTCTAATTCCTTATAATTATTTCACATGTAGCCTAGTTTATTGCCCTGTGTGCTGGGACCTTAGTAGACCCCTTCCATTTGGAAATTAAAATCTTTCAGTTCATGCATTTCTTCTTCTCATTTTAAAATTCCTTTTCTGTTTTGTTCTGTCTCCTTTGGCTAATTCTATTATGTAGATTTTAACTTCTCCTATACTGTACTGATCCTCTAATTTTCTTATATTTTCTCCCCTAATTTCCCATCTGTTATTTATGTGTGTGTGTGTTTAGTCTAGAATTCCATCCTTTGACATCTCAAGTCAGGAGTGTGGTATCTACTTGTTCTGCACAAACTGTATGACTGGGGAGTGCCCTGTGAGGAATAGTCATGTAAACATGGATCTTACCCAATTTGAGTCTTACCCAGTTTGAATCTCTCTGGTTGCTGCCAGCTTTCCGTCATTCTCCAGTCCTTGAACTAAGATTTTGTTTTGGGGGGGTTTTTTGAAGGGGGATTCAGAGTTTATAATTGTTATCTCCGAGAATGTTAGCTTAATACAGCTTACTTTGCTGTTACCTGAACTGGAACTGTCTCAATGTTAACTTTTAATTACATTTTTTTCTTTGCAAGAAAATTCAGTTAAATGCATAGTTACCATCCATCCATTGTACTCCCCAGCTCTTCTCACTCTCCTCAAAAATGATTGTTAATTTTTACACTTTATAGACAGCTTTCCTATTTAGGTAATTGCAACCTAAAAAAAAAAAAAAAAAACCTTGAAAAATATTTTGTAGACCAGTAATTTCTTTTTATCTTGTCTCTAAGTCAATAATGAAATACATCAAAGTAAACATTACTAGTTTATAAATATTTTAAATAGAAATTTGGTTTTTAGAGATCTGCCATGAAATTATAGTAAGTTAAGTTTGTTAGAATTCTTAGTAAATATTTTTGAATGAGAAAGTATGGCAAAGAATTTTTAATCCATAGTTTATAAGACAATTGTTAAACTTTCAAAAATTCTTTGGGAAGAAATTCATAAACCATACAAAAATGAACATGGTTTTTCTTTATTCTGTATTTTATCATTTCATTTAAATTAGTATTTAAAAATACTTGGTATTTCTATGATTTTTTTTTAGTATTATCAGTTTTGAGTTTATTAGTTTACGATAACTGGTTTTAAGGAAATGAAGTTATACTTAACACAATAAATGTTTATGAACTTTTTTGTTTCCAAAAAGTTTCTAATGTCAATATAATGTGTTTTACCCAGTCGAGCTATTCCGTCAAGTAAGTGTAGTTCAGTGCTTTGGGAACAGGAGAGTGGAAGCTGGCCTGAAGTTTCTGCAAATTTTAAGTGACAAAAGATCTGGATATTATAATCAGAAAAAAAATGTGATTCTATTGTTTTAGTTTAATTTTCCTGGAGAATGTTATGAGAGACCTGAGCAGTTGTTACTAAACAGGGTAAACTGGTTTAAATTTGGAAATAAGTAGTCCATGATATTTCCTACTATGTTCTATTAAGTTGTATTTCCTAAGTATCCCATCAAATGATATTTTATCATATGGTAAGTTTTTTTTCCAGTGTGTGCTTGCTTACTGTTTCTATGTGGCCTCAGAAGCTAAGCAACAGCAAACAGTGATCCCAGCCCCACTGAGATTTTTCTGTCTTAGCCACTCTGGAGTGCTACTGTGTTAAAGTAATCAACCACTTTAAGAAGACAAATCAAATTCAAACTGACTGGAGAGTGGAGTTTTTTGTGCCCTTCAGTGTCATTTCTACTATTGCTTATTTGTATAACCCTTCATGAACAGCCCTGAGATTTTGTCCACGAATCTCTTATAGAATAAGTCACTGTTTTGAATACAGTGGTTATAATTGCTTGTTCAGGACTCCACTTCAAATAAATGTACTGAGATTCAAATACAGTACTGAGATTCTGAAATAGAGATTTCTAAGGTTTCCATATACCACAGAATCTTGTTTGATATGACCAAGAAATCCGAAATAAAAAATAAGACTAAGTTTGCAGTTACATTCATAGTTCTATGTACAGATCATTTTAGTCTTATCAACTACAGTATAAGGAATCTGATTCAAAATAAGCAACAGGTACAGCCACTAGGGAAAACAGTGTGGCTGTTTTCAATAAACTAAAAATAGAACTACCATGAGATTCAGCAATTTCACTCCTGGGTATACATCCAAGGAAAATGAAAGCACTGATTTAAAAAGATGCATGCACCTCATGTTCATAGCAGCATTATTTATAATAGCCAAGACATGGAAGCAACCTAAGTGTCCATCAACAGATGAATGGATAAAGAAGATGTGGTGTATACACACACACACAAGAGTGTTACTCAGCCACGAAAAGAATGAATTTTTATCATTTGAAACAACATGAATGGATCTGCAAGGTTTTACGCTTAGTGAAGTAAATCAAACGGAGAAAAACAAATACTTTGTGTTTTCACTTAAATGTGGAATTTAAAAGCTAAAACAGATGAATGAATATAACAAAACAGAAACAGACTCATAGATACAGATAACAAACTAGTGGTTACCAGTGAAGAGAGGGGTTGGGTGGAGGAGGAGCAAGATAGACGAAGGGGATTAAGAATTACAAACTACTAGGTATAAAATAAATAAGATAGAAAGATATAATGTACAGCACAGGAAATATAATCTGTATCTTATAATAACTTTAAATGGAGTATAATCTATAAAAATATCAACTCACTATGTTGTGCATCTTAAACTAATATAGCATTGTAAATCAACTGTGCTTCAATTATAAAAATACTTCAAAAAGAAAACAACAGCAAAAAATAAGCAATGAGAAACTTAACCAAAGGACATAAAAATAACTCTTGATTAGATAAAGAAATATAATGGTCGTGAATGAAGGAATTACACTGTAGCTCATATTGGAAATAAATTAATTCCTTATGAAATAACTTGGAAATGAATGTAATTCCAAACCATATTCCTAGTGTATTTTATTTGCTTTTTTTGTTTGTTTTTGGTTTGTCTGAAATTCTGATATGTGTCATAGTCTCTTGATTAGAAGCAAGTCAAAGTCCATAGTCAGAAGAGGGGATTACACAGGGTATGCATACCAGGCGTTAAGAATAATTGGGGCAATCGTAGAAGAAGTACGGAGTACTCTGTAAGCCCTCCTGCCTATAGTCTTCTGTTGGGTTCTTGCTGGAATAAATTCTGAGCTTGTCACTGTGGCCTGCAAAATCCTGCATGATCTATTTTCCTGTCTACCTTTCCAGTCTCATCTCTGTTCTTCCCCTCAGTTTTTGCAAGGACTTCTTCCCTGACTACCGTATTGTAGGATACTCTGCCCTCTAGTCATGATTTCATTACCCATTTTATTTTCTTCATTAATTCTACAACTTTGTGAAATTACTGTTTGATCATTATGGGTTTTCAACTACCTCTACTAAAAAGTAAGCGCTAAGAGAGTGCACACATTGTTTTTCTTGTTCATAACAGTGTCTCCAATGTGTAGCACCTAGTACATACTCAAAAAGCCTCATACGTGAAATAAGTGAACACATTTGATGCTTCACCATGTAAGAATGGGGATACTAATCTGAGTAATAAGTAGCCTCTAGGCCTCTGCAGTTTTTAACCTAGTACAAGAAAAAGAATAGTAAATATTGTAATTCTATGACAGATGTCCATGCTCACGTGCTAGACTACCCAAGTATAACCAAATGAAGAGTGAATGTCTAGTGAAAAATATAGGGAGAACTAGTTTAGTAGTGAGAGGAATGGACAATGAATTCTACTTTGGCATTTGAGGAACCATTCCAAGAAATACTGCCAAATAGGAACTAAGTGAAAGAGAAATACACTGTGAAGATATGATTAGATAAGTATTACAAGATCTAGTAGGGTATCAGGAAATCCAAGGCAATATTTCTTTATCAGCACCTACTACCAAAAATAAAGTAACAGGCAAATAATAGTCAACCCCTGTGACCTTCCCCCTCATTCCCAACCCAGTTACTGTAAGAAAAGCCTTTCAGTTGTTTCTAAATAAATGTATAGTATAATTTTTCATTGTTAATTATAATTCCTAATTAGGTCATGATAAATCTTCTAGATTTAACTGTATTTTCCATGAACTAAAGGCTCATCATCTCTGTTTTAAGACATAATGTGGGGGAGGGTATAGCTCAGTGGTAGAGAGCATGCTTAGCATGCATGTGGTCCTGGGTTCAATCCCCAGTACCTCCATTAAAAAAAAAAAGGACATATTGGAATGAACATTTATAACTATTCAAAGTAAAAGTAACTTCTGAGATTCCCTTATCACATAGACTGTTGGGTTTTTCCGTCTCAAGGATTTTCTAACTTCCACCGATGATTTTTGCAATTATGAATACCAATATAAGAATTCTTAGATGATGCTTGATATATTAAAGCATATAGCATGGCCTTAAAGAGCTAATAATTATGGCCCTGTAGTTAGAACTTAGTGTATTTTTCACTTTTAGATTATTGCAGTTTGTTTGTAAGAACCTACAGGATCTAAACTATGCAGAGCTTTGCTTGATCATATAATCATCTTGAGATGTTTAAGCATTTTTTAATGAGCTGTAAGAAATTTTGGCAAGAAAATAGTCGGAAAGGTAAGATGAATGGTATCACAGTGTAGCTCTCTTATCTGTTTAGGAAGAGTCCTTATCAGTGTTCTTTTCTCAGTCCTAGCTACCTTAGAAGACAAATGCGACCAGTTGTCAACCTAGATATGCCACTGCTTTAGGAGATTTAATTGTAGTATTTTTTATTTAAATCTAAAATAAACATTTGGGGGGGCAGAGTATACCTCAAGTGGTAGAGCATATTCTTAGTATACACAAGGTCCTGTGTTCAATCCCCAGTATCCCCTCTAAAAAAAATGAATAAGTAAGTGAAACTAATTATCTTCCCCCCCCAAAAAAAACAAACAAAAATAAATAAAATAAACATTATAGCAGGTCACAAAACCAGAGAGTTTATGACGCAAAGATCTTAGTGAAAAATAGTTGATTCAAAATACTTGCAGTTGATAATTAGCATGTATATGTTGTAACTATATATTACAACAACTATATATATATATAACTGTGTATTTGTCTATAATAGACAGAATATCCTGTATTAAAAACTATAATGAACAGGCTCTGCATTTTTTTAGTGAAGACATATTCAGGCACAGCTAAAGTTCTCTTTGATATTAATAAATTTAAGAACACATACTGAAAATAAAAAGTTTCATTTGACCGTTATTTGCCTAGTAATAACATCAAGATATCTTTATTCCTCCGTTTCCTTTAGTTTTACATCTTGGTTCCCAGGACAGTAACAAAGATTTATTTCTGCAAGATTATTTAGATTACTTTGATAATGTATCAAAATTTAACTTCTTTAATTGATATATTCTGAGCAGAATATCAACTCACACCTTGATAATCTTCCTTTCCCCAGAAACATTTGGAATGGCCGTAAATAATTCCCTAGGAATTGGTTAGGAGTTCTAGTGTTTATTCTGTGTATTTTACCAATACTACATATTCTCTTTCATCTGTTTGGCCACTTCAAAGAGAACGTATATAACTTTATTCATTCTTTAAAAAACAAATCTGTTTTGGTTTTATTCAACCTATGTATTATCACAGTGTTGAGAGCTCTTATGCAATCTTTTAACCATGCCCTTTTTGCTGACATCACACTATTTAATAAAATAAAACTCCATTATATCATTAGGCTGCTTAAAATACTTCTTATTGTATTCAGAGCATCACTGTTTCAATTATTTTCTTTATCTGTTCCATTATAATTGTATTCCCTTATTAATAAGAATCATTGCAATTTAAAAATTCAAACTGTTAATCGAGCACTTACTGTATGTCTAGAACTGGGTAAGACATTGTGGAGGCTAAGGAAGAAATATAAGTAAGATATAACCTCTGATCTCAAAGAGCTAGAAATTTAAAGGAAAGGCTACATTTTTGAAAGAACAAGAGAAAAATATGAAAATGAAACTGGGTGAAAAATTGTGTGAGACAAAATCTGAAGTGTTAAGAATAAAGAAATCAGGGTAGGCTAAAGTAGTTAGAATTTGACCTGGGCTTTGAAGTGATGAATAAGTGGGTGTGGCATTTAATCTTAGATTTAAAGAATGGATGAATAGATATCCAGGATAAAAGTCCTGGCGAAAGAAAATAGGTAAGTTTTTTGAAATTGAGAATTTTTATTGCAGAGCTGATTTAAAAATGCTGTTTGTTTGTTTTGCTAGCAAAAATGGTGACAGTTTAGAGTCAACTAGTGCAACCTAGTATGATTAAGAGTATTTAAAAAGTTAGCATTTTCAACTTCTTTTTAACATGGAAAAATAATGTTTATAGCTTAAAATCTTATAGACTGAATGAGGTTCTTAGTATAGGTCTGTGTGCACTGAATTCTCCATAAGATCTTGAGAAGTAACCACAAAAAGAAATTTATTTTTGCTCATGCCACTAAAGAAGAGGCATGCTTTCAAATGTCTTCAATTTGTGATTTCTGACTCTGGTGTACCATTTGAAGTTCTGATTTTATATTGCAGATTATTTTGAAATTACTGAACTAATAAATAGAGAACAGCTGGGCTAATAATACCCTTAGATGTCAAACAGAAAACTAAAGTAAAAGATTTAAAAATTGACACAACCATACAACATAGCCTTTGTCTAAATTTGCTAGTTTAAAAAACAATACTTTCCTAAAGTTACCACTTCTCATTTGTGGGGTCGTGTAAAGATGGGTTGGATACAGAGTTAGAGCACAGAAATATTTTATGTTTCTCAACTCATTAGGCCTGATTTGAGGCCCTTCTCGAAGTCCAGTGCACATAGGCATGTGGCCCCTTGCATCTGTAATGACGTGAACAGGCTGGAACAGCAGTAGTTAAAGTGGAAGGGTGCTTCCTGCCTTTGCTGTGAACCATGTGTGTAGACGCAGGATGGTCCAGTAGACTTACTGTCTCATACATTCCAGAAGTTTTCTACAAAGTAAGCTGAATATTTCAATTAAAATCCTTTTCTTGCATTGAGTTTCTAGATACTTCTTATTTATTTTTATTGTTTGGAATAACAGATATTCACACCTGATACGGACCAAAAACTTAGGAATATAATTTGAATATAGAAACTGAAAAATACTGCCTACTCTTAAGAAGAAATGACAGTTTAAGTTTATTCTGTACTGAATAGCCAAGAAAAGATTTAAGAATTCTCTTTGGGAATTTTGAATATAAACATTTGAATGATATTTCAAAAGAAGTTGCTTGTTATTACTGATTTAAAATTGGTCCTTTTTCCTTTGCCATCTTAGCTAGAAGGTTGGAAGCCAGACTTGTACTTATCTGTGCATTTGTATTTTACTGATTACTTTATTCAGGATCAAAGTGTGATCTTGAATATCACACTTTGAGATGGATAATAGGTCATTATCCATTTGACATTGTTGAAACTTCCAAGTGATGAAGAATTCTTCCCTTTCTAAAAATGTCCATCTTAGTCAAAGCTGCCTGACAATTGTGATAATGAGAGAATAAAAAATCATAGTGTGGGTTTATCCTTTACTGATAATGTAATGTGTTGTCTAAAAATAAAATAAGCTTAATTTTTCTCTGCATTGACTCAAAAAAGTAATATTCTGCAGGTGACCTTATCTTTATTTTTGTATGTTTGTATGCATTAAGAGAAGCTTTAAAAAGTTAATGCTCAAATTTACTTTCAATTTATATATTCTTTATATAGATAGAACTTTGCTATTTAAACTTACTTACTTGGACTCATTATATGAGAAAACTGCAAATGTTTTTGGTCATTTGATTCTAAGTTTGAGAGAAATAAGTCAGATGTGACAAATAGTCTTTTTTTTTTCCTGGTGGATGAACACATATATATTTGTCACAATTTTTTTTTGCTATAAGCTACCACAAGATCTTGTATATATTTCCCTGTGCTATACAGTATAATCTTGCTTATCTATTCTGCATTTTGAAATCCCAGTCTGTTCCTTCCCACCCCCTGTCCCTTTGGCAACCACAAGTTTGTATTCTATGTCTATGAGTCTATTTCTGTTTTGTATTTATGTTTTGGGTTTTTTTTTTTTTTTTTTTTTTTTTTTTTTTTTTTTTTTAGATTCCTCATATGAGCGATCTCATATGGTATTTTTCTTTCGCTTTCTGGCTTACTTCACTTAGAATGGCATTCTCCAGAAGCATCCAAGTTGCTGCAAATGGCGTTATGTTGTTGGCTTTTGTGGCTGAATATTATTCCATCGTATAAATATACCACATCTTCTTTATTCAGTCATCTGTTGCTGGACATTTAGGCTGTTTCCATGTCTTGGCTATTGTAAATAGTGCTGCTATGAACACTGGGGTGCAGGTGCCATTTTGAAGTAGGGTTCCTTCTGGATATATGCCCAGGAGCAGGATTCCTGGGTCACATGTAAGTCTATTCCTAGTCTTTTGAGGAATCTCCATACTGTTTTCCACAGTGGCTTTCCTTGCTTCCCTCTCCCACTCTTAATGATTTTACAATTTTGTGTTTTTTTTTTTTTTTGTAATTCATGGCAGTTATCTCCTTTCCAGTTATGAGTTTCTCATTTTTGTAGCATCCTGCTTCTTTTCTATTTAGAGTAGACCTGTCAATATTTCTCTTAGCATGGGTTTAGTGTTGCTAAACTCTCTTAGTTTTTGCTTGTCTGTGAAATTCTTTCTCTCTCCTTCTATTCTAAAGGATAGCCTTGTTGGATAGAGTATCCTAGGCTGCATCTTTTTTTTCATTCAGGACTTTGAATATATCTTGCACTCCCTTCTAGCCTGTAGTGTTTGTGTAGAGAAATCAGCTGAGAGCCTTATGGGGCTTCCCTTGTAACTCACTCTTTGTTTTTCTCTTGCTGCCTTTAAAATCATTTCTTTATCCTTGACTCTGGTCATCTTGATTATGATATGTCTTGGTGTGGGTCTGGTTGGGTTCTTCCTGTTTGGGACCATCTGAGCCTTCTGTACTTGGATATCTGATTCTTTCTTTAGGTTTGGGAAGTTTTCAGTCATGATTTCTTCAAATACCTTTTCAATCCCCTTTATTCTTTCTTCCCCTTCTGGAACCCCTATTATGCATAGATTGGCACACTTTATATTATCCCATAGGTCCCTTATATTGTTTTCATTGTGTTTTTATTTGTTTTTCTCTCTGCTGTTCTGATTGGGTGCTTTCTGTTGTCCTGTCTTCTAGGTCACTTTTTTGTTCCTCTGCATTATCTAGTCTGCTTTGCACAGCCTTTAGGTCAGCTCTCATCTCCGCAAATGAGTTTACTAATTCTACTTGGTTCTTCTTTATAGCTTCTACTTCATTTTTGACATATTTTATATCTCTAAACACTTTCTCTTAGTTCCTTCAATACTTTGATCACTCCTTTTTTGAAATCTGGATCTAATAGGCCATCAATGTCTATTTCCTTGATCGTGCTTTCAGGGGATTTCTCTTGATCTTTTAATTGGGAGTGGTTCCTCTGCTTCTTCATATTGCTCATATCTCTCTGGCATGGTGGCTTAAGGAGTATCAGTTATCTAGTTCTCCTGGAGACGGTGTGCTCTTAATGATTTTATCAAGAGTTCTTTGTGTCTTTGCCTTGTTTCGTGAACTCAGCTTGCTGTTTCCAGAGGCCCTCTGTTGGCGCCCTCATCTGTGCTGCTCCCAGTGGCTGTCAGCTAGCAGATCGTGCCCCCTCCCAACACTGGGTCAGGTGCTAAGCTCTTATCCGGTGGGTGGGCTGGTCACTCCCTGTTCCAATGCCGCAGTCAGATGCTGCACTTGGGTGAGGCAGGTGGGCCGATCACACCCACTCCCAGCACCGTGGTCAGGTGCTGTGTTCCTGCCAGGATGGTGGGTGGCCGCCTGCCCTCTCCCGGCGCTGGTCGCGCCACTGCTCTGTGCAGCTGCCCGCTCGGCCTCAGGGAAGACCACGGAATGGCCCCACCCCTGCTCTGGGCCAAATCTCAGCTCCTTGTTTGTCTTGGTGGCTGAGTTCTCTGAGGTGCCAGGGCAGAAAGATCCTATCTGCCTCAGGCTGTAAACAAGTCTCAGTCCTGCCTAGGAGGTTGCGAGCCCCTGGGTGCAGACTCAGGTCTCAGCCCCGCCCCCGCCCAGGTGCTGAGCACAAGAGGAGGTGGTGGCTGTGGCTGCGGCTGCGCCCCGCCTCTCTTCTCGCGAGAAGTGCCAGTAATGGCAGCGCAGGTCTGAGGAGATAGAGGCTACGGCACCCCTCCGCCAAGGGCACACCAGCCGTGTTGCTTTGCTTTTTTCGCAATTTATGGGGGACTGAGGTGGTTCTGCTCCATATCCCCTCCCAGCCACGGTGCGTAACCCCTTGCAGTCCCCCGGGGCTGCCTCAATGCAGCCGCCTCAGCCCTCCATCCGGCTCAGGCAGCCTGTCCGGCCCCCAGCTGCCAGCTCATGTCACGGGCTGGGTGTCGCAGGGACCCTTTGTGCCCGTTTAACTCAGTTCTGTGGGTCAGGAGGTGCTCGGGGCAGATCTGAGCCTCAGAGGCTCCCCCTCCGTCCCACTGGCCTCTCCATTGGAGAGGGGAGACCCAGTGAACGATTGCCAGTCCTCCTTTGCCCCTCCCTCCCCGCGGGATTGGTCCCGCACTGTTTTGCTTTTTCTTCTTTCTTTTTTTCCTTTTCTCCTACCAGATTTTTGGTGTCTTTGTCTTTCGAAGAGGGTGATGTTCTGTCAGAGTTCGGCAGGTTGGCTGAGTGGGCCCATTGATGTGAGTTTTGTTGTATTTGTGGGAGAGGGTGAGCTACAAGCGTCCTTCTACTCTGCCATCTTGCTTCTCTTGACAAATAGTCTTTTAAGAACTTCAGAATTCTTAGAATTTTTCCAAATCTTTTTTGGGTAAAGATTTAATAATTATAATTCTCCTTAAAATTAGAATTATACTCAAATTGCTTAGGTTACATAAATAAGCCTAATAGAACTAGGTATACTCATTGAAATAAAAGACCATTTTTCTCAGTCTGATTTCCATTCTTTTGTTAAGAAACAGAAAGAGGTAAAATAAAAAAAAATTGAAGATTAAGCAGACATTATGACCTGCTTGGATTTCAAAAAACAAATACACATACAAACAAATACACAATTTCCTTGTGGCTAAATCAGTACTATTCAGTCCTCTAAAATGTGCCTATAATAAATGAATATAAACATCCTTTGTTTTCCTGTATGTTTTAAGCAAGTATAAATTAATATTTTTCAAAACCTAGCAATTATCAGTATTTTAAGTCTTTTCACAGGGTTTCTGTGATATTAAGACATCTGCCTATGTTTTTTATCTGAAGATTTAAAGTAAATTGGTAAACAGTTCATTCAGAAAAGTTTACTCTGTGGGGTTAAATACCCAAATGATGTTAAGTTACAGGAATTAACTGAAATGTTTTTTAAAAAAGACCCCTCTGATTGTAAATATTGAATTTTTACTTTAGTGACTTTTAGTTTTACTTATAAATCGACTAATAGAGATTTGTCTCAGAATTATCAATTACTCCTAAATATTTCTCAATCTGTGTATAGCATATTTATAGGAATACTCTTTTTAAAGCAAGACATTTTAGAAATGTTCCTATTAGTGAATGACATAATAGAGATTACTGATCTAGGAGACTAAAAAAAAAAAAAGACACAAAACAAGCAAACAAAAAAACCCTTTTTACTCTCAATTTTGCCACCTACTTAATGTCATTAGAAAATCTCTTCAGAATCATATATAAGGTTCTGAGCCTAATTCTTCCTCTTACTTGTTTATTTAGCATACCCACTTATATCAGGAAATAGCAAAATAAGATAGTATAGTAGTATCTTGATTTTATTCCTTCAGTATGTTAGATAACTACTCTTAACCTCAGTTTACTAATCTATAAAATGGATATAATAGTTCCATTTTGGTGATGATTAGATGAGTTTATATTTGTGCTTTGCTTGAGTTATACTTTAACTATAAGACATGGTAGCTATGTAATTATAATTGTTATTTTTAAATGTCATTTTTAGTTGTTATAGTAATTCTAACAGTAGGGATAATTATAATTATTATTAATAACCGTGTTTTAGTGTCCTCATCTACCAAATAAGGAGAACCTGTATTCCTTTCAGAATTCCATAACAAAACTGCATTGCACTATTTTATTTTGAAGTGTCCTCTAATAGAGGATTTAAGATATTTTGCTAAGTCTTACCTTTATGCATAAGTACTCAACTTGACATGTGACAGTTAGTAATAAATTACTGGTTTTTGATAGAAGAGTAATTACTGTCCCCAGGTTTATCAGTTTCCTAAAACCCTCCATTTCACTTTGCTATTACCAAAATTTTGCTTGCTCTTCACAAATAGTTAATGTCAGTTATTTTATTTTACCATCATATTAACAGAAACTAGAATTAAAAATCTTCATGTTTAATTCTTTTTCTTGTTCTGAGCCTAATAACTTCAATTTGGTAGTAGCAAATAGATGGTAGTACGCTTATATGGTATTTGTGTTGTTTTCTACTAGGAGGTGAGAGAGTGACTTACCACTTGTAAAATTTATTCTTAGCTTGTATGTTGATTTATGTGATAAACTGTAGTGAAAAAATAGGAAGTTGCCCAGTTTCTTGTTCACTGTATGTGTATCTGGTAAATGCACTGTATTAGAATCTTATACTCTTTCCCCTTAGAAGAAATTATGTATGTTTGAAACTGAGCTGCTTAATCTTGACATTCTCCCAAAACTAATCATGTTTCCCTTTCATCCTAGTTTGAACTTGGTTCCTTCAACCTAGAGAAAGTTGCAAACCCGGCTGAGGTCATTAGAAAACTTATTTGTGACTGCCTGGACACCACTGCAGAAAACCAAGCCAAAAATGAGCACCTGCAGAGAGAAAATGAAAGGCTTCTGAGAGATTGGAATGATGTTCAAGGACGGTGTGTACAAAATTTGCTTATATCATAAAAACTCTAAGCTCTTTGTATCTTTGTAGCTATAGGGTAATGATTTATGCATTCATCATGTATTTAGACACATATATTTAAAATGAAATCTGTCATTAATTGGACCTTTACTTGATATGATTGAACCAAATTATTGGTCCTTATTGTACATTATAGGAACACATTAATACTTTTAGGTTTTGAGTATTTGGTGGGACCAGCAAACTAATAACAATAAGGAGTAACTGGACAATGAGAATCAGAACCCATTAATATTAAAGTTTAGGAAGTTGATATTTATAAGGATTAGTTTAGCTCAAAGTTTTGTACAACTAATGAATAAAAAAGAGACATGAAATGTAAATAAACACAATTGATTCCTTATTTGGAATCTTTTTTTGTGTGACATCTCTTTCAGGTGAAGTGTGTTTTGGCTCCTGATACTTATTTTGCTGATTGATTGAAAATTCACACTATCAGCATTTTAAAAAGAAGTTATTGTTACTATTGGATAAGACATTTGGAAGCCTCTCTTTTCCTGCTTTTGCCTCTTACCTTTTAAATGATGAAGAAGAAAGTGACTTATCTTCTCTATTATGCATTTTCTCAACTATATCACATCTAGGCTATTCCAGGGGATAGCCTGTTTTACTCTATTATGTAAAAGATGTTTGAAAGAAATAAAATGCATGTGGTGAATATTTATATCTCTACAGAGAAATATTAATATACTCTGAATGCATTTGTACAAATATACATTACAACATTTGAAAGCATTATGTAGAATTCATAAAATAATATTAATAGTAATTATTATTATATCCAATATATAAAGTAGATTTTTTTTTCTTTCATTCAAACCAGTAGTTCTAAAACATAAGAATATACATCCAATTTAGATTCTTTTTAGGACACTCAGTAGGATTGTTCTATATAGACATTAGTAAGTATAGAGCACATGAAAAATGTGAAGGATTTTATCACCATCAATGTATGTATGTGAAAACGGAGTTGACTGGAAGAAACTGTTTCTATACATTCAATTATATTTATTAATTAATGCAAGACATGTGAACTTAGCACCTATTACCTGAAACTTGGTTATATTTGGTTCTCATTTATTATTTTAGCAAAATATTTATCTTATTCTCTTCTAACTCTGAGTTAATTTTCGTCTCCAATTATATAACATGATTAGACCAAATTAAAACTATGTAATTGTTAGGAAGCCAGACAGAAAAATAAGTTAATATTTCTCTTTAACTTTCTCTTTAAAATTCATGTTAGTATGAATTAATATCAAATATCTGTTCTAGAAAGCATGTTTTGGGGCCTATGTCTATAGTTTGGGTGTGCTTTTCTATTTCGTATACAAAATGAATCAAATTAAAGGAGGTGTACTATGATCGTGATAACCTTTATATTTAAAACTCAAAGTATCCTCAGGATGATAGGAAATTTGATCCACAAATTGCCCACAAAAATGCAGACTGGGTACTTGGTACTTGAACAAATTGCTTTAAAATGTCTGCCAGAGGTTGAAAGACGTATTATCTCATCAGTATTCAACAGCACTGCCATAGAATGGAAAGCAGCAGGGAACAAAGATGAGACAGAGGAAACAAATGCACCCTGTGCTGTAAAACAGTTTGTGAGGGGTGCACGTAATATGTGGCCCACAGATGCTTGATTTGCTATTTCTGAACTATCCAGAAAGTGCTTTTGTTGTTGTGGCAAAAGGTTTCCTGTTTGATCAAAAGCACAGCCATGTAGCTTATCACTAGTCTCATTATGCTCCAGCTTTTCTGTTTTTGTAAATACTGGATCACATATCTTCTTCAGGGATTGAAGATGTGCACCCTTGGGATGACCCTCCGAACAGAGGAAAGAGAATCCATTCCAGAGAATTCTAGGCTCTTGATAGTATTTCAGGTGTTAGATTGGTAGCTTTATTTCCCAAATTTCATTTTCTTTCCCATGAGAGAGAAAGTGGCCATTTTAAAGAGCTGTATCTTGGTCATGGCCAAGGAGTATTTTCTGAAGTGTTCCCTCTCCGGAGCCTTAGTACACTGGGAAATGAGCAAGGGACTTAGAGCTCCAGCTTCCATAAGGGTAGTATTTATCAAGAGTCTTCAGAGCGATTAGAAATAGGGCATGAAAATACTGAGTTAGAAAACTGACTGCATAGAAAGCAGACAATCTTTAGTGTTGAGGCCATCTCCTTAGGCCTGGCCACAGTTCATTTCCCTGGCTGCTTCTGATGCTTCTGATAAGTCTTGTATCAGTGTCCATCCATGATCCAATCATTTCTTCCTTGTCATTGTTCTAGACTGTGTATGTGTGGGGGAGTAAAGAGGGCAGAGGCACAAAATAGTGCTGAAAATTACCTTAGAAGCTATGGTAGATAGGTCTGAAATATATTTAATCCCTGATAGTATATTATATAAGCAAAAAACAATCGTATACACATGTGCTTATGCCATGGAAAATGTTTTATGATATGTTAAGAGGAGAAATGTCAATTACCAAAAATATGAATACTATCTCATTTCATATAAAATTTATCTGTAGATAGAGAATATCTAGAAGTGTAAGATTAAATGATAATAGTATGTGTCTGGAATTGTGGATTAAATTTTCCTTTTCTTTTTGGGGGTATTTTTTGCATATATTTTTGTATTTAAATATGTACCATTATTATGATCAGAGCCAACTCTAAAGCTATATCCATTTGGGATGACAGTGGAGAATAAAGAATGTCTGAGTAAGGAATGAGGAATTACAATATGAGTTAAAGAATGAGCTGTAATGTGTAGTCTTTCAACGTATATATTTGATGTTCTTTTTTATGTACCATTTAATAATTGCAGTCTTAACTCCATTTTAAAGTGACATTACTGGATTAATTTCATTTTGTATAGTTTAGATTAGGAGAAAACCTTAGAAATATTGTATGTGAATCCTTAGGTAGTTAGCTATATTTATTTCACTGGTTTTTCCTATTTAGTTTCAAATAACAACTCTCAAGCTCCCTGTTACTGAATAGGTCTTTTGTTTGCACTCAGACATCAAGTTAGAAACTCTCCAGCTTTATTCTGAGTTCAAGTTATTAAACCTATAATTGGAGGCAGTTTTCAGCAGATTGAATTGGGTTGACACTCAGGGAATCATTAGAATAGAAGAGACCTTGAAAGCTCTTCCACTTCATCTCTCTGCCTTCAAGCTAGGATCATATTATAGCCAGATGAATTCAGTCTGATTTTTAAAGACCTCAAGAGATACCTTCAACTCCCCTTGGTAGCCCATTACATTGTTTAAGAACAGTCACAGTCAGAAACCTTTTCCTTCCATCTATTGGTAATCTGAGTCCTTCATGGTATACTCAAAGGCCATTTCCTCTTGTTCTGACATCGGAAAGGATGAGGAACAGCTGTTTACCATCTTCTCCAGTACTAAAAGGCTTATTAAATCTCTTTACCACTGCTTTCTTTTCCAGTTTTTTTTTTTAGCATTCTTTGTCCTCTGAACTCTATGCAGATTTTCTTTTGCTAAACAACCCTAACCTGGGTATAAATTCGGCTAGAACTGATTGTAAATATAAGGATTACTGCACTGTTTCTAAGTACCACATGTTCACATTTATGTATCTTTTATTTTTGGTTATCATTTAATCTATTGTTTTATTTTGAATGTTATTTCTGTATGAGATTACCTTGTTTCTGCTCTCGTTTTTGTTGTGTTTCTGACATTTGTTTTTAAATTCTTTGTTTTCCCATCCAGAAATATTTTATTTTGAATATTCAGTGTTTTCCATATTTAGTTGTTTTTTTTTTTCTTAACGACTATGCTTTGGTCCAAGTTCCTAGATACCTCAGTCCTAGGTTACTAATTAAACTTAACTTTATTGTTCTGTTATTTCAGTCACTGTTGAAAGGATGAAGCATCATTAGGCCTTTCCTGTTTGGTGTTATTTAGGGTTTCATCAGATTTAAGCTTTGCTTTGGGATGATCCTTGGACTAGTTGTGGTCTGATCTAGGTGTATGTGAGCTCTCCTTTAGTATCACTAAACTTAGCACTGCATCCATGTCTCACCTACTAATACCTGTCCAATTCATAAGGTAGAGGGTTGGCAGGAGGCAAGTGCAATGAAAGGCATAATAACAATATCATGCTGTAAGGGAGGACTGGCATTACAGATGGCATGGGGGGATGCTACCTCTAGTTATTGAATATTAGTAAAAAGATAGCATTCTCTGAACTTGTTGATAAATAATTGAGTAAATTTATGTCCTGAAACTATTCACAATAATACTGTGTTCCAGCCAACCCGCACTCTCCAGCTTTGTCTAGGAAGTGTTACCCAGTTTAATAATCAAAAGTTTGGTTGCAACAGAATCCTAAAGCTTCGCTAAAACTGAGCAAGATTTACTCACAAGATGCCATTCATTCTATTGAGTGTGCTTTCCTGTCACAGAAATGACAACGTAGCTATGACACTAGCTGTTTAGATTAGTAATATTCTTTAGACAAAAATAATGTATTTTATTTTAATATCTTCATTTTTCATTCATGAGTTATACCAGTTAATTTTAATAAAAGTTTGGAAATTTGCTTGATATTTGATAAGTATACATAATCTTTCAATCAAGAATTATTAAGTGATTTATATGGAAATTAAATACGCATTTAAATCAGATAAATTAGTAATTGGATTGGTTACTATTGTTATAGTTTTATATATTAAATTATACAAGATTTTTATTATAAATTTTTATAACTGATTTTTACTTTGCATATATTTAAAATAGTTTATTATATACTCAGGCATTTTAGTGATATGTATGTTCTAGTCATCTTTTAAAAGTTGTTGTTATTATTATGTTGCATTGGAAAATAGTACAAGAAAGTGAGAAAATAATATTCACATAGCACTTTGCATCTGAGATATAAATGCTTCAGATAGACCATCAGTATTGGCAGCTCCTCTTCAACTTTGGCTCTGTATTTTTCCTACACCTTTCGAGTGTACTTCTTTCTCAGACAGCTTTGCTTGATGATAGGGATACTACTATATTAATATTTACCACAATTTTTTAGAAGCTGAAGAAGATGAAAAACATTACTGTTATAGTAGTAAATAGCTGTTAAAGGAGTGAAAAATATAATATTCAGAATCACTGGTTGTCCATTTCTTTATAAGATGTCCATATTAACCTGACTTCATTCGTCTAATAAATAGCTGTTCAACATTTGTTGAATGCTAAACACTGTGCTAGGCATTGAGGATAAAGCAGCCAATAAAAACACACATGCTCTCAGCCCTTATGGAGTTCACAGCCTTGGCAATGACTATGCTTTAAGACTGCTGTAATTGGTTTCAGAAAATATAATGCCATATGTTCCCTTTCATCCCATGAAAGGCCCTAATTTTTGCCTTCTAGATAGGTAGTCTGTTGAAAGTGTAGGGGCATAAATATCAAAGGTATCAAATTTTGACATTTTCGTGTCCAATTATTTTGCTGAAAAAATATATTTACATTTATAAACATATAAAATGAAAATATTAGGAT
This sequence comes from Camelus dromedarius, assembly GCF_036321535.1. Taxonomy (NCBI): domain Eukaryota; kingdom Metazoa; phylum Chordata; class Mammalia; order Artiodactyla; family Camelidae; genus Camelus; species Camelus dromedarius. The sequence goes on from NC_087438.1 coordinate 55,464,438, forward strand.
ACCTTTATAGAACAAGAATAAATAAACAGTATGCTAAAGAGAAAATCAGGCAGAGCTAGACTACTTTTAAATGAATATATTACATGAAATAATTTATTTCTGAATCTTTAAAACAGATGTTTATTCATGGTGTGTATGTGCATGCACATATCAACTATATGCAGCCTCTGCTAGATTGTCTTCTTTATATATATCTGGGAGATTAAAATTAGTACAATCTCTTGCTAGCTTATTTGAACATTGTAGAAAGAATTATAAATGATAGAGAATTGTGTTTTGTCTTATATATCCAAAATAAAGATATATAGTGTTTCACATTTGCTGTTTCATTAATCTTTCCTTAGAAATTTTCAAGTTAGTTACTTTATTTTGTGTGTGTGTGTGTGTGTGTCTGGGTGTGTTTTGTTGGGTTATAAGATACGACTGGATATGTCTTATTCTCACTGTGGAGCAGTTTATAATTTATTTAGGGAAAACAGATTAGGTAAATCTCTTAATCACAAAACAAGATCATGGTTGCTATTATAGTAATATTAACAGTACAAGAAACTTAGGCTATAGTTTCTCTTGTTTGAAATTTCTCCCATAAAGATATTCTTTTGGAAATAAACCATGGTTGTGGATAAGTTATTACATTTAGGCATTCAGATGTTTTAAAAGCTTTTTTTGGTATCAGTTTCCAATTTGATTTTTATCTCAGTATGTAAACTACAAACGCTAATAATAAGTTCTAATTATTTAATTATCTATATAAAACTTTAAATCAATGAAGACATGTAAAGTGATTTTAATTGTATTTTTCTTGAAAAAATTTTTCTGAAATCATCTTCAGTATTAGATTGAATAATATCAATGCCAAGAAAATCTGCATGATGTATTTATTTGTGTATTTACATTTTAGATTTGAAAAATGTGTGAGTGCTAAGGAAGCTGTGGAGACTGACCTTTATAAACGGTTTGTTCTGGTGCTGAATGAGAAGAAAGCAAAGATCAGAAGCTTACATAAATTGTTAAATGAAGTTCAAGAACCAGAAAAGAACATGGAGCATGAAAGGTATTTTGACCATTGTGTTTTGGAGACAGCAGATGCATACATTTAAGGGGAATTCCTTCCCAAAGTTCATGAAAGTTAGATGCCAATGTTTTAGTATTATGAGGTCATTTGATAGTCTGGGGTTGGATGCTCTGGTTGTTAGATGCAAGTGGACTGGAGAATTCTAAATATGGTCTTTCCATGTCTGCCCAACTGTCACACCTACACATAGATAAATCTCATGCCAGTTTTGTGATTTAAATAATGTTTAATTCTTAGACATCACTAAGAAATATACTAATTAAGAACTTTCATTTTCTATGGAACCACAGAGCTGGACACACATTTTTAATCTTGATGTCTAAGCAGTGATTAATTTTAGAATCAAGTGGCTCTGAGTATGGATATGTACTTAATTTTCAAGGAAGAATCATGGGTGACTTATGACTGATATGGCGTGGACAGTTATAAGTATTTGAGGCATTAGCTGATATAGGTTTGGGTCTATTACCCTGAATCTGAGAGAAGGAACAGGTTTACTAATGACATCATACAAAGAATATAACTTTGATGTCAGATGATTCTAGTTCAAGTGTTGGTCTGGTACTCATATCTAGTAGTACGTGACTTTGGGCAAGTCCTTTAAACTCTCTGTGGTTTAAAACCAAACCTTACTTAGGTATTTTATAATAAGAATAAAAGTGTGCATCTCAGAATTTTGGGGAGACCAAATGAGAGGCAGAACTGCTTTGAAATCAGGAAAATATTGAACACTTTGTGACCCACAAAAGGTGATTTGGAAGGATAGTAATTTGATTTGATAGATGAATAATAAGTGATAAGAAACATTCGAGAATTAACTATAGTGAGCACTAAGCCACATTTAGATTAGGTAAAAGAGAAACTTGTCCTTAAGAGAGTTAACATATAGTCTTTGAAGTGCTTTTATCTTAATCATATATATTTCAATGTATATTTGTTTAATTATAATGTTTTTCCAGGGATATTTTCTATAATGACTTACTGGTGAAGTGGATGCCTAGCCAGGAATGAACCCATAATGTATAATTATACCTCTCTCTGTTTCTAGAGAAACTACAACACATTCCGAAGTGACTGCTGACAGAGATGCAGTCTATGATGAGAGCACTGATGAAGAAAGTGGAACCCCACCGAATCCCTCCGTGTTAGCTCCAGGTAAACTAAAGACATCTATTTCGTTTGTCAAATATCTCGCTGGGGCTTATTATCTATTACTTATTATGATAATAGACCATAATGAAAAATGCTATGAAAACAATTTTTCTACAAAAATTATTTAGGGTTTTGAGTCTAAGACCTCAAAATAGTTAATGTTAAAAATTAATATTTATTATAAAATGCAGCAATATTAAAATATAAATTAATATTTTTTTATAAAATGCATTAGCAATGACAAAACAAGCAAGCGTGCACACACACACACACACACACACCAAGGTATATTATTCCTTATTAAACACAGATACATAAGCAATAAGCAAGATACGCCTTCACACTAGGTATCTTCCGGCTCTAAGCTGGATGCCTTTAACATTTAGATCTTATCTAGCTAGAGCTGTTGGTCGGGAATGGAGCAGGGTGCTTTAGAATAAAATGCTTAGGTTTTCCTGAGGTTGAGTCATTCTCTCACTATTTAGAAAAGTAATTGTAATAGGGTGAGATGGGTTAAGGAGGAAGATAACAAATGGCAGTTTAAAGTACCTGAGCCTTGCTCAGTCCCTCAGATCAAGTACCCAGCAAGTTTTTAAATCCACAGAGTATTTTTCTAGAATTGTATAGATTTCCTGGAGGTGGGAGCTCCTGAACTCATATTTACAGGATTCTGACATAGGCCCAATATTCTCAAAACAAATATTTGATTCATTTATTTAGCAAATGTATTTTTCAGTGTCGATTATGTGCCAGGAACTTTTCTATGCAGTAGAGAGCAAACCACAAAAATTTCTTTTTTTCTAGAGTTTAAATTCTAGCCAGGGAAACATAATAACAAGATGAACAAATTAAAGTATGTTAGGTAGGGATAAATGCTGAAGAGAAAAATAAACCAGGGAAAGATGCTTTAAAAAAAAAATGTCAGAGTAGGAATAGAGATGAGGGTTGTGGTTTTAGCTAGGGCATCAGAAAAGGCTTCAGGGAGAAGATGACAAGTCTGTTTGTATGAAGAGCATGCCAGGCAGGAAAAGCAGTTAAATACAAAGCCCTTGATGTGAGACTTTGCCTATGTGATCAAGCATTAGGACAGACAGCAGTATGCATAAAGTGGAAAGATGAAGTCAGGTGGAATTGGGAGGTGAGGTCCAAGAGGCCAGATCATGTTTAAGGTCTTATATGCTATTGCAAGGATTTCAACTTTTGCTTTGAGTTAAAATGTTGCAGAATTTTAAACAGTCAAGTGATATGATCTGAGTTAAGTTTTTACAAGATAAATATGGCTGTTGTGTTTAGAATAGGGTATAGGATAATAAGCAGAGAAGGATATATAACAAATGGAAAGCTAGTTCAACAATGAGTGGAGGGTGAGAGGGGCTTAGACCAGAGAGATTTCAGTGAAGATGGTAAACAAAAGGCAGATTGTAGAAACGTTTAGAGGCAGCAGGATTTGCTGATGAAATAGGTATGGGTCATGAGAGAAAGACATACCGATGATGGTTACATTTTTTGGAATGAACTACTGAAGGCAAGCAATTGACCTACAGAGTTGAAGGAGATTGCAAGAGGAAGGTTTTGAATTCAGTTTTAGAAACATTAATTCTGAGATGTTGAATAGGGGGTTGGATTTACAAATTTGGAGTTTGAGGGCAGGCTTCTTGCTGACATATAAGTAATGATGGTGTTTAGAGCTGGCTAAGTTCTCAAGGGAGTTAGAGAAGACAGAAAAGAGCAGTGGTCCAAGGACTCAGCCCTAATACACTTGAAGGAAGACGAGGAGACCAAAGAAGACAGAAGGAGTAGCAAATGTTGTAAGTGTGGTATCCTGGAAGCCGAGTCAAGAAAGTATTTCGAGTAGAAGACAGTGGTTAGCAGAGTTGATGCTACAGATTGGGCAAGGAAGATGAGGACTGGGCACCGAGTACCAGTTTTAGCAACGCATATGTTATTGGAGATCCTAATAAAACATTTTCAGTGGAATGGTGGGCAACAGAAGAGCATAGGAAATTCAAAAGGAATGACTGGAGAGAACTGGAGAAGAGTCAGCAAGTATAAGCAATGCTTTTAATAAGTTGCACTATAAAGAAAAGGAAGGACCTGGGGCAGGAGCTGGAGGAAGAAGTGTGATCAAGAGTGTTTTTGTTCTTGTTTTTTTTCTTAGGTGAGAGAAATAATGCCATGTTTGCATACTGGTGGGAGTAAATAAGGAAAGAGGGATAAACTATGTCTAGGCAGTAGGCAGAAGTAAGAATTGCTGGAATACTGTCTCTAAATAGATAAGAAAGATGAGATTAAATGCACAAATGGCAGGATTCGTTTACTTAGGATAACGGGCACTTCCCCTAATGACAGGAAAGTAGATAAAATAAATGGACAGAGATACAGGAAAGTATTTAATTGCAGTCATGGAAACTTACTGGTGTTGATTAAATTAGTTGATTGATTAATCTGATTCTAATTAGATTTGAATTGGATCACACAATCACACACAAACTCATTTTGTATATAAAACTTCATTTGGAGGCTATGCTTGGTTTACATTAGTGGCCCATTTAAAGTGAAATCTTTTCTTAATAATCAAATGTAATTGAAAACTCACAAAGGAAGGGAATCTTTACTCTTTCCAATTTGAACATTGAGAATCTTTATTAAATACAATGGGCTTTGATTTTGTTTCTTAGAGAATCTCACCAACCTTTGATGTAGATGAAAATTATTTTTGAAAAGAAAATATATGGTTAAATATGGGTATAGGAGAATGGGGTCCTTTGTGTGTTCAGTCTCTTTTAAGCAATGCTTTAAACTATAATTATACTATTTAAAATTTGACTAAATGTTTCTTCTCTTCAAAAATGTTTAGGTCATTGCATATTTTTTCTATATTTTACATAGCATTTTTTTTTCTATAACTCATAATTAGTTCTCTACATACTTGACCCATAGGTCTCTGATTCTAATTTTTCTTGCATTTAACTTGCCTTTGACAAGTTTCTGATGTCAAGAATTAAGAGCATTTTTGTTAGAAGTTGTAACTATTCTTTTCCTTCTGCTTCAGTAAGTATTCGTGAAACTAAAGTTTACTAAAAAGAAAAAAAAGTAAATCTCAGATTTACAATACTTGATATTGAATTAAGAACTAGTATTTTATTTATTATTACTGTGTTTTTATGGCAGAGCAGTGAAAATTTCTTCCTTAATTTATTTTGCCATCTTGATAGTAAATGACTTATTCTTATGGTACAAATACATATGTGAATTTATTTCAGATATTTTAGATATTTCAGGTTCATGTGTGCTTTCCCTACAATAAAAACAAGAGGAAAACAGATCGATGTGATTTAATACATTTACTCTATCTTTCAGAAAACGATTTCTTTAAGTGACTAAATGTGTAACTTGATAGTAATTTTCATTATGTAAATAATTTTCATCATTATTAAAGTCACCAAATTTCCTCATGAGTTTTTCCACATTACCTCATTCCTACTTGATAAAGAGGGTTAGTGAAACCACAATTGTTTAGTGATCCACAATATTCTTTCAGGGAAAAGATCTGTTTATTTTTATGCATATACCCAGAAGTAGGGTAGGAATATTATAGTTTGTGAAAAACTGATAGGTAACATTTTTTATGAAAAATCTATCTATTTTATTACTTTTTTCCTCCAAAGTTTTAAAATTTACCACATCATTAGGATCATTGAGGCAATAACTAATGACAAGTGGTCCAATCTAATAAATGACATCATTCTCACACATACATCATACTCACATGTACTCCACCATATTTAAAGATTTAAGAAAAACCTTTAAAGTGTTCATTAACAGTTTATTAGCTAGAAGGACATGTCTAAAGTGTGCTGAAACTTGAACATGAACAACTAAATTTTATATTTTTCTGTATTAAGATTTGCTTTCTCTCTGTCTGAACTTCTGGAATGTCTAGGTAGAAAACAATGATTTTATAGACTCTCTTTCCTAAACCATGACTATACAGGAAAACCCCAGGGTTCATAGATGTTTCACTTTGTTTCAGATTAGGATTATGATAGATAAGGTAGTTGCTGTGTTCCCTATTGATAGCTCAATTCCTGGATTACAAAAGAGGATGGGTTGCTTTCACTCTCATCTAATCGGTATTAGCTCCTTGTGACTTTAAGGATCTCTTGGTTAGTCTGGACTGCTCCTACCTTCAGAGTTTTTTGTTTTTTAATTCAGTGGAAGCCTGTTGAGTTACTATAGATGCTATTAAACAACCTTCTCTACAGGAAACCATCTGTTTCTTTAGTTGAAGTTTAGGATAACATCTAAACTATCCTTGGCTGTGGAGAAACTTCAAGTTGAAGTAGGTCTACTGAATAGTAGGGCCTCACCACAATACACAAAGATGTAAGCTTATTGATGTAGCATCTTCGTGACAAAATAGCCAGCAGTGCATCCAAGTGGCCTTTCATTTGCCCCAACAATATGATTTAACCTAAAAAAATAACTTAAGGTTATGCAGTTTTCTATATTGTTTCAAAACCATTTTAATACTGTAGTAAAAGTAGAAATTATATGTGAAAATAATTTTAAATGTATATGCATATTCTAAGAATTTTAGCCATTATTATAAAACATTTTTTAGTCTTAATATAATTGAAAATGTATATGAATATTAAGTAGAAAAGTTGGATTTATTTTATAGAAATAAGATCTTTATGTGAAGCATATTGAAAACATAGGGTTAATTGGCTCCTAATTAGCCACTACAAGAGGAATTATTTTAATGTCTAGTCAATTAATTTTTATATTATTTTAAAATTATCTTAAATAATCAACATTTTTACATTATAATGACTTCTATTAGAAATTGACAAATTTCTTATTAGAGAACACTTAAATCAGCCTTACCAAAAGTACAAATAAGAAATACACTTATTCTAGAATGTTTTACCCTTTTTGGCTTCATATTAAAGGTGCACAACCAGTAAAAACAAGTAAAATAAGCTTTCTTACCACTTTTCTGCATAATTATTAGCCCGAGATTTAGCACATTAGTTTAATTAGTCCTGCTTCTTAACCAACAGGAAGGTCCCTGTATAACTGCTATCAGTAATTCAGGCTTCTGTTTAGTTGGTGGGCTTCCTGAAAGGAAGTGTGACTATAGAATAGCCTTTTTGAAAATAAATGAATGGCTATGTCAAGCAGTTGATGAATACTGACATAGTAGCTTTTAAAAATAGAACAGAATCCAAAATTTCCAAGTCTCAAAGAGCTCGTTGCTTTGAACAGTGAATGTCTACTCACAGAGGGGATAACATGTACTGCCAAAGCGATTACTCAGAAATTCAGCTTTGGAATCACAGATTATGCCCTTAATCTTATCCAGCTTGTTTATCATAGACACATTTATTTATAAATTCTAAATAAAAAGCTTGATTTAGTAGAACCTATCACAAAACCGGAGAAGCAGTTTGAGTGTATTTCCTAGCAATCATGGGCTCTTACACGTAAGCTGCATTGCTGAGGAATGACATCATATTTTTGAGAAATCGAGATCTAACTAATGTAGTTCTAGATCTTCTAATGCAAGCCCATCATTTTTCAGATGAGGAAACAGAGGCCTAGAAAGATCAAGTGCATTACTGTTGGTAACACAGGAGAAAAGAACGAGAAAGTATTTGACTTCTGTAACAATCGGATCCCTACATTTGCACGTTTCTTTTTGAGACACTATAAAAACCTTTGGGAATTTGCTAACAGTAAGGAAATTGCCACTGATGCAATAAAATAATGAGAACTTTTTTTCTCCTAAAAGGAAGAGAGATCCTACTTATACGTAAATTTTCCATTGAGTTAGTGTCATCAGATTAAACAAACAACACTTTATGCTGTAAAGTTTCTGGAGAAAATTCCAGAATATATGTATTTCTATTGAGGTCATCCCTCTGTATATTTTTAAAAATTTAGATATAATTTATGTTATAATGTTGTGTAAAGTGTACAATGTGTTGATTTGGTATATTATGTATTGCAACGTGATTATCATTGAAGTGTCAGCTAACACCTCTTATCACATCACGTATTTGACATTTCTTTTTTGTGGTGAGAACAATTAAAATCTAGTCTCTAAGCAACTTTGAAGTTTATAATACAGTATTATTGACTATATGCGCTATACTGTACATTAGATTTCTAGGACTTACTGACCTACCAGTTGCAAGTTTGTACCTTTAAACAACATTTCCCTAGTTTCCCTACTCCCAGCCTCTGATAACCATTTTTCAACTCTGTTTTTATGAGTTCGGGCATTTTTAGATTCCACATATAATACATTATTTGTCTTCTCTGTCTGACTTGCCTCACTTCTGTAATATTAATTGCTTCAGATTTTGACTTAGTATTTATACATCTGAGAACTCTCAAATGTATCAAAAGTCATTAGCAAATCTATGAAAATTTCTCTATACCCCACTATTAAAGTATAACTTTGATATGACCTCCTAGTCAACTATTTCTACATCTTTATAAGTTCTTGGAGAGATAAAAATACATTTTGTTAAGAATATATGTCTCTGGTTATAGATAAATAAGAAGGTTGACAAATTCTCTCCTCCAAAAGTAATTATAAATCTAAAATTGTCAAAAAAATAAACATACATTTCAGTGCTTTGGAAATTAGCAAAAGGCAACCAACAATATGAGAAATGTTTATGCTTAAAAATTGCTGAAATTCAGGTAGTAGTAGGGAGTCTGTGGAGTTCTTGCCAAGGCTGCCCTCTTTGCTGTTCCTCCATCCTTCATTCCCTGAACTTGGTAGGTATGAAAGTTCTGTCAGGACCTTGGAGGCCATGAGGACTGGCAACTATTAAGCCATGACCAAAGAGGTCTCACTTAATTATCATCCAGCAGTGTTGTTGGTAGAAGCAATGATCTTGGCAGCAGTGATGAAGTGGGCTGGGCCAGTTTATCTTAATAACCTGAGGTTAGCCTGCTCTGTGGATATGTTTATATTGTCTTTCTACAAGCATCTATGGCTAGGATTTTACAGAGTATGATGGCTTGACATAAGTAGTCATCTACATGATGTTTCAGTGGATAATATATATATGAGAAAAAAAATGTGGTTACTTATTTAACTTAAACAATTTTTTTTTCTTTCTTGCATCATTTCTCAGAGTCTTTAGGATGTTAATGAGCATAATGATGAAGGGTAAAATGCACTGTGAAACAGATCTCTAAATTATAAGACCTTAGGAACTTTTTAAATGGATCTTGTTATTCTATGGAACTCAAGTGAGAAATCCTGCTTTAGATGGTCTTGACTTGTATATTAATTAGATGAGAAAAGGGGAAGTATCTAAAGAAAATAAATATTTTCCCAGGACAGTCTCTGTATATCCCGGCTTTAAGAGGACATGTACTAAATATGGCAGAGGATCATATAACTAAGGATATAATCTCAAAGGACAGAACTTCAAAATAACCCATGAGCATAATATGAAACTTCAGAACATTCAGTGACTTGTAGGAATTCTGAGATTGGTTTAAAAATAACATTTTTACCATCGTTCTGGTGAGGAGACTAGTCTGAGAAGGCACTTAGGACAAATGTTGGTTGATATAATTAATGATCATTGGTGACAGAAACGCTACATAAATGCTATTTAAATTTGGTCTATTCAATTCGAAGTGAATTCTTAACCTCTGGTTCTTAAAGAACATTTAGTGGGAGTATCCTTGAGCCCTTTGGAATTATATGTAAATTATATGTATTTATGCATTTATTAGTTTGCTAAGGCTGCTGTAACAAAGTGTCACAAACTAGGTAGTTCTGGAGGGTGGAAGTCTGAAATCAAGATGTCAACAGGGCTGATTCCTTCTGAGCTCCATGAGGAAAGAATCTGTCCCAGGCCTCTCTCCTTGGCTTGTTGATGACCATCTTCTCCCTGTGTCTGTTCACATCATCTTCCCTCTATGTGGATCTCTACCCAAATTTCATCTTTTAATAAGGAAAATGATCATTTTGGATTAGGGCCCACAGAGATGAGTCATTACTTTATTACCTCTAAATACTGTCTCTTCAAATAAGGTCACATTCTTAAGTACTGGGGATTAAGATTCCAAAATGCCTTTTGACGAGGGGATAGAATTCAACCCATTACAATAAAAATGTACATTTTTTGGAGCAAGGACCCAAATTTTTGTTAGCTTTTCAATGGGGGCTGTGTTCCAAAAAAAATTCAGAACCATTGACCTAGGAGAACAGTGTTTAAACCAGGAAAAATGGAATAAGATATGTTCAAAAGAAACTTAAGCTTAGAGCAAATGAGAAAATGAGATGAAAAAAAGAGAAAATAGCAGTGTTCAAACAGAAACTGAATCACCATCTGTTAATACTTTGAGCTGGAGGTTTTGTCTAGATCTGCACTGTTCAGTAAGGTAGCCACCAGTTACAGGAGATGTGGGTAGTCCAAATTGAAATGTGCTGTAAGGATAAACCACACATTGGACTTCAAACATTTAATATGAGAAAAGAATGTAATATGTCTAATAAGCTTTTATATTAATTATTTATTAAAATAACATTTTGGATATATTTAACTAAATTAAGTACATTATTAATATTAACTTCATCTATTTCTTTTTTACCTTTAAAATGTGGCTAATAGGAAATGTAAAAGTCTGTATGTGACTCACATTATATCTCTATTTGATACACTTAAGATCTATATGATCTTAGCCTTCAGAGAAGTTCCATGTCAAGCTGTTTCTGTGGTTTATAATAGATTTAGATTATTGTGAAAAACCAAACTTTACTACCAAGTCTTCATGAAGCTCTTAATGTAAGGTCATGAGATCTTTAGGGGGGTGTAACTGAATATTTATGCCTAAGAAACACGAAAGGCATTGCGCTGTTTTTTGGATTCATTGTAGTAAGACAGACTTAAGAAAGTCTGAATCATTTATCAATTTGCCCTGGGAAAATGAAGCTAAACTTTTTCACTGGCCCTGTAAAATTGCAGACTATGACCCTGTTGAGACAAAAGGGTGTAATGCATCAACAATCTCTAAGTCAGCAGAATGTCCATATGTAATATGTAGGATTCTCGTCTCTCTGTGATTGTGACAGGGATCTCTACCACAAACAGCTCATCTGGTTCTTTTGGCCATTTCATCAATATCACCTATAAGCCATATGTAAGATCAAAAGGATAGAATAGGTTACAAGTGATAAGATTCTGGAATGCTGCCAGCCCACCAGCATTGACATGATAACTTGCTGTAGTTTAGTTCAGAAGGCCTGGGGATGTGTGAAGGATGGATATCAGCAGGCTTGCTAAGCAGAGTCTGAATGCATGATGCAGTGAAACAGAACAGTTACAAGTAGGGTGAGCAAAAGAAAGACTGTAAATGAGACCTTAAGTGCCAAATTCAAGCCTTGTAAAACTTGAGAATGCAAAAATAAAGCCGCTGCAAACAGATACCCGTTGACAAACTCAGGATTTTGTGGGGAGTGAGGAAGGTCTATTATTGGGGAGATGACAGAATAAAAAGAAAATGGGGTTATTTCAAGCACAATGGCTAGCTATATACAAACAACCATAGTGATTCTTAACTTAAATGTGTAACAGACTAAATCAGAGGTTGTAAACTGTTGATCCTTGGCATGATCTAGGTCACACACTTTGCCTTTCCTTGGTGACATCACTGTTTCAAATAATAAATTTGAATGCATTTAAATGGGGCATAGGCTTCCTAGCTTTCTGTAGTCCTCTGCACTTCCTTTTATCTTAGGTCTAGCCTACTTCATTCATTGATAGCACTTGCATGATTTCTGGAAGTATTTGAGTGTGTGACACCTAGAAGTTGATCACTATACTGACAATGAAGACTATCACAATACTTTTTCTAATTCTACTACTATGATATTATTACTACTGCTACTACCACCACTACCACCACCACTCCCAAGACTTCTGTGTCTACCATTATTACTATTATTGTTCTGTTATGGTTCCACTACCATTATTACTAGTAGCATCATCACCACCATGACAACTATACCAGACTCATAATTATTTAAGTGTTTATATATGGGTGCCAGAGTCTATTCTACTTAGGGGTATTGTTTCATTTATATCTAACAATAATCCTACAAAGTATATACTATGATTATCACCATTTTACAACCTACAAAACTGAGGCACAAAAAGATTAGAGAACTTGCCCAAGGTAACAAGGCTAATAAGTCATGGAGCTGAGCCCAGGCATCTGACCACAGAGCTCATTTCTGAGAACCCTTCCTGTGCTAAAGTTCTTTGTGTTCAGTAAGTAGAACACTCTAATTTGTTAAAATCTTAGAATTCTGTGAGTATAATTTTATATTTTAAATTCAAGTTTATTTGATGCTTTCATTTTTATAAAATAAAGCTCCTATAAAAGGAAGCATGGAATATTTGGCCTCCTTTTCTTCTTACTTAATGGAGTAGGTATACATCCTACTAGAAAAGATAGAGCTTGGTGACTTTAATGCACCATTAAGATGAATACGAATGTTCATTTCTCTGTTGGAAGTTCTCTAATGATTTGGTAGTAAAGCAGATAAGGCAGGAGAATGGTGATTTATAGTCAATCCTTGAGTAAAAGGCTCAGGTAAAGAGGTACTAAATAAATATTAAATACTACTACCAAATATCCACATAGACACTCAATTGTAATTTTAAATATAGACTTATACTATATACTATTTATATATTGTTTGGTAGATATAAATTTAGAATTGTTATATCTTTCTGGTGAATTGACTTTTTCTTATCATTATGAAATATCTCTATGTCTAGTAATGCTTCTGATAATTTTTGTCTTTTAATTGGAGTGTTTATTTATAGTTCATTTAGTTATTTATATATTAGGATTTAGATCTACTAAGATGCTATTTATTTTTTTTATTATTATTTCAACTTTCTCCCCTTATTAACTTGTTAATTATGCATTCTTGTATATTTGTTTTATGGTTTCCCTAGAGTTAGCAGCATATATCTGTGACCTATTACATTCTAGTGTTAATTTTAACTTTCATACTTCCTAGATAATGCTAGGACTTTAGGATACTTTAATTCTACTTAGCCCCACCATCATTTTGCATTGTTATAAATGTATTTGAATTTGCCATATATTCTAGACCTCATAAAGCATTATTATTTTAGCTTTGAAAAATTAATATTTATTTATGTTTATCCACATATTTACCTTTTACTTTGTTCTTTTTTTCTTTTTGCACTTAATGTTTTCATTCAGGATTATTTTTCTTTACCCTAGAGAACTGTCTTTAATATTTCTTTTAGTGCACTTGAGCTTTTGACAAATTCTCCTGGATTTGGTTTTAGTGGAAAGCCTTAAGTTTGAAAGGATTTTTTGCTAGTATAGTTGTTTTCTTTCAGCACTTTAATGGTGCAATTCCACTGGCTCCTTTTGCTCCTATTAAGGAATCATACAGTCCACCTAGACTGAACCAAGAAGAAACTGACCACTTGAACAAACCGATCACTAGAAATGAAATCAAATTAGCAATAAAAAAACCTCCCTACAAATAAAAGTCCAGGACCGGATGGCTTCACCGGGGAATTCTACGAAACGTACAAAGAACTCACACCAGTCCTTCTCAAACTCTTCCAGACGCTTGAAAAGGAGGGAATACTCCCAAACTCTTTCTATGAAGCCACCATCACCCTGATACCAAAACCAGGCAAAGACACTGCCAAAAAAGAGAATTGTAGGCCAATATCACTGATGAACATAGATGCAAAAATCCTCACCAAAATATTAGCAAATAGAATCCAACAGCACATAAAAAAGATTATACATCATCCCAGGGACACAAGGATGGTTCAGCATAAGCAGATCAATCAATGTAATACATCACATCAACAAGAGAAAGGACAAAAACCACATGATCATCTCAATAGATACAGAAAAAGCATTTGATAAAATTCAACACCCATTTATGATAAAAACTCTCACCATAGTGGATATAGAGGGAACGTATCTCAACCTAATAAAAGCTATATATGACAAACCTACAGCCAGCATAGAGCTCAACAGTGAAAAACTCAAAAGCTTCCCACTAAAATATAGGACAAGACAAGGATGCCCACTGTCACCACTCCTATTCAACATAGTCTTGGAAGTCCTAGCCACAGCAATCAGGCAAGAGAGAGAAATAAAAGGGATCCAAATTGGAAAAGAAGAGGTAAAAGTGTCACTATATGCCGACGACATGTTACTATATATAGAAAACCCAAAAAGGTCCACACAAAAACTACTAAAGCTGATCGAAGAATTCAGCAGGGTAGCAGGTTACAAGATTAACGTTCAAAAATCAGTTGCATTTCTTTACACTAATGATGAATCAACAGAAAAAGAAAATAAAGAAACAATCCCCTTTAAAATAGCACCCAAAGTAATAAAATACCTAGGAATAAATCTAACCAAAGAGGTGAAAGAATTATACACAGAAAACTATAAACCATTGATGAAGGAAATTAAAGAAGACTTTAAAAAATGGAAAGATATCCCATGCTCTTGGATTGGAAGACTCAGTATTGTTAAAATGGTCACACTGCCCAAGGCAATCTACAGATTTAATGCATTCCCTATCCAATTACCCAGGAAATATTTCACAGAACTAGAACAAGTCATAATAAAATTTATATGGAATCATCAAAGACCTAGAATTGCCAAAGCATTACTGAAGAAAAAGAAAGATGCTGGAGGAATAACTCTCCCAGACTTCAGACAATCCTATAGAGCTACAGTCATCAAGACAGCATGGTATTGGTACAAAAACAGACATATAGACCAATGGAACAGAATAGAGAGCCCAGAAATGAACCCACAAACTTTTGGTCAACTCATCTCTGACAAAGGAGGCAAGAATATACAGTGGAATAAAGACAGTCTCTTCAGCAAATGGTGTTGGGAAAACTGGAAGCACCATGTAAAGCAATGAAGCTAGAACACTCCCTTACACCATACACAAAATTCAACTCAAAGTGGATCAAAGACTTAAACATAAGGCAAGATACAGTAAACCTCCTAGAAGAAAATATAGGCAAAACATTATCTGACATACATCTCAAAAATGTTCTCCTAGAACAGTCTACTCAAGCAATAGAAATAAAAGCAAGAATAAACAAATGGGACCCAATGAAACTTACAAACTTCTGCACAGCAAAGTAAACCATAAGTAAAACAAAAGACAACCTACGGAATGGGAGAAAATTTTTGCAAATGAAACTGACAAAGGCTTGATCTCCAGCATATATAAGCAGCTGATATGACTTAATAAGAAAAAAACAAACAACCCAATCCAAAAATGGGCAGAAGACCTAAACAAGCAATTCTCCAAGGAAGACATACAAATGATCAATAGGCACATGAAAAAATGCTCAATATCACTAATTATCAGAGAAATGCAAATCAAAAACTACAATGAGGTATCACCTCACACTAATCAGAATAGCCATCATTCAAAAATCCACAAATGACAAATGCTGGAGAGGCTGTGGAGAAAAGGGAACCCTCCTACATTGCTGGTGGGAATGTAGTTTGGTGCAACCACTGTGGAAACAGTATGGAGATTCCTCAAAAGACTAGAAATAGACTTACCATATGACCCAGGAATCCCATTCCTGGGCATATATCCAGAAGGAACCCTACTTCAACATGACACCTGCACCCCAGTGTTCATAGCAGCAATATTTACAATAGCCAAGACATGGAAACAGCCTAAATGTCTATCAAGAGATGACTGGACAAAGAAGGTGTGGTATATTTATACAGTGGAATACTATTTAGCCATAAAAACTGACAACATAACGCCATTTGCAGCAACATGGATGATCCTGGAGAATGCCATTCTAAGTGAAGTAAGCCAGAAAGAGAAAGTAAAATACCATATGAGATTACTCATATGTGGAATCTAAAAACAAACAAAGCATAAATACAAAACAGAAATACACCCATAGGCATAGAATACAAACGTGGTTGCCAAGGCGGGGGGAGTGGGAAGGGATAGACTGGGATTTCAAAGTGTAGAATAGATAAACAAGATTATACTGTGTAGCACAGGGAAATATATACAAGATCTTATGGTAGCTCACAGAGAAAGGAATGTGGCAATGAATGTGTGTGTGTTCATGTATAACTGGGAGACTGGGCTCTGCACTGGAATTTGACACAACATTGTGAAGTTATTATAAATCAATAAAAAATGTTAAAAAAAAAAAAAAAGGAATCAGCTCTTAGTTATAGTGATGCTCCTTTGAAGTTAGTGGGTTTTTTATAGTTGATGATTTTATCCTATGTTTCTGGTGTGTAGCAGCTTTTCTCTGATGTACCTAAGTGTGGTTTTTGTATTTTTCCTGCTTAAGATCATACAGCTTCTTGAATTGGTAGCTTAGCATCTTTTGAGATGCCAGTTTGAGAAAATTATTGACTGGTAGGTTTTTGAATATTGACTCTGTCCTGTTCCTCCTCTTCTCCTTTTCAGAGTTTCCAATTACATGGATATTAGACTTTCCCTTATGCTAGAGTTTTCACCATGTTCCATACATTTCTTATATCCTTTTCCATAATTTCAGTCCTTTCAACTTTCTGTGTTCCAGCCTAAATATTTTCAACTGCTCTACTTTATTAAAATTTCCAGTATTTGTTAAGTTGTTCTTTATTTCCTTTTTATATCATGAGTCAATTAGGCATGCATTTTAATCTACTGTGAAGATATGTTTCTCTCTGTTAGGTTGTTATTTGCTTGAAGGTGGTGGTCTCTCTTGGCATCTAGTTCATTCAGTGTCTCACAACTAAAAGGAATGCACTAACTTTAAAAAATAATTTAATTAGTGAATTCAATTTATGTATCGGCCCCTTGCTGTTTTACTGATGGAAAAATGTATGTAATGTACTTTGAAACTGTTTTTACTCCAATGATAACATGTTTCAAAATATATAGAAGTGCCCAAACTAGTAGTTATGCATTTTGAAGTCATATACTAAATGGACCTGTAGTAAACTGTTCACATAATTAGGAAATAGATGTCTTAAACTATCTACATGGTTTTCCCTGGTTAACACTGTGCTTTGTGGCACGCATTTTCAAAATTGTTGTCTAAAGATAGTTATTAGCTTGTTTTCCAGTTGGGATGATTTTGGGTACAAGTAACAACGATTCAATTATAGGTAGCAATAAGGAGTTTATTATCTCACATAACAAATTTGAACATAAAGAATTTCCATGGTTGCATAATTTAGTATCTCTACAAATGTCATCGAGAACTCAAGTTCACTTTATCTTTCTGCTTTGCTGTCTGAAGGCTTTTTCTTTCATGTGGTAAAATATAAGATGGCTGCCATTGCTTCAGCATCATATTGATCATATGTTTTTGTAGATTTTTTTTTCAGGGCTTCTTAAAGAATTGCCACAGACCCTTTCCTGAAACTGTCGCTTGTAGGAGGAATAGTATAGTTTCGGTGATTGGCTTAACCAGTTAAGACTTCATCTGTTAGGCTTACCTGTGGAAAGTAACAAAAAGGGTCTCTGTAATCAGAAAAGAAGGGGAGGTAGAATGGCTTTTGGCTAGACTTGGAAAAAAGCAAAACTAAGAGTCATCTCCTGAAAAACTTGTATTTTCCATACCAATATCAGAAATCCTTCATGCTTGGTGAAGTGAATTGGTCAAGGAGTTTCCTAGGAAAGAAACTAGGTATCTATATTTTACAATGTGCATTTTGCTCTATTTTTTTAAAAAGTTCTTTATTTAGTCTTAGTTCTGTGATCATTGAAATAATGTATAACAATTTTTATAATGAAGTATGTTTATTGTTCATAATTTTGAATGTATATGGTAGACTGAATGTTGGTTTCATATTGAATTTCTCATCGTGATACTACTTTTAAATATGTCATCTTGATTATAAGAGCATCTTGCTCTTACTACTTGAGAAGAAAAACCAAGAAATTTTGTGCCTCCAAAGTTTCTTTCTGAAGTAAGACTTGCATAAAGGCTCTAAAGAGGCAAAACTAATTTGTAATCTCAGCCAACACTTGAGAAGGAATTAATATGTTCAAGAATTGCTATAATAAATTTACCAGTGCTCAGTTGTTGAAAAATTGAGTCTACACCTAGGGTTTAGAAGTTGGCCAATAGTTAGTGATCATCCATTCACAATAGGTATCTATGTTTCACTATTTTCAAAAACATTGTTTTGAAAGATCTTTGTTGTTTTTTTTTTTATTCGTAGCATGTAAACTTTGGTGGTAAACTTCCTTCATTAAAAAAAGTTCATCAATACCTTGATAGCCTATAATGAAAAATAATATGAGAAGACATATATATATGTGTGTGTGTGTGTGTGTGTATAACTGAATCACTATGTTTTACACGAGAAATAACACAACATTGTAAACTGACTATACTTTGATAAAAAGTTAAGTGAAAACAACAACAACAAAGTCCAGAGCTGAAGTAAAGTGTCCTAGATGCTGAATTTTAAGTACAAACTCATGTCATCAGTTTTGGCTACATTCTCTTTCATAAGGCCTTTTGTGATATTCTGCTTTCCTCTCTGTCTTAAACACTTCCCATCACTTTTTTTGATTAAGATGTAATTAGAAATGCTCCTTACCATCCCTATAGTAGCAATATGGGATGTATGCATGTTAATAATAGCCAAATATTGGCAATTCTGTATATTTCAACCTAATATTTCTAGCTCCCTTCATGCAAAAAAAAAAAGGGACCATCTTGATTTACAAAGGATTTGTCCAATGCAGATTAGTACCTTAACTGAATCCCATCAAAAAGTGATAAAAATCAATAGAAACAACTCCAGAATTTAAACACTATAGTTCATTCTTTCCATGTCTCTTGACATAGTGCTCCACTGTTTATCATCAGAGATGCGTTTTATGGTATTGGGAGGGAACTGGGAAAGATGCAATATAACTGGGATTTTTTTTAAAACAATTATTGTGTATCCTGGACTGGAGATATGAGGCTTTGGCATATACCATGATATTCTCAGGTATTATGCTGGTAAATACTGTGATGACTACAAGATGCATTAACTAAGATTATACAGGTCAGCCTGGACTCTTTCTTCAGTATATCACCTTGGTGACTCCAGGGTTATTAAAACTGCTGGGGCCATTAGTGTTAACAGTGGTGTCAGGGATGCTTCTGTTATTGTTAACTCAAAAGACCAATGATGGATTTTGAAGAAAATGCTATATGCCTTGCTTTGAATGCATTTCTTATTTTCATTTGGAAAAAAAAAGTTAAAATTGAGTACTAACAGGAAGATAAATTTGAACCAGAGAAATATCTTCTAAGAAATGATCTTCACTCCATTAAAACTATTCCAACAGACAAATATTAAAATACCTTTTGCTAAAAATGAATTCTGTGACCAAAAAGTTTGGAGAACACTGAGTTAATAAAAATTAAATATGTTTCTTTACTTCTAAATTGTTCCATCTTTAATATGGTAATTAGTATGCATTTTCAAATACAGCATGCCCCATTTTCCACAGTTCAGCATTTTCATTATTAGAAAGTTAATTTATTTTCAACAGAATGTGAGATTATTGAAAATTAAATAAAGTGCATAACAATATTTGATATACTTTTAAATTTGCCTTTCTATACTGGAATTAATTTCATTGATATTAAATTAAGTCTTTAATAAATAATGTTTACTGAAATAGAGGCTCTGTGCATTTATCTTTTCTTGTTTTTGGTTTTTTTTTTAAATTGAAGTATAGTCAGTTTACAATATCAATTTCTGGTGTACAGCATAATGTTGCAGTCATACATGAACACACATATATATTCATTTTCATATTCTTCTTCACCTATCTTTTCTTTGTTTACTTTTGTTGGTTATTCTGTTTCATAGATGTATTTATAGTATACTTGATTTGGAATTGCAAAATTTATGAAGTTAGGTGATACTCTATTTTAAAATAAAAATTTTAATTGAATCAATTTTTGAGAGATTTTAAAAAATATTAAGTAGATTTCGTTTCCCTGACAAAACTCTTGCCACTTTCCTTAATAAAAAAAGATGAGTTTCAAAGAGTAATTAATGTGACTTTTTTTTTTTTTTGAAATTCTGAAGGTTTCTTTTCATGATTTTTCAACTGCATATCAAGTCTTCTCAGTAGCTTTCTCTGCTATAGTATGGTATAGCTTTCCCAAATGAAAGAAAATTAGACTTTGCTATCATTAGAGTCAGGATTCATGTGAATAGTATCTTTAAAACGTGGTGTGTGAAAAGTATTATATACTTGCTGTAATTTCCATTACAAAGGAGATCAGGAATAATGAATCATTTCTTTAAAAAATTTAATTACTTTTTAAGTGACAACTTTTCTTTTACATTCTTTTAAACCCAAAGATAAACAAAACAAACAAAAAATAGAATCTGATAGTTAAATGGAGAGCCTCCCATAGTCATGCTGTTAGTTGGAAAGCCTTTATTTCAAAGCCAGTTTTTCATAGCTGATATTATAAAGAGTGTGATTGGCTGCTCAGTCACTTGGTAACTCAGAATAAGAAGTGTGTTACTTTAAAAACATGAGATGAAGATGCCGCCACTTTATTAGCATCTTTCTGTTGCTTCACTTCATGCTTATTTAGGAACAGAAAATTAAAAACAAAAAATTAAATACTTCAAGAATTAATCTGTGTAGCTCTCTTAGAAGGAAAAATTGACATCTCTTGAATCACCAGGTTTTTGTAATTCTAAAGAAAAGTTACCCTCTTACAAGAATTCCTTTTTTTGCGTAGAGTTGCTTGTGTATCATTCTATCTGCTCGCTTAAATATATAAATTGTACCAATCCACATGTTTTAGGTGGTACCGCAGTCTAGTGCTACTTCCTTGTTTGAATGTCAGCATCATGAAAATAAAATACAGTGTTCATAAGGAGAGGCATAGCCTATTTTACTGGAAAAGATTTAAACCGTGAGCCGAGAGCTCATGTCTAATCTTCCCTTTATTATTGTGGAGAAGGATATGTGTCCCTTACCTCTACATCAGGCAGGGTTTCTGGAAGCCATTTATCAATAATAGATATGAAAGCATTTGCACTCTGTAGAGCATGTGGACTAGTATTATTCTTATCGATGTTACTCTTTCATGTAGGAATTTATTGATTCTAAAGAACTTCTAAAATACAGTTGTCTTTGTTTCCCATTCTCTTTGTTCTCTGTGTTCTAAGAGGTAGTTGAGTTAATTCAGTGTTACTCCTTTATCACCTAGCACAGTGCCTTGCACACAATAAAGGATTTTTCACATTTTTTTAAAGTGGTGAATGAATCCTTTGCAGTATAATTGAATATATTTGAGATGGACACAATAAGTGCAATTTACATTGGATTATTATTTTTAATTCATGTTACCTGCCATGTTGTTTAAGCATCATTAGTAAAATTTGACAGATTTGGTCTTCTATCATTATTATACAGCATAACATCAGGGCTGCCTCAGAGTTTATTTTAGCATCGTAATATTGCTAAACAAAGGCCAGCAGTTATATGACTTATATTTGATGCAATTTCCTACCTATTTCAGAAGGATAAAGTATGGTTTATTCAGTTGTTTTTCTCTAAGCTTCATAACACTTATTTAAACATGGTGCCATAACCAAATTAGCCTAAAAGACTCCATTCATTCTCTATTCTTTGGCTGCTGTGCCACTTACTCACAGATTCATTGACTATGATTATAAAGTGCCTGTGAGACCCACTTACGTAGATTCGTCATTTGTTAGAGTTTGAATGAGTCACAATTCCCTCTGCTGTTGGACTTTACAACATGTAATAAGGTGTTTTTAATGACTTTCCCTACAAAATACACTTCTTTCATCTGCAGGTCAGCCTGGTTTAAATCTCTATTTTGTTGGACACCACCCCAAAGCTAACTTTTATTCCTCATTATTCTTTTCTTTCTGTGAGACCATATCCTAAAATACTTTAACACAGTGCCAATTAATTGTGCTTCCGTAAGATAGTTTCACGAAAAAAGTTGCAATGGATATTTCAGCCTTTTCGTGAAAATCAGCTTCTACATTTTCTGTACTCTGTCAATTTTAAAATGTTCAACAAATGCCACCCATTTAGTTAGTTGTTGACGTGCCTGATTGTGAGCTCCTAAAGAGAAGGGATAATACCTTGGTTTACCCTTGCTTTCCAGCATCAGCACCATGGTTTGTATCTCATAGGTAGCCAACATTTTTGTCACATTGAATTGTCCTAATAGTTTTATAACGGGTCTGTGAAAAAAACCTTACTAGGAAACGCTCCACAAACTGTTGCCTCAAGTCAAAAAATCTAACAGTAGCTGAGTTGTCAAGTTTCTCAGGTGGCTGGGCAAAAAAATTAGGGCATTAGGCATTAGAGCATTAGGACTTTCGTCTGCTACTTGTACAGTTTGAAACTGAGAACTGAATATGTACAGTTTGTCCAAATCCATTTAGATAACCTCTTACCCCTCTTTCATCCTAGTATCTAAATTAGGATTATTGTAATCAAATCTTGTTTAAGAGCAAGGTCATGAGTCTGGTAAGTTTCTGGTCAAAAGAGTAACGGGAAAGTGAACTAACATTGATTTTATGCTGCCCTGTTGGGATGCCATGCTAGGTGCTTTACATAATTGATCTCTTTGCATCTTGACCACAATCAATAATAGACCTTATAGCTCTCAGTTCAAGAGAGGTTAAGTAATTTGTCCAAGGTCACTCAACTAGTAAGAGAAACAGCCAAAATTTGAACTCACTTGTGGCTGACAATAAAGTCCCTGTTATTTAATTACTCACTCTGTTCTTTAAGCTTTTTACTATCAATAACTAGATTTGGTTGTTAACTCTTAACTTATTTTACACAAGTGAACTGACAAGATTTAATGTAAAGAATATTGAAGTCAGACAGCTATTTTGACATTTACTATACTGGAAAATAAAATTATTGAGACATTATAATGTAATTGTATGCATAGAAAGGATCAATCTGTAAAGAACCCTTCATAGTTTAAGAAGTCCAATGACAGTATAAATCTTACTTATTTCACTGACTTTGACTTGGATAACTATGTTTTCCTGTGTCTGTCTGTGCAAAAGGCAAATGGAAATACCCAGTTGATTCTGATTTTCTCTGAGAAAGACTAAGAGCCTCCTGTACTCTTCCTTATCCTTCGACACTCTGGAGGAAGTTGCTATTGTTAATAATTGACTAGAGTACTCACTTGGTATCCATGAGGGATTAGTTCCAAGACCCCTGTGGATACGAAACTTTAAGGATGCTCAAATCCCGTATATAAAGTGGCGCAGTATTTGCATATAATCTATGCACATCCTCCCATATTCTTTAAATCATCCCTAGATTACTTACGATACCTAATGCAGTGTAAATGCTGTGTAAATAGTTGGCAGGGTGCAACAAGTTTGTGTTTTGGAACTTCCTGGAATTTTTTCCCCAAATATTTTTGATCTGCAGTTGGTTGAATCTGTGGAAAATTAAGATCAACTGTACACCACTTTTGAAGCATCTAGTTATCAACAATAATTAATGAATGATTAATACCACAATTTTTACAACACTATGGAAACCTAGGATTCCTCTGCAGTTCTAGAATACCCTACTTCTCTGGTTAAGGCATTTTTTGATAACCTCTTGCATTTCATTTTTCTCATCTGTAAAATTTAAGGGGAAAATTAGATAATCTCTGAAGTTCAGTCAGCTCTAAATTTGCAGTTTTCCAATGCATTTAAAGTCTGTTCATTAATACGTTAACATTCCAGTGTATTAAAGTTTGTTCTATGATAAGGTCAGGGAAAGTCTACGGTGTCCTAGGAGATAACTTTGTAATGCTATTTGTGGAAGAGTATTCCTAAGTTTTCATCTACCTAATGCCATCCCAGTAATTCTGAAATCTCAGCTTTATTTCCCTCCATCTAATTTTTGAAAAGTCCTAAGATACTTGATAATTCTGCCCATCAGAATGTATCATCTAGAAATATAATCAAGAGAAAACTTACAGTGGTTATAAAATCAATCAGCCTGAGCTAGAAGAACATTTCTTCTATGTCACTAGGAAAATCTATGCTTTACTTTATTTGTATTCCCAAGGTGGGGGTGGTATATTAATGGAGACCACTATAGATTTAAAAACATTTAAATTTAAGCCTCTTTAAATATATATTTATATATTATATATTAATTATCATTTCATATTGATAAATATATATCATTTAATACCATAATTGTCAACACAACAATAAAAATTAGCTGAAGCTAGCATCATTATTAATATCACTATTATTATTGGTGGTGGTGATGGTAAGAAATACCACTGTTAAATGCAATAAAATATTACTATTTTATATAATTTTTCAAAAAATATTTAAAGAAAATATGCTAACAACAGTCATTTTAGAAATTCATATATTTATTAAAGTATTTCTGGAATTTAATCTTATTAGAATATGATAAGAGATTTGTGAATAGAGAGAGTGGTGGTCTTCAGAAAAGAGGACCCCTTGCCTCTGTAACAAATACTTTTGATTTTGGAGAAGGGATCTGCCAAGCTTCAGAGAAATGTAACTTGTTAGGATAAACAATAAGCCTTCATCCCCTTGAGCCTTTCAAAATTTGGACAAAGCAGCTGTGTGCTAATAATTCTTTTAGTGCTTATTTGGGTCAGTAGATGTTATTAAATGCTCACAAGCCTTTCTTGAGCAAATTCTGTGATTTGCAGCTTGATTTTAAATAAAACAAAACAAATATTAAAGAAGAAGGTGGAAAATAAAGTAATAAACACTAATAAATGCTAATAGACACAAAGCATTCATCTGTGTGTGTTTATGAGCAAATAAGAGACAAATGTATTTATATAATTGGTTTTCTTCATGTTGAAGTAAGTTTGATTTTTCCATGAATCAATCTATTTTTCATAGAAGCAGCAAGCTTAAATCATACCTTTTAACAATATGGCTCCAAGTTTCATCAGTAATAAAAAAATTTTAAACCATTTTCTTAGGAAGTGTAAAAGTTTTTAAGACAGAATTTTTGAAGCATAAGATACTAAGCAAAATACGGTTAACTTTTCCTTTAATAAATGGTTAGTTGCTAGGAGACCACAAATAAATGTTAATGATTCCAAGATTCAGACATTTCTTAAGGAGGCTTGTATCTCTTTATAAAAGTTGTTTAATTCCTGTTCACACTAGACTCTGTCATTAAAAATTAAATGCCTAATGATACTGTTCCCACAGAATTTTAAATTTTGTTGGGGAGAACAGAAGCAGTTGTAGGGTAGAAGAAAATTAGAAAGCATCAAATTAATTTATTTACTCCAACATTTGTTAAGTGCCTGTTAGGTGCTGAGCCTGATGTCTGGCTCCAGGGTTGCCATGTTAAACAAGAAGTGGTCTCTGCCTTTTAGGAGTCTACCGTCTATTTGAGGAAAGAAACATCAAAACAATTAATTATAAATGTAAAGTAGCAAGTGTACAATTGTAGAAGGTACTCAGTGTATGGTAAGTGAATGAATGATTAAAAATGTTTAAAAAGCTTTGGAGAAAGTGCTGTGAAGGTTAGAGGTTGGTTTACAGAGCTGGTGAGATCTGAACTGTGTATTGAAGAGTTAAGGAGCAGAGCTGAAGAATGCGCAGGTTGAGAAAGTACAAGACGTTGCTGGCAGAGAAAACAACATATACAAAGGCATAAAGGCTTTTTTAAAAGAAGAGTAAAAGACTAGGACAAATTCAAGAAAGGGTGACAAATTGTATGTGACTGGCTCAGAACATGTGTGGCGAAATGGTGAGAAATGCTCTGGGTGGAAAGTCTGAGAGTAATACAACTAGACTGATACTTTAGAAAGAAAACTGATCAGAGTGTGGAGGATGGGACCAGAATGAAGAAACCCAGAAGGCAGAGATGAATGAAAAGTGTATTAAATTAAAATGAGAGAAAACATTGTCCTCCAACATAAAGAGGGCAGAGATGGCGAGCTACTGGAGACTGAATTGACAGAACTTGATTCTTCCACACAAAAGGGAACATTCTGACTTTAAGGTTACTATCTTAATTTAGTAGGTAGATGGTAAGGCTAGTAATCAAAACTAATGATTTAAAATTTTTTATACTGAATTTGTTTTGGGGAGACCTCAGATTAAAAAAAAATTGTCTTGGCAATAGTTGGAATTCTATGTCCAGAACTGGGAATGCACACAAGGGTAGATGCTCGTGCCCTTGTGTGCAGATGGTGCTGAAGCTGTGAAAGTGGGCAGGATCTCCAGGGAGAGCTGGTACCCTGAGCTATTGAGAGTTCCGAAATTTATCTGCTAAGGGCACTGTCAGAAGAAGCAAAGATTATTTTTGAAGGGCTTCTAATGTAACCCAAAAGAAGTAATACAGGAGTGTGAAAACCAGTCTTTATATTTGATATGTAGTTAATGTCCCACAGGAGTTTCCAAGAGTGATTCACTCACTGTGTTAAAAATTCAGTAATACATAAACTAATTAAGAAAGTAAAAATTTGACTTGTAAGATTTTTAAGTTAATGCATTTGTTAAATCATTGCATTCATGTCATTTATTTGAAAATCCAAGAAGCACAACAAACCTGTTTCTTTTGTCATGTATAATGCTTAGGTGAATCAGTTCTGGTAGAGAATAATGCTTTCCCAGTCCCAGGACATGTATCCTTTTTTCTTCTCACCTCAGAAGAAAAATCTGTCTCTTTCAAAAATGCCTTATGCTCTAAAATAAGGTTTGTAACTTTTATTGAGACGCACAGTAGGAATATTTTTCACATGGCTCTTTTCCCTACACATACTCTCTTAGCAATCCCATCCAAAAATCAGTTCCCTTGATAATAATAAACACTTACACAACGTTAATGCGCCAGGCTAGGTGCTTTACAAATATTCATATACTTAACTTAAAACAACGGAATGAAGTAGGTACTGTTATTATCCACAGTGAAATTAAGCAGTTGGCCAAGGTTACACAGACAGTAAGGGAGGAAACTGGAATCTGTTGTCTTCCTTTAAAGAGTGCTACTTTTTGCTCTGGCAGGCAGTTAATTTACTGGCAGAAAAGCTGGATCCTTTTTCTTTTCTTTTTTTTCAAGCTTTCTTAGGGTGGGTCCAGACCTTTTAGGGGTATCATTGAATGATCAGCATTTTCAGTGTGGTATTTTACTCTACCGGTCAAAAGTTCTACATCTCTCAGTGTGTGTACCAATTGGAATATCTATTCAGCTCACAGCTCTGGCTCACCAGTAGCTGTTTTCTGCTGGTCCTGTCCTTGCATTATTGCTCTCTGCTTGTACAGCTTATTATTCATCCATCAATTTAAGGTGACCCTCTTGGGACTCATTTTTTTTGTGCAGTTACCTCTTTTCAGTAACTTGCCCTACCGATTCAAGCTATTTCAGTGGCATTAGACTCTAATTTCTGTCTCTTTAGTTGAAAATCATTGCACTCTGAGTTCTGTCTACCTCCCTGTGCTGAGGTCCAGAAAGTATCTGTCACCAGTCAGAAAGACAAAGTGGTCCTGGGCTCACCTCTTGTATTTCTTTCTTCCTTTTTTATTCTTTTCTGGAAACATAGTCCTGCACTAAATACTGTCCGTTGTTAAAAATCAGTCATTTCTTTCTGAGAAAGTGAAAACCTTTAACATGAGTTTTGATAAAATTAAATTCAGCTTTGTAGAGGTCGTTTTTTTTTTTTTTTTTTTTGCTGAGGTCAATTTTATGTATTCATACCAATATTACTGCTGTTTTGAAGAAGTTAAACATGGCTATATGTTAGCAACATATCAAAGATAACTCACACCAGCTTGGAACATTAATGTAAACCACTTTATAAGAACCCCATCCTGAGAAGGAACAACATGTTAAAATCACTTCTGTTGAGAAAAGTGTTCTGAGAATGGTTCTATAAAGAAAGTTTGTTTTCTTAGCTTTTGATGTCCTCGGGTAACAAAATCAACATTCTTCTGTATTTAATGAAAATAGGTTTGGAAATAGCAACAGGTGTTTTGGTAATAAAAAACTATTCGTGACTTAAATCATTAGGGTACACTGTTTTCTTTATTATAATTACTGAAACAAGAGAATCTGAAATTAATCTGTTGCTGTATAGACTTAAAGAAGGGAGTTTAGGAAGTGACCTATTGATCTTTGGACTTACGTTTAGTGTAACAACTTAGAATTAGTAGATTTTAAAATACTTTATTGTCAAAAAACATAAACAAAACAGAAACATGTGGCTACCAGAGACCTAAGAATACCATTTTTATCATCATCATAGAAACAACATATTAATAAATATAAAATAAATGAGGAAAGGTTAGACAAATTACTTTTTGAATAACTGTGTTTTTTTATGAATGTTAAAATGTGCCAATTTATTTAAATATCCAGTTTAAAAATGTGTGATATCTGTATTTTAAAAGAATACCTAAAAACATGGATAGAATAAATAACTTTTGAGAGATATTTAAAAATATTTTGTATAATCAGTGAAGAAAAAATTACAAATTAATGTTAGACAGGGGTTCAGTAAAAATTTCCTCCTTGATCTATCTTCTTTCCCTCTCTCTCCTTCTGAGTAATTATTTGACTCTTATCAGTCATGGTGAGTCAGGATGGAACTCAAAACATTTCCCTTTCCACTCCTGTTTCTGCTGAATCTGTACTCATCCTCAAAAACCATTCTTACACAATGTTCTAGAGTATTTTTACTAAAGTATTAGAGTTGGCATCAAAGATGATATCCCAAAAGAGTAGGTATTCTTTTTTATGTTTCTATTGAATCAGCACCTGAACCAGAAGGTTAAGCAAACATTTTGTGCTAATTCCACTCTAAGACAATGTCATCAACTTTTCGTCAAGTGATTGAGCTCATTAAATTTACATTTTTCCTCTGTAGTTCAGATTGGTAGAATAAATCCAATGACATTTAGATAGTGAGTTTAGACCTCTTTGCACAGCTATCCACAACAATCATGTGACCTACAAGAAGTGTGTTACTGCCTGTTAATACTTATTCTTGAAGGTCTCCATTTCTTTCACCCTCATGTTTCTATATTTTCTCTATCAAGTTATTTGTCTGAATTTCTTCCCAGTTATGTTTTGTTTCTGTCTTTGGCCTTAGTTAAGCATAATACTTCTCACTTGTATTTACAGCATTTGTAATTTTTTATTTCCCAGTTTACATATAATCTACATGTATTTATATAGATATAGATCCATTTATCTGTTTATCTATCTACATAAACACCAACACAAAGGCAGACTTTTTTATCTGCTTCTCCACTTTCCCAGCTGTGTTATGATAACTTCCCTTGTGTAACTATTTCTTGGCTAAGATATCTGGTAACCATTATTTACAAATAATATACTCTTTTATACAAGGTTAGAATATTCTCCACAAGGGCATTTTAAATGCCAACTCTAATATATTGGGTTTTGAATTCAGTGTTTGCTTTATAATGAATATTACAGGCTTTTTTTAAAAAGAAGTTATGTTTATGGATAAACGAGATTTTTATTTTGTTTTTTTGTTTAAGTTTATGTTTAACTACAAAAGGGTTGCTGTCTTTTATTTTATTTTTTTGTTTGGTTTTTATTTTTGGGGGGGTTGCTGTCTTTTAGATTGTATTTTATTTATAAAATCTTCAGTATTTTTCTTGGTGATATTTTCAGTCAACAATGATATTTTGAGCACCTGCAACATAGTAGGTAACATGATGAACTGTTTTCCTAAATGTCAGTTTATAATGGATTAATTATAAGTATCAAAAATGTGGGGATACCTACAGCATTTGCATCATTGGAAAGAAGTTTCTTATATTGGTAGTCTCACCTCTTTTTTCATTTTACACAAAATTATACTGCTTAAAAATTTCTAGCTCTTTATAGTAACAATTTGTCCGTTTTCATTTATGACTAAACATTGTGGTAAATGCATCTGTGCAAAAGCTTATTTTATGAATTTCAGGGAGAGTAAGATGTATAACTGTGAGGCCTGCTATGCCATGATATGCCCACTTCCCATTTCATGAACAAAATACCATGAGAGATTGACATTTGGACTAGTCATTTATGAATTATAGTAAAGTAACATCATATATATACTTAATTTAACCTTTTTAAACTACATTTTCTAGATAAATGTATATTTTACAAATGAAGAAGAAAATTCTATATTTAAATAGTTCTGCTGATTGCCTGCTATTCTACTTAAAAAGTGTATGTCCACAGTAGTGGATTTAATTAGACCTGACAAGAGTAAATACCAGTGTGAAAGACCTAGGAACAAGTATGACTAACTTTAAGGTTTAGCGCTATTGACAAAGAAATGGTATTCACTAGGTAGCCAAGCAAGGGAGGTGGTAATGTCTTCATCTTGGAAAGAAAACAATAAAAAGTTAATTTGGAACCATAAAGAAAACTGACTAAGGAAACATCAGAGGAAGTGATACATCTTTCATATAAGACTAAGATAATGACATTAAACTAGAAGAATTAGGAAGTAGAATCTTTCTGTATTGTTAATGTATTTAGATTATTGAAAACCTTGGTTAATTTTCTTTCTGAATGTAATTTCTCTATGGAACTATATGCTATGGTATTCATTAAATCATTTTACATGAATATTACCACACAGAGTTATATATGTTACATATTATTGTACTTAATGGGCAATTTAAGGAATTTTCAAGGGTAGTTTCAATTGATTGTTTGCCTTATGCATTGACTTTACAATAAAATTTAACTCCACTTTATCTGCTAATCCCTAAGAAAACCCAGAACAATTTTTGTCTATTGTTTTAGTTTTGTGAACTTAACCAGTCCTCTATACTGCAGTGATAGGAGTAGTAAAAGGTACCAAGAAGGCACAGAGGAGGGGAATCTAATCAACACTTATACACTTTTAAGGCTTCCTGACAGAGTAATATCTTTACTGAGATATCAAGGATGGGTAAGAGTTAGCCAGTTGGGTGGTAGATGGTGGAACACTATTTCTGGAAAAAGATCACATGTGAAAAATTCAGGAGTAAAGAAAGAGAATGGACCATCAAAATTCAGGAGAACTGTAAAAGTAAGCTGAACCAGGAAAAGGAAGAGACGTTAAAGTTCATTAAGGGGTTTTATCTTTGTTTTCAGGGCACAGGAGAAAAGGACATGACTTGATCAGCTTTGCATTTTTTTGAAGAATTCTCCTAGATCCTTTTGTATGGAAAGAATTATAACTGCTTTGGCCATTTATAAGCTATAGCAATAATCTAAACAAGAGATTATGAAAGTAATGGGGATGCAGGGAATTATTAGACATATTTAAGAACTTTTTAGAAGGTGCTGATTGTATGTGTAAGATGAAGTTTTGGAAGGCATCAAGAATGATTCCCAGTTTGACTATCAGCGAGTTGTAGGGATAATGGCCGTAAGAAGGCTTTGTCCTGAGACTGCACATTCCTGAGCAGCATGCTGAAAATGATTGCTAAACAAGTTTTTTAAATATTATATCTAATGCAAAGAGTATACCCTTATAATAAACTGATAAATTTCCCAGATGGAATTCTTCTTGTTAAATGAATGCTTAAAATGTTTTTTGCTCTTACTTGTTTAATTTTGAATATTAAGATGATAGAATGATAGTCTGATACAAGTTATTTATTTAAAAATAAAAAATTTACAAGATTTTTATTGAAAAGTTAAAAATCTGTAAGCATTATGAAACTGTGAAATATTTGGAGATGTGGATGTTTGGAAATGAAATTTCTGAAGAAAAACATTCTCATTTGGCAAGACATATAACCCAAAACTAACTTAAAAGTGTTTCAAAATGGTCTGAAAAACACACTTAGTTATTCGTATCAAATTCGGATAACATAAGATAATCATTTTTAAAAAGCATAATAACAAATTGTAGACTCATTTTTTTTTTTACACTGGAAATAACTATTTGGTCTAACTTCTCCAAACCTGACTTTATAGATTAAAAATAAAAACTTTCACAGAATTGTTACGTGATTTGCACTAAGTCATTGAGACAGTAATTAACAGAGTTGGATTTAGAATCCTTGTGAAGTATTTTATTAATTAAGTATAAACATTATCTTAGTTATTTGAGCATTCGGCAGATAATTTTCTTAATCCGTCTTAGTGAAAGTATTGCTTTAATCACATTTGGTTTGAAAGCTAGTTGGCACAACATGTCTGGCACCACAGATCTGGGAATCTCCCTTTTGAAAAACATTCCACGGTTTTCAAGGGACACCTCTGAAATTTAACTTCAAATTTGCCTTTTCATAGAATTACTACAAACTAGCTAAATTATAATGTAAGGGTATTTACCTTATTGTAAAGGAATTTAAAGAAGTGCAATCGGATTCACTTCTTAATGTATCAAAATTATTCTCAATTTTTCTAAGATTAAGCAAATATTAGCAAAGTGAAGTGGGAAAGTTATCATGTCGCAGAAACTCAGTCAAGTTCTTCTTCTCACCCCAGTTAATATTCAGAGAAAGGGTTTCTGCTCTAGATTAATGACGCTTATCCACCCAGTTCACCGGGTAATTATGCAATGCTTTACTTTGGCCACATTCATTGTATTCTGATTTTTCTTTTTTTAGCTTTTCTTTCTTTTTTTTTAAATTGAAGTATAATCAGTTATAGTGTGTCAATTTCTGGTGCACAGCATAATGTCCCAGTCATGCACATAAACATTTCTTCTGTACAGCACAGGGAACTATATTCAATGTCTTTTAGTAACCTTTGATGAAAAAGAATATGAAAGTGAATATATGTGTGTGTACGTATTCTGATTTTGACTTGCTACTAAAACAAGTGATCTTGTCCTAGTTCTAACTAGTTCACATAGAGTCACTGCAGATAATATGCTGGTGATACATTATTAAAATAAAACTAAACTGAAAGTTTCCCTGTATCATTTCTTTAAAAAGTTTTTATGTTTTATTTACTTTTGTCCAATTTTTTTCACTTATACTAGTTCAATAAAATCCTCTTAAAGCTCTGTAAAAAGTCTAGGTTTTATTAAAAGTTGACCAACATAAAAAAGAATGAAAATTTTAAAAAGCTTTAAATCTCTATTAAGAAAATGCTGAAAAAAATATGTCTTAAGTTGACGGAAGTCCATACCTGACTCATGAACAACAATGAAAGCTTTATGTTGGCTCCAAACGTGGCATGACATAGG
This sequence comes from Camelus dromedarius, assembly GCF_036321535.1. Classification (NCBI taxonomy): domain Eukaryota; kingdom Metazoa; phylum Chordata; class Mammalia; order Artiodactyla; family Camelidae; genus Camelus; species Camelus dromedarius. The sequence continues at coordinate 55,497,936 of NC_087438.1, forward strand.
TCATAGGCAGAGGCCCCTTCATAAAGCTGGTAAAAGCTGAAAAATTGTAGTTTTGTCTTCTGAAAGCTTATTAACCATTAAAACTGCTTTCCAATGTTTGTTGTTTTTAACTACAAAATAATATAAATGGAAGGATAATGTTGCTCTTTCATAAACTGCTTTTCCCTGCTAATATTTTTCTTTTCTTAATGGTAACTGAACTGGCAGCAGCAGGCATAGCTAGTCAATAGTGTAGTATTTTACATAGATTTAAAATAATTTTTAAAAGGTTATTAGTAACTCTGTTAGTATTTCAGAATTTATACCAGTCAATCAACTAATGTTTATTGAGGAATTATTATGTATTAGAGACCATGCTAGTCTGTCTTAATAAGACAAACTCACCCCTGGCTTTCATGGAGCTTTATAAATATTAGATAAATTATTGAAACTGTGTACTAAGGATGTTGTGGGGCCATATAAAGGACTATCCCAAAAGGTGATTTTACAATTTTAATTCAAATGTGTTGTTTGAGATCCCTCTGAAACATCATTAAAACCCAGTCTTTTCTTGTTTGCTCAGAGTGAGCTAGTCTTACAATTTTCTGTTTTGGGAAATCTGCTTTGGAGCTGTCTGATACTGACAATTCAAAATAAATACCCATAGGAGAAGAAAAACAGAGTAAGACATCAAGTTATAATTAGTGTTTCATAATGAAAAAGAGAAATTAAAACTTTACAGATTAATTTGGAAAAAATAGTAAAAGGTGGAAAGCTGTGCCTACCTTGGAGCTTTCAAATTTGTTTTTTTTTTAAATTGCTTTTGTAACTTCTGGCTTTCTTGCAAAAATAATGTGTCTTTTTGTCCTTCTCAGTTATAAACTTTTTCAATACATGGTGGTGGTGTCTTTGGGAGAGTGCCTCACACATAAAAAACACTCAATAAGTATTTGTTGAATAAGGGAAAGAGTAAATGAATCCTTAAGATTTCAAGAACTGAGTTCATTTGGTGTTAAATTTTTTAGAAATATATTTTTAAGTGGATTGTTTTGTAGATATAGAACAATATTTAATATATTCAACTTACCTTTTTTTTTCTACTCGGTGAATACTTCTGGAGTCTGTACTTTTATCTTTAGTAGCCCACCCTGCCTCTGACATTGAAAGTATTGGATTTCCAAAGATGACCTTTTGGGTTACCCCAGTGTCAGTAAGTATTTGTCATTAAATCTGACTTCCAGCTGTGCTAGCTAGAAGAGGAGCCTAACTTTTGGAAAAGTGTAGCACATGGATACACACACTTGTAAGTGTTTAGTGTGATGTTAATTATCAGTTTATTTGGTGATTGCCGATTAATAGGTTAGACCATTGACCTTCCGTGTAAGATGGTCATCAGTTATTCAGATTAGATTGTAAAAACTGGGTAGAACCTGATTACAGGTTTCCAAAGGGCTATTTGATGAGTGGTGAGGGAAAATACTGTTTGCTTGTTTGGTCAGATTAGAAATTTACTACCTCAAGATAGGTCACTTTGAGATACTGTTTATTGAAGTATGGTGTAACTGACCTTATCCAAGCTTTTTTTGCTTATCTTTATACCTGTCAGTAAGACAAACTACAGAGACACATTGGTTGGTTATTTTCTTTGGTGAAGGAAAGAGTATGTTTCTTGAAGTTTCATATTTACTTCGGGTAGTATTTTAAGGTTTGGATTTTTTTTTCCCCCTCAGTGTTTTATATCTTTTGAAATAAAACACAATGGCTTATTGATTGTAAACACTTAATAAACATTTGTGAAATGAATAAATGAATAAAATAACAAAAAACAGCCATAGAAGACTGGCTAGTCTGTATTCATAACAGATGATAGTTCTGTGACAACTGGATTATTCTGAATTTGGAAAACCATGAATTTATCTTACTTTTTTTTAAATTTAATTTTTGTGTGACTAAGAAACTATAGGGGGAGGGTATAGCTCAGTGGTTAAGTGCGTGCTTAGCATGCATGAGATCCTGGGTTCAATCCCCAGTACCTCCATTAAAAAATTAAAAATAAATTTAAAATAATATAACATTTAAAAAAAATATAATTACCTGCCCCCCCAAAAAATGTACATTAAGAAGCTGTAGAAGATAGCCTGAAAGTTCTTCAGATTTACCTAAATAAATCTCAGTTTACAGATGTTGTAGTGCTGTACACCTGAAATTTATATAATAAAAACAATTACAAACTTTAAAAATTAAGAAAAAATGAATTGCAGTTTGGCCTTTTGTAAGGACACACACACTTTGTTAATAATACTTATTGCTCATATCAAATATTTCTGGCAGTATAAAATATTTCTCACACTATGGTTTATAAAACAGTTTTTATGATCCTATTTAATTGCAGTTAATAATAATTTTCTCACAGAAGAGCTTAGAGATTCTGTAATATATCCAGGTAAATGGCAAAACTAGAGACTTTGAAGAGGATTTTTCTCCACACTCCCTCTGGAGGTCCATAAGTAAATAAGTTTTGATTAAAAAAATAAGATAACATTTCAAAATAAGAGTTAAGTCTCATGTTTCTTGTGGATAACTCTATTGGGTAATACATTATGGATATAGCAAAGTATAAGGCATGGCCTCTGGCTGTTGGGCATTTGTAATCTACTTGCAGGATAGGCGATACACATAAAAAGAGAGTTAACAATACAAGATAGTATTTGCAAAATGGGTGGTTCAAACTGTAAGCCCTATAGAGAAAGGAGAGATTGCTGTGGATGAAAATCTTACTAGAGGTGATTGAAATGACTGAAATGGGCTGTGGCGGAAGGGAACACACAGTTGATTGGTGGACATTCAAGACAAAGAAAGTAAGGGACAAAAAATGACGATGTAGGAGCCCCGGAGCCCTTGCAATAGTTTGTATACTGTGGTAGATTTGTGGCAGGTGTGGTCAGGGAGGCAGGTAGTGGTCATACCGTAGAGGGATTTGAATGCAGGGCTAGGATGTTAGGACTCTATTTTATAGGCTCTGGGGAACCACTGAAAGTTTTCAGTTTGGATATGGCATATTGCAGACAGCACACATATTTTCATGGTCAAGGGACCTGAAGATCAAAGTCTCCTTCATTCAGTCATTTAAGAGCTGAGCAGCCGTTGCCATAAGTAACATGCCTCAGAACATTAATTTTTTAGGGGGAAGGGGTGGTTTCAGAGACTGGAGGTAAGTGTGTGTGTTTGAAGGTGGGCCAGAAGGAGAATGGTAGCAATCTCCACTGGAGTTTCATAGACTCTTTGTGTATGTGAAGCTATGTATCATATGAAGAGGGGAAAAAAATCCATAGATGGGAGATAATAATGAAGCCTTAGTAAAATGCATTATAAACCAGCAAAATGATTTTTTAAATATTGAGATTTAAGTGTTTAATGGTCAGAGACTTAAGTTTGCCAGTAGTTTAACCAACACTATAATTTCATTTCGACATTGAGAGCACCCAGGAACGCCAACACTCGTCTGCTCTCAGGTCGGAGCTACTGCTGCCAAGCTCCTTTAGTTCTGTCAGAGGAGAAGAAGTGTGGCTTTCTGTGGAGCCACTTTTTACAATAACAGGGCTTGTGTAAAGATTCCCCATTTTCTAGATGCAGTGAACCTAATGAGAACTTGAAATTCATCCCACAACCCTGCCAGTCAGTATTTCAGCTGTAGTAAGTTAATTGGCAATAGTTTTGTCTTGTCTTTTCTTGTCTTTTTTTGTTGTTGTTGTTGTTGTTGTTCTTTTCTTGTCTTTGCTTTTCTGGACCTTACCTTTCCTTTTTTTTTTTTTTTTTTTTAATTTCTTGGAAATGGTGAAAGACATATTGTTATGACAAAGAGACTGATGACAGTATTAAAAACTGAGAATTCTGGATGTGGAATCTCAAAAAAATACTCCCCAGTCAATATCAAATTCATACTCTTCTGCCTGGATTTGAAAGCTTGCAAATTGATTTAACATATCTATGTCTCTTTCTTCCTTCTCTTCCTTCCTTGCTGCTCATACTTATCCATTCTTATTTCCTGCATCTTTTTCTCCCATGAACCCTCCTCCAGCCAGGCCACACAGGTGCTCATTACCCTTTGAAAATTTGCCGTTCTTTTCCAACCCTATTGAAGTTCTTCCTCACAGCTAAATTGAGTATGTGTAACGTAGTAAACGTAGTATGAATTGATTTCTTTTCTTTAAAAATGAGATGCAAAACTTGAAAGTGAAAACTTTGTCACCCTTAAAAATATGTCAGGTTATAAATAATATAGACATTTTAGAAATCCCATATTTGACTTCCTGTAGGTGCAATTCAGATCCCTTCTCTTGTATATAGTACAGCTTTGCTTGTTTAGAGACACAGAATCATTGTTCAAGGCCTCCAGTGTCAGAGCAGAAATAAAGTATCCAGCACTGAGACCAAATGGAATGAGAGGACCAAATATCAGTACAAGTTCAGGATAGATGTGGGATGGACTGAAATTTGAGGAATGCTTGAGATGAGCAATTTAATATGTAGGTACCAGATGTTGGAGTAGTGCCTCATTCTCCTGGTTTCTGGTCTTGCAGGGTGAAGAGGATAGGATAGGATAGAATGTTTTCCCTTTTAAAAGCCTATATGCTTTTTATCAAAACTTCATGCTAAAGGAATATATGAATTAATCCAGTCTATTACAGTCCAATATGCTATTGCATATATGTAATAAACTGAAGGGGAAACTATTTCTCCTGTTGCAAACACAAACCAAAAAAGATACATTCTGTTTAACCAGTAATTAAGCTTTGTGGTAACCCCTTTTTCTTATGGCAGTGTTGCAGACAGCTTTACCTTAATTGTTAAGAGAAAGGAATAAAAATGGTGCAGTGAATGATTTCACTGACCTGAAACACTTGGTTATACAAAACTTAAGTTATTTGTGGTATATACATAATAGTAGCCACCAAGAAGTTTAAAGTGTAGGAATGATCTTAATGAAATATCAGATTAAGTTTGCCCACATATACAGATAATTATCAAGTAAATATTTGCCAGCAAGTAAGTACAAATAATTCATGAACCTGTTCTATAAGCTTGAAGAAATTCTAGATGTGTGTCCTTTTAGGTATCCCAGTCACCCCTTCATAGAAAATGTTCACTTTTGGCAAATAGAAACATTCCTGCAGCAAGACTAGCAATTCTTCCTGGCATCAGGCAATCACAATCATCCAGAGTTCACAACTAGACACAGAACTACTTGAAAATTTAGCACAGGGCACCATCTTTAAGAGTAGACAGAACTCACTGGATTCTTATAGCCTCTTCATAAAATGGTGGGGGCTATCTCTAAAATATTTTAGCTAATTTGTGTATCTTAAATGTCTTTCATTTCACTCGTGAGGGCTTATATGCTGTGTTCATCATGCTTGTTTTCATGACTTGTTTTCACCAGTAGATACACATTTTGTCATTCGGTATACTGATTAGTAAATCATCAGGTATTGATTGAGATGCAAATAACAAAAGTACGTCTGGTAGCCCCCTGAAGAATATAGACTTTATTTTTAGAATCCCAACAAATGACTCCTGGTCTGTGATTCTTGAGTAGGTGTGACACATGGGTTAGAGCTCACTCTTACTAGCACACACATTTAATCACATTGCATTTTAAAGTAAATTCTAGATGTTGCAACAAATAGTTTAAAAATCCTATTAGGTGCCAATGTGTAAGTCATTATTTGAAGTTTTGAAATGAATGGCAGAACTTTAACTTTCTGTTTTGAAAGTTCACCTTATATTTTAATTTAAACTTCACATTCTTCCTTCATAGATATCGGACATGTCATTAGGTGCAAGCTTTCTCCATTTTACAAGTCTATCTGCAGGTGAAACATCCTCTAACTCTGACATTTTTGCTAGTTTTGTTCATAGACAAGACTGTACTTTGTTGATTGCTTAAATGATTCAGTAAACCCTAGGTGAGAGCTGACTGGGTAAGAAATCAGGCAACCAGAACTTTTAGTCACCTCATAGCTTAATAAAAATAGGGAAATCATTCAGCTGGGATATATTCAGAGAACCACCATTTTTAATTTACCTTTCTGTACTCCTAATACATTTTTAGGGTTAACAAAATAATGTACAAGAAATCTAGTGGAACAGAAGAGTCTTAATAACTTAAACAGCTTTGGAAAGTAAAATATGCTTTGATGGACATTCAGTTAATGTTTTATCAAGAAATAATTTACCCACCAGGCAGAAATATTTTTAATTGTCATAATGATAAAATATAACAGCAAAAGCTGTGTGATTTGGGTAAGTTACTTAACCTCTCTAAAGCCCGGGTCTTCTCGTAAACAAAATGAAGTTATTAATAGTAAGTACTACACAAAGTTAAAGGTTAATAAGATAATATTTATAAACCCATAGCAAAGGGTCCAGTGTATGCTTTCTCAAAAATAATAGTTATTTTAAGGGAGAACAAATCAAAAGAAGCATTTCAAGAGAGTGGTCAATAGTGCCTTAATGATGCCAGGTCACTCAGAGCCTGGACTACACAGAATGAGAACTCAAAATACAGACTTTTCTTCTAGAATGCGGCATGTGTGTGCCTGAAAAACCACTCATTCTGCAAAATAGCACCCTCAGATTAATAGAGCTTATGGGAAAAGAGTTGAGGTTTGGGCAGACCACTTAAAATCTCTGTAGCTTTACATTGTTATTGTTAGTTCTCTAGTTACAGTCCTAAAAAAAAAATGTTAACTCCGTTAAATCTCTAACAACATACGCACCACGCATCACAGACAGCTAACCCTTTGCGTCATCACGGTTCCTCTCAAATGGAGATGGGAGTTATTAAACACATTTGATTCCAGAAATTTCATCAGAATTAAACATCTGGTTCAAGATATAGGGAGAAATGTCTTCACAGCACCTTCAGCTATGTTGCAGCTTCTTCAGTATATTGCAGCTTCAGCAGAGAGCTCATCTTTTCAAAAGTATATAGGGTTCTTCACGCCACTAAAACTACCCTATTTGTGCTAAAGGAATGGACTTGTTGAGGATTTTTAGCCACTCATCTCCACTTTTTTAAGGCCTTTATATGTAGCTAAGGCTTTCTCTCTAATTGAGATGAAAGCTTGCCTCTGATCACTTTAAAATATTAACATGCTGAAAAAAAATCGTAAGAACCAAAAAGATATCCAGAGTCCAAATTATATTGACATTGTTCATGATTTACCAATAGCAAAGGAGTTCTTTTCTTTTATAGAGACATGTCATAGCAGAATATATTGTGTATTGGATGATAGAACGAATATTCTGAACTCCCCTAAAACTCTTTGCAACTAAGGTGTTTCTAGAGAATAAAGAAATATAAATCAAGCATGTTTCTGTTGTTGCTTCTGTTTCATGTGTATCAGACGTTTTGGTGGTAATTTAATGGTTTAGCCACGTTAGAGACATCTGTTTGTATTTTCTTAGATTTTTCTTGTCCTTATTCCCCACAGTTGGCTGAAAGTTTGTGAAAATTATCTCTGGATCACTAGCAGAACTCCCCATTTCTGCTAACAATTACTGGTTTAGTATCAGTTTGTTTCGTTATTTTTATAGCAGTTTCCTCCCCACCAAACACCTTTTAGAGATGCCTCTGCTTCACTTCTGTCTCTACATTTGAGAAGATTGTTGCTCAAGATAGGCAAAGACCATTTTGATCAAGTTGTTCCACGTGTACAATATACTTTAGGATTTATATTGGTATTAAAGTATTACATACTATCTAACTGGCTCACTTCACCAAGTCTGAATAAATTTAAAAAATAGTTTTGCTCTTTTTTAAATGATGTCACTTTATATCAGTGCTAAAGCAACAAGTTGATACTATACTCAAAAATTATATGCATAATTTTCCTGGGTCACATTTTTATGTCATTTTATTTTAGCTACTTTAAGAAGAGATGACTCTATTATTTCAAGTCCGGATGTCACTGATATTGTGCCAAGTAGAAAGAGGAGGCAGTGGATGCAAAAAAATTGTGGGACAGAACCTAAAATGGCTTCTCAGGAGCATTAGCTTCAAGAAAAGGAAAAGTAAGTCATTTTATTCTTTGCCAAATAGTAAGATGGCATTAAAAAATCTAATACATAATCTTAAAATTATATTTTTATTTCTGAATTTACTTAAGGCTATTTATCATAAAATGTTTAAATCCATATATTTTCTCTGGTAGTTGGTTAATTCCTATTAATATTTAAAGCAGAAGTGCTAAAAATATGAGCACAATTTTTTTTTATATTTTAGGGATTAATTAGAAATGACATATAGAAAACTAAAAATATCAAAATCCAGCTTGTGTTCAGTAAAATATTTCAATCTAATTTACTGCCTTAAAGAGACTGATAGCACTCAACTTAGCCACTTGGTTTGGTTATGTTTGGTATTTTTTCAAGTAAAATGTCTCTTTCTAGTCATCGATTTGTTTCTATTAAATTTTGGAGTTATATACTCTATTTTCACTGGTTTTCATTTTTTGGTTCAAATTACCCTTCAGTCTCCATCCCAATTTAGTTGTGAGTTGAAAAAAGTTGGGATAATTAACATTTCAGTACAGCAAAACAATCTGCATTTATAAAGAGCATTATCAATTGAGTCCGAAATGAATGTACAAATCATTTGTACTTTTGGATACATATTTATATTTATATTTATATTTATATTTAATAGACATACATCATAAGTATTTCTTTTTCTCTAAACTTTTCATTAGTTTAGTAAATGGTAATTGAACTATAGCCTTGTGACAGATGATATTACACACCACTGGTTTTCAAAGTGTGGAATTAGGATGCTGGGGGTTCCCAAGGCTCTTTGTGGTGATCCACAAGGTCATTGCTTCTTCAGTTCCATAACTGTGTGAAGCTAGAATTTCTTTACATGTTTCAATAAAAATAACTTGTCATATCTGTTTGAATGCAGAAGCTAATGAGAATCTGTTTTCATTCAAGCCTGCCATCAAACAGATGTGCAAAAAACACTGCCCTCATAAGATTTTTAGTTTGGGAGATATAAGGATTTCTATAAAGAATATGCTATTCATGTTATTATATATGGGATTTATTACTCTTTTTAAGTTCATTTATGTATGTATTAAAATTCTCAGTTTTAATTTTGAATATGGCAAATATAGCCCACATGAACAAAAGCTTTTGATATCATCAAGAACTTCCAAAAGCGTAAAGGGGTCCTGAAAGCAAAAAGTTTTAAGATTCTTTTGAAGACAATGAGGATGCCAAGATAGGCACAACTCATGCCTTCCGAAACTAACAGTGTGACAAGAGGGAGTTTTCGAGTTTCTTGTGTAATAATAAGCATTGAACAGTTAATAGTGGAATTGTTTTTGTCTATTTATCATTGGGCTTTTATCCTCTCCACAATTGGCCTTATGTACTTATACTTGAAAATGCTGCCCGTATATTACACTGTGTCCCTTACGTCTTCAGACAATACATACATGTGCAAATCCAGTGTGTGCTAAACTCTTACTAGTTTATGTTTATCACTTGAATTTATTCCTTAGCTCATAACCCTCTGGCTTCATAGAGTTCAAGGTATTGTATTATTTCTTTCAAATATTGAACCAAAAATATTTCCAATTTGCAAACATTAGACTACCAAAACTATTTCTATAGATTAATATGAGAAAAAATAAAATTATAAGAAGCTTGAAATATTCAGAAAACTGTATTCAGTCAATCTGTAAGCAGATGAGTAATGAGTATCAGTTATGTGCCAGGTTTAATATTGGATGTTCAAGATTCAGGAGAATAGAAAATAGACATAACTCTTGTCCTCAGGGAATTTTTGGTCCAGGGTCTGGAGGAAGGGATGGAATTTGTTGGTTTTAAGTTGGAAAGCTCATCTTAGGTCTTTTCATTCTATGTGTGAAGTAAATATAAGGGTTTGAGGTTGCTAGCATTTTCTGAACATGCTATATTGCTTAAATAGGTTTCTTAAATCCATGGTACAGAGATGAAAGAAGTTTTGATCCAAATCAAGATAAAATATTTTATTTAGGCTCTTTAATAAAGGCAATGTGTTTGTTTCTACTAGCACATATGCAGGTCATATTGTGCTCCTTTTCTTCTCCATGTTCGGATGATCATGTCAATATTTATTTTGTATATTTTCACTATTTCAAAAGTTGACATAAACAATTTCACTGTTCTTGAATTGTATGGTAATTATATCATTGTGGACTTAGGCTCATCTGTTTCTAAGTAGAAATGAAAAGCATATGTTAGATATCAGGAAGCATTTTAGAGAATAACGAAAATTTGGTTAAGTGTTTATCAGTCAGATGCTGAATGGTTGATACCCACTTTACAATTTCTCTTCCTTTGCCCAAATAAAACAAAAAGATGAATTCTATGTTTTGTTCATATTTTATTTTGTATACTTTTGAGATTTTTTTCCACTTTAAATATAGCCTACTGAAATTTTATGGCTCATAAAATTCCAAGTACTAGTTCTACTTTCCCAGTTCTTTTCATTAAAAAAAATTTACAAAGCTTTTACAAGACAAAAACAAGCCCTTAACTGTAAAGAAAACTTAGAAAAAGGCCTTAGAAGTTGATGACGAGTAATGATCAAATATGAACAATTAATACTTATTTTATGTTTTCAATTTAAACTACTACCTATTTCCTGCCTTTCTAATCACCTTTTTTCTCTGATAACTTCTCATCAACAACACGTACAGCAGTTAGGTTGATACACTTAGCTGTAGCCTCCCAAACAAATGCAGATGTGGTTAGTTTGCCATTTAGGGGTGAAAAAAGATAATGGCCCCTAACCCTAAACTTGAGAGTTCCCTTGGCTAATTTTGAACAAATTCTGTGACCTCTAGTTTCTTCAGACATCCCCAGTGGGCATCTTCCATAATTTTTCTTTGTTTCACTTCTCTTGGCTTCTCCAGCTGCGTATCTCAGGAAAAAAATGAAGGGGGAAAGTGATGATCTTAGATATTTATGGTTCAGTTTTTCTGTTTCGTCTATCGGACTTTGTGCAAGCCATTTACCTTTCTGAGATTTAATTTTCTCTTCTGTAAAAAATGAAAGGAGTGAACTAGATTATCTGTAAAATCTCTCCCAATATCTAAAATTCTATTACACTTTTAACTATTCGCCACTTTCAAAACATGGATATAATTTAGTAATAAATTGCACACTTATTAGTTATTGTCAGTTAAAATTCATTAAGCAGATAAAATATGGCTGTATGTTTTCTGGTGAGAAAAGTATGCATCTTTTAAATTTAGGTTTTTATAAGCATTTCAGAAGGTAAAATTTTTAGGATGTTTCTAAATATCATGGATTATTTTATACTCTTTAAAAGACTTAATACTGATCTATACTAATCTATACATACACCAATCTATAGTAATACTAATCTATAAAACAAAATCATGGAAAATTTTAAATTTACTCATTTATTTTGATACTATGTCACTGGTATAGTGACAAGGTGTAGGAGAAGAGAGCGATACAAAGATAAGTAAGAATTATGATAAATGTTTTATATGTGATCTTTCATTTAAATCTGACACAAACTCTACAAGGTAGATATTCAATTTCCCTTCTTACAGATGAAAAACCACCAAGTTTATAGTTATTTTTTCAGAGCAGCACAGCCAGTGTTTTATTTCAAAGCCTGTGCTTGATCCATTGCCTCAAGGGGCTTATAATCTATTGAGAAACAGAGATGTACACAAATAATTTTGTGATTGCAAGAATGAAATGAGGGAACACTAGCCTTAAGGTTCTTAATTGGAATCTTTGGAATTATGTTAATTAAAAAATGTGTGGTAAGTGGGAATAGTTTCAGGGTATTTATTTGAATCTGAAGTCCACTTTTGATACATGTTAGAGAGGTATGTTTGGAGCTCATTGGTGGAATCTCCAGTCCCATCCCAGTAGCATGCCAATATTAGAGGTCAGAATGTGTTCTTTGTACATCACGTTTAATTTGTGTTCATGGGAAAAAGTATAATAATGTAGTTCCTTCTGAGTTAACAAGATGGCGTTATCAAATAGTAGTTGTAATTTAGCTGCACATGATAAAAGTTACGTTATTTTTCAGCTGAAAGAAGTAAATCAATTAAATAAATAAATAAATAATAAATAAGTAAATAAACTTTCAAAGTTTCTAGACAAATTATGCATATCAAATATAAAAGAAAATAAAGTTATTTTAACCAATTAAAGTAATAAATAGTTTTCACCAGAAAATGTGTCTGAAAGCTATGGAAATGTTTACCATATTCTGTAAGATATTGTTAAGGTGTTTTATGTCATATTAAAGGTGGAAAAGTGAAGTCAAGCCCCATATATTTGCTTTTGATAATAAGTATGCCTAAAATTCCAGGCATTAAGATTAAACAAAATAGTGAGACCACATAGTGATGACCCAAGTTAGTCCAGTTTCTTTATTCTGACCCTTTCGTAGCTGCTTCCTATGTTCATCTGCAGTAGAAAGACAACAAGTTTTCCCTCAGACAGATGTAAAGAACCAGGCAAAGCAAAGGTGCCTTCCCGGAGTGTCTGGGCTCTAAGACACCATTTAATGAGTAGATAACAACATGATCGTGAACCACTGGGTATCTTTCATACAGCAAAATTTAGCACATGATTTAGATTCTGTAAATAAGTGTAAAAGCTATAATACAGACACTTTCTCAACAGATTGTCAGATGTTATTTGGCAATCTGCTTTATGAAGTAAAATTCCATCTTTATATGAAAACAATTATTCTTTAGCCATGTAAGAAAATTAAGAAAATATTAACAAAAAAAAAGGAAGCTAAAAAGTGCATTTGTCATAGTCACAGTGTTTATAATTAACTATTCCAGTATGTTTTTTGGAAGTTCTAAAAAACTGTGTTAGCCCTAATGTCTTAAAAATAGTTTATAACTCTAGACAAATGTAATTTTCTAAGTCTCTGGGAAATAATGATACCACCTTAAGTGCAAACTACTTACTTTGGAAATACTGACCTAATTCTGTTAAATAATGTAAAAATGATATGCTGTATAAAGGTACACAAAGTTTACATAACTTATCCAAGGTCATATAGCTAGTGAATGATTGTAGATAGTTTTTTGGTGGATTAATGAATGACATATTCACCATTGTTCATAAAAGAGAATAAGAGACTGTCTTTGTGAGAATAAGTTATTTCAACTTGCCAAATATAGCCACAAAACCAGTTTAATTATTATTACTTTGTTATTACTGTTATTATCTTATCAAATTAAACTATTCATTCACATTAACCAATTATTACTGGGTATGAAGCTGTTTAACTACATGGTGTTTCCTTCCAGTTTACTAAAGAAGGTACTACTTGCTTATAAACCTATACTGCCTGGTAAAAGTACATGAAATATTTGGATAGTTATCTCCTTAAGTGTATGGTCTAAGGACATTGAATAGAAGGCACTCTCAGATGACCATTATCAAGCGTTTTCAAAATTCTGAATACGTAAAGAATTTTGTATGTAAGCAAAGATATTCTATCATATTCATTTTCCCTGCGTCCTTAGCCATGTTTAACTAGAAAAGACTAACCTAGAATAATGTATTGTATGGTTTTTATATATTTCTCTTAGTGGTGAAAAGATTGCACATAAAGTTTTGAGTTTATAGTCACATTACCATGGCATATTAACCATTATGTCCCATTAAATTTAGGTGGGAAGCCTGACTTCGTATTTGTTTTCAATTCTAAGCATATGCTGGATTTCAAATGTTTTTGTCAGTCCTTCAGTGGTACTTCCTCTGTATCTCCTGCAATAGTCTCTCAATAGAATTTGCATTCATTGTATGACTACCACATGATTCCACATTGTCTAAGGTAATACGTAGTAGATACTGTTGTTTATTGAGAACAAAATAATCCTGACTGTGACTTTTCCGCAGTCATTCATTCATGTATCGTTCTTTTAACAGGTGTTTACGTGTTGAGCAAACTAGAAACAGTCCCTGATGCATAAAGTTTAGTTTACCACGTAGAAGACAAGCATTACTCATGATTACATAGATACGAGGAGTGCAATAGTGGAGTAGAGGGCAGAGATGTAGGCAGAGGAAGCAGCCTGTGAGCATGCGCCTAGGTGACTGTGTGAGTGTGATGGGAGTGGAGGGAGCCAGGAAGCGGGGGAGTACCAGGAGGCTGAGGGCTGCTCAGAGGCCAGTCCCAGCCAGGCTGTGTGGTCCCCGTTAAAAATGCAGCCTTTTCTCATGTGTATGATAGCATTTCTATTTCTCACATCACAGAGAACTTTCCTTCTGTTTTTCTTCCCTTTTGATATTTTTTTAACTCTTCCTAAGGGTTATCAAAATATTAGATTGACTAGAAGTTTCTAATATTTTAGCCATGTTGTGTCTTCTTAGATATAATCATTTAAAATTATCTAAAGCTATTGTACTTAGTTTCTTTTTCATTTCTAACTCTGCTTTCAAACTGCTTAATGTACAGTTTTGGATTCCCAATAATAAAACTTTCATTCTTTTGCAACACAGGAAACAAGAAAATTGAAAACACACTTAAACATATGTAGAGTGCTCACAGGAATAATAGCTTAAATTGGCATGTGTTAGCAGTCCTGAGGTGCAGAAGTATACTGACATTTTGCCTCTTTTTGGTAAATAAAAATGTTCTTTTCAGAAATATTTTTAGATCTTTGATGATTTCTCGCTTTTTTTAGTAAGACTCTGAAATCCTTGAATCTGGTATATATTGATAAATACTCATTAAAAAATTTAGTGTGACTAATCCACACAATATGATTATGCTTGGGGAACTCTCATCCTGTTCTGTCAACCAGCATCAACATTAAGAGCTATTACTCAACATAACCATATGCTGTACATTCCTTGCTATTTACTATCTTACATCACTTAACATTATGATTTGCAGAGTTGTTTGGTATGTCCTTTTAATTCCTTATATTAAACAAAATGAACCAGCTGACAAAGATGACAGAAACTGTGAAATTACTTTCATACATGTATACTTTATTAATATCATCAGGTTAAATCCTGAGTGTAAGCAAGAACATTGTAAAATTACTTTCTATAAATATACAATGGCACAATGTGTATCCAGATTAAATAGCACTATATTTGGGCTTTATTAGGCACATGGCTTAAATTTTTAATACTTCATCGTGTGACAAAGAAACCAAGGCAGCATTTTCATTTCAATTTTTTTTTAATTTAAGAGCTCTTATTAATTCTTTCCACATCCTAAAAAAGCTAATATAATCGAAGTCTATTAATACCATTTTGTTGGTATGACATGAAGTCACTGTGGCTAGGTTTAGACCAGTTGGATTATTTTAACAAAATGGTTAATCCAATCATTATTTATTTATTTGTCAAAATTGAGTCACTGTCCCACTCTTATTAAAATTAGCAACCAGTTAATGATGTCAACCAATTAAAAAAATGCTCAATTTAAATGATTTAATTAATACTTTAATGCTTGTCACATATTCAAATGTTTCCACTTGTTTCTCCCCACCTGGAAATTCTACTTTACCTTTTTATAGCTGTTCTGTTCCTCATTTCTCTTTCTCAAAAGCAAACTACTTTTCATTAATAAAGGTAAGTATTGAAAAGTATTGAAACTAGTATCTGAACAAGGGACCTATAAATGAAACCTTTGTTTCAGAATCAGGGCTCCAGATCCCAGGAGAGATGGCGAAGAAGAGAGCCAAACCAAAGTTATAACCAATCAGGATTATGCCTGGGACCAAGACAAGGAGCCAGACACAGGGCTATACCATACAGCCCTAGGTACCAAAACCGGGGTGTGAAGTTCTTATTAGAGCAGGAACAAGGGTTATCACAAACCCAAAGCAACTCTAACTTAATTTTGAGCTCCTCTTTAAATGACCCTTAGCTAGAAAAAGCATTAGTTTCTGTGGTCAGAATTGCTGCTAAATATATAGGTAGTAACAAAATGCCTCTAGCTCTGAGATTTGGATAGGTGGGAGGAAGAGAGCTCAGATGTTTCTTGAAGTTAAATGATACTGAGTTCAGAATCTATTCTTTGTGGTATCATTTACAGACTTCATTCTGTGAAATTACATGCAGATCTTCATAGGCACCATACAAAGGCTTCCACATTAAACTAAGTTTAGAAATTGCTGTGTACCGTAGCCCCGACAATCCCTTATGTGCCAACGCCCAAAACTTGGAGATTTACATATTAAAGGCTCTGAAAAAAAATCCATAGTAAATAATTCATTTTACTTGTTTAATCATTTTCGGAAGTACTTAAGTATAGCACCCTCATGCAGTCTGCCTCCTTCCCTCCCAAAAAACGGCTGGTGACAGTCTGAAAGATAGCATTCTTTAGGGCCCTAGTTTGGGATATGAAATCTCAAAATTCTCAAGCATCAGTGATTTTAAATACATAAGAACCTTTCAACCATAATTCTAAAGTTTTAGGCATTAAATGTACCTCAAGAACAAAATTTTAGTTTGTATATAAGACCTTCCTCCCCTCAATCCTATTACTCAGAAAACCTCCTACTTGTCTGAATAATGGTCTTTCTGTGCACAGAGGGTCATTTTCTAAGAGAATTCTAGTGATTGGAACACATTGGTTACACCTCTAAAAGGAGGAGTTCAACATCATCTCAGCTGCAGGATAAAACCATTAAAATAGTTTGGGCCAAAAGTACAAAAAAATACTTGTCTAGTCTTTAGACACTTTTATATAGTCTTTGTTTCTAGAGTCTAGCAAGTAAAAATATATAGATTCACATATCTCATGTGAAGCACACAGACATGATTTAGTCTTCTTTGCGATGGATGTCTTCTTAAAACAGAGTTCTAACACATTGTTTTAAACAACGTTAAAAATATTAAGTTATAACTTTTCACAGATGTTGCTTCTTAAACTGTAGTGAGGAAGTTTTAACTCTGTGTTCTGAATCAGCTTTTAAGTGGTCTCATTAAGTAGTTGTGTAGCTGCAATATTTTAGGTGAGCAGTAGGTAGTCCATCAGTGTGCATGTGCGTGCATGCCCGCATGCACACGCACATACACACATCTCATGTTAAGTTCATGATTTGATTAGCCAAGGTTACACAATCTTATTATAGTCCATATGGCTACATGGAACAGGGAAAGATGTAGTGTATGGTAGCACAGTATTTCCTCACCTCCTTGGCATGGAGGGGTACCCACAGCCACCACTGATGGTTTGTTTAAGGTATGGTCTTCCTCAACTCAGAAAAGCTCAGTTCTTTCCTTTTTGTACTAGAAGCTTATAGCATCATCCTGGATGAAATTGCACAATACATGCATTTTTGTTTAGAGGAATAATTACACACATCCTGCTCTCCTGGCTCTGAACCAAAGTTATGTCTAGCAAAGCTTTTCAGGGTCCTGGAGAGTCCACTTCCCCCATAGTAACCCAAGTGCAATCAAAGAGGTCTTAAATGAAATACTAAGATTCTTCTTATGATGAAGTGTTGAAAGTTATTTGCCTTCTGATATACTTCTTCCTTTTATCTATTACCAATGTTATACATTATAAAAAACTAAATAAAACCTAAGAGTTAGGAAGGAAAGAACCCAGTATTAATTAATTAATTAACTTGATTACTTAATTTTTTAGAATAGTTTTAGGTTTACAGCAAAATTGAGCGGAAATTACAGAGAGTACCTATGTACCTTTGTCGCCACATGTGCACAACCTCCCCAACTGTCAGCATCCCTCCCCAAAATGATACCTTTGTTACTTAAGTGGGTGAACCTATAGCGACACAGTATTATCACCCAAAGTTCGTATTTTGCCTTAGGATTCATCCTTAGTGTTGTTGTACATTCTATGCATTTGGACATATATGTATAATGACAAGTATCCACCATTGTACCATTATACAAAATAGTTTCACTACCCTAAAAATCCTCTGTGCTTCACCAATTTATCCTCCCTCCCCTTAACCTCTGGCAGCCACTAATCTTTGAACTATATATCCATGCTTTTTCTTTTTGTTGAGTGTCATATAGTTGGAATCATAGAGTATAGAGAATTTTCAGATTGGCTTCTTTCCCTTAATGATATACATTTAAGTTTCCTACATGTCATTTGATGGCTTGATAGCTCATTTCTTTCTAGTGCTGAATAGTAATCCATTGTCTGGACATACCACAGTATACCCATTTATCTACTGAAGGAATTCATTTATTTTTCAATCAAAATCCGTTTATTTGTTTCCCAATTATAAAAGCACTGCATGCTTATCCCAGAAAAATCAGAAAGCACACAGATACAAAGTGATAGCCAGGAAATGCATGATCCCACCCTTGTGAAGACAACCACCATTAACACTGTGGTGCTCTGTACATTTGCAGATCGCTTCTTCTTCGACACTTCATGTGCAAAGCAAGGCTCATACTATTTATGATGTAGCATGCTACTTTTAAATTTAAATATAATAAGCATTTTTCTACTTTAATGGATACATAGCTTCAACATCATTTTATATTTATAGTATTCCATGGTATAAATATATCAATTTTTTAAACCAATTCCTCTACTGTACAGTTAGGCCTTATCCACATTTGTATTATTACAAAGAATGTTGTACATAAGTTTGCACATATGACTGATTATTTCCTTATTATGAATTCCCAAAAGTGGAATTACTAGATCAGAGGGCATATGTACTTATTAGTCCTTTGTTGTTTTGCCAGAATTCCTCCAGAAGGCTGTAACAATTTGTACTCCCACAAGTAATGTTGGCCTTTTGTTCTTTTGTTTTCTGATTCATTTTGATCATTGCTAGATCAATCAATTATTTAATCAATTAAGTTATCTCACTGTTTAATTTTTATATTTAGCCATCAGAGATATATTTTTCCTGATATTTATTGATTATTGGCATTTCACTTTTTATTACCTATCCATAACTTCAGCTGAGTTTTCAATGGAGGTTTTTGTCCCCTATTGCTTTATAAGAGCTCCTTATATCTAAAATACTAATCTTTGTTTTACCCAGGTTGTCATTTGCCTTTTAAACTTTGTTAATGATATTTTATATTTATGTGAGTTACTAGTTAGTTAAATTCATCCATTGGTAATAATGGTAATATGTAACATTCATTGAATACTTATGTCCTAGACACTGTGCTAAGCCTTTAAATGCCCTTTATATATATCTCACTTAACTATACCCATTTTATAGTTTAGGAAACTCACACCTATAGAGATTAGATAACTTGTCCAAAGACAAGTACTACATCTGTGATTTTGAATCCAGGACCATCTTATTCCAAAGACCATCCTTTTTAGCTACTTTATTATACTGCTTCAATAATAACTACTATTTAATATGATTACTGTGTGCCAGGGGTTGTGTTAAGCCCTTAAATTGCATTAATTCATTTAATTCTTACAACAACTCAGTGAATTAGGGCTCTGTTTATATCAGTATTTATTAAGAGATGAGTAAATGTGAGATTCAGTGACTTTCAACTACTTGTTCAAAATTTCTACAGTAACCCAGTAGAGACAGAACTACAGTTCTGTGAGTACAAAGACTGGGTTAATAATACCTCCTGCCTCCCTTGAACATGGATACGAGGGCCAGGTGAGATAAAAGTGTGTGAAAGCAGTCTCTAAGTAGGATGCTTTAGGAGTATGATATAATGTTATTTTTCCTGGCACTATTTTCCCTAGGTTTTTGGCTAACTCTTGGAAATCTATTCCCAGAAAGGAAATTATGTTTATGGAATTTTTAAATCTGGAGTGTTTCCTTTCCTCATAATTCTTATGGAAATGAGGATTACCCACACCCTTCTATGTGTTAACTCAGCAAATCTTCTTTCCTTCCATTTATCAGTAAGATAATATTGAAGGAAAATGACACAGTTAGAAGACCAGGTTTTAAAATTAGTTGATGGTAATAAATATTTACATATATTTGCATTTTATATACGCATTTGTATTCTATCATTGTATATTTCACTTTAATTTCTAACTCATTTAAACATTCACTCATTTTTTTACAGTTTATTCATTTGCATCTGCCAATTTACAACACGGTAGTTGACTATACTATTTTTTTGAACAAAGACCTGCTTTCATATTTATACCTTGATTCTTAAAAATACCTAACAATTTATTGAGCTTTTTATACCTCAACATGTTTGAAACGTGTCTATATGTGTGTGTGTGTATGTGTGTGTGTATGTTCAAATATTTAATTCTTTAAGGTTTTTGGTAACTGAACTTTAAACTTCTTTAGTGTCAAATTAGGGACATAAAATGTATGTGCAGTTGCTGTGTATTTACTTTGGTCATCATTAGCAAACCTCATTTTTCACACAACTTTAATTTTATCATAATGTTTATCTTAGTTGCAAAAGTAAACACAGTGGTGGTTTTAAAAAGGGATAGGTTTTTATTAGCTTCACTGTGTGTTTACCTAACTGTTCAGGCTGCGACTCTCACTTTCCTTGCTGCATGTTTTGATTAATGGCCCCCTGGACTTGTTCCAGAATATACTGATTATGGTCAGTGCATTTCAAAGATGATTTATTAATTGTGTTTGCAACTCAAAATAATTAAGTAAAGATTGATCATACGCATTATTATAAGTTTGCCAATAAAATCAGCAGTTACATTTTAAGATAAATGTTGCCTGAGTTGATTTTTTGGTTATACAAAAAGGACAAAAAATTAATATTAAAAAAAACATATTCAGTATCAAATACAGCTTTATGGCCTTTTAAAGCATGATTATTAAATGTATCAGAAGCTTAGTTTTATAAGTATATGTATTTTAAATTCTATTTTTTTGTAATTTCAAAATAATTGTTTAATTTGACACAACATTGTAAAATGATTATAAATCAATAAAAAATGTTAAAACACACACACACACATGCACAAATAATGTGTTTAAATGGAGATTACATAGATGTTTAAATAAAGTATTTCCATGTTTGTAACTCACCCTGGGAATAACCTTTACTACACAATTCCCTCAGGCTATTACATGCATTAGATTTCAAATTACTGACAGACTTGTATTTCTGTTTTTTAAATGTTTTAATAGGGAGCTGTTATAATCTTTCTACGTTTTAGGTAAAGGGAACATATCACATATTTCATAGATATTATGTTTCAATCACTTGAGAGACTTTCTTACATAAAATTTCTCTTAATTTGGCTTGGTAATCATTATTGTTTCAAACATTTTAAGTACTCTACCAACATAGAATAATGTATAAATATTCACTATACCTGGTCAAAGGGGTTATTAATCAGAGGAAATGACTCCCTGCTCACAATTTATAGTTCAATATTGAAAGAAATATAGGTACTTTTTTTTCATTATTTGTCACACTATATTCAAAATTTACATTTTAACAGTGAAATTCTTTAACTTAAATCATCTACTATGATATATTACTAGATGTTAAGTATTTATTTTGTGTTAAAACATCATGAAATGAAATAAAATGTTTTATCAAAATAGGACTGAAAGCTGTTTCATGTTCTAAGCTTGTGTGAAAGTATAAGCTACTTATGTCAAAACAAGATATAAACCCACATATAACTGACATCTTCGCAAATAAAGAAATCAAACGGGAGAATAAACAAGAAATGAACAAACAAAAATCCTAAATAAATAAATAAATAATATATAACTATTCATAAGTATTATTCAAGGATTTTGCTAGGTTTTTGGTAAATCATTACTAAAGGACAAAGAATGCAAACATGCTTTATTTAAACATCATTAATAAAAGAGTTTTCAGAAAAATTTTAGTATGTATACTCTACTTGAAAATTTTTTACAATAATTTTGTTTCTAAATAATTCCTTAAATTATAATTTATCAATACATTGAATAAAGCAGGATTTTCATTACCAGCATTATTGAGTGCTATCTTCTGCATACACCACTTATAGAAATAGAGAATAAAGATTGTCTCTTCAACAATCTTTGTGTATGAAATAAAACAATGAAGGAAGATTAATCAGTAGCACACACTTATCTTTTCCTTTTTGGCCACATTATATTTCTTGAAAAGCTATCTTTAATATGTATATGACTAAAATGTACCTAACTCCATAATAGGTAGAAAACTTTGAAATTTCAGAGAAGGGAGAGTTGATATTCCATTTGGAGAAGATGTGATAAGATCAGAGAAGACTGGCTAGAAGAAGGTAATGTTTAAGTTTAGATTTGTAAAGGAAATGAGGGTTTCTAGAAGCATAAACTGAAGAAAGATAATGCAGAGACTGGACCCAGGCACCTGACTACACCTTCTTTCTTTTAGTAATAGAACCCCTTCCAGCACCTCGTGCATCCCACAGTTTTAACAAGGCATGATGCTGCCAGCCTAGAGGCCATGTTTCTCAGCCTCATTTACAGTGAGTTATTGTCATGTGACAAAGTCTGGGCCAGTAGGATATGAATGAGCATGATATGTACAGTTTGGGGATCTTGCCCATAAAATTATTGGGCATACATTCCCCTATGTCTTTCTCCCTTCTTAGCCCATCTTCTACCAAGCATTTAAGGAAAACATCCTAGGAGGTGGCAGAGTAGAAAAGAGAAAGAATCATCGTCTGGACAATCTGATGAGACAGGGCAGCATGTCCACCAAGGACTACCCAGCTACCTCTAGACTATTATGTGAAAGAGAAATAAATGTCTAGTTTGACGGAGCCACAGTGATTTTTGGAGCTCTTTGTTACAGAAATGAAATAATCTCCTAACTAAGAAGAGCTTTCCTGTCAACAGAACAGAGCGTATAAGTAAATGTTCGGAGGAAGAGCCTGGAAGATAGGAGACCAGTGACCATATCATGAGATGTGTAGAAATGTAAATAAAACTGGCAAGGTAGATGGAACTCAGGACTTAAGTGCTAAGCTGATTTATTTGGACTTCTTTTATGAATGCAACAAGGAACTGTTAAACACTTTGAGCCAACGAATAGCATAATGAACAGTGCTTTAGGAAAATCTCTCTGGAAACCATATATCTGATGGAGGGAATGTTTATAGATTGGCATTGAAACTGGGTGGATATTACAGTAGTCCAAGAAGAGTTATCTGAAGAAGAACAGTGATTATAAGTGTGAGTGTGATTGAAAAAAAAGGAAGGGTTGGATTGAGTAACACTTAAGGTTGCTGTCCTCTTACTACCAAAGAACTGGGAAGCCTCATAAGTTATTAAAAGCTGTTTGTTAAACATTGTCTTTATAAAAGTAAGTCATCTGTCTTGCTTTAGAAGTCAGCCTACCACAAAAGCTGGGTAAACAAAACTTGGTGGTCGTGGGCATCGACTTCCCAAAAGACTGGGAAAGTGTCCTCTGTCAGGCTGGCGTATTTATACACACAAGTATACAGATATATACTCTGTTAATTTTATATTATTGTACTTCATCTATTCAATTTTTTAAACTTAATTTAGCATTTGGAAAGTATTTTAATCAGTAAGCTATGTCCAAATCACATTTTAAGAAAGATTGTCATTCTGGAAGGAGTGCTATAGCCTCTGAAAGCCTTCCTTGATGCAGGCGGAGTTCTTGTTAGGTCCAAACACAGGAAATATTCCTTTTGGACATATATTTGCATTTCTGTCTAAAGTTAAGAGATTTTTCTCACCTGGAGGTACGTGATATTCTACTTATGGACTACAGAGAAAATCAGCTTTCTCACTGTCATAATCTGTTACGGATATGATGCTGATTTTAAAAAGTGTTTTGCCTAGGGCCGAAATATAAGACTTTGTAGAAATTTCCAGACTATGGGGGTAAAATAGGAATTCTATTCACAAATGAATTCGGCAAACTAATAAAGTTATGAAATAATGATATAAAACCAAACGGACATCTATATCCCTATTTCAAGGAAACCATGAAAATAATATTTTTTTATTTATGGAAGTTTATTTTTGGTTAAGCAATAAATGGCACCATATAAAGCATAGAAACTTAAAGAATATACATCATCTGTTCTTCACTACTATGTGTGCAAATAAGACAAATGAAAATCTCAGTATTCTTACTGAATAATAAGATGGTCTTTAATGTCTAAAGTATGCTTTTGGAATCTTCCATATAAACTGTTAAGAGCATACACCAGGAACTTCTAAAGAGGAAAATAACCCAGTGTAGGAAAGAAAATTGAGCACTACAGATTATCATTAGACATAGCTACAGCCCTCTGCCTTTTATTTCCCCTTTAATGTAATAATGGAATACATACTGTGTGCCAAGCACTGTGCTTGATGCTGCGGCTACATCACCAAACAAGATAGACCAGGCACTTCCCCTCTGGGAGGTAGAAACCAGTCAATGCATAGTGATATACAGTGTGATCATGACGCCATATGATATGAAAGGTTCAGATGCACTTGGAATGTCTAACAGAAATGAATACTAGAGGTATGCACAAAAGAAACAAAGTAAAAATTATTACCTATTTTTTGTTAACCCTGGATAGACACACAGATAAGTGACTTGCAAATGAGAAAATACATTACATTTAATAGAGTTAAAAAATTAACCTCCAAAATTGGGAATTAATGTAAATCAACAGTTACAAAAAAGAAAATATTCTATAACAAGCATGATACCTGGCACATAGTAGGTACTGTATAATCATTAAGTAAATGAAGTAATAAACAGATCATATCTATAATGAGGTAAAGGAAATATTAAGTAGATCTCACATGGTCAAATCTTCCCCTTCTTGGTAAATGGTTCTATCATCTACACAGTAACAAATGCCTGAAATTAAGAGTCATCCTTAACTCCTCCCTTCCCTCATCCCCACACCCAGGCCAACTGCTCATCTAATACTTCCTGCCTTTTAAAATAGCTCTTAGACCCTAATCACTTGTTGCCTGCTTCTCCTGCCAGTGAAACCACAATCATAGTTTACCTAAGCACTGCAACCTGCTCCTTTTTGGTTTCCCCATTTCACTTCTCCAACCTCTGATCCATTCTCCATGTAGTAAACTTTGGAAAACAGAAATTAGATTATATCTTTATAGTTCTCCCCATCTCTCCCAACTTCCTATACTTTCCCTAAAATATTCCAGTGACTTCCCACTGTACTTCGAATCTGAATCACCACTGTGCTCTGAATGACCTTACCCCTGCCTCTTGAAACTGATTGTGTGATTTATTCGTTTGCTTAAGAAAGATTTGGGGGGCATAGGCACATACAGTCAATTCTCACCACAGCAGTTACATTCTATAAAGTCACTGTGAATGTGGAATTAACAAATACTGACTCGTTGTCCCTAGGGGAAATAAGGAGTTAGATTTCTGGAGCCTTTCGTCACATTTTTCTCAACCAGTCAATACATAACCTGGTGTTATGTATGTTTCTGTTTAAAGACACTGTGTTTGATACATATTGTTGATTCATTAACATTGAACTCATGCCCAATAGCACTATAATTCATACCTGAACGAAGCTTATCAAACACACTTATTTTCTCCTGTAAGGTACATCATAGCCTTCTTGTTCTTGGGAACATTAGGCAGCACATTAGTTCTATACTTGGAGGCCATTTAAAAAAGCAAAATCACCAATAAAAAGTACAAAAATGAAAAAAAAAAAGGCACTAAATACACTGCAAAAAGGACACTTCTTTAAAGTGTGAGAGATGAAACTGGAAGGCACAACATTGTACCACCTTGGTTGGGCACATGCACTTAATGGACTCTTTTTTTTTTTTTTTTTTTTGCTGCTCTGTGCATGTGCATGTCTGAAGGTGACTGAGAAAACACCTTAAGTATTGATTTGGGAGTTGGAAATAAACTTTAGCAAGTAGATGAATTTGAAAATACAGAATTCACAAATAATGAGGATTGACTGTAGTTAGTATTTAAAGCCATGGAATCAGAGAAAATTCTAAATAAATGATACCCAAGGTTGAGCCCTAGGATTATTGCTTCAGGATTTGGGGGTTAGGTTCTACATACATCACCAATGAGAGGCCAAGCTCTATTACACAGGAGGAAAATGAGGTGATTATGATTTAATAGAAACTAAAATTATGTTTCAAGAAGGAGGGTCAACTCTCAAACACTGCTGAGAAATCAATAAGGACAGAGATGCTGCTGTAAGACGCTAGTATCTGTGAATTCTATGTTTCTATCATATGTTGTTTGAACTCTTTGTACATACTCTGTATTACACAGGGTGTAGAAATACCTTCTATCATTTTCTATAATACTTTTATAAACAATGATAATATTTATCAGTGAGCCAGTAGAAAGTCCCATATTTAAAATAGGGCTGTTTGGAGGAGACAGGTTTTCTAATACAAAATTTATTCAGCAAATAATTTGAAGGCCTCATATTTGCCAGGCACTGTCTTAAGTGTTACAACAGCAAACAAACAAATTTTTGACTAAGAACTGAAGTCTTAGTCAAAAAAGAGAGATCTTGATCTCATCACAAATTTCAATTCCTTTTCAGAGTCCTGTAGCATGTATCTTTGGAAGTTTAGAAAAACATGTTTAAAAAAAAAAGGAAGTATTTTTGGAAGGAGGCAAAAATAAGAGGAAGGAGGAGAAAAAGAAGAAAAGAAGAAAGGGAGGGAGGGAGGGAGGGAAGGAAAGAGTCTCAGTATTGTGATATCCAAAGGTTAAAAGTTTATTTTTCTGGTTGTCTGGTGGGGTCTTATGAATATTTGCCAAATCCTCCTTGGGAGGTTTACTATTAATTATTTTTCATGATTTAAACTTGCTATTGTATTTTGAAAAATCACCTCCTAACTTTAATCTGAAGATTATCCAAGTCAGTGGTGTTTGATAATATGTCATCTACAACTCATCTCAGAATTTGGGCCCACAATGATCAAGTACGAGGCACTGTACCATTCCTTGTTCTCAAGAAGCTAGCAGCTAAATCGGATATGTAAAAAGAGAATTTCTATATAATGTAATAACTTTGAAAATACAAATATGCACAGGCTGCATAGAGGAAAGCAGAAGGGATTTTATTTAGCTCTTTATAATCATCTGCTGACTCAAATGCATTCCTGGATTGTATTTCAGAGACGCTCTCGTAGCTTGTCTTTTCAGTGAACCCAACTGAAATTTTCTTTTTGTTAAAGTCTGCTGAAAGCTTGAAAACTGATTTCTCTTGGCAATTATATTGTATTACTTAATTTTCTACTGTCTTTAGCATTTTTCTTTAAACCTTCTTTGTAATTGTTGTAATTCTATTCTGTATTTCAAATAATTTATAATAATAGGATATCCAATCCAGTGACTCATTCAGTCTGAATTTTAGGGATATCGTAGATCACTAATTTACTCTAGAATCTTACATTTATTACTTATTACACTCCTATTTGGATTCCAAGCAATAAAGGGAGCATTAATGTGGATCATCTAAAGTAGCAGACAACAATTCTTTTCTTCCTGTTTCCTTGTCATTTCATTCACTTGTTTCAGATAATTATTGTGTTAGTATTAGAATGGAATTTATTGATTATCTAATCCAAAATATATGGCCATGTAACCTTTACATAAATATTTTGTGGGGCAGAAGTCTTACCACTTTAATTGAAAGCTCATTTCACACAGTGATGTCCACCCTTTAACTCTAGTTCTGTCTCTGTGTCATATCAGATAAAGTCGCTCCGATAGAGTGGATTTGTGTTATAAGTGCAAACAACTTACGCACTTTCACCACACACTTCATCCCCCTCTTTCACTATGAAAAGGGGCAGAGGAGAGAGAGGGAAAAAAGAACAATTTAAAGAGTGATGGGCATTCTACTCAAACACGCCCAGGAGTGAATATCAAGTAGGAAACATACCTCCTTTCCCCGAGTTCCTAGTATTCTTCCATGAGATGAACAGCACATTTAAATAAACTTTTTCCAAACAACTGGACACTAAACATAAGGTAACTATATTTTCTACTGCTCGATGGAAAACAAATAACCATTTATCAAAATAGGAGGAAAACCCCAAGATGCTTCACCAATTGAAATTAGTACATCATGATGGAGTATAATATATTTCTAAGGATTTTTAAGGATAATTTGATTTTCACATCAAGGCCTACCATCAGAACCCAACCCCTAAACAAAATATCTCTCCATTTAATTTGGAGACCATTTCATCCTCTGAGTTTTCACTTCTTCAGGCTAGAAGAGCCTAAATTTATCAACAGCCCCCAAGTGTAACATGGTTTCACACTATCAGTCTCTTGGTTGAGGTTGCTTTACATTGAATGCATGTAATTTGGCAGTGTTTCATTAAAGTCATGTTCCCAAAACCTGCTTGTATCTCAGATGTGGTGTGATATCTACAGAGAATAATGGGACACTTCACTCTGTGAATATGAAATTGCTGTTACACCTTTCACTCCTGAGAATGAAAAATTCCCCATTTTGTTTTTGAAAACCTACTTAAAAGATAAGTACAATATGGTCCAGAATTTCCTAAACTTCAGCTGTGCGTAGGCCACCATATTGATTTGCATTGTATCTAAGTTTTGCCACCTCCTACCATGATTTTTACCACTTCTTGGTAATACTTGCGCTGTGAGTTAACTACCTATTAAGACCCTTTACTTTTTACATTAAAGAAGCTTATTTAAAGAAGCTCTACTTTCTTTTTTTTTAACATTTTTTATTGATTTATAATCATTTTACAATGTTGTGTCAAATTCCAGTGTCGAGCACAATTTTTCAGTTATACATGAACATATGCATATTCATTGTCACATTTTTTTCTCTGTGAGCTATCATAAGATCTTGTGTATATTTCCCTGTGCTATACAGTATAATCTTGTTTATCTATTCTACAATTTTGAAATCCCATCTATCCCTTCCCACCCTCCGCCCCCTTGGCAACCACAAGTTTGTATTCTATGTCTATGAGTCTATTTCTGTTTTGTATTTATGCTTTCTTTGTTTGTTTGTTTGTTTTTAGATTCCACATATGAGCGATCTCATATGGTATTTTTCTTTCTCTTTCTGGCTTACTTCACTTAGAATGACATTCTCCAGGAGCATCTATGTTGCTGCAAATGGTGTTATGTTGTCGGTTTTTATGGCTGAGTAGTATTCCATTGTATAAATATACCACATCTTCTTTATCCAGTCATCTGTTGATGGACATTTAGGCTGTTTCCATGTCTTGGCTATTGTAAATAGTGCTGCTATGAACACTGGGGTGCAGGTGTCTTTTTGAAGTAGGGTTCCTTCTGGATATGTGTCCAGGAGCGGGATTCCTGGGTCATATGGTAAATCTATTCCTAGTCTTTTGAGGAATCTCCATACCGTTTTCCACAGTGGCTGCACCGAACTGCATTCCCACAGCAGTGAAGGAGTGTTCCTTTTTCTCCACAGCCTCTCCAGCATTTGTCATTTGTGGATTTTTGAATGATGGCGACTCTGACTGGTGTGAGGTGATACCTCCTTAAAGGGAAAACCAGTATCACTTGAACATAAATGTAAAATTTAATATAAAGTTAATGAATACAATAAAATACGATTTGTTACCCGAACACTCTGCACCTCAGTATAGTTCTCTCTCTCTGGTAAAAGGCCTACCCGCCATCAGCTTCTTGAGAGAGAGAGCACTGATTTTACAGCTGTAGTAGCTGTTGTTGCTTCGCAGTCAGGATTCGCCACGTAGCTTCCTTCTAAGAGCATGCCGTAGATTAAATCGTTAGCTATAGACTAGCACCCTAACTCAGTTGCTGTGTTAGGGGACAAGCTGTTTAATCACTCTGAGCCTCAATATTCTAATTTTTAAAATGGGGGTAGTAATGCCCATTTCATTAAAATTTATGAGGTGAGAAATGTAATGTGCTAGGCACTGGTAATGCTCAATATTGGTTACTACTGCTGCTCTGTTCTTGTTCATTTTATTTTCCCCTTCCAGTTGTTTCGGTCTGAAGGCAAGTTGTCTTCCAAGTTAATTACTTATGGTAAAATTATACTATGAAAGCATATTTGTTTTATTATGTTTAATAATTTATAGTCTAATAATTTTTATCATTGGAAATTCTTGAATAATTGTAGAGTGGCCAAAGATAAATTTAGAAGTGTTATGTTGTGTAACGTTGGTACCTTGCTTGCTGGTACTATGTACCTTGAGCATAGTCAAATCATAAACATCTTTTCAACAAATATTTGCTCAGTAACTTGCACAAGCCAGGCCCTGATCTAGGCACAAAGGATATGGCGCTGAACAGAATAGCTGTAGTTACATTCTAGTGGTATGAAATAAACAAAAAATGTACAAATGAACAAATTACATCAGATAATAAACAAGAGATATGCAGATAATTAAAAGAGGATGAAGTAAAAGATAGTGATGAGATGGTTCCCCTTTATATAAAGTGATCATGGAAGGTCTCTCTGAGGAACTGATATTTAAAATGGAACTAAATGGCAAGCAGACATCCCTGCAAAGACTAGGATAAAATAAGTAATGCAAAGGCCCTAAGGTGAGTCAAACCTGGCATATTGAAGGAATAGAAAAATGGCCCTTGTAGTGGGAGAGCGAAGGAGTGGTATGTAACATAAATATGTGGTCAATGAAATGGATCCAGTCAGACCCTGCAGGGCTTTGAGGGCTAATATTCTTTGAATTTTATTCATGGTATTAGGGTAGATTTTAAGGAGGGAAATGACATGGTCTGACATTTGTTTTAAAAGACTGCTATGACCACTATGTGGACAATGGATGTGGATGTGTGGGTTAATGAAAACAGAAAATCAGGGGGGTTCACATTCATCCAGGCAAAAGTCAATTGTGACTTAGGCTATCTGAGGGGGATAGTGAGAGTTCCTGGATCTTGGGTATGTTTTAGCAGTGAAGTTGCCAGGACTTGCTTCTAGGTTCGACTTAGGAGAATAAGGGACAGAAGGGAATGGGGAGGATTCCTATGTTTTTTGCTTGAGAAACTAGGTGAGTAGTGCTGTTTTCAGACACAGGAAGGACTAGGAAAGAAGCTGGTTTGCAGAGCAGAAAAATAAAAAGTTCTGTTTTGGCTAGGTTATGTTTACAATACTTAGCAGACATCAAAGCAGAGATATCAAGATATATGATTCTGGAGTTCCTGGAAGAAGTGAGGTCTGGAGATAAAGATTTGAGAGTCCTAAACATTTGGGATTTATGGCTATGATCTTAAAGTGAGAACAGTCAGAATGGGTGAGTGTTTCTCTTCAGCGGTGCTTGAGTGGTTCCTAATGTGGAGCTTTAAACAGTAAATTCAGTAAACGTAAAGATAGATAGATAGGATTGTAGTGTCAGAGTTCCAGGCTTTATTCATTAAGAGATTATAACATCCATGGAAAAATGAATTCATTCCGTTTTTGGTTATCTGTTTTAATTATGCCTGTATGTAACAGCCAAGTAATTATTTTCTGGTCTCTCAATTCATTTGAACAATTTTGTTATTTATTTCTGGCAACTTTAGTATTATATCAGAACTGGATTTTAAAATATATATAGTATTGAGGCAAAAGTTCCGAAAAGACATAATTATTTCATTGAAATCACACTTTAATCGAGCTAATTAATTCATGTATTGAATCAAAAGAATTTGTTAGGATCCTCTTAAGTCATAGATTCTAACTTCACCGTCCAGCCAGGTAGAGAAAACAAAAGATACATGAAACTATAATAGAGCAATTATTTGGGTGACTGACTGTCATTAGTTCTATTCACTAAATATTTCCAGCTCTCTGCCATCTGGGCCATGGTAAAATTGAACTTCATAGCTGTAGCTGAGTAAGGCTGTGATTCTAGTTCTCACTAGCCAGTTTTGATTAAATGCATCGTATAATTTCTGAGCCAGAGAGCTTTCTTCCCCTCTGCCATGGTGACTGGCAATGTTGGTAGCTGTCCTGTCATCCAAGGTCCTAGAAGAAGGATACCACAGAGTGGAGCCCCCAGGCCACTGCTGATGAGCATATGGCACTAATGAGAAATTAAAGCTTTGTTGTTTCAAGTCACTGATTTATTGGCGTGTTTGCTACTGCAGTATAACCTAACCTATTCCAATCGACAGAATACAGGGACTTGTCCACATATAGCATATTCTTAGTACCATCACATTATTGTATAAAAAATAACCACAAGACAACAGTGGTTGAAAGTTCAATGTACTGCTACCATGAAGTGAACATTGGTACTTTACCATAAGCAGAGTAGAAGCTCAGAATAAACCACTGTTTAGCTACATTATTACAAACTCACAAATATATAACATAGTTCTGGATGTTACTATTTGGAAGTTCTGTTTCCTCTCAGTACCAATGTAATCGTGTAATAGAGAAACTTTAAGACAACTACAGATTCTTCCACAATTTTGCAAACAAATTAGTATCTTGTTTAATAAAGAAAAATATAGCATTTTCAGCTTTTTCTCAAGCCGGTAGTAGGGGTAGATTTTATTATTCACAGAGCTATTTAACAAATGCTCTTTTATAAATTCATCTTGTGCCAGTCAGGCAAGTAGAGTCCAGCGCCCATCCAGAAGGTTAAGAGAAAAAACACTCAGAGATTTGACATCACTTCACCCCACCTAATGACGTCACTTTCCATTTGACTTGCTTGTTGTCTGGCTCAGTTATACACTGAACTAAAAAAATGTACTAAACAAATTAAAGCTATGGTCTTCACTTGCACTAAGTACTGGGAGATTAACCACACGCAGATGATCCAGAAACATATAAATTGAGTAATTTTCAGTCATAGAATTTTTGAGGTAGGACTAGAGTAAGATAGTCCTTTCTGTTCCTTGGCCAAATACTCCATGATATCTTCAGCCATTATTTAGCTGTAAACTGACATAGAATGTTAGCCAAATGATTCATGGTAGATGGGTTTATTTATTCATGATCAGTGTCCATGCCCACTGTCTATCTCCTCATGATTTCTCTGTATATCCTCTTTCCTGCAGTTTATTTTAGTGTATTGTTTGCCTACATTACATAAATAATACCCATAGGAAAAAAATTCTAGTGTTTCAAGGTAATGTTTGCAAAGAATCCCCTGTTCCTTATTAATTGCAAACTAAATAATATTCCACTCGAAAAGGCATTCTGCAGTGCTGATACAGTTATAAAAATATAAAGCAAGGATGTAGGAGACCTGGGTTCAAGTTTCAACTGTAATGTACTAAACTGTTTGCCTTCTTTAACATCTTTCAAATCTGTCTTTTCCTTTCCACATCCCTGTCACTGCCTTGGTTTAAGCCCGTGTTACATAGCTCCCTTCCAGACTTCACACAGCTGCCAGAGTGACCCTTCTGAGATGTTAATCACTTCAAGTCTTTTAATGAGTCCCTACAGTTTTCAGGATAAAGTCCAAACCCCTTCGCTTAGTACACAGAGCCTTTCATGAGCTGCCCCCAGCCTAACTCCTTCGCCCTGAGGGTGTAAACTGCCAGGATGTTAGCAAAATTCAGCTTACATATGTGTTTGCTCTTGTTTGTACCATGGTTTCTTAAGAACTTGGTGCCAACACTGATTTAAAAATGGAGAGATTTCTGGCTTCCCTTCATATTGTAAAATTATCCCTTCACATGGTGACAATTGGCTATACTGACATTTTCTTTTCAGAGAGGACAGTCACTCTTTAATTTACCACAGATTTCACTCGTGAACTTTCACCTGTTTATGTAGCTCAGGGGCATTTGAGTTTTAATCCCCCAGTGGCCTTCTCTCTAGCCACATTTTAAGCTTTATCGTTTATGGCACTGAATTATGCCAAGGTCTTCCAAAGTTTCATGCTTATCCTTACCTGGAATGCATTACTGCCTTTCCATTTCTATATCTCACTGACCTATTCATTTCCTTCAAAGTACAGTACAACTTGTCTTCAGAAAAATCATCCAACCTGCTCTTCTCCTTCTCTGCCTTATTCCCTATAACATCTATCACAAAGCATGGTATTTGTTGATTTATTTGTCAGTATCCTCACTAGGCTATAAATTCACTGGGACAGAAACAATTGTAATTTGTCTTTGTTACCATTTGAGCTCTTGAGAAGCCACTGTGGGTCTCAGTATCAACATCTATAAA
This sequence comes from Camelus dromedarius, assembly GCF_036321535.1. Taxonomy (NCBI): domain Eukaryota; kingdom Metazoa; phylum Chordata; class Mammalia; order Artiodactyla; family Camelidae; genus Camelus; species Camelus dromedarius. The sequence goes on from NC_087438.1 coordinate 55,532,020, forward strand.
ATGATGAGCATACATTAGATCATCTCCAGGGTCTCTTCTTATTTGAAAGTCTGCTCTATCCTGTTCATTGTTGGGAATCTGGGGTCAGAAGCTGCTTTGAATAGACTTTAACCAAAGCTCAGATACATAATAAACAAGACTTAGGGTAAGGCGTGTGGTGTCCTGGGGCACCAAGTAACAAAGGTAATTCCCTCCGAAGGTGACTGTATGCTTTGGTTGGTCAGTCCTATATAGAAGCTGACTGCTTGACAGATCATTGTCCAAAGACAGCAAAAGGCTAATCCATTAGGCATTTGGTGACATTTAATAGGAAGGATTTATTGGTACTTCAAAGAGGACATTTATTTCCCCTTAGCAGCAACCTATTTGGCATCACGAGGAAGAGAAAGGGAAGATGAGGAAAAATGTCATAGAGAAATAGAACATTTGATTCAAATGTTACAAATGGGGCTAGTTACTGTTAAAAGCAGCACAGAAAATGGGTACCTCCTGATGGTGTCAAATGGTTTGGGACAAGACAATCCTTAAAGGAGTTGGTGTGACAATGAATGCCTTAAAACCATTTGACTCAGAAATTTAGCCTCCAGGAATTTATCCAATGGAAATAACCACGAACATATACAAATATCTGAATGTTATTTGTAATAGCAAAGTCAAAACAAATAAACAAAAAACCCATGGAAAGAATTTAAATGTCTAACATTAGGAAATTGTTTAAGTCAATGGTTTTAAAAGGATACTTCTGGGTGTAGGGCATAGTTCAGTGGTAGAGTGTGTGCTTAAGCATTCACAGGGTCCTGGATTCAATCCCCAGTACTTCTGTTAAAAGATAAACCTAATTACCTTCCCCCCTCAAAGAAAAAAAAATAATTTAAAAGGATACTTCTTAGAGTCCAGGGCTCCATGGGATTATGTTGATAACCACATCAGAATAACCCTGGCTCTTCATCACCATTTCAGTCAGAGAATTCTCATTTTTAGTCCTTGTACATATTAAGGTTATATGTAAGATTTTCTTTAGGGAAAAAAAAGATTCTGCTCATAAAAGTTTGAAAACCACTGGATTCAATAAATTATAGTAATTGATGTAACAACAGATAGGAAACAGGTATGTTAACAGCTCAGGTTATCTTTGCATAGTGACTATAAATCATTCTTTTTCTTACTTGAGTTTGTCTCTGTTTTCTACATTGTCTGCAGGTAACATGTAATTATTTATGTAACCAAACGAAAAAATAGTCTTTGAAAAAAAGAATTACTTGACAGCAATAAATAGTCCACAAGTCACTGAAATTTCCCAGGTTACCATTTTTGGCATTCAAATCATATCAATTCATTTGTAAATCTGCTAACATTATGAAATTTTTCCCATGAAATATATCATAAGTTGTAGAGAACACTGAAGTGACAGTTCAACCTCCTCATTTTGTATTTGGAGAAACTATGATCCAAAATGTTTCAGGATACTGAAACTAGAGCTGGGAGCCTGTGGTCTTCTGATTCCATGTGACTTTTTCTGCTGTTCACCTGATTTGTAGAATGGATAGTTATAATGTTCATTTCTCTCATTTTGTCTGCTTAATGGGAGCATCTATGATTGTATTATTTCTTACTTTTTCCTCTGAGTGAAAACTAATTTTTTTGAAGTACCAGTGGTCAGAATTTCTCTTTTTAGAAAAATTGGCACGAACTATAGGACATTAAAATGGGTCCTAAAACTGTCATATGACTCATTGTTCTGATTTATACAATTAGAATTTTATAATCTACGTTATTCTACTAATTCATTAAATACGTATGTTTACTCAGACTTATAATCTGGAGTTGGACAAAATTGACCTCAAATAATTCTTACAGTTTGCCTTCACATTTGGCATCTGAAAGGTAGACATTAGATACATGTTCCATCTGCCCCACCTTCCTTCTCAGACATGAGTGTACTCGGAAAGCCCTCTGACTTAGTTGTATTTTGGGATCTTAACTCATCTCTGAGTTATCTTGCTGTGATTACACTGATACCCCCCAAGATGTAATGGCTTTTTGTAATATATTTTACTTACATGTATGTATGTCAGTATTTTCCCACATTTCTTTCTTGTTTTAATGTTGAGAAGTGAAAATTGGGTAGCCCTTTGAACTTGGAGATGTTGAAGAAATAATGTGAGGTAATGTGTTTCAAATCAAGGAAATTGGAAAGGTTGAGAAACATCAGTCTTTCCCCCAAAATCTCCACCCCGGCCCCCCAAAATGTGAGTAATTTATGATGAAAAGCAATCAGAACAAATACAATAGCAGTTTTTAGTTTGAGTGAAGGTCATATTGTTTGTTATTTTAAAAAAAAAACTAGAAATGAAGGGGGCTTTGGAGAGCATTCTTTTAAAACTGTTTCTTCCAAGAATCTTAATGTCTGAAAATATTTAAAATACGGACCTTTTAGGCTTGTATTTTCTAAAGAACATTTTGCTTAAAAGAATTATAACTTAAACTAAAATTTTTCTTTGAAATTCAGAAATATTTATTTTGGTTTCCTTCATTGTTTCTGGAAATTCTGTTTTGGTTTATAAAACATAGGAATAGCTAACACTTTAAGCAAACATTCAAAACTACAGTGTGAGAAATTATTGACTGTGCAATTAAGGATACACGTATGAAGTTAGACTACCAAATAGTGTTATTACAATGACAATTTTTAGTGCAAACCCTGTTGTGCTTATATAACACATGACTCAACATATCCCCCCCAAAATGCTTTCAATGTACAAATGACAACTATATTCGGTCAGGTGTGGCAAAGACTTGTGGTAAAGTAAAATGCTGCTAATTTCCCAAATTAACTTAAAAAAAAAATCCCTTGGGAAGTTAATCCTAGGATATGAGTTTTCCAGATTCCTGGAAATAATTTATACAGTTGTTTTTACTAAACTAATTCCTTTGAATACCACAAGAAGCAGATTTGGGATAAATACTAAAATGTTTTAAAATGTCATGGTTTTGCAATCTCTTCAGATTTAGTCGTTCTCATTGTTTTAATACATTAAGACTGCTGCTCATTTACTCTAGAATCAGGCACAGAAGCTCACAGAATTAAAAACCAAATCAGATTTGTAAACAATCAGTTTAATAACTTGAACTTACATGCAAATTTATTTTCTCATGATTACATCTTTGCGCTTCCAATGAAGAATTCAAAGCTAGGAAAGACTATGCCACTAACTAAAAATTTCACTATTGAAATATTCTTGTGGCACTGCTTGGTTAAAATTTCAAGTTAAACACCTATAGTATATACTTCTAGAATAGTAGCACTACCTGATTTTATTTTTCAGATAATAGTTAAGAAATAATATTGTAGTTATATATAAAACAGTATAGCTTTGAAAGCACACACACTTACTACTTCATTTAGTTTTTACACAAAACCTATGAGAGAGGGAGATGGAAGATTATTCAGAAATGAGGTTAGTGAAGTTAGTGACATACCCCAAATTTCATGGCTATGCACAGGTTCATACAACCTGCTGTGTCTACCATTATTTTCACTAATCTTTAGCCTCTATAAATGAATATGTGTACCCCAGAATTTCTTACCACTTAGTAAAAGCAAGTTGAAAGATTGTTCGTACATTATAACGGCAACTAGGAAAAAACAGAACAGAAAGTAGAAGTATTTTCTATTGGTACGTAAAGGTTTTGAAACACTGGTTAATAATGGCTACCTCTAATTATGGTGAGGGTTGGAATTAGAGGCTGGGGGTAAGTATCTCAAAGGAGATTTTAGCCTTATCTGAAGTACAGTCTAAATACATTCATGTATGACTTGTAGAGTTAAAATAAAATAAATTTTTTAAACTGTAAAGAACGTACAGGTGGATTCTGGGAGTTATTGGACTATACCAGGAAGTAGAAGGAACAGATAGGTAAATGGGGGAGTTGCTGTGGTTTTGTGAATAAAAACAGGTCATTACACTGTCTTTGGAATCTCTTTGTAATAGTTTCGTAGCTTATTTTGACCTACTGGCTGACGGAAACAACAGAGTTGAAAGTAAGCATCTTTTTCAGAATTATTCTAATTTGTTCGTAGTTTTGGGAAATACTCTGCAATCAAAGAGAAATTGGCTGTGGTGCTATATTGTGCAACAAATTAATATCAGTCAAAGTAGGGGGGGAATGTTTGTTTCATCACAATAGCCTTGGTAAATTAAAAGTAATAAATTTAGTTGAAAACCATGAGTCTGTTCTTGTAATTCTGCATTGTATAATTTTTCCTGGTCCTGTTGGTAATTCCTTTGGGCTTTATTCCGAGGGGCGGCGGCAGGGACTATGATTACCTCCGCTTTCACTCCACCCTCCTGGAATGTAGCATCTGATTTACAAAAACGAAAAACATGACTTTTCACAGGAGCTCATTATTACTTTTTTTCAAAGTTTGAATCAGAAGTGAGATTAGTGTATAATATCCCCTGCCCTTGGCGTGTGTTTCTTTAGAAAAACCAGAGGATCCAGCCCTTAATTCCTGGTTACTAAGATAATATCCATAGCTGGGTGAGGCTCTAGAGATGGAATAATTTGGCACAACACATCTCTGACTGGAATCTAAATGTGGCTCTTGGGACCAATGGACTATGAATTGGTCTGTCTGTGTGAATTTCAATGTCCTTTCGCAACTAATCAACTTCATGTCTAAAGTCTCTGAAAGAAGCTCCCTGTTACAGTTCTTCTCTGACCTTTTTGATTCACACATTCGCTTTTCTGTCTGACAGTTTGTCACCTTTACTCCTTACCCAAAGCAAGCCACAGTGGTTCTCTCCCTCACTTAGCGGCTCTCTGAAGTGATTCTCTAGGATCTGCTCTTTATAATATAGGCAACCCTCTACATTTGTGAGAACGGTAGTAATGAGAGCAATAATAACAGCAGCCATCATTTAGTTAGCACCTACTATGTTTTCACCATTCATCACATAGATTCTCTCTAGTCATTGAAACAGTTGTGCAACTCTAATTATCCTTATTGGGCTCATGAAGAAACTGAGATACAGGGAGCTTTCCTGAAGATATGGCAAAGAAAGGATATAGACCCGTGTCTAAATAGTATACTCCAAAACAAGCCTGCCTAACAGCAAATCTCAATCTGTAGTGTTAACAGTGAAATTCCAATGAACACATTTCTACCAAAGTCAGTTTTGCCGAGCCTCACAGTTTCCTGTTAATTTTAATGTTTGCTGTAAATTAAACAGTTTTCAAATTATTGAAAGGTAGTTGATATTATTTTTCCTGGTGTTTTTCTGCTTCAAAGACTATATTAAATGCTATTTTCAGATATTTATACTAGTCTGATTAGCTGCTAGTCACATTTCTATCCTAGAAATCGTTCAGAAAAATTGTCCATCACTGACCTCTGTTCTTCAGTAGCTACAATAGTGTCAACACAAAGTCAACAACACTGATTTTAAAAAGTGGATTGAGTTCTATCCATTCAAAATCATGTCTTGGTTAAATAACAGTTAAGAACACAGGCTTTAGAATCATTAGCTCTACTACCTACCAGCTTTTTTGACCTCAGGCAAATTAATTCATGTCACTAAACTTCGTTTTTCTCCTTTGTTAAAGGACATAAGAGGTCATAGCTGATAGTTTGTTTGTTTGTTTCCTTCTGTTTTTGTGTTGAATGAGATAATCCATGTAAACACATAGCATACTACATATGGTAACAAATACTTCTCTTTCTTATGTAATTTTTATTTGAAACTAACTGTTTAAAATTTGTAATTTTGTAGTATAGTGACTTAACACACTTGATATGATAAACTGTGAACATTTGTGATATAGATCATAAAACTTTATAAGGTTTTGGTGAAAGTTTTTTTTTTATTCTTAGCTAGATTTCAAATGCATACTAATGTGCAGTGTATATCTTGAAACCCTTATAAAAAGTCTTCCTTAAAAATTTCTTAATTGATAGTCAAATTGAATTAAGCAAAGAACTCATGGTTTCTTCCCATTGCTGCTTAGATCAGATGAAAATGAAAAATTATTGAACATCATTAATCCAGTAATTTGAATCATCTTCTTGGTCCTAAATGCCAAAGACCTCAGCTTTGCATTAGTGTCACTGGGAAACCTAAGGCAGAAATGAACAAATACAGAGTTGAGAACCAATAGGAGAGGGGTCTGTGTGTGTGTGTGTGTACCCATACATACACATACACACATTCATTCATACATATATACACACATATGTATATGTGTATATATTATATATATGCATTATGTACATATGTGTATGTATACATACACACACATACACACAATATGTTCCAGTCAACATATTCTTAGATAAGAAATTGGAAAGAACTGCATACATATTAGATCTGTCAGAAGACTTGGTATTCTGCCCATTCACAAGGTTTCAGGGACAATATGAGAAAGAAGGAGAAAAATCTTCTGTGCAAAATTATTTGCAGAATCTTATCCATCTGACAAGGAAATCTGTTTTCAGACAATGTCCAACTCAAGATCCTGGAGCAAAAGGGGGAGAACAGCATAGCTGTCTGGACCTTATTCTACAAATATTCACTCAAGGGGTTCAAAAATAAAGCTGACTTAAATTTGATTAATGTTGATGTTTGATTATTTCAGCCTGACAGTTTATAATTCCATTTTATAATGCACAGTCTTCTTTGCTCTCCTTATAGATGACTCAGAATGGAATCAGACAGGCATCTAGAGTCTAATCATAAAATCATGATATAATCTCATCCATAAAATAGTCAAAAGACTGTGGACTGTTATTAGTGTTTTGACCATCTGTACTTTGTTAAGTTCCTCCCTCAAATGTTTAATTTTCTTATTTGAGCAAAATTTAAGTGAATGAAAAAATTCAGTATTACATAAAATATTTATAGTTTTCAAGGTACTTCCATATATATTGTCTAATATTCTAATTTTTATTCATCTTTTCATAAAACAGCTTTTGGTTTATTGATTTTCTCTGTTATTTTGTTTCCAGTTTCATTGATTTCTTCTCTAATATTTACTATTTCTTTTCCTCTTCTTGCTTTAAGCTTAAATTACTCTTTCATATCTAATTTCCTCAAATGGAGGCTTAGGTTATTGATTTTAGATCTTTCTTTAAGGCTATAAATTTCCCTCTAAGTACTACTTTTCATTCATCCCACAAATTTTAATAAGCTGTATTTTCATTTTCATTTACTTTGAAATTTTTTAATTTCTCTCAGTTTCTTATTTGACCCATACGTTTAGAAGTATGTTGTTTGGAAGTGTTTAGAAGTATAGCACAGGGAACTATATTCAATATCTTGTAATAACTTATGGTGAAAAAGAATGTGAAAACGAATAAATGTATGTTCATGTATGACTGAAGCATTATGCTGTACACCAGAAAATGACGCAACATTGTAAGCTGACTATACTTCAACTAGATATGTATTTTTTTTCTTTTTTTTAAAGAAGTATGTTGTTTAACCTCCAAATACTTTGGAATTTTCCAGCTATAGAGTTTCTGTTATTGACTTCTAGTTTATTTTTATTATGGTTTAAGAATATACTTTGTATGATTTCTGTGGGTTTACCTGTGTTAAGGTATGTTTTATGGCCCAGTTAAAAAAAAAAGAAAAGTCTATCTTTGTGAATGTTACCTGTGAGCTTGAGAAGAGTGTGTATCCTGCTGTTGTTGGATGCAGGATTCTGTAAATGTCACTCAAGGTGATCGATAGTGCTATTCAGGCCCACTGTATCCTTACTGCTTTTCTACCTGCTTGATCTGTCAGTTACTTAAATATGGGTATTGAAGTCTCCAGCTCTAACAGCAGATTTTTCTATTTAACCTTTCATTTCTATCAATTTTGCTTCTTATTTTTTGACACAGTTACTAGTTGCATACACACTTAGTATTATTATGTTTTATTGTCTATTATATCTTTTTGTTTGAGAAAAGCATAATTTCTGCTTTGATTTTGAAGGATAATTTCACTAGGTCAAGACTTTTAGGTTGGTAGGCATTTGCTTCAACACTTTAAATATTTCACTCCACTTTCTTTTTGTTTGCGTGGTTTCTGATGAGAAGTCCGCTGTAATTCTTTACTTGTTCCTTTATAAGTAAATATCTTACCCACTCTTGTCTCTTTCAAGTTTTTTTGTCTTTAGTTTTCTGCAGTTTGAACATGACATGATGAGGTGTATGTTTTTTGTTTGTTTTTTCCTGATGTTTTTCTGGCCTGGTGTTTTCTGACCTTCCTGGATATGTGGCTTGTTGTCTGTCTTTAATTTTGAAAAATTCTGAAACATTATTACTTCAAGTATTTTTTCTACTCTGTTCTCTCTTCTTTCTCCTTCTGGTATATAGTGCATTTGATTTCTAGCATTTCATTTTGATTTTTTTCTTGGAGTCTTCATCTCTCTGCTTACATTATTTATCTGTCCTTGTAAATTGTCTACTTTTTCCATGAGCACCCTCAACATATTCATTGTAATTATTTTATATTCCCTATGTGATGATTTCAACATCTATCCCATGTCTGAGTCAGGTTCTGATTCTTGCTTTTACTCTCAAGACTGTTTTTTGCTTGCTGTCCAGCATGACGTATAATTTTGCGTTGAAAGCTGGACATGTATTGAGTAATAGGGAACTGAAAAGAAGAGCACTTTAATGTGAGGATTTATGTTACTAAGGCTACGAGCTGTGCTGTATTTAATGTTTATTGCAGCTGTAGGTGTCAGAAGCTTCAAGTCCCCCTGGGCCCCTTGTTTTTATCTCTGCTCTTATCTTTGGGCTTTCCTGAGTACTTCTCCAAGAGTCTGCATCTTCCAGCTCTTTCAACTGGAACCTCCTGGTATTTTACTGACCTATTGGTGTGATGGTATGGTGTAGGAGAAAAACAGTCTATATGTTTATGATTAAATCTCAGTCTTTTAGGGGGTCTGTATCGGGGGCTGTGACTTTCACAAGTGTTTCTCTGGTGTTATGGCTTTTTTTCCTCCCCTCTTAAGTGAAATAAGAAGGAGAGAGGGGGCTGGAGTATGAGAAATATTCTTACCCAACTTGAGAAGAAGTGCAGATCAAGTCTTTTTCCCTGGAGAGTAGGCCTCTGTTATGGAGAGGCTCTGGGCATGTTTCACAAAGATGGCTCTTTCCCTCCCGACTGCTAGACTGCTAGAATCAGGAGAGGATCTCTCTTGGATCTTCACCATATGAACCTGGTAGGATAACTGGAGGCAAAGTCCAGGAAAGGGTAGAGCTTTCTGCACCCCTGAAATTTCTTGCTCTCAGGCTAGTCTACTTCAGCTTTCAGCAAACCGTTAAAATTCCCATTTAACCAGTTTATGGCTCCAGGGGCCTCTACTTTAGGTAAGCAGATCTCAGCTGTGATACTCGGGATCAGCCTGTCTTTCCAGATTTTGGGGTGGTAGTTAGCCCTTTAGCCTCAATTATCTGATTGGTCCAAGAAAAGTTATTGATTTTCAGTTTGTTCAGCTTTACTTGTAAGGATGGCAGTGATGACTTCCAAGCTCTTTACATATCAGGAGTGAAACTGGACATTTGCCTCATGTAGGACATTAAGTTTACTAACCTATAAACAAATGGAGAACTGAAATATTCTTGACTAAATTCAGTTTGCACAATTGAGAATTTATAAAATTGGAATTCTGTATACATTATGTAGAATGATATAAAGTGGATACTTTTATTAATTCTACTTAAGAAAATCCAGACTGAAATGTCTATCTATATTTTGTTCATTTTGTAAATATTTATTGCATGATTACTACATTCCAAGTACTCTGATTATATTCTGTACCACGTGATTTACAAAGATTTTCTGCTAAAAATTAATCTTTATTACTAGGACACTTAAAAAGCACATTATTAAGGCTCAAGCTGGCAGTTTCTTGATTGAAAAATAATTGGAAAGAATCTGTTTCACTTTATTACTTGCATAAAAGGAAAATTTTCATTAATTTGTGACTTCTTGTTTAAGAACTCGTGTAGTAATTCAGAGAGTGCAGAGATTTTTTGAATTAGTACAAAGAAGTCTAAGTTCTGCAGTTTTCTGTTCCCTAATCTAAATAAATTGCATTTTTATCCTTTTGTCAACATTCACTATTTAGAGATTTGTAAAATGCTGCAAAATTACCGCCCCTCATGAATGTTGGCAGGTAAAGATGTTCTCTTCCTTAGGCATGATAATAACAGTGTCACTTTTGAAGGGGAAGTGTAGTACACTCACAAAATTATTACTTTGTTGTGTTTTGTGTTCATTCAGTTTAGGTAGATTATACGTGTGTTGTCAAGACTTCAAAGTCAGCAGATGAATATGAATAAATCCAGATAGATAGAAAATAAACATTGCCGGTAGCTTTTAATCTCTACACATTTAAGTATGTAGAACACAAACACAGAGTATATTAGTGTATCTTTTTTTTTTTTTCTGCAATGTATGAAGGTTTTCAAAAAACAAAGCAGAAATGAGGGAGGCACTCTGATGAGTTGGAAAGCCTAAGGGACAAAATGTTGAAAGATCTGGGTTTTAAGCCCTGGTTAGGCTATAGGTTTTTGTGACTTTAAATTCATTTATTACTCTTTCTTCGTTTTAAAATTTCATCCATAAATGAGAATATTGGATGAGGTCCTTATTAAGAGTAGTCTCAGCTCATTAATTATATAATTCCATGTCATAGTGCACACTAAGATTATGCAGTTGTAAAATTTATTAAATGTATATTTTTTAAGAGATTTGTCTTTTTCCTGTAATGACTTTTGCCTGAGGTTCCTTTCTTTATTGTTTTTTCTTTATTTGGTGTTGGGAAGGTTGAAGAAGAACAATGAAAAATGTAAATATTTTCCCCAAAGTAGAATAGTAATGCTTTCCTTGGATAAAAATGTATTACTGGACTTAACATGCAAGCAAGATGGATAGATGCTTATATAGAATAGTTTTTGGGTCTGCAGAATAGAACATTTTCCCTCATACTTTACCCACCCTCAACCTTCATCCACCCTTGTGCCACAATACTGTTTATGGTTTATTTCTTTCGGTTAAGACAGCTAGACGTATTCTTTAAATTTTGTATACACCTGATTACTTACCAACTCTATCTGCCAAGCCATCTGAATTTATTAGGTGCTCTCCTGTGACTACGGTTTTGGAGGTGCTGAGTGTTGAGACTTTTGACTTGGTAGAAAGAAAAGGAGAAAACAGCTGGAACCTGGGGCATTGCTCAGGGAGGGTAAATTTTGATCAGTAGATAGATATGAAAGATATATACATATTTAAATTTTTATATTTATGTAAATGCAACACTATATATGTGTATATATATAATTTTATATATGAGGTATAGGGCAAGATGTGAGACTTGAGGACATCCTGTGAAGAAGATAAAGGCAAAGCGAAACTACCGAAGTATGTAGGAAAAGGTGAATTCCATCATTTCTCATAGAGCAGCATCTCAGGGTTTGTTCCTTGAAGTGGTAAAAAGTGTCTGGCAAATAACAGATTCCCTAGCCATGTGCTTTGGGGAAACTTTGCAGGCTGTAGCCCTTCCCTGAGATTTACGGTGAACCTTTGCATGTTAGCCTTATTGAACCAACATTTCCCAAATGTTTTTGAATTTAGAACACGTTTTACTGGAGTGTCTCATGGGACTTTGGAAAACACTTGCAGAGAGCACTTTCTGTTTACAATTATTACTAATTCTAGTAAGTATCCCGCAGAATAATTGGGATTGACTGAATGTTTTTCTGCTGAGGAATTCAGAGGGTTTCATAATATTCATTACCCACAAACTTAAGCTCCAGTACCTAATCTGAAGTAAACCTTTAAGTATTCATATAACTTTCCCACTGTTTGCTTTATGGTAATGAAATGGCATTATTTTACTTATATAAATGACATTTTGAATAGTTCCATATTTCCAAAATTAATGAAATGATTTAATTTCTTTTTGTAAATAAAGTTAATTTAGAATACTGCAAGTTAAACACAGCAGTACACTTTTCTTAGTCTCTTTCTACATCCCACTGAACTGACTGCACAAGCAATTCTCCGCCCACCTCTCCCCCCTTTTTTTTGGCTTAGTTGTTTGATCAATGGCACATTAGCAGATTTATACTTTCATAAATTCACAATTTTATCAAATGTGTGTCTTTTATTTTCTGGACTAACTGACAAAAATATATTTTGGTTTTCTCTTAGTTCACAAGGAAATTAAACCTTTATTTACTGTAAGTTTAATAACAGAATAAAATGATCTTTTTAAACTCAATATTTAGTAATGTAGGTAGAACTAGTTTCAGTTGTCATAAATAATAGAAATAACAATGAGATTTATTATAGGCTCATTTCTTGCTCAATGTAATTTAACAATTATAATTTAAAGTGTAAATGAGGATATGGAACTCCCTTTTTGTAGGCTGGCTGAGCTGTTCTTTCCTTGGCTCCATTCCTGGGCCGCCACACCAGAGACTGTCTCTTGTCATGGACACAGTAGAAGACATTCTCCACTCCTTGCTATTTGTCACCAGTCATGTTCCTTTCTGTGTCACCATCGCTTCTCCCCTCCCTTCCCAAAGAAAACGATGTCTTTTTCCATGACCAGACCTCCACAACCCTATCTCCTAATCCTACCAAATTTCTCAAATTAGACAAATTCTGCAAAGATTTCTCATCTCTTCACTTTTGTTTTTGTTTTGCCCAAACTCTTCTCTCTGGTTGAAATTTCTTATTTCCCACTTGTCGCCCTCGCCTTCAAAAGTCACCTCTTCTACCAGACGTTCCTGGAAATCACACGCACTGTCTTTCCTCTTTGAGCTTGTAGGCTATTGAGCACATCATCTAATTTTTAACCCACTTTGCCTGGTATTTATGTATGTGTCTGACCTCCATGCTCAGTTTTTAAGCTGCTTGAATGCTGACGTAGGACACCCGCACCTTCTGTATTCCATGGCACTTAGCAGGATACTTGTACACTGAGTGTTAGATATACATGAGATAGTTGTTGAATTAAGAAATGAGTGAGTGAATGTGTTTTTACAGCAGATTTCCTGAGAAAACAGCCAGAATATACAGGAATATATAACTACAGAAGCAATTCTGGTTTTGAACAGACACTAGGTTACAAAAGTTTCTTTTAAATTAACACTATAAAAACAACCAGTATGTAGGTATTTTAAAGTTGGTTTTATTGATAAAATTTGCAGATATTAATAATGTCATTAATATCTGTTTGATTCTTTAAATCTTTTTTCCAAAATGTTCAAAGATGTTTCACTTTCATCTTTTTCTCCTTTTGTCATAAACGGATATACATAGGACTTTAAACACTGTGAACTAAAGAATAAAACGAGACAAGAAGAAAATGACCACAGCTAACAATTAGTCACATCTGCTGGCAGGCACGCAGATGCACTTGTTCTCTAACCAGTGGCATGTGTATCTATAGAAGTCCCTGAGTACACGGGAGGAACTTAGAGACCTTTTTCTGCTCAAATGGTATTTTGTGCCAAAGGATTATAATCAAAGGATAATGGGGGCAATGAAAGAAATCAGTATTGTTGGATTTCAGTTTAAATTTTTAGTGTTTGAACCAAAAATGTGAAGTTAGGAAATGTTTCAAAAACAGAGTAATTAAAGTAGCTTTGTCAGTGGAAATTTATCTCCATCATATGGTGCTATAAAAAGTCATGTACTCCAAATATTTTATGATTATCAGTGAAATTTCCGGTAAACTGGCTAAACAAAAGTTTTAGGAGCAATGGACACCCAAGTAATTATTTCAAAGAATATGTGTGGCCTATAAAAACCATAGGCAGAGATTACCATTAGCAGCAAACTCTGCCTGAAAAGGTTTGTAGGAATTAATTGAGAAGATTTCTGGTTGCCTTATTAAGTCACAAGCCAAAAAATAAACAAATAAAATAATAATAAGCATGACAACAATAACAATAAAACTAGCATAGTTATGGTTAAAGGGCTATGTATCAAAAATAAAACACACAAAATAGAAAATCTAGGTCTAGGGCTAAATTTTAGGTATGCGTCAGTTATTAGTGATTTATTATTAGCTCATGTAAATTTACTTAACTTTAATGATAATGCTTTTCTTCCACTACTGACATTTCTTTGAAACTTTTTAGAATACCTCAGGCAGTTTTAGAACATTTTAGACAGTTTAAGATATTTTTGGAACATTTCAAAAGATATTTTTATAGAGCAGGAGATTTGCGGGGAGCACTGTTTGGTGCTGTGGTGAAATCCTTGAATCCATTTAGGTAGGTAGAGAGAAAAGTCGATACACAGATAGTTCTTCCCTGCAACTCTATAGGATCATTTCTAAAAGTTTTTTATGTTGAACACTAGTACCTCAAGAAGTTAAATGTTAAGAAAGGAAATAAAGGAGTTTGCAGAATCTACAGATACAGGAATCAATTGGTTGAATAAAACTAAAAGGGTTTCTTTACTTCTGGAAGCTTTCATTATCCTGATGTGCATTGTGGATCCTCAGTAAGAACATATATAGTTAGTAGCACTTGCAAAGAATCATTTGACCATAGGACCACTTTTTCATCAAACATCATGCATTAGTATCCAATATTTTTTTAACACCATCCTATTGTTTTAAAGTGAAAAACAATTATGTGCAGTAGAATAATCTACCTTCCATGTCTGTCATAACAAGTTATACACAAAAAAGACACCATCAGAAAAGACAGACACCTCTCTGTCATCATAGAGCTTACATGTTAGGTGAGTAACTTTACATAATGTTAAGAAGTATATAAAATAACTGTACACTGTGATATATGCTGAGAAGGAGATAAACAAGGAGTTGAGATAGGTGGTCAGGCAGGTCTCCAGGCAAGTAATATTTAAGCTGCATGTAAACAGAAGGAGCTAGGCTTCTAGAAGTGAGATATTCCATGAGGAAGAAATGATATTTGCAGAGGCTCTAAGGTGGGAAGAAACTTGGCGTGGTTGGGTAGTAACATGCACAGGAAGTAACACACACAGACACCCACCCCGTGGGTGTGGAGGTGAGTGTAGCTTGGAGAGGTAGGCAGCAGTCAAATCATACAGCGCCTAGAGGCCAAAATAAGGAAGTTTGGATTTTATTCTTTGTGCTTTGGGAAATTTTTTTCAGGGTTTTAAACAGTGAATTTCGTTATTTGATTTACATAGTGAGAAGATCACATTTTCTGCTCTATGGTAGATTGATTGAAAGTGGGCCAGAGTGGAATTCTGGAAAACCAGCTAAGAGGCTGCTGTAATCCAGATGAGAGATGAAAGGGATGATATGATGTCAGCTTCAAGAAACAGTTTGATACTTTCCAGTGAGAGATAAGAGAGAAGTAGCAAATAAGGGTAACCTTGATCTCCTTTTTCCTCTTCTGCTCTTCTTTCCAAGTAGCAGCACCAGTGAGATTTAGCATTGCTTTCTGCCAGAAGTATAAATTATATCCATTACATCTCTCTCTTGAGTTTGACTTTATTTGATGTAATGCTTGGGAGATTTCCAGAATGATTGACAGAAACAATTTATAAAGTCCCTTGGAGCCATGTTTACCCCTTTGCCTGTTCTATACATCTTATCTGACACTGTATTTCAGCATGCTCTTTGACTTTGCATGAACCTCATTTTCTTTCATCTTAATTATGACCCTGTTTTATAAGTCATGCAAATGAAAAGTAAATTGGTACTATAAGAAATAAGAACTCTTTGGGCAAGAACATGGCTCCATGGCATTCTCTGTGATAGCTGTTCTTATCACCTTCATTTACACTAGCCAGGTGTTAGCCCCCCTAAATTTAAATCATGCTTCATACCACCTGTGGGTTTTGAGTCCATGATCAAAAACAGAGAGAAAGCTATGTTACGGAGAAACCTCTTCCATATAGAATGCTTGTACTATACCGAAGAATTATACAGATTAACTTTGCCTTCATCTTTTTCAAGTTTAAATTACATGTACTTTGATGTGTTAGCCAAGTTCCATGTAAATGAGAATTATAAAGAAAATAGAGTTTCATCCAGTATTTTAAGCTTCATTTGCATTTATGAACTGAATTTCCTCAAAAGTCTAGGCATAGGAATATTTTCTTTTGAGTCTTCTGAGTGAATATACCAATATGTAAGTATTTTAAGTATCTGTTAATCGCAGGTAACAGAAATATGCAGGGTTTTTGCTTTTGAGGGTTGGTTGTGAAGAAATATCTACCAGCGAGGATTATTAAACTTCTAGATGGTATTAAAGCATGAGATCAAGAATACTTTAAACATAGACATACTTTAAAAATATGCCTATTATCTATATCTAATATAGATACATACACACTCAAATAAAAGATACCGTAACTCAGTTTCTTTTCCTTTTAAGTCATAGAGACTTGTGCCTTAAAGATTGCCTTTTAAATGTCCATATTTGTTAATTTCTACCTTTATATATCTTCACATTTTGGAAATCTCTCTGGTATATTTCATTTAACTGTTTTTTTAAAATCTCCTCTGATAGTTTTTGTTGTTCAACTTTTGTCTTTTTACTACTTTGGAGGAAATATACTGTTTCTCTTTTAGTGGCTACTTTAAAATTCCAACATGTTTTCTTAACTTAAGAAAGCATAAAAGTCAATCAAGTACCCATTTGTTCCTCTCAGAGAACACAATATTTGGATGGCTTTAATTCATTTAAACTTTAATTCCTTAAATTCCCCAAATCCCACAAAGTTATGTGTTATTTTTGTGTATTTGGGGATAGTTTAATTCTGTCTTTTTAAAAAAGACATTCTTCTTATTATTTTGTATGTATAACCAGTTCATATTTAAATTTATCTACAAATTTATAACTTTCATTGTTTTTTTTTTCCTTCTTGCATTTAAAACTACGTGCATCTTAAAACTACCATTTGGGATTATTTTCCATTTATTTGAAATACATTCTTTAGAATTTCCTTAAATGAAACTCTACTAGAGGCAAATTTCTCAATTTTTAGTGGGTTGAAAAATACCCTTATTTAAGTTTTGCTCTTGAGAAAATTCTACTGGAGCTAGAATTTGGGTTAGCAGTTATTTTCTTTCAACATGCTAAAGATTTAAATTCATGGGAAATTGAGCATTTGCTGACAGTCTCAAAATTATTCCTTGGGAGGTTGATCTGCCTTTTTTCACTGGCTTCTTTTAAGACTGCCTCTTTGTCTTTGGTGTTCTGAAGTTCCATGATGATACATCCAAGTGTGGATTTCTTTTTGGTGATTTTGCTTGTTATTTATAATTTTAAGGAGAATGATTTGTTACTTTCATTGGTTCTGAAAATTTCTCTGTCATTATTTCTTCAACTCTCTCTTCTGTCTTACTCTGTCCCTTCCTTTTGAAGCTCAATTTATGCTTAGGTTAGACTACCTTACTCTCTTTTCTATGTCTCTCAACCTTTCTTTTCTTTTTGACTTTCTATGCTGAATTCTGCATATTCCTTCTAGTCTATGTTTCAGGTTACTAATTCTCTCTTCAGATATGAGAGCCTAATCTCTGTTATGTCTGGCCGTTGAATTTGAATTTCAGATATTATATTTTTATATTTTTTATTTCTAGAAATTGTATGTGGTTCCCTTTCAAATTTGCTTTATCATTGTTTATAATTTCCATTATTCTTCTTAACAGTATCTTTTAGAAATGTAGTAAGCATTGTTATTTTATTGATCTGTTAGTTACAATATCTGATATTTTCACAACCAGTTTGTTTTTCTTATTTCAGTAGAAACTGTTTCCTTAAGACTGAAGACAGTTTTTACTGTGTGATACTCATTTTTGTTAGAAAATTACTTGTGAGAATTCTTTGAGATCTAGTAGGGAGGTGTTTTCCTTGAAAAAATATTTGTCATTCCTTCTGCCACCAAGGAGCACTAATAGTCTTCAACCACTTTAAACTACCTGGTTTGAGGTTTTCTCTTTGTTTGTTTGTTTTTCAGTTTTGTTGCAGTATAACTGACAAATAAAAGTGTAATATATTTTAAGTGTACAACATGATGATACCCATACATTGTAAAAGGATTACCATAGTTCAGTTAACACATTCATCATTCAGGTTTGTTTTGTGTGTTTGTTTTTAACTACCAAAATCACATTAGTTTGAGCTGCAAATATAACAAAGGATAGGTTTGTGTGCTTTACACACATTACCTTAGTTAATCCTTCTGTTACCCCAAAAGGTAAAGACCCCAGTTCTTGTCATACCCAAAAGATAAGTTTACAGTCAGGAGATGGTGCATTGTATAGCAAAAGATTTTAAAATTTATTTTGAAAAGGAAAAGTACCCCTCCAAGAACCAGAGGTGGGCTGATCCAAGGGAGGAAAAGTGGCGCTTTTTGCCTCCCCTTTCTCTCTCATATCCGTGCTTAGAGGTGGTTTTTTGATTGATTGACGGCTCTTGTTCCTGGAATGCTTAGACACGTTTGGCCCTTTTTGCGCATGTCCTCACCCATGGTGTATACAGGAAAACCCATGTTGGTGGGAGGGGGGCTACACCATAATGTTAATTATAATACAATGAACTGTTGGGTCATGTCAGGTTAAGTCCTTTCTGCTACCTCACAATCCTGGCTGTTGGGTTTTAACCAGTTTCTTGCTGGCACTCATTTAGAAGAAGTAAAGTCCCTTTATGCTGGAGGTGGGCACAACGTCATCTTCCAGACCATCCTCCCTCTCCTCCACCTTTTATCTGCCCGATGCCCCCACTTATCTAACTACCTAACACTTCCACTCAGTCTATGCGATAGCTAGTATTTTTACTCTCATTTTATATATGAGAAGACTGAGACACAGAGAATCACAGATAATAATAAGTGGTATAAAAGGGAATCAAAACTGGGTAGTAACAACCTAAAGTCTATGCTTTATCTATATTACTGCCTTAGCAGTAAAGGAAAATGAAGGATTTTTTTTTTTAATTTGTATGTAGAGAAAGATATCAACTATATTTCACTGTGGATAAAATTAAAGCAAAACGTGCATTTGTAAGAACAGGTATTATATAGTATAGGTGACGTCATATAAATGTTGGTTATGACTAAATGTTCTGAGAAAGCTTTGATTATAATTATGTTAATATAATAACAAAGTGGAAGGAAAACAATAACAGCAATGATTTACAATACTTCCAAATTGTAAAAAAGAGAGATTACTTTCATGGCAAATCTTAAATAGATCAATTAAAATTATTTTAATTTTATACTGCAATAACTTGTAAAAATCAAGTATAATCTACCAAAATACCCTACAAATAACATAACAGAAAATACAATTAGAGAGACAAAGAACAGCACCTTCATACTTATATTTAGTTAATATTATGTGGAGTAAACAATTTGAGAATGAAGGATTTGAAGTAATGATTCAAATGAGTGCAATTTAAAGTTCAAAAAAGTGGTTACAAACGTAATTAGGGAAAACTTTGGTGATACTTGCAGATGACGCATGGCAAATCAGGAAGTAATCTGAGAATATAGTGAAACTAATTACTTTGAATTCAACTACAGTCAACCCTTGATTAACTGGCATAAACGGGGTGACGAATAGATAGAAAAGAAACAGCAGATTAGCCAGAATTGTGACTAAAACAAAACTATAAAACTAACAGTTTAACACAAAATAAATTTATTAATAATCTAGTAGTTCAGAAGACAATCCACAGATACTACCCAAAATTGTAAAAGTAATACAAGTACTTTGGTTTAAGACCATATAAATTGTCAGCCAGAAAGTACTGGGGTGCTAAACAACTTCTTAGTAAAGATCCTTGTATTCACCAGACTTGAATTAAGCAGACGCGTGCTTCCTTTCTCTTTCATTGCTACCCGTAATGAGGTTCAACCAGAGTCCTTGCTCTATGGTATTAGAATACAGACATATCTTGTTTTATTGAGCTTCATTTTACTGTGCTTCTGAGGTATTGCTTTTTTTTTTTTTTAAACAAATTGAAGGTTTGTGACAACCCTGTGTAAAGCAAGTTATTTTTCAATCACATTTGCTCACTTCATGATGCTGAGTCACATTTCGGTAATTCTCACAATATTTCAAACATTTTCATTGTTCCTATATTTGTTATGGTGATCTATGATCAGTGATCTTTGAGGCAATAGTAGTTGTTTTGGGATGCTATACACCAGGTCCATTTAAGACTGCAGACTTCATCAATAAATGTGTGTGTTTTCACTGCTCTACTGGCCAGCCGTTCCCCCATCTCTCTCTCTCTCCTTGTGCCTCTCTATTTCCTGAGAAACAATACTGTTGAAATTCGGCCAATAAATAACCCCACAATGGCCTCTAAGTGTTCAAGTGAAAGGAAGAGTCTTATATCTCTCACTTTAAATTAGAAGCTAGAAATGATTAAGTTTAGTGAGGAATGCATGTCAAAAGCAGAAGTAGGCTGAAAGCTGAGCTTCTTGCACCAAACAGCTACACTGTGAACGTAGAAGTGAAAAGTTCCTGAAGGAAATTAAAATCACTACTCCAGTGAACACACAAAAGGTAAGAAAGCAAAACAGCCTCATTGCTGATAAAAAGAAAGTTTTCATGGTCTGGATAGAAGATCAAACCAGCCACAACATTCCATGAAGCCAAAACCTAATCCAGACTAAGGACCTAACTCTCTTCAATTCTGTGAAGTCTGAGAGAGATGTGAAAGATGCAGAAGGAAAGTGTGAAGCTAGCAGAGGTTGGTTCATGAGGTTGAAGAAAAGAAGCCGTCTACAAACATGAAGTTACAAGGTGAAGCAGCAAGTACTGATGTGGCATCTGCAGCAGGTTAGCCAGAATATCTAGCTGAGATCATTAATGAAGGTGGCTACACTACACAACAGATTTTTAATGTAGACAAAACAGCCTTATACTGGAAGTATATACTATTTGGACTTTCATAGCTAGAGAGGAGACGTCAATACCTGGCGTCAAGGCTTCAAAGGACAGGTTGACTCTCTTGTTAGGTAAGGGCTGATGCAACTGGTGACTTTAACTTGAAACCAGTGCTCAGTTACAATTCCGAAAAAACTAGGACATTTAAGAATTATGCTAAATCTACTTCTGCCTGTGTCTGTAAATGGAGCAGTAAAGTCTGGAATGGTAACACATCTACCATCTAGTTTACGAATATTTTAAGCCCATTGTTGAGACCTAACTCTCAGAAAGATTCCTTTCAAAATATTACTGTTCATTGACAATGTGCCTGGTATTCCAGGAGCTCTTACGGAGATGTACAAGAAGATTAATGTCACTTTCATGCCTGCAAACACAGCCTCCATTCTGCAGCCTATATCAAGAAGTCATTTTGACTTTCAAATCTTATTATTTAAGGAATACATTTCATAAGGACATAGCTGCCAAAGATAGTGATTCGTCTGGTGGCTCTGGGCAAAGTAGGTTGGATACCTTCTAGAAAGGATTCAGCGTACTAGATGTTGTTAAGTACATTATGTTTCATGGGAAGCTGTCAAAATATCAGCATTCACAGGAGTTTGGAAGAGGTTGATTCCAACCCTCATAGACGACTTTATGCAGTTCAAGACTTCAGTAGAGGAAGCAGCTGCAAATGTGGTGAAATAGCAAGAGAACTAGAATTAGAAGTGAGAGATGTGACTGGGTTGCTACAATCACATGATAAAACTTGAATGAATGAGGAGTTCCTTCCTATGGATGAGCAAAGAAAGTGTTGATCCTGGTTTTTAGCAAGAAAGCATTTTTAAATAAGACATAATCAGTTTTTTGGACATTGCCATTACACATTTAGTAGACTACAGTACAGTAGACTACAGTATACTTTCATATTTACTGGGAAACCAAAAAAATAGTGTGACTCACTTTATTGCGATATTCACTTTATTGCGGTAGGTCTGGACCCCAACCCATGATCTCTCTGAGGCCTGCCTGTATCCCACAAGTCCTGTTGTATGAGCTGAGGAATAGGGACTGGCCTATCAGGTTATCTTATCTTAGGCTCTGTGCCATCCTACTCATTACTACAAATAACTTTTTGTATGTAGATATTTTGCTCATAGTAATTTTCATTTCTTTACAAATACCCTCTTTATGGTTAATTATTACTTTAGTTTATTTTCTACCAGATAATCAAGGGTTGAGTGCCCTCCCAAATATGTAGTCATTTAGATAATCTCTAGAGAAAATTTCCTTTTGTTTTGTTTCAATAAAATTTTTGTGACATACATCTCAAAAATTTTCTCCTAGAAGAAATAAAAGCAAGAATAAACAAATGGGACCTAATGAAACTTACAAGCTTCTGCATGGCAAAGGAAACCATAAGTAAAACAAAAAGACAACCTACAGAATGGGAAAAAATTTTTACAGATGAAACTGACAAAGGCTTGATCTCCAGAATATATAAGCAGCTCATACGACTTAATAAGAAAAAAAATAAACAACCCAATCCAAAAATGGGCAGAAGACCTAAACAAGCAATTCTCCAAGGAAGACATACAAATGATCAAAAGGCACATGAAAAAATGCTCAGTATCACTAATTATCAGAGAAATGCAAATCAAAACTACAATGAGGTATCACCTCACACCAGTCAGAATGGCCATCATTGAAAAGTCCACAAATGACAAATGCTGGAGAGGCTGTGGAGAAAGGGGAACCCTCCTACACTGCTGGTGGGAATGCAGTTTGGTGCAGCCACTGTGGAAAACAGCATGGAGATTCCTCAAAAGACTAGGAATAGACTTACTGTATGACCCAGGAATCCCACTCCTGGACTTATATCCAGAAGGAACCCTACTTCAGGATGACACCTGCACCCCAATGTTCATAGGAGCACTATTTACAATAGCCAAACCATAGAAACAGCCTAAATGTCCATCAACAGATGACTGGATAAAGAAGGTGTTGTATATTTATACAGTGGAATACTATTCAGCCATAAAAACCGACAACATAATGCCATTTGCAGCAACATGGATGCTCCTGGAGAATGTCATTCTAAGTGAAGTAAGCCAGAAAGAGAAAGAAAAATACCATATGAGATCGCTGATATGTGGAATCTAAAAAACAAAAACAACAACAACAAAAAAAAAAGCGTAAATACAAAACAAAAATAGACTCATAGACATAGAATACAAACTTATGGTTGCCAAGGGGGCAGAGGGTGGGAAGGGATAGACGGGATTTCAAAATTGTAGAATAGATAAACAAGATTATACTGTGTAGCACAGGGAAATATACAGAAAATCTTATGGTAGCTCTCAGAGAAAAAAATGTGACAATGAATATATATATGTTCATGTAAAACTGAAAAATTGTGCTCTACACTGGAATTTGACACAACATTGTAAAATGATTATAAATCAATAAAAAATGTTTTAAAAAAATGAAAATAAATTGTATCCAGCCTCAAAAAAAATTTTGTATAGAGTTTTGCATAAATTGATATTTAGATAAGACTCTAGGAACAATATTTCATTTGCCTCAGAAAACAAAAACTTTGTTTCTTTTAAAAGACAAACTCACATTGGTATGACACAGCAACCTAAAAATATTTGTTAAATAGAATTACTAAACTGAAGTTGAATTTCTGAATTAAAAACAAACACAGAAATAAACTACTTCTAACTAATATGTATCTTGGGAACATTTTATAGTGACTGGGGATAAAAAGAAAAAAACAAACCTTAGTGATCATTTTGCAACTGAGAAAACCATTGTAGTCAGCTAAACAGGGCCTCCCAGTAGCAACTCCTTAAAGTTGAGTCTAGAAGTCAGGTTTCTTAACTCTCACATCTTAGTATTACTTCATGTCCCATTTTCAGCTCCCAAATTAACTTTTTTATGATGGACTTTATTTTTCAGAATAGGTTTATTTTAGATTTACAGAAAAATTGAGAAGATAATACAGAGTATTCCTATATCCTTTTATTCACATCTTGCTTTAGTATGATGCACTTCTTACAGGTCATACACCCATATTGATAACTTATTATCAACTAAGTCTATAATTTATTCTGATTTCTTTAGATCTACTTAATATAAATTAATTTTATAGGCTGCTATTAGTGTTCTTGAGCGGAGAGGAGGTGAAAAGTGTTCTGTGGTAAAATGAGTTTATGAAATGCCAAGTTAAACAAAGTGAGACATACTTCTTTCCTGAAAAACTCAGAATCCTTAAGATATGTAATCTAAATTTCAGAGTGGAGTTATAAATATGTCCTATTTCCTGAAATGATTAGGTAACTGAACTCTTTAAATAGAACATTCTGAAGGACTTATATTTTGAGAATTACCCTTTGGAAAATTCTGGCCTACAACATGGCCTACCATGATAACTGGGTTAATATATAAATCTCAAAGCATTAAAACTCAGTTTCATTAGAATCATCTTTGGGAGTATAGCTAAGAAATTGATAGTCATGGTTAGTTCCTAGAGTAGCTGTTGGCTAAAGGCGTAAGGATGGAGTGAAGATCTCTTTCTTGTGTACTATTGTGTACCTTTTAAAGTTTTATACCAAGTATATATATTACTATTCAAAAATTAACAAAATGCTATAAATTGGATTACTCTGTAATTCAGTCTATCCTGGAAAAAATATTTACTGTGTAAATATGGATTTTGCTACCAATACATGTTATAATACAAGTCCACAGCAATAAAATATTGTTGCTAACTAAAATCAGATGTGTATGTATGTGTGTGTGTGTGTGTGTGTGTATATATATATATATATCTGTTCTCAAATGTAAATTGTTTAATAAAGAAATCAGTTTAAGAATATTTTAGAAAATACCAATACAGGATATTCTTAGATAATGTCATAGGTAGAAATCAGAAAATTATACTCACAAAACATGCATGTCTGTAATTTAATAAAAGGAATAGTGTAATATGTCTTACTGATTATAGTTTTTAACTTAATATAAGTGATATGTTTTTTAAAGTTGGTTATCCTGGAGAAAATAACCCAAATTTGTGAATAATGTCAAAGTAAAAGTTTATTGAACAATATGTTCTACAGTGAGGGATTCACCATAATTTAGCCTCTGTACAAAAAACAAATTTCTGAGTGATTTCAATGGGAAATATCTATCCAGATAAAATTATTGTAAATACTTGGCTAGTGAGGTCTGAATTATAGCACATTATTATGATTTACAAAAATAAAATTGTAATCTACTTGTATTTACTTATTTTCCATATATTCATACTATTATTATCATTATTTTACCCTTACAATAGTCCTGGGAATTAAATAGTACAGATTTAACATTGATGCCACTTTATAAAGCAAGGGATGGACACTGCAGTCAGAGGCCTTAATTCTAGGTTATCCAGAGATCTCAGAGCATTGTCAGCTCCACTCTCTTGACCCAGGCCCATGGTACCTCTTCTTTATGTTATACTCCCTAACTGTAACTATAGCTTAATTACACTATACTATAACAACTATAAGCCTTAATAGTTAGAGATTCAAGCAGGATTAATTAAAAGAGGAAAAGATAATGTAAGTATTTTTTAAATAACAATATCCAAGGAATTTCAGAATAATCTCTCAGAATCACAACACAATGAGAACTGATTCTCAGGAAGATCACATGAAGGAGATGTTAAACCTTGATCTGCAGCCTCTGTTAATTTAATCAGAAAAGTAGGATATATTCACAGACGTTTTCAGCTGACATCTTTTTCATTGGTACTCAGTTATCCAAGAAATCCAAGAAAAGACTCAAAACTACTAATCACCCCAGTTTTATCCCTGAGCATTGCAATGAATTTGCTACCGAAGATTGCAGTTCTTAGCAGAAACCATGTGGTCCTCATCAGGTGTTGTTATGGTACCTATACGGGCTGATGCATAATCAGTGCTTGTGTCTACATACCAATAAATATTCATGAAGACCAGGAAGTGGGAAAATGAGTAGTTATTAAAAACCATGGAATTTGTCATCACATTAAAATTTATTCAAGATTACTTAGTCACTTCTATATTCATCTCATTTTAGACAAAAGAAAAACATTTCAGGACATGAAATCACACATTATTGAATTCCCATGTTAGGCTTTGTAGTCACAGTTTAAAGCAGGGCCAAGCTTAATCAGGTAAATCTCTTAAAATTGTGGACCCTTCTCTTAAGACTGACTCTAAGTGCCAAATGATTTAAGATTTTATGTTAAAAATACTTTGATAATCAACAGGGAGTGCCAGTATCATAGAAATGAAGTGATACAGGTCATAGTCATTGCTGTTTTATACTTTGCAAAGGTTAGGATTTTCAAATTAAATAAGCAATACCTGGGCAATCTACCTAAGAAATAGAAGAAGCAAGAATAAACAAATGGGACCTAATTAAACTTACAGACTTCTCTACAGCAAAGGAAACCATAAGTAGAACAAAAAGACAACCTACAGAATGGGAAAAAATTTTTGCAAATGAAACCGACAAAGGCTTGATCTCCAGCATATATAAGCAGCTCATACGACTTAATAAGAAAAAAACAAACAACCCAATCCAAAAATGGGCAGAAGACCTAAAAAAGCAATTCTCCAAGGAAGACATACAAAATAATCAATAGGCACATGAAAAAATGCTCAATATCACTAATTATCAGGGAAATGCAAATCAAAACTACAATGAGATATCACCTCACACCAGTCAGAATGGCCATCATTCAAAAATCCACAAATGACAAATGCTGGAGAGGCTGTGGAGAAAAGGGAACCCTCCTACACTGCTGTGGGAATGCAGTTTGGTGCAGCCACTGTGGAAAACAGTATGGAGATTACTCAAAAGACTAGAAATAGACTTAACATATGACCCAGGAATCCTGCTCCTGGGCATATATCTAGAAGGAACCCTGCTTCAAAATGACACATGCACCCCAAGGTTCATAGCAGCAATATTTACAATAGCCAAGACATGGAAACAGCCTAAATGCCCGTCGACAGATGACTGGATAAAGAAGGTGTTGTATATTTATACAGTGGAATACTATTCAGCCATAAAAACTGACAACATAATGCCATTTGCAGCAACATGGATGCGCCTGGAGAATGTCATTCTAAGTGAAGTAAGCCAGAAAGAGAAAGAAAAATACCATATGAGATCGCTCATATGCGGAATCTAAAAAAAAAAAAACAAAACAAAACATAAATACAAAACAGAAACAGACTCATAGACATAGAATACAAACTTGTGGTTGCCAGGGGTATGGGGGGTGGGAAGGGACTGGGATTTCAAAATTGTAGATTAGATAAACAAGATTGTACTGATTACACAGGGAAATACATACAGGATCTTGTGATGGCTCACAGCAGAAGAGAATGTAACGATGAATGTATGTATGTTCATATATAACTGAAAAATTTTGCTCTACAGTGGAATTTGACACAACATTGTAAAATGACCATAATTCAATTTTTAAAAAGTTAAAAAAAAAAAAAAAGCAGTATCTAGCGCTACTGGAGTGTGGATGATACGAGAAAAGCCACAGTGGCAGCCTTCCTCCCCAGTTGCAGTGAAAGGGCTGATTAGGCAACAGGCATCTGCATCACTGAAATGCTTCAGCCCGGCCAATGTCTCCATCAGAGGTACTGGAAACCCTGACTCATCTTTGCGGCTTCTTTTCTTCCCTCATGAGGCACAAAATACAGAGCAGAGAACAGAACAACAAAAAGTGGGCGAAAGGAGAAAGGGAAATTTTGTAACTCTCTAAAATATTTCAACGTTCAACTCTTGGCAGACCTTACTTCCGTGGGAGTAAGTTGCCAGTATTGCTCATGTTAGGGATTCAAGGTTTCTACCATGCCCAAGGGAGAGCATTGTTTCCTCCATTCTCTGCCCCCCTGCTATGTATTCTAGCCCAACCCTGGCCAAATACTAAACAGAGGTACAAGACTTTTTCCCGGAGTATTTCAATGCAGCACACTTTCTTGCTAATAGAAGAATTCTAAAAGTGCTCAAGGAATTCTTACGGAATTTTTAATTTTACTAATTCAAACTAGTAATATTTACTCCTTTTTTTCTAAAAAGTATTTATACTTTGTTTCTGCCATTTGTTTGGGGTTTGGGGTCAGGGGAAGAGTTGTATAGAATAGATCCATTTTTCTGTCTATGGCCTTTTGATAAGCAATTCTGAAAGATTCACACTATTTCCAACATTGAGGGGTTACCAGCTGTCCTTAGTGTAGCTCCCTGAACGTACTTATAATTAAGCTGAAGGATGAACAAATGAACAAAGTCTATATTTTAAGGCAAAATAGGATACATATCTTAAGAAAACTTTAAAAGAATGTTTTTATTTGTTTTAAGAGAATCATAAGCAGAGTGTCATAGACCAGGGTGGAGGGCATACTCAGTCATGACTGTCAGGAAGCTTCATGTGAAAGCAATGAAGAGCTGGGTTGGTGAACAGTGGAGACAAGGCAGAATCCTATCAGAGAATGACAGATTCAGAAGCACAGAAATTTGAAAACACAAAATATGTGTGAGGAGCAGAAAGCAGTTCTTTTTCAGTTGAAATGTGGTGTGTAGCAGAAGATTGAAAGAGAGAATTAGAAAAATAAGGTGACAGCGAGGAGGCATCTTGTGGTTATGGATTCAGCTTTTTACTACATGTACACACTCTAAAAGATTGGCTGTTTAGAACCATGTGGTATTCCAGATAGAAAATTCCAGATCAAATAACTAAGTGATTGAACCTTGTATTTTAACTTTTGTGAAGAAAGTCTTTATAAAGCGTGCAGTATACTGTGAGTCTTACTAAAGCATATTATATATTCCTCTTTTTCCAACTATGTTTCATGAAGCCCTAAAGAATTGTCAAGTGTATTTTGAAGAAGCGAGGGAGCTGGTGGCAAATGAAAGGGCCTTTCTCCTACCTCCTGTCCATCATTCCAAAGCAGTTCAACTTCTTACTGCTTTGCTTATTATACTGCTTCTACAAGATTGCATTTGAAGGAGTTCCACCTATGAAATGAAGTTTGAGTCCAGCGAGAAACTCTTACGTGGTCAAATTACTAAGAAAGCATTGACTTATTGTGAGCAGTCTATTTCCTTTAATGTAATAAACCGAAATGTCATGGATAAATGAATGCACAGATGCATAGGCATGAGGATGGAAGTCGTAGAACATGGTATGGGATATTTGAATGAAAAAATATGTGTGTGGGAAGAAGTCAGTATCGTATTATGGAAATAGACCACTTTTAAACATTTATACTTTGGAGAACGTGGGAATCTTATCTAATACATGGATATAGGCATTTATAAAACAGTTACCTGGATTCCTTAGAAGGGTCAATGCCAAAGGCCCTCCACACTTTTGAACATGTTTTTTTATCCTTAATTTAAAAGTTCCCTTTGCAAGTATTTACTTTTTACATTCTGAGAAAATGAAAGTACTTGTAACATTTGGCGTGTTTGTTACCTTAATAGAAAAAAGAGTCTTGTTAAGTAGTATCTCCTAAACTTAAAATAACAGTAGATAGAATCCTAGACATATTTTTAAATGAAATGTTTCAAACTGACATTTACTCCTTGTATAAGCCACAAGTCATTCACTAAATTTTAGATTGCATAATCACTAAAGCTTTGTGCAATTTAGTCTTGAGTCATAATTATTTCAGTTAATATTTTTATCCCAATACCTAAATTTGATTTGAGTTTTCCATAGTTCCATATGTGGGAATTCATGATATGAGAACCTTCTTTTTTATTTGTTGCAGAGCAAGGATCAACTCTTTAGAGAATATTAGCCATTTTGAGATGGCTATTCATGGCAATCACATTAAATTAAGAAACATTGAAATATCAAAACTGAAATTTTCTCTGGGCTCTGTTAAGCTACTTTTATTAATATATAGAGGACTGTGATTTTTCTGTGCTTTTGGAATGGGAAGAATTATTTGGGGATCTTCTCACAAATGGATTAAGGATTTAGGAAAAAAGGAATTTTTACACACCATCCACTGTCATCTCTTTGCAATTAGTAACTAGTCTAAGTGTAAAGTGAAAGCATAGGAAATTAATAAATTTCAAAACTAGTGTTTATGTTATGGGAAGTTTAGAGAAAAATACACATATTCTAGACATAGAAAAATAGATATATGCTAATAAATATATCAAACCAATATGTTGTATACCTCAAACTTATACAATGTTATATGTCAATTATACCTGAATTTTAAAAATCACTGTTTAAAAAAAGTAGATACATTCTTTAAGCTTAGTAGCCTGAATTTCTTTTTGGTACATTCAGAAATGACAAATCATTAACTACTTGTGAATGCAAATCAGAGTAGCTGATACGCAGGAGCTTACATTCCTTCTGGGGATAGAGATGTGGTCGTATGTGGAGGTAACTGCATATGGTCATAAATCTCATGGTGGTAAAGTGAACGCTACAAGATCCCCAAACTCCCTTTAAGCTGAAGTGATGGGGTTAGATTTTAGGGAGTGGGAAAGATTTCTGTTGATCACTGCAGTCAAGAGGGAGAATTGAGCTGTAGGGAGAGGAAGGAAGGGGCCGTTCCATCTGGGTGAGCAAGATGGAGGGAGACCGTTTGATCTCTTGTTGAGATTTGATTGGCTCTAGCAGGAGGTTGCTCTGGGAGAGGAGCAGGAGTCAGAGCTAAATAGGAAGGACAGGCCAGACATAGGGAAGGTGATCAAAGAAAAAAGTCCTCCTGGCAGCACCAAAAGTTTCATTATTTTCATTATTTTTGTATCATGGTTTCACATGTATTCTATACCGTTTCTGTGGCAGGTAGAATAATGCGTCTTCCCAGCCCCCTCCCCAAGATGTCAGCTTCCTAATGCTGGAACCTGTGACCATGTTTCCCCATGTGGTGACCTGTGAAAGAGGAAGGCATCCCCCAAAGACATCCAAGTCCTAATCCCTGGAACCCATGAATGTTAGTTACCTTAAATGGCAAAGGCATTTTGCAGCTGTGATTAAATTAAAGATAATGAGATGCAGAAATTATCCTGGATTATCCCGATGAACCCTAAATGTCATTACAAGATTACTTATTTAGAAGGAAGAGGAGGGAGATTTCAGGCAGAAAAGAAGGAGGCCATGTGATAGAAGCAGAGGCAGAGAGAGGAGATACTAAGGTGCTCTTGCAGGGGACATGAGCCAAGGAATGCAAGAAAGGCATTTCTAGATGCTGGAAAAAGCAGGGATATGGGTTTACTCTAGAGCCTCTGGAGTCCTTACCAGTACCTTAGTCTGAGCCCCATGAGACTCACTTCAGACTTCTGGCCTCCAGAACTGTAAGAGAGTAAATTTCTCTTCTGTTTGCCCCCAGGTCTGTTAGAATTTAGCCACAGAAAATTAATACATGTAAGGCATTAGCTACTTCATAAAGTCAATGGGTAAACACAGACTGGGCTCTAGTGGGCTTCTAGGAATGTTCTACCTCAGGCTGTCATCAGGACACAAGATGTCACCACTTCTGCAGGAGGGAGCGTAGTCAGATGTGTGATTCTAGTTGGTTGGTGCAGAAGTCAGCATGGAGAAGTTACATAAATGAAAGTGCTAAGATTGACATAGTTGCTAACTAGCCGAGAGCAAATTGAGGAACTGACTCTTCTTAGTGAAACTGTTAGGACTTGGTAAAATCATTGGAATAAGCTCTGAGAAAGGAAGTTAGGAAACAGAACATTTGCAAAATTCATGTGAGGATGCTGAGATGGCATCCAAAGGGCAAAAGGCAAAACTCTTACGTCAACTGCTGATGAGGTTTGACTGAAAGGAGACCATGCTGCAGCTAGACAAATAGCTCTTTTTCTTGTCTTTTTGAAGTAAAAGTAGTATGAGATGTTTTTTTTTATAAGTATAGAAAAGTATAAAATGAAAAGTAAGAACCTCTCTCATACTTCAACCCACCTCTGGATCTTCTATCTAAAGCTTCCTGCTATTAACTGTTTCTTGTGTTTCCTTTTGGAAAGCATTTTTCTGACATAAAGATCACATATCACTGTTTCTTGTGTTTCCTTTTGGAAAGCATTTTTCTGACATAAAGATCACATATCAATATACACAAATGGGATCATGGGATATACACAGTGCTTACCCTATCCATGGAGATCTTTTAATACCAACCCATTTAGATCTAACCTATTCTTGCTATGGCTCCAAAAGTATCTCACTGTACAGATTTCTCATGATAGATGTGTTCAGTCTGTGGCTGCAGGAAATTTATGTTGGTACCCACCTGCCTCCCAGCTTTTACCCATCTGCCCGTTTCCCTCTCTGAGCTCATCTTCTCTTCTCCCTCATGCTTACTGTATTCCAGTCACACCAGGCTCCTGCTTAATCTTCAGACACATCAGTTGTAGCCCTGCTTTTGCACAAGCATTCCTCTGCCTGCAATGCTTTTCCTTTAGATTTCGACTTGCTCCCTCCTTCACACCTTAGCTCATATTTCAACTTCTCAGTGAGACCATCTTTGACCACACTATATAATATTGTAATCCCGTCCCGCTCCACTTCCTTTTTAAAATTTTCTCTGGTGAACGTTTCACTAAAGAACATTTCACTCTCTAAAATATTATATGCTAATTTATTTTATTTGTCTCCTTTTTCACTAAAGTATGTTTCATAAGGAGAGTAATTTTATGTGTCATTTAAATGTTATTAATACCTATGAGTTAAGAATTGCTGGACATCTGATGTCCAGACAAGAATATAATCTTAAATAAAATGTTCTTCTCCATCAGTATTATTTAATTATTGTCTAAGCACATCCTTGCTCCAGATCTCTCTCTTTTGATTTTCAAATGTCTCCTAGCACTGTGGACTTTTGCTTTGAGTAAATGTTACTTTAATATATATTCCTTTAAAAAGCATGATCTTTGCACATGGTAGACAAGTAAGTAAAATTTTTGGATTCTCTGTACCCAAAATGGAAAGAGATAGTAATTTAAATGATGTAGCTGATAACAGCTTTCAGTAGACACTGTCATTCCAATGTTCAGTAAACAATAGTTTTGAGCATTATGGCCACTATAAATTTATCAGTTTCACTTCATTTTTTTAGAGTTGCAAAATTTGCCACAAATTTCATCAGATTTTTTGAAGTGACATATAGCAAAGTTCATCAAGAAAATTTCCAAATCTTTTGACAATAAGTGCTATCAGAGATTTTTAGATCCCCCTCCTTCGTGGAAATATTTATATTATTAACATAGAAAAACTTAGATTAAATTATTTTTCTTGGTAGCCTTGTATGTTCTATAAATCCATAGCAAATATTTGTTAATAAGGTTAATATGTTAACTTTTTTTTTTCCAAATTGCTGTTAATCTCAAGTACACTTTGGAAATCAAACATACAAACAGCTTGATACTTTATAATATAAAGTATGTGGGTGAGTTAGATCTGTCTACCTTACAGGCACAGGTATGGAGGGCTTATTTCATGGCATTAAATGGAATCATGGAATGTGGATAGAAACATAATATAATTGCAGAGGTGTAGTGATCCCTGAAGAATGGCCTCATCATCATCCATGATCAAGATGTCAACCAATGTAATGTGTTGTGATATTGTCCCTTATTACTCATGATTAAGTCAAATTAAAGTGGCACAAAGACCAGGAAACCAGCTTAGATGTTCACCAGAAGCATTCATATTCAGTCTCTGTGAGATTCAACTTATTTCTATGAGCTAGTGAATAATTCATTACCTAGTATGTATGATTTTTAAATAAAACAACCCTTTTAAAGATAATAATTACAAATATGTGAATTGTATTTTTAGTTAGGAAAGTAATGAGCTTGTACTGGTAAGCTATTTATTATTATATGGTCAGTACTTTCACACTTAACAGTTATTTTACTCTTTGTAAATTGTTCTGGCTGAAGGCTTTTTTTTCCTTTTTTGATATCTGCATAACTTTTGATTGTTGTGAGTCATTGAATGGGAACCTAATTATAAAACAAATTCAGCTATTCACTATATATGGCCACTAATAACATTACTATTAGCCTGTTAAAGCCTCTAGTCAGTTTTTCTCAATACTGAATTCTACTAAACACTGTAAACTCACAGTTTTGCATGACTTTGTATACAGTTAAAACCTCGGTGAAATTATATGTATTTGTTTATTTAATCTATATAAACGTATATATACTAAAGACTGAAGGTGTAACATGAATGAGATACCTCTCACCTCCCTAGTTGCCCCCTAAAATGTCCATATCCTAATCCCTGGAACATGTGAATGTTACCACATACAGCATAGCACAGACTTGTAGATGTGGTCAAGATAAGGATCTTGGGGTTATCCTACGATTATCCTAGCATATTGAAGTGGACCCAAATGCAATTACATATGTTCTTTTAAGATGGAAGTACAAGGAGATTTGACACAGAAAGAGGAAGAGAAGGCAGGGTAACAACGGAAGCAGAGATTGGAGTGCTGTGGCTTCAAGCCGGGGTATACTGCAACCCCTATAAGCTGGAAGAAGCAAGGAACAGATTCTTCATTAGTGGATGTAGAGGGAGCCTAGCCCTGCTGACCTTGATTTTGGTCCAGTGATACTGATTTTGGACTTCTGGACTCCAGAACTGTGAGAGACGTGTGTTGTGATAATCACCAAGTTTGTGATAATTTGTTGCAGCAGTCACCAGAAATGAATATACTGAGTGAAAGAGACAAACACAAAAACTAATGATTATGGTGCAGTGAGAGCCCTGTCAGAGCGATGTGGGAGAGGAACTGGGATGGCAGGCGTGGAGCACCAACTCTGGCAGATCAAGTTCTATAAAGCTACTTAGAAGATCCGAACTGAGACCTGAAGTAAAAATAAGGTTTTTCCAAGGAAGGAAAAGAGTGCCAAAATGCAGAAACAAAAAAGTGTGGTGAGGTGCTCGCTTAGGCAGCACATATACTAAAATTGGAACGATACAGAGAAGATTAGCATGGCCCCTGCACAAGGATGACACGCAAATTCATGAAGCATTCCATATTTTTAAAATGACTATAACTCAATTTAAAAAAGTTTAAAAAATACTAATAAAATAAATAAAAACAGCAAAAAAAAATGTGGTGAGTTTTAGAATACAAAACTGTATTTTGCAATGCCTATTTCATTTCAGGAAATATTAAGCCCTAAAATAATTTTCATTGATTTTTAATATTTTGATTAGTCATATATATCAAAGAAGAGTGTAAGTCTTTATGAAGAATTCTTGGAAAGAGTAATATCCTTTACACTACAAATAAGATAAAAGAATAATTCAGCATTACAAAAGAAAAGAATAATTATTATTTCCTGTCATTGCTAGTCACTGGGGGTTTTAGAGAAGTTATTACATGGAAATTTTGATTAAAGTCATCTCAACAGTGTTGTAGTTTAATCAGGTAGAAAGAGATATCATTTATTCCAGTTATACAAATAATCACTAGCCCTTTAAATGGTAATAAAAATAAGGCAACAATTTTAATTACAGATTTCTCTTCTCTTCTTTTATTTTATTTGGATTACCAAGAATTTTGCCTAGAAGTGTTTGGCCAAGTAAAAAGTAGAGAAAGGTCATTTCTCCATATTCTCTTGTCAAAATTAAATAATAGAAGTAGTGAGGATGCCTGAACAAAATATCTGATACTGTGCTGGGGACCCCTAGAAATTTTGCAGACTGGACAGAACCTGGATGAGTTTTAAAATCTATTTTCGAAGTTGATTTAAGTACTTGAGAGAGAGAAGGGTAATGAAAAGATGTTACAAATCAAATGGAGATTTACTAGGACAGGCACCAGGTATCAGTGGTTGGGCTGTGAGAACAAGAAGGGAAAGACAAATAAATTATAATACAAGGGACAATTAGATTATCCAGGGATGTCAAGAAAAGTAAAAGTAAAAAGGCAGCTGTTGATTTTAGTTCTCTTCCCAGAGCCAAGAAACCGGATTAGCTGATCAGTAGATAGTGAGAATTTCATTCCCACATCCTTCACAGCATTAGGCACTATCAAACTTTTCAGTTATGTAGGGAAAGAGGCCAAATTCAGGCACTTCCCAAAACACTAGGGAATAAGGAGTTTTTAAGAATGTTTTAGTCATGTTCATTGGGCTTCCCGTGGAAGCCTGACGCCAGCTCTCCTCCTCAGCATCTTTAGCTCACCCGAGACCTGGAGCTCACAGCTCCTTCCCACACCTTCTGGGAGTCTGGCCCAAATCCTTGGTCAGTTGAACTATGTCTACCTCTCAGTTAAAAACAGGTCTGTACACTCAGCCAGTCAGAGACATCTCACTTCACCTTTTACTTTGGAAGAGGGTTTTCTGGGATAATTGTCTTCAGTACGTTCCTCTTAATGCAAATTGAAGTAGAACTGAGAAGGAAATTAGAATTCATTTAGACAGATGGTAATATTCTGTTTTGTCTTGTTTTAATCAATGGTCCAAGAGAGGTTTCCTAATCATAAAACTTTAAAAATACTTCATTCATAGACGCAGTAATTATGCTTAAATGATGGATGGTGCATAGTCTGGGAAATCCCCTCTCTCTCTGCTTATTTCTATGAGTGTAGTTTCATTTTTTCCCTGTGTATATCACCTTTTTCTGGTATATACCTATAAAAATAAGATAATAATATAGTAGTATGATAACCTATAGGAGCAGTACATGTGTTAATATTCACTTATAGATCTATTTTAAATAGTTTACAATTTCTATTTCTCATTTTACTGCAAAACAAAAGATTTCTATGATTATCCTAAAAATATGCTTAGCCCTTAGTTTTGTAATGAGGTATTCAAGCATTTCTTGTACATTGGTAGTATCATCCATTTACAGAAACATACCTTTCCATTAATTTTCAAGGATTTTTTTGTAAGTTGTATCCATTGGCAATTCTATTAACAAAAAATATAGTCTTATGCTCTATCTCTCTGATTTTTAACTATACCAGTGTAAGCCTGGAAACCAGTTATTCCCAAATTTTTTTGTCTTCTAATCTCTAGACAACAAATTATTTGTTTGTCACCATTTGACAATAATAGGGAAACTAGGCTGAAAAACAACTACCAGTTTAATCAGCCCAATATACCATTGTGAATTTTACAAAAATCACAGTTGTGCTTGGGATACTGTGTTAATTTATTTAGAATTTTAACAGGTCTTATCCTTGCCCCAGCCTAACAGATATAAGGGAAACTGCAGAATGTCTGCATTAGTACTCTTTTTTTTTTTAAGTATGTAAAGTGGGATTGGCTTTTGCTATTCCTGCAGCCTTTTGTGCAGCTGAAAGAAGGAAAATACAGCTTTTATTATTCTAGAAATAATACAGGGTGGTCTAGTAATTAGCCATAAGATTTTATAAGATTGGGACCTACTTGACATTAGATAATCACTTTGGAAAAGTAAAGGTTTTGAATGACTCAAGATAATATACCTATTGTCACTCTTTAAATTCAGAAACATGGATAAATTGGGAGTTTGGGATTTGCAGATACTAACTATTGTATATAAAATAGATAAACAACTAGGTCCTATTGTATAGCACAGGGAACTATATTCAATATCTTTTAATAGCCTATAATGAAAGGAATATGAAAAGAAATATATATATATAACTGAATTATTGTGCTGTACACCAGAAACCAACATTGTAAACTGACTATGATTCAATAAAAATAAATTTAAAAAAAAACTTTTTTTAAACCCAGTCTGTAAAAGCAGGCTAAAAATCATTTGAAAATAGACTGATTTGGGTCCCGGGTAGGCATTTACAATGGGATCTCTCCCCACTTTTTGCTACTTTCACAAAAAAAATGGGAATGTTTTAAGTGATTTTTTAAAATGAAGTTGCTTCCTAGAACAGTGTAGAACAGAACAGTCTTTCTTGGCATGTAGACATTTTCTGTTCTACTCCCTACTATGACCTAATTCCAAAGTCAACATTCCCTTTTTGCAGTGAGGCTGGAAGAGTTTCTGCCTCATAATCGAAGCTATCACATAGTTGAGCTTATTGTGCTTTTAGAAATTGTGAATTTACCTGCTTTCAGCCAGATTCTCTTATTACTATTAAGTAGTCTTCCTCCAAATTCCATTTTATTTATTCATAATAGAATCTGTCTCTAATTTTTAAGTATAATTGAAATAAATTAAGTAATCCTTCTACCCAAGCTTGAGCCATTTCACATTTAATATTCTTTACAGGAAAATCCATTTTGGATCTATATATTCTACTAACATCACATTTTCCACTTTTACTTTTTCAACTGCAATGTGGTTTATTTCCTGAAGTTTTGCTTTGACAAGTGTAATTTTGTCATTATAAAACATGAGTTTTTAGTACTGTACAGTTACATTTCTTTTGGTCTTACAGCAAGTAATTCTTGCCAGAAAGCATCTTGTAATCTATTTCTTCACGAGTATAGAAAGAAATAGAAAATCTTGAGAAGCATATTAAACATCCCTTGACAGTTTGAAACTAACAGGCCCCCTTCTTAATTACTTTCCTCCATTCCCAGAAGATTGCTAAGGAATTCTTATTGCTGTTCCATGGATATATATTTCACAATTAACAGTATACTATATTTTTAATCAGTAGATTTTTAAAATAATTAATGACATAATTCTGTATGTTAATCAGAGATGAAAAGCTCATCATGAATATAGCTTGAAAATACTCTTTCAAGGGAAAGATTGCTACCTGTTTTTTACTTGTATGTTTTGCTTATGGAG
This sequence comes from Camelus dromedarius, assembly GCF_036321535.1. Classification (NCBI taxonomy): domain Eukaryota; kingdom Metazoa; phylum Chordata; class Mammalia; order Artiodactyla; family Camelidae; genus Camelus; species Camelus dromedarius. The sequence continues at coordinate 55,570,715 of NC_087438.1, forward strand.
GTATAATTACCATAAAGTAAAATTCATGATTCTGAGTTGTATAGTGCTATGAATTTTGACAAACATACAATCAGGCTAGGAAATATTTCCATCCTCCCCAGAAGTTTTTTCACGACTATTAGTAGTCAGACCTATCTTCCCACACCCAGCGCTGGCAACACTGATCTGTCCCAATAGTTTTGCTTTTTCCAGAATATCATATAAAATCATGCAGTATGTAGCCATTTTGAGTCTGATGTGATTTATGTAGCATAATGCCCTTGAGATTCTTCCACGTAGAACTGTGTCAGTATTTCATTGCTTTTAATGAGTAAGACTCTATGTGTGGATGTAGCATATTTATTTATGCACCTTATAATTCTTTCACTATTAATTTTATTATTATTATTAATGTTTAGCTATTACTTTACAATACTTACCAGGTACTATGGCAAACTTTTTATATCATTTGAATGATTTAATGCTCCAAATTATAATACAGTATTTTTTTAACAACAGAAGCAGACTTTAGGTTTGAATCTCATCTCTTTCACTTATTAGTTTCATGGCTTTAGGCAAGTTAACACCTTTTAATTCTATACAACTATGCAAATGAGATGATAATAATACTACCTTATAGGGCTGTTGTAAAGATTAAAAGAGTTAATATCTATAGGTACTTATAAGAGTGTCCAGTTCTTAGTATTCAGTAAATATCAGTTATATTTTGTTATATACTTTTGAACAGCCATATAAAATAGGGATTAATATCCCCAATTTGAAGAGGAATCAAGCTCAGAAAAGTTTAGACTTCCTCAAGATCATGTGATAACTAAAGTAATGGATACAAGATTTTGATCCAGTTTATTTGACTCCAAATTGGGTACCTCTTCCATAACAAGACACTGATTATTATTAAATTAAAACCACTGATTCGTCCTCTGACATTATGGCAAATGTGACATCCTGAAAGATCCTTCCACCAAAATATAAAATGCTTGAATTACAAACATACATATTTTACTAGTGTACACAAAAATGAGATTAAAGTTATGAGAATCTTTAAGACCAAAACAACAGCAAGCTGAAGCCAAAGCAGGCTCCTTGCCATAAGCAGTAAACAAACTGAAAACTAGGGCTGCCCTGAGATAAAAATGCTGATTAAGTACAGCCACTGGGAGACTACAGTAAGCCCTGAGCCCCCTTGGGTAGTGCCCCCTGCTCTCAGTAGATATAAACACAAATCCTCTCTGAAGGAAAGGCCTTAGATTTTTCAAGGAACAAGTTATTTCAGTTCTATCAAACTTTTCTGGCAGAGTAAATGGAAGAACACTCCCAAGTCATTCTGTGAGACTAACATAACTTCAATTCCAGAATCAAAAACAAATAAAAAAACCAAGAGCTTGACAAAGAAAATTACAGACCAACGTTATTCCTGAACATAGGTGGGAAAATCCTGAATAGTTTTAGAAAACTAAATCTAGCAGTGTATTTTTAAGCATAAAAAATTTTGATGAAAAAATTGGGTTTATTTCAGGAAGGAATAATTATAACATACAACATTAATAGACAAAAGGAGGTAAAACATATGATCAACTCAATTGGTGCATAGAAATTGAATAAAATTCACCACCCAAAAATAAGAAAATTTCTTTGAAAATTAGGACTTATAGAAATATCCTTATGTACTTAACAAAAAATCATGAGAAATAGAAACATTTCTTCAAATCAAGATTCCCATGATCACTAGTTCTATTCAGTATTGTATTGGAGGGTCTAGCCAATGCACAGAGAATGAAAAGAAATAAAATGTATAAATCTTGGGGGCGAAAAGACAGTTTTCAGTACTTATAGTTCATATAATTGACTATATAGAAAGTCCAAAAGAATTTACAGATAAATATTTTGAATTAATAAGAGATTTATCAGAGTGGCTCAATACATGATAAAAATACAAAACTCAATTGAATTTTTATATACTAGCATCAAACAATTAGAAAATATAATTCAGAACATATAAGTATTAAATTAGAAAAAGGTAGAGTAAATTTTAAACTTTGAAGGATGGGAAGTTCAGTCTCATAAAAAATTTCAGTTCTCTCCAAATTGTCTGTAGAATCACTCCATTTATAATCAGCATCCCAACAAGACTTTAGCAAGTTGTTTCTGAAATTTACATAGAAAAATAAAAGGCTAAGAATAGCCAAAAGTAGTTCTGAAGAAGATTTAAATGGGGGAACTTTCTTTACCAAATATCATTATTTATTGTAAAGGAATCGTAAGCAGTGAAGTATGGTGTTGACACTGACATAGACAGCTAGGTAAACTAAATAAGAGTCTAGCAGTACACCCATGCAGATTTTATATGTAACAAAGTGGAAGGACAGTTCACTAGGGAAAAGATCAACTGTTTACTAGGACAGTTGATTTTCTCTTTGAAAAATGATGAAATTTTATTCCCTCCTCACACTTCCATGAAAATAAATTTCAAATGGATTAATAATGTGAAGATAAAGGGCAGTAGTTTAAAATGCTGGAAAACACAGGGGAATATTTTTAAGGTTTTGAGGAAAAGTTTTGTAAACAAGGCTGAAGGAGTGCAACCCATAGAAGAAGACATTAATTGACCACATTAAAATAAGGAGCCTGTGTTCACCAAAAGATACCATAAAGACAATGACAAGCTACATACTGAGATAAAATATTTGTAACCTATAGAACCAAAAAAGAATTTGTATTCTCTTCCTAAATCAATAAAGTAAAAGGCAAGCAACAATAGAAAAATGGGCCAAAGACTTTGGCAGGCATGTCAGAGAAGAGATACACAAATAGCTTGCAAACAGGAAAAGATGGTCAACTTCATTCATTCTTTATAAGATTACAAAAGAGGAAGGAGAAACTTTGTAGTAGAGAAGCATGGCAGACACTAGCTTGTGATCAAAGTGAACAGCATCAGTAATGGTGCAGACTGAAATCTTACCCCACATGATGGGATGTGATAAGAAGACCACAGCAGCACTTCTGTCATAGCCCTGTCAAAGCTGCATAACTTTTATCAAACCAGGAGAGAAAATCAGGCAGACTCAAATTAAGTACACTCTACAAAATAACTGGTCCATAACCCTTCAAATTACCTCAAGGAATGACTGAGGAACTGAGAAAGAAGACTGAAGAGAAGTGACTTTACTAAAGTAATGGATGACTTTGAACTGGATCTTTATGTTGAAAGGATATTACTGGGACTCTTGGAATCTGAATGGAGGCTGAGAATAAGATGGCACTAATGTGTCAGTGTTAATTTTTTTATTTTGATGGTTGCATTGTGGTCAAGTAGGAGAAGGTTTATAAGGACAATTGTTCTCACCAAAGACTCACTAAAGTAGTGAGTTAGCAGGGCCATCACCTTGGCAACTTACTTTCAAATAATACATTCCTACAACTTTTCCTTTCAACGTAAAAAGTAAAATTCCTTTAAAATGCTACAGCGACACACATTGCTATATGTACAATAGATTAGCAACAAGGACCTACTGTACAGCACAGGGAACTATATTGAATTTCTTGTAATAACATATAATGGAAAAGTATCTGAAAAGAAAAAAATATGTATGTATATGTAGAACTGAATCACTTTGCTGTACACTTGAAACTAACATTGTAAATCAACTACACTTCAATAAAATTTTTAAAAAATTAAAAATAAAAGTACAGAGAGATACCATTTAACATCATTTTAGCAAAAATTTAAAAATTCTGACAGTATCAAGTGTTGGAGAGGAACTGATCAACAGGAACTCTTAAACACTGCTAATGGAAGGGGAAATTAGTTCAAACATTTTGAAAAGCAATTTGACATTGTTCTGTAAAAATATTAAAACATTCACATACAGTATGACCTGAAAATTTAGATCCTAGATCTATTACCAAAGAAAAATTCTAGTGTATATGCTCTAAAATTTCATATAAGAATGTTCATAGCAGTGTTGTATTAGTTATATAAATATATACAAGTATAAAATGTATACGTGTATATAAAATCACATAATACACAGCAGTGAAAATGAATGAAATGACTCAATCATAGTTACTTAATGTTGAGTGAAAGAAGCAAGTCACAGAAGACTAGCTATGCTGTAATTCCATTTTTATAAAACTCAAAAATAAAGCAACATTTATACATTATTTAGGAATCTGTATATGTGTAATAAAACCTTCCCTTTAAGGCAAAGGAATGGTTAACACACAGTGTAGGATAGGGTTATACCTCTGTAGGGAGGCAAGAGGAGAAGATTGGAGGAGGAGCTTGTTGGATGTAACCATAGTGGTAATTTTGTATTCCTAAGTGATAGCAATGCGTTCATTTGATTCATTATTATGCTTTATATTTTATGTACATTTACATAGTATATGTATATAGTATGTATCCAATATTACATAAAACTATTTTGAAATTACTGAAAATACTGAGGAGTAATTTAAGGTAATAGGTTTGGGTTTTCCCTTTTTATGCTGGATAGAAAGTGGAAAACATAGCAAATCAACCTGCCAGGACATTTTTGACTGTGTAGTCAAACAATAAACAAAAGAAAACCCTGGGACTAACACGTTAAAATTCTGCTCAGTATTCTGTCCCAAGGGCCCAGGTTATTTGAAATACTTACAACTGTTTCAACCTCAGTCTTAAAGTCCAGCAGAGATAGTTGGACACGATACTCTGGACACCTTTGATGCTGTGTGCCCTCCTGGTATATAGTTTCCTAACCAAAGCGTTACATAGAAGTAGACTTTGGCATGTAATTTTCTTTGTTTTAAAGAGCTTCTTTGAAGCAGAAAATTAAACTCTTAAAAGGCCTCACTGTTAACTAAAGAGGTCCGTCTCTACTTGTCAGACTGCTCCGACATGTGAAGAAAACAAGCAGATCGATTATGTAAATAGGTAGACAGCTTTATGAAACACAGACTAGTGACCCTTGGAGCTTAGAGAATCAATGTTGTAAAACATAGATGATCCCTGACAGCTTTTACATGGGCTTTGTTTATCTGCAATGAATCCATATATATTGAATCAATGTTTAAAGTATATGCAAAAGAAAACATTCGTAATAATTTAACGCTGAGCTCACATTCTAAAGTATTGTAAATGGATGTTTACCCTAACAGTCATTAATTAGATATATAGGAGTTGCATGGCCCCTAAACATTTTATTTTCTATTGAAGTAAAATCCTTTGAAAAGGAGAGGATATAATGTAAACTTTATTGGCACAATCTTTACTGATAAAATGCAGCAATAGACATCTGTCCCAAAGACATCTGACTGAACACATATAATCATCACTTACCTCGCCACAAGGATAATGTAGCAAAGGCGCAGAAGAAGAGTTTATATTTGAACATCTCAAAGTACCCATTTTTGTATTTTCCACTACTCTAGGATGGCTAGTGCCATATGGCTTCCACATAAGTGGACCTGTTACTAATAAACTAGGACTGATGTGTAATTACGTTTTCAGTGATTCATCTGTGAAACACCCTGGGTTATTTTACATGGAAGCATCTGGTTCACATGTGTACAGTGGTTATTCTGTGGTGATTGACATCTGTATTCTTCTAATAAAGTCTCGGTTGCCCAGATGTGAGCTGTTGCTTTCTTTCTCATACAGACAAAACCTGCATTTGAAAAATCCTTACCTTGACCCTGAATATGAATGTTTCAATCTTCTAGACACACACACACACCCTACTCGCACTGTAACTAGGATGTAATATAAATATTTCATGCAATGTGTTTCAGTTGTTGAACAGATGTATATAGGCACCTTTATCTCTTTTTATGTTTGTTTATAACATGACATCTGTTTTAGATTGTAAGCTCAAAGAGGGCAGTGACCATGTCAGTTTAATATTATGCAGACAATGTCCAGTAAAGCATAATTCACGTTCAAATGTTTGGTAAGTATTCTTCCATTAAGATGGTGATGTTAATGACTTTAACGAAAAACAGAGTTTATAATATGACTGTAAACACCTTTTTGCACTTCAAGAAATATTTGCTGTAAATGGCCCTGCTTTCAATTTCAGATATTATAATTAGCCAGATAACACATAAAGCTGTGTTGTTTTGAGCAGAATTAGTGTACTTTATTTTAGAATAATTCTCTAGTGATGTGTGATACGAGATTTTAAAGAGGCAGAGTTCAAGGCAGGTGTTGTGAGGATGTAGCATTTTAGCTGAGCCTTCAAGAGTCAGTAGAATTTGGGCATGTAATAATGAAGGGAGAGACATTCGAGACAAAGTTAAAAAGAGAAAGATGTTGTTGGTTAAAAGCATGGCGGAGGTCAGCAGACCTGGGTTCAAGTCTTGCACTGGCCATTTATGAATTGTGAGAACTTGGGTGAGTCACTCAAATATATAAGATTTTGGTTTCTCATCTGGAAAATAGAGGACCATAACAGGACACAGGCTTATTGTGACAATTACATGAATAAAGAGTTTAACACATACTTGGCCTTCAGAGAACATTTAATACATGTTAGCTGTTATTCTCGGTGATAGATTAGCATTGTTAAAGAGACTTTCAACAGAATTTTGAATATTGAATTTGAAAAAAAAAAAAAAACCATGGATGACAGCTCCTGGCCCTGTTTGAAGATCTACAACTTCTAGTTGGGATTCTTATTTGTACCAAGAAAGATCAAGGTCCTCCTCTAAAAAAGTCATCTTTTTCCCTCTTAAATTATTCTCTTCAATTATGTACGTGGCAGAGTGACATCAGATCATAATCATGTACTTGAATTAAAGTATCAGTATCTTAATGAGTAAGAAACTTTTTTCAATGAGTAAGTCACCTTTGGGTTTTTTGTTTTGTTTTGTTTTGTTTTGTCCTTTTACTTATTCTCTGTCCTCGAGGCTAGAAGTGTTGTCTACTCTTAACTCTTCTTGAATCCTGTGAACTATCCCACTGCCTTATTTCCAAATTAATAATAACTATTTATTTCATGTATAAGAAAGAGACTTTGGCCTACACTTCCACTAGCAGACACAAAACAATTATCTTTTGTAATAAGTCAGATGATCTAATCTAATTTTTCCAAGAAAAATAAATAAAAATAGCTGTCAGTATCTAATATTTATGAGATTCACTTCTGCAATAGTTTTTTGTTGTTGTTCATTTGTTTGAGGGGGGTGGTGATTAGGTTTATTTATTTATTTATTTTAGAGGAGGTACTGGGAATTGAACCCAGGATCTTGTACATGCTAATAAGCATGTGCTCTACCACTTGAGCTATACCCTTCTCCTGCGATCCACTTCTAAAGTACAGTGGCAGAATCTTTTATGGCCTGGAAGCAAAGTTGGGATGGTTTTTAATGAGAAATGTAAAGAATTATTTTATTATTTTCTATATTGATAATATATAAGTATTTTAATGAATACTTTCTTCAATTTCCCAGGTTTTAATCACTTTTTTCCCTAGGTTTATATGGATAGTTACTGTGGTTGTTCACAGTAATTTAGAACAAGTAATTAAAATGTATATATCCTACTTTCTTGTTCGTAAACTGTATTTCTCCCTTTAGCATTCCTAAGAGTAAGAAATTTCAGGAACTATAGTCTTACCCCTAGCCATTTTCAATTAGAATTAAATAGACCTGTGTCTTAATAACATTACTTAGAAAGAGTATATTCAGGGATGTTCACTGAGTTGTGATTTATAATAAGTATTTAAAATTTTTCCAATTTTTGACTATGAATCGAGATCAGTTATATTTTTAAGGTAGCCCAATATGATGGAATACTATGAGGCCATTCAAAATGATCATGTAGACCCATTTATTGACAAAGAAAGGTTTTCTCTAGTGAATTATTAAGGAGAATATAATAAAAAGCACTTTTTATAGCATAATTATTTTTAAAAGATTTATATGTATATAAATTCAGAAAAGATATACACTAAAATATCAACAGGTGAATGGATAGGATAATGTTTATTCTATTTTAATGAAGTTTTTGAAGTGTTTGTAATATGCATATATTACTTTACATACCAAAAAATAAATAATTATTTTTGCTTGCATCCACTAGAATTGTTACAAGATTTTAGAATTTCTATAGGGAAATTCTATAGAATTTCTATATAGGGAAATTCATTATTTATTTTCAGCAAATGTTTAAGAAGTAACTCTTTTACCCTAAGAAAATTTTTTTTTATTTTGATTCAACACCTAGAATAAGTTAAGGAGAGGAGGTAATACAGGAAATTTAGATTTATAACTTTGAATGAAGTCCAAAAGTTGCACTGTTCTCTTCTACCCTGAAAATGTAATACTAGAGTTTTGGATCTAGAAGGGACATTCAGACGTGGAAATAGCCTTTTAATCCCATCCCATCTAAATGCTGAATATTTGGATTAGGTTTGTCTGGATAGTATCTATCATTATTTTAATAAACTTGCCATGAATATAAATAAATATTTCCCTTAAATATTTAGTGTTCTGATGCAACAATCAGTTCCATTTTCTTTATGAGAAAAGTTGCTTAAGGAAAGGAAACAAGTTATTGCTGTTATGAATAAAAATTAGTTTTGTTTTATTTTTTTATTTTATTTTATTTTATTTTATTTTATTTTATTTTATTTTATTTTATTTTATTTTATTTTATTTATTTATTTTTTTGTTAGTGGAGGTACTGGGGATTTAATCCAGGATTTCATACATGCTAAGCACATGCTCTACCACTTAGCTATAGACCCCCTTATTTTTTCGTTTAATTTTATTTCATGTTTTAAAATTACTTGTGATCATTAACAGCTAAGTATCTCTTCAAGAGTTGTGGGAAATTACCTTGTAGGAAACATCAAATAGCATTTTATGTGTAATGTGTTATAACTACAAATACAAATAAGCCATCTATAAGCACCAATGTGTTCCTGACATCTAGATTCGGAACTTAAAGTATTTTTTAATCTTATAAATCAATACTTTGTACTTCATCATTGCATGTTATATTTAATTGTTTAAATATATTGTTTTTCTAGTCTCAACGAGATTGTGAGATTTTCAAAGTCTGGGATTATGTTTTACGTGTTCATCTCAGAGGCTAGCACAGTGCCTTATAGTGAGAAAATAATAGTTGAAGTAAGAAGTGTATGAAAAACAGATTTTTATGATTATGTTGACCACTGGTTCTCATCATTAATACTTTCTAATAGAGTGTTTATATCATAGGCTAAGTAGTCTTAGTGGAATGATCTGAGATAATCTACTATTTGTAACATTTCTTTAAAAATGTGTCCTGAGTTTGTTTGAAAACAAATTCTATTAAGAATATTTCTTTCCTAAGTTGTAAATCTCTTGTACCTGGTTAAACTATACAAAGATAACCGTGGTTCCTGACTTCTGGAAACTTAATATTCTTACAAATGGGATTTTTAAGTGTTCCTTCTAATCACTTCCAAATTTCTCAGCTTTAGAAAAGTGTCCAGTAGTAGAGTAGAAAATATCAAACATCTTTCTTCTTTTGCAGTATGATGAAGGGGTCTATTTTTACAAAAAGCAATAAAAGAATGCACTATAATAGACAGCAATTTAAAATAAAGTTTTAAGATTTTCTCTTTTTATCCATCCATAGAGGCCCAGTGACATTCAGAGGGGATTTGGGAGTCCCTTAAATATATAATTAAGGGAATATATATATATATATATATATATATATTTTTTTTTAAGGGAAATTATGATCAGACTAGAACCAGCTGAATATTTTCCACGCATGTTTATAACCTATTCAATTTTCATGGTTGTCTTTTGGGGCTGCATGTGAATTTATGGATGACAGCTTTTCTAATTCCAAACAAGTGTTAGAATTTCTTGGTTTAACATTTTAATTTCTGTTTATGGTTTCTGATTTTTGAAATGTGATTCTTCTTCTTCATTGGTCACTGATAGTGAGATTGATGGTGATAATTCCCTGTTGCTAACAGGGGTCACATTTCCTCTCAGAATAAAGAATGTATGGAGCTGAAGGTTTTATTTCACTTCTGTTTTTTACTTGAAAGTATGATTGCTTCTCATTTTTCCTTATTGTTTCTCAATAGCCAGACAGAAGAGGTTTAAATTGACTAATATTCCTAAAGCCTAAGTAATAATAATAATAACAATAACAGCAACAACAACAATTTAATGAAATTTAAGTTAATAGAAAGTCCAACTGACTAGAATCTTCCAGTAGTTGGGTTCTGAGTGTGTGTTTACTTAGAAATTGACCATCATTTGCTATGCGGCTTTTAGCCATGAGAATTGAAATGCCATTCATTTAACCACAGGTCTCTCTTCCCACACATTCCAGTCAAGTGGAGTATAACCATTCTAATGGTATTACTGTGAACTTATAATCATATACACTCATAAACATACAAAACTACTTGGACAAATAAGTAATTTAAGTTACGTCATAAAGGAAAGTGATCTAACTAGTGGCTGGCAATTGTCAGAAATGAAAATTTCCTCTACTGCCAATACTTTTATTCATTATTATACTGGAGGTCCTATCCAGTTCAAAAAAGCAAGAAAAAAAAAGAAAATCCATAAACATTGGAAAGTGTAAAATATAATTATTTTTATTTGCAAATGATGATTATGTGCACAAAAAATCCAAAAGACTACAAGGAAACTGCTACAACTAACAAGTGAATCTAGCAAGATCATAGCATGCAATCAATATGCACAAAATCAATTGTATTTCCATATACTAGAAACAAGAGTTAGAAAATATAATTTAAAAGATGTCATGTACACCAGCATAAAAACATCAAATATCTAGTTTAAAAAGGTAATGAAAAATGTGTAAGACCTCTACTCTACTAACTACAAAACTTAAATGGTAGAAATTAAAGACCTACATAAAAGAGAGATACACCATGTTCTCAGAGTGGATATTTCAATATTGTTAAAATGTCAGTTCTCACAAACCGATGTGTAGATTGAGCAACATTCTGAACAAAAATCCCAGCAAGTTTTTTGTTTGTTTTTGTGGAAAATTGGTGGAGGGGAGTAGCCAGTCTTCTTTTAGCAATATTTGACTATTTGGACTACTTTCATGCTATATTCATTAATAAATGTTAATTTTAAAAAATGAAATTAAAATTTCCTTGCTGAACTATGTATTTCATGTGATGGCATTTCTAAAACTATGTATAGTTGCCCTTCTGATCTGGAATGGTTTTTATTCTGTGTAAATTGTATGTAAAACGAGCTATAGTTTTTTCACACTCTAAGAGAAAAAAAAGGCAAACACCCTCAACAAGACACTTCTTAGTCAGTTTCAACACACAAAGTTCTTTATTTTAGGAATTGTGCCAAATTCTGAAATAAACAGTGATTCTAATCATAGTCCCTGTTCTCCAGTTGCTTACAATGTGACAAGCATGTACAGAATTAAAGTTTATGGCTGATATTCCTTCCACTGAGAGGTGGTTTCAGTGTTTCCTCCCCTTGAATCTGGGTGGGCTTTTGACTCAGGAGAATTCAGGAGAAGTGATGCTATGCGATTTGCAGAGGCTAAGTCAGGTAAAGGCACCTCATGCTTACAGTCTTATGCTTTCATGTGAGAAGTCTGACTATCCTAGGCCCCCGTGCTGCAAGGAAGCCAAGCCACAGAAGTCTCCAGGAGCCAGTCCTAGTCTTTCAGGGCTCCCAGCCAAGCACCAGATAGGAGTGAATGAGCTTTCAGAGGATTCCAGCTCCCAACCATTGTGTCAGCCCCAGTTTTCCAGAATTCACAGCATCAGTCCATCCTCACTGTGCCCTGTGCATATTCCTGATTTACAGAAAGTATGAAAATACTAAAATTGTCATTGGTTTGCGCCCTTAAGTTTATGGTGGTGTGTTACACAGCAGTGGTTACAGGAACAAAGACCTACTTGATTTAAGATGTACTATGGGAGAACAGGAGATAATTAATTCCTCTGCCTAGGAGTATATGGAACACTTTCCAGAAGCAGTGACATCTGAACTTGGCTTTTAATGAGTAGGAGCCTGCTAAGGAAGAAGGTAGGAGAAAGAGTCCTCAAACTGAGGGAACTATACGGAAAAGTATGGCAATCAAGCCAGAATGACGTGTATGGTAGATGAGAAATTTGGTATGGAAGAGCATTGGATAGTTAGAGCCAGAAAGACAGGCAATAAGCTAGAAATTATGCAGTAACTTTTTCTTCTTTTGCTATGTCAAGAGATTTTCCATTATAACCTTGTAGGAGTACAAAGTAATAATCAGACTTGTGTTGTAGAAAGATAATTCATTTGTAGCAGTTGGAAAATGGGCTGAAGGAGAAAGCAATAAAAGGCAAGGAGAAAAGTTAATAATTGTATAGTTCAGATGGCAGATGATTAAAGCTAAGATATATAGCTTTTTTATAGTAGCAAAATAAGATCGGTTAGGTAACAATAGTTATTTAAATTGTTAATTGATAATTTACTGAGTTTGTTCAAGCCTGAATAATTAAATGCTACAGCCAGTTCCTGCATTTTGGCAAGTCACACCAATGCCTTTATGAAACATTGATTTCATTACATTTGTTAATGATATTTCTGAATGCCATGTAAAAGCTTCCTCTGCTATGAATTTTGGATACTTATGATGAAATAATACTACTTTTATATTTTTAAGGCATTGATTGCAATGGTGGGACATTTAAAGAAATTAGACCAAACTGTACCAGTTAAGACACTAGTGGAACCATATGTGACACTCTGCCTCTTCAAAATACGTGACAGTTTAGTGAAAATTCTGGTAAAAAAAAAAATTGGCAATTTACATAATCATAAAGATATCACAATAAGAAAATGTATATGGTGCAGTTAGTAAATATAGTTAACCCACAACTGTAGTCAACTGCTTTCTGTGTGGATTTGATTGAAGTTTAGTAGTGACATTTGAACTTTTATTGGCATCATAATACCGTACATGTAATAAGCTTTTCCAGGGCAAAAAGGTTAGATTGGTCTTTAGCCAGACATTCTGAGCACATGGACAGAGTCCCCCATGGCTTGTACCACTTTATCTCATGGTGAATTGCAGCCAGTTGTGAGGTATAGTGGTTTGTTTTTTAAAAAATATATATATATATTCTGCCTGTCTATACCACTTGGTTTTACTTTACACTTTAGTTATATTTTTAAAGTCAGCTGAAAAGTTTAATCTTTTTAATTCAAAATCAAAAGCTACAGATTTTTGTAGATTGTTTCCATCTGCCTTCTTGCAGTGCTCTGAACCCTTTGCAGCATGTCTCTTTAAGACAGAAAGACCATTTCCCAGAATTTGAGTGGAGCCTCTCTGTATATTCACCCATAAGACCACAATGAATTTGTAGACTTGCAAAGAAATGAGTTTTGAGTTTGTTCATTTTATATATTGGTTGTAGGATACTCATTTTGTCTATAAGTTATATGATGATGTTGGTGATGTTACAAAATAGTCTGTCTTCTTTAAAATGTCTGGCTATCAAATCATTCTTAGTCACTCATTTCATGAAAAACTTTGGAAAATATTCAGGCAGGATTTGGAGCAGACTGATACTCAACAAATCAAAAGGGAAGGAGATAGGTAGGCCACGGCACGGGTGACAGGCTTGTTGCTTTGTGAGCTAAGGAATTAATTAGAGTAGGTAATTTTGAGAACACTAAGAATCAAGTCCACTAGCAAGAACTAGAAAGATGGGAAAATCTGTTAATTAAAATAGAAATTGCATTCTCTAACTGTAAAACAAAAGACAATGGAGCTTTAAGAAGAGAGAGAGAAGGCAAGGGAGGAGGAGAAACGTAACAAAGTGGGGTATTTATTTGCCAAAAGATACATCCTTCTTTGCAGGCATTAAAAAAAAATACCAGTGAAAAAATTCACCAAGTATTTCCTTGAAGAGAAAAAGCAAGTGGTTCTTAAGTGTTATAAAGGAGGTTTACTGGTGGTTAAGCTAATTAAGGATCAAAACTAGATTATGAGTAGGACAGAATGAGTCTATACATCAGGACATAATTGGCTTAAAAAAAAAAAAAAAAAAACTCCCACCGTTTGTTCGTCCGGAATAAGTCTGAGCAATTGGTTAAATTCAGTTTGGGTCTGATGCACAAAGGTCATTCAGAGCACGTTGTCAGGACAGACTGCAATAATTTGCAGGCCTGGTACAAAATGAAATGCAGACCCCTTTTGTTCAAAATTGTGAAGAATTTCAAGATAGTGACAGCAGAACATTAAAAGCAGGGATGAGGCCCCTCTAAGCTTGTGGCCCTGTGTGACTGACAGCACAAGTCACACATGCGTGAGGGTGGCGTTGTCTGTGGTTTTTTTAACTGTCTTACTATTGAGAGCTGCCACAGTGAAAGACAGCTTCTGTTGTGTTAACCCCCAGACAAGGGCGGCTGTATCTGTTTGGGGAGCTCACCACTCAGTGTTACTTCTGCTTTGGATGTTTGTTTCCCTCGTATCCTAAGCATCTCACACAATCTCTGACCCACAGTAAGCACTCTGTAAATAGTGGATGACTAAGTGATGGATGATGTGGTTGTCAGCCTATCTCAGTGATTCTGGTTCAGTTCATCTATAGATAAGAAGCCCTAAGGTGGGTTCTTATGAGCTTCAGGTCATATTGCACAGAACTTGAAGAGGCCCCCTCCAGCCAGCTTGAGGGTTTCTTTTAGCCCTGGGCCTTGTGTGTCCTGCTCTTTCTCAACCTGTTTCTCTATTAAGTGATCCTGAAACACATTTAAGCTGATAGGTTAGAATAACAGTTGAGCCCTGACCAAGTTAAAGCTGGAGTGGTGGCAGAATAATGTGAGCCCCCCACTGCAAAAAAAAAAAAAAAAGAAAAGAAAAGAAAAGAAAAGAAAAAAAGAATACATCAACATCTTAATTCCCGGAATCTGAAACTATGCTAAGAGCACATGGCAAAAGGAAATTAAGGTTGCAGATGGATTAAGGCTGCTAATCACCTAACGTTAAAAGTAGATAAATTATCATGGATTATCCAGGTAGGTTGAATGTAAAATAAAGGCTCTTAAGGAAGAGAGAGGCAGAAGGAGTGTCAGAGAAGGAGATGTGTCAGAGGAGGCAGGGTCAGATGCAGTGATGTGAGAAGGAGTCCACCTGCCATTGCTGGCTTTGAAGATGGAGGAAGGGAGGAGCCTCTGGAAGCTGGAACAGATTCTCCGCTAGAGCTTCCAGAGAGGAACGGAGCTCTGCCAACACCTTCCTTTTAGCCCAGTGAGATGTGGGTCAGATTGCCGACCTCCAGAACTGTGAGATAATGAATTTGTGTTGTTTTAAACCAGTATGTTATGGTAATTTGTTACAGCAGCAGCAGGAAACTGCAACAGCTGGTTCCACATTGTGGTGAAACGATCACTCCTGGTCCCTGTTTCATTAGAAGTCACTAACCTCCATGGCTGGGTATTCTTGTCTGCCCATGTTTTCTCCATTTCTTTTGGGAGCCAGATGCAGAATTCTGTCTTCCTCTTTGGTGTTTTTATTTTGCTTCACTAGAACACTACGTTTCGGGGTTCAGGCTCTAAGATGTATTCACAGGGAAGCAAGTAATGCCAGCTGTTCCAGAAACACTAGTTTCTTGGGATATTAGTAGTTGAGAGATAGTGAGAAAAGAGGCTGTGGCTGTCAAATTCATTTGTAAAACCCAGGTTAAACAAACTACTTTTTTTCCCTAAAACACTGTAAAAAGATATAATCTATATATAAGTTTTTCTTTTTTTAAATCTCAACAGTTTAAGAGAATATCCAGCAAAAAGTAGCCCTGTCCTTCTGCCCAAGTTCCTCTCTCCAGGGTTGGCCACTGCTAGTTTCCTGTGAATCCTTCCAGAGATATTCTGATAGTCCATATACGTATAAACACACACATACACCTGTAAATGTGTGTGTCACCCTGATTTTCTACACAACTCTTTTGTACCTTGCTTTTATTTTACCTAATAACTTAATTAACACATTTATGGAAGAACTTTCATAGCTCTAAATGTGCAATATGCACATGAAAGACTTAGGGGACTTAATGGTGAAAAATAAATATTTTCCATATATTTAAGACCACAGATTTTATTTTTTTGAGTGTCCTATGGAACTTCTGTTTGAGATACACTCCACAATACCAAGCTGCCTTCATCTGGAGTAGAAATAAGAATTCGTGACCCCATACACTGATGCAGCACTAAGGATATGGATTTTAGAGTGAGGGAAGCCTAGGTTCCTATCCTGGCTCCATTGTTAACTTGTCTGCCTGTTCATATCCACGTTTACTGGCTATGTGGCTTTGGGCAGGTTGCTTAACATTACTGAGCCCTCCTGTCAATACTGTCTGCCTCTTTTATTCAAGCATTTGTTCATTAATTAATACATGCAGTTACTGGAACATTTATGAGTCAGGTCAAATAAAGCAGAGCCATTCTACTTGAGAAGCTTCTAGTCTGGTGAGACAGGCTTCATTTGTAGCACACCAGGCAGCAAAAAGCAATGACCTGTTGTGAAGAATCATTTCCTATTCAGATGACAGTTTTCTACTTTTATAAAAGGCAGATCGGCAGTAGCAAATGTCATCTATACTACTTCAAAATTTGCAAAATATACAGGAAGTTTAATATAGGCTTTTTCAGGTATTGATTTTTTGAAGTACATATGGATTTTGATATTGCTCACCTAATGAAATACCAAAATAATGTTATTTATCTATAGGATAAGAATGACAAAAGTCTTTCAATTTATTATTATGAAATTCCTATGTAAGTTTTGACATCCTTATGGATTGTGGACATATTTACCTTAATGGTTGTGACTTTAAATATTCAATTATATAGAACTAGAGAATCTTATTTTCAAATCCGCTACATGAATATTTTACAGGGAAATTTTATAATTATTCTTTCCCCAGACCTATAAAGCATATCGGTACATCTTAGCATTGTGTATTCTTCATAATTCTCTTTGCTTCATTCAAAATTACTTATTTCAAAAGCATATTTCTATTTTCTTCATATTCTTGATAAAGCTAAACAGCAAACGAATATTCATTAGAAAAAATATTTAGGAAATTAATTGATGATAACTAACACAATTTCTTTTATTTGCCATTTTGGCTACCAGAAAGAAAGTTTCAGCTTCTCTTCGTTTTCTCAGACCAGTGAAATGCTGTCTAGGCTTATTGAATTCCAGACAATGTTTAGCATTTGTCTTACTGAATCCTGATGATTTCAGTCTGTTAATTTATTTAGGAGACGCTTTTGGTTTTTATAAGGTCAACTAGAAATGTGTAGCTATTTTCCCATTTATTTTAAGTTCAAATAGTTTTTAAAATACTAAAATTTAATTTGAAAATACAGTGGTATTGGTGATATCAAATCTTTAAGCTCATTACTTACAAGTATTCCACTTAAGAGATGTTTCTCTAATTGAGTTTATTCCATAATGTTAACTCTGTTAAAGCCATAGTTGCCTTCTTGTTAAATAGTAGCAAAGACCTAATACTTTGACTTGGCTGTTTTTTGTGGTCATTTTGATGAAGGTTTGATTTATTACATCCTAAAAAACAAACCATTAGATATTTGGCTTTTATTATTACCGAATAATGTATGTTCCAGCCAACGCTCGGTCTGTTTCTCTCCTAATACATTGCCCTTACCTCATCTCTCATCTTCATCCCTTGCCTCACATCTGACCTTTACCTCCATCCCAGGGGAGAGTCAGAGATGAGATGGGTGGATGCCAGGGAAGTTGGTAGTAAAACAAAGATCTCCTTCTGTTTCTCTCTCTCTCTCTCTTTATCAAAACGTGAGAGAAACAGCTGCTTAAGAATGCTCTGCTTTGGTGGCCAGACGGGAGTTGACTAGTTGGCCTTTTTGCTAGATTTTTCTCTGACCGCTGCAGTCCAAGAGATTAAGACTTTCTTCTTTCCAAAACAAAACAGTGCCTCTTCTTCCTGTCTATGATGAATCACAAGCATAGCAGCATCCTTCCAGGTTATTCTTCTCAACTCCAGATAATTCACAGTGGGTGAAAATAATTTGCCTAACATGTGTTTACAGATTCAAGCGGTCAAAGATATATAGAAAGCCAGCATTTGGATGGCAAATGGGAATAGCACAAGCTGTGGGCACGCAAAATAAACTTGGTTCTTGACTTCTGCAACAACTCTCTTCCCTGGTTCTCCCCATATCTCTTGAATCATTCTATTTCAGCCTCCTCTTACTCATTTCTTTCACTCGCCTTCTGCCCCTGCAGTTTTAGTATTTCCCAGGACTCTATACTAAATGTTTTCCCTCTGGTAGACTCTGGGTGATCTCTTCAACTCGTTTGCCTTTAGTGGCCAGTGATAGGGCAGTGACGGCTGTCTCTGTACATGTAGTCCAATCATCTCTCTTGTGGTCTGCATCTATAGAAGCGTTTACAAACTCAGCATCTGTCTCCATTTAGGTATCCTGCAGTCACTTCAGACTTACTCATGTCTACATGGAACCCTTTATGCATAGCACTGCCCCTTCTGTGTCATCATCTTCACGATAGCCAAAGTTATAAGACTCAGAACTCTTGAGAGTGTTGTCACTGAAGAGCAAATAAAATCCAGAACAATTATGCACATACACAGACGCGCGCGCACACACACACACACACACACACACACACACACACACACACACACCAGTGTTCAAATATTGCATAGTTTTGCATGTTTTTGACTTTGTGTAAATAGAATCATATTGTAGGTATTATTTTGTGCCTTGCTTTTTTGCTCAACATTATGTTTGAGATTTATGCATAGGTGTAGACATATCATAACTAATTGTATGAAAATTCTGACTTGCCCATTTTCCTGTGGAGACATTGGGTAATTTTCAGTTTTTCACTATTATAAATAATCCACCTATGAGCATTTGTGCATGTATCTCCTGACACACATATGCAAATGTTTTCCAGAGTATGTATTCTAGGAGAGGAATTCTTATACACCTGAGCAGTTGTTTTCAAATTGTTATCCAAAGTGGTTTCAAATGTTTACACTCCAGCCAGTAGTAATTTATCCTGTTATTTCATGTTCTCTGTGATTTTTGCTGTTGTTGGACATTTTCATTTTTGCTAATCTGGTGTAAAATATTTCATACTGGTTTTCATTTGCACCTCTTGGTTACTGGTGAAGTTGAGTTTATTGTCGTATGCTTACTTCCCCCTGCTGTTCCCTCTTCTTGGAAGTTCCTATTTTCTTTGCTATATATATTTTAAGTATGTTAGGTTTTTTTTAATTGTTTGTAGGAATTCTTTGGATAATAATCCTTTGTTAGTAGCATATGTTGCAGTATTTCCTCCTAGTTTGTGGCTTGTCTTTTCATTCTCTTCAAGGTATCTTTTGATGAACAATACTACTTACTTCTGTTGCTTCTAATATGATTGAATTTATCAATCTTTACCTTTATGGTTTCACTGTCTGCCTTAAAAAAGAACGTCTGTATCCTAAAGATACGCTCCTTTATTTTCTTCTAAATGCTTTCAAGTCTTACCTTTTCTCATTTAAATGCTTAATTCAACTGGAATTGAATCCTATTTGTATTGTGAAGGTAGAGATATAATTAAGCCACATACAAATTGACTTTTGGCTTTTGACTTCAGAACCACTGTTTGTGTCATACTCAAATAAGAATGATTTTTCAAGTGTCACAGTGCCATCAGTCATTACACGTTTTTCTGGATCTCTCAGTTTGCTCACATTGGCACCTTGATGTTTCAGGAATATTCTCAGAATATGTTACAAAATGCAAGTAATTAACTCCAAACAATACTAATGCTTCTCATTTGAATAAGATTGATATTCCAGTCATGGTAATACCAATGTTAAACTTGGCTGAGAAAATGTCTTTACAAAATGAGCCAATAACTGGATATATGATTTTTTTAAATGTTGGTAATTTAACTCCCAGAAAGGTAAAAGAGAAGTCAGTCATTCATTCTAACATTTCAGAGAAGCTTTCCCAGGATGAGATATTTCTTTTGACAAATCTGACTTTTGATCTACACGATTTATTGTTAATTAGGTGGTGGTATTGCAACTTTGATTCATGTTACAATGTGTGTGTGTTTTAATGCAATGTGAAGTCAAGTAATAAAACATAGAACTCTCTGTAACTATAGTATTAAGAACCTAAGCCGTTTTTAGTAAGGCTGTCATCATTTGGAGAAGTTTCATTGATTCACTTTATTTGAAAAATCCTTATATGTTAACCTTTAACTCTACAAAGATAGTTTCTTCTTCTGTCATTAATCTTTCCTTTTTATTCACATTTTTCATTTATTCCACAGATATTTGTTGAGAATCTGTGTTTTGCAAAGTAGTCTATACTCAACTATTTGAGCAAAAATGTCTTAGAATTCAGAGACTGAAAGAACTCCAAGACCATTTGTAGTAATCCTAACTTTCCACAACTTAAGTTAAGAAACAAATCCAGAAAAGTGCAGCCACCTGACCAAAATCTTAATGTGGGGAAGCATAAATAAAAATCTCCTAACCTTGAATTCGGAATTCTTCCTGTGAATCATGTTGTCCATAAAAACTGTCTGAAAAGTCTACTTGAATCCTAAATTGATATGTTTATAGAATTCCTGACAGAATAAATCACTGTTTGTGAACAAATTATATCACATAGTCCTTGCCTTCAAGCTACTTTTAAAGTATTTAGGATTAAAAAAGTCTTTGAAAAAAAAATAGAGAAACTAAAAAGTTTAACTGAAAGCTTCCTGAGGGCAGGAATCCTGTGTTACTTTTATCAAATTTGTTATATTTTCCTAGCACAGTGAGCTAATCATAGTAAAATATTAAATGAATTAAACTATATATTGAAATATTGGATGCAGATGTTAGGTACTTTGAGTGATTAGAAAAAATAAAAATCAGCCTGAATGTAGAAAGTAAAAAAAAAGTCTTCATGGAAGATTTAGAATTTAAAGTGGACCATAGTAACTAATGGTTAAAATTTAATTAGAAAGAAAGGAACTCCCAAGTTCTAAGTTTCAAATTACTTATTTAGCTCACTTTTTACTAAGACTTTAGATACAAGTTCTCTGAGTTATTTGCTTTTGAATTTCACCTAAGCATGAATTCTTGGAATAAGCATGTTCATGGGAAAATGATGTGATAAATATGCTAAAATACATGTATAAGGATAATATTTCTTGTGTTGTTTATAATGGATTTTAAAATAGAACTAACCTAAATTTTCATCAATGGATTAATGGTTAGTACGAACAAATTAAAATTAATGCTGAATGAAATCTATATTTTTCAACATTCAAAGACATCGCAAACATAGGGTAAAAACATCAAGCTGCAAAGTTCCATGTATATGCATACATATATACATATATATAGAATGATCCCATATTTGTAAAGAAAAAACATTTGTAAATACAAATAATACAAAATAGGATGATGGATGTTTTAATTTTCTTCATGCTTTTCAGAATTTTTATAAAGTCTTACAATAAACATGTATTACTTATAAAAATACTTAGACTAGCTTTTTGACTGTGGGAAGAGTTCTAAATTTACTCTTCTAACTTACCATGAATATGAAAGCTGTAGAACAGTGATCTCCATTCACTGAACAGCTTTCACTGAGCACCTATTATGTACTAGGCACTGAGAACTGAAGAGTCAAAAGCTATTTCTTAGGTTCCTCTTGACCTTAGAAAGAGATGGGAATCATACATGGAGCACCAGGGATCTATTTCCTTCAGACTTGACTCTTCAGAGTGATCCTTTTGTCCTATGCTGATTTTTTTAAAAACTGGATTGGTAGATCTCTGCATTCTGGTTGTACAATGTCTAGGCTGTGAACAAAATTAGAGGTTTTCCCATGCCTGACTTTTTAATTGAAATAATTCAATTCTCTGTTTTGCTAGGAGGATAAAAAGCAACTCTTAAGACATTTAGGGATAGAGAAAAATGTCTAATGTGTTTTGAGTTGACATTGAGGACTTACACATGTAGTGATTATACTTTTATTCTGTTCTGTATCATTTTCTCCTTCTGTGGAATATATTTTTAGATATTTAATTACATGTCACGGCAATTATGTCAGTATTTATTGTTAATTTTAACACTGAAACTCCCAGAGGGTAGTACTTGTCATCTTGACAATGCATTAATGCCTAGCATCTCAGCATTCCTGTGAGGGTTATGTTGTCTGAACTCGGCTTGCGTGGGGATAAGACAGAACACGTCCCAGGTCTAGTGGAAGCCAGCCGTGGTTAATTGTGTGCAGTCATGAAGCCAAGGAGGACCCTGTGGTGGATTCATTTTTAATAATCTGTGCAACTAAATATGGGTGCAAGCTTTCTTTTTAGAACACTTAAAATATAAACATGCTGAACACTTGGGCATTTTAATTGGTTATTCTTTTAAATTAAAGAAGCTATTAGCAAGAGTTCTTTTGTAGCTTATGCAATATTAGGAGCTAAATAATAATAGTTTCTAAATGTTTTGTGAGGATTTACAAGCATTTTCATTTACAACATCTCACCTAATCTTCAGACTGCCTCTGAGGCAGAATTATTATCTCTGTTTTGCAGGTGAGAGAACAGAAGTCCAGTTAGGCTAGATGACTTGCCTAAAGTCACATAGCTAGTGAGAAATAGACCTGGATTCAAATCTGTGTGTCTTGCTCTAGTCCTGTTCTTTTTCAGCTATACCAAGCTGCTACGATATTCTTGCCTTTATAGTTGGAAATACGGGGATTTTACTGAGTATTACTGGGTGGATTCAGACAAAGTTTATATAAGGGTATAAACATACACTCCTAAGCTCTCCTGGTTGAGCTCTGCTACCCTCCAGCCCACCATTTGTAAGACCAGTTAATAGTCAGTGATCATGCCTTTCATCCCAGGACTCAAAGAGAACATTTACATAAATATAGAGGTCAGTCCATTGATGTAGTAACTGCAGTACTGAAACTGAATAAATACAGCTACTAAATGAAGATATGTAGATTCAGTAAATGAATGAACCAACAGCATTTCCTCAACAGCTGCTAAAATGTGAAGTCATTATTAGTTATGTACACACTTACAATCAAATGACTGCTCAAAATACTTTATGTGTTCAGAACTTTCTGCAGTTGAGATTAACATGCATATTAGAATTTAAGGGAGGTGAAGGAAAATGTAAATTGTGATGGAATTATTAAAGAAATGGCTTGAGAAACCGTCTATATCTTGACATAAAAATACTTACAACACAGAGGATATTTTATTTCTTGACCTGAATTATGAATATTGGTGTAGGCCCTTGAATTTTCATTGGCTCGAAATAGAGGCAGATTAATTCCAAAGCAGTTAAAAAAATTAAATTCCTTTCATCTCTCTTTATGTTAATGCAGCAGTTTTGAAACAGGGCTTAACTTTTATTTCACTTATGTATTTCTTAATTTTCTTCTACTCTATATGTAGTTTTCAAAGTAAAATTATCTTGATTTTTCTTTTTACTCTAGGCTTGATCCTCTACTACCTGAGATGATGAAAAAGGATCACAGCCCAGCTGAAAACATGTCTTTAGAAACTCTAAGAAACAGTAGTCCAGGAGACCTCTTTGATGAGATTTAAGTGTCTCAAAAAAAAAAATACTTTAATGTTCACCAGACTATGTTTTCTATTCATTTCCTTAAACTGGAAAAGCAAAATTTCAACTGAGAAGCAGCTATTGCCGCACCTTACAATTTAATTACACACACACTGAGATGAAATCATTGTGCAAAATGGATTACACATGCATGTGAAGATATGATTTGATGACAGTGGTACATTATTCTAAACTATTCATTCAGCTTGCCTATAATTACATAAAATCTCAGACTTTTTGTTGCAAAGTTCACATTTACCTTATTCAGTCCCCATGTATTACGTATGTGGTTGCTGTCTAATGTCCTGTCTAGGAAGATTTTGGAAATAGGACAAAGAAAATGTCTGTGAGTTCTTTTTTGAGTAGTCATATTCTGAACAATGATATTGGAACATTTTAATTTGTGGCATGATGTATCAAGTCTATTTTTAGTTTATATACAAACAACCTGAAAATCTGATGATAAAATTTTTGATGCATTGAAGATTTTGTGTTCTTAATAAAATAGTTTAACTTTTTTCCTTTTCTATAGTAACAGGTCTTTATAAAGTATGTATTAATGTATATGTAATCCCCTTTTTTACCAAAGCATGTTTTTCCGAGATTGTTGATAAAAGATTTATCTTACACATACAAGGGCCCTCTGTGAAGACAAGGACCTTGTTGTATTCACTTATCTATCCCCAATTTTTAAAAAATATTCACTGTTTCTGCTTCCTGACCTCTCATTCGCTTCTCTCCAGTTGAACATCCATTCCCTCTGTGGTGGAACAATGACCACCATGTTGCTAAATCCAATAGTTGGTCCATTCTCAGTCTTTATCTTAGTAAGCCTCTTAGCAAAACATTTGACATAGTCAGTCACTTCCCCTCAGTAAACTTTTTCTTCACTTGTTTTGCAATAACATATGCTGTTGATATTCCTCTTTCTTTCTGGCCACTGATTTTTCAGACTTCTTGGCTGAATCCTCCTTGTCCAACCATTAAATGTTTGAGTGCCCTGGGCTTAATCATTAACCTTTTCTTTTCATTACCTACATTGTCTCCTTAACTTATCTGTGGTTTTAAATACCATCTATATGCTAAGATCTCCAAAATTAGGACAGTTCTCTTTCTTCCCCAGTCTTCCACATTCAGCAAATTGCACTACCACGTACTTATTTGCTTCAAGCCAAAAATCCAGGAATCCTCCCTGGTGCTTCTCTCTCCTACATCCTGTTTCTGCCTGCAAAATACAACTTGACTCTACTTCTCTTTTTCTGTCTCCTGCATCTGCCTCCTGACTAGTCTCCCTGCTAATCTTCTGCTCCTCTACAACCTAGACAAACTGAGCTTTAAAGTCTTAGATAAGATTATTTCACCACCAGGATTAAAATCCTCTAGTAATATTCCATTGCCCTTTGAATAAAGTCTACACCACTTACCACAGCCTTCAAGGTCTGTTATGATCTGGTCTCTGCCTTTCTTTTCCCTGATTTCCTGGTCCTTTCTCTTTACTTGTCTTGCCCCTGACTGCCCCTTTAGTAAGCCAGATCTCAGAACTATTGTACTGTTGGTCCCACTGCCTAGAATGTTCATCTTCATACAGATGGTTTCTTCTCATCTTTCAAATCTAGAATCAAATGTCACCTCCTCAGAGGTGAAACACCCTTCCTTTGAAATACCCTTTAAAAAAGATGTGCACACTCCCAGTCACTCTATCCCACTGGAATTTTTTTTTCTCTCCATATCACAGTGTGAAATTATTTTTTCTCACCTCTCTTTCCTTCCTTTCCCTTCCCTCTTCCCTCTTCTCCTCTCTCTCCACCCTCCCCTCTCCCCACCCCACTTCCGTCTCTCTGTCTCCCTGTGGAAAGGAAGCCCCATCATAGCAGAGGCATGGCCATCTGCGCTCTCTATTTCCCAGTACCTAGGACAGGGCTGGATTGATAGACGCTTAGTATGTGTTTGTTGAAGGAATAAATGCATGTCTGTCGCATAGTAGGCACACAAGTGAGCTGCTTTCTTTAAGTTACTAGATTATTTTGAAAACAAACTCATTAAAAGATTAAAATTTATCTGGGTGATTTGATTCAAAGAAATAATTGTTCAGAAAGTTCAAGTACTTTTTGTGATTAATTATGAAAAAATATACATATATGTATGCCCCTAGGCTTGACTACAGAGAGAATGAAAAAGAAATTATACATTATTGTTTATATCAGAA
The DNA here is from genome assembly GCF_036321535.1 of Camelus dromedarius. Classification (NCBI taxonomy): domain Eukaryota; kingdom Metazoa; phylum Chordata; class Mammalia; order Artiodactyla; family Camelidae; genus Camelus; species Camelus dromedarius. The sequence continues at coordinate 55,596,548 of NC_087438.1, forward strand.
ATAGGATTTTACAAAGTCAAGGGAACAATGAAATATTTTAAATAGAAATTTTATTGTATTTTTATTTCTATAGTGGCTTCCATTTAGGAGGAAAATTTTTCATTAAATGTAAATATAAATATGTGAAATATAATTATAAAATTCTACTCTGTCACATGGAAATTCACTGCAGTAATGAAGTTATAGAATCCAAGATTTACCTTGGATCTTTCCAATGGGATTTTGTACATAAAGTACCAGAATCTCAAAATAACGCTATCTCACCTGAATAGACCACAAATGACTAACCAAAATTAGTATACATCTGTGAGCGTATAAATGTATGTATGTATGTGTATATTTTATATATGTGTATGTGTGTATATATGTATAATTTTTTTAGTGAAAGAGAAGAAGAAGAAAACATAATTCTGACTGTTAACTCTCTAGTGGTGAGAGGGGGATGTACGGAAAGTGTTTCCTAAGTAATCGTAAGAATAGAATCTGTAAAGGTCATGATACAGTGGACCGTTGAACAATGTGGGTTTGAACTGCTCAGGTCCACTTATACATGAATTTTTTTCAATAGTAAACACTATAGTACTTGATGATCTGCAGTTGCTTAAATCTTCAAATGCAGAACTGCAGATATGGAGGGCTGAAGATAAATTATACTCAGATTTTCAACTACCCAGAAGGTCAGCACCCTTAACCCCCACATTATTCACGGGTCAACTGTATTGCATTTTTTCAGGGCAGTGGATCTTTTCAACCATAGCTGTGTGTCAGATTGATTCAATTGGTTAGAACAGAGCATGATAAGCCCACAATCATGGTTTCCTCTCTTATATCTAGTGTGCAGAAATTGAAGGGATGCTTTTATTGTTCTTGTCCTCCATGAATAGAGAGTTGTAGATTTGGTTTAGAGGTCCAGACTCTCATTCCATACCGTGATTTTTTTCTAATATTTTTCCATTGTCTATACGCTAAAATAGGTTGTTGTGGATGACAATGAAATGGAAGGCACAAGAATTGAGTTATAATGCAGCATGGCTTTTTTAGTTTTGGTCCCCTTACTTCTAAAACAAGGTGATTGCATTTCAGAGAATTTTTTCAGCTTAAGATTTATAATTATTGGCCTGGCATCAGATGGTATGGCTCAGGCCTCATTAGGGAAGTTCATGAGAGGAAAAAAAAAAATCCCATCTCAGGAAATGTCTTTATTATGTAGTTTTAAAAGGTCAGGAAATTACTTTAGAAAAGTTTTTCTTAGTAGCGCATAATTCACATTTATAAAATACTAGATCCCATGTTTTGGAGCCAAGCAGCTCTTTACTAGGTAAGTTTGGTTCAACAAATTTTATAAAGGATTAGTTATACACAAAATACAGAACTGGGCCATGTGACGAATTTAAGGGTAAATCCATCCATTTACCAGATATTTGTTGAGCATTTGTGTCAGTCTCTGTTCTGGGCACTAGATGAGGCAGTGAATAATACAAGTGCTCTGTTGCTGTGGAGTTTATATTCTAGCAAGGGAAATATGGTGTCTGCTCTCAAAGAGTGGAGTACATGAGAGTGGGGTTGAGACTGGGGCTCGAAACCACATATAATGAACTGATATCAAGGAGCAGTAGGATAAATGGCTTAAAGGGAAGAAGGTTGTGGATGAGACTCCACAGAAGATACAGGATCCCGCTGGAGGTTAAGAGAAATTGGTAGGGGTTGGGGAGAGTGAGCTGAGGACGAAGCAGTCTTCCAGATCCGAGGAGCATTCAGAGGGTCCAGGGAGTCAATTTATGGAGTTAATTTCCAGGTTTGTAATTGTGAATCATTGGAATGAGAAGACAAGTTAGAAGGTATCTCAGGAGGAATGTTGGCCAGGGGTGCTCAGGGGTATGAAGCTAAATTGTATAATAAAGATATGGCAAGAATTGAACTCCACAGATCTAATTGGCACCTCCTTGGGCAGATATGGGCTGCCAGAAAACTTCAGGTCCTGGGGCCCTTCCTGGACATCTGGGAATGGGAAGGACCAGTCAGTAGGCTCCTTAGCTGATATTTCTCAGAGGAGAAGCCCACCCTCATCCTTTCATGTCTCTCTCATTCTTGTACTCTGAATTATTTAAGTAGAATCCATTTTTAATAAAGTGAAATTAACTAGCTGACATCTAAATTCATGAAAGTCTTCATGAATTTACCTATAAGTCAAGATATTTTAAAAATAGGTAGTTAACACATTTTGTAAGGGAGAATGATATAGTCACAAAAGAACTATTCATGCATCCATGGGTAACTATTGTCTGAATTAAAAATTTTCACGGCTGATCTGACAGCATCTAATAAATGCTTTTCAGGAACGCAGATTTCATTTGCAAGTGTTCTGTGCACAACCTTGAAATGATTTTCTCTATTTTAATAACTGGAAAATGATACCTTGAAAAATACATGACAGCAAGCATTTCATGGCTGCTTCATATCTGACCATCTACCATTTTCTGTCCTGACTCCCAAGTCTTTTTTACCTACTCAACCTGAAATACTCTCCAGCCTCTTTCTACTCATTTTCTCCCTTTCAAACATCCACATATTGTCTCACATATTGTCTCATTACCAACTATTATTCTTGCTTTCTGATTTTCCTCTCCTCTATTTAAATAAAATTGAATATGAATTTTACTTTTCATATGTTGGTTTTTCTTCTCTTTTGGAGGTCATTCATCCAAAACTCTCATCTCACAATCTCACTGAGAACTACACTTTCTGAGTGAGGTCTCTTTGTCCCTCTGGAGTCACTTGGTTCTTTAGAAAAAAGAGGGAGAGATTAGAGCCCACACCCATGTTGATAGTGAATGATCCTGTTAAGGGCAGGAGCAATTTTGGTGGCCACCGTTTCAGTAAATGGAATATAGGCTAGTCCTGAACCACTTACTTTTGGTTTAGAGATTGTCTCCAACTTAATTACTATCCTAGGTGTAACACAACCAGTCAAATAAATGAAGGTAGATTAAATAATTTTTCTGGAACCTGCTCGTATAAGACACTTTTAGGAATCTTACTTTTCTCTCCTGAAAGCCAAGCCTTGGACAAGGGCTTGCACACAGGCAGTTTATTTGGGAAGTGTCATCCAGGAGAGCAGGAGTACGAGACCAGATGCATAAAAAAGGAAAGAAGGAAAAACTATTGCACAAATGCCTATGCCCCACCCCACCAAGATCTTCTGAGGCATCTTGTGAAAGGTATCTCAGAACTATACATATGGGGCAAAAAGCGTTTATCCGCAGGTTTCTCTTTCTCATTGGTCAAGAGATGCCTGGAAGCACTGCTCCTATATGCTTCACACGCCCCTGTGTGAATACACAGCAGGTGCCCTGCAGCCCTTGAGACTGACGGGGAAGTAAGTAGCCAGTGCCCGAAGTAGCCTCGGGTCCTTAAGTAGTTCAGAGCCAGTTCCTGTACATGCATATCTTTAAAAGCCACTGCTCCCTTTTCTGAGGTTTGTTAGTGGAACGATTCTTTAAAACAACCAGAAAATAGCCAACTAATAGGGAAATTAAATACATTCTCCAGAGAAGATTTCAATTAATTCTCATTATCTTCAATTAACAAGTTGTCACTAGTTATCACTACCATTAATTTCAAGAGACCTTTAATCTAGATTGGTTTGGACAAACTTGAATATGATGGGAAAGCAAAACCACTTTCATAATTAAAATTTGTATAATTTTTATACTATAAGTTTTAAAATTCCTTGAATTGCCATTATGTACCACTAAGGTCTTATCCACGTTAAATGTGTCTTTAAATCATTGACAGGTTTTAGTAGTAGTATGTCTGTGGTCTATGGCAACATAAGACAGTATTATGAATTTTATTTAAAAATGAATTTTATATGTGAAATGTTACAAAGGTGCCACCATTGGTTAATAATATGTATATTTATCTTTTAAAGAATACCAAGCAGCATAATTTTTTTCTTAGTCTTATCAAATAGTCAAGAGGCTACTTTCAATTTACAGCATTTTTAGGCAATGAAAAGGGTTTCTCTCTGTCATTCTCTCTCTCTCGTATATGATCTGATTGAAAACTTCATGAGACTTCTAGAATCCCTATTGGGACAAGATGGTGGTAGTGATGATGGGAGAAGTTGGCTTAAAAGTGGTGGTTTTGTCATTATGCTTTGCAAACACTTAGGGAATTCAAGTATGTGAAATTTTCCAGAGCCCCTATTGAGTAATAGTGGAAACAATCTTGTTCCACTTCCTTAAGAGAGATAATAGAGTATATCTCTCCAAGGAACTAAGTTTAAAGAGGAGTAATTAGATTACTATAGAAGATTAAGTTATTGTCAATAAATATTTGCTGTCCACCACCACCACTCAGTTGATCTGTTTTGGCTGATAAAATGTGGATGAACTAACACTATACACATTTTGAGCCTAGGAGTTAATAGGCATTACATGTTTCTTTTTTTCCCTTTGGGAACTTCTGATCTCTGGCATGAGAGGAACATGCCCCAGGTAGCTGCTGCCCTTCCTGCCTGGGGCCCTGATGAGATACAGAGTAGAACTGAATCCCAATGGAGCCAACTCACTAATACCCTGAAATCTTTACAAGAGCCACCTGGTCTAGATAAACTGAACTATAGTCAACCATGCTGACTGTGAGCTTGAGAATAATTGCTTGCTACTTAAAGCCACTGAGATTTAGGATAGTTTGCTGTATAACCATATTTTGACAATAGCTGACCAAAACCATTCACATAAATAGCATACAGAGAAAATTTTACATTTGTAATACCTTTTAGAGTATACATGGCACAAAAGTCTGGTGTCTTCCGGCTGGAGCCTGAGAATAGAATAAATAGGAATTAAGAATGTGGGTTTGGGGACCAGATTAAGCCAAATTTCTACTCTGTGTCTGCCAGCTGTTACCTGTCTAACTCTGGGCAGATTCTGTGAACCTGAGTTTTCTTTTTCTTTTTTTTTAAAGTGAAGTATAGTCAGTTTATAATGTGTTAATTTCTGGTATACAGCATAGTGATTCACTTATACATATGTGTATATATATATATTCCTTTTCATATCCTTTTTCATTATAAGCTATTACAATGTATTTAATATATTTCCCTGTGCTACACAGTAGAACCTTGTTTTTTATGTTTTATATATAGTAATTAATATCTGCAAATCTCAAACTCCCAACTTATCCCTTTAACCCACTTTCCCCGCTGATAACCGTAAGTTTGTTTTCTGTGTCTGTGAGTCTGTTTCTGTTTTGTAAATAAATTCACTTGTGTCTCTTTTTTTTTTTTAGATTCCACATATAAGTGATATCTCCAGGTCCATCCATGTTGCTGCAGATGTCATTATTTCATTCATTTTATGGCTGAGTAGTATCCCATTGTGTGTGTGTGTGTGTGTGTGTGTGTGTGTGTGTGTGTATACAGATATACATACCACATCTTTATCTAGTCATCTATTGTTGGGCATTTAGGTTGTTTCCATGGCTTGGGCATTGTAAATACTGCTGCTTTGAACATTGGGATGTATGTATCTTTTTGAATTAGAGTTTCCTCCAGATATATGCCCAGGAGTGGGATTGCTGGATTATATGGTAAGTCTATTTTTACTTTTTTGAGAAATTTCCATACTGTTTTCTATAGTGGCTGCACCAAACTACATTCCCACCAACAGTGTAGGAGGGTTCCCTTTTCTCCACACTTTCTCCAGCATTTATCATTGGTGATCTTTTGAATCATGGCCATTCTGACTGGTGTGAAGTGATACCTCATTGTAGTTTTGATTTGCATTCCTCTAATAGCTAGTGATATTGAGCATTTTTTCATGTGCCTATTGGCCGTTTGTGTATCTTCACTGGAGAAATTTTTATTTAGATCTCTTGCCTGTTTTTGGATTGGGTTGGGTTTTTTTGTTATTCAGTTGTATAAACTATTTGTATATTCTGGAAATTAAGCCCTTGTCATTGACAGTATTTGCAAATATTTTCTCCCATTCCGTAGATTGACTTTTTGTTTATAGTGTCCTTTACTGTGCAAAAGGTTATAAGTTTAATTATACTACAGAACTACAGTAATCAAAACTGCATGATATTGGCACAAAAACAGACATATGGATCAATGGAACAGAATACAGAGCCTAGAAATAAACCCACACACCTATGATCAATTAATCTTTGACAAAGGAGAAAATGGAAAAAAGACAACCTCTTCGGCAAGTGGTGTTGAGAAAGCTGGACAGCCACGTGTAAATTGAAGTTAGAACACTCCCTCACATGATACCCAAAAATAAGCTCAAAATGGCTTAAAGCCTTAAACATAAGGCAAGACACTATAAATTTCCTAGAAGAAAACACAGGCAAAACATTCGCTGACATAAATCTTAGCAATATTCTCCTAGGTCAGTCTACCCAGGCAATAGAAATCAAGGCAAAAATAAACAAATGAACTTGAATTTTCTTATCCATACACTGAGACTTAAGTTAAACAGTTAACCTGACCATCTCTGAAATATTAGCTCAGGCTACTTGTCCCTCATCCTTTCTAAAGTCAGGTGCTCTTTGCAAGATTTTTGTGAATTCCTGTAGGATTTATTTTCACAACTACCTCTGCTCTGAATTCCTGCTTCTACTGGGCTGTCTCACATTTTATTGACCCCAATTTTCTTCCTTCCCTACTCCCTGCCAACTCCACCATGGGACTCGCCTACTTTTCCTTGATTTGCATGACAAAAGCACTGAGAAATCACTGTGTATAGCAGAATTAATTGCAGGTTTGGGTCAAAGAGAGGCAAAATGAGCAGTTTAGTTTGATTTTACCATAACTCGGTTCTTTAAAGTCTTCTGGCTTTTCTGCTCATGAGTTTCCCATTGACAACTTGTCTCCATAGGGTCCAGCCTCCTGCCATGCTGTCTATGCCTTCCTCTCTCCTTCCCTCCTCTCCACTCAGTTTCCCCGTGTCCCTCATTTTCTCATACAGAGCCACTCAGCTATTTTCTCTGTCTTTTAATTGTTCCTAGTCATGTAACATATTTTCATGTAACATTTCCCTACTGTTGAATGTTAAAATAATACTACCTACCCTCCGACACCATACCTGCAATGTCATTTTTTTAAAATGGAATGACTTCTCGGCAAACCAAGACCTGACTGAAGGTATTGAACTATGTAAAGAAATAATGTGACTATCAGAAGAGGGTGAATTTGCCATTGAGGTATAAAAAATGAAGAACTCCAGAGAAAAACATTTTAAGTGCGTGTTCAAGTGCCTATCTAGGGAAGAGAAAATCTATCCCAGAGCTTTAAATAAGTTCATATATTCACTCATTAGTTCCTTTATTCATATTCTCCCTCAAAAGATAAAATTGCAGGTCTTCTGTATTGACCATCACTGGTTATCTTTCCTTATGATTTGGGATCTCAAACTTCTGACTTGGAGACAGATTTTTGTACGCAACAATCTATCATCCAAAGGCTGTGTTTGTTTAGTAAGAATTCTGTGTTCTGTAAGAATTATGATATTTGAGGCAGGTGAGAGAGAGAGAAAATATGTAATAAAACAAATACTAGTATTTTCTTGAGGAATTCTGTATAAAATATTGACATTTCTGAAGGGCATTTCTATCTTCATTTGATTTTTCCATTACAGCCCTAACCTATGGTATATAACATCAGTAACTTTCATAATTGCCTACAATCAGCAAACATTGAAGTTTTTCATTGATAGTAACCCAGTGGTGTTTTTGCTTTCACTATCCTTTGCATCAGTAATCTTAAAAATCCCAAGATTCTGAAATTCAGATTAAGTACAGGGACATGGGACCTTAAGGTTACACAAAATTGTGGTTGGAAGTACGCAAGTCCTGACGTGTATGTGTTCATTCATTCATCAAATGTTTACTCAACACCTTGTGCTAAGCACCCTGCCAGGCACTGGGGATATGAAAGCGAGTAAGATATCACTCTTGTTTCACAGCGTCCGGAAGTCTACACTAAGGAGAGGGCAAAGCTGTACACAATCAGGATGGGTGATAAGTGCTGTAAAAGAGCTGAGCCCAGGATGCTCAGAGGACATAAGGACAATCAGCCTGCTCTTATTTTGTCGGGAGAGTACGGGGAGAAGAGTCTGTGGCCAAGGGAACTTGAGAGAGGAGACAGAAGTTTGAACTGGATTCTAGGATGGCTACGGGATTGCCAGGTGGTTAACGTACCCGGAATGGGGGAGCGTGGCATCTTCAGCGCCTTGTGGCTGGAGTGGAGGGAGGGGGAGAAAAGATGAACCACGAGGCTGAGAAGGTAGGGCAGGCTACCTACTGGCTTTAACCTGAATGAACAGCTGTAAGGGAAGTAAGGGGTGACCTGATTCGATCTGTGCTTTTGAAAGGGAATCGGAGGGCAGCGTAAGGGCATAACCACAGGCACCCAGAGGTCTCCCATTTCTTTGCAGTTTATGTAACTCCCTGATGCTCTTCCCAGCCTGTCTGGAAAATTGTCAAAATCCACTTCATACTGCCACCGATTCAAGTTTTCCAACAGTCTCGGGAAGTTGAGAGACTCCTGATAGAGTGACAACCCGCCCACAACAAACAGAGCCCCCACTCTGGTGCCTGGGCCGGGGCTTTGGTACAAGCAGGAGTGGTTTCATCATTTCCTCTCAGCGTGATTTCAGGATATTTTTAAGCCTCTTGTGCAACTATCGTCCTTTCTTGAACATTCTCAGCCGTGCTTTGACATTCCTGTTTTCTGGAGAATGCTGCTTGTATACACCTTTGGAGGAATTGCTGCCACTGTCCTCATTAATTCACTTCTTGCACCTCTTTCTGGTGGCTGTAGCTGCGACTAAGCTGTTGGAAGCAATGTTCACATTTATTTCCTAAGGCTTCAGCACTTTGTACAAAGGTACCAGTTCTGGATCCAAACCTTGTTGGGGGAGGGATGGAGTGCATTTCAATACACTGGTGCCATTCGAAGGATGCTAAATAACATAAAGCATCATGAAAGAGGGGCTTAAATCCTGAAAGGAGACATTGTGAACTAACCTTTTATTCCCTGGGAGTTTGATCCCAGGACAGTTAAAGCTACAGACTATTTTTTCCCCAAATATAAAGTAGCAGAACTCGCGCTTTTTAAAAAAATCAAATTATATTCTGTTTTCAAGTTTCAACACAAAACGTGAGACAGTATTTCTCACTGTCTTTCTAGTAAATACACATATTAGCCACTGTTTCTTCACAGATTTCAGGGGCAAGTGCATGAGGAGGTACTTTTTCCACCTCACTCATGATTTTTGTGTAACTGAACTTTATAAGGATATCTAAAAATCTTCATGAGTCTATCTTCCAATGCACTTGAAAATAATTAGGTTTTCTATCACTTCCCTTCATCTCCTTATCAGAGAAGCAACCAGCCCTTCTATGAATATGGCTAAATCATATCATAGAATCACTGAAACTGTTTTCTACATTAAAACAACTGCCAAGTCCCGGGAGCCCTGAAACAGGAGCGGGCATCCCTACTCAAGATCATTTTTTTATAAGCCTTGTCTTATAAAGAAAGGTGAGGTTTAGTCCTCATTTTATTCCATTTAATTAGAGAACAGCTGAAAATCCTGTCTTGCATTTTCAACACATGTTTCCAATTAGTGCAGCCAAGCAGGACCTTGAATTTGATAAAAGCACTGACGTGTACCTTTGGTGCCTGTACAATGTACTCTTTCATTTTACAAGGTGGCTGAAGTGCGGCTTTAAATATCTTTTTTTTTTTTTAGTGTTAACAGAAACCCAGGGGTATAAGCTTGGAAAAAAAAAAAAAGTGAAGAGAGGCAAACACAATTTTGTTTGAATTGCCTGCCTAGACTTTTCAAACCCTGTACACAGAAGGAAGCTGATTTGGTAAAATCTGCAGTGGGCATTTGCAGGCTTGTGTGCAAAAAACATTAAGGTTCATGAGACTTGTGCTCAGAGGCCATTAGGCGGGAGATCCATCACCTTAGGAAATACCACTTACTATACTGTAAGTTTGCTTCATGTGACTGATCTGCTTAAAAGGCAATGGAAATCTTATTCAAAGAAATAGTTCCAGACCACATTATAACTGACAGGATATTTGCCTTCAGTGCAACGTTTTCAGGGTAACTTTCGAAAGTTTATATGTTTCTAAGTAGGAAAGTAAAACTAGTGTCCCAGAATCTGGGAATTAGACATGGAAGAGACTAATGTAGGCCATCACATCCCACCTCCTGCCAAAATAAAGGGAACTAGCTAGAGGAAACAGTAAGATAAAACAAGTGAAATATTTTATGACTCCTTCACATAGTGTGTGTTCCATGCTGTCCCAGGAACAGTGGAATGATTTTCTATTTTGGGTCGTGGGAAAGCATGATGTCTTTAGTCCCAGAAGGCTAAGGCACATATACTGTTTTAGGGCCCTATGTGAAGATTAAAAGCGAACTTCTTTGTGCCTGGCTTTTATTTTCAGAGCTATCATTGCATTTTGGGCCCATAATTCACAAACTAGAGACATGTGTCCATTAAGAAACAATAAACTCCATCTCCTAGACTCACTGCCAGTTGCATTGTTCAGAAATATCCAAAAGTGCCAAGATAAAAACAAAAATATGAATAGAATAAAACTGAGTGATTAGATAAATTCAACCTAAGAAAAAATAACTTGAGTGAGAACTCTTGAGATCAATTCTCTTAGCAAATTTCAAGTATGCAAAACATTATTATTAACTCTAATCACTAAGCTGTATATTAGGTCTCTAGACGTATTCATCTTATAAGCTGAAAACGTATGCCCTTTGATCAGTATCTCCCATTTTCCCTCACCCTCCAGCCTATTATAACCACCATTTTACTATGAGTTTGGCTTCTTTTTTTATTTCTACATATAAGTGAAATCATATGATATTTATCTTTCTGTGTCTGACTTATTTCACTTAGCATAATGTCCTCCAGGCTCATCCAAATTGATGCAAATGGCAGGATTTCCTTGTTTTCAAAAGCTGAATAATAGTCCATTGTCTGTGTGTGTGTATGTGTGTGTATTTTCTTTATTCATTCATCTTTTGACCTATAGTGTATATCCATTTTGGCTACTATAAATAATAATGCTACAATGAACTAATTTTCAACAAAAGTACCAAGAATACATAATAGGGAAACGATAGTCTCTTCAATAAATGGTGTTGGGGAAACTGGATTACCACATAGCAAAAGAATGAAATAGGACTCTTTTCTTACACCATAGACAAATATCAACTCAAAATGGATTAAAGACTTAAATGTAAGCCCTGAAACCATAAAACTCCTAGGAGAAAACATAGGGGGTAAGCTCCTTGATGTTGGACTTGGAAACAAATTTTTGGAATTGACATCAAAGCACAGATTGCAAAAGAAAGCATAAACAAGTGGGACTGCATCAAACTAAAAAGTTTCTTCACAGCAAAAGAAATGATCAAGATAATGAAAAGGCGACCTATGGAATAGGAGGAAATATTTGCAAGTCATATGTCTGATAAGGGATTAATATGCAAAATATTTAAGGAATTTCTATGACTCAATAGCAAAAAAAAAAAAAAAAACCCTAAATAACCATATTTAAAAATGTGCAAAGAACCTAAATAGACATCTTTCCAAAGAAGACATACAAATCCCAACAGGTTATGAAAAGATGCTCAATATCACTAGGCACCAGGGAAATGCAACTCAAAACCATAATAAGATACCAATTAGGGTGGCTTTCCTCAAAAAGTGAAAGATAAGTGTTGGTGAGGATGTGGAGAAAAGGAAAACCTTGTGCACTGTTGGTGAGAATGTGAATTAGTTCAGCCACTATGGAAAACAGTGTGGAGGTTCTTCAAAAAATTATAAATACCTAATGATCCAGAGATCGCACTTGTGTACATATCCAAAGGAAATTAAATCACTCTCTTGAAGAGATAGTTGCACTCTCATGTTGATATTAACTTTAAATATCCAGAATAAAGATCTGAGCCTTCACTTCATGTGACTGTTGGGCTCTTCTCTCTACAGGTCCACCCTGGTCATCATTTATCATGGCAGCCAACTATCTGGCTCAGGCCTTACATCTCTGCTCCTTATGTGGTCTGTGGGCCACTGCTCATTCATTTATCTCCCTAGAATGACTTTCCTTAAGCTGCTGCTGCCCCACCATATTGCTCTACCCCAAAAAGTGGCATCAGACCTTCTTTGATTCCCCACAGCCCAGCAGAGACCAGGCTGTTACTTTAAATAAGTCTTTGTCAAGCTCTCCAGTGAACTCCATATTGGTAAATTCAGTGGTCACTCCACACTGCAATACTGATTACCTGAAAGCCTGAAAAGTTGGCAGTTATACAAGGAAAATGCACCACATTGGCTAATTTAATTAACATAGCCAGACCTCTAGGAAGTCACCAGTAACGTTGCTTAACCAGCTTATCAACACATAGCCTCCAGCACACACGTATGCACGCCCCTCCGTGGGAGTCTCCTCTAACAGGTCTCCCCTCCTGGCCCAATCATCATGAGGCTCAGAGAGAAAAAGAAGTCCCCCCCCCATCCTAAAGTCACCTTCCTGGCCCTTCACTGTATTTCCCAGGACCTCTCTTTTCAGGATGATTGTGTTAATTCTCCAAGGGAAGCTCCAAGCCCTGCCTCAAAATCAGCCTTAATGTATATACTTCAGCAGGCCAATGGTTCAGTATCAGCATATTTCACCCAAATTGTGGCTCTTAAGTCATTCATTGCACTAAGTATGGCCCAGTCAAGAACCTTTTACAAAACGTCAAGTTCAGACATACCCAGCTTTCCTGCAGTCTTCAGATTCTCTGATACTAAGATCTTGTCATTTGGGAACAATAACATATAAACACATGCATTTTGTATAGACACACACACATACACACACACACACACGCACTCACACACCTGCTTGCTCTGAGAGGATCTTAACAATAAACAATGATATGCTCTTGTAAAGCAGCAAAAATCCATATAAAGAAAAAAGAAAAGTTTTCAAAAGAAAAGTTTTCTGTCCTGGATCTGCCCTCTCCCACCCCAAAAAGTGTCTGCAGAGAAAGAGAAGTCTGTTAGATCAAATTTGATTTCTGTGACTAAATGGACCTCTGGGTCTAAAGTGTCTGAATTCAGGTTATTACCTCTTTCCCAAGAACAGAGGGTATTTACTTTCTTTATTTTGTAGAATTGGGTTGGTTTTCTCAGAATGAAAAATACATCTGCTCTAGGTCTCACTTCTTGGGGTATAAAAATTTACTTGCAGCATCAAAGTAGTAGATTCCTCAGCTTCTGCCTTTTGGTGTCCCAGAACTTTGAAGCACAGTCTCATGCAGCAAATCCCATTGCATAAGATTTGGTGAGTGTTTGTGGTTTATGTACATTACTTCTCTGTGATGTGGGCTTCGTTTATCTGGTAGATAATAGTGATGCTTTGATTCCGAAACGTTTTCATGCCGTACAGTAAATTCTCACATCTTTTCTGAATTGTGAAATGAAAGTTGTCTCTAGAAGGAAGACAGTAATATTTTTCTAGCTGTCGAACTGTATAGGAAAAATTATAAAGAGACTCATAATGTGTTTTCTTAGTGTGGCCTATAAAAAATTAAACTTCATTAATTTCCTTTAAAATAAACTCTGCAATGAAATAAACTCTGCTCTCTCTCTCTCTCTCTCTCTCTCTCTCTCTCTCTGTTTTAATTTCTACTATGTAGGACTAGCCCATTTTGGGGGGGAAAAAAAGACAGCTTTTTCCTCCATCTGTCCCACTTGATCTCTCCTGAGCTCTTCATTGAGTCCCCACTGTTTCTGTCCTCCTCACTAACAAAATATACCTGCCCATGTCTCTTGTTCTGGGACATTCCTGAATGATAAGGTAGCTAATAAATTGATGTCCAAGATAGAGGGAGTTAACTTGTACTAGGCTACCCTTTGTCTTGTCATATGGTCAGTTTGACACTGATCTAACTTAGAGTTACTGACATAAGATTTTAGACTTGGTAATCCATCAGTGGGACTTGTTTTTGGTCCATCATTTAGTGGCCCTAGACTGCACAGCACGGGCACTTCTGGGTTCTCTGTGCAGTAGGGCTGCTTCAGATGCTGCCCAGAGACAACAGAGCAAATGCAGGAGCTTCTAACTGTTTTTTTAAACATGTCTGTGGACTCTTATTTCAATGAGCTCTGCATTGAACCTCAGTATATAAAGCAACAAAAAAAGAGCTGCTTGGTTAGGGTAGGATCCTGGAACTTGGCCCCCTCATCCTTTGGGAACAAAATATGCAAATCATTGATCCAGTGATTGAGAAAACAGATTCAAGAATCAAACAGTTGAGTTCAAACCCTAGTTCTGGGTGACCCCTGGGAAATGCCTTCCTCTCCCTGAACTTCAGTTTTTTCATTTCAAAAATGCAGCCAATAATCCCACATTGCAGGTGGTTCTGAGGATGAAATGAGATCATGCAAAACAGCGTTGAGCACAGTGCCTGGTGCACAAGAATAGCTAGTGTTAAATAGTTAGTGTTAAAATGCCGCTTCCATCTTTGCCAAAACGGTCACAGAAGAAGGATGGGGACTGTGTGATGCAGGAGGCAACAAAAAGCTGGTTGCTGGTGACTAACTAAACACTCCCCTGAGGTTCGTGGAACAATCCTGTAAACTGAGTTGCACACTCCCTGATGTGGCCAACGATGACTAATACCGCAGAAGGGAGTTGGCCATCCTTGTGCAAAGCCCTGTTGTGAAGCTGAGCCGACTCTGCATATAGAAATCCAGGTCACCAAAGAGCTATAATCCCACAGCTCCTGCCATTGTCCTTATCTTAGAAGAAATTTACTCATTTGTAGAAGAAATTTCAACCCTAAACATACACTAAATAGAATTTTCTGGGCACTCCATTTAAAAAAATCTCATTAATTCTGGGGGGAGGGTATAGCTCAGTGGTAGAGCACATGCTTAGCGTGCACAAGGTCCTCGGTTCAACCTCCAGTACCTCCATTAAAAAAGAACTCATTGATTTTCTGGATGTTCCTAACAGACTCCTCCACTGATAGTGTACTGATAGCTTTTTGATGAGGCAGGTTGTGTGGGTATATAAAATATTAGCGTGGAGAGAGACAGAGGACGTGATAGATGAGAAGCAATGTGAATATGAACTGGAAAACTCATGCTGAAAACAGAAAAATGGTCCCCTTGCACCGCAACATTTGAATTCTTTCATTTTTGTTCTGCTCACAGCACAGAGAGGCACAATATTTCAACTAAGTGTGTTAGAAAGGTATCAGCATTAAACAAATATATAGAAATTTGAATGGTTTCTTAGAAGTGACTGAACTATGTTTCCTCATTTTTTTTTCAATTTTACAAATTACTCCAGATAGGATTGCAAAAGCAATGATCTTGCAAGAAATAAGACCTCCACTGCAAATGGTATGCACCACTAAAATACAAAAGAAAATGCACAAGCCAACAAAGATGAGAAAGCTAATATTTTCCTTCCTTTACATTTAATCTGACTCATTTCAATTTGGTCTGATTTGCTGATCTCAAACCTGGATATATCACCAAGACCTTGCCAGGAGCCTGAGTAAAGACAAGAGCCCCCAGCTCAGGTTTTACCTATTTCAGAGCTGCTTCAGCTTCCCCTAAACTTACCCTCTGTGACCACTGAGGCCTCTTAAAGGATACTGCTGAGAGTGTTGCAATGAGGTTATGTGATCTTTGGCACTAAGTATCGGATTCTTGTTGCAGAGTCCCTGATACCCCATTTCTCAGAGTCATGGCTCTTGAGCGGTAGCTTCTGTGTCTGTCTGTCTGTTGTGGGCATTGTCGTCCTCCCACTTAGAAGAAAGGAAGAGACCCCCTAGAAACATGTCACGCCCACTCTGCACATCTTGCATCATGGGTCACTCAGGCATGCTCCCTGAGACAGGTCCCAGGAACAGAGACAGCATCATTATTCCCTCCTTCCTTTGCTTAAACATGAAAGAGACAGAGGAGAGCCAGTACCTTTCAGGATCCCCACTGCCTGCCTGTCTAAGTGTGTCTCTGCTTGGGAAGAGTGTCAGCTAGCTCAACAGAACTCATCCTCTCCCTTCTTGCTTTAGCCACATCTTGTTCCTACTTGGATGTTTTCCAAATTGGTGAAAGGCACCAACTTTATCACAATTATTGTTGACTCTTCTGTCTCCCTGACCAGATGTTGTTCCCCGTCCTAGCTCCCAACCAATCACCAAATTATACTGTTCCTTCCTGTGTAATGACCAGTTCTTTCTATCTCCACCGACACTACCACCATCTGTTGCCTGGGTCAGTCCACAGATCCCTAAGAAGTCTTCCTTCCTCTAACCTTGCCCTAGTTCAGTCCTTTCTTCCACTTAATCATTTTCCAGCTCCACATTCTTCAATGGCTCCCCACTGCCTAAAAGAGTCCAGTCTTCTTAGATTGTGTTACAGGGCCTGTCATATGATTCCTCCTCCCTCCAGTGACATTGTTATCATTTTCTCCTTTGTTATCCTTTCCCCCGAGACACCCTATGTTTCACTGGCACTGAATTAATCCACCTCTCCGTGTTCTCTCTTCACTTCCAAGCCCCTGCATCTGCTCTTCCCTTTGTCTTGGGTCCCCTTTCTCACTACATTCCCTCCATTCTCTTCCCCTCCTATTCATCTTTCAAGTCTTGAGTTAGATTCACCTCCTCCGGAAAGTTTCCCTGCCCTGCTACATCCTGATAGGCATTCCTCAGAAGTCCTTTCTTTACGTCGAGTTTTCCCCACCGTAATATTTAGCACACTCTGTTGTAACTGCGTGTTTGCCTCTCTGTTCCTCTCACACTGTCATTCATAAAGACAAGAACTCAGTCTTTCTATTTCACTGTTCTAGTCTTTGTACTTGGAACAAGTCTTCCTGAATGAATAAATAAACCCATACAATGGAAACAGACTTAAGAAAGTGTTCAAAGGAGGAGTGTCAACATGTCAGATGCATCTGAGAGAGCCAAGTGAGCTGAGAACCAAAAAGTGACCTTTGGGCTCATATGGAAGTGGCATGTGGCCACGACATGAGCACTTTCAATGGGGTAACCAGGGCAGAAGCCAGGGTACAGTGGGGTTGAAACTGGCTAGGCTCTGAGTCCATGTAGACAAGTCTAGACTCATTTATTGGAAAGTTGTGCCCTGATAAGAGGAGGGCGCTGCTGATGGGGGGGACGGGGGGCATGCCTGCAGGAACAGACACAGGAGAGGCTGGAGAACACTTGTGAATAGGTCAGAACCATCCTTTGGGTCACACATGAGGCAGACCCAAGAGAAGGGAAGTGCCATGGGGCTGAAGTCCACAAGCATGTTTTGAATCACAAGTTCTGACAACATTTGCTAGGACAAATGAGTTGAAATTCCAGGAGGCACTCAGAAAGAAGTGTACAGTGTTGCTTTGCTCTGCTTTGTGCAACAAACAATAACTTTATTGGTAGATTTTGTTGGCCTGTTGTGAGAACAATGTCAAGGGAAACCGCTGTAACTTGAGCTGCAGGAAATCCTTGTGCTTTCATTTATTATTAAATATGTAGGTCACCAAGGTATGGAGAGCCATGCAGCCAACAACCACGTATCGCCACCTGGCTTAAAGAAGAACGTAGCATTAAATGCAGTAGTAGCCCTGGTGCATCTTGAATTTAAAACAACTTTTCTCCCAGTTGTTCAAGTCTCTATTCAAAACAGAATTCATTTTTTAGCATGGAAAAAAATCTTTCCACTGTGGAAAGTCATAACCAACTTGTTGAAGTTTATACAGAAAATATTTTCAGTAAACAAATCAGAGTGCGGAGTGTCAGAAAGAAAGTCTGAGGGTCATGATGACAAAAGCAATGGAAGACCAGCAGATGTGCCCCAGGCCCTCCTTGTTGTCATCAATCATAAGCCTGTCCTACCCTGTGGTTCCCAACCAGTAGGTCTTAGGCCCCTGGGGGTAGCAGTATTTATTGTAAGGAGCCTGT
This sequence comes from Camelus dromedarius, assembly GCF_036321535.1. Classification (NCBI taxonomy): domain Eukaryota; kingdom Metazoa; phylum Chordata; class Mammalia; order Artiodactyla; family Camelidae; genus Camelus; species Camelus dromedarius. The sequence goes on from NC_087438.1 coordinate 55,614,556, forward strand.
AAATCCACATGCACATTTAGTATGGTAGACTAAATAAATAATGTGTCATATACACACACACTACTATTTTTTAAATGTCTATGGATGAAGTGATGAATAAAATCCAAATTGGCTTACTTGCTGTGCTGTATCAATAGCAACCTTTGATCATTGTGTGTTTTCTCAAACTAGAGACATTGAAAGTAGAATGTATAGCATGATACAATCCTCATACTCCAAAAGATTGGGTGGTTGCTATTCTGATTTGCTAGAAAACATGTATAAAGCCAGTGGATGATGATTTAAACAAGAAGCTAAACATTTTCTTTCATATGTTAATAATTATTTGCATTATAAAAATCTGTTCTTTAGAACACTTGCAATATATTTCAACACATAAATGGGTTTTCTTCACTCTTTGTTACAGCAGGATGCTTTTGTGCTAATGCCCTCCTTAGTCCCTACTCAACACAACAAACACCATCAGATCTTGGAAAATAGAGCATCAAGGGCCAATACTTTGCGAGTCTGAGTGGGGTTTCCCTCCCTCCTTTGATCACGGATAGTGCTTCCGCAGGGCGGAGAAAGAGTTGCAGAAATCCCGCTTCCCTTCTACTTGCCTTCTGCTTGCCATGCCCTGGGCCCTGTGGGGCTGCTTCCATCAGACGTGGCTCGTTTCTAATTTGCCTAGAAGGAGCATCGTTGTGTGTGTTATTCATGCAGAGGAGCCCAGAAGCTCCTTGTGTGCCCAGGGACTCAGATATCCCACACCCTTAACTGAGCATTGGTTTGTTTAGTAGTTATTTGTTTCAAATTATTCATCCCTCCTCACCAGTAAGGCCAAGCCACTCGAGATACCTGAGCGCAAAATTCATACTGTGTTCAGTGGGATTGACTGTGGAGGAAAGGCGACACCCACCCCTGTCTCAAGTTGTCTTTCTCACTAGCATCTCACCAAGAAATGCTCTTTCAAATTGAGGCCTGGTTTACAAAAACTCTTCACTGCAGTATTTCCCAAGGTGAGACAGCACACGAGATGGCAGTGACCTGCTTTGAATCCCACAATGAAAAATTGATTTTTTAAAATCAATTTTCTTTCAATCCTCTGATCACACAAAAGAGAAGACCTTAAGTTAGTGTTGGCATGTATTTGACCCTTCTTACAGTGTCTCCTGCCCTCTCTCCATTTTTCTTTTTTCTTTTTCCACAGAGAGAGTATCTACACTACACATTCAGTGTTGTTAGTACAAGGAAACAATATTTACCTAAACTTTAAAGCATTATTTTATATTCATTGTATATATATTTTTTATACCTACCTCCTTTATTTAAGGCAAATAATATAGTCTATCCCGTTACAATAGTGATATAATCTTTTAAAACAATAGAAAAAGTGAGTCAATTTAAAGAAAACTATTATATCGTTATTGGAGGTTTCACAGCACAGTAAAAAGCCTTGTTATTTATTCAAGAACACAGTGAGGTCCTGCCCTACCACAAAGCAAATAGATTACTGGGAGACACAGAATATTAACCAGTGAGCACGACGTAGTTTACCAAGGTGAAAAGCCATTCATCACCTAGCATCCTTAATAAGAGGACGCGGGACAGGTGAATGTTATGGCCACAGGGAGGTGAGCTCTGACTTGACCTCCTTCTGCCGCACTAGCAGATGGAGTTACCACTCGCTTTGGCCCCAGCCTTTTTTAAAGTGAAGAAGAATAAAAGCAGTTTAAATTTCGTTAGGTTTTTAACCTGGCAGTGTATCATTTTTCCCATGCCACAATGCCACAGGCTCCATTAATATAAGGAGTTAAATATTACATTCTGAGAGGCTGGCAAAATACTTCTCCAGTGCATTACTCAGCTCAAGTTAGACGTCACAAAGGAAACTGGCTATCGTTTTAAATCCAGTGGGTGTACAACTTGCTTTCCTTTCTGTTTGTCTGTGAGATAATTCTGGCTCTCCCTTCCCCTCCAGGATATGGCTGCCAAAGAGAATTAATCCCATACCCACCCCATTCATTATGTCCTCCGCAACAGGAGAAGTAACTCTTTCTTACTGCTAACTGGGCACAGTTCCCCCTAGTGATTGCAGATAGCACGAGTGCCTGCTCTGTTGGCAGATAATTTCAGCAGCACTTTCTTTTGGCAGAGAGGAGATCACGTCACAGTGGGATGAAACAGGCTGAAGTCACTAACTCTGACGTTCAGATCCTGGATCTCCTGCTGCTGAGCATTCTTCTCTCAAGCCAGCCACTTAACCTCTTTTTGGAAGTCAGCTTCCTCCAGAATGAGCCCTGCTCCCATGTACTTCTTGTCTGAGCACCAGATAAGGCAGATGCTGTACAGAAGGTGGTAGCCACAGCCTAACCCACAGTGCAGAAGTGCTTTCCAGAAGTTCTTATTTTTCCCCCACAGGATTTTGTAGGTCACTTAACTTCATTTACTCTCCACCAATATCAGAGACTCCAGCCAGACCAAAAGCCCCTTGCCTGGTTGTGGGCTCATTATCCATGTAGTGCGATATACTTGCTTTTCTTGATATTTCTATGTTTGTGGATATCATCTTAATGGAAAATTTTGGGGGTTTTTGTATTTGCTTTTGTTTGTTGCATTGTTTGTCTTGGTTTTTATTTTTGCTTTGAGACTGAATTTCTAGATATCTGCAGAAACCTTGAAAAATCTGCCTTACTTCTCAGAGAAGTTGTTTTTATAAAACAGAGATGTCATTTGTTACCCACAAAACATGCTTTGCCTTTTGGCATCACCTGCAATGTTGAGAAAATGTACTCATGCATCTACGTGGGCTGAAATACCAGAGCCAAACTTGATCTTGGAAATACATAAAGGTGACACTGCTATCTTTTGCTTCAGCCTTTACCAAAGAATTGGATTGGGTTGGAATAGGTAATTGCTGAGCAGGAAGGAACACTGAGAGAACAGACTTCATTTACTAGTGGCAAACTCAAAGTGGTGTCTTGTGTGGACAAATTAGTTTGTGTGCTTGAGCCAAAAAGTTAGCAGAGAGCGAGAGGCACCCAGTTTTCCAGAACCCTGCCCCATACCTCGTTGACTTCTGCTTGTTACTTGCTACATGATGCTCTAGTGGCCTGAAAAAGTAAATTGACTTCCAAAACTTAACCTAGGTTTAAATAAAAGCACAACATACATGGAATGTTCTAGTCACACTAAATGTTTTTGTGTCTAATCTTTAATAAGGACCTAACTGGATGAAATTTAAATCTCTGAGGTATAAAATGAAGCATCTATGTAGTATATTTTTACAACTTTTGTGACTATAGAAAGTGATAAATGGTTATTTTGTACAATAATTTGTGAACCTTACCTTGATGCCAAGGGTTCACAGGAACAGCTTATGATGGACAAGACTGATGAGAAACCAAGTGTGTGGAAGATGGTGGTGAAATGACATACAAGAAGCCTCAGAGACAATCTTTGTGCCTAGTTTGGCCCAATCTATGGGCCACTTTTCATGTGTCTCATTAGGAATAGTTTTCAACAAAGATGTCCATTAGGCCAGTTACAAATGGTGTGTTAATGTGTTTGATGAGATTTTTCATTTCTCTTTCTTTGAAACCTTGAAAACAATTTGTGGTGATTATAATAATTGAAGTCCACTTGTACACTGGATTCCCTGTATTTCTCCTTAACCGTGATTTTGGGCTGAATCTCCACCAAAGGAAGCAGCACTGGTGCTAATCCCAACTTGGCAGAATTATGGGGTTCCACCCCAGCAGTCACCAAAACATTTGGGTTTAGTCGGAACACCAATTCGTCACTTCCTAAATCCAGATCTCTTCTCCATCCTTCAATAACCCGTTCATAGACCATAGGAAGAATGAGAGATGTGAATAGACTCATTGAATAATAGAGCCCCGCCCTCTGAGACATCAAGAGAGATCTGAGACACTTTTTTTGAGTTTGCATTTTTTTTCTCCTAGAACATTTTTTTTTAAAAAGGAGAAATGCCAGAACAGGATAGTAGAAATTGTATCACATTTTAAGCACTTAAAATCGTGCTTTAAACAAAAAATAAAATAGCCTTTATGGAATGCAGATCAAATGGCCAAATTTGAGGCCCTGAACATATATAAAGCCCTGTCCAAACTGCTGTCCTGAAGACCCCTGTTTCCCAGCCATCATGGCTTCTGCTCAAATCTGGATGGAAGTTCCATGATCATTTCGCCTCACTTAATAGATAAGAAAACTAAGGCCAAAGAGTGTAACACAGCCAGTTAGTTGATGAAAAAGCATATTTCAGTGTGCTTTGTGTGCAGGTCGAAGCACATGGAAGACACAGAGAGGGTCTGGGGTGAGTGGAATGACTACTAGCAATTGATGGGAAAATAAATATCGGGCAAAGGCACCATAAAATGGACTGAGTCATGGCCAGATGTGGCTAATCAAGACTCCAGATTGAAATTTCCATTTGATGCTGGTAAATGCTGCAGTTATGCAGGACTTCATAAGGTGAACTCGGAAGTTCCATATTTCTCATCCTCTTCTTCTGTTTTTAGACCTCTGGTTGGGATCTGTGTGAGATCCCCATGGACAGAGGTGGCAACTTTTTCCGATCAATGTCTAAGCTAGGATGCAGGGACATTAGGACTTGACTTTGACTCAGTCTTTTGTGAGACACTCTCTTCTCTGAGTCATGCATTAATAATTTGGATCTCAGCAACGATCTTATTTATCTTGGGGACTTTTATTTTTCTGGAGAGCCAGAATAATTCCTCTCTTTTAGATATCAGAAGCAGACACTGGAAAAGCTGCTTTCTGTGTCTTTCTCATGCTGCTGGGATTCTGGGCTCCTTGCTACCTTGGCCGGCCATCTTGAATCAGATGTTAGGCAAGTACTGTTGGCTCTGTCTCCTCAGAGACCGTTTCCAGCTGTTAGCACAACACAAACATGAGGCCTTCTGAACCGGGAAAACCTGACAATTTCTTTGGGTCCCCCTGCAGAGATCAGATGCAGTGATTAAAAAGCAGTGTCAGTCCCCTGCATTTTGAGGGTGACAGGATACAGGTACCATAACACTGTTGGTTGAAATGTAACTTGATACAAACACTTTAGTAGGCAAATTAGCAGTATGTCTCCAAAACCTCAAAATGCATGTATTTTCTAATTCAAGATGGCAGATTGAACACAATACACTGGCCTTCCATTTCTTCAAAGACCTCATTGAATTAAAAGTTGGAAATGTGGAATAGAATATCCTCTTGGTATCTGTATCTCTCAGAGTTCAGTCAGGAAAATTGAGCCAAATAGTTCAATAAAGAGAACTCAACCTTGGGTACTATTTATGAAGGTGTAGGAACACCAAAAAAAAAAAAAAAAAAAAACAAAAAAAAAAAACCAGGTGCTCCTATGACCACTGGAACTAGACGGACCTTGGGAAAAGGCATTACTGCCGGAGCCCAGGAGCCAGGACTATGTGCCAGGAGCTGGAACCATGGAAAAGGGGTCAGGAGATGTTAGTCAAGTTGGAAGAAATGCAGCCACTTCTACAGATGCTGCCCAAGGGAGAAAGAGCAGAGAGAAAAATCCTGCCATCTCCTTTCTTCCTTCCCTTCAAAATCCCACCCATGTTTCCCACTGGCCGAACCTAGATGGAAGCCAGTTGGCACAGACACATCATTTGCTTCCCTGCGATGGAGAGCAGAGCAAAGGAATGGTGAGTAATGGCTAAAAGCAAAGTAAAAAAGGCAGCAGCCTGGCACAACAGACAGGAGAGAATGTGGCGGGGGAGTGGGTGGTGTGTGACTAAAGGGTGAGATGTTTATTAATTTCTGGACTTCAAAAAGCAGACAGGAGCCATTGGAAGAAAGGGCAGAGAAATCGTCAGCCTGGAATAGCTCTGTAGGGGAAGAAAGCTAATCTGCCCTGTGAAACCCCAGAGATGGCTTGGGTGCAGAGGCAGCAGACATAATGGAGCAGGGAGTGAAAGATGGAGCTAAAAAGAGAGATTATTTAAAGGTCTGAATATGTTCTAAATTCTTCCAGTCAGCATCCCATCGCCAGCATGTACGCAGTGAGCAGGCAGCCGGTATTTTAACCCCAGGCAAAGCATGATAACTCCTTTCTAAAGCAATTGAACAAACTGGGAAAAGACGGCATTTTTAAACTTGTTGGTGCCTCGGAGGGAAGCCATTATCGTAGGGACATTTTGCAGGCACTCAGCCTGACGGGCAGCTCCCCCTTCATTGATCCTTAGTCAGAGTTCACCAGTCAGCACTGCCTGACCCACCCTGGGAAGAAATTCTAGAAGAAGGGAAGAGGCCTACTAGGAAAACAGACTTATTCACACAAAAGCAGAAACACCTACACCGTCTACCCAGGCCCCCTGTTTTAATAACAGAGAAATCACCAGAATGTGAGTAGAGCTAGCAATATGAAAAGAGAAATACCAAATTCTGAAGCAAACAGAAAAGCATCCTTAGAGTAAACTGAAATGATTTAGGGAACAAAAAGGAACTTTGAAAACTATCCTTCTGTTCTCAAAAATATTCATGGAAATATTATGTCTACAAAACAATAAATAGAACAATGAGATAATGAGAAGAGATATTAGAGATTTAAAATATAATTGCCAAAATTAAAAATTTAGTAGAGATACTAGAAAAATAAAAATCAAAGAAATTTTCCAAAATTTTAAACAACAAGCAGAAGAGGGAAAATGTGAGGAACAAATTGAGAGGACTTACATTCAACTAATAAAAGCCTGAGAAAGAGAGAGGCAAAGAAGTGCTGAAATTATTCGAGCAAATAATAGAAAGATATGTGCTGGAGCCAAAGAGGGACAAGAATCTTTGGTTTGAAATGGCCCACTGAATGTTTAACCCAACGAATGAAAAAAGACCCCTGCCTAGCCACATTGTGGTGAAATTTCAGAATAAAATAATTCTTAGGAAGAAACTAAAAGCTCCCTGGAAGAAAAAAGTCACAAATCACCAAAAAAGAGAGACTAGGATAACTTCAGAGTTCTGAAGTAAAATGATTTTCTACCTAGAATTTTCTATAACTGTAATTTCAAAGACACCAACACTTTGTACATCTATACCTATTTGTCATCTCTACGAAGCTACTTGAGTGCTTGGACAAAACAGATCAGTAACCTAGGCAGGGGAGACCAGTAGATCCAACCTAGGAAAGGAGTAAAGAGATGTCCCAGGTCATGCAGGCCTCTGGGAGTGAGACCACAAGCCCCAGGGATAGGCCTCTGGGACAATCTGTGGCTTGTGGAATAGCGTACATGGCTTAGATTGTAGAAAAACTAAAGGACAAATAACAAAAGGGGTGCAGGTGGGAAGGAATAGAAATACCAGAGGAAAAGTTGTCCTAGAAAATCTTGATCAAAATAGGAAGCAAACTAAATGCTGTGAGTTTAAGGAATTCATGGACCCTCATGCTAGGAACACTAGTCTTTGGGTGGCCCGGATTCCTATACAAGGGCCCACGGAGAAGGCACTGGGAGCCTGGTGCCTCCCTTGTCATGGCATAGATCTGTTTCTGCACTAAAGCATAACCCTGGGAAACCAGTTTGTGGGCTTTCTACCTTAAGAGACAACCCCAGGACATAACATGGCAGATTTATCAGTGGTTGCAGGAGAGAAGAGTAACTACCTGGATTATCTACTTGTCAAAGCAAAGCTCACAAAAGATGGAACAAAATTTTCTGAGAGGAAAGATGGAATTAAAAATGAGATACTAATTATCTCATCTTTTTGGGGGGTTAAGTATCAAGAAATAGTGTCAAAATAGAAAGAAACTGGAATTTTGTTGTATTATCTAAAATTACAAAAGTAACCAGTTGTAAAACTGAAAGTAGTGATATAACAAACACTGAAAGAAAGAGGAGAGAGGAGGTAAGGAAAGTAAGCAAATCCCTGTTTTTATCTCAGGGAGTCACTGCCTATTTTCTAAAGTAGTTACATAGAAGAATACCTGTGTTATCTAGCTCCTTGATACACCGAAGTGTACACACCAAAGTACTGACATCACCTGTTAGAAAGGCCGAATCTCGGCACCCCCCCACCCCCCAGAACTACTGAAAAGGAATCTGCATTTTAACAAGATCCATCAATGTTTCATATGCACATTAGAGTTTGAATAGCACTCTTCTAAAACTGATTCTCAGGTTTGGCTACGCGTTATTAGAATCACCTGGGGAGATTGAAAAAATATTGTTTAAAAAGGGGCAGACCCCACCTTAGGCGATTACGCTTTAAATGGTCTGGGATGGAGTTCAGAAATCCACATCTTTTTTAACAGCTTCTGAGGTGGTTGTAATGTGTAGTCATGGTTGAGAACCAGTAATCTGGAATTGCCGTGGTAAGTGATCAAGAGAATGAAACAAAAAACAACTTCAAAATTTGCTTCTGGATTTATCTAGTCAGTCATTGAGCTGAGGAAGAGGAAGCATGGAAAAGATGATTATTTTGATCATAAGGAATTTTATAATGTTTGGTCTGTATCCTGTGAATGTATAACTCTGAAATATAGGTTAATCTTTCATGCATATAGCCTTTGACTCAGCAATTCTACTTCTAGGAATTTTCTTAATGATACAAATATTTATGTTCATAGAAGTTCATTATAATGTTCATAATTTTTAAAAATATAAAGAATATGAATACTGCATACCCATGTTAATAGCAGCACTATTCTTGATAGCTGGGAAGCAGAAGCAACCCAAATGTCTATTGATGGATGAATGGATAAACTTGATGTGGTGTATGCATACAATGGGAGTATAATTCAGCCTTATAAAGGGAGGAAATCCCTTCACAGGCTGTAACATGGATGAAACTTGAAGACATTCACAAAAAGACGAAGACTGTATGATTCCATTTATATGAGGTATCTAAAATAGTCAAATTTGTAGAAACAGAGTGGTTCTTACCATGGGCTGTGGGAATACCTGATGCTTCATGGACATAGAGTTTTAGTTGTATAAAATGTGAAAGTCCTGGAGATCTGTTTCAAAGCAATGTGAATAAACTCTATCCTTAAAATGGCTAAGATTGTAAAGGTTGTAAGATTTTGTTATCTTTTTCACAACAATTACAAAAAAGTATTTTGGTAAACAACTCTGAATGCGTATTAAAAATTACCAGAAAAATGCAACAAAATGGTTGTAATGGCTAGCACAGCTACGATTAAGACCTCTTAACTTTCTAGATTCCCTAATATGTACAGAGTAAGCACAAAATATTGTTATAATTATGAGGGGAAAAAAAGAAGCTCTTTCCACTTTGAAAATATAAAACAAAACCTCCATCAGGGCTTACCATAAGTGAATGACTCATATACAGCAATCCCTTATTTGCCAAGGAAGCAATTCCATTCTCCTGAGAAAGTCAAGGCTTCATAACCCTGTAGGAGATCTTTGAATAGTGTCTGGATTTTCTGAGACTTCTGCAGCTCCTGTCTAGTCTTGGGAAGAAAAAGCAAAAGCTACGTAGCACTCTTTTTATGTGAAGTAGAAAAACAAGTTCTCTTCAAAGAACAAATTTTATTTCATAAATTCTTTTAACTTCAAGGCACCATGAAGCAGAGGTAGACACTGGGCAAAATAAGAGGTGGGGTCTAAGGGAGAGATTAATTGTTTTAGACAAAATGGCCCAGCCCAACTGTAAGTTGACATTGTAGCTTTGTGTTACAACTGTTTTATCTTGACCCTGCCTGTGTACCCTGAGTCATGGTGACAAACAAGTGGCTCATTACATTACAATTGTTTTACGACCATTTATGTTTGCCCTTTCGGTGCTTGAGGCTGTGGTCCATCGCTACAGTATATTGTGCTGAAAGGGTATCATTAACCATTTTTCTTTTATTTTAAAAGACTGGCCAGATGAAGTGTCTATGAAAGTATAAGAAAGAGTTAAAGATTTAAAGAGTTCAAGATTATTAAAACCAAATGTTCAGAAAAGGAGTTTCTCGGTGAATGTCAGCCTCTGCGGCTCTGTAATGCTTTTATATTCTAGTAGACATTGACATTTACCAATAAGACAATATATATCTTGATCCACAAAATCCATGGATTATACCCATGTAGGACTTCTTTAGTGGCGTTTAAATATACTAATTTGTATAATGGCTCCATATGCCAACATTGAATGCTTTTTAACTTCATAAAAATCAGACGGTATTGCAATGATCTTGACAATCAAGAGTTTAAAAAAAAACCAGAAAAATTGATAAGGATATTGTAGAATGAGCATAGCAGTTAGTTATTCTTAGTTCTTCAAAGAACTTAATGAATCTTATCTTCAATCTAATGCCAGAATTGTGATCCTAGCCTACTTCAGGTCTCGTTATTAGGCCTGAATATACAGCTTTGATTTGTCATCATCTTTTTTTTTCTCACTCTGGGGTTTTCTCTCTCTTTAAGAAGTAACCCTGAGACCCCACATTTCTGGCTCAGCTTTTCCTTCCTATAATCCATTACTCAGTTTAGAATACAGCTTCAGTCTTTTGAAGAGAATGAATATAGTTGTTGAAGATAAAATAGTTTCAACAATCCAGTAATGGTTTTTGCACTATAAGTGACCCAAGTTTTTATATATTTATGTTGTCCTCCATGATATTGGTTGTTGATAGTTCAGAGTCATGAAAAAAGAAGGGAAGGGGGATAAAAGTAAATGAGGGCACACAGAAGGAAAGAAAGGAGGGAAATGAGGAGGAAAGAAGCAAAGTAAAGGAAAGAAGGAAGGAGAGAGTGAGGGAGGGAGGTGAACAGAGCCGACTTTTCAGTGTTTCTTCCCGTACTGACGATAGTCCAGACAAATCAATTGAATTTCCACACCAAACCAAATTTGAACAAATGTTCAGATCTGTAGAATCAAAATAAAACATGTATAAAAATAGCCACAAGTTGTTTTATTGAATGTAAGAGGATTTTTGTTCTAAATCCTAAAGGTAAAATGTTGCTACAGTTTTTCAAAACAACATTATAATTTTAAAATATCATGCAAAGGGAAAATAAACACAATTTCTTATTGCCTCCAGGATAATCTGGGTAGCAAGCCACACAAAAATTTTTAGTGTGTTTTGTGCTGACTTAGAAAACATTCTCAATATCTGGGTCTTACAAAATTGTGCTAAGTTTGCAAGTCCATAGCAGATCAAGAGTAAGAACTGTCTTAGGACATTTGTTGGTTTTTCTTTAGTTTATATGTAGCCAGCTGGTTTCTGACCTCTTTGTGTAAATATCCAGCTTTTCACATAATCAGACTTCATGTTACCTTGTTATGACATCATCCTGGACAGACTTTGATCCCTTACTAACTTTTCCAAACCGTACACATTGACTTAAGTAACAATAAGAAGATTGCTACTTATCCACTAAATACTACTGCTGGCTATGTAAAAAAAATGTATATATATGTATGTATTATTGAACTTTCAAAAATATATCTCTAATGAAATATACATTTAAGTTCCCTTTTCCCACAATTGTTACCAGTTAATATTTTAGTTCAACCGATATTTTTAAAGCAGGTGAATTGAAATGTAGGATTCAAAAACCCTGTCACATATTCTTTTTCTCCATGGATAGTTGAAAGTAAAGGTTAAGCTGTATCCTTTGGTGATCCAGGAGCCAGGGTATAAAACACAATGATCTTGTAAATTATTTAAAAAATGGCTTGTTTAAGTGTCTAATCAAGACAAATGACACAAGGCAGCTGTAAAAAGAATTCCCACTAGCCATTGAACCATAAGCAGTGGTGTCATTTTTCACTTTTAGCCAAGTATCAAAATCAATTTAAAGTAACACCAGATCTTTAGAGTTATAATTAAACATCCTAAATTCTGCTTCAGAGGATATTATTTTAACTAATTTTTTTAAGTTAAAAATACATTAAAACATTCTGATTTCTACAGAATTTGGATGGCTGTTAAATATGAATCATTTTTCTGTGGGCCCATGGTGTCCCCAACACCTAGAACAGTGCCTGGTACATAGTAAGTGTTCAAAAAATATTTTTGAAGGACAGAATATGAATAATATGCTAACTCCTGGAGATTTGGATACTAAAAATGTTTGCACGCATACAAAAGACAAATGTACAGAATTAATAGACACATAATAGTAATGGATGTTTATTGACCACTTTTTACGTGACAGGTATGATACTAAGTGCTCTACGTGCGTTCTCTTAAATGATCAAAAAAGCCTTGTATAAACTAGTGGTTAGGCTGTCTCACATGAAAAACTGGCTTAGAAAATAGTAATAATGTGTTCAAAGCTAACAGCTAATAAATGGAACCTAAGTTAAAATTCATGCCGTCCTGGCTCTAGAGCATACATATATTTTTTTTAATAGGTAGGTACCACTCTCCACATACTGTGGTTTCCTGATGACTTTATGTTCTCTAGGATCAGTCATAGACCATAGCTACAAAGAAAAGAAAAACTACATTTTACTACCTCTAGAAGAATTAAGGCTCTCATGAAGCATTAAGTTTTATATCAACAGATTAAATGTTTCCATTATTATAGTATGTAGAAATTTTTAAATCGATCAATCATATTGTGCTTTTCTTCATAGTACGTAGGAATGTATCCTATGAATACACTTGCACAAATGGGAAAAGAAATAGGTATAAGGATTTAATGGTTGCATTTTTTTCATGGTAACAGAAAACTGACAACAGCTTTAATGCAACTGAGTAGAAGTATGGTTAAGCAAATTAGGAATGTGTAGTGGATGGCCACACAGTTATAAAAAGATTGGCAAATGAAATTCTAAATTTGAAAAAGAAAATAGCAAACAGCACATGGGAACCACAGACTTGGAGTCAAGTGGATCTTGTTCAATCCCAGCTCATGCCCACTTACCAGATGTGTGACCCTAAGCAATGACCTAACCTTTGTAGGCCTCATTTCCCTCATCTGTAAAATGTGGACGCTAATAGTACCTACCATATGGAGTTGTAAATGGTGTTGGTGAAGGTGTGGGTGGCAGACTTTAAATGCTGGTTCAGCCTATATTTTTCTGCTTGGTGTCACAATATTGTAAGTGTCTGGATTTGCATCACTAGCTAATTACTCATGGCAGGGGTAAGGAAAGATGGCTAAATTGCTAGCCAGAGTTACAACATTTCCAAATTCCTTTTTTGAAAAACTGTTTCTGATAGAAATTTTAAATTTTATTAACTGTTTGTTACTTACCAGTCCAAGTGCTTCTTTGTATGGCGTATTCAGTGGACCTCCAGTCAGATTCTTTTTTTGAACATTTGAAATGTTCATCAAATACTTTTTTCAAGGAAAAAAGAGATGTCTGATAATGCTATTTTTCTGCTTTTAAATCATTAATACTGTTAATCATATGTCAGTAAACAAAAGGAGAGAGGCAAATATTTTAGGCACAACAAGATCAACTCTCTGCATCTTAAACTCCGTTCTCAGTTGTACCGCTTTGCCTGTCAATGTACAGGGAAAACATCCATAGTTTGACCATAGAGTTGTCGACTGGCTTCAGGAGAAAAATAAATCTGCTAAACAAGCCAACTTTCTGAGCCAATCTTATTATTAGAAGCACAATGAACTCATTAATCTTACTCAGAGTTTTACCTTTTGTCATTATGTTTTTTGTTTATTTTCCTTCCTAAAGAAAAACATGTTTTCAATTCTGAATCCAAATGCTTGGTCATCTCCTCCCTTAGGACAAGCGAGTAGGCGTCTATAGAAGTAAAGCAAAGCTTCAAAGGAACTTCCTACATTCACTTCAACCTCAAAATAGGAAAATTAAAATTACTGTGTTTTCCAAAGTTGACTATTTTACTTCCCTGTGGTTCACACTAAAAAACTGGGAGCTAAATAGGAGGTGAAATTGAAAGCTTGTGAGGCAAAGGCTGCTTGAACCCTGAGGCCTTGCTGTAGGCAGTTTCTCTTAGGATAAAGTCCACATACTTGAACAGGGTGTTCACAGCTATTCCTGATGGGTCCTGCTACATTCTCCACTTTATTCTGGCTTCTGACTTCATATTTTGTCTTTGCTGAACACACTTCATTTCTTCACATGCTAACAGGTCTTTCCAAGTGCAGTTCCTATTGCCTGGAACTGTTTGCACCCTTACCTGTTCTGGGTGACTTCTCTTCTTAACTCCTCCTTCTGACTCTTTCTTTATCCTTCAGCCAAGATGTCACTTCCTTGGTGAAGTCTGTTGAGCTGCTGACTGGTTAAGGTAGCTCTTCAGTGTGCTTCCATGGTTCTGAATAGTTTTTCTGTCTCCACACAGTTATCACAGTATATCGTAGTCTTTCTTGTTCACTGATGAGCTCTCAGGTCTTAGCACAGAGTGCTGAGCCCAAGGGAGGAGTTTATCGGGTAAACAAATAAATACTGAATTTTCTAGGAGCATATAAAATATGCCTCTCCTCCACACATGCAAGAGAAACATGACAGGTTGCTGTTGAAAAGCAGAATTCCTGTGTAAACTATCGAATCACACAACAGCATGTATGAATTTTAATTGCATTTTGTTAAATGAAAGAAGCTATACGTAAAAGACTGCATGCAGTGTGATTCCATTTATATGTCATTCTGGAAAAAGATCAGCCACCTCCAGGGGTTCTGGGTGGAGGGATGGGGAAATTGACTACAGAGTGGCAGCCCAGGGAAATTTAGGGTCATAGAGTTGGTCGGAATGGCACTGTGGGGTTGGATACATGACTCTCTGCATTTGTCAAAAATCGTAGTCCTTTACAACGTGCAACCTGTGTGCAAGTGTAAGAAAAATTAACCAGGATGTCGAGAGAACCCTGGATGGGATGCAGAGTGTGACAAATGAATCTAACTGTATTATGAATGTATAAAATAACTTCATTGAAGCATGTGGGGAAGAAAGAAGCTGACCTAAGTAATGTTGGAAAGCAGAGTTTTGACTGAAACTGTAAGATTAGATGTAAAAGGAACTGTACATGAAGACTGTGCTCTAGTTGGTAAATTTCTTTCTCATAGGGTGTAGTTTCACAATTCTTAGTACATGTATATTATTAGGGTCAAACAAATGAGTAAATACTTAGTGATACTGAGAGCCTGGTTTCTCACTGTCAGAGAAGTTAAAAGTAAAAAAGGAGTGAATGCTGGAATGAAAACTGCCATGCTGAGTTAGAGTCAGAGAGATCAGAATGAACTCATGTTTATTTAAAGATAGATATTTGCATGTATACAGAGATAAAAATAATTATATAACATGTATTTTTATATGTGTATTATATATCTACATACAGATACACAAATGCATATATGTGTGTGTGTGATACATTTATTTGTCCTGACCCTTTCTGCTGAAAGGGCCTAGAAGTAGTGGCATCCCAGCTGAAACAAGCTCATTCTCTCCTTTAAGGAACTAGGTCTCCTTGGAGAAATTTTGATTCTAGGAACGTGGTGGGAAAAAATACAAGATGAATAGCGTGTCTTATTGTACCAGAAGGTAAGGAAGTAATAATAATTTTTAAAAACTAAGATACAGGCTTGTCAAAAAAATATGAGACAACCTGAAAGCTGCCAGTAGCCAAAGCTGTAACAATTTAAGCTACAAAATACATAGCAATTGTATTGGATTCTAAGTCAAGGAATGAAATAGAGATCTGTATATCCACACAGATACAAAGAAATTACTACATAAATAAACAAATAAGTAGACGGGAGAGATAGGACAAATACTCCTTATGGAAGAATTCCAATTAATACATGTAGAAGGAATTAAGGAAAGAGAAAATCACTAATAGAACACCACGGTACCATGCACTGCAGGCAGGATTTAGTGACAAACGCTAAAATTAGTGGGTAGAAACACCTAAGGATGTTTGTCTAGTTTCAGAGTATCTCCTTCAAAATGTTTATTAATTACTGTAGTCCATAAATTCAAGAAGATGGAATTTAATATCCTCCCCTTGCGTGTGGGCTGAAATTGGTGACTTACTCCTAAAAAATAGAATATAGAAGGAGAAAAATAGTCCACTTTGCATTCGAGAAACCTGGCAGACACCAAGTTAACCAGCAGATCATAGTTAACATCACCAGTGATGAGACCAATCAAAACCCTCTGCCTCTTGATGTGGTGTATTGAGAAGCCACATCACTTCTGTGGGTTTCTACCCCCAAATCTATAACAGTCTAATCATGAGAAAACACTAGACAAATCCAAACCAAGGGTCATATTACAAAATACCTGACCACAAATGTGTCACAGCCACAAATGTGTCACAGCCATGAGAGACCGACAGATTGAAGGATACTGAGAAGACAGGACAAGTGAGTGTAGTGTGGTATCATGAATTGTGTCCTGAAACAGAAGAAGGCATTGGTAGAAAAATTAAGGCAACCTGAATGAGGTTAGTTAATAGTATTTGCACCAATGTTGGTTTTTACTTTTGATAAAGTGCCTTTGTTGTGTGAGGTGTTAATTTTTGAGGAAGCTGGCTGCAGGGTCTATGGGAGCTCCCTGTACTGTTTTTGCAACTCTTTTATAAATCTAAGATTATTCAAAGGAGTTAAAAAATGAAGGAAAAAAAAAAAAAAAAGGATGCCAGATTGTTCATTGATTTGCTGCGATCATAGGATTATCAGGCTCTACGCACACACCAGAAGCAATGTCCCAAACAATTTAGTGAATTTGACTTCCCCAGTATATTGCTGTCTCTGCTGCTTGAACTGCCAACACCGCTGGCACTGATTTAGTCACAGGGAGCCCTGGTCACTGCTACCCTGGAGATGGGCTCTTATTTCAATAGTCACTGACTCTAGAAAGAATTCCCTGAAGCTCCTGCTTTGTATCAGTAGCCTTCTATTCAAAATATGGAGTATGTATGTGATTAGTGGATGTCAGGTCTTATGCCTATGTCTTGCTTTAGAGAAATTGGGAAGGTGAGTGTCCGGCCTTTTTTCAATTTCTCTGATGGGAGGAGATCCTGAATATATGAATGGAGTTCAGGTCCTTGGCAGCCAAGAATATTGAAAAAATACCTGCTATATTTTGTGACTGTAATATTGGTACAGTTAGAACATTCAAACTAATTTAAAAGAAGTCTTAGAGCAGTTCAATTCAGCATGTCTGTATATAACAGAAAACTAGATAGAAACACAAGGTAGAAAGACAGCTTTGTTTAAGCTTTGAAGGATATGCATTTTGATTTAACTTTATTTCCTGGTATTCACTCTCTTACAATTCATTATTTTTCTTTATTGTCAATCCTGCCTCTTCACAAAAAATAGAAAGAAAGAAAGAAAGAAAGAGAGAAAGAGAGAAAGAGAGAAAGAGAGAGAGAGAGAAAGAAAGAAAGAAAGAAAGAAAGAAAGAAAGAAAGAAAGAAAGAAAGAAAGAAAGAAAGAAAGAAAGAGAAAGAGAGAGAGAGAGAGAAAAGAAAGAAAATACAAACAAAAAGCATTGCACTGTTTGTTTCCAAGTAAAAATATTTCTTCCTCTCTCATTGAAGACAATTTGTTGTCACGGAAGTTCTTAATTTTGAAATACACATCACTTGTGAATTGCTAATAAAATGCTTTAATGATTTAATGTACAAAACAAATGAAATAGATATTTATTCGTACTCAAGCCTTAAAAATAAAGTGAGCATCTATGCTTTCTTTCTTTTCTTTTCTTTTTTTTTCCCCCTTCTGTGAGCAATGAACTCAATGCAGACAGAGTGTGGGCAAGTCTGAGCAATTATCATCATCTAATATCAACAAGTTTCCTTTTGTTGTTACCATGTAACTTCGGTCACATTCATGGTCTCTGCTTCTACCCCATCTGTTCTCTTTTTAAACTTATGTACAGTTAACTGTCTTTTGAAATGGAGAGAAATGGAACTGATATACTCTGGCCAATAATTACTTTTTAACCTTCATAAGAGAGTCTGGCTGCCACCACGATAAAGTGTCCAATGAAAGAGAAAGGGCAATGATGTCCTTTTAAGCATTAATCATTACCTGTTGCCAGGGATTTGGGGGGGAAAAAAAACATTAAGAATGTCTTAACGTGTGAAAATTCATTATAAAATCCCCCTCTCAACCAAAATCTTGGCCCATGATGGAGTGCCCTGTTCCTTACAACCATGCTAGGAAGAGTGGTCTTGAACTTGCCATTGTAACTTAGCCATACTGAAAGATATGCCAAAGACTGGGTAGGCTTGAGCAACAGAAAGCTGAACTCTGATCCATGCCTTGTACAAGGGCCCTTTCAGCTGCGGGAAGAAGGCAGACACATCCATCTGGACCCAGGCCTCAGCTCCAAGTTATTATTGCCTATGAGTGTTTAGGCCAATTCTAATTTAGACGTTTTCTTTTTTTCTTAAGTCTGAAAGTAAAACCAAAAGAAGATTCTTCCTTCTGACAATGTGAGAACCTAGAAAAGTGAACTCAAAGAATAGAATTGTAATAAAGAAAAGCTTCATTACTGCTTCCCAGCATCCCTAGACATGGAGAGAAAGGAGAGAGAAGGTCCCAATCCTAGAAAAGACATAAGAGTTATAAGGCTTAATATTCCAAGCAAGAGGGAGATAGTGACCCATGTATTGTGATAAAAATGCTAACAATAACAACAGCTAAAATTGATTGAGCATATACCATATGCCAGACATTCTTTTAAATGCTTTATATTGATTGCTTTGTTTAATCCTCAAAACTACTCTATATTATAGATACTATTATTATAATGACTTCACAGAGAAGAAAGAGGACCACAGAGATTTTAACCAAATTGCCAAGTGATACAGCTTCTAAGAGGTGAAGGCAGGATTTGAACTCAGGTGGTTTACCCAGACTCCACCATGTGAGTCTTTAAGGAGTCCCAAGTCCATCTGATTAGTTGAGAGGAGGGCAACAGGCCCCTCAGTAGGTTCCAGAAGATTTAGTGGAGAGAGAACCAATCTGACTACAGGTTCTGCTGGACCAGAGTGGTTGCTGGGATCAGTCATGACTCTGAACAAGATCAGCCAGGCCTTTGCACATGAGGCTACATGTGCAAAAGACACACATTTTCCCAATTCATGACACTAAATACCAACCATAATTTTTATTTAAAACATAACATTTGCACCAGTGTTCATACTCCAGAACTGTTTTAATTAGGATGAGTCATGTTAGCTGCTGTAAAAGTCTTAGTGACCTAACAAAGTCAAAGTTTATTTCTCGCTCTTATCACTCTGATGCAGGTTGTCAGACCCACCCACTTGATCAGGGACCTAATTTGCCTCCTTCTTCAACACAAGATTGCCTAGTATTTTACAGCAGGTGGATGAGGAAAGAGAAAGAGAATGGAAGATCCCAAGAGAGGTTGGTGGAGACCAGCCACATGGCTTCTACCCACTTTTCCATTGATCAGAATGTCAAGAGGCTTAGAAATGTGGTTTAGTGTTAGTCTCAGGTAGAAGAGGAAGGTGGTGTGTATCTACAGGAACTGGCCACCTCTGTTACAAAAACTCTAACTGATTTCACCACTGTATTTATGTGATAGGTCTTACAGGAGTCAACTAATCTAGGAGATAATCTGGGACCAAAGGAAGAAAGTCTCATTACAAAGCAGCTAGGAGGATCTGTAGTGCACACCTGTCTTCTGACCAACCTTCTTTGTTATGTTCTCTTGCTTGCTTGTGGGATCAGCTTGTGAACCTGGTTTGTGGCTTTAAATTGGCTTACTCATCAAGCTCGTGTTAATCCCTTAAATTCTGTCAGTGAACTATCTCACCACAGTTTTCTCTACCAGTAAGGTACTCATGATTATAATTGAGAGTGTGTCTGGTTGTCTCCCCAGAATTGTCTTTGAGTGAATTTCTATTAACTACACAATTACTTCTTATTTTGATTTTACTAAAAATAGAATGACTAACTTCTTAAAAGGTATATTTTATCACTAACTGTATAAAATACCAAGACATGACAATATAAGATATTCTGAAGTTATAATTTTTAATCTTTGTGTTGAGTGATATGGGCTACATCCAAGCCTTCAGAAAAATTCTCTGAAATTAAGAAACCATGAATATGTTAGGAGAGCTACACGACTCAATGGATGGCTCATTCCATCAAAGCACTTAGCATTTCTTATTGTATTTGCTTGGGAAAGTGTCAACCTTGCTTTAGTGAGAAAAGAACTTAGCTGATCTCCAATGATTACAGGAGGGAGTAAAGGTTCAAGAGCTTAGGCTCTGGTGGACAGACTTCTTAAGTTTTGTTAGGTGTGTGTTTTGGGGCAAGTCACAACCTTTCCATGCCTCAGTCTCCTAAACTATAAAACAGAAGAATAATACTTACATCATTGGATTGATGTAAGAATTAAATAAATTCAGTATCGATATGTGAAAACAGAGTAGTGCTTGGCACATATTAAGTAATCAATAAATATTAGCCACAATCATCATCAGTATTATTATTATTGTTATTATTATTACCTCTCCCAATCAAGAAAGAAATTTTGCATTTTTAAATAAAACTTTATTTTTGTTTTGAGATAGTTGAAATCCATAGTGTTAGACTGTGGTCTGGAAGAAACACTGCAATGAGGATTAGTTGTTAATACACCCAATAGTCAAAAGTCAACCAGCTTGAGCCCTCATTCCCAACCATAGTTTATTTATTCACTCCATAGTTATTGCATTACTACAGTGTGTCAATGTTGTAGCTCCACCCCTTACAAGCTGTGTGCCCTGGAGCAACTTTCTTTACCTCTCTGAGCTTGATTTTCTTCATCTGAGAAATGAAAGAGTAATATCTACTTTTATCTCTGTTGTAGATAGTAAATTAAGTTAGAAACTTGGTGAAGCACTGGCATAGTGTCTGGCCTATAATAAGCACTCAATAAATAAATTGTTATTGTTATAAAAATAAATAGGAAAAGGTCTTTGTCCTGAGTCATGGTTCTTTCATACAGTTTTTCAAACTGCAAATCTTGATTCACTGATAGATGGTAAAATCAATTTTTGGAGTAAAATCAACACTTTTAAAAGCCGGCGCTACTTCAAAAAGTAGACTAGGCTACAATAGAATAGTATACATGAAAGGAAGAGATTAAAATAGGACAATACAGATAAGAGTGCATCACATGTACTGAAGACATTCATTTTACCTATAAAATGCCTACATGTATATAAGTATTGATTGTGTATAAAACATATTTCTTACTATGGGTTACAGTCAAGAAACTTTGAAAGCTTTTTAGCATGTAAGAGTTGGCACCTTTAGTTGCCCAGGAGTCAGAAGATTGTGTTTGTTATGAAGCTAGTTCGAAGAAATATCTTTACCAGCATATGGCAGAAATAGCACATATATAATATTTAAATCAGTCAGTATCGAGCTTTCTTGGTTTAGTGGAGAAGATTAAAACCATTACCTAAAAATGAAATATCAGGATCACTGATAAATTGCATTTTTATATGGTACTTCTGCTCACTGTCATTCTGTAAAATAAAAAAGTCATTTATAATGGAGATAAGTCATATGGATGTATGGGACTTTTGAAACATTCTGCATTAAACCTGCCTCCTCAGAGCTGAGGGCAAATCCAGCAGTTCTCCGTTGTTTCTAGTGTGTTCAGCCACATAGACTAAAGGGAAGAGAGCTGTCACCAATCGCCTGAAATACTAGGTGAATAATTGCCATCTTCTCAGGAGAGCCCTTTGCCCTCAGAGCCTTCAGTTCCAGATCACCCGTCTTTAGAGTTTCTTGGGCACAGAGGCCTCCTGTCTCTTTTTCAAATTAAGGGCACTCAACAGAGCTGCCACACTGGGCACTAATGAATTCTCTGAGACTAATCTACACAGTAATGAGAACTGGAATCTGTCACTCACTCTCCCAGGAGGTAAGAGTTCATACGCTGTTACATCACCCCATTCAAATAACCGATTAGCTGTGTGGCTTGGCCGCTCCTATTCATTAAGAAGGTGCGACCAAAGAGACATATATTTGAACAAATGATGAGAGTTAATTTGAGTTATTCACCATTTTGTTTTTATGGCTGAGCGCACACTTGCTGTAAGTAAATGTAAGCATTTTACACAGATCATCCGTACCTTAGGGAAGTATCAACACAATTATGACTTTTCACCAATTAGTGGAAAACAGGTTAGATGAGAATCTGCATCCCATTCAGAATGTGTGGGGAGCTTTATACCCCATCCCCTGCATTTTTGTCTCTAGGAAATATTTATGTTTTTGCAAGAGGCTTTTATCATAGGCGTAATATATTCTGTCATGAGACCACTGATAATCATTCTGATAGCTAACCACTCTGGTCCAGCAGAACCTGTTGGGGAGGGTAAATTTAGATGGAGTAATAGGGAGTTGGTGCAATTTTTAATCACAAATTCATCAAATTGTATAAATATTTCTCTGCCTTTTTTTTTTTTTAAGTCAATGTAGTATCTCAGTTAGAGCACGGGCTTCGACCTTATATGGAGGCTACTTAAGTCCTGGCTCTTTCTTTTGGTGGTTGTGTAATTTTAGAGAAAGCCATTTAGCTTTTTTATCCTCATTTACTTCATCTGTAGAATTAGAGTAAAATAATAACTATCCTATACCTGAGGTCATTAAGAGGATTAAATGTATTTAAACAGTGCTTGGCCCACAGTAAGTACTGAATAGTATCTATTATTATTATCATTATCCAGTCTTCTTCCTCTAAAGAAAAAAATCAAAAAGAAATTATTTTTAAGTTACTTTAAAATTTTTTTTCTTTTGATGCAGTTGTCAGAAAACTGCAACTATAGAGTGTAGCTTAGAAAATACTGAAAAGCAACATCAATGCTGTAGTGAGCTTGGTGGCCCCATCAGTTGCCCTGCTGGTCCATCCTCCAGCATCTTTCTCTGAAGAAGAGTATTTCTTCCATGCAGTGCTATGGCTCTACCAGTTATTATGTGTGATTTATGAGCAAGCTTCTTTAACTCTCCAAGCTTCATGTTCTTCTTCTTTGAAAAGGGGATAATAATACCTCTATTGTGTTGTCTTGAAGATCAAATCAAATTAAATAAACTTTGTAAAACATCTGTCAGTGTGTCTAGCAGTTGTAAGTGTTCAATAGCCTGCAATCATCATGATTATTTGTACTCATGTTGCCACTGACTTATCATTTGTAAGAACAGTTCTGACTTCCTAGCAGTTGTATAGGTGTAGGCTCTCCCCTCTCCACCCTTGTCTCATCTGTCTCGTGTCCTCAAAGGCCCCCAGTCCCAGGAGGCTGCCTGGAAGGGCACTGGTTATAGAACAGAGCTTTTCAAACTAGACCATGTCATACTTAAATAGAATCTGTAATTTTGGCCTCATTTACTCAACCTTATAGCAAACTATACAAAGTAGCCTATGCTAATGTCCTAGTTGCTTTATTATTATATCATTAACTGGATTAAGTGCTATTTTAACAATTTTTAAAATAACACTTGGATTCATATGATTGGTGAACAGCATAAACCACTGACAGATTTTCAAAACTATTGGAATTAAAAGGATATTCCAAAAATAGCAATCACATAAGCACAATTATTCTATAACATAGTAAAGGTTGAAGAAGAGATCCAAATCTCAGAATTGGCTAAATTTTCAGAGTCACGCTAAATTCATGAATAACTGGCAATTAAAATTGCACCCAAATGTTATTTAAAACAAACCAGATTCTTTCTTACACTTTGGGACTTGCCATGAGTATGTCCTGAGGAGTTTTATATCCGCATGGTGCATACAAAATGAGATGTTGAGTTCCCATTATTTTGTGTGAAATATGTCTTCCCAGGTTTGTGTTCCCCATGAATCTTATTATAGTTTTCCAAAATGCAACATAATTTGGTTAAAAGCAAATTCATAATAACAACCTTGAAAACACATATAGCAAGTTATTGCCACTTTTATTTTTCTTGTCTAGACTGAAATATACTCAATTTTCACCACCTTAAAGTGGAAGAAGATAATAGTAATATGATAATAATAGCAAGTACTTCTATCCTATTTCCACATCCTGCCATGTACTAAGCCTTTTACACATATTAGGTCATTTAATCCTCATATCAACCCTCTGAGATAGGTACTATTTTCAACTCCATTTTACATTGAAGAAAAGAGAGCTGGAGAGGAGTGAAATACCTTGGTGACCTTGCTGAAGGTCACACAGATAAAAAGTGAAGAACCAGGACTCAAAAATCAGATTTTTTTTTTTTTTTTTGCCCTAAATTATCATCTGGCTAAAACTGTTAAGTGGTCAAAGCTTATTAATCAACATCAAACTTACAATATGTCAGTTGGTGATGAAGGCCCCTTTGATGCAGTACTGGTATATAATTCCTAACTAGGAAAAAAAAATCCATTCTTTCCTATGGTCTGGTTTCTCTCAAACTAAGCTAAATTTCTTTCCTGTTTACATGGTCTGGGCTAATTTCATGACTACTTTCGATAAAGCAAGGAAGAGAAGATAATTTTTAAAACACATATAAATTCCTGACTCAAAATTGGGTGGGTTACTGGCATTTGAAAGCAACATGGTGACTGTATCAAGCTAATTTAAAAAAGCTCTGTAGTTCTTCTAGAAAGAGCTGGTTACAAGGACAGTATGGCTGACCCACTAACACACAGCAGCTGTGTGGCTTGGGAGGTGACCTGATTCCAGAGGCAGGTTCTGATTTGACTAAGCCAATTATAATCCATCTTCCTTGCTTGAGGAACCAATGCTAAACCAATCAGAATACAGCATTCTCTTGGCTGTCATTTGCTCAAGAACATGTGACCTAAGTTGGCCCAATCAGACTCAGTGGAGGGACTTATGGTTGGAAGGAGCTACCTTCACTCCCACTAGAGAAAGAGATGTGGATTGAAGTTAACACTGTGGGCAACATACAAGAACAGGGAAGAACTAGATGTTTGAGGACATTCTTGAGTTGCTGAATCAACCAGCGTTGAAGGCCACACTACTTTGAACTTCCTGTGGAAGGAAAAAATGTATTTTTATCAGTTTAAGCTTGTTTAAGTCTGGCTTTCTGTTCAATTTTGCAGCTCAGGCACAGCAGGGAAACACATTTTCACCCCTCAGCACCTGCCCTCTAGTCCTGGTTTTAAAGGGGCAGTTAGGATTTGTGCATTTTGAATCATTGATAATTTGGTTCAAACGTAGGAACTGACCCAGATTCCTTTCTGTATTTATTAAGCACAAAATGTAACACATGCCAGTCACAATGTAGGAACCTTCATATACATTATCTGTAAGTACCCGTACAACAGGTTGAGGGAGAAAGGTCATGATCCACTTTTTTTAGGTGAATAAGTAAAAGTACATATGAATTCTTATCTTATAAAGAGGATAAGAATACACATCAACATATAATAGTTGTCTCTTTATATATAGATCTATCTGTTGACAAATATTAGCATTAGAATGAAACCTACAGTTGGTTCTAAGGAAACTTCTTTAATTTTATAGATAAAGATAGGTGAGGTTAATAGTGACAGATTCAAAGTACAAGATTCTTATAAATTTTTAGGTTCTGGATAATCTCTGGATCATGTTCTTCTTTCTCTACATTAAAATTCTTCTTTTCTAAGCATAAGCCCTATATCTCTTTGAAATCATGCTAGATAGATTTTTATATGATCTTGCATTGGAAGCAGTTGCTCTGTGTGACAAAGAGAAGTCTGCCTAGATCCCCGCCCTCCCCCCACACACAGTGAAGACACTCTTTTCGGTCTCCAAGAGGCACTGTGAACTGACAGTGTCTTTACTATACACCTGCATGCTCACGACCGGTGCTCTGAAATAATCCCACACCCGATGGCACAATGGCCACACCCTTTCTGGTGCAGTGGCAAAGCAAGAAAATTTCGGATGATAAAGAAGTGAAGGAATCCTGTTTTTCTCTCCGCATGTAGGCATCCTTCCTTCAACCAGAGATTATTGGGGTATTTGCTTTTTGTCTCCTTCCATCTTCAACCTTCTCCCGTTATTTATGAGATGCCGAGTGGGAGAAACATCAGTTGTGAGGTTTCTTAACTGTACACTTAGCCATTCCATCCGTGTGTGCTCTGTCACTAGAGAGGTGTTACTGCCAAAATGGCGAGATTTACAAACACCCAATTCCTGGCAAGGGGGAAAAAAACTCTCAAAGGGGTAATTTCTTTTCAGAAGAATAAATCACAATATTTAAAGAGAAGAGATCTTGTGAAAAAGCCACAAGGGTCCAAGTAGGTCTCTGTCTGTGTTTGGGGAATGGTTAACAGCAATGAGCAGGAAGTCAAACAAAAATGGAGAGCAGAGATTTTCTTTGCTTTTTTTTTTTTTTTTTTTTTGAAAAAAGAATGTTTATTTAAGGAAAGTATGTTTAGGGATAGGCCTGGAGAGAGCCATGGCGCTGGTGAAAGAGAGGGAACTTGATGAAACAAATACCAGCAGTCGTTCAAAGGACTTCTGGACATGCAAAATAATATATCAACCAAAGAGGCAATTTTCATAAAAAGCATTTGCCCAGCCATAGAGGAGAGACAGTGAAATTGTAATATTGCTGCTGAATAATTAAATCCATCAGCTAGGGCTCAATTCATGATCATCACTGATATCCATCTCAGTTGGCTTCTCTGAGTTTTTCCATTTTTTTCTCTGAAAGTGTCCATGTTTCCATTGAATTTCTTCTGGAATCACCCTGTCCCACTGAGGAATGTGATTAAACTGCTTTAGAAAGTTCCTGATTTCCATCTTGAAAGAGAAAGTATAAGTGCAAAGAGACTGCCATAGCTCCTAGCTAAGTTTCCAAGGCATCTGATCGTCAGCAGGTTGGAAAATAAGGTGAGGAAGGCATTTTATCAGACAGTATGGAAAGCAATGCAGAACTCTCAGAGAAAATGGCGACTTTTTTTTAAAGGAGTATGAACATCCAGTCATAAAGGCTACACTTTGGTTAAAGATTATGTCTGCTGAAATGATAAGAGGTGGAAGAATCATTTTATAGGACTTCGTTGGCTCATGAATATAAACAACTTTAAAGTATTATAAACTCTTACTTTAAAAGGTGCCAGTAATAATTTTATTATTTGTCTTCAAAGAGAAACAAGTTTAAGATTCTCAACTTTTCACTGATGAAATTACAGGCTGTCTGATTCTCTGTGAGTTATGATAATGGCAAAGAGACATATAAAATCTTATCCTCATGTATTTAAACGTTTCTTATTGGTGTAAATTTAAGTCAATATATGAATGTAAAAACATAGCTCATATTTGGACTGAAATTAAACTTATTTTAAAGAAAATATTCAAATATACAACGTATCACTCAATTTCAGAAAATAAAAAGTCTGCAAGCTTTACATCTTGCAGGCTTTATGTAATGGTGGGTCATATTTAATCACTGAAGAGTTAATATACTATGCATATTGTAATTAAAAATAAATAGATCTCTAAGCCACCTAGTTCTCAAAGGTGCTAGATGAGGCAAACATT
The DNA here is from genome assembly GCF_036321535.1 of Camelus dromedarius. NCBI lineage: Eukaryota > Metazoa > Chordata > Mammalia > Artiodactyla > Camelidae > Camelus > Camelus dromedarius. The sequence continues at coordinate 55,641,972 of NC_087438.1, forward strand.
TCACTCCTATAAAAATAAATTTCTAATTTTGAAGCATTAGTTGAGCCTCCCATCAAGGAATTCTGTGCTGTTTGTTCATTTATCTAAGATACTTTTTTTCAGACTCATGAATATTTATGAACCACTGGGTTCAATTGAGTGTTATAAGAAGTGAGAGGTAGTGTCTTCCAGACGTAAAGGGTGCTTTTAATTCTATTGCTTCTCCAGATACTCACTGGCATCTTGTCATGCTTGAATGAGCCATTCAAAATAGAGCTGCCATCTAATCGAAGTACCTGAAGTGCAAAGACGAGAGGGGAATTTAATGAAGCATAAATTGTCTGCTCAGTTGGAGACACAGACTCCTTTACTGTGGCACAATTAAGTAAAACATAGTGGAGGCTTCTATTAATCAACCCCAAGCACCTTCTGCTTTGCAGACAGCAAACCTACAAGATCAATTAATGTCTTTTTTGTGAAGCGTGATGCATGGACAGTAAATGAATTCTCTCTCTCTTTCTCTCTTTCCCTCTGTTTATAATCAAGAGTCTACCATAACAAATGTACCACTCTGGTGAGGGACGTTGGGGAGGCTGTGCATGTACAGATGCAGGGAGTATAAAGGAACTCTTTTTTGTACATTCCGCTCAATTTTGTTGTGAACCAAAAGCCGCTCTAAAAAATAAAGTCTATTTTAAAACATGAAAAAAAAAGTCTATCATGTGTAAGACATTATGTTCAGGGCTGATGGGGGACACTAAGATTAATCAAAATGGTCCCACCGCCTATAGGAAGCAGTAGCTCTTATCAGGTACCGATAAGCAGTCTTATTTTTTCAACAGTAAGTTATCATGCAGCTCTCCAGGCTAAGGCTGTGAAAAGTGCCGGTGTTGGAATTTGGAGGAATGGCAACAATAGTAGCTCAATGGAAAAGAAAAAAAACAAACAGCTATTTTGGGGATAGTGAACTTTCTCCTGGTCCTCAACTATATTGAATTTCTTAATTAATCTTATGGGTGTATCCATGGGTGACTATCAGCATGAAAGTCAAAAGCTTAGTCATAAAGGGGAGAGGAAGCAGAGGGCTGTGGGAGGAGGAGCAGTGGTCAAGGACACTCTCTCCCCACTGGTAAAACTACAGGAACCAAGAAGCTCAAGAAATGGAAATGAAAACTCTCTGAACGATCAACCAAGTTCGGAAAATGGGAAGAGCAACCAAGAGACCTAAAAATCCACCAGCAACACACTATTCATTCATCTATTCCTTATTTTAGAAAATATTTCTTGAGTGCCTGTATGTATCTGGGAAGCGTTTTGGGTGCCGGTCATAGAGTAGTGAGCAAGGTTGGCATGTCTCCTGCCTTTGGTCATTTATAATCTAGGGTGAATGGCTGGCTTTTTATGCCATAAGACTATATCACCTACCACTTTTCCTTGTTGTGCCATCACAGAGCTCCAGGACCCAATTCAAGATCACTCATTGCATGTAGGTGTTATGCCTCTTTATACTTCTTTAATCTATAACAGTTCTTCAGTCTTCCTTTCATTTGCTTGACCTGGACTTTTTGAAAAGTATAGGCCTGTTATTTTGTAGAACGTTTCCTAATTTCAATTGTCTCATGTTTCCTTATGATTAGAATCTTGATTATTTTCCTTCCATGGCTGTGTAGATTGGTATTCAGCCCTCAACTCAAGGGGACCCTTGTGCAGATCTAGAGCTCACTCACTCTTTGTGCAGTTCCTTCCTCTGGTAACTTTGTCCCATGAATTCTAACTCCCTTGGCTTTCCTAAACTCTGATCTCTATCTCCTTAACTCAGTGAAACCAACGTGCTTTGTACATTGCATATTGTACCACGCTGTAACCTGTAAACTCCCTCCAGGCAATAAGCTCTCCCCTTTCTTGCCCTTCTCCGGGATAATGGAGTTGTGATTCCTGTTGTCCAATGTCTTAAAGTTATTGTTTCATATATTTTGTCACATTTTCTGATTGTTTAAATGAAAGGATTTATATGGTCCTGGTACCCTATCATGACCAGAAGCAAAAACCTATTACTGTCTTCTGACAATTGAAACTACAGCATAAAAATGTAGTGAGTTGACAGATGCTAAATTCAGAGAATGACTGTAGTTTCCTTCTTCAGGTGTGCTTGGCTGGAACCTAGAGCTTGCTCCTGATCAGCCACTCAGAGCCATGCCCCCAGGTCACTACCATATTCTCTGCTCAAACTGCCCCAAGGGCCCCACCCCTCCCAGATTATGTGGCAGCCACCTCTTCTCAGTTACCTGCCATTATGACCACATCCTCCTTGCAGGCGCCCCCAAACCACTGCCAGGACTGCAGAACCAAATGGGTGGACACATTTGCCTCAGGATATCAATAAAGCTGACCGTGATGATGGGAGAGCAGGCTGATCACAACAGAGTGTGCATAACAACTAGACAGTGTGTGAATTGCTAGCACTATGAAACTAGCTCCTGACAAGAATGGCTCCCGTTTGTTTGACTTCCTTCAGACTCATTTCAAGCAGATGAAATCCATTTTAAGAATGTATGATTTTGTTCAACTAAAAAAAAATAATTTTTTTAAAAAGAATGTATAATTATGTAATAAACTTGTGCAAGACAGGGGTTCTAAAATCTGGCATCACAATATGTAGCTTTGACAAGCACACCCCAAGAGACAGTGACAAAGAGAGTGAAGGCACAGGCTTGCTTCCTGTGGCCAATGGGGACGACTTCCCCTGGTAAATAATGCAGTGATTCGTATTTGTGTCACCTTTACACTCTCTGTAGGCTCTACCAAAAATCCACCTCTGCTTTCTTCCTACATTGGAAGAAATTGGAAAAATTGGACCATTCCTTTCAATAACATATTTTGGTACCAAAAAAAAGTACCAACTTACTCAGGAAAAAATGTTAAACAAATTAGTAGCAGAGGTTAACAACTTTTACATAGTAGTTGGTTATTGGCAGAAGAAAATTTGATAAATATATCCTGATTTCCAGTCTAAGCTTTTTTAATATAAACTAAATAAAATTTATTTCATAGAGCTTCATGACAATAAAACACTTTAGAGGTAAATTTTAGGGACTAGAGTTTTCTTTTTAGTATTTTAAGTATATAAAATTATAAACTATTTTTGAATGTTTTGACTTTTGTTAAATACAGATGATTTTTGTCAAGTACATTTTCTTTGCATTTCTTTTTGGATTCTTCCAAGCTTTATTTCATTAAAAATGAATGTTTAATCTACTAAATTCACTCCCACAATGATAATCCGCTTTCTAAGAACTATAAGACAGGCAAGAAGCCTGTGAGCCTAATAATAGTTCATTCTTAGAAACAGGAAGAAAAACTTTGCCAAGATGAAACAAGCCCAAACACGAAAGGTTCCAGGTCAGTTTGAAACAGAAACCACAAATTTTGATTGGATCCAAACTTGGCAGTGTAAGTATTGTATAGAGATACACACAAACACACACACACACACACACATATGCATATACATACACACATAGTCTAACAAAGGGAGACAGGAAGGCCAGTTTAAACTACCAGAACATTTAGGAGAGGATTTAAAACTGAAGTCTGCTGTAGTGAGCACATACCTGGAGCCCCCGAGTCTCATGTTCTGTCACTAACACACCTAGAGTAAGTTAATGGACAAGTGCTTCTGGAGACACCAGCTAGATGTGAATGAATGACATACAGCACTATGCCAAGTACACAACATTTCTCCTCAGAGAGAAAGTGCAGAAGTAAGAAATGAGAGTTTAAAAGATAGAGGTTAAACATAAAAAAATTAATTTCAAAATTCTCATTTTCTTAATTTACATGATGTGGTTAACTGGAGCAACATCCCCTCACCCACGGATCAAAAGTCTAGGAGAGGCAGAAAGATATTTGTGAAGATTTTTTGAGTCAACATACATTAAAATACTTTACTTTTAAAGCACACTTTTAAAAGACATTGTTGTTCTATAGCTGGAAACTAGTTTTTCATTGCCATTGGATCTCAGGGAATACCGATGTTGAGTTCATTAGCATTTCACTGTGTTTCTTAAAGGGCCTCACAGATTCAAAAATATAGACCATGACCTTTTAAAAAACTTTTTTTTTAATGTGAAATGTAATACACATAAAGTATAGCATAAAATAACAAACTATTATAAAACAAATATCATAGAACCATCACACATGTCAAGAAATAAAACAATGTTAGCAACCCACAAGTTTTTCCCCAAGTTTGTGACATACTGAATTGTTCATTAAAATAATCCCATAATGTTTTTAGAGGATAAAAACATCATAAATCATATATTCAGAAATTCATATGCCAGATAAGAGGCATATTCCAGACATATTTGAACAGTTCTGGTAAATTCAAACCAACAATAAGTCAAGATTTGTATTTGGTTTGAGTGAAACATGGCAAATTAGGAGTTAGAGATAATGAATACAGTCAGCATCCAACAGAAAACTCAGCTCCACCCTTTTGGTACCTTGCATCATGATGAAATTATGCTGTTAGGATCTGAGACCTGCCTACGGCTTTTCTTTGTGACCCAAAAAGCCAGTTTCCTGTCAGAGAAAATAGGCAAATTATCATAAGGTCTAGAAGCAAAATTTGTGTAGGAGTAGATTAATATTGGCCTGATCTTGCCTTCACTTTCTGGAATAAAGGAAAAACTTGTCTTTATCACAGACAGTTGATTTGGTGGTTTTGCTTCTGTCTTTCTCAGACCCAATGCTTCCTCTTCATTGGAACTTGTTTCTGGCAGCACATATGTAGTGGGTCATGCCCAGCTAGAAATTCTTTGCAGATAGATTCCAAGATAGCTTCTTTTCAGAAGGGGCCATGTGCTTACTAAAATACCTTTTCCTCACCATCCTTTCACCCAATCTTCTTCAGTATGTTTTTGAGATGAGCATTGATTTTTGAACTTCTATGTACTGATTTTATAAAACTTTTGATAAGGAAAACACCATAGCTGGGTGCAACAGTCTAAATCTCTTTCTATATATGTAGCTTTATCAAGTAAAACAGAAAGAAAGAAAGGAAAAGGGAAGAAAGGGAAAAAGAAAAGAAAAGGAAGGAAGAAAGACAGAAAGAAAGAAAAAAGAAAAGAAAGAAAGAAAGAAAAGAAAAGAAAAGAAAAGAAAAGAAAAGAAAAGAAAAAGAAAGAAAGAAAGAAAAGGAAGGAAGGAAGGAAGAAAAAGAAAGAAAGAAAAGAAAGAAAGAAAGAGAAAGAAAGAAAGAAAGAAAGAAAGAAAGAAAGAAAGAAAGAGAGAGAAAGAAAGGAGAGAGAATTGAGTCCTACTTGTGTGTGCTTTCCAGCAAATTCTAGGCTGCTCATGTCTTGGGACTATTTCTTGTCCCAGCAGAAAGCACATTAGAAGCTTCTTGACTAGGACAAAACTGATTTGCACACCAGATTCTTGTATGCTTACTGGTTCACTGATCAAATGCTGTGGTCTTCCCTGCTAAGGTGTTTTCCCTATCACTTTGCCTGGCCTCTGGCATCCCTCATGATTGCCTGGTGCTGTCCTCCTGGTCTCTCCCCACTGTCCCGGGCTTTGACTTGTGCAGCATCTGCCTCCAGCATGGGCCCTGCAGCTAGTCTGGTGACGGCACAGGCTTGCTCTTAACTTCTGGCACTTATGTGTTCCATTTGTAACCAAACTCCTGGCTCATACTATCTCCCCTTTGCCTGCGTTGGAGTCCGTGACCAACTTCTGAACTGATCTCTCCCACACACTCAGCCTTGCCTCACTTTTCTCAGGCCTACCCCTGCCTCGTCATATGACATGTTCTGCTCTGAGCACCAGGCAGGCCTCATCACTGGTCATTGTTTAAGTCACTGTCTGTGTTGTTATAATCATGAGATCATTTGTTTCTCCAACTCTAAGGGCTGATTTAAGACAGGTGCCTTTTTCTGCACCCACAACATCCAGATTTGTGCCTAGAACTTAACATGCCTATACGTACATTTATTGATGAAAGCTTTTAACCTGGACCAGGATGACTCAAGTGACATGGAGTCTAATTCTGGATCTATCACTAATACTATAAACTTAGGCAAGTGATTTGCTATCCTTGGTTCTCAGTATCTTCACTTGCAAGGCAAGGCTGATCATTGGGATGATCTCAAAGATTACTTTCAGCTTCAAAATTCTTCAACTCTGCTTGATACTCCGAAAGTTAATTATGAAATGTTCCATAATGACAGAGCCCAGTTTTCACCCTAAAATGGAGATCTGCATTGTTCTCACCATTATTCAAAACTGATTTTCCTAGAAAAGCCATTTTTAAGGCAAAGGATCCATATGTACCTTTCTCACACCGATCACAATGCTTTAGCAGATGGGTTCTTCGATCTTAGGACTAATGTAGGAGATGAATCGCCACCTAGTGGACATGTTCCTCACCGGTGCCCTTCCCACCGGAACAAGAGGGAGCTTTGTTCTCTCTGGCTGAAGGATCCTACCCGTAGTTTCTCCTTCCTCCACCTGACAACATCTCAACCTTGGAACTGCTTTTGCTTTCTAAAACAATAACAGAAATACTCATTTTGGTAAGAAAAAGTGTATTTATTTTGACCCCATTTGATTGAATTTCTACCTATTTGTGTTTCTTATTTAGAGTGTGGTAGGCATTTTAGGGGAAAAAGATAAGGTCCAGCAAACTCAGACTGGATCTTTTTTAGTCTCTTATCAGTTCGGTTTGAAAACAGTCCTTGAGCGTTCAGAGACGCCGTGGCCAGACACACAGAAAAGGGGTAGTAGAGTTCACACGTCTCCCAAGCAGACGGTCTGTACAGAGCCCAGTCTTTCGCCCAGAACCTGACCAAAGGCTCAGAGTTTTGCGATTTGTGTGTGTGTGTTTAAAGGTAAACTGTTTTGAGGCTAATTTAGGGATTTGGGTTAGTAGTTATTTCAGTGTGAAGTGGAATCTTCGCCTGGTTAATGTTTTCACTGAGTTGAAGGAAATCTAAGTGACCTCTACTTAGAATGAACAAAAGGATATGATTACACTTGGTTTTCTTTCTCCGGGAAAAAATATCTGTGAGTTCTGGCAGTGGAGGTTCAAAGAAGCTTAGGAGAAGGTGATGTTGGTTAATTAATGAAATATCAAGAGGATTGCTACCAATATTCAACACAGCTTCTGATGCCTCTAAGGAATTTTATTATTTTAGCAGCAGAAACGTATTCCTTTAACCAGCGCTAATGATTCCTTCCAGCGACCCCAGATTGCCCAGCTATTCATACTATAATTGCAACACTAGGCTCTGTATTTCTACAGCCTTCTCTACACTTTTTCCCCCTTTTCATTAGTTTTCCTCTGCCACTAAGTGCCTCCAGCCAGCTCATGACACTCTGATCATTTAATTTCTGTTTTGTACAACCAACAACCCAGTGCAACATTTCTTCACTTCTCTACAGACTTTTAATTTCTCTCTCTGACATCTCTTACTGTGTCTCAAAAAAAGCTTTGGAAGTTCTCTGAGCCTAAAAATTACTTTTCTATTGATCCTAATATCTATTCAAACTAAAGCTCTCTCCCATCTTCCCTCCTGACTCCCTTCCTTCCTTTCAAGATAATTGTTCGAAACTGTTCTAACCTAAACAGCAAGGTCCTACTTTATAGCACAGGGAACTATATTCAATACCTTGTAATAGCCTAGAATGAAAAGTATATGAAAAGGAATTATATATATAAAGTTATATATATATAACTGAATCACCATGCTCTGCACCAGAAATTAACACATTGTAAACCGACTGTACTTCACTAAAGATAAATAAATAAAAACAAGACAAAACAAAACAGTTCTGACCAAGGTATTAATGCAGTCTCCCCGAGTTCTACAGACCTATTCCCTGGTGGCAATCCTGTAGAGCCTCAGTCCTAACTAAATCACTCAAAAGGATTTTGTCAAGATTTCTAAGCCATATTCTTGAACCTCGCTCTTGAACAGACTTTTCAGGCTTTCTCTTTTTACCTGTACCTTCTAGGAGCAGGTATGTAGGTCAATCTAAACAGCCAAATAAAAAGGACTCAGTAGGGTGTGGGGAGAGGAATGAGAAATTACAAGCCTAGAGCTAGCCTTGGTCAAGATTTCACCCCCCGCCTCCAAAGGAAAATATACTGTTATCATACAAAAGCTGCTCTGTTCCTCTGGTACATTCATAGCCTTAGCAAAATCACTACAGAGATCAGGGGCAAAGATTAATTTCAAAATGAATGTACTAATCAACAGGCATGCAATAAATATCTGTCTATATGCACTAGGCTACCTTAGGTGTTGAGTAGAAAATAGAAATAAATATAAGGCACAGTTCTTGGATTCTCGGAGCTTACAACATTATATGAATGGCAAAACTAATGTTTAAATAAAGCCATGTCATAAATCATTCTACTTTTTTCTATAGAAATAATGGCAGAATTAAGGCTTGTGTTGTTGACCGAGGACTTGATGCTAAACCGTTTATGGAATTAATCATGAGCACCACATTAAGTATAAATAGTACATCTGTAAAAATGTTTCTAACAGGTGTATCAAAATCTCAAACAGTGATATGTGGTATACTCAGTTAAATCGTGCACTGACGAAAAAAAATGTGTTCACATCTTAACCCCCAGAACCTGGGAATGTGACCTTATTTGGAAAAAAGAGTCTTTGCACATGTAATTAACTTAAGGATCTTAAAGTGAGATTATCCTGGATTACCCTGGTGGGCCTTAAATCCTATGACAAGTATCCTTATGAGACAGAAGAGAAGATACACACACAGAAAAACAGGCTGTGTGAACACAGAAGCAGGTATTTAAAATTTGCAGCCACAAACCAAGGAACCCCTGGTACCACAAGAAGCTGGAAGAGGCAAGGAAGGTCCAACCCTAGAGTCTTCAGAGGGAGAGCAGCCCTGCTAGCAACTCGATTTCAGACTTGTAGTCCGTAACTGTGAGAAAATAAATTTCTATTGTTTTAAACCATTAAGTTTGTAGTAATTTGTTGTGACAGCCACAAGATATTAATACATGTGGTAACCAATTAACATAAAACCTTTTGATGGTCTCGTTTTACTTACCATAATTTCTGCCTTACCTCTACTGTAATGAATCAGAAATTAAAGGTATAGCCACACAGGATTAATGAAATTCAGTAGAGTTTCTATGGGGAGTGTGATAGCAAGTTCAAAGAGATGTCTGGGGATAATAAAAAGATTTACAGGAATTTATCCAGGTGTGTCTGCTTTGCTCTTACCTTTTTTTCCCCCCCTTTTTTCCAAGTTCTGGGTAACACCTAAAGGAATTAGGGGATAAGCTTTGGTTCATCTGTTACTCTCAGACTGAAGTGTGTCTGGCTTCTTGAGGCAAACCTAATTTAAAAATTGTACTGTTTCTCCTATATGTAACACAAATGAGAAAACAAGTTCACAAATCTTTAAAATATTCAAACCAATCCTTTGATCTACCACAATGTTACTTCATCATTTTGGAATCCCTAAAGCTATGCTTGGATTTGATGACCAAATTGTTGTTGAAATTTGATTCTGAATGTGTGTAATTGAAAGCATTTGTGTCCTAGACATAAGACTCACACTTTATCAGATATTGTTTGTAATCATAATCATTAGTCATCTTAAGGGAAATCTAAGTTGTACCTCTGAAGCAATGAGATTGATTCCTAAACAATGCTAGGTATATAGTAGGCACTCAATAAATATTTGTCCAATGAATGAATTTATTTGTCTAAAAAAGATTTTGACTTCAAGTAGCCCTCTGATTAGGATTTGCATAGTTAAACCCATTAAAGCTGAGGATACTGATAGAAAGTCGGAGACAGCGATACAATAAAACCTGTCTTATTTCCTTATGTAGATGAGACAGACGCCAAACAAATCCCTGAAGAGGCTGGAAGAGTGACGCTGCCTGGAGTCAGATAGGAAAGGGTTGGGACTGGAGTACGCTAGAGGGCACACACTCCAACTTAAGGGAGCAGCTACTACTCAGCTGTAGGCAATTGTCACCATGCAGAAATTTGAACCTAATTGGCCATTCGTCTTGTATTTTCAAGAGAAGCCAAAAATATAGATGAGAGCACTTGCCATTTTAAAATTTGGCAATGAATTCACTTTTTTATAAAATGCTCTGTGATGGCCAAACAAAACACATCTGCTGGCCAGACAGGGCTCACATCCTCCAGTCTGGGCCTCTGCTTCCCAGCATCTTTCCCTCTCTATGCTTCTCTCAGGTTTCTCTCTGTTTCCTCTTTCTTCCTCTCTCTCTCCTCAGCCTCTTGAACCACTAATTGTCTAGAAACTAGAGTCTGGGGAAAAGGTTGTTCAGGGCAAAAAGACTGGAGAACTGGATAATTTCTGAATGAAGGAAGAAGGCTTGCCTTGCCTCGTACAAGTCAGAAAACAGACCAGGAAGCAAGTAAATGGGCTTTGGATGTCATTAAATGCTGAGGTTTTGTCCTTAATCTAATGAATATCTAAATCATTGGAACATTACTTAACTTCTTTAGTTCTCAGTTTCTCCATCTATAAAATGGGGATAATTGCACTCATATCAACCCACCATTATTGTGAAACCAAATGAGACAATAGTTTTAAATGAACCTCATGAATTTAAAGGGCCTTACAGTTATTAATCATACAATGATTACTAATAGTGAGAGGCTTCTTTTTGTGCTGCATGTTTGTTATCATATGAAACTTATAATCACAGAGCACCAGACATGTGCATAGCCAGAAGTCAAATAGTCATAAATCAAGGATGCTATAGTGAATTCTATAGGACAGTATATGATTCAGTGCTAAATTATGTGATAGAGACTAAAAGTGCCATAAAATTTCAAAGAAGAAGAAGACTGATGACAGCTAGAGTAATAAGAGAAAGAATCTCGGAGGGAATGAGACTTATACTAGACTTTGAAGGCTGCAAAGGATACTCATATTATTGGGTTGTTTCAGATGTCAAAACACATTTCACTTTAGAATTACATTTATGAATATATCCTATGTGAAACACCAAACAGATTTAGTTGTTGGTTTCCCAAACTTCATTTGTTCATCCATCCATCCATTCATTCATTCAGCTGATACTTATTAACATCTCTATGTGCCAGATACTTTGATAGGCACTAGGAACACGCTATGCCTTCAGGGGTCTTATCATCAAGAAGTTAAATTTGGAAAATGCTAGGTTAATCAAAAGAAAACCTTCTCGGGTGGGGTTATTGTATGTATGTGTATGTGTATATATGTGTGTTTAACTGAAGGGTTTTCAGATCTTTTGACATCCTTGAGTCTGAAAATATATAGAAAATTGTGTATTGAGAGTTATTTTACAGATTAGCAATTGGACACAATGTTTAGACCCCTGAAAAATTATCTAGAGGCTGAAGAAAAAATATTGTGTATATCATTTGTATATCATTTGACTGTTTAAACAGAAATTTATCTTCTGTTTCCTGCATGTATAATAATAGCCAGTTTGTAGATTACAGAGATATTTGAAAGTATCCAAGAACTCATCTAGTCTTACTGGTTAATAGGGCTTTTACAGATGTATGACCACTGTGGTCAACAAAAAATATAGCATCATTAAAAATTGTTCAGTCATATTGTTACCACATACTTTATCAATTTTTAGAATGTCTACCATGCAGTTGTGCTCAATTTTAAAATTTTATTTTAGAAAAGTATTCTCCAACACACATTACTAACAATCTTACAGACACATGATAATACTTGTGTAGTTCAACTATTTTGCTCTATTGTTTTCTTACTAAACTAAAACCTCAATTTAGGAGCTTCGAAAGTTATTTGAAAAACTAGTGGTCTCAGACAAGGCTGACTACAGCGGCAGGTTTTTATCTTACCAATAACTTCAATTTTGAAACATGGAATTTGTGCGATTTTCAATGAAATTACTATTTCATTCTCCTCTATATCTATAGTTTATTCATTATTCCATGCTGTTACAAATAAACAAGTTCCTAGTAATGTGCGAAGAGTGCTGAAGTTCAAGGTAGCTTTATTTCAATATTGACCATGCACTTTTAAATAAACTTTTTATGTGTTTCCTCTAATTTCAACTTCATGATTTAGTTTTTAATTTTAAAAATATGAAGGAGCTATCCATTTTTGAGGGAATTAAATGAAGGAGCATTTAAATTATAATGTTTTTTAAAGTAGAAAAGTAAGATAGGTTTAAGAAAAACAAACCCTCAGGAAAAATACAGAAAATAAGCATAAAACATAAGCAGCATGAACCAGTGATTTTCAAGCAGAACTGTTTCCTGACAAAAAATTTCCAAGTTTTCCAAAAGGCTTCTAGGTTTCTTGAAGATAAATTATGTATTACAACATTTAAGGTGAAATTCAGCTGCTTTTTATTCACTAATCTTTATTCATTAACACACATATTAATTGAATTTAGGTTACTAAATGCGTTACATTTTTTAATTTAAATTTTTAATAATTTATATTTAAATAATAGCAAGCTTTACTATTTCTTCAGTAATTTCAGCTACTTTCCAACCATTTAAGTGCCTTTAAGAAACTGTCATGTTTGAAAGCAGAATGCAAGCATACGGTCATTTTTGTCTCTGCTTTTTCCTGTAACGGCAAGCTCTTTGCTCTATCTCCATATCAATGACATATGTTTCTAGCAATTCAACCAGCAGGTTTTTATTCCCACTTAACCAATGCTAGTAGTAACAATGGCAATGGCCAATACATAAATAAATACATAAAACAAACAAATCTACAAATCAAACCAAACCTAAACAAAAACAATAACGAAGTTTTCACCTGTTGAGCCTGAAGATGGAGTGTCAGATTATCAGTCAAAGACATACTTATTAAGAGGAAAATAAACACTATTTATCACATGGCAGATTCATGTAGACTAAAAGTAATATTCTATCTGACATTTCTGAGGGTACAGAGAAGCGGTTGCACTAAACAAGTAAACTTCTAGAGGGAAACGTAAAATGTGCACACCTGTGCTACCTGCGACTGAAATGTCTGTCCCAGCTTTGGCTTCAGCAGACCGCACCTAAACAACCAATAGCAGGGGACTGGATTACTGAGTCATCGTACATCCAGACACAAGCTTAAAGCATTTTTTTAAAAATGTTCATTGAAAAATATTTCATGAAATGTAAGTCCTTTTCAAATGATGTTTCCTTTATTATTATTATATTAATGATATTAGTATTTAAATAGTTTTACTCAGTGAACACAGAATAAAACATACTATAGGACCACTTAGAGTCTTTAAGACACAAAAACATTATGGATTTTCAAAAGGAAGGTTAGTATTTAATGTTTATGGGATCAAGGAATCCTTTTTCCAAGACATAGTTAATGGAATTAGTGTCCTAAGAAACTAGTCTGGATTCTTTGCATTCTACTACATAACCTCCCCTTTTAATTTCATAGCCCTCAGTTATTTCAACATTTTTAAAATTATATTTTTAAGCTAAAAATGAACAGAAAACATTATATGCGTATAGTATTTTTGTTATTTTATGCACTTATAAATATATGAAATATATTAAAAATGTATATATATATATCGAAATATGTAACTAAAAATATCTAAGAAGCTATGCATCAAAAATTTGCAGTGGTTATCTCTGAAGAGTGGCATGGCTAGTAATATTTCTTTTATTATATGAATATTTTCCTGTAAAGTGTATGTATTGAGACAAGAATTTATTTTTTGTGCTTTTTAAATAGCATATATTAGAAAGATAAGAAGTATGGGCTTAAACTTGGGATTTAGAGCAGAGCATCTAGGACACCCGTAAGAACAAGGTAGAGGGCATTGGGAAAGCAGGCATCTTCATATGAGGATGTCAGAGGGGGAAGCTGTATTTCTTGCAGAAAATGTGTACCTGGTTCACATTGGAACAGTAGTTCAGTTGTATCCGCTGATGAGCTGGACCAGGCTTGTTCCGCCAGCATGGGGACAATTGTGTGCGCCTCTTCCCAGGAACTCTTTCAGTAACACCACATTAATTGGCCATGGTGAGAATATTTAAGCCATGAAAACTGGGAATCCCTATAAATCAGGGATCCTGCACCTCCTATCCAGAGAGCCCGTTGTTAAACACTTACCATCACAGTACTAGTTATATCCAAGTGGGTTATGAACCTAAAGTTTGCTTTTCTTACTGTTATCTACCACACATGTATCTCTAATGGTAAACCACCTCTGCTTACACTACTTAAAATCTTTAGGGGAAATGATTAGGTTAATTTGGTCAATTTCAAGTTGATAAAGCAGTCTTAGGAAAAAAACTTGGAGGAGTCATAGCTACTAAATGTAGAGATATTTTTTTCCTGTATCTTGATTCCATCCAGCCATTCAGCTAGCCAGCCAGCCAGCCAGTATTATAACCCTCAGAAGTAAAAGAGGAGCACAGGAAACTATATTCATTATCTTGTAATAGCCTATAATGAAAAAGAGTATGAAAAGGAATATATATATGTATATGTACATATAAAACATATACGTGTGTGTGTGTGTATAACTGAATCACTATGCTGTACACCAAAAATTAACACAACACTGTAAATTGACTACACTTCAATTAAAAAAAAGAAAGAAGAGGGAGGAGGCACTCAACACACAGTCTAATCACTTTGGATTATTTCAACCTGAGGTACCTAAGTAAGCTAATAGTGTATTTTCTTCCACTTGGCTTTAGTTCATGCTCTGTGAATTGACTCTTATTTTAGATACAAGTTATTTCTGTGGCCATAGATACCCATTTTGTTTCTATATTAAGTATTAATATTGGTGTTTAAACTAACAACAATCTGAAAAAAAATTAAGAAAATTATTCTATTTACAATAGCATCAAAAATAATAAAATACTTAAGAATTAATTTAACCAAGGAGGTGAAGGACTTGTACAATGATATCTACAAAACATTGCTGAAGTAAAGAAAACATAGATAAATGGAAAGACATCCCATGTTCATAGATTGGAAAACATAATATTGTTAAGGTGTCAGTCTACCCAAAGAAATCTACAGCTTTAATGCAATCCCTATCAAAATTCCAATACCTTTTTTTGGCAGAAATAGAAAAATCCATTCTAAAATTCGTATGAAATCTCAAGGGGTTCCATATAGCCAGAAAATCTTGAAGAAGGACAAAGCTTGAGGAATCATATTTCCTGATTTCAAAACTTATTACAAAGCTACAGTAATTGAAACAGTGTGTTGCTGGCATAAAGATAGACATTTTTACTTATGTGAGGTACATAGAATTGTCAAATTTATAGAGACAGAAATGGTGGTTGCCAGGGCCTGGGAGCAGGGGGCTAGGGAACACAAAAATAAGGAGTTACTGTTTAATGGGTATAGAATTTCCATTTTGTAGAATAAAAAAGAGCTCTAGGGATGGATGGTGGTGATGGTTGCACAATAATGTGAATGTACTTAATACCACTGAACTGTACACTTAAAGTGCTTATTTAAAAAGTAAATTTTATGGTATGTGTATTTTATTACAATACAAAAATAGGGAAAAAATAATTGACTTTTCAATAATTATGTTGAAACATTGACTTCGTAGTTTTGAAAGACTTCAGCCTACATCCCTGAGCTTTCTCTTTCTCACTCTTCACTCTTTACTGTTGCTTTTATTTTGCCTCACTTCAGGACCTTTGGATCCAAAAAATTAATGTTCAAAACTCTTGAAATGTGGGCACATTTATTTACAGGCCTTTTACACATAGTGAGGGTATTTCACTTGCCCAGGTCCATGCCCAGTCTGAACCTGCACTGCAGGGATTTATCAGAAATGATCACCTTGTAGTCAGGGCCTTCTCTTTGCCTCAGGACACCCGCCACCTGTGACAGGCTCACCTAAGAGATTGCTCAACCTTCTGGGAACCACTTCAGTTCCCCTGAGGGGCTGCCATTTTCCACCCCCACGACCTCAGATGTGTGTGTGTGTCAGTTGTTTGACCCAAAGGCTAGAATAATTTTCTCATCTGAATTGACTTTCATTTGAAACAATATAAATATGGAAGGATACCATGAGAGGAATGGATACTAAAATGTGTACTAATTAGAACCCTCAGTTCCAGAAGTCCATGAACTCATCTCTCTGTGACTTCCCAGAAGAGGATAGCCAGTGGCCCAGATCAGAGTGTCTCAGGTTTGACCTTCCTTTTGAGTTATTGGAGGGCTGCATTTAACTTGCACTAACTCCCCAAAGCCAGGAAATATACTCTGAACAGACAACCACCCTATTGACACCAGAAAACATAATGTGGCATCTGTTAATCAGCCACCAGAGTGCCTAGGGCAAGCACATTCTTTACAAACCCTGTTTAATAAGAACTGCTTGATAAACCGCATCAGAAGTAAGGTATAATAAAGTGAAAAGTCCTTAGAAATCTCGCTTGCAGTTCAGCTGATGTATAACTGGGTTTCTCAGCTACCCAAACTGAATTGACCACCATCTTCACTAATTAAGTTCTTACAATTGACTGGGTACACTGCTTTTTCATCTTGCAACTCTGGACCCATTAGAATGTTTATCACTCATATTTCAATAAAGCTGTTGGAGGAGGGGGAGGAAGAGGAGGAAAAGATGAGGAAGGAGGAGGGGGAGGAACCATCACAAAGTAAGGATTTATTCCTCAGCTTTAAAAAATGAAAATAGATTGTTAGACACTAGCCTGATAATTGGTCGTTTGTAAGAGATGTTCCCATGTGCTGGGACTCGAGCAAAATCCTCTGTGTGCATTATTATCCTTCAACACCCACAAGAACTCTGTGAGGTAGATAGTACAATAATCCCTATTTTGCAGGTGAGTAGATTGAAGACTTCTTTTTTGGGGATAGGGTATCATTAAGCTTTCCCAAGTTTATTTGGCTAGTAAAATGGTGAGGTCATGTTTCAAACCCAGGCAATCTATTGCTATTTCAACTTTTATATGTCTATGAATAATTTTTCAGTGGTGACAAAATAGGTGCACTAATGATCTTACTTCATTTTGAGGACTGAGGAGAAAATCAAAATACCTCTGAAATAGAAATCAGACGTGTTCTTTCTCATCATTACTTTTTCACCAAATAATTTTTCAGGCTATCTAGATATCAAGCACTGTTCCAGAAATCTTGGATACAAGTACAAAACAACAAAAACCATGATCCTTGCTTTACAGCCTTATGTAACATATGAATTGTAGCATTCTGGGATCAATGTAATAATGGAAGTGTGTACAATTGATGGTAGCTACCTCTTGTAACAGGCAGTAGGAGGATGAGGTGGGTTGAGCAGAGGGACTACTTCAGAAAAACTTCATGGAGTACTAAAGCTTAATCAAGGTCTTGAAAATTTGGTCAGATTTTCCAGATAAACCGAGATGAGAAATCAGGAAATAAGTTTACATGCTGTAGAAACAACATATATGATGACAAGCAGGATGTTATGAAAAAACAAATGTTTTCAAAGGTAGAAGCCACAAGGAAATTACCTTTTAAGTTAATTTGTTGTAAGAAAAATCATCTATACTAGAGTTGGAAATTTCTGGGACAGGAAAAATGTCCATTAGGCCATTATAATGTCCAGAATTAAACATGAAACCCATTGTGCTTTGTGACCAAGAGGTTAAAAAAAAGTAGATGAACTTGAGGAGGTTAGCTCCAGCAGACACTTTAGGTCACAATGTGTGACCTAGGATTGCTAAGTGCGTGGTATCTCTAAGTGGTATATCAGTAAAACAAAAATAAATCTGGGTCTGGACTAAACTTTTCCTGGTAAACTAAATTTTACATGGCAAAAAGATAACCTCAAAGATATTTTCATAAATAAACTGACGTCTATTAAACGTGCTTTACAAACTTTATACTTTTATGAAAACGTCATAAATTGCTTTTCTAAATCTCACTTTCTCTTTAATTAGGAAAATGGAGCATTTGAAATGCCAAAACTTACAATGGTCATTTTTCCCTACGGAATCTTTTTCTTATGAAATCACTCTTTCTTTTGTTGGACAACTTTAAGTCTAATTGTTAGTGCCATATAAACAGAGGTTTCTTAGTTATCTTTTAAAATAATTTCTGGTTTTATTTTTATAGATTATAGACTCAATTTGTAAACATTGCATTAACTTTAGAGAAACCTCCAAAGACAGTTGTTGTTTTTTTTTTAAGGCAAGAATTTCCTGAAGATTTTGAAGCTTCAGTTCGTGTTTATTATGACTACCTCGGGGACTGATAGGAGTCTGAGAACATGGGTAAGTTATTACAAAAAGTTCTATTGAGCTTACTTCAAGAACATTTCTATCTGTAAGGGCTAGTACCCAAGGCTGATGCTATCAAGTCGTGTTACTTTGAAGCATGGTAAAGGAAAAAAAAAAAGGTAAAAAAGAAGCATTTAATTCAGTAAAAGCAATGGAACAAAACACCAATTGATGTTTCTGTGTTCTTGCGTAAAACTGAATGAGGTAGAAGACAAATTATCAAAATCAAAATAATATGTCCCCAGAACAGAGTTTATCATCATGTCCGGGATGGTAAGGATTTACAGAGCACTCAGCTAAGTCTGAGGCCACTTAAATGTGATAAGTAGTTTTGCCACACGCTTCCCTCCTTTTTTTTTTTTTTTTAAGAGGGTGGGAGTAGAGCATTCCCTGTTCTGTTCAGCTTCAGTTTAGAACAGAAAAAGAAGGAAAAACTAGCGGCCCCCTATCTCAACAGTTCAGAACTTCCTAGGAAAGTTAAAGTGTACTTATTCTTCGGAAATTCAGTGCAACTTTTCCCTAGAGCAAGTTTTGCTTTGAACCGCATAGTATCTCAGGTCTGAGAATAAAAACAAAATATGGCACAATAAATCCACACTGCCAATCTCTCATAAGACAGATATGAGTTTGCTTCCTGTAATCTCACTCTGCCTCTCTCTGCCCTCATCCCCTTTCTCTGTCTCTTCCAAAAACTGTATAGAGACGTATATGGTAGGTTGTACATGGAAGTAGCAGAGGGAATCAGTCATATCTTGGCTGCCTGAAGTCAGTTTTCTCTTCTGTAAAGCTAGAATAATAATACCTACTTTTCAAGATTATTATGAAGGTTTGTTTGGCTTATATTAAATACTCAACGATTGGTGGCCCTTATGACTATTATTTTTATTATTGTATTATTATTTTTATTACTATCATAATCATATTTGGAGTGAAAGAAATTTAGAGCTCACCTAAGACTGTAGCATCTTTTGTATCTTTTAAACAGAAACTCCTCTGGAAACAAAGTATTTTGGTTTCCATGACAGGAAGATAGTGTAAGTATTAGATTTGTCACCAGGATAAAAGTTAGAAATCAATGCCAGCCTTGTGCATTTACTTTAACCAAGAACATCCTTTCTAAAACCCAATGGTAGTTGTCCCATTCAACGTAAAAACTACTGCTGGCTGCAAACTTTTTGAATGTTACTTTATCCAACATTTTAGGTTACAGTTGTTCCAAAATAATTATTTCAAGATGGCTAATGACACTGGCCCGTGCCGGCCACCAGCAGCCACGTGAACCCAGCACCACCCGGGACTTTCACCTCAGGTCACAAGTCCTCTCGCTTCCCTTCTTGCTCTCAGGGAGACCGGAGACCATCTCAGCCTTGCAAACAAAAAGCTCATTTTCCAGCAATATGAGAGCATTTGAAAGCACTCCTACTAATTATAACTTGTGGTATAGTAGATATGGTAGTATTTTGTTTACAGTAAGGCAGCACTAGTTAGGGTAGGAAAACTTCTGAATCAATAAAGAATGCTTGCTTTTAAAACCATTTCATCTCCAATGGAACACACTTGCACAAGAGGAAAAAAAATGTGACTTTTCAAGGAAGGGGAACATTTGTGAATTAAAGTGCAAATTTTAGGGTCTTTTTTAGAAAAGTATCTCTCAGGTCTGTGGAGGCAAAATTCAATTTTGCGATTGCTACTATTAGGCACGTGTGTTTTAGAGCAACTGGCAGATAATTGCTGGGTGTTGTTAGAATCCGTTTAAATATAAAATTTTTGACAATATTTTTCTTACTGCTGCAGAGTTGATGATATATCCTACTGATAAAAATGATATTTTATACTTGTTTTCTTTTTTTTTTAACTAAAGTATAGTCAGTTTACAATATTATGTCAATTTCTGGTGTACAGTATAGTGTTTCAGTCATACATGTATATTCCTTTTCATATTCTTTTTCATTATAGATTACACAAGATACTGAATATAGTTGCCTGTGCTGTATAAACTTGTTGTTTATTGATTTTGTGAGGGTTTCCTTGTATTTCCAATATAAGAGATACGCTGCCAAAGTTCCATAGGTATTCTGTGTGATTTGTAGGTGTAGATTTTGCTATATTCGTGGGAGAGGGTGAGCTAGGCGTCCTACTACTCAGCCATCTTGACCCAGCCCTGTACTGGTTTTCTTATTACAAATTAATTATGTCAATCATCACTTAACTACATCTCCCAATTAAAGTGCAATTCTAAGTACCAAAAATCAGACTGGACATTTCAAATGAACGAATCCCCAAGTATCAAATCTTCTAAAGAAACTTCATTTGAATCCAGTATCTACTCTTTCTTTCATAAAAAAAAGCCTCTAGTCATTCATGTCAAAATTGGACCTCCCAAATGGAGTCACTGTATACCTATTTCCATCCTCAAACCACTCATTTGGTTCACAAATCAAGTAATCATGAGTACAAAGGGATCTTGGGAAGTGCAATCACTTCACGGGCACATATAAGTAAAATACGGAAGCCCCATTTCCATCTTAATGCATGCAAATGATAGACCTGCGCATCCAGGCGTCGTTAACTGCCCCTGTGCACAGCCTGTCACTTCAGCTATGGAATTTAAGGAGACAGCCTCTTCTTCGGAATACATTGAACAACATTCAGCAGAATGCTCTCCGTTTCTAAGTACGTAAATATTGAATTCTAGTACTTAACGTATATTTTATCTTTTGCCTAAGAAGGTTGATGTGTTACTCTATTTGATTTTGTAATGAAACTGGCATATTATCCTCTGTAAATTCTATAATCCCTACAGAGCTTTGGATCTAGTGTTTACTGAAGGTGTGGCCTGACCTCTTTGAGCCTGTCCTCACTGGAGAAATGGGACTGTGTTGAGGGCTGCCATGTGCAGCACAGAGGCTATGCACGGTGCAGTGTGAAAGATGCTTGCACAACTGTACATGGCAGCTCGACTTTCTGGGTTGGGATGTAGGTTGAATCTTTGTAACGAAGGCTCAAAATTCGAGTGATTTAACACGCCGTAAGTTGATTCCTGTCTCGTGGGACAATCTGATTCTTTGAATGTAAGCAGGTAAACACTGGCATGGCAGAGCTGCAGGACCCAGCTCCTTCTCTCTTGCCTCTCTGCCATCCCTCAGCTGTTGTCCTTACGCACATGATCCAAGAAGGCTAAGTGCCACATCTGCATTTCAGGCAGCAGGACAAAGGAAGGAGGGAAGAGGGGCCAGGTTGCCATCCTTGAAGGACACAGCCTAGACGTTGCTCACATCATTTCCCCTCGTGTCACATTGGCCAAAATTTGGTCCTGCGGCCCTTCCTGATTGCAAGAGAATCTGGGAAATGTCATATTTCCAGCAGTGATGGTCCAAGTACACTATGAAAGAAGGACAGACGATTCATTGGGGGAAGTGCACTGACTGTGTTTCCTTATCTTCTACATTCTTGATGCTCAGGCAGTCTGGGCCTTGATCCTGGAGAGAATGCCCCTCCTGGAGGTAGGTAATTCCTAGAGATGAGCACACGTTCGACTCAGAAATCAACCAATTCAGAGCCCACACCCCCAGCCATCTCCTTTATCAAACTCTCACACACCAAGCTAACACCTACCCTAAATCTTCCCACAAAGACCAGACAACTAGGGACCACCTCTACAGCCCAGAGCCCACCAAAACTATTTAAACTATCCATCCCAAATTTACTCAGTGTACCTACCCAGTCTTGCTCATACCTTCCCCTACTCCCCACCCCTCAAAAAAGGGCTTTGGGCCATATTCTTCTCTCATTCCTTTTCTGGCTTTTGAGCATCCCTGGTCCTTCCCCATGCGGCTCTGTGTGGCATGGCCTGCATCTATTTCTAGGGATCTGTGAGTACAAACTTCTTCTTTCATGACAATCATTTCCATGCCTACTGTCTTAACAATACCTGATGAAAACAAATCCTGGCTACATTTTTAACACAGGGAGCACCTAGAAGTCTCTGCCAGAGGGCCTCTTACTGTCTTCCATGTATACTACACAGGGATAATTCAAGGATTAAGTGACTGGTGAATGCTAACTTTGTAACTTCATAAATACTGACACTATAAATACAAACATTCTATACAAATATAAAGACAGTTATGCAATCCAAGAGTAAAAGACCTTTCATATGAAAATTTTATATTTTAATATCTATTGTGTCCTGCAGTTGAAATTAGCATTCCGTCATCACCAACTTTTATTCTGATTTAGCAAACACTGTAAAAAGAATGGTTAGACTTGAGATGTGGAACACGAAATCTCATCCCAATGGTGGATAGTCGTGGGGCAAGTAGAAATTAGATCACCCAAGTTTTAGACACTTTCCAGAGATCCTTCTTGATTGTGGGGACAAGTGTTAATAGAAATTTCTACCATGAATTTTGACTTGGTTTTTCTTTCACTACCTTTACTTTTAACATTGAGCACACTAATGAGAACACTAGAAAGGCACAATCTTCCACTTAGTTGCCTTTAACTATTAACACTGAGAAAAGAATTTTTTTTATTCAAACCATTTCTCAACTGTTGGATTTCAAATGCACATATATTACAATGAAAAATCTCCCAGCCAAAACTGCAACACAAATATATACAATTCATTTGTAGGACAAACTGTGTGGTTGACAAACTTAATACATGTGGGAACGACCCAGTGTACTTGTTTAGATTGCATATTCCTGGATTTCAGTCACAGACATTCCAATTTCATGAGTTTGAAGAAGGGCCCAGGCACCTGCAATTTTACAAGCATCCCAAGTAATTTTTTTAATATACCTTAACTTTTTTGGGGGGAACATCTTTTGAGATATAATTCATATACCATACAGTTCACCTATTTAAAGTGTACAATTAAATACTTTTAATTATATTCACAGGGTTATGTATCCCTCAGCACTAACATAATCCAGAACATTTTCATTACCAGAGAAAGAAACACCATACCTGTTAGCAGTCAACCCCATTTCCCCATGCTCCTCAGCCCCAGGCAAAGCACTAGTTTATCCTCTGTCTCTATATATTTGCCTCTTCTGGATATTTTGTGTAAGTGGAATTATACATTATGTGGTCTTTTGTGTCAGGCTTTTTCCTTAGCACAATGTTTTCAAGGTTCAACCATGTTGTAGCATACATGTATCAGTACTTCAGTCCTTTTTATTGCTGAATAATATTCTTTTATATGGAGGTCCCATATTTTATTTGTTTATTCATCAGTTGATGGGCATATAGGTTATTTCCACTTTGGGCTGTCTTGAATAATGCTTCTGTGAACATTTATATACAAGTTTTTGTGTGGATATCTGTTTTCATTTCTCTCTAGCATATACCTAGGAGTGAAATTGCTGGGGCAAAGGGGTAACTTGATGTTCAACCTTTTGTTTCCCAAAGTGGCTGCACCATCTCACATTCCCAACACCAGAGTCTGGGGCTCTGAATCCTGCATATCTCACCGACATTTGGTATCTGACACTTTGATTCCAGCCACCTTAGTGGGTGTGAAGTATTATCTCATTGTGGGTTTGAATCTCATTTTCCTCATGGTTAATAATATGGAGGATCTTTTCCTGTGTTCACTGGTTACTTATATATCTCCTTTGGAGAAATATCCATTCAGACTCTCTGTTCATTTTTAAAAATTAGATTGTCTTTTCATTATTGAGTTATAAAAGTTCTTGATATATTCTAGACACAAGTTCCTTATCATATAGGTGATTTGCCAAATTGTCTCTTATTTTGTGAGTTGTCTTTTCATTTTCTTGATGGTGTCCTTTGAGGACAAGTTTTTAATTCTGATGAAACCCCATATTTTTATTTTTATGCTATTGCTTGTGATATTGGTATCAGAGCTACAAATTCTAAGTGATTTTTTGCAGTGGCACAAGATCTACACTGAGAAATGCCAGTCTAGTTGCAGATGGTCCTTGACTTGAACCAGTTCATCCTTTTGGAGCCTGCTCTTGTGGTTGCCTTGAAAACTATCCTCCATAGGAAGAGTAGCCTAAATGCCCCAGTTATAAGACCGTCTTCCATTTAGTCACTTATCTAGTGGCTATTAAAGTGTTACACACATTGTGAAAATTAGAAAGAGGGGCCAGCTGTGAGAAGATAAGAGTCTTCAGTACAAGTCTCAGTGGTAGGTCTGTGTCAGAACTGGAAGACAGTGTGTCCCTTCCTCCGACGCAGTGGAGCCCTGTGCTAGGTCGATGACTTAACTAATAGACCTTGGGTAATTTTTCAACTTCTGCTCATTCGCTTGGCTGGACATTCATGTTGTGCACAGATTACACAGCTGTACGTGGTGGCCTGGCTACTTTATTGGGTGCTTTATTTTGTTATCTCATCAAAGCCTGGTGTTAATGCCTCTGTTGTGTAGATCTTGTTATCCCCATATGGCCAGTGAGGAAACTCAGGCAGGTCAGTTGGCTTCAAGTTCATGAGATTTGTATGTAGTAGAACTGAGATTTGTGCCCCCTTCCTGTTACTTCAGTTCTAACAGACTTTCCATTATGCCACTTTCTTGTTTTTTGTAGGGGGTGGGGGTATGTAATTGGGTTTACTTATTTATTTTTAATGGAGGTACTGGGGATTTTAAATGAGGACCTCCAGGACCTCGTGCATGCTAAGCGTGCACCCTACCACTTGAGCTATACCCTCCCCCCGTGCCTCTTTCTTGTATCCTGTGTGTCACTTGAGTTTTAAGACTTGAAAGCTTATTAAATTCCTCCATCTGAAACCAGAGCAGGAACTACCTGACATGTTGGGAACCTATTTATCTTGCCTGAGTCTGCGCTCAGATTACTGCTCACTTCCCATTGCTTCCCCACATCAAACACCTGCCCTTTCAATACAGAACTTTCAGGGGCTTTGGCAATGTTCCTCTTCCCTTACTGCTGAACCATAGCGAGATCTCTCCTACTTTCATGAAGTTGCCACAATGCTGTGAATCAGAAGGAATTCTGGAATTTGGTAGGGGATTGTGTAATCACTGGAATGCCTGGAAGCTTTTTATTCAAAGAAGACATAAAGGTCTCAGATATGAAACTCGTGCACACATACAGATACCCAAGGGCACAGAGAGAAAGCCAGGGGGGGCCATGGCAGAGGAGACTGGAGGAAAGGCTTTTATAATTCCTTTCTTTTTTCACCAGTGAGATACTTATTGCTGCACTTGCAGACAACGTGACAACCTGGTTTTTCTGTCACCAGTCTCTTTCGTATTGCCTTCCACCTACACTATATTTCACTACTTTTTGAGTATGTGGAGAGAGCTGCCTGTTTTCTCTGTTCTCCTCAAGGGAGAAGAAAAACGGAGGCTAAAAGAGAATAACTCACAGAAGCTGAGGATGTCTGTGAGAAGTGGAGCTCAGCATAGCCACCTAGGAAGTCGATTTGTTGATCATCCTTGTACCTACCTGCACAGGAGCAAGGGTATTTGGAGAGAAGTGACTAGAAAGACAGAGGGCATGGGTAGCCTTGTTCCCACTATGTGGTCTGGCAAGAATCAGGCTTTGAGTATTTTGATGGGCTAAGTGATAGAGTAGAAAATAGCTGCATTAAGTTGCCTTGCTGGTGTCCCAAGGGTGGCCTGTCAGACTTGGGGAACCACAGCAGCAGGGCACAAGGTGCATATCAATTGAGATGGAGTCAAGGAAGGTGAAAGACACACAGTTGCCTCTCCTAGGGCAGGAAACTGCACAGGGGGTGTCCTGTAAAGACTCTTGGGAAGTGTACATGTGTCCTCTCAGTGGCCAGTGTTGGGACACCTGCCACACCAGGGGTGTCAGCTGTCAGTCACCGTCATCCAGGGAAGCCTTAATGATCCCAAAGAGGTTTATAACAGCAACCAGTTAGTAAGAGGGTCTTATCCCTTTCCTTCATCCCTACTTCTTCCACTTCATAACGGAGGCGCTGAAGCCTGGAAGAGCAAGAACAGGGTCCCAGAGCAGCCTGCCCAGCCCTGTCCCACCCCTGCATCAGGGGGGAGCTGGAAGAGGGTGAAAAAAAAAAAAACAACAAAAGACATCCTCCCTTCCCCAGTCCATGTCCCTTGAGCCACAGAAATAGAAGCTTTGGTAGAAGGAAAACCTTCATATATGAGATTAGCATTTTGAACTATGTAAAAACAGGCATGTATTAATGAAAAGTGTACAGGTAGTTATGGAATCTGCCCAAGATTCAAGCAGTTGATTCCCAATGGGAAGGGGACATTTGATACAGGAGTTTGGGTAGTGACTAGAAAAAGAAACCAATAACTTCTAGGTTTTTATTTTTTAACCTCAGTGAGTAGAATCTGCCAAATAAATTGGTTTCAAGCAACCTAATTTTTTTACTCACCTATGTTCTTTGCTCCTCACTCTCCCACTGTTTTCCAGACGTCATCTCCTAATCTGTTCCTGAGTTAACAGTGTCCTCTCTCAGGTTCTTCTGTTTGCCATCCATACCTTTCTGTCTTCATTAGGCATCTCTGGGTCATCTTAGAAAATAACTCCCAATTATAATCCAGTTTCTGGCTTATACTCCTTTTTGTTTTTGCTTTTTGCCTTTTGCATTGCCAGTAGCTAGTGGAAGGACAAAAGAAAGGGAGGAAGAGCAGGGGAGACTGAAAAGGAGTGTTGTCAGCCCGTGGGACCATGGGAAGAAAGCACCTGCTAAAATGGACCAGCTGGGTGAAGAACTTTATTTTTTTTCAGTGTTCAGGGTATTTGATTCAATTTTTTCTTTTTTTAATTGAAGTATGGTCAGTGTACAGTTGTGTTAATTTCTGGTATACAGCACAGTGGTTCAGTTATATATATATATTCCTTTTCATATTCTTTTTCATTATAAGCTATTAAAAAGTATTGAATATAATTCCCTGTGCTATGTAGTAGGACCTTGCTATTTATCTATTTTATGTATAGTAGTTAGCATCTGCAAATCCTGAACTCCCTGTTTATCCCTCCACCCTTCCCTTTCCCTCCAGTAACCATAAGTTTGTTTTCTGTGTCTATGAGTCTGTTTCTGTTTGTAAATAAGTTCATTTGTGTCATTTTTTTAGATTCCACATATGAGTGATATCTTATGGTATTTTTCTTCTTCTTGTTTACTTCACTTAGTATGACATTCTCCAAGTCCATCCATGTTGCTGCAAATGACAGTATTTCATTCTCTTTATGGCTGAGTAATATTCCATTGTGTATATGTACCACAACTTCTTTATCCAGTCATTGGTTGATGGACATTTAGGTGCTTCCATGTCTTGGCTATTGTAAATAGTGTTTCTATGAACACTGGGGTGCATGTATCTTTTCGAATTAGAATTTCTTCTGGTTATATGCCCAGGAGTGGGATTGCTAGATCATACGGTAAGTCAATTTTCAGTTTTTTGAGGAATCTCCATACTGTTTTCCACAATGGCTGCACCAAACTACATTCCCACCAACAGCGTAAGAGAGTTCCCTTTTCTCCACAGCCTCTCCGGCATTTATCGTTCTGACCAGTGTGAGATGATACCTCATTGTAGTTTTAATTTGCATTTTTCTGTTAATTGTCTGGCTTATACTCTTGATGTCTGCTTCCCCACTTCTTCCTCCTCTAATGATGCAATTGTCATTTCCACAGTAGGTGTTCTTTCCTATTTTATCTGCAGCCTGATGTGCCAGTCTCTGTTTATGAACAGTATAAAATTATTCTTTTAGATCTCAGACTAACATTGTCTCAAAGATATAAAATCATGTGGAGCCTACTGATTTACATTTACAACCCCCTTAGGAAAATGTAGCCACTGTTTCCACTTGGGTTCCTGGGGATTTGGATCCCTCAACTGCAAGAGGAAAGGGGACCCTCATGGCCAATGGAACTGGTTCAGGGCTTCTGATGGCACATGGTGATGACAGATGACCCAAAGAAGGGGAGCTGGGTTGGGATGGGGAATCTTTCCTGCCTGCTACATTTTGGTCCCAGCCTTCCTTGTTTCTCAGGGTATAGAACACACTCAACAGGTGTGTTCATTCCACATCTATTCAATGCATATATGCTGAGCACCTACTGTGGGCCAGGCACTGGGCTAAGGAACTGTATGTACAGTGTGAACTTGAACTATCAATACCCTGTTCTCACAGAGCTTCTACCAGTGCCTGCATGTCTGAAGTAAGAGGACTTTGCTGTAGGTAAATTTACAGCCCTTCAAGACCTTAACTTCTATGAATTTAAGATTCATTTATGATTCCCAGGACAACAGCTTTCAAGTCTCATCTGGCTAGTTCTTCCTGGGAGTTGAGATGTCTGAGGGAGTCAAACTAAGACTGTGGGAGGGAGAAGAGGCACTGAGATTCAGGCTGGGGATCCTATTAGCAAGGCAGCACTGAGTGTGGGAAAGGTAGCAGTAGGGATGCTCCTGGTGTGGGTGCACAGGGGCCTAAGAGGGAGGAGCTGCTGAATGGAGCCACTCTCCTCCCTGATATCCTAAGACTTGCAGCTCACCAAGGTAGACCTGTTGTTGCCAATCCCACAGTCCTAGCCAGCCTTGGTGATGATTAGAATATTGAGAATTACAGCAGCTACAGTTGGTACCCAAGCCCATATCCCCTCATCTTTATCATGTGCATGCTGGACCAAATTCTTATTGCAGACTCTGCATCATTTAGCCTGAGAGCCTTCTCTGGCCACCAGAGCCCAGTTGGCCTATATATATGCAGAAGATTGATACTCTTTTGAAAAACCCCCAACCAATGACAGGTGTATAAATACTTCAGCTCCCTCTCTCTTAGACGGGGATACCTCTGAGATACATGTTCTCAATGGTTTCCCGGCATCCTCTAGTGGGAATAAGCTCCAGTTGCTCATAGTGGCAGTCTGTTTGAAATGCACCTTTCAGAGCCTCCTTCCCTTCCCTGTCTCATTATCTTCTTCTCTATAGATGTTTCTTGCTGTCACTCCCAAATAAACTACTTGCATTTGAATCCTCGTCTCAGGGCTTGTTTTTATGAGAACCCAGTCTAAGATAGACATTATATTGTTCCTATTTCTGTGAAAAAATGCTGTTAGAATTTTGATAGGCATCACATTGTATCTATAGATATCTTTGGGTTGTATGGATATCTTAACAATATTAACTTTTCTAATCCATGAACACAGGGTACCTTTCCATTAATTTGTGTTTTCTTCAATTTCTTTCTTCAATGCCCTATAGTTTTCAGTGCATAGATGTTTCACTTCCTTGGCTAAATTTATTTCTAACCAAGTATTTTATTGTTTTTGATGCTATTATAAATGGGATTGTTTTATTTCTTTTTCATATAGTTGTTACTGTGTAGAAATGCAACAGATTTGGTGTGTTGATTTTGCATCCTGAAACTTTACTAGTATATTAACTTGAGCAGTTTTTTTTTTTTTTTTATGAATTTACTTAGAATTTTCTGTAAACAAGATCATGTCATCAGCAAACTGAAACAATTTTACTTCTTTTCTGATTGGGATACATTTATTTCTTTTTCTTGCCTAATTGCCATAGCTAACACTTCTAGTACTATTTTGAATAAGAGTGGTGAAAGTAAGTACATTTATCTTGTCCTGATCTTAGTAGGAAAGCTTTCAGCTTTTTACCTTTGAGTATGATGTTGACTCTGGGCTTATCACATATGGCCTTTTTATTATGTTGAGAGTAGAATGGTATTTGCCAAGGGCTGAGAGGTGGGGGAAATGGGGAGATATTGGTCAAAGGATACAAACTTTCAGTTGTAATATGAATAAGCTCCAGGGAGCTAATGTACAGCATGGTGACAATAGATAACAATACTGTACTGCATTTGGAAACTTGCTATTAGAGTAGAGCTTTAATGTTCTCACCATAACAACAATTAAAAAAGGAAATTATGTGAGTTAAAGGATGTGTTAACCAACCTTTTGTGATTAATAGTTCACAATATAACATGTATCAAATCACACTGTACACCTTAAACTTATACAATGTTATATATTAATTATATCTCAATAAAGCTGGGGGAAAGAAGAGATAGATATTATGTGAGATGATATGGAAGGGAGGAGTAGTCACAGGCAGCTAACACCAGAGACAAAAACAGACAAAAATTCCCCAAAGCAATTGCAGGAATAGGGGATGGGAAGGACCATTATACATTCCCAACTGCATTTTTGAGGGAAGCTATAAATTCAATGCTATATTTAAAATCAAATTACTTCAGCTTTCTAATGTCTGAGAAGAAAAACAATTTTTAGCCCATTGTTCTTTTCTCTAGTTTTCCAATGCCAACATTTGATACTCATGTCCAGCAGTCCCTAGTATCCTTAGAGTGGTCAATTTCCTTGAACTTCTTTTCTTGTTAGAATGACATTTATTGCTTTCTTTCCACCATTCAACTTTGGTTTGATTTATCAATTCTGGAAGATTTTCAGAAACTTAAAATGAATTCTAAGTACATATCATCTAACCAACTCATTTTATTACGGGAAAATAAGAAATACAATTCCCTCATCTACAACAAGATTAATGCCCAGGATTCAATGTCAATAGAATACGTGCGTGGAAGAGATTTTCCAGTAAAGGAAACAGATTTGTTGAGCTACCATTCTTCCCTGATCCATTTGTAGTCGGTGGCATGTCTTCAAAAAATGGCTGACTGAACCAGCCAGTGGGCATATACACAAAAATATTTTTTTCTTCTAAGTTCATTTGTCATTGTGTAGATCATAACCTAGACTACTCTAGTAAGTTAATTTTGTCTATATAAATTATAAACTCCTGTAGTTTGGGAAGCAGTTCTTCATCTTTTGAATAATTTCTGAATACCAGAGTTCTAAAGCAGTGCACATAGAAGGTGCTCAGCAAATGTTTGTTGAATTGAACGAAGAAAATAGAAATGAAATTGAGAGCAGTCAGTTTGTGATAAGTATTTGCTGAGTCTTACAGATATTCTCTTCTTTTTTCTTGATGAATTAGAGCAAATATTTGATCTCCTTTGCATCACAGGGTTAAAATGTGATCACTCAAATTTTGTAACAAGAGCCTAAAGTCTCTTGACTTTCGACTAGTCCTGCAATTCTTTTTATTGATAGAATAAAAAGAGTAACTGATGTTACTTCTACACGCTATTCTGATACCTGAGCGAGAGTTCCCCAAACACTCTTCTCACTATGGAGAACTTCCCTTGCTTCCTGTCTTGCTCCTACCGTTGTTCATGGGAAGTACTAATGATGCCACGTTGGCTTTTTGCCCCATCCATGGTGCTTTCATTAAGCTTCTTGTCTCTTGGTCCCATTGTATGCTAATTAAATAAAGGAGACTGGTACCCACTGAAAATAAACAGCAACTGCAAAAGTTTTGCCTCTGAAGAAAACCTCTGTGTTGTTCTCTGCCCTGCTGCATAAATTCTAAGATCTCTACCGCTTCCTTGTGTTCAGAAGCCAGATTCTTCAGTTTGTCTTGGTTCAGTCAGACAAATGCTTTATAAAAAATAACATACTTTTCAGGCTGTGAGGAGGAAAAGAAAAGAGTCTGAGTTCGACCAAGAGAGAGGAGTAAGGTAGATATCTTTGATTCAGTTTAGTTGGGCTGCTTTATTTATGCTTTAATCTTTTCTTTTGTAAAAACGATGGCATTTTTGATACTCTGCCCCAGGCAGCCTCCCCGGGGCTAGTGCAGATGTGCTGAACCGTTTGGCTGACGTGTGAACCGGCTCAGAGAGCCTCTCTTCTCCCTAATGAAGTCATCTCCTCTCCGCAGCCCAGCCTTTCCCATCACTCCATGTTGGAACTTGGCTTTGGCTTGCATAGTTCCGTCGTGATGTAGACGGTCTTCTAGCTAAGTTCTGGAGAAATCTGCCCAACCATGAACAGGACATTTACAGCAAAGGGGGAAAAAAGAACTCTTTTATTGAAAGAAACATTTTACTGTAACATTTTGATTTGGAGGTTGGGGCGCAAAGGCTTGGTATCTGATTTCTGGGAAAAATCAGATTTTTCATGGCTTTCTAAGGATATTTGTGTTTTATTTCTCTTGGTAATTTATGTACTTCAGGCTAATGCCTAATGAGATGGTCACCATCAGTTTGCCTTTTGTAGGGTTTCTTTTATTTTTTAAAGAAGGCAACAAAGAACTTATATTACTTCTGCATTTCCTAGAACCAAAGAAGATTTGAAGTGTTGGATAAAATGTCTGTCCCTAATCTGTAGTGTTAAAAAAAATTTTTTTAAAGCAAACTTAGAGAGTTGGTTCCTTTTTTTCTAGGGTCTTTGGAATTCATTAAAGGTGCATTTTTAATCTTTCACCACCCAGAGAGGATGTTTGCTTCATTGTGTCTAGGATCAGCCAGATCAGGAGCTTGAAATGTGAACTCTGTTTTCTGAATGTGGGTGGGACTGGAACCTTGTCATTCCTAGGGCAGCAACAGATAATACCATTTCTAAGAACACTTCACCTGATCAATAAAAAAGGAGAAGACTGAAACGTGATCCTTAAGGACCTCAGAAGGTTTAGATAAAGATAATGAAATTCCCTGGAGACCCACCTGCCATCTATACCTTTCTTCTCTAAGTCATTGGCTGGCTGCCTCTGAGCTTGGCCAAGTTCCTAAAGACAAGATCAAGACAACGAAGCAAGACACATAGCTTCTGGCTTCTGGTTTCTTGTAGACACCAGCACTAGGAATGAAGATCTTGCTTTATCTACACCTGGGGACGAGGAGTTTATATACAGAACATCTCCAGTACAAGGATGTGTTTTAAAGGAGGAATGAATAGAGTGATATTTTAATTACTGTTTGATTCAGATGAGTGTATTGGGCAAATAAAGTTTTAGGAATGAAAACTGTAGATATATATTTTCCCATTCAAAACTTCTGATGGTTTTTCAGGCATGGGAGAATTAGAAAGAACTGCTCTCTCATTCTCTTTTTTTTAGTGAAAGGAAGGAAAGAAGGAAGAGAAAAAGGGAAAAGAGAGCTAAAAAAGTCCTCAAGGACAGTTACATAGAGATAATACAGCTGTAGACTCTATCCTGAATGGACCTGGTATGCTTTCCTATTTATTCCTTCTCTATTATAGATAGCTAGAGGGGGAAATCTGCCTTAGAGAAAGAAAGCAGATATTCGGGGGTGTCATTTCATTCTGGAGATTTGACAGCCTGAAGTAGTGTTTAAATTTCTAAATTATAATGTTTTAAGCCAAAGTAAAGAAAAGGCATGCAGTATAAAGCTTTTCAACATTGTCCATTTTCTGACTAGTTGCATCTGCCTAAGAAAGTGCCTCTGCCCTGTAGAACTACTTAGTCAAGAGTTGTAATGTCTATGGATGTTACAAGGAACTATAAATGTTGGAGGGCTGGAGAAACACATTTGGCAAGGTAAAGGAAAATATCTCAGGATGTAAGGAGTAGCTGACCCATAATTTTCTTCATGTTCTATCATGTACAGATGGTATTATTTATAGTGAATGTTAATTATTTAGTAATATTTCCTTGAAAATTGATATTAATCTATTAGTTGCTTCTTTCTGCTCTGGGTCTCCTTTGTAGAAACGTTTTACTTAACTGTATTATGGACAGAGCGCAGGGTAATGGAGAGATTATAAGCTTCTCAGCTTGGCAGATCTACCACTTAAAGAGTGACCTTGGGTAGGACACTAAAACTCTTTGGAACTTAACTCGGTTTACTCAAATTTTAAAATGAGAGTAATAATACATACCTACCTAGACGTATTTTAGAGAAAGGTCTAACCTAAAGCCTGGGGTATAAATTTCAATAAAGATTCTTGTATTTCATTTTTCTCCCTTTCTGAGTGAAGTCATCCTGATCATAAACTTGCTATAAAGAGCACTGAAAGGACCAGTGGACAAGGAGTCAAGAGTTGTGTTCTGGTAACAGCTCTGCTGTTAATCACATGATTTTAGGTGAGTCACTTTCCTAAAAGTTTGCTTATCTATTAAATGTAAGGGTTGAATTCCAGTTCTGTTCTGTGACTTTGTTATTTTAAATGTATTTTAATGGGATATGATTTCAATGTGGGAAATGGTCTTAAACTAACTCCTAAGAATAAGTAAGTCATTGTTAAATCAAATCGATTTCCAAATCCTATAATTAATAGTTATGTCATTCACTGTAGTGAGTAGATAGATAGATAGATAGATAGATAGATAGATAGATAGATAGATAAAAGATGCACATTTTGAGGACTGAAATTCTCCTGACAAACCTTTTTACCTGTTTATCAGTTAAAATCCATGATCATGCAGAACACATATAACTTGCAAAAGAAACCTTATAACAAGAGTCTAGGCTGATACAAGTTTTAAAATATGAGCTTAAGCCAAACTACTCAAGGAAATTCAGAGTGAAAACGGACTTTCTCCTTTAATCATCACTGTTGTGAGGTGCTGTGTTTGACATAATTTTCTAAGTAGGGACTTCAGAGAGAAGAATTATCTCACTTTCCGTATTTCAAATACTTCCATATTTGTGTAGAAAGAAAAGTTTGCTATCCACTCCAGTATTCCCAGTGTTAAGCTGATGTGCATCTTGGATTTATTTTGTTCCCATTGTGTAAACTCATACTTGACTTCAAAGAAAAGAAAGATACAAAGTCCCTCTTTTCTAAGGGGCAGAAATCCTTTGTGTCAACTGGTTGACCCTTGCTCTGTAAGGTCCTGTTGGAAATCTTTTGTAATACAATGCAGGGGACTCTTCTGTGTATTGATGTTATTTACATAGTCGGGTGGGCCTTGGCTGAAAACAGAAATCACATCAACTCATGAAAGGTTATTTCCTGACCACAAGGAAGGTGATTGATCCGTCCAAGGAATCTGTTACTCAGAAAAAGCATTAAATGTTCTCCTGTGAGGGACACTTTGAAAGGCTAAGGGAAAGAAAGAAGGAAGAAAGCACAATCCAGACTTCTGTAGGTTTGTGGCAGGGGAAAAGGATCTGTCTGAATCCGAGCAGGGATTTGCTTCGGGGAATTTCCTGTCCAGCCCTTTATTACAAGGGTCTTTGTAGATTGCGCAGTGACGTTGGGCACCCCATTGGGCAGTTCCCCAGGAAGGCAGTGGGGAATTCTTACACTTTCCTTCTAGGTCTCAGAAGGATCTCGTTTTCTCAGTGTTTATTTCAGGTTGGCAGAAGCCAGGAGCCTGACAGTGCCTTCAGATGGGACAGGCAGGCTCGGTGGCCGCGTGAACAGGCTGTAACCAAGTTCTTTGCTGATTTTACAGAGTTTCGTTTGCCCCCAAGAAGAGCTGACGATACTCAATTGTCTAGTGCTGGCCTGCCCCACAAGAGCCTGGGGGCTCCTTTCCCCTAACCCAGAACTGGCAGCCGGGGGGGGGGGGGGCGGGGAAGTGGGGGGAGGGGTGGACGGGCAGTGGTTTCCCTGCGCACAGCGCGATGTTGCTCAGTGAGTCGCTGAATGGGGAGCGCGGCTGTCCCCAAGCCTATTGGTACTTCTTGTCAGGAAGAAACGCCGAGAGGTGGGAGTGCCTGGGGAGGGAGGCAGGCGGTCCCTACCGCAGGCGCGGGGAGCTGCCTTTCCGCCCCTCTGCCTGCTTTCCAAGCCTGGGCTTTTAGGAGTGGCTGAAGCTGCGGGGCGCTTCAGGAGACTGTGAATGAACCCTCCTCCTCTTCCTCCTCCTCCTCCTCGCTGAGTCTCCTCCTCGGTGCTGACGGTACAGTGATATAATGATGATGGGTGTCACAACCCGCATTTGAACTTGCAGACGAGCTGCCCCGAGCCTTTCTGGGGAAGAACTCCAGGCGGGCGGGCGCAACAGCCGCGAACATTAGGTGCGGTGGACAGGCGCTGGGACCCGAATCTGCCGTCAGCCCCGCGTCCTCCAGCACCATCCCGCACCCTCCGCACCCTTCCCCAGACCGCCGCGCTTCCTATGTGACCCGCCCCGCCAACGCCGAGCCCATTCGCGCAGCGCTGAGGTGAATTTTTCCCCCAAACTGCAATAAGCCGCCTTTCAAGGTAATCATGTTTCTTTTGTTCCCCCTTTAAAAAAGAAAAGAAAAAGAAAAACTTACAGAAAAAAAAAAAGCGAGTTTAGGGGGGGAAAAGTACATTGTAATTGATAGAAGGCTTTAATTAAGGCAAAAAATAACTCGCTCTGAGGAGAAGTTAAGAAAATATATGCACTTTAAAAATGCAGGTAACTTTCAGAAGGACGTTTGGAGAGAGAAGTACAGAGGACCTTGGTGCTGAAAAAGATCCAGACAAAAGAAGCCTGGGATGGGGTGGGGGTAGAAGGACAAATGGAACGGGGGGAAGGGAAGGAAGGGAATGCACAGAACCCTTAGAAACGTCTCGGGGTCTTGAGCTGGAGAGGAAGGAGGGACGCGGGGCACCTTGGTTTTTTTGTTGTTGTTAACCTGCTCGAGGCAAAAGTTTGAATGGGGACTCCGGAGACTTGCCCACATACAAGTTTCCCGAGCCGCCTTGGTGCAGGCCACCTGGTTCCCGGCCCCTGGTGTGTGGTCAGTGCCCGGCGTTCCTGGAAAGCTGCTCCCGGGCAGCTCCTGACAGGGCGATCCCGGACCTGCGCGGACGTGACCCCCTCAGCCCTCAGGCGGTCTGGGAGGAGGTCCAGTCGGGGGAGGTACAGGGTCCCCGGGCCGCGTGTCTTTGGCGACTTAGGGGCTGTCAAGGCTCTCTCCTGTGCCCCTGGGTTCTTTTGTCCAGCGCGCGGTGCGCCGGAGCCGGCCGGTAGGGAGCAGGGGATGGGGGTGGGGTTGTTGGAGCGCCGCGGAGGTCTGCTAGGCGCCAGGGCGGGAAAAGCTTGCCCCGAACCAGCAGGGATGTGCAGGAATTTTCTCTCACCCTGAGGAGCGAAGTGGTTTTCGCTCCCGCCTCAACGAGCAAACCAGTTCTCAGAGTGCTCTTCAGACAAAGGTGGCGCGGGGACCCGAATCTGGGACCTCTAGGACCAGCCCTCTCTCCCGGACTACAGCAGTCTTCCTTTTCCTTCCATTTCCCCACCCCCTCCCGGCTCGCGGCCCTAGTTGAGCAACTTTACTGGCGGGTCGCGCGGCTGGGGAGAGCGAGTGCTGGCAGCACTGGGGGACGCCCTCGGCTGAAGCTCCCCACCGCCTTGCGGAGGCGTGGATGCCCCCGAGCGACATCCCTGGTGCGTGCGGGCTAGAGGGTATTAGAGTTGCCCCAGCTCACTCTGTGTCACTGGGCGTGGAGCGGTCAGTGTGTTAGGCAGCGGAGAGCGAGGTAGAATAATAGTGTCATAGCTGAAACTATTTGCTCTCGGATCCAGCTGCGCCTCAGCAAGTCCTGCATGTCTCCGGGAGATGCTACGGGAGGGAAGAGAAATCTATGCGGCGCCTGGAGAGCTGCCCCGCGGTGTGCACACCCACAGGCGGAAGGACAGCCTCACTCTGCGTTCCGTTTCTCATCTTTGTCTCTCCTCTCTGTCTCCATCTTCTCTGCCTCCCTTTCCCTCTCTCAGCCTCTGCTCGGTTCCTTTCGCTCTTGAGTCCCCTCCCCCACGGCTGACAAATGAATGGCTAGTGTGAAATCCCTGCCTTCCTTGCCTTCCCTGTCCGCCGAGGCAGACAAGAAGGGAGGAGCGAGGGAGGCGGTGCGCTCCTTCGGATCTGCCCCCAGTTGGAGTGCTTTGAGCTTGCAGAACCCAGATGTCTAGGAATAGGGAGTTTTGTGGCGGGTGTGGGCGCCCCCTGATGGAGAAATCCAGCACAGGTGGAAGAAAACCATGCCCCCAAAACCAAAGGAGCTACTTTCACAATCGTGTATTCAAGGATGGAGGACCCTAGCTTACCCTTTACTTGTTTTCTACTTCGGAATCTGCGGCGTAAATCTAGGCATTTGGAGGACCCAGAAAGGAGACTTGGCTTTGCAAAGGGCAGAAGCGCTTTTTCCCAAGTCAGCCGGGATGTGCGAGGCACTCTGGGCCAAGTCTGCATTTTGATGGTCTAACACACTTGCCCAGGGGAGGATCCAGGTTTCGGGCGGCGTTGGTGCTCAATCTTGGGCGTCACTTTAAGAAAGACCATACAGAGTGCCTTACTTTCGGAAATTTTACTAAGGCTCATGACTGCTGGAACCCAATGCTAGGGCCCCGCCCCAGAGTATTGCCTAAAAAGGGCCCCCAGCGTAACGTTTAAACGTCCTCAATTTCACGACACTCCTCGAACGTGGAAATTTGGGAGGAGGGTGCCGGGAGGAAAAAAAAAGAAGTTAAGGAAAGAGACAGTGGGGAGAAAGGAAAGAAGAAAGGAATAAAAATGAGTCACATGCACGCAAACAGCCGGGGGCAGACCCGCTGGGTTCGTTTCAAGATTTTTGGACTGAATTTTGCGTCTCGTTTAAAGCCATTGTTTTAATCCTAAGAATGATAGCAAACGCTACTGAAGCGGCGTGCTGGGAGAGAAGGAAGGCGGGGGACCAGCCGCTTAGACCGGCTGGGGCTGGAGAATTCTCTCTAGT
The DNA here is from genome assembly GCF_036321535.1 of Camelus dromedarius. Lineage (NCBI taxonomy): Eukaryota > Metazoa > Chordata > Mammalia > Artiodactyla > Camelidae > Camelus > Camelus dromedarius. The sequence goes on from NC_087438.1 coordinate 55,680,713, forward strand.
CGCTCAGCCCGCGCGGAGGTGAGAACCCTCCCGGGCGCTTCCCGCAGGGCCGGGGTTCACCAGCCGCCGCTACGTGGGCTGGGACTTAAGCTCCCGGCCCTAGACGGGTGTGACTCCTTGGACTCGGAGACAGCGGCACTGCTGGACCGGCAGTCGCTCAGCGCGGAGGCTGGCGGGGCGCCTCCTGGGTCCCCGCCCAGAGGCCAGTGGGGGCGTGGCTTTGCTGCTTTTCCCCGGGCCCCGGGCGGGGCAGGGAGAGAAAAGGAGCGGCCGCGCACCCCGCGTTTAGGCTGCGGGCGGCTGCAGGAGACCACTCGACTTCTATCTAGACGGCACTAAACACTCTTATTAAAAGATCTTTGAATGTTTTTTTCTTGCTTCTTGGGAGTGCTAGGAGGAGGTTTTGCCTTGCGACAGGAAATAAGTAAAGATTTACTCCAAGCAAACTTTTTTGGCAGAAATATGAGACGAGTTTATCCTGTGTTCCATATATTGACTTTTTAAGTATGTTCATGTCGGTTTAAAGATCATTTTAGTCAATGACAGGATAGTCACGTTCCAGACTGTCATAAAGAGTTCGCCTAGTATGGCAAACAATTGCCATTGAGAGGACTGATAGAATTCCATGAGTACAAACCTTAGGGGCTGTGGGTGTAACTCAGATCCCTTTGCATCAGGAGCTCTAGCTCCGGTCCGGCCCACAGTGGGAGCTCAGCTCATATTTATGAAATGACTGAGCGAGTGGCTTGGGGGAATGTCGCACAGAGTAGACGCTGCCACTTAGAGCTGCATTTAGACTCTCTTACTTCGCTTTATCTTGGAAGAACAGTTTAAGTGATCTAGTCCATCTCCAGTTCTGACATATAATTGATTAACTTTCCCTTTCTTTTTGACTCCCTCTGAAAGCTGTGACCCAAATTCTTTTAAGCACTGCTCGGCAATTGTGCCAAATCTATAGGGAAAATATTCATATAAAGACCTAAAATAGGATGTTGTGAGTTTAATATATAAATAGGAAGGCACCAATGGAAGCAAGAACTAATTTTCTGAGATAAAAGTCTGTTCCAGCTTGGGGACTATATAACTTGGATTGTGAGAGCCTATCAAGCAGAAGTTCTCAGAGACTGACTTATAGTTCTGAGCTCTACGTAAAGGAAGGAAAATTTTTACAATTGTATGTGCCTGTCCCAACTAATACTGCCAAGGGTTCCATGGATTCCAAAGTGGTTAAGCAATTACTTCCTCCAGCAGGAAGTCCACAGTCCTTAATCTCCTTGTGGGTGGTGGGAAGAGGGATGAGAATCAGGACAGTCGTCAAAGATTTGTGGAAGAATTCAAAGTTTTGTTTTTTCTTAGTAAGTAAAAAAAGAAATTTAAAGTTATCCCTAAATTGTATTTCCTGCTCTTAAAAATAAAGTTTGAAAAGAATCCCCTTAGATTAATAAGTTTACAGACGTAGGTTTCTTCTTTTTCTCTGTGATTACAAACTGGAAGGAAATACCTCCGATATCCTAAGATACCTATATCTGCACCCTTGCAAATTGTTTGGAAAGGACCTCAAAAGTTAATTTAAGGCTGAATATGATTAATGTTAAAGATAGAGTCGTTGTTCTTTCTTTCCTCACATTACTATGCTTAAGTACTTTGTGGTTAATAATTGCCAGTAGGTGAACATTAGAGACTTTAAGAATCGAAAGAGCAACCAACACAGTCTCCCAACAGCTGTATAACCAAGTTTTCCTTTTTTCAGTGGAGTTTAAACATTTCTGTTGACTTTTTTCATGGGCAAACATCACTAGACACTGTATTTAAAATGGGGTATTGCCTTGTGACTGAACAGAACTACTCAAGACACATGGTTCTTTTGAGGAAAAGAATGAATGACTGTAGTAGGCTAGTATTACACCACCCACCTAGAGAAAGCAGTTAGGACTCACAAACAGTCATTGTTGAGGGTTACTTGCCCTGGTATGAGAAAACATGCTGATTGCTGCATAGGTCTGTACTTTACCAGAAAACACAAGGCCCGCACTCTCTCTGATTTGGAATCAGAACAAGGAGAAGTAGGGATAAATGTCTTGGCTAAGCTCCACTTTGATTAGTGAACTTTTGCCAATTTCCTCCGGTAGCCTAGACATGGTTAACTACATATGTATACATTTATACATTTATTATGTATATATTTTTGCAGGGTTTTTTTGACTGCCAAGTTCTTCTCACTGAATGTGCCAGGGGCGGTTCTATTTCAGTGGTCAGTGCAAAGCATCTTTATGTAATGTGTTTGTTGGTCATGTTTCCTGAAACTTCTGAATAGATGTATCATCTTTAAAAGGGTTTAAGTGCAGGTCTCTGTTTAAATTTACATTTTTTCTGTATCTATAGACATCCTACCTCATTCTTCTAGGAATTTTAAGAAGTGTTTATGTCTATAAAATGACATTACATAGTTTATAATAAACACATACATAATAGGTAAGTTATCATCTTTCTATTGTTAAATTACTGAGTTGATGTTACCTGCACTGCAGTGGAATGAGTGCTAGGCTTTGAATTGCTCGAGTTGCACTGATTAGCTGAGAAAACCAGGTTAAGACAAAACTTTTAGATATTTGGTGCCAAAATCTTTTAAATGGGTATGCAGTAATAAACATCAAACGAGTGAATACCTGTGGAAAGGCTTTGATAAAGGAAAACTACACAAATAAATGGTGTTAAGCTATGTCCCTGGTGCTCATATTGATCAAATTCTATAATAATAACAGCATTACCCAAATCATGTATTTCCTACTAAACGTATAACATGAGTTAGAGAGAGGCATACTGTTTTCAGAATCATCTAGTTTCACTGAACAGAAGACAGAGTCCAGAAATAGACTCAAATGAACATGGAAATTCAGTGGAAATGAAGACATGACTTGTGTATATGATAAATAGACTTCATTCTATTGAAAACAACAAGTCAAGTCCACTTAAAGTATTAGTCAATCTTTACCTCATTTCTTGTCCTAAAATAAAGTTTAGATAGCTCTAATAGGAAATATAGGGAGTTACATTTAAAAAATAACTAGAGCAAATTATGAGATTTTTAACATAATAAGTTAGGAGTAGAGAAACCTGTTTTAAGGAAAAGATAAAACCTGGAAGCCGTAGTAGAAAAGACTTATAACCCTGACTAAATAACAATTAAATTATTTACACAAAAACAAATAACACATCTGGAAAATATCAGCAATGTGTGAGAGATAAAGTGCTAACAACTATTTTGATACACCAAGAACTTTTACAAAAAAAAAAAAAAAGACCACAATCTATCAAAAAGAAAAATTGGCAAAAGTTTTGTGCAGATGGCAGAAAGAGAAATATAAATGTTTTAAAATCATATGAAAGGTTGGTCGGCCTCATTCATAATGAAAGAAATAGTAATTAAAAAAATGATGAAATGCTGCACCATCTTTTCATCAGTCAGAGCAGTAAAGATAGAAAAGTTTGATGAAAGTTTGGGTTGGCTTGGTTGTGGGGAAAGTGGATCTCTTCTATATGTGAACAGGTTTATTTTCTTTAGAAAGTAATTTGGTAATAGCTATCAAAAAATTTTTAAATGTATATACCTTTTGACCTAGCAATTCCTCTTTTAGATATTGTCACATAGATATTGGTACAAATGTCATCCAAGAGAAATGGACAAGGATGCCCTTTGCAGCTTATTTCTAATAGGAAAACTTTGGAAACACTTTAAAGGCTCATCACAGGAACTGGTGAAATAAAAGATGCTACATTCACGTAGGGGGAATCTATGCAGTTGTTAAAAACAACACAGACAAACTATATTAGCCGAGTATTCTCTGAGATATACTGTACTTTAAGCGAAGAAAGTCGTGTACCACACGGTGTATATAGAATGCATCTACTTACATACAAAATGGGCATATTCATTTATTCAACAAATATTTGCTGGGTGTCCTGGACATTGTAGATGCAGCAGCGACCAAAACATCACAGACTGCCTTCCTGGAGCTCATATTATGGTGGGCAGAGAAAGGCTATTCCCAATTATACATCTACAATGTGCCATGATGAAACTAGAGCATGAGGAAGAGACTGGAGAGTGCCATGTGCTTTAGATCAAGGATGAAGATCAGGCAGAGAGCAGAGTAGTGCTAAGGAGCAATGACATGAGAAAGCTTAGCCATGTCCAGGTCCAGGAATCCAGTCAGAGGTAGGTGATAAATTCACATGGTGCCACTATTCCTGTGAAGTAAATTCATGACCCTTCATGTTTAAACCATGATATCTCATTCTGCATTTCAGAGATTCCTCTTTTGAGAAAGTACCCAGTAGCAACATGATGGACAAGGCTCTTTACATCCAGTTTGTGGATGAGGTATCCTAGACCTTTGATTGTCTAGGGTAACTAATTCGAAAACTCTAAGACATACCATTGTGTCTGCATCCTTAAGTCACCCTTTGCTCAGTGGAGCTTCCCCCAAATTAAGAGAGAATACTAAATATCTGTTTATTAGAAGCTTGGCTCTCTCTTTCTCAGAGGCAACCAATCTTGCATGACCCTTAATCCCCTCTGCAGACATTTCTCATGGATAGACATTTCTCAAGGTCCTGTTGACCTTGTCTCTTGTGTCTCCTAGGCAATTAAACAGCCTGAGTCAGCTGTGACTTGATTGTTCAATGGCCTTTTCCTCTTCTCATTGACTTCACTGGAACAGAAGACTAAATATAGGCACTAGCTCTCATATGGCCCAGGTCTTTCTATGCAGACAGACTTGTTATCACTAACAGATAATGCTTACAAGACAGCCACAGAAGAGCAGAAGAATAGAAATAGGGGGTCAGAGTGGTGCTTAAAATAGAAAGAAATTTCAGAAAGTTTCTTATTTTGTAAACTCAGAGAAGGCAAATAGTGTGTGTAACAACCATGAACATGGACATAGACTTATGAAGATTAGAGAAATAGAATGAATGCCCATGGACTCTAAAGGAAGAAGCAATGAAAATGTAGGTCTGAAGCCAGAATTTTGGGCATTTGAGTTGCAAACTCCAGTGACTTCAGGAAACAGACATGGAGTGGAAGTGGACAAGAGGCCAAGTGGGGCCAGTGATAACCTTGAGTGCACAGAGCTAAGGCCAAAGGCTGATGCTTGCTTAGTATTGATGATTGACCAGCTAGAATATGAACCTAGAGCTGTTAGATCTGATTTTCCAAAAGAAGTCAGAGATCTAAGACTTGGTGTGAAGACTCAAATTTTAAATGTTGGCAATTTATTTAAACATACTCATGCAAATATATTTAAAACATGGCTGATCTTTCCCTTATACTTTTAATGCACTGGCTTCCTTCCCTAACCTTGTTAGGGGTGGCCTTACTTGGGCAAGTGATGAGTATATTTGCTTTACAGATGAAGGACTGTTTTCCCTCTTCCCTTAAAAAAAAAAAAGACACTTTTATAAGGATGAAGTATGGCACAAAGAGTTAGACTTTTGACTATCTGTCCTGGATTTGAAATTAGGATGCAGAAGACCCATTTCTGGTCAGGGTTACACCTTCTCCTCTGATACTGTTACTGACACTGGATATTGATAAACATCTGATACAATTGAATCACAGTAAATATCAAGTGTATTTCAGGTGTTAATTAGCATACTCACCCATATTTTAAAAGACTGTTGACATTTGTCTTCAGAGTGTGTTTGTGAATAGAAAATGGAAGCATTGGTCATGCATTTCGTCCACAAACCTCCCTCAAGGGTCTAGTCTGAAGCTGGCACTGTGGAAATATTGTGGGAATTAGTAAGTTGAATACGATACTGGCTCTGCCTTCCAGAAGCTGACTGTTTCACGTAGGAGATAAAACGTATTTCTAAGTAGTGATTCAAAGCACATAGCATTAAGTTATGGGACAATTTACTGTAAGCATGAAGTTGTACACAGCTATAATGGCAACCCCAGTTATAATTTTCAAATCCAAGAGCTTTAAATACTTTTCTTTTTACTATTAGTGATATGACACCAGGAAGAAAACACTAATAGAAAGCTTGAATTAGAAATTGTAATAATAAAAATCGAGTACTGAATATACTGTGTATCACTGAGCTATTTTATCAGTTCTCACAATCACATCAATAAAGTACTGCTTCTCACTGTTAAGTAGCTACTGGAAATGAGAGAGTTAGTAACTTACCCAAAATCACAGAGTATAAGCAGAAGATTCAGAACTTGAATTCAGGGCTATTTGACAGTGGAGCTCAGACTTTTAACATTATGCTTATAAAAGTTTCCTGAAAAAAAGGAAAAAAATAGGAACCGTTTTTCTTGAAAGACAATAGGAAATTATTATTAATAAGCATAATTAAAGAAAGCTTTCTTATTTGGATTCAGTTAGTACTTATGGAATGCACTGTCTTTAATAGCATTGTATGATACAATCTAAAATTTCATTTTGTTGGAAACTTGAGGGTATGTGAAATTGATATTTTAATTTTTTCCTGAAATATTGTAATAGTATTGAGATATAGATAAATAATTCCTGCTTGTTGTAGTATCTTATTAAAAAATCCAGAAACGTAGAGACCTAATTTCCCAGTTAGTGTTTAACAACATCCATTAGCATATCTCAGTAATTATATGATAAATAATAAACTTAATTATCAAGGTTAATTTAGGATTATCAGCCATATACTTTTCACTGTGAGTTGTCAAATGGCCTATTGATGGAAAATGTGAGAAATATAATGCATTAGGTTAAAAAACAGTCTTCAGGAAATAGCTAGAATTTTATAATTTTGATATAGAAAAGTTCTAACGTTTATTTCAAGAAATATAAAATAAGCAAATGGAGAGGAATATCAAAGAAAAATAAATAGCTGCCATAAATTATGACGTTGAGTTTGAGCCCAAATTGGACTTGGATTCTTACAGCATTTACTTCTTTTTAATCTACATTTTCTAAATAATATGGAATTTAGATATTTTCTAAAGAAGTTGTTTAGGGCACTAACTCAAATATGTGTCAGTATGCCTTCAGCTACAAATAACTAAAAGCCTTGATTTTATTGGGTTTAAACAATAAAGGAATTTATTATCTCGCATAAAAAAGTTCTAAGGTGTGGCTGGCTGTAGGTCTAACACCTGAGCACTCAGCCCTATCTTTCCTGATTCTGTCTCAACTTCATCCAAGAGGCTATTTTATATATTCATGGATACAAGATGGATACAGCAGTTTCACAAGATATAGCCTATCTTGACAATGTCCGGTGAAGAAAAGCAACCATCTCTTTCTTTTTTCTCTTCTTGAAATGAATATGTCTTTCCTAGGAGCAACTCTGCCCTGCAATATCCTCTCACATCTCATTGGCCAAAATTGCATCATATACTCATTTCAAAACCACTAGCAAAAGAAATGAGACCAGTGTAATTGACTTAGAATAATCAGGATCATCCCCTCAGGTTGAGATTTGACTCAAGTTCCTCTAAAGGATATGACTGCGTGAAGGAGGGTATTCTAGTATGGATTCAGGGTTTTGTTAGAAAGGAGAAAGAGAAATGGCTACTGGGTAGCCAGCCAATGATGGCATTATAGAACCGTTCGAAATGTAACTGAGAAGGGAACAACTGTGGAGATCAAACAGTCTTCTGCAGTTCTTCTGAGTCTGGCTCTTTGATTTCTAGATGCTTCCTAGCAATGGTACTTATTCTCTTCATAATGATAGCTTCATAGAAATTTGAGCTGGAAGGGACCATTCTGAGACCCAGATTTGTCAAATGTCTTCCCCAAAGTGCCACAATAAATTAATAGCAAAGCCAGGGCAGGGTTTCTTGATGCTCAGTACAGGGTGTTTTCTTTCATTCTTTACCCTTCAGACTGTTGGAACTGCTTTAAAACTCATGGCAAGCACTGGTCTTTTCTGTAATTAACAGCTCCTTATAATACATTTATTTTGTTTGTTCAGTCTCCTAGAAACAAAATTGAGTCTGCTTTAAAAAGCCTGCTGAGGTCCTTGTTCTTTTCTGGTACCATGAGCATAAACCACCAAAGGGTTTCCTCCTACCTCACGTTTGATGTGAATCCCTTTTTTTCAACATCTCTCCCTATTGCTTCCCCATCGTCTCTTGCTCCATCTATGACCAACTTCCTGTTTCTAAATAGACTTTGTGGTTGCCTCTCCCTCCTTGGGCCAGCTCCTAGCCGCTAGTTACTTAGGCTGTGGTCTGTATTGTTCTTCCAACAGCCTACCCCGTTGTGGTTGCCCCACACGTCCACATTGTTCTGTGTCCCCAAACTGGGTTCTGGAATTATTTTGGTAACTACCACATTGGGTGAGAGTCAAACTAATAATTAAAGTGTTGGGACAACTTCTCCTATTGCAAGGTTCCTTCTGTTTTTACAATCCAAGAGGAGCTGCTTCTTGTACTTGTATTATATATAGTGCAGAAACAGCATGTGATTTAGGGCCTCCCACAAACCTGAATGCTTATGATTCACTTTGTATTTTTCTTCGTTTCTAGGACAAGATGTTGATAACTATAAAGAGCATCTTATGGATGTGCTCTACCTTAATAGCTGCCCATGCACTACATAAAGGTGAGTGTGGTAACAGTTTCTTTAAGACTCATTGAAATAAAAATTGGAGTACTGGGGCATGGAATGCAAATATGAAATCATCAAAATAAAGGATTAATTTTTGATCTATTTGTTGCTTAACACTTTTAGCTAAAATATTATTAGGCTAAACACAATGGTTTTAAATAAATCAATCATAACAAAATAATGAACAGTATGTAAAGAAACAAATGGGCTTTCAGTTACTTCCCAGATTACTTTCAGACTGTGCAAAAAAGCTCACATATGGCATTGGGCATCTTTTTAAGTTCTACCTTCTTAAATACCACTCAAAAGTTTTCCTATTTAAAAAAAAAAAGACTAACAGTAAGGAGGGAAGAATTTGAAAAACGTCAAGAAGATAGAGAGAAGGCTGATAGCCAAGCTTTTGCCCCAACCTCCATCTCTCCCTTTCTCTCAGTAACTGGATAAGTACATATGCACTGTCTTTCTTAGCTTTAAATTATATATCCACCTAACGAGGGTTCTGTGATTCCAAAATGATGAACTCTGGTCCATGAAGAAAGATTCTGTGCTGAATCTCAGTGATCTGCCCCTGTCTAGGTGACTCTCCAGACATAGTTTCCACTTCTTTCTCACACTCTGTGCTTCAGAGTATCTGAAATCATTTACAGGTCCATTCATAGACCTGCGGATTGTCTGTTTTTTTCAGGCACAATTCCTTCTGCTTCTGCAGTTCCTTCTCTCATTCTCTATGGTTCTACTTTAGTTCATTCTTCAAGTCTCAGAGTATCACTCCATCTATTGGTTCATCCATCCTTCCTCCCATCCGTGCATGTATCCATCCACTGACAATATTGTTTGAATACATTCTATGTGCTAGGTGTTAGTCTAGGTCTCCAGGGTTATATCAGTAAGTGAGCCATACATTGTATTGGATTTCATTAAACTTAATCTCTTTATTTACATGAGACAGGCAATAAACAAGTAAACAAACAACCCAAGTACTTTTGAACTGATGAAAAGAAAGCAGAGTGACATTATAGGGAATGGCATGGGGTGGCAGGGAGGTAGTCAGGCCACCTTTGGTAATACTTTGAGAAGGTAATACTTAAATTGATCTGGTAATGACGAGGAGGAGCCAGCCAGCTGAGATCTGACCCAAGTTAGGAAGAAATGCAGTGTGTCTGAGCAGCAGAAAGGTCACTGGAGTTGAAGAGCAGTGGTCAAAAAGAAAGTAGGAAAAAAAAAAAGTAGGAGATATGGACAGAGAGATAGGCAGAGATTAGTTCATGTAAGTAGTAATAGTATCTAACACTTGGAAAAAGTCTTCCTATGAGCCAGGAGCAGTTTGAAGTGCTTAACATTAGCTTGTGGAAACATTCATTACGTGTGTCATCTAGAGACAACTGAGGTACCGAGAACCTAAGAGACTTGCTCAAAGTCACTCAACCAGTAAGTAGCAGAACTGGGCCCAAGGTTGTCCCGGGAGTTTGTGAGCTTTACCACTGTGTTACATTTCTGATCCATATAGGGCACTGCTGTCTTTAGAAAAGACAGAACTTTATTCCCAGTGCAATAAGAAGCACTGGAGGAAGGGCTGAAAGTTTTCACAGGTGCAAGACATGAGTTGGTGAATGTTTTGAAAAATTCCGTGTTTGCTGCTCTGTGCAGATTTGATGGTAGGGAAGCAAGAGTGGCAGCAGGGAGATCATTTAGGAGGTTAATGTGTTAGCCTGTGCATGAAACGGGGAGCTTGTATCAGGTGGTGGCAGTGGAGCTGGAGAGGAAGTGAATTGGCTATGTGGAGATGGAGGATTTAGACCAACTAATGGGTTGGATGTGGTGTGGTGAGGGCAAGAGAGGGAATCAAGGATGAGCTGACTTCTGAGATGGCATCCCCTTTCCCCACCTCTCATCCCCCTTTCCGGTCTTTCTCTGTGTTCCCATTGTCCCCTGTGCTGTTACAGCTATTACAGCCCATACCACTTGTTTATGATATGTTATTCCTTGTTTTCCTTCCCGAGTAGACTGTAGCTTTGAGAGAGCTGTTCTTCATTTTCCAGCAGAGTTCCTGACACACTTCTAGCACTTAGTCATTGTATGTATTGAGTAAATAAGTGAATGAATAAATAAACAATGTGTGAATACCACAATGAATGACCTAGGTGGCCATTAGACTCTAGGCTCCAGCAATGCAACAACAACCCAGGAGCTGTCTTCTTCAGCATTTTCAGAAAGTAAAGTTGAAGGTTATGGAGAGGAAAGAACACCAGCATCCAGTGAAGAAGGAGGACATAAGAAAGAGATAAAGAAAAGGAGTTGGTTTGGGTGGGTAGTAATAGAAAGTAATTACAGAGAAAGGAAAGGGAGGACCTTGAAGAACAGGACAACTATCCCTCTGCTGAAAACAAAGAAAAGATTCATACAAACAATGGGGAGACAAAGCAAACACTTATGGTATACCTCCTTGACAGTATTTTAAAAGAGTGACAATAGCTAACAATATTGAGTCGTTTCTACATATTAGGCCTTGTTCTCAGTATTTTACTTCATAACTTTTTTAAAATTTTAATTCTCCATGAGTTAAATGAGACGGGTGCTTTTATTCTCATTCTCCCCGTGAGGAGACTGCGACACCAAGAGGTTTGGAGACATAGCTAATGTAGAAGATGAAACGGCAATTTCGTGATGGAGCCTGGAGTCAAATCCAGGCCGTCCGGCTCCACAGTCCATGTTCTTAACCACCGTGTTGTACTTTACCCCCAAGCATCAAGTTCTTCGTAGATCTGTGATCACTATTAAGAGATGTCCTTAGTTTGGGGCTCATTTCAGAAGAATTGTGACTTTTCATATGGGGGGGGTTAAAAGTAAAAAATGTAAGATCCATTCATACGAAACAGATTTGCAAAGTTCACAGTGGATCACACAGCAGTAACATGTTGAGTCAATACAAGTACTCTCATCTTAAGGTTTTCTCTTTTTATTTCTGGGCACTCAAAAGATCAATGACTAACATTAATAAACACCTTCTCTACTGGCTTTATATCAACACATAAAGAACTCTTTGCTTTCAGAATGCCCATTACATTGATTATCCAGCATTGACTACGTTATTTGGATATTCCTCTAATATCAATAAATGGAGTCAGGCACAGTTATGAATAAATGAATGACTGAGAGTGATATTACCACTTGAGAGGGTGATAAATTCCCCTATTCTCAATCTGACATTTACTTGGCCAAGATCTCTGTGTGTGTGTGGTCAAATTGTACAGAGAGAACTTACATCATCCTTGCTCTGCAGAATTTACTGACAGAGGATGAAAGGCGATTATTCATTATCTAGAGATCTCTTCCTTACTGTGTCCATTTAGACCACAGACTATCTGGTGGGAATAGTGAACTTTCTATTAGCAATTATTTTTATTTCTTGCATTGTCAGAGTTTCAGACAAGCTCTTGCAGGTAGCAGTTTTTGTTTTTGTTTTTTTTCTAACCTGTATAATCTATAAACATTATCCTCTGAACTCCTAAATTTCTTTCTTAAAATATTTAGATTTGGTAAACTTAGTTCTTGTTACCCAGTGCATTTAAGACCCAAGATTTCGTACACAAAAGACTTGGCCACACAGCTTTTTGTTAATCTTGTTGTTAAGGCTGGATTCTGTGTGAATATATATTTACATCTAACTGAAGCTTTTAATCTTCTTGTATCTATAAACATCCAGAACAGTAAATAACCCATGGTAAATTGCCTTTTGACGTAATTTTGTTCTAATATGTCTTTTCATTATAGCACAGTTATTGGATAATGCTCTAAGTGTCAGAAACCTCCCAACTGAATCAGATAGATTGGGCTAAATCTCATATCTGCGCCGATACCTCTAAAATTGTGAAAAGAACTATAATTTAGTAATGAATATTAAGGAATTGAAAGCCACTTAAACTCATTTTTAAGGAGGCAATAAAGTCTTATAATTTATACCATAATTGGGGTTGATGGGAAGGATGTTTCTTCTCCATTAAAAAAGCAATGTTTTATTATTGAAGTTCGTCATCTAAATAATTCTTCAGGAGGGAAGATAGGATTTCCTAGAACATACGATGAATATAAATTAGGAGATTTTTAGATCATAGAATTCTCACCCCTTCCTTCCTCAGGAACCCTATTCTTGAGGAAAAACTGCAAGGTATCTTTGTGCTGTCTTCATCTTCCTGATGGATCCAATCTGTTTGAAGTTAAATTTCAATCTTTAGCAATAAAGAGCACTTTTTTCTTAAAGAGCATAATATCTTCATAATCTCTAATTGCAGTTTTCAAAATGACTTATACACAACTGAGTCCACAGGGCTACACCGACATCTGTATCATTTCTGATGCATGTCCGTATTGAGATGTGTGTTACTAATGCCTTTGACCACTAACACACTGTTAGATACATATAATTTTGTCAGTTAAGAAGCATGATTTCATTCCACTTAGAGGCTACTATAACAGTTCATCATATTGAGAGTTCCTTGTGCATTAATGATAATTTCTGTTCTTACTACCAACACATTGTCTAGCCAGCTAGTAGAGACTGAAGATAGGGAAAAGAAGGGGAGGAGAGGTATAGATTCCTGTGAGAGTGAAAGGACATTTGCTTTTGCATGCGAAGGTGTTAAATTGTAGTCAATGTATTCTTACTCATTAAAAGTTGAAGGGCTTAAAATGAAAGACATTCTGTAGATTAATACTTTAGAAGGGTTAGGTGAAGAGGAGCCAACTTTCTCCCTAGGATATAGTTGAGAGGTAATGTTTCACTGCAAAGCGACTGCAGCTGGATTTGTCATTATGATGAAAGCTTTTGGTTTGGATACTGAAAGAAAGAGGGTCCTTCGAGTGTTGCACGTCCCCCTGCTCCAGTCCACTGAAGTACTTTAAAATTTTTTCACCTCCCTTTTGAGTTTTATTTTCATTTCCTCTAAGATAACGTGGCAGTTATCTTAATCATTTTTTGTCTTCTGACCAGTAGACGTGAATCTGTAGTTCAACATTGGTCCAATCTTTTAAACCTACATTGCTGAGTCTAGTCTTCTCCTGCCCTTGATTCCCTGCCTTCCAAACTTACCTTATTTTATCATTTATTTTGTTCATGTTAAACACTAAGTTACAAATACTTTAAAATGAATGCAATATTTTTAGCACAGAAAAATACTACTCATGTCTGGAATCTAAAAAAAAAGAAAAAAGAACACATTAATGAGCTTATTTACAAAACAGAAACAGCCTCACAGACATAGAAAACAAATTTATGGTTAGCAGGGGGAAAGGAGGTAGGAAGGGATAAATTGAGAGTTTGAGATCTGCAAATATTAACTATTACACATAAAATAAAAAATGAAATTTTTCTGTATAGTACAAGGAAACTATATTCAATATCTTGTAGTAACCTATAATGAAAAAGAATATGAAAATGAATATATGTATGTATATGTATGACTGAAACATGCTGTACATCAGAAATTGACACAACATTGTAAACTGACTATACTTCAATAAAAAATGAGCATTATAAATCCCTGTCTTTGTTATAAAACATTATTAAAATTGTATACTTTTATGTATAGAAAGTCATTCTAATTATTTCACATTTTGGAGATATAGCTAAACCCCTCCAAGGGTTCTTATTCATTGACATATTTCATGGACTCAGTTTGTTAATTTGGTATTTTTTCTTTCCTCTAGTCAAAGTGGAAAAAAGCCCACCTGTTAAGGGCTCACTCTCTGGAAAAGTCAACCTACCGTGTCATTTTTCAACCATGCCTACCTTACCACCCAGTTACAACAACAACAGTGAATTTCTCCGAATCAAATGGTCTAAGATTGAATTGGACAAGAACGGAAAAGATTTAAAGGAGACTACTGTTCTTGTGGCCCAAAATGGGAATATCAAGATTGGTCAGGGCTACAAAGGGAGAGTGTCAGTACCTACACATCCCGAGGACGTGGGCGATGCCTCCCTCACCATGGTCAAACTGCTCGCCAGTGACGCGGGCCTCTACCGTTGCGATGTCATGTATGGGATTGAAGACACACAAGACACAGTGTCACTGACCGTGGATGGTAAGGCTTGGGGAATTGTAAGTAGGTAGTATAGCGCGATACTTGGTTCAGAAGTGTGGTGGAACAACATTCAAAAGTAGTCATTAATCAGGGTGTGGACAAGTGGGGAAAAACATCATTCAAGCCAGCAGTCCATGTCTTTCACCAAAAATGAACTGTTATTTGTTTGGGGATCAAAGAAGGTGACTTTTTATACTGGATATAATGAATACCTCAAGACATGGTATTTTAGCTCAAGAATCATTACTTCATTATTGAGAACAATGATTATTTTTTAAGACTGTAAAGACTGACCTACATTTTGTTTTAATTCTTACGTATGTGTGTGTATGTGTATACATGCACACACACACACACACACACAAACTCTTTCCTCCTTTTTCCCACTCCCTTAAAATGATTATTAAAATCTTTGAATTTGCTTTTATGAAATATAAATTACGTATTAACTTACATTGAATAAATAAGGCACTTAATAAGTACCATGGTACATATCATAGTGCTTTAAAAAGGCTAGGATGCAATAAACACTTAAATTGAATCAAAACAAGTACTCAGTGAATTTTTTTTAAGGTCAATACACTAGTTGTTATCCATTAAGACTTGCAATGAGACATTTTAGTTTTAGCCCCCTTTCAGTGGTGGTTTATATGTCATTTGAATTTAAGTTAGGAGACAAAGCAAAGAAAAATTGCTTTAATTGGGTACACACATCATGCTGTAGCTCTTGGAAGCAGAATATTTTGGCAGGTTATTAAGCAAAATTCTAATACCCAGGCATGATGGAACAGATTTTTCTTCCAACCCTCCATTTCCCTATAAAATATTTACCTTTCAGAAATATATACAAACGGTTTTATTAAAACTCTTTCTTGTGTAGCCAAAAGGAAATACTTCGAATTTCAGATGTGACAAATTCATTTTCCAAACATCCTTTTGCATTCAGATTCTATTGCTGTCTCCTATAAATCTACTTTTGTATTTTCCAGGCATCCACTAAGTATCCTGGTATCATTGCTTTTTTAACCTTTTTATCATTTATTTTGGTTAGCCTAGGATTGTTTTGTTCTACTGATCTCTCTCTCTTTCTCTTTTTTGTATAGTGTAGGATACACTGTATATAATATATATATATATAATATATATAGGGTTAGATGCACACTATATATAAATTTATATATATGTCTTTAAAATCCCAAAAGGAGTTCAACAGCTCTTACAATTTTCATCATCACAGAATTAGCAGTGGATTTGCCCCTTGCCCCTCTGAAACAATGGAAATCCTCACTTAATCCCCTTAGCCCCATGACGTCTTCAAATTATCCCAACAATTGCAGATACTTATACAGCCTGATATTCCCTGCCTTGGTCATGGAGTCCCCCTTGTGCCCCCTTACTGCCAATCTTCAGTGCACACGGAAGATTTTTAATTACCAAGAAGGCTATTTGAAGCTTTGATCAACATAAGACTAATTTGAAACCATTCAAAGTCTTGCTTAAGCCTTAGAGATCATTATAAGCTATCTCTCATACTTATTAGATAGCACCATATATACTTCCTGGTAATTTTAGAGTCATTCTATAAAGGTACATATTTTCTAAACCGCATTTGATCAGTAATGGGAAAATGAATGTTAATTGTCAGTGCATCTAATTGGTACCTGTGCAGGTCTTTTTACACTGATAGAGGTGCTTATCTCTGACATTACTAGTCTGCTGCCCCATAGACACTTCATTGGCACATACCTGTCTTGGAAGAAAGAGACAATCTAAGGATGGGCATTTGGGAGACAGTCTTATAGTTAGAAGGCAGGCTGTGAATGAGAGACTGTTGTCAACTCCAGAAAATTACCAGGAATAAAAGGAGAGTGGAAGACATTTAGAAACCAAAATTAATTCTGCACAACAAAAAAGTAATCTTAAATGATATGACTCCTAATAAAATCTCATCCGTAAGACCCAGTTGCCCCAATTTATATTTTCCAGTGACTTCCCAGGCACATTAGCTTGACTCACTTTGCTGTCTCATGGAAATGAGTCACCATATTTACTCCAGTTAAAAACGGAGATGCTCTTGCTGAAGTGGGAGGAGAGAACCAACGCTGCACCCCCTCAGCTGCTGAGGAACAAGCCTTTGAGTGTTCCTTGAGCCCTGGAACACAGTTAAGAACCACTAGTTTATGCAACTCCTAAAATACAACAAAGTGGAATTTGAGGCACATGCCAGGATGCCTGGCTTCTACCCAGGAGAGTCTGGAGAACTTTATTTCAGGCCTTCTTTGGGATAAAAATCATACATTTTACCTTTCATAGCGGACACCCTAAGTTATGCTGATCAGTTAGTGAATACGATAAACATTTATCATAGTAGCCTATCCAACATCTTTAAATTCTATACCTAATTTGACCGTCACATCAATCAAATAACATGAGCAATATTAGTTACACTTTATGAGGGAGGAAATTAAGGCTTATATATGATTAAGGAGCAAATTAAAGATTGGAACAAGCTTTCCCACTCATACATAGCCCAGTGTCTTTTCCATTTTAGTCTATTGTCTCTGGAAATAAGTATCTCAGTGTTGTATGTTTGAAGGAAGTGGTGTTGGTGAAGCAGTTTTGTGTGCTTCTATTGAGTTGGCCCTGAGTGAAAGCATGAAGGAGGACAAGTTGATCTTGCGGCCCCCTTAACTCTTTTTGCATCTCCTGCAGCACCTACTCCCTTTAGTGGTCCAGTGTTCTCATGATAGCCTGAATACTACCTGTAATTAGGACAACCAGTCACCATTTGGGATTTAGTGGCTGAAATGTTTTTCTTCGATAGCTTTCATGGGAACAGAAAATTCCTGGCTGGGGAACGCTAATGGAGCAGAATAGGACACCTGGCTGAAGGGCAATTCTGGGGCTCCTGAGATCACCATAATTTTGCATAATGCTACAAAAAGTAAAAATAAAGAGTTATCATGATGTTATTTCCACGTTAGCAAGTAATCTGACATATCACTCCAATGAGAAACTTCACAGTTTGGTGGAAGACTTGAACATGCCTGTAAATGTCTGCTGCTTTCTTTGCAGGGGTTGTGTTTCACTACAGGGCGGCGACCAGCAGGTATACTCTGAATTTTGAGACTGCACAGAAGGCTTGCTTGGATATTGGGGCTGTCATAGCAACCCCAGAGCAGCTCAACGCTGCCTATGAAGATGGATTTGAGCAATGTGATGCAGGCTGGCTGTCTGATCAGACCGTCAGGTGAGAGGTCTGGGGGCTACCAGCTTTAATTCATTAATTTGGGAGTGAGAGTAAAGTGCTACTTCCTAGTCCTTTATTTCCCCAGATATCCCATCCGGACTCCCCGAGAAGGCTGTTACGGAGATATGATGGGCAAGGAAGGAGTTAGGACCTACGGATTCCGTGCTCCTCATGAAACTTATGATGTGTATTGTTACGTGGACCATCTGGATGGTAAGATGTTTAAATTTCTATAGCTTCACTTGAACTTAGAGAGTTGAGGACAAGACTGGGAGCATGTTGGAGTAGAGCAAGTCTTCATGCTTGTTTGGATTCCAGACAGCAACATTTGGTTTAAATGACCGTATGAGTCTGTGGTGAAATAAGCTTAAATTAAAGTGGGAAGAGAAGGAGGGCTGTGTAAATGGTTATGGAGGTTTGAAATGTCTTTAGTTAATGGCAGGTTTGCATTCAGTCATGCTGCTATTGGAGTGTTTCCAATACACTTTTAGAGCATTAAGAATAGAAACCTGTAAGGGTGGTACCTATTCTTGTAAGAACTTCAGGTAAAAACCAGTAGTAACAAACCACTGGGAATCTAAGTGCTGATAAACATCCCAAAGTGCAACTAAATAACGCAAACTAGCCCAGGAAGGATTTTCACATTTTTCTTCTCCTCTTGTTCACTTCACTGCACTAACATTTAGAGCAATCACTCATTCATTCAATGAATGAACTCATTTTAAAAAAGCCCTACTATGTGATAGGTACTCTGCTCATTGTTAGAACTATGAAGCCAGTTAAGATATAAGCCTTACATTAGAGATGCTTAGAGTCTGATTGATTCTGGGGCTATCATTTCTCACTCAGCACGTGTTAGAGACTCAGAGTCAAGTTTGAGTTCTATAAGGGAGACGTTCTCTAAGGACACAATACAGTTTTATTATAAGGCACATGAAGTAGAGGTTTCTATGACTCTTGAAATGGAATTTCATGTGTGTCAACAGGTATCTTAGAAGCCTAATTATATAAATAGAAATACTGCATTGAGTTATGCTTTTAATTTTGGCTGGGTACACATAAAAAGAATGATCTCAATTTTGTTACATGTGAAATGAGGAGATTTAACTAGATAATTTCCATAGTCCCTTTCACCATTAAAATTCAATGATTCTATGAATTGAATAAACAACCTCACAGACTGAAAACTAGAAAATAAGCAGCTTCTATTTGCCTAAAGCTTTGACTCAATTTGAATAGGAAGACCTGCTCCCAAGAAGGCTGCTTGGGTGTGGTTCTCTAGCATCTTAACATTTTTATTGTAACTATCATTTAAGACAAAAATGTGTTTCCTAAGCCAGAAATTCATATACTAACAATTTTCGTTTTTTACAGGGATAAAGGGAAATTACATGTAAAATCCAAGTCATGAGATAGAGAGAAACAAACAAATGGATAGATAGATAGATAGATCAATCTCTTTTATATTTCTTTTATAGCTAGCTAGCTAGCTAGTCTCCTTCCTTTAAGTTTAATTTCAAGTTTATTTTAAGTTTAATTAACTTTTTTCATGGAATAGGAGGTGGTTGGTAGAGAAATCTGATTCCAGGAAATAAATTTGGTTATTGCTATTTCAGTAAGATGGAAATTCAGAAAAGGTGAAATTTGTTTTATCACTGTTGTTTTAATTTAGACTAATATCTATTAGAGTGATAGTTATTAAAATTTCAGGTATGCTGGTAATACTAGAATTAAACTAGAGGTAGTTTTTGAAAAAGTGTACGTAAGTTCTAATTACCTAAAAGATCTTTACCAAATATAATTGAAATGGTGACTTTCAGGTACAAATCCGTGGTCTGATCCTAATATGAATAAGTGTCACAAGTGAGCCTCCTTGATGAAAAGACAGGCTTATGTGCTCACAATGTCACTAGAAGGAGTGCCTATGGGCTCCTGTGTGTATCTTCTCTTCAGTCTTATCCCGTTACAGTTACTGAAACCCCACTCCCTAAAGCTACAGAATCTCTGCCTTCTTTGAAGCCAGAGGACTTTCTATTTCTGCAGAAGTCCCAGAGATTCCATGCCCTCTATAAATACAGTGTGAGATACTTTTGACAGGTCTTGGTGGTAGAAGGCCTGCCAGGAATCACTGGCCACATTGTACCCATTGAGAGCTGGCTCCCCCACAGTCTGCTCAGAGTAACATAACTAGTATTTGGGGAAAGTTGGGCTGTCAGAAGGGTAATTGAGGATGTGCACATAGACCACGATGAAATGGATTTACTAGTTGTATAAGAGTTCTTCTCCACCTCCATAAACATCACCATTTCTAGGGCAATGGTTATTGGTAAAACCAATCTCTGTATCGATGTAACTCAACTGTATTTTATACAGTTATATATTTACTTGGGATAAATGTTCCACATATTTGATGACTGAAAACTTGTAATGTGTAATATAACATCATTTTAGTTGTGGTATTAACACCAAAGCAAAAAAAAATAAATAAATTAACATTTTTGTCACATTAAAGTTAGAAAGATAAAAGAATCAGTATAAGTATGAATTCAAGCACTGGCTGAAATTTGTGTCAGCAGAGTAACAAGGCTTTAATTTGTTTCATAGAAGGAACTTGACAATTTACAATGACATTGTTCTGGAAATATTTCCCTCTTTGTTTGTTGTCCCTTGGAATAATTAGCAAATTTTTGGAACCTGGTCTTTCCTTTCTTGACTTGAAATTGGACTTGGTGGGAGGTGGTGGGGTTAAAGAGACCTTTTGTGACTGATGATGTAGGAGGAAGGTCACAAGATGATTCTTGTAAGGTCTCTTTCTCTGCTTTACTGAAGTGTATGTTCTCCCTTTGAAATAAAGACCACTGGCTAAACTGTGATTTGATAAAAATTCTTGTGGAAAGTTGACTTTGTAAAATTACATCTGATACTTTAGTTGCCACGTTGATAAAAGATCATTTGAAAGTGAGCCAAAGTTCCTTTTAAGAGATATTTATTGCTATATTCATGGGTATAATAATTCCCACCTATAATTCATTGTATCTTTGACAGCCAATTGTGTATGTGAGAGGTGGTGGGGGCCAGTCAGAATTAGAGATATTAATGTACTCAGAATGCCTGTAATGGAATGTATACTCAGTTATAAACCAAGTGCAATTACTATAGATCAGAAGTAATATTATTCCAGATGGTCTAGTGAAAAAATCAATTAAGTATAAGATGAAACCTAGTTCAAAAAGACAATTAATTTTGTCTTAATTTAGTTATTTGTCATGAAAGATATTTAGTTGACAGAATGTCAACCATCTGTTTTTTTCTCCTCTCTTATTTTATAATGTCATTTTTATATTTCTTTATAAAATTCAAATAATTATACTAAACTAAATCCAGCCAGTTTGAGGGGGAGAAAAACCAATCTGGTTCTTATTCTAAGGTGGTAATTATAATACAGTTATGCATATACATACGATATTCAATTCTATTTGTAAAAATAACCTAGTAAGTTTAAGAGTGTTAACACTAGCTTATATCCACTAGCAAGCAATTTCATTATTAGCTTGAGTCCTTGGAAATGGTGACTTGTTAGCCATGATTCAGTAACAGAACACTCTTACTAAGAAATTAATGGAATTAAGATTCTAAAGTAGGAATATAGAAGTTAAGATCCATAAAATTATCCTTTCTAGTAAATTTAATCTGTGTTTTCTGCTAAGGTAAATTTGGAAAACATTGAGAGGGTTTACAATAGAGTTGAGATGATTAAATAGTTCAGAAAATTGGGTAAAGGATCGGAGTAGTTTGGGAGTGGTAAAGACAATGCCGAGGGAGGATTCTTGGTTAGTAGGTAAGTAACTCATAATTAAGACTAGGAAGGACCTCAGTTGAGTCCCAGCTTTGTCACTCATTAGTTGTGAGATCCTGAACAAGGCTTTACCTCTCTAAGCTTCAGTTTCTTCTTGTGTGAAATGGGGACAATCAGGATACTTATCTTTTAATCATGGTATGAAAATAAAATAAGTTGAGGTCTAAAGCTTTTATCACACCATATAGCACAAAGTGAGTGAGTGCTCAATAAATAATAGTTGTTATTACAGCTTCTGGGTATATGAAAGTTCCTTTATTTCTACTGAATTCAAAAAAATGAAGATGAGATAAAATTGCAACTCTGTGAATTAGGTTCAATGTAAGGAATTTTTTTTTCTGACAATAATTATTGTTAAATGTAGAAAGAATCCTGACAGACTATAAAATGTCATCTCTGAAAGTTTTTTCAACTAGAATAGATCTGAGATGTTATGAGTGCAATGCTTCGTTGAAGTCTGGGACATGGTACTTCAGAAAATATAGAAATAACTGAAAATTGGTCACTTTATGAAGGCAGGTGACTTTTATGTCGAGGTATTTTGAATATGGTAAATTGCTTGAACATTTTTAAATAATTTAAAAAATACCCTGGCAAAATAAGAATTCCCACACTCTCTCTCCTAAATTGTTTGAAATCAGCTTATTCTCTGATTAGAACATTATCTTCTTGAACCATAATATTCAGGAGTTAATCTGCTGTCTGACCCCCCCACAGAAGGTCATGGGCATATAAACACATTCACTTTGCCACTGGGAGATTTAAATACTTGTGAAAGTGCTTTGTGAACTCATGAATTTCTGTGCTGAAAACTGGCAATTTCACAGGAAATATGTGTGTGTAGTTCTATCCATAGCAAAAAATTCCTAGATAAGATAGATACGAAAGTATTGAAAAGAATGGACTCCAATGTAAATATTTAAGCTTAAAAAAACACTCAAATGTTTAAAAATATCTTCAATTATTTTTAATGAAATGAATAGGTTGACTGTTCATTTGGTTTCTTTTTGATAGCAGGTACTTAAAAGAAAATAGTTTCCTTTATACAATGGTTTAATTCTCTCTGCAGATACATCAGAGGGTAGATGAAGTCAGACTGCTTTCTTTCATGGTTGACCCTCTTAGGTTCCTGCAAATGAGTCAATACTTCTAGTCTTGTCCCCAAATCTTACAAATGATTGATCCAGGAATTCCTTGCCCCTGACATGGGCAATCTTGGGAACCTACATCCTAACCTTCTATGGCCTGTATTTTCCATATAAACTTTCCATGTTGGCTTTTCCTTCACCTGAAACAACTACCACCCAATTATTCCAATTCCCTGACTTTCACACAAGCTTCCCAGCACTTTGATGTATCTGTACTCTGGGCTCTCTCGTTCATCCCACATGCCCTTCCTAAGTCCTAGTTGGTCTCTCTCACCTTTACCATCTCTGATTTTGAATATATGGCTATAATCACCCTCCTGCAAATGTTTGCTTACTCCTCCATCTTCTACTAGACTATGGATTCTGGGAGAGAAGGAACCACATGTATCCCTGCTATGTCCTTGGCACACAGTAGGTGCTCCACAGATGGAGGTGAATAAATGAGTGAATTAATAAATTAACCTTGAAACTGTACGTATCCACTCTACTCACATCGATTTTTTCTTGCCCCTTGGATAACTTCACATCTCTCCAGGCTTCATCACAATCCTCCTTCCAAATATTTCATTGCTCCAATTTTATTATTAGTTTGTTTAATTTCATTTTTGCTCCTTTGTATGTAAATGAATCAAATGCTTTGTGGGATGAACAAAAGGACACCAAAAGAACAAAAAAATGAAAAATGGAAATAATAATTTTTAGTTTTATATGTCTAGCCCTGAACTCTCTTCTGAATTCCATACCCTCATTTCTAGTTTGTGAATCATTTTTGTGTCTCATCTCTGGGTTTCTGTCTCATTTCACAAATAACCCCCATGCCTTTAACAGTTCTTCAAGGGACCTGTTTTATGACCATCAAAGCATTTAAACACCATAGCCATATCACTCCCCTACTCAACACTGTGTAGTGAATTTACTGTTCCCTTTCTCCTCAAGCACAAACTCGTCCCATTCTGCAAAACCCTCAAACCTGGCTCGAGAGTAACCTACTCAACTGTGTT
This sequence comes from Camelus dromedarius, assembly GCF_036321535.1. Taxonomy (NCBI): domain Eukaryota; kingdom Metazoa; phylum Chordata; class Mammalia; order Artiodactyla; family Camelidae; genus Camelus; species Camelus dromedarius. The sequence continues at coordinate 55,704,649 of NC_087438.1, forward strand.
TACTTCTTTCCAGTATGACCCAGCAAACATGCACCAGCCGTCCACAGGCTCCATGCTAGCTCCTTCCAGCAGCTGTGCTTTGTTCCTCTCAGAGAACACAAGACTGTCATCTTTCCAACATTCTGCTCTTCCCAGTGCCTGAAGACAGACTGCCTCCATGAGCCCATCTTTGGCTCTTCTAGCTCACACTAACTTCCTGATTCTGAACTCTCACTTTTCTTAGAGTTAGTTCCACATGTCTGATGTTTAATTATCCTCTGGTTGATTTATATTCATCAGGTACAAATTATTACCTATTATTTTTATTTCTGAAAAATTTCTGTAAATGGTAAAGATAAGGCCATGATCTTCTTCTATAACTCTCCCAACCACAGTGAAGAACCTATTCCAGTAATAGGCACATAATAGTTACTCAAGAAATACTTGGTGGTAATTGCAGCATTTCTCCAAACTTTGTCTCTTTTAGAGACTACCTTCCACCACCCTACCATTTCTATAGTACTTGGGAAAAAATGCCAAGCTTTGTCCACCAAATTTACTAAGGATCCAGTTTTTTTACTTTTACTGATTGCCATGATACTAGTTTTTCTCTTTGAATGTCTCTTCTCACTCTTTTCTGTGGTGTCTCTTAAAAATAATTCTTTCCTACAGATACTCCTTTCTCCTTTCCAGCCTCTCACAATAATTCCTCCTTCTTGCCTTCCTAGCCAACTGTCCTCGTTGGTGTTGGTACCATTGTACCTATTCACAAATTACAGGTTAATTTTTCTACTGCTTTCTCATGTCAAAATCCAGGATAGCTCAGTCACCTCTATGACTTGTCTAATGACTTCATGTCATCCTTGTGTCTGACCTAGAACTAAAAATCACCTTTCCTTTTAATCTTATGAATTCCTTTAGATAGGAAAGCTAAAAATTTAGGTAAAAGCCTGAATGTCCTTAAACAGGTCTTAGAGCAGGGTTTAGTTCCAGCTTCTTTGGAGGCTTTGATTGTATCAAAATCAGATATCAGATCTGGAAATTGTGTGATTTCCTGCCTGTGGATTCTCAGATTGACTTTTAATTTTAATGGAATTTACAGAATGTAATCTACAGAGTATTTCACTAATGGGAGTTATTTAAGAATTAGTGCAACAAAACATTGCCAAATCCCCAGTCATGAGACTAACTTGTGTTTCCTTCTAAGAGTTGTAAAAGTTTAAAGTTTTACTTTTATTTTTATCTATTTTGAGTTAATTTTTGTGTATGGTATAAAGTAAGAGTCCAAATCCATTTTTTGGCATGTGCATATCCAGTTGTGCCCGCACCATTTGTTGAAAAGACTATTCTTTCCTTATATAATGGCCTTGGCACCCTGTTGAAAATAAATTGCTCATAGATATAAGGATTTATTTCTGGACTCTATTCTATTGATCCATACGTCTATATGTCTATACTTATGTCAGTACCACATTGTTTTGATTATTTTTGCTTTGTAGTAAATTTTGAAATTGGAAAATTTGAGACCTCCAACTGTGTTCTTTTTCAAAATTGTTTTACTTATTCTGGGCCCCTTGAGTTCTCATGTAATTTTCTAGAAAGAAGTCAGCTGAGATTGAATTGAATCTCCAGATTAGTTTGAGGTGTACTGCCACCCTAACAGGAGTACATCTTCTGATCCATGAACATGGGATTTTTTTTTAGATCATCTTTACTTTCTTTCAACAATGTTTTGTACCTTTTATAGGTTTTAGGGTATAAGTTTGCAGAACTTTTGTTAAATTTAATCCTAAATATTTTATTCTTTTTGATGCAAATGCAAATAGGATTTTCTTTATTTCTTTTTCTGATTGTTCATTACAAGTGTATGAAAATATAATTGATTTTTATATATTGGTCTTGTATCTTGTATCCTGCAACCTTGCTGAAATTGTTTGTTCTAATAGTTTTTTCAGTGGAATCCTTAGGATTTTCTATATATAGTCCCTTTTATTTTATAATCTCACCTTAAATAAGTAGAAATGTCTTGACATAAACCTCTTGAAACATGTGACAATCGATTGCTTTAAGGTTTAGATGTCAACTTCTCCTGGAATTCTGAATCAAAAGAGCTTCTTTAGAAATACAGTGGCCATTTACCTCTCAGCTTTGAAAAGTTAAAAAAAAAAAAATCTAGGCTGATTCTCCTGTGTTGACCTGCAGACATACTGTGCCTGTCAAATCAAATAACACATTCAATCTCTTACATATTTTGAAGACTCAGACATCCAGAAATTTTTTAGAATCTCTTTCTCACTCTAATTAAAATCTTACTGCTCTGTCAATGGGAAAGAATGAAGTCTGACATCCCCCAAACCATGAAAATATGTTGAAATTTTAGTAGGATTTCCTATGTCTTTAAACCTTTCAAATGACATACATAAGATCTTGTGTAATAGCACATTGATAAATATGTGGATTCCTTTCCCCATGAATATCAACTGATTTAGAGAATGGTAACTATCACAGCAGACAGATGACAATTCTCTAAAATTAAATAGAGGGTAAAATTTTCAAAACCCAGTGTCTATGCTTTAAGCCACATTATGATTCCAAGTTCAGCCTAAGACAAGTGAGAAATTTGAAAGGTGCTGACCTAGCTTTCCAATCTCATTACCCCCCAAATTAGAACCATTGCCAGACTAACGCTAGAAATGGATGAATTTACCTTGGCAGCCCCAGAAGTTTTCTTGTCACTGCTAACAGAAGGTTGGTCTCTGTGCAGGTTAAAGGATCAAATCAAATTCTTAGGGGGACTTGACATGATTTTGAATTATCTACAAATATCGACCATCAAAAGATTATATAACAGGATATGTTAGCTTTTAACCAACCATGTACAGCTGATGGACTTCGTGATCCAGGATAATGAGCATTAGTCTTCACTGCTTTGATCTTGTGTATATAGACAAAGGGAAAAAAGGGAGAGAAAGAGCCGAGAGCGGTAGGGGGTTGCAGGGAGTGGAGGAGCAGAGAAAAAGAAACTTCCTTTGAAAAAACTTAAAATCCAAAGCTTGAAACCTAATAATTACATTGAACTGTTTTTATCGCCACAGTACTTGCCATATACTGCAAGTGATTTTATCCTATAAGCATTTCACATCCTAATAATTATCTCAGATCTGCTGATGCCAACACCCCTTTTCTCCTTGGTGACGGCAGGGAATTGTCTGCAGGAGAGAAATATCCTGTCTTAGCTTTCCTCTGGACCCAGGTTCTTTCATAACTTTTCTGAGTTACTCCTGGGTATAAACTCTAGCTTGTGAATAGTGTGGGTCATTTTTAATGTTTTGATTTGTTTTCATCATGACTTGCCATTTCAGTATATGTCATTTTTAAGTCTGCCAAGAAACAGCTTTTCCATTTAGCAATCAGAAGTGTGGAAAAAAAGATGCATGGTCCACTTTCCAGGGAGTCTTTTAGCAGCTAGTTGTCAAATTAAAGTATTTTTTCTTAATATTTCTGAAGATATTAATTCCCATAATTAAGATGAATTTAGTTTGTGGAATGTCACCAGATACTAAAATCTCCCCAGCAATGTCCTCCAGTTTCTTCTAGGACATCCCTGGAAAGTTGGGATAACAAGAATAATTCAGAGCCTCAGCATTTAACTTAAAATTTTGGGGAAATATGAGTTAAGATACTGCGTATCTGTTTTCCATATGAACATGCAAATTATCCCGTGTGTGAAATCCTCTGATCTGCGTTATGTTTTATTGTGTACTAATGTGAATGTATATGCATCTGTATACACATCAATGAAGTCAATGAATTCTTATAAAAACTTAACTTGACACTTTATCTTAAGTTGTGTATCTTTCTGTGTATAAAGGATATTTTGTATATTTCTTTCCTGATGTTTTATTTGCTCTCTTTAATAAGAGAAAAAAGGACTATTCTCTCATGGGTAGATAACATTTAGAAACGTGTTCCAAATCTGTACTCTTATTACAAATTTGACACCAGATGTCCTATAGATGTTGCTGCTCTGATGAGGCAACTTCTGGAACTGAATAGTGGACTCATTGTCCACTTATAAAAGTAATGCTTGCCTTCCAAGAAGGCAACTATCCAGTAAATCCAAAATGCATTCAGTTGTTCAGTCACAGTGTTCAAGAGTAGAGCTAGAACACAGCTTTGTCTGATGCGAATGAAGTAGGTGTATGTGTATTCTCTCTCAAGGAAGGCTTTGCTCCCCTCTCCTCTCCTCTAAAGGTGATGCTGTGATAAAACTCAGAAGGAACTTTTGTTACTTACATCGAAGGCCAAAAGGTGCCTCAAAGATCCCCTTGGGGTAGGAACTTACTTACACAACCTGACCTATGAAGTCATGTAGGAGAGAGAGAGAGAAGCTGAGCAAATGAACTGAATTGCTTTGCTTGATTTCCCATGTTTGTTTTCTCTTTCTCTGTTCCTTTGCTTCCTGATTTGGCTTTGCCTCTGGACTTTAGATTTTATCTCTTCATACATCCTCATATGATGGTTCATTTTTGGACCAAGGCTAGATTTATACTCCTGTTACTAGCCTGGACTTAATTTCTGTCTAGTGTCATTAATGTTACTAATGACTAATGTTTAGAACATATAATTTGTCCTCTAAATAATTCTAGACTATAGATTTTAAAACTGAAAGTAGATCAATAAAATCTTCAAAAATCTTAAAATCTTGACTACTTTTCTCAGTGTAAATGTGGTCAGTGTTTAGCCTAAAACTTGCATTTTTTTTCTGTGGGAGATGGGATTGAAAGGCTTCTGCCTACAGTTTAGGACCAAATGCTTTTATCTGCTGTACCTTGCTTGGCTTTTTGAAAAATGAGCTTCTTTCTAAGAAATGGGACCCTTCTGTGTTCAGCTTAAATGCAGTCTTGGACTCTTCATCAGGGTCCCTGCCCTGCCTGCCCCGGCATCCTTTGCTTGCTCACAGTCTTTTTCACAACCTGGGAGGCAATGGACTTCATATGACCTTTGCTTGGTTGTTTTGATTCCCCCTTTGATTCTGTCTGGTTACCTGGTTTTGGCACTTTGCTTCTATCTAGAGCAGGCTGACACACAGGCTACCAGGATACTTAATACTAAGTTATATTTGTTATGGATCAATTGAGATTCCTCTTCTTACACTCATGTCTCTAGGGCAGTGTTTTCCAAATTATTCCATGAAACAGATCCAAGGACTATTAATCAGTATTCTATAAGAAAAGGAGATTACCCTGGTCAAATGGCTTACAGATCATAACTTCCTTGTGGGGACTCCCAGAAAATACAATAATATTAAATACTCTGAGAAGTCTTGCAGAAATGAAACCTGTCAGATAACTTGTATTTGTTTTCTAAATGCCATTGTCTACAAAACGTCTTTTCTTTGGAATACCTAGTCATGTCTCAGGGATCGTCAGTTTTCTGTAGAAGACACTTTTGGAAAATATATTCTTAGAACTTGGACCAGAATTTAATAATCTTCCCCATCCACATCTTCAACAATAAGCTTTTAATAGGTTAATTCTGATTTAAACAGCAGGTCACCTATATTTGTATTATGTTGAATTAAAACATATATAATGTCAAAGGATTATCTATGTAAAACCAGGCACCTAAATGAATCAAAAAGACTTGACAGGAGGTTATTTTAGTTTTGTCAATAAAGAGTAAAAACAGATGTCTTAGAAATCACGGACACTTAGTAATATGAATTAGTTCAGTTATTACTATTGGTGTATTACCTATTAATTTACCTTTTTTTTCTGGTTTGGTTTTTGTATGAAACTGATGCCAGGATATTCTAGCATATTTGAGAAAAGTATAAGATGTCTGGCCTTAATTTTTTGACATTGATACGTAGGAAGGACAAAGTTTGGGTATTCAAGTTACTGTTTTTGGTAGAGTTTTAGTGTCAATTCTAAAAGCTTCAAGACTCAATATGATAATTCCACAGTGTGGATGCTTCACTACATCATTAGATTTTTGAAGTGGATGAGGTAATGTTCGTGTTAAACAATTATGATTTAGGACGGCTTAGGCATTTAGTTTTTGAAACAGAGTTAAAGTAAATGTTTTTCTTTTCTTTTTCTCATTATTTTGAAATAAAAGAATAATTATGCCATGTATGATGACAGGCCACATGTTATCTTTGTAAATGAATTATTTTGATTCTCAGCTTAAGGTAAACTCAATTAATACCAATTAAATCTTGCACTTTTTTTTAATCTGAGTTACATGAAACCCAATGGTGATATATTTTTCGATATGTTCTCTTAATTTTATTTGCAATGTTTGAAAAGTTTCTACATAGAAACAAAAAGAAGAATAGCTGGCCTTAGGGATAACTGAATTGAATCAAATAAGTAAAATTATTTTCTGGAGATTGGACGGGTAAAAACTATCCTCCAAACAAGTGAATTAAATAATTATTTTGCTATAAAATCAGATTTTAGAAGAGTTTTTATATGAAAAGTTCTATAAGTAGATCTTTATTTAATAATAATAAGGGTATTCTCTTTTTAACCTGCCAGCACCTACTGAAACCTTTGTTTCCTTTAATATCCCAAATATGTTTGCTATTAAAACAAGGAAACCAGTTCCCCAGAACATCATGCCGTCATTTTTCTTCATTAGCCCTTTGGTCTGGCTCTATTTGGAGAAGTTGCTTTCCCCATCACACGAACTAACATTTGTTTGGAGAAGCAGAGTTTCACTCAATTAATTACATTTCTCAGCCCTGCTCTGGTTGGCTGATCACTCTTTTTAGTGAAGTGGGACAGTAGTCTTGCCTCAACATAGAAGTACCTCACGATGCAGGAAACGAAGGCAACGAAACTGATCCTCCAGCTGTAATAACATCGCCAGTGTTCCACCTCGGGGGGAAGCGTGTTGGCGCTCTGCCCTCTTTCACACGTACCTTGCTTTCAGGCCTAATGCAAGTGTGATGCTGAAGTGGACAAGGCTGCTGAGGCTGCTCGGGGCGACGTAGTCTCTCTGTCTGCCTTTCCCTGGGTTGCTCTGAGCCAAATCCACAGGCAAGATGAATCACCTGTCCCAGACAGCAGCTACCCAAAGCTCTGTAGCAGAGTTAGCACTCTTTAATGTGCTGCTTGGGAAGGTTGGAAGAAAAAGGGCACCTTGTTTCTGAACCAGAACTTGAAATGCCATTCATTTAACAAAAATTATTGGATATATACTCTGCAACTGGTACTGTGACCTTTATGCTTTTAGCACTTATTAGGAGGGGAGACATTGCAGGAATGGGGAAAAGGAATGTTTCTTCTCATAGTGTATTTTTGGATTTGAGATCATAGTCCTTTTGACAGCCTAGATAATTAAGGACAAAAATCCATTCTCACCTCTACCTTTTTTCCAGTCAGGTAAAAGTCGTTTTTCTTTCTGTTCTTCAGATAGCTCTCATTGGGATTTGGCCTAGTTTCATTGGTAGCAGTTTTAGATTTGTAATGAGAAGAGCTGATACAGGTGATGTGGCCTTTCCCCCCTGAATAATTTTTCTTATTTTTATAAAGCTATCATACACATGCAGAGAGTAATGGCTCTATTCATTTTAAGCAATCGCTTGTTCCATCTGGATTTAGTCAGGTGAAGATCCAGATCACAAGAACTCTTGCATCCCAGCTGTCTAATATATCATAGAATCAGCAAGTGGTCTCAGTGGAAACAGGACCCTCTGCTAATACAGTAATGAGCTATCAATATTTTAGCCTCCTCTACCTCATTTTATATTCCTCCTCCTGCCTGCTGTATCTACTTAGCTATTCTCTAATTCTGCCTCTGTCTTTTAGCCACTTCTGTGCTCTGTAAAAAGCATCATTTAATTCACATTACATTTATTTCAGCCAATGGTTATGTTAGTTACCCAAGTAAAATTCCAATTAAACAAGCTCTCTGGCATTTCCAGAATATTTTATTGTGACATGTGAAATGATAATGAACGTACTAATTGGGTCTAATGGGACCTGGCGATGAAGAAAGTAAATGTTTAGCCTTTCTTTGTTCATCAACAAGCAAATGTAAGAGTCTCCGGAACCCAGTTAGAGCCCCTGCCAGCACATATGGTGACTCTGTGAGAACCAGAAGGTGCTCTTTCTGGGCAGACAGGTTGTGAAAGGTATCCATCCAGCCCAGGCAGAAAAAAAGGTGCCGCTTCCTCCAGTGGTGATGGGGGGTTTGGTCCCTTTGGCTGGTTGAGTGAGAGCTGACTTTGGCCCCCATACACCCTGAGCCCCACCCAAGTGCAGGCATGACTCTCAGGGCAGCCCTGCTAGGAAGGCAGGAAAGAGCATTCCATTCTGCTTCTATCCGTTCCCTCTTCAAACCCTGGAGGTTTTCTTGTTTGATTATTTGCCTTGATGGCAGTTAATCCATTTTGATAGTAGTGATAGATAAGAAAGAGAGTCAGAAAATTACTATTCGATTTGAAGATAAAGAAAAATAACCTCAGTGACAGGTCAATGCAGCTCCCCCTTTCCAGCATGCACTGTTAATAAGTACACTGCTGCCGCTTTCATTCGACAGAAAACCCGTTTCCTGGACACTAAACCCAAGAATCACTAGGAAAAGTTTGTTCATTTTAAAAAATGTATTGTAACTTTATTATCCAATGACCGCTTCTATGGCCTGGGAAATATATATAATGAAACTTTTCTGGTGTGTGTTATTTCTTATCATGCATTAATAATAACATTAGCTAACCATCAAATTTTTTGCTCTGAAGTATCCGAAACTGCTGCGTTGCCATGAAAAAAGACTTACGTGCTTCTCCTCCCCCGCCCCACCCCCACAAACAGGAAAGGACGGAATAGTAAAATTTAAACCTTTTTCCTCTTCTTATTCCAGGGGATGTGTTCCACATCACTGCTCCCAATAAATTCACCTTTGAGGAGGCTGCCGAAGAGTGTGAAAACCAAGATGCGCGCCTGGCGACGGTGGGGGAGCTCCAAGCAGCGTGGAGGAACGGCTTCGACCAGTGCGATTACGGGTGGCTGTTGGACGCCAGCGTTCGCCACCCTGTGACTGTGGCCAGGGCCCAGTGTGGAGGTGGTTTGCTTGGGGTGAGAACCCTGTATCGTTTTGAGAACCAGACAGGCTTCCCTCCCCCTGATAGCAGATTTGATGCCTACTGCTATAAACGTAAGTGTTTGATACCTTTTTAAACATTACAGATTAAAAAAAAAATTACTTCGGAGGTATCCAATTGATGTTCAGCTAGCCATTGGAATGGATTCCGTGTCTTGCAGTGTGTGCGCTGATTGGAAACAGTTCAGTGACTTTCAAAAATAAGGAAATGGAACGGCAGCAGTATGGTTACAACAGCAGGCAGTTTGACAGATGGTTTTTTAGAGGATGAGGAAATGTCAGGTGAAGGCCTTAACTGGGCTGTCATCGCACTTAGAACCAGAGAAAATGTTTCTGAGTACTTATTTTAAATCAATTTCAATCCTTAAATGCGATTAGATTGTTGGTACTATAACGCTGAGGCCAACTGTTGGCTGAATTGAATTTTTGAATTCTGTTTATTTCATGTTTGGTATCACCCTTTCTTTCAAATGGCGGAGAATTTATATCTCAGTAATGGCAGGTGAGTACTTGGAGCTGACATGGCTAATACCTAAGCATGCACCATGCTATAAATAAAAATCTCATTTTATCTCATGTTATTTCAAGTAATGGAAATATATGCCTTCTAATGATTAATTCTGTAGTATCGTATTGCAGTACAGTGTATGTTTTTGCAAGTTCTAACAAAATTAGCTATCTTCAATTAGGTTTACTACTTAAAATGGATTTTAAGTAATGTTTCTCAACATTTATGATATAATTATTTAAATTTTTCAGATGTTCTTAAATTATTTGAACAGTAGTGGTCCATGATATAGTATCATATTTGTAGAATGCCTCATTAAGCAAGCAAGTAATCCAGAGCCTCACCATAACATTTACGGTAGGATCTATATTGTGCCAGCAAAACAAAAATCTTGTAGAATTTTTGGTGACCTTGAGTATGTTCAAGATAGAGCCATGTTACACTGAAATACAGTGAGAATTTTTCTCTAAGTTTCCAGTATATCTCGTTGTAGCAGTATGTACAGTCACCCCCTGGTATCCACGGGGAATTGGCTCTGGGATTCTCCAGGATAGCCAAGTCCACAGATGCTCAAGTGACTGAGGGGAAATGGCTTAGTATTTGCATATAACCTATGCACAACTTTTTGTATACTTTAAATCATCTCTAGGTTATTTATAATACCTAATCCAACTGTATAAATAGTTGCCGGCACAGGGCAAATTCAAGTTTTGCTTTTTGGAGCTTTCTGGAATTTTTTTTTTAATCCAAAGTTGGTTGAATCCTCGGATGTGGAACCCACAGATTCAGTCAACTGTAACTGAAATTATTAGAAAATACACCAGCTTATTTTGTAATTGATTTCTAAGTTGAAATAATACAGATGTTCTTCATCAACCAAAAAGACACAGAACTGGGCTGTCTGTGTAGTCAGCAGGAAAGATTTTAGTGCAACAAAAAGGCGTGATTTCACATATTGCTATCTCCCAGCTAAGATGCCTGCATTTGGATCTCTTCCTGTAAATTCACTTTTCTGAGTGTTAAAGTCATGTGTTGTGTATCAGTGTGATGATATAAGCTGGCCATGAAAAGCCACTGAAAATATTATCTTGTGTTCCTAGGCCCTGAAACTACAGAAAAAGACAGTCATTTTCAGGAAAACAGATCAACAACAATAACAAAGCAGTATCCCTAGAAGTAGGAAGATATAACTCCTTTAAGCCACATACCCATGATAGTGATTTTCAAGCCTTAAAAATCAGTTTTACATTAAGTGACTGATTTGATTAAGGACGAAAATCCAATTTGTGTGTATGTGTTGGAGTGGAGTGGGGGTTAGGTTAAAGAAGTTAAATTAAGGAAAGAGTAGAAATGACTACCTTGTTCGATTTTATTTTCTTGTGCTTCATAAACCCGGCACTAGAAAGCTTTTAAACATTTCTTTTTCCCCTGAGGGTCAAATTTAAACCAAAGCCTGTCTATAGCCACAAAGAATTCATCCTGATGTGTTTTAAATTATTTGTTTAAATAAGGAGTTCACATGCATGTACAAAATAACAAGGTACTTAGATTAAATAAATAACCACCCACTAAAAATCTACATAAAATATGAATAAAGTTTGAAAGTTTAGGTCCGTTTTTCCCCTTATTCATTTGTGTCTGTGTGACTTGGAAGTGTATAACTTGCAAATATAATGGATTAAAATTTTTGTTTTTTTCTCCACCTAAGCTAAAGGCTAGATTCCCATTTAGTTCTTCCCTAAGACCTTACCACATTCAAATTTCATTCAGCACATAAGAGGTTAGGAAAGTTTAGTCATACATAAAAGCCTTCCTTAAACCACACACAATGCCAACAGCCTCCCCAAATTTCTAATTCATTTTTCAAAAATCCTTTTAATATATGTATTTTTTAATACATATTTTGAAAAATATTCTCAAGATAATGTGCCTGCTGTCCAGTTTTCCCACAGAGCTGAGTAGTGACTAACTATAGAGTTAGAATTTTTAGGAGTTGTACCCTTAAGAGCAATTCCAAAAGTGATTTCAGGGATATACAGCTGGTTGGTTCAGTAGAGGAAATTAGAAATATAACTCTATTTTTCTTGTTTGCTTTTACCAAATGTAGTGTTTTTAAGACCACTTCCTGGTGAATAGATGATACCAAATCTCATTTGCTGTAATTCTCTTTCCTTCTAAATCACTGAATAGAATATTAACAATGGCTGATGATAAACATAATGAGACTCTGTTCACATCAAATAGACCTGAAAAACAAGTAAATTAATATCTCTGTGAAATAAAGTTTACCTGTGCATTTCCCCTTGATGATTAAACTAAATTGTGCACTTTTAATTCTTCAGCCTCAGAGTTAAGCAAGTTCTGTGAAAGAGAGTTATACAGGGCTTTGAAGGATCGTGCATACTCCCCAAATTTAAGTGAATCCAAACCATTGAAAACTCATAATAACCTCTCATTTAATATTATTAATCATCTCCAAGAGAGGGAAATAGGGGATGGTTCCTGAAAAACCCATTCCAACAGCCTATTACCATCACTCTCAGAGAATTTTTCTATTTATCTAAATCCATTGCGTTAGAATTTGAGTCCATTTTTCCTTCTTACATTGGAGACCAAAATCTAAATAACAGCCTTTCTACTATTGAACACAATTATTTGGTTGTCCCTCAACTGAAACAATTTCCTTATTTTCAAATTTCAGTTTCTAGGCCTCTAATCACCTATGCGATGTTGCTTTGAACCTCATTGTTTTTCATAGCCCTCTGTTCGATGAAACTTAGAACTAGAAATAGTGGTCTAGAGAAGGCTAAATAGGTACCCACCACTTCACATGCTGTCTTTCTTACATGTTTGTTCCGTTTTACAATTGACCTGCCCTTCTGGTCTATGGTCAGCTTATTATCTTTTCTGTGCGCTAAATCATAATCTGACTATAGGTGTCAAAACTTCCCTGACTGGTATTTTTATGGGTATTGAATTTGAATTGGTGAGCATTCAATCACTCAAACTTAGTTTGAGTTCTGATCCCATTGTTCCAACCTTTTCTCGTTGCCCAGCTATGAACCCAGGATAAACTTATTGAAAATTCACTCTACTTGTGAAATGCCATGTTAACAGTTATTTATGTATAAAAAATTCAATATAGAAGAGCTATTTTAAATTAGTCATTTCCCTGTGACGTAGGCAGTATGGGTACAAGTTAAATCGACTATCATGCTGCTATTAGGGTTTTTATATTTTATTAGGAAAATCTGCCTTGTGTCTCACAACAGAAGCCCTGGAGAAGATAGTCCATAGGATATTAAATACCATAAGTACAGTGATGTGAAACATCTGTGTGGCAGACAGCTGCAAATGTTGGAAAGGAGCTTTTGTGGGAAAAGAAGCCTTCTGACTTCTGTTGGCTTCCTCAATTATGAGGAGTCGAAGGGACACTTGATAGTTTTCCAAGACAAAAACTTCTTTTTCCACGTGAAGTCTCTTTGTAGAGAGGCACTTCTAGAGCAATCTAGAGTTGTGCTTTCACCTTTGTAATAGTCATCATTAATACTGGCATTTATTCTTAAGATATTTCTTTGTAGATATTTGTGTTCTTAAAAATCATTTCCTTTTTTGGGAAATGGTTGAAAAAGATGACCAGATATACTGAGTTACGATGGAACTCAGCTGTTAAGTTGACGAAAGAGCCACCCAACCCCAAAAGGAAGTCTGAGAAGTCTTCCATTCCAAGTAGTGGAATTAATCAACTTGATTATAAGCAGACTTTTAAACAGGGCTCTAAAATGATTGAAAACCCTTATTTTTGGAAACAAAGTCATATAAATCCTAGCTTTGTAAAGGAGACTCTCTGAGACATACTGCTATCATTTGACTCTGCTCCCAGACTAGAGAAAGGTGACACCAAACTGTACAGTAATCATTGATGATGACATACAGTTATTTAGTTCTTGAAATCTGAGTCCTTCATTTTTAAAACACTACAAAAGTATTTTTATAGCTCTGCAGAAAGTTGCTAGCATAGAACTTGGGTTGGAACATAGGAAGACCTGATTCACAGGCCTAATGCAGTTATCACCTCCTCTTAAGTGAATTTCGTCACCCATGGAAATACCCAGAGGGAAAAAGCAAAATTAGCTTTTTTGTTGTTATTAATGTGATATAATATGATTAAATTTTTTCTAATATGCAGTGTGCAAAGTGTTTATATTATGTTTCCATGGGAACTTTCTCTGTATGTACATTTTACTGTTTCCCCAAAGAATGCAGTTATAAAACAAACATAATATTTGGCAGTTAAAAGAGGTAATAGTTACGGTAGAGAACTGAATTAAAAGAAAAGTGGTCAGTCAAACCTCACTTTGGTTCCTGAAGTTGTTCATGTCAATCAAAATAGACCAGAGCTTCTTCCAGGAAATGAATGCAGAGAAAGCTTTTCTTAAAAAAAAAAAAAGAAAAAGAAAAAGAAAGAAAGAAATAAAGAAAAAAAAAAAGAGAGAGACAAAAGTTTGTTAAAATGTTTTTGAAGAGTCCAAATCTTTTTTGTTGTTCTTGCTTAGTTGTTTTAATATAAAAGGATAAATAGTGACAGACTTTAAAGAAAATTTAAATGAATCATAATGTAAAGGGCTACCAAGTTTTTATTATAAAATTGATGAATCTGGGCTTCAAAATGGTCTGGGGAATGACCACAGCTAATAATAGCTCTTACCGGATGAAAGATGAGAAAGCTATTATAGCTCATGTCTGATTTACAACAAAATTACATTATTCTATCATTACACTTTTAAAATAGACTTTATTTTTAGAGCAGTTTTGGATTTACAGCAAAATTGAGTGGAAGGTGCAGGGATTTCCCACACACCCCCACCCCCACTCGTGCACAGTCTCCCCCGTGATCAACATCCTCCGTCAGCGTGGTCCACTTGTAACTGCTGAACTCACATGGACACATCATACTCCCTCAAAGTCCATAGTTTACATTAGGGTTCATTCTTTGTGTTGTACATTCAGTGAATTTGAACAAATGCATAATGACATATATTTACCATTCTAGTATCATACAGTGCAGTTTCACTGCCCTAGTATTATTAAATTTTGACAGAGTAGATGGAGCTCAGAAGTATCCAGTTTTGTTTTCCAAGAACTCTGGTTTGGGGATTATTAAGAGGAAGACTCAAGATCTTATAGATAGTACCGATATTACACCTCCCATCAGAGGCAACAGGCATTACCCAAGCAACTAGTTTTAATCATGCAAGATGTAGCCAAACAATGACTACAGATTTCCTCAGATCACTTCCTTCTGAGTTTACTGGCAACTAGTTTTTGATTTTTGAAAATCTGAATTAAAAAAATATATAATGTGCTAAGTTGCCCCATTTTCCCTGTGTTGAGAAGGAATTTCATCTACAACAGTATCACTTTTACACACAACTTAAATTTCTTTGAACAAGCCAGGCTATACTCTGTAAATCTGGAGGCATTATAATGTAGCATTTTATGATGACATGTTACTTTTTATTGCCTGAGTCCATTCTTTCTGATACTCAGGGTTGTTTCCAGCGATTCATAATTACAGAGCTAAAGTATATCATGTGGGTACTTTAATTCCTGTTCTATGTTTGCATTTCCTGCTAAGGGAAGCCTGGAACCAAGACCCTTAAGAGTTACATACATGGTGTGTAGAACATCGAACAAGAGGTAGAACTACAACAAATGCAAAGCAGCCTCTGCCAGAGGCATTTTATTATTTATTATGAACAAGGCTCCACGGCAGAGTTGAAAGGAGTATGAAGACAAATGTCCCACACCTGCAATCAACTGAACAGTGGTATTAAAACGTTTAATGTCCTGTTTTTAGGCAAGCCTCCATGTTATGGGCAGTGTAATAGCTGACATGGAACTCGGGTACATTTGATGTGGCTTTGTGTTATTTTGCAAGCTGAGGCACTCCCTCTCCCCTGAGACATGCAGCGAGAGGAGGGAGAGAGCTAGGGACCTAAGCCTCCAGGAGAGCAGTACTGCGTTCTCCTGCTGGGCTTCACTTTGGTGCTGTAGTTTCTGATAAATAACATAGCTATGGTTTACAAACTCTGCATTTTTGGGGGGGCCTTCTCCTTATCTTGAAATTACATAATATTCATTTTCCTTAACGTCCGTCATTCACGCCTATGGGTAAAAGCAGTGATAATACTTAAAATATAAAACAAGTGATCAATTTGTGATGATTAAGTGTTCAATTGTCTGTCTTCGGGCTAATTGTAGTTTTTAGACTCCCCTCCATCACGAAACACTTTTGGGTCACCCCAAAATACACAGCATCACTTAACAAACACTGGACGTACAACTTTGTATTAGTGACTTGTCTAATCAACTCTTTGAAATTATTTTTCTAGCTAAACAGAATGTATCAGAGGCTACAACCATCGAACTGAGTATGCTTGCAGAAACTGTCTCACCCACTTTATCGGAAGAACCACAAATGGTCCCTGACAGAACTATACCAACCGCCCCTTTAATCACCGAATTACCTGTCATTACAACCAAATTCCCTCCTGTGGGAAATATAGTCAATTTTGAACAGAAAGCCACAGTTCAACCTCAAACTGTCACACACAGCATAGCCACCGAATCACCCACACTTGCTGGGGGTACCAAGAAGCCTTGGGATATGGACTATTACTCACCTTCTGCTTCAGGACCTCTTGGAATGCCAGACATACCTGAAATTAAGGAAGAAGTGCCCCAAAGTACACCTGTCATCTCCCTTCATACCACTGTTTCATGGGATGGTGTCATGGAAGAGATACAAACACAAGAATCAGTTACACAAATTGAACAAATAGAAGTGGGTCCCTTGGTAACATCCATGGAAATATCAAAGCACACTCCTCCCAAGGAATTCTCTGTAAGTGAAACCCCATTTGTACCTACAACAAGGACGCTGGAATCCAAAACTGAAAAGAAAACAGTAAGCACTGTTTCTGAATCAGTGACCACAAGTCACTACGGATTCACCTTGGGAGAAGATGATGGTGAAGACAGAACATTTACAGTTAGATCTGGTCTGAGTACCTCGGTCTTTAGTCAAATGCCTGAAGTCGTTACAGTGTCAAAGACTTCACAAGACACCACCCACACTCAACTAGAGGATGTGGAGTCGGTCTCAGGACCAACCATTGTTTCACCTGTAACTGTGCCTGACGGTGAGGGGTCGTCCACGGACAGCTGGGAAGAGAAACAAACTAATGGTAGGAAAACTGAAGATTTTCTTGGCCAGGATGTGTTCGCCACACCTTTCCCATCATGGCATCATACAGAAGTAGAATTGTTTCCTTATTCTGGTGATCAAAGATTAGTCGAGGGAACGTCTACAGTTATTTATCCCTCTCCACAGACAGGAAGAGAAAGAACGGAAACACTAAGACCAGAGATGAGAACAGTTATACTGACTTCCACTGATGATGAAATACAAGAAAAAATCACTAAAGATCCATTTATAGGAAAAATAGAGGAAGAAGGCTTTTCTGAAATGAAGTTCTCTACAGTTTCCTCAGAGCAACTTCATCTTACAGAGTCCTCGGTGGAAATGACCGAATCTTTTGATTCCCCAGCACTGACAACAACGAAGCCAAGTGTGGCACCAACAGAGGCAACAGATGTGAAGAAAGACTTTACAACAACTCCGGCTGAATTAGGAACAGATGGCTTTGGAGACACCACAAAGTATGATGAGAGTATTACAACAGTGCATCTGACCCAAAGCACTTTAAATGTAGAGGTGGTCACTGTGTCAAAATGGTCATTGGATGAAGGTAGCACAACATCCAAGCCCTTAGAGTCCACAGAGCATGCAGGCTCTCCAACATCGCCCCCTGCCTTACTCACCGCTATGGGAGTGAGTGGAGAGGATAAAGAAATCCCAAGTTTTACTGAAGATGGAAGAGATAAATTTACTCTTATCCCAGACAGTACTCAGAAGCCATTAAAGGAGTTTACTGAGGAAGACATCACAGACCGTGAAAAATTCACAGTTAGATTTCAGCCAACTACATCAACTGGTATTGCAGAAAAGTCAACTTTGAGAGATTCTACGACTGAAGAAAAAGTTTCACGTCTCGCAAGCACAGAAGGCCAAGTTGTTTATACAACCATGGAAGGAAGTGCTTTGGATGAAGGAGAAGATATGGATGTGTCTAAGCCTATATCTACTGTCCCCCAAATTGCACACACTTTGGATATGGAAGGATCAGCATTTGTTAATTATAGTAGCACCCAGGAGCCTACTACTTATGTAGACTCTTCCCATACCATTCCTCTTTCTGTAATTCCCAAAACAGAATGGGGAGTGTTGGTACCTTCCATTCCATCAGAAGATGAAGTTCTGGGTGAACCCTCTCAAGACATACGTGTGATTGATCAGACTCACCTGGAAGCTACTGCTTCTCCTGAAACTGTAAGAACAGCGACGGAAATTACACAGGGAACAACTCAGGAAGGATTCCCTGGGAAAGGATGGACTCCAGAGAAACCAGTTCCTACTCTCAGTTCTACAGCTGACACAGCCAAGGAGACAGTGACACCTTTGGAGGAACAGGAGAGTGATGGGTCAGCATATACAGTCTCTGAAGACAGATTGGTGACAGGTTCTGTGACAGTCCCAGTTTTAGAAACAACTCCAATTGGAGAAGTTGAACAAAGTATATCTTTTCCACCTGGTGCTGTCACTGAGCACAAAGCAAAAACAGATAAAATGCTAACACTAACACCAAGTGTGGGGCCAAAGGTGTCTTTAAGTCCAGGACCTGAACAAAAATATGAAACAGAAGGTACCAGTCCAAGGGCATTTGCATCACCTTTTAGCACCAGTGTTACCCAGGCTACAGAGGAAACCACTACTGAGAAAAGAGAGAAAACATCCCTAGATTATATTGATTTAGGCTCAGGATTATTTGAAAAGCCCAAAGCCACAGAACTCCCAGAATTTCCAGCAATTAAAGCCACAGTTCCAAGTGACATCACTGCTGCCTTCAGTTCAGTAGACAGAGTTCACACAACTTCAGCATCCACTGAGAAACCACCTCTCATTGACAGAGAGCCTGATGAAGAAACAACCAGTGACATGATCATCATTGAAGAATCGACATCTCGTGTTCCTCTTACTACCCTTGAGGATATTGTAGCCAAGGAAACAGAAACAGATATTGATAGAGAATATTTCACAACTTCAAGTACTCCTTCTGCTACGCAGCCAACAAGACCACCCACTGTGGAAGGCCAGGAAGCCTTTAGACCACAGGCACTTTCCACTCCAGAACCCCCAGCAGGGACAAAATTCCACCCTGACATAAATGTTTATATTATTGAGGTCAGAGAAAACAAGACAGGTAAGTCTTTGCTTTCTAGACATACCAGTCAAGGCAATCACCATTTTATCTTGAAAATTACTTTTGGAAAAAAAAAATGCCAACATGCCAAATGCTGCCATTAGAAGATAACTGGAGTGTGAAAAAATTCTGTTTTAGCTTCATGTATTTGTACAAGAATTGGAAGAATGTGTTAAACAATTTTGAAGAATGTTAGGTACAATTTTATTTTAAAAGTTGTAAGAAGCCCTGCTTTGTCATCTAATATAACCAAACCATCACTGTTACATCACTTCAGAACATTCAGAACCCAGTGTTTTAATTTCAGTGTCTTTCCATGCGTTACTACTCAAGTGTAGTACTAGACTGTGTTAACATTCCATTGGTCTTTAACTATTAACCTTCAGTACTTACATTGTGGACAGCTAAAACCGTATTGCATATCCCTAAGGCTGATAGACATCTAAAGGTTTGTTTTGGTTTTTCTCTTCCATGATTTGCAGATTATTATACAACTTGTGGGGTGGGTACTAGGTCTGTAGTTTAAATGTTATTTTAAAGAAAGTTCAACATATTTTTAAGTTGTTGTCCTTGGGTATTTTAATGAGGCTTTAAATATTTGGAACAAATACAATCTCTCTCAGTTCCAGGAAGTGCTATAATTTATTGGTTCAAATATAATTTCAGAGAGTGGCTATGTCAGCATTACCTCTGTTCCCTAAATCCAGACTGTAATGTTACTTATTTTGTGATTTAAGTATTTGATTTTTAGAAAGACTCTTTGTGCCTTCTATTCTGCTCAAATATTTTATCTCCCTGGCAAAATTCTTAAAAGCTGTTTCTTTACATTGATTAATACCTTTCATCATCAAACATAACTTATTTCCTTCCTAAAGGTCAGACCACACTATCTTCTAAATTCGGTAAGCTGAATTGAAAATATATAGTGTATACAGTTCAACAGATCTATTCAGGTTTGTTTGTCTTTTTTTAATTTAGAAGTTAAGGTCATTGATTTTAGTTAGGTTTATTCTGGTTTTAATAGGTGAATTAAGTGAATACTCGTTTTTCCTTGACCTGGCTGTGAGAAGTTGGGCTAGCAGAATGCTTTTTGAGCAGGTTTTCTCTCTTACTCTTGGGATATTTCCTTCAAGATGTCCTTTTTTGAAGAGTGATGCTGTCCTCATTAGCGTGATCAGGGAGTACCTGTTGGAAACACAGGTCGCTCTAATGTCAAGTTAGCTGGCTTCCAGTGCTGTTAGATGGTAGCTTGGCTTCTACCACCGAGAATTTTCTTAATGTAAAAACTCTTGCGGGGCAGTAGAGAAGAGACTGCATTCCCAGAACGTTGACTTTAATCTTACTACTCAATACAGTTGAACAAGGCCAGGGTTGGAGCATTACTTTCCCGCTAGTGATGGTGTTTCTTGGAAACTGTAACGTCTTTCTTCTCTCTTACTTTCCTTTTCCGACTCTTGGAACTGGAATTGAGAGAGAAGATGAGCTGCCAAGTAGTGGGAGTGAGGACAGCTGTTACATGTTCGGAAAAGTGACAGTAAGATATTACTATGAAAAAGAAAGAACAGGAGTGAAGAGAAGTGAGAAGGGATTACTATGAATGCTTTTTTTGAGAATTTTTAAAAAATTACTTCATTGACTAACTATAAGAAAAATTTCCCAATTTAGATTACTCTCTTGTTAGTGTAGAGGCTAAGGTGAATCAAATACTATAGAAAACAGTAAAACACAAAAATTCCACATTTAAAAACTCTTCTAAATGGGAAACTGCGCGTTAAGGTTAGGGTGATCAAATTACAAAATGGAAAAAGTGAAACTCGATCTCTCTGGAAGAATTGGCAGTCATCAGGAAGGAAAAAAAATCTAAGTTTACAATGGTTACTTGAAATGAAGGGTCTGAGTAACTTAACTCAGAAACCGTGTATACAAAAATGCATATTTTTATTTGAATTGTGCATTTAATTCAGCTGGGTCTCAAAACACAACTAGGCGTTTCCTCTTCTTTCTTCCACTTTTAAAACGTGTGACCATGATTTGCCTTCAAACTCATTTTTGTTCAGCATTGTAACAATAGGTCAAAAAACTCTGTGGAAAGGAAATATTTGGTTATATCCATCAGCACGGGTCTCCAGTGAGTGAGTGTGTGGGGTCGGCAGGGTGGTGTGGGAGGTGGGGGAGCGGGAATAGCATGTATCTGTCTGGTTCCCTCCGTCCTCTCTCTCTCTTGCCCTCCTCCTCATCTGTCATTTTTGTGGGCTTTATATATGCCATTCTCCTTAAGACTAAAAACACTGTTATATTGTTTTGATAAAACAATGAGGTTTAGTCAGATCCAGCTGCTTATAGTCATTTTATTTGTTTTCTGTGAGAAATTTATTTTTTCAAGCATTTTTTTTTCCCTTTGGCAAGGGAAAACCCTAAAGCAGATGTTAAATTAATGAGCTCTAAGGCAGGTGTACACTAATAAGGAAAAATATATATGTGCCTAAAAAAACCAACCTTTTTTATGTATCAAGGCAGATTTTTCCAAACTGGAAAATCCTTGGTACATGTATGAATTTGTATAAACCTATTCACAAACATAAAATTGCCCTCCACACATGCTGCATATCTAAGTAAGCAGAAATACCACCCATGCTACACTAAACCAAGGCATTCATAACTTTTTTGGTGCACTCAGCAAGTCATATAAATCTTGATTTAAAAAAAAAATTTACTACTATGAAACAAAACATGCTATGCAGGACACGTTTATGTTATATTTGCTCAAATGGATCTTAATAGCAACTTAGGGTGTTGTTGCTGGAGGGCAACTGTAGTTAGCAGTTAAAAAAATCTTAAGGAACTTTTCAGCTCATAAAACTTTTATGAGCTGAAAAATGCTATAGGGTGTGTTTAACAGTGGTTCGGGGGATACTGAAAACATGACTCCTGTCTATTTCAGGAGTAATTTGCACACCTGCATTTTGAAAAATTATTGAAAGCCTTTCTTTGTGAAATTATATGAAGTCTAACGGTTTAAAGATGTAGGAAGAGTTTTATCAGTTCTGAATGTTTTTCCTTTTTTTGAAAAGTGCTCCTCGAAATCATCTGAAGTGTCACAGGCTGGTGTAATAGGATCGTGAATGTTGTTAAAAACTGATATACTGGTACTTTTAACTCAAAGAATAATTTGAAGATATATAGATTTAGTAATATAGACATTATTGTGCAAATGTGCATAGTTTTAACCTTAAAATAGGTAGCTTATGACCTATGAAACAAGTTCATGTATACTACATACAAGTTCATGTATACTGCATGCTATGTCAGACCTGCTTGATGTCATTTGTCTTGTCAGGTGTTCTTTTTTGCTAGTTTTATCATTTATATCTATCCAAATATAAGTGTAAGGCAGATGTTAAGCTAATATCAAGCTAAAATGATATAAATATGAAGTATTGATAAAACTATGAATGAAATGATATTAAACATTAATGACATTTTGAGAAAAATAATTTTCTCAAAAATGGCCTCTAAATTAGGTTCATTTTGCTTTGTTTCCTTATTGAGAATCATGGTACTTTATGGTTTAACATCCTTCAGAAATAATTTCCCTATGGTTAATCCCATCTGCATTTTTGTGTGGACATTCAAGAAATGTACATAAAGCTAAAGATTTACTTTCCTAATGTGATCATGTTGAGGCAAGGGTAAGGAAAAAGGACGTTGGCTCTGAGAACAGGCAATGTGTGGACAAATGCCAATATTTATATCAGTGATTTCACAGTCATCAGTTTTTAAAAGGTGACGTTAGCATGAGATAGTCTCCTCTAATTTTTTAAGTCACGTATTTTTCATTTCTACAGAATTTATTATTTAGAAAAATTACTTTCAGATTTTTTTTTTATTATTATAGGATCAGAGTCCTTTCTTCAAACAAAATCGTATTCAGGCTTCCATAATGTGAGTAGATAAAAGAGTGGCTGTTCTGGTTAATGTTTGAGAGGGAAGAACAGGAGCCCCACTTTCTTGGGACCCCTCCCTCACCCTGGTGGTAGTTTCTAAAATACCGTGTACCTCACAGCACAGCTAGAAAGAGAACAATACCATTTAGCTAACTCACAATAAAGGAGCAATGGGTAGGGGAGGGTATAGTTCAAGTGGTAGAGCACAGGCTTAGCATTCACGAGGTCCTGGGTTCAATCCCCAGTACCTCCTCCAAATAGAAATAAATACATAAACCTAACTACCTCCCCCTCATAAAAAATGAACAAAAGCAAAGTGAAGCAGCAACATTTACTTATTCCTGAATGAACTGATTTTTTCAAAGTAAAAACATATTTTAAATTGGTCTGATTATCTCATTATATATATATATATATATATATATATATATATAATCTCACTACAATGAAATGAAACTCATGAACATTTACCTTTAAATAACTATGATGCTGAAAAAAACAAATTAAGCAAATCTAGTTTCAATCTTTTTGATGCCCATGTGTAATCAAAATCATATATAATGACATTTCAGAGTATCACATGTATGTGCAGAGCGAAATCATCAAGCATACACTTACAGCTTGATACCTTCAGACGATTTTTTATGTATTTTATCATATTTAAATCTCAGAGATAATTTATTAGACAACTAGAGAAAGTATCCTGATGGGAGTTGGAGGCACACTAGGTCTGACGCTTCGGCACTGGTCTAAGTCTTGGATTTCCTTGGAGCATTTTTGCAGTGAGTCAGTTCTCTCCGCTAATGACTTCACAGGAATAATGACCCCCTGTTGGTTCAGGTGCTGCCCTGTCCGTCAGTTTCTGAAAGAAGATAGACTCTTGAAAGACAGGCTTCTCGTTGGCATTCTATTAGTTTGTTAAGAGTAGACGGCTTAGATTTAGTTTGCAGCTAATATGGGGCACAATGCATGCTATTCAGATGCCTGCCCTGGCAAGAGAAGAGCATCCTGAAATCAGTAGCTTGGGTTCTGGGCTGCTGCTTTCCTGCAGAATTTCAGTGCATATCCCTGAAAGTGGATGGGGCGGGTGCCTGCACACTTGAGTGGTTCCCTTTGCTGAGCTCCAGCTGTGGCTCCTTGCCAGAGAAGCACATTTGTTTTTGCAGGGAATCGGGATGGCTTCCCCCATTCCTGCTTGGCTGCCCAAAGTCTAGAAAAGGATTGAGTTCTATTAGTCAAATAATGAAAACAGAAAAGATTGTCTATCTTTCTTCCATTTCTATAGTATGAAAAAAAAATTGGCCTTAATGTTTCTAAATTATTAGTGAGCTTAACCCTGTACTACAGATCAAAGGTTTCCTTTTTACTTAGTCCTTCTAAGTGAAATATTTTGTAGGTATAACACATACACTCACATACAGACACACATACAAACACACATAGACTTTCAGTTTTTAAAATGCTCTATAAATATTTTATTAACCCACTGATCTCAAGGGAAAATTTAGGAAATTGAAACTGTGTTTCTCACAGGTTGAGGTTTACTAATAAAAGAGGTGTTCCGTAGATAGCTAAAAGGAACTTTGTTGTCTTCTTCCTAACATGAACCAATGCCTATTCTTTCTGAAGTTACAATCACAACTCACTATTATCAAAACTACTACTGAGGTGGGGCATTATCCATGGACAAAACCACTTAGCTCTCATTGGCAGTGACCTCCAGAGAAAGGCACATGTTGTCTTCCAGCAGAGGACAGTCAATCAAGGATTATCTTCAGGTGAAGCTACAACATTCCCAGTCCTTTGACAGATATTAAAAGGGGCATAAAATAGACATAAACCATAGGCCCTGCTTCCAAGGACTTTAAATGCATTTTGAGGAGCCAATGTTAACACAATCAAATGTAAATGCAGTATAGAAACACATAATTACGCTCTAGGTATGTGGTACCAGTTGTGAATGGCAGATGAGGTCAGCAGAGAAGGAATCAATGAAGGCCCAGGGGAGTCAGAGAATAAGGAAGAGGTGTAAGCTGGCCCCTGTTGGAGTGGTAGATCAAAAACAAGTTACCGGAAACTATTTATTAGCCTATTGCTTCCCAACAGAGGTTCGCCAGTAGGGCTAAGGAGCCCCCGTGTAATCAGGCATTTTCCCAAATAAGTCTGGGATGATAGAGAGGGCACTGCCTGCTTCAGAAGATGAATGCCTTCTTAGGATTCACCTAGAAACCTGTACAGATACATGGAAACCAGAGAGAGTCAGCCAACTTCCTCAGGAGGGAGTAGTCACACTCTTCTGTTTTTCAATGATTGATACTTTTTGATAAAGATAGCATCTTCTGTAGGTGAAGTCTGTTCAACTTTTCAAAATATATCCCCTGAAGCATCATGGTTTAGAGTTACACACCTGTAAAGTTAAATGGCATAAAACTGCTTTTTTAAAGGGTGGGCTGCATGCTCTAAAAGGTGATTTAAAGGTTTATGACATCTTAATTCAAGTACAATTTGAATCAGCAGTATTACAGAAGCAGCTGCAAAAAGTTGGAGAATATGGCATCAGTCTGTCCTTTGATTATCTGCACTGTGAACCCAAGAATTTCTTAAGTTTTCTGTCAGAATTTTTGCCAGTAATATGGATGTAATGACAATTATTGTATAGAAAGAATAATATTTCCTATATTCTGACAATACTCTTTCCAAGTAACAGGGATTATGAAACAAAGATGATTGTGTGTATACACACACACACACACACATATGCCTTCAAACACATACATATAATATACATTTATTCAACAGTCAAATAATTGCCATATACTAAGTACTATACTAGAACTGGATTTTTGAAGCGCACTCTGTGATATCCTGAATGACTATGGACAGGTATTTGGTTTGCGCAAAAAGACACATGAAAGAGGCAATTGATGTAGTAGAAAGAGCCTTTGGAAACAGACCTGAGTTCACAGTCAGCATTGTTATTTGCGGTCCAGTCTTGAGTAAATTGATTGATCTACATAGGCTTCTGCTGTTATAATATTAAAAATATATGCTAATACTGCAAACTCACCAGATTGTTTAAAAGAGAAGGGGGTCCCTTCGAAGGCTTTCCAGTCAGAGTGGTAGGACATCCCACATTAACAGTCCTTAACACGACGAGAAAGCACCAAGCCCAGCGCCTGGCATGTGGGAATGACTTGGTCCAAATTAATCCCCTCTCAGCTTCCGCAGTTGTTTCACTCTCAGCTTCTACACATGGGAAGATTTAGACTGTTTTGTGCTAAATAGGTAAAAGTGGACTCATCTTAAAATTCAAGATGATGTGTATATACCACAGGGAACTGTATATAATTATATTATAGTGTCTGCCTGACTGTGAGCGCTTGTTGAAACTTTAATCTTCTGTGGACTGTGTTTGTCTAGAGTGATGCCGTTTTGGGTGCAAATCAGAAGCAGCTGCAGCCCTTATTTAAAATTTAAATATAGTTACAGTATTGATTCTGTAGTGTCTACGTGTAAAATTCATTAACTTTCTGCTCTTTTTCATGTGTGAAAACTGGGCTTATGATTTTTGGTAACTACCAAATTTAATTTTTTTTCAAAGCAAAGAGCTTTCTACAAATTCTTTATAAATTTTTCCAGGTGCTGGGCCAGACCTCTTCTTGCATATTCATAGAAAACATGGGCATTCCCTGCTGTCTTTTTGCTGTTGTCAAGGAAACCCCCAGTTCTCTACACAGGGATTACATTCTTCTTTCTTAATAGCTCTTAGATCATTCATTTGTGCAATGAATAAAAAATGTATTCATGGGCCCAGACAGTGTTCAGAACTTTTGTGAGGGAGGGGCGTAGCCAAGGGGAGAGACGTGTGGTGAGAGGAGGAGTAGGATAAAAGAAACGGAAAAAGAAGTGCTCTCTGAGGTTTCATGTTAATGAGGTAAAGTGAAAATTTGATTTTTAAGAAGGCGATACCCATTTTTGTCAGTTTACAAAATTTATAACGTTACGCCTCAGTGAGGCGAGTTTGACACATACCAAAAGAAAAGCTGGTTAATAAGTGGCTTTAGGGACAGAAGGATTCCAAGATTGGGGCCTTGGTTCAGGGGGGTGGGGATGTGTTTTAGTGAAAACTGTTGTGTATTTTTTTCATTTGTGTTGAAGTACTTAGATTTTTTTTTTTTTGCAGTGCAGTTGAGGCAATAGAAAAGGTAGGATATTCTTTCAACCTAGGGCATCATGTGGACAATTGTGAACCTATTTTATTGCATTAAAAATTGTGTTCCTTAGAGAGGTATGCCAGTGTTTAGACTTTTTTGAGTATGAGTCAAGAGGAAAATCCTATCTACTGGCACAAAGGCTATAATTATTCTTAAAAAGAGTGGTTTGATTTGGGGGAGGAAAATAAATGATGGTGAACCTTCTAAATACTTGCTTGAATTATTGTAATAATGTGTAAACCTTTTTTAAATAAATAATTGAAAGTCTAAATAGGAGATTTTAAACTGGAAAGAAAGAATCTCTGGAGTGAGAGGAAAAGTTAATTGTATTTCAGCATCCGTGTCTGTGAAAATTTGAAAATATTGTATCACAGTACTACACCCAGACTTGTTTGCACCCAAAATATGATCAGTACACGCCACCTTGACTGGCTTCTAGTAACTTTATCTTTTCATTCTGTACTGCAGTATTCCTGGTTTCTCCAGGGTGAACTAGTTTCTTTGGCTATATGCTGCACATAGTAGGTTTCAGTTTTTCTAAGTTGAGAAAGGGAAAAGAAAATACATTAATACATGTTTCTGTAGGGTATAATGTAATATAGTGTACTTGTTTTTCCTCACTATATTGCAGTGTCACCTTGCTCTGCTCTATAGGAGAGCCATTTTACTCTCTGCAGATAAAATATTCTCTGCCCATCTCCTCACCCCCAGGAAATATTTTAAAGGTTTGTTGAAATAAAGTCATTCAATCAAGGTACTCTGTGGCTGGAGGAAAGAAAATAATCAATAGCTTAGTTGGGCAGGCAACTTGAAATAATTAGTAAGCAAGAAGAATATATAGTAAAGGCTAGTTGCTTGCCTTAGTAAAAGGAGAAAGAGAGGTAATAGGAAGTTAGTTAATATAAGAAGCATCTTTAGCAGGCAGAGTCTCAGCATTGGCCTCACAGGGAACTCTGGGCATCTGTCCCCTCACTGAGCAACCATCCAGTTGACCCAGGAGGACCCAGAGCTGCACCAACCAGGCATCAGCCAGCTGACCAACAATGATGCCATTCTGTATAGGGGTTTGAGAAGCACCAGGAAATCTCCCAGTGCATAAGTATTGCTCGGACTGTTTCTCAACCTTGGCTGTATATCAGAATAACCTGGGAGCCTCCAGATAAAAATATCCACCACCCCATCTCCTGCCAAACATCTTAAATCTGACTTTCCAGTGATGGGGCTCAGGCATTTGTATTTTTGTTGTTGGTTTCTTTTCTTAAATTTGCTCTATTTTTTTTATTATTCAATATCTGTATTTTTAAATGGATGTGATTTTGTTGTCTAGTGAATCTTCAGACTGGGTCTAAAATATAGATCTTCCTGGGGAAGGGGCTGCTTTAGAAGCCTCTGCAAACTTAAGCTGTACTTCACCAGTTTTAAGGAGGAAAAGAATGTCTAATTCAGTCTCCCCTGAGTGAGATGGTGGTCTTTGCTCATGTTTTGGGAAGTGGAGATTTTCTCACACATGTTAAATGAACCTTGGTGTTTGTAAGTAAAGAAGAAAATAGAATCAAATAGCATTGAAATGTATGTTTTTTAGAGTTTCAGGAGTAGTTGTAATTGAATCAAAAGTGATAGTGAAGGGTGGAGAATGTATCTTGAATCACCCAGAACTGCACACCTCACTTTGCTGTACCTGTATCACCTTCTCTCTATCAGCATGGAAACTCCAAGGAAATATGAATGCTTGTGGCTTAAGGGTTCTTTTGGCTGTACTGCCAAAGTGAACTTTTCATCATATATTTACATTTGAGAAAAACAGTGATTACCACTGTGATATCAGCCTGTACCGATTCTAGACTTGGAAAGAAAAAGAATGATAAAAATAATATTGAGACTGTGCCTGCACATCTACATTATCTGATTGTTATAACCATAACAGTCTTTAGTATTTGAATTATCTGTATGATCCTTTAGTTGTAGCTCAGAATTTGAGCTATTATTGCAGCCAAAGGACAATAATTTCTTCATTCCAAAAAAATGAAAATCTCTCAAAGGAAGTATCAAACTAGTAAATGTAAACTTTTCCATTCTTGATGATAAATAACTGACATTCTTCCAACTAAATTCTCCAAAAGAGGGGCTAAGTGGCTAGAGTATGAAGAACATTCCGTGTTTAAAGGATCCCTTCACTTTTGTTACGGAATATAGAATTTAGTAAGGAAGGTGAGACAAGAATATAAAAACAACTAGGGAATTTTAAAATAAGAAACAATATGACATTAAGTCCTCTGCGGCATACAAGTTAGAGATACAACCAGCTTGGGCTGAGGAGTTTTAGTGCAGACAGATGGGAGGACTGAGGGCTTTGGCTGGTTCATTCAAAGGAGGGTTTATGAAGCATTCCAAGTTGGGGGCAGGAGAATTCTTGTTGAATGGAAGTCTGAGATGGGAATAAGGAGGATACTGAGATGGGGACATAGGGGTCCTGGGCTCCAACTCAGAGACGCAGAGAATGAGAACAGAGAATGAAAGGCAGAGGATAAATGTGGGGACAGTGATGGCACTGTTTCAACACCCTATTGAAGAGATCAGGTGGAAGAGATGACTTGTGAAGAAAAGGAGTGGTGTAACTAAAATCAAATGGTATTTGGTAGAGTTTGGTTTAGTGACTATAATTTGGGGGCTTAGAAGGAAGTATATATATTTTTATTTATGAGAGGCATTTCTTTCACTTTAGTCAGAGTTTTTTACTTGAATTTTAAATCCTCAATTCTGACCAAAGTATTTTTCTGGTGTTAGGATAGCTGGTAATTATCTGTGTCTGCTATCTATCTATCTGTCTATCTATCTATCTATCTGTCTATCTGTCTATCTATCTATCATCTGTTTATCTACCTGTGAAAAGCTTTGACACAGTGTTGGAGCACTAACATGAAAAAGACAATAGAAATATCGCTCTTTGGTTGGTTTTTGCTTGTTTGTCCTGCTTTCAAGGAAACATTTAGAAACCGAAATAACCTGTCTTTTCTTTCATACAGCTCTTTATCTTATTGTTCAAAAATGCTTGAAGGCCCCAAAATCACTTCATTAAGCTCTCCAGGAAAGCCCTTACTCTTTAAAAATTGGAAGTTAGGAAGTTCCTTGGTCCTCTTCTATAAGCAAGAAAAGCCTACCCTCGATGATATCTCCTTAAGGGCACTTAGACCAGATGACTGTATCTAAACACATTCCTTCCACTTGAAAGAACAGCATTATTAGAGGATTATCTGAAGTTGGGAAAAGAGATGATTCCCATTTATCATCCCCATAACACGTCTGCCTCAAAAGTCAGACCATCAGAAATGCTTATATTGTTTATTACTCTTTCTGGGTGTAAAATTCATGAATTGAGAAACATTGAGGTCCTTACTCAGCAAGAGGGAGCTGTCAATGTAAGAAACATGCTTGGGTGGCACACCACATCAACCTCAGCTAGCAGAGCTAATAGGGAGATATGGGTCACAGAATCCGGTATTAATGTCCCAGACTTTAATCTCTCATGTCTGGAGGAATTGGGTATTGATATAAATATCCATGATTTTCAGTTATTAAGGTGATTAAGGATGCAAAAACAACTGACAAGATTTGGGAGGATGTTTATATCCTGAGCACTAATCTCAAGATTTTCCCAGCATCCTGAGTTGGCTCCATTTTTTGTGTCTCAGATTTTGAAAATGTTGGGGAATTTCTGATATCTGAGACAATCTAGTTGAAACTTGAATTAGGTGGTTGTCTTTGCTTCATAAGGTGCTATTTAGCATTTTATTTTAATTATGAACATATCAAAGGTGAATGAAATTGAAGCATTTGTTTATGTCTGGTCATTGGATTCATTGGTATGTGCTAGGAAACTTAAACATCTTAGAGAACTTCAAGCTTTCTCTACTTAAATTCTATGAGTATTTCTCAAGTACTTCTGTATGGCTGTCTATTGTATTATATAAATAAGGAAACAATCTTTTTTGTTGCATATTAAAATGAAATCTATTTTAATAAATAAATGTAATCCAAATATATCTCTGCTGAGTAGATTGGCATATACTTACATTTACTTAAAAGCTCTTCAACTTAAATTGTAAAATTCCCTATAGAGAACATGAACTTTAGCCAGCTGCCCCTGCATCTTAGCAACTATGTTTTGTGTCTGGTAACAGTATGACTAGAAGACTTGAGCTATGTCTACAAAACTCTGCCGTGAAGTACTTAAAAATATTTGATGAATAATTTGAGGTCAGCTAGCAATAAAGCTTTGTGTGAAATGCCATTAAAAAAATCTATTAACCGTGGTACCAGTATATTCAAGTCAAGCTGTTAAAATACATTCATATAAACATAGAAAAGATTATACATATACTGTGTAAGAGTTCTGTGGTTTGACTCTTGCAATCCAAATAAAAGATATACTACCCTTAGAATAAAATTCTAAAATAGAGCAGTCTTTTATAAGAACTTGTTCATCCAAGAGTGGGAACATTAATTACTCCATTAGGTTGCACTCTTAATATAAAATAGAGCAGATCATGATTTTGTAATGAAATACCTGCTTTCACAATAACACAGGTGTCCCCCTGCCACACCCTACAAAGACACTTTTCTGGTCTGCAATAATTATAGCTCTTACAACTCTCTAATAACATGTGTGGTGGGTGGGGGTGGTGACAAGAAAGGAAGGTGAAGAAGTAATTTCAGAAATGAAATAAACAAAGAGGAGCAAATAGGAATATGGGTGAGATGTAGGTGGCAGTAGCAGGAGAGAATTTATCTGTCTATGCTAGGTAGCTTTCATGAAATTTTCAAAGTATGGGAACAAACTAGCCACGCTGACACGAAAACATAGGTTTATCTGTAGAGAATCTATTGGCAGGAAAAAATTAACTTCAAAGCCCTAGGTAATGAACGTTTTCCTCATCCTCAAACCAATATTAAGAAATCTGAAGAAACTATTTAGAAGTTAACACAACTTATTTCAATAATAAATATGAGTAACTTAATTGTGAGAATATTCCTTTCAGAAAAAGGGAACAAAATAATTTCTACTCTCATTTTCTATCTTTGTTTTATTTAAGAATTCTCATTTAGTAGAACATTTCACACTACGTATCCAATGAGCACTTTGTAAAAATATATCTTTTCTTCTCAATCACTGTTTGTTATGATGTGTTGACAGTTCTTTGGTCATTGCCAGCTTCAAGCTACAATGAGATGCATAAAGTGAAATAGCTTCAAACATTCCTGTGTTTTCTACCATTCTGAAGGCAAGTCAGATCAGATACTTGGAAGGCAGCTGGAGGAAGGAATCCTAATTTCAATTTAATGATTGGTACATTGGCAATAGGTGCACTCAAAAAGTGTCCTTTTAAAATAGGGAGAATGAGTTTATTTAGTAAGGCCATTTCTCTAACCTATTGGCAAGAGCACTTGCCAGAGTTTCAGAGAGAAATAGAGAGACTTGGAAGATACCCTTGGAATCCAAATAGAAGTTATACTACCATTAGAATAAAATTCTAAAATACAGCAGTCTTTTATAAGAACTTGTTCATCTAAGAGTGGGAACATTAATTACTCCTCGGAGATCTTAGGTCTCTGTAATGTTGGTAAACATGGGTCTGCCATACAATCTGATAGATAATAGGTAACTCAGTAAATTTTGTGTAGTCAGTTGGTCCTGGGGAGATAATATGTTTGTGTGCCATGCATGGTTGTGGTAGGGAATTTAATTTTGCATGCTAAAACCCACTGATGCTTAGCTGTGTTTGTGAAGTATATGCAAAGATCACTCCCTGCTGTGTTTGTATGGCTGTGATTGAAATATTGTGATATTTATTTAGGTTAGAAAATGGAATATACTGCATCTGACAGCCTTTTGGTGAAATATTCCAACATGATGGTCCAAAATGCTAAGGAAGTCCTCATAGATTTATGAGCAATAGGAAATGTTAGTATTCCTAATTAAGTGAAAAATGGACTAAAAGAATGATATACTTTGCTTATTGAACTAAAATTAGAGACTATAAAGGGAATGTCAGGGTCTTTAATTGATTGAATTAAGTAAACTTAATCAGAGTTGATAGTCAATGAAATTATTATCTAAGTTGGTGATTTACAATTAGAGTTCTTCGTTTTCTTTGCTAGAAAAAAACATTTTATTTTAAAGTATTCATTCCTTTGTCAAACATGTAAGTGAGCTGTATCATGAGTGTCAGTATCTCTGACATGCTGACATCTGACACACTGACATGCCTCAGTGTCTCCTTTTTTTCTGCTTTTCTCCACCCCACTTATTTTTAGAGCTACCAACATCAAACTTGACAGAACTTCTATCTATAATTATTCACTAAGAAGATTGTGGGATATGTTTATATCAGTTTTTTTAAATAATTATTTTTAAAAGTAAGAAATTTACTTAGAAATCCATACAAATCTGTCATAGCATTGAGTATTTTTACCCCACTTCTGGCCTGGGAGTTTATAAATAAAGAATATCGAGCAGTTATTTCCTTATTTATCCTTGTGTTTGGCTGGAGAAGCTTGGCTGAATGGTTAGTTTAATCTCCACTATTTATAAAAAGGTACAAAATATGATGGGGATTTTTTATATGCTTGATACAAACCCAAGCTTCTTCTTTAAATTCTTTCTGTATTTAAATGAAAGATGCTGTGAGAATTTAGCATCTATGTGTGTGATACTGCTTAGTAGTGAATTCTATCTTTATTTGTATCTAATATAACCTAATGAAAAGAGTTGTATGTAAAACGATACTATAAGCAATTTAAGATAAGCATATTTTTGAAGTTCCTGGAGTTAAATCCTACAAAGTTGTGCAGAGTAGTTTAACTGATCTGGCTTAATTCAATTAAGTTCAAATAGTATTAACAATGAGAGACTACTTGATTTGATGATTAGATAAGATCATTGATGTGATATTTTAGGAGATTCATTTGTATAGATGGCATTTAAATGTGTTCTCTCATATGCTTGTATATGCATATGCATATATTTTCTCTCACATCCTTATTTCTTAGCGAAAGGTAGGCTTCTACACAAACCATATTAAAAGGTGTTTATTTTCTGAAGATGTTTTCTTTTAAAACATATATACCACAAGGCACTATAAGATCACAGTAACAACTTTAGTGATCTAACATTGAACGAACTTATTCTTTTAATTACATATTTTGAAAAAAAAATTAGGTATTTAGTCATTTTCTTTGGTTTGGTAATTAGGAATAATTGCAACATCTGTGGCAGAAACCATCTACATTCATTTTATATTTTTATAGTATACTAGATTTATGCATTGATCTCACTTCTCTTTATGGTAGAAATAGTTTTCATTCATTTGAATACCTACATGCCTTTGTTTATGTAGTTGAAAGGCTGAATGTGTGGAGTGGAGATGTAAAAATTGACTGTAATATGTGAAAGTTAAATAGGGAGGACATATAGTTGGGTAAGAATAACCCGCTTCAACACAAATAGTTATTTTATGGACACAATACAGTGAACATATGCTGGGATATAAAGGCAAAAAGCTTTATTTTTTATTTTTATTAGAATGAGAGGGATAAATGTAAATATAGTATATCTTCTAGTTATGTAAAAGTCTTGTAGTCTTGGGGCTTTTTTTTTCAGCCAACCATAGTTAAGAGCAGAAGGTGCTCCATAGAGTTTTTACTGATAGTTCATATGCTTCTATATTTATGTTGACATAAAGAATACAGCAGTACTGTTACCTTCTCAATAGAGTTTTCCTTTCTGTTTTGACATCAGTAAATGCTAGATGTTGATCCTTTCATAGGTCGAAGGGAGAGGCTTCTCGAAACAGGAGTGACCTCCCTGCCGATGAGGGGCAGGGGTGACTCCGTCATCGTTATTCCTCCTGTACATTCTCAGGTTCCACCTAAGCGTTTGTGGCTGGGATCGGGGCCAGGCTGAGAGCTAATTCTGCAGCATTATTCCTGGGGGCAGGAGGGCGAGACGCTGGGCAGCCCTCCGTGCTTCTCTTTGTCTTCTTCCTGGGTCAGCACACCCACTGCCATGACACTGAAACTAGGAGAGCCATAGTGGCAGGACCCTTTCCTAGGACAATGGTGAAAGTGAGAGCCACTCTGATGAGAGTGAGGGCCCAGAATGTCCTCCCTCCTGTGTCAGGACGAGGAGCTTCGCTGGTGTATTTCCTGTGACAGAAAAGTCAGTTGGGCTTAGTGGTTGGTACCCTGTGGTGATCTGCAATCTAGGAAATGTTCTGAGGACAGGTGTTATTTAAAAGTATGCTAGTTCAAATGTTTAGATGTGACTCCTGAATTCCTCTGGCGAAAAGGTTAATTTTAAAAATGATAACTGACCCGATTCAGTCATCTCTCATGAAGGATAAAGGTGTAAAAGTATGGTGGGTTCTTCTTTCCTGGTGCTTTCAGTAAGCCATCCTTGCGCGGAGACCCCCTTGCGCCGCCACTCCTCTATTTCCCCACCGCAAAAGATTCCTCCTGCCCTTGTGTGTGGGATGTGGCTGCAGCCTATGCAGCTAAATCTTGTCTCACGGTTGCACAGGGGTGGGGTTGTCATTGTACTGTGAAAGGCTGTAAAGAAACTTTCTTTTACTTTTCTAAAAACAGTCTTCTCTAGGACAAATTATGACAAGAGGCCAGAAGGAATCTCTTCTTTCCTTACTGAATAGAGGGTGTCTAAGCATCCCTTACATAAAGGACAGCAATCAAACGCTTTTCCTGTGTGATCTGGTGAAGTGGTGTTAACTTTTTAATTTTTTTTCTTCCGGTTCATGCAAAGATGAATCCCTTCATTCCACGATTACAATATGTGTACCTGCTTCCAGGTTTCATTTTAAGGACGTTGCTTTGTTAAACATGTGGAAGAGTTTCCCTAAGCTGTTGCACAATCTTATTGGATGTATTTTTCCCATCGTTAATTAAAATAGCAAATGTGAAGGCTGATAACTGTGTACAGAAGGGTGTTTGATGTAACGTGAAAAGATTTGACTCCTTTGTGTGTGAGAGTGTGATCAGCCAGCCTTGCTAGCGATTTCTTCTGTCTACACTGCCAAATCTTCTATTTAAGTATTGTGAAAACTCTTTGTTTTTTTCAGGTCGAATGAGTGATTTGAGTGTAATTGGTCATCCAATAGATTCAGAATCTAAAGAAGACTGTAGTGAAGAAACAGACCGAAGGCATGAGTTAATTGCTGAAATTTTACCTGAGTTAATTGAAATTGATATATACCACAGTGAAGAAGATGAAGGGGAAGACGAGGACTGTGAGAACGCTACTGACGTCACAACCACGCCCTCCGTGCAGTACATAAATGGGAAGCATCTAGTCACCACTGTGCCCAAGGACCCAGAGGCTGCTGAAGCTAGGCGTGGCCAGTTCGAAAGTGTTGCACCCTCTCGGAATTTTTCAGACAGCAGTGAAACTGACGGTCATCAGTTTGTAATCACCAAGACTGGCTTGTCTACTGCCATGCAACCTAATGAATCTAAAGAAACAACTGAAATCCTTGAAATTACATGGAGACCTGAGACTTACCCTGAAACAACAGAACATTTTTCAAGTGGCGAGCCTGAGATTTTCCCCACAGTCCCAGTCCCTGAGGGAGAAGCCTCAGAGGGACCAGAGTCAATCACAAAGAAAAGTCCTGAGCTTGATTACCTGATGCACCAGCATACTGAATTGGTACCTCTTTTTCCTGAAGAGTCTTCGGGAAATGCTGGCATTGACCAAGAATCTCAGAAAATAGTCTTTTCAAGGGCTACAGAAGGAACATTTGGTGAAGAGGCAGGAAGAAGTACTTTCAGCACGTACACCCCAAGTGCTGTTCCAAGTTCTGCATCAGCAGAAGTTTCAGAGGAAGTATCGTTTACCTTAACAGGAAGTCCACGGCCTGATGAGCCACTGTCCACGGCGGAAAGCTGGGTGGAAATAGCCCTTAGACAAAGTGTAGAGTTCTCGGGGAGTCCTTCTATTCCAATTCCAGAAGGCTCTGGGGAAGCAGAAGAAGATAAAGATAAAATGTTTGCCATGGTAACTGATTTATCACAGAAAAATACTACGGATTCACTTGTTACTTTAGACACTAGCAAGACAATGATCACAGAAAGCCTTTTGAATGTTCCTACACCCACGGTTTATTTGGTTTCTGAACAGCCTTCTGCCGTAGTGCCTACCAAGTTTGTAAGGGAGACAGACACTGTTGAGTGGGTCTTCAGGATATCTCCTGAGGGAAAGGAGAGGGAAGATGAGGAGAAGGGAACTACAGGTACAGCTTCTACAGTTGAGGTACATTCGCCCACTCAGAGATCAGATCACTTAATGTTACCCTCTGAATTCGAAAGCTCAAGTGAAGTGACAGCTAGTGCTTCAGCCTCTGCTACCAGGAAGAGTTTTATGTCCTTGACGACACCCACACAGTCTGAAAGGGAAATGACAAGTTCTACTCTTGTCTTTACAGAAACAAATGTTTTAGACAGTCTGGGGGCACAGACCACCGAGCCCAGCAGTAGCAGGCAACCTGGGGCTTGGGAAGGGCTGTCCATTGTCCCAGGGAGCCCCGTTTCTCTCTTTATGGAGCTGGGCTCTGGAGAAACTGCTGCCGACCCAGAAACCACCACTGTTTCTTCATTTTCATTGAATGTAGAGTCTGAAATTCAAACCCAAAAGGAAACAGCTGGCACTTTGTCCCCACATGTGGAAACTCTATTCCCTTTTGAGCCAACTGGACTGGATTTGAGTACTGCAATGGACAGAGAGGTTGCTGAAATTATAAGCCAAACATCCAAGGAAAACTTGATTTCAGAGATCTCAGGGGAGCCAAATCATGGGGCAGAAATAAAGGGCTTTTCTACAGATTTTCCTTTGGAGGAAGATTTCAGTGGTGACTTTAGAGAATACTCAACAGTGTCTACTCCCATAACAAAAGAAGAAACAGTCATGGTGGAAGGCTCTGGGGATGCAGCATTTAATGATACCCAAATTTCACCATCTGTAATACCTACTTCGGCCCACGTTTATCACAGAGCTGACTCAGAAGAACCTGGTCGCACTGTGGTCAGCACTTCAGCCTTCCCTTGGGAAGAGTTCCCAGCCTCAGCTGAGGGCTCAGGTGAGCAGCTGGTCTCACTAAGCAGCTCTGGTGACCAAGTGTTTCCCAGTGCTGTGGGAAATGTCTCCAATACAGATTCCCCAACTATTGACCAAGGATTGGGAGAAGAAGGTGCTATCGATGAAGCTGATAAAAGATCCACCATTTTGCCAACAGTGGAAGCTGAAAGCACTAAAGCTTCAGTGGAAAAGGGAGAAGTGGAGGTTGACGGCATGGATTCAGTGGACTTTCCCCAGACCGTGGAGCCAGACACATTATGGGTCACACAAGAAATCAACCCTGTAAGGCAAGGAAATGAAAGTGAAGTAGTGGCAGAAGAAAAGATCCGAGATCAGAAGTCCCTTGAATCTCCTCAAAGCTCTGTTGCACCAGAACAAACAAGTTTTGATTCACAAACATTTATTGAAATTGGACTCCAAAGCACAGATTATTCTACACTGACAACCAAGAAAACTTACAGCACTGATAAGGAAATGGAGGAGGAAGGCATTTCCTTAGGTGGCATGTCTACTCCAAATCTAGACTCACCGGGCTTGGAATCATACACAACTCTTCCTGAAGTTACTGAGAAATCCCATTTTTTCTTAGCTACTGCCTCGGTGACTGCATCAGTACCAGCTGAAAGTGTAATTACAGGTTCAACAATCAAAGAGGAAGAAAGTAGGAAACCCTTTCCCAAAGTTATGAGACCAATAGTTAAAGAGTCAGATACTGATCTTTTATTCTCTGGACTGGGATCAGGAGAAGAAATTTTGCCAACCACAGTATCAGTGAATTTTACTGACATGGAACAAGTCACTAGCACATTATATCCCCAGACTTCTCAAGTGCAAAGTTTTGAAACCAGCACCCTAAATGGTACAACTGGAGACTATGAGGGAATGGGAGTTGTGGAAAGTGAAATTAGACCACTCATTTCCCAAACAAACAGCATTTTTGAAGATAGTGAGACAGCAGCCAGCACAACCTTCCTAGAAATTTTAAGTGACACCAGAACTGAAGGGCCCTCTCCAGCACCTCTCACTTTCTCCACAGACACTGAACATCGAACAAGTCAGACACACCATTGGGCAGAAGAAATCCAGACTAGTAGACCACAGCCTATGGCTGATCAAGTCTCTAAAGAGAATTCTTCAACAGCAGAAACTGAAGGAGCAGCAACCTCTTCCACTGATTTTCTGGCTAGAACCCCTGGTCTTGAAGTGGCCAAAGGATTTGTTACATCAGCACCAAAACCATCTGACTTGTTTTATGAACATTC
Organism: Camelus dromedarius; assembly: GCF_036321535.1. Lineage (NCBI taxonomy): Eukaryota > Metazoa > Chordata > Mammalia > Artiodactyla > Camelidae > Camelus > Camelus dromedarius. The sequence goes on from NC_087438.1 coordinate 55,744,196, forward strand.
TGGAGAAGGATCTGGGGAATTGGATATGGTTGATTTAGTCCACGCTTCTGGAACTACTCAGGCAAGTAGGCGAGGAAGCACCACATTTGTTTCTGATAGATCACCAGCAAAACATCCTGAGGTTCCAAGCGCTAAGGCTGTTACCGTTGATGGAGTCCCAACAATTTCAATGATGCCTCTTCATCCAGAGCAGAATGAAAGCTCCCCGGATCCAACTAGCACACTGTCAAGTACAACGTCATATGAGAGGTCCACAGAAGGTACTGCAGATAGTGTCCAAGACCACTTCAGGGGATTCGAGGATTCTACCTTAAGACCTGACAGAAGAAAAGCCGCTGAAAATATTATTATAGATCTGGACAAAGAGGACAAGGATTTAATTTTGACAATTACAGAGAGTACCATCCTTGAAATTCTGCCTCAGCTGACGTCAGATAAAAATACTATCATAGATATTGATCACACTAAGTCTATATATGAAGACATCCTGGGAATGCAAACGGACATCGATCCAGAGGTACCCTCAGGACAACATGGCAGTTATGAAGACAGTACTCAAGTTCAAGAGAAGTATGAGGCAGCTGTTAACCTCTCTTTAACTGAGGAAGACTTTGAGGCCTCTGGTGATACTCTTCTGTACAGTCAGGCAACACAAAATGAATCAGTGACTCCTGAAGACCGAAGTCAGTTAGATCACCTGGGCTCTGTCTTCACAACTGGAATCCCCATCCCTAGCACAGAAACAGAATTAGATGTTTTGCTTCCCACAGCAACATCCTTGCTCATTCCCAGTAAGTCTGCCACAGTTAATCCAGAGATTGAAGAACCAAAAATGGAAGCAAAAACCCTGGATGACATCTTTGAATCAAGCACTTTGTCTGATGGTCAAGCTATTGCAGACCAAAGTGAAATAATAGCAACTTTGGGCCATTTGGAAAGGACACAGGATGAGGATGAAGAAAAGAAACATGTAGGTCCTTCTCTTCAGCCAGAATTCTCTTCAGGGGCTGAGGAGGCGCTGATAGAACCTACCTCCTACGTAAGTATTGGTACTACCTACCTGATGGCTCAGAGTTTAACAGAGGCACCTGATATGATGGAAGGATCCAATCCCCCAGATTCCACTGATACATCAGCAGTTTCAGCCTTTGCAAAGCTGTCTTCTCAGACACCATCATCTCCTCCACTCACTGTCCACTTAGGCAGTGGAGCCTCTGAACACTCAGAGGGCCCCCAGCCAAGTGCTCTGCCGCGTGCAGATGCTGGCATATCTCAAGTACCCCCAAGAAAACCTACATATGTTGAAGCAACTTTCAAACCCTCAAGTGAAGAGTACTTTCACATAACTGAGCCTCCATCCTCATCTCCTGACACAGAATTAGAGTCTTCGGAAAATGAAAGTCAACCTACATTATTAAAACAAACGGAAGCGTCTACTACCACAGAACTAAATGCTCAAAAAGAAATTGAGATTGTCCAGGATTCCCAAAACGAAACCAGTACTCAACTTTCTGGAGAAACAGTCAAGGTATTTCCCAGTATTAAAATACCTGAGTCTGGGACTGTTGTCACAGCTGCAACTGAAGTTAAGTTAGAAGGTGCTACGCTATGGCCACACTCTACTTCTGCTTCTGTGATTTATGGGGTTGAGGCAGGTGTGATGCCTCAGCCCAGCCCACAGACTTCTGAGAGGCCCACCGTTCCTTCTTCTCTGGAAATAAACCCTGAAACACAAGGAGTTTTGATCAGAGGGGAGGATTCCACAGTAGCAACATCAGAACAGCAAGTGTCGGCGAGAATTCTTGATTCTGATAATCAGGCAACACTAAGCACCACAGAGTTAAATACTGAGCTTGCAACACCACCATTTCCCCTTCTGGAAACTTCTAATGAAACCAGTTTCCTGATTGGCATTAATGAAGAGTCAGTGGAAGGCACAGCAATCTATTTACCAGGTAAGGTCACAACATTGACAAATCTGTTTCCAAATTTGGAAACAGTCCCTTGGTCCTAACATGTATGTGTATATAATGTTTATTGCAATGTTAAAACCAGTGAAGTTTTTTTGTATTCACATAATGGTAGGACAGGCCATAGTATTGGGTCCATAATGAGATGCAAAGAAAGTAAGTATAGATTATTTGGGGGCTTTAAAGATATTCTTTGTATTTTTCTGGGTTTAAGAAAAGACATGCAGTCGCAATATGGAAAACTTTTAATTGTCAATGGTGCAAAAATTCAATTTGTTTTACTCTCAACGGAAGTATTGTTTTGTCTTCTGTCCTGAAGTTATACATCTTAGTTTTAAGAACAGAAAAAAAAGTATATCCTACTTTTAAAAAAAATCTCTCATTGATGGGTGCTATTAGGGCAATATTGAAATCTGTCAGGCTTTTAAAATTTAGTAGTAAATAACTCAGATAAACATTTCACATAGTTTGTGCAATATTGGTTATCAGTTCATACTTTTATGTAGTTTCCCTGCTCCAGATAGTCTATGTCATGCCTCTAACACAGTGCCTAGCCATAGTGAGTATTCATTCGTACACATTCAAGCTCTATTTTTTGTTCCCCCCCCCCCTTTTTTTTTTTGTTGTTGTTAGGGGGTGGTAATTAGGTTTATTTATTTATTTTTTAATGCAGGTACTGGGGATTGAACCCAGTACCTCGTGCATGCTAGGCATGCACTTTACCGCTGTGCTATAGATACCCTCCCCACCTTCGAGCTCTGCCTGTTGAGGGAAGATTCCTGGGTTTTTTTTACTGAATGGACAGAAAGTATGAATTTGATACTGGTTCATACAGACTATCTCACTTCATCGTCACAAAAAGGCTGTAATGCACATATTATTGTTGCCATTTATAAGGATAGGACATGGAGGTTCAGAGAGATTCTGCAATGTGTCTGGGGTGGCAGCCACACATCATGGTGCAAGTGGGATTTGAACCCAGATCAGCCCCACTCCAAAGTCAATGGTTTTTTCTGTTTTTTCAGTGCTCTTTGGTGGTTTCCTATAAATATGGTATAAAAATGAATAATTGAAATTTAATGATATGTAAACCAGAAATCTTGAAATATTTACTTGGTAGAATTAATTTTTCCTTCAATCTAGCTTGATAATGTTGAGTTATTCACTTTAATGGTCTTCTCCAAGAACGTTATCTAAGTAGCAGTATCAGTGGAATCCACAAGTACCAATCACCACCTAGTTGCTCCCTAGAAAAAGGAAAAACAAGATCAGTACTTCAAGGGCTGTGTTGGTTGAAAATATGTTTTGTTTTAATGAATATGTTTTACATCATGGCTGTATGTAGAGGATTACTCTGATTTTTTTCAACCTTACCTTTTGTCCTAGTAATGCTTCAGTTTGTTGTGCTTCAGATAGAGTAAAATAGTCATAAAGTATAACTTTTATAAATGACTTGAAGTATTTCATGAATAAAATTGATCAAAGGTGGTTGATGGATTTTTTTTATTGTTGTCACTTTATTACCTGTCAATGATTACCTAGGAATCTGGCCAATATTTATTCTTTTGTAATTTAGTTGAAATATACTTCAGGTTGGAGAAACTATCGCTTCTCGGCCTTTTGGCTAAGATCAAGTGCAGGTTGGAGGAACTATAAGACAGAATTCATTGGTAATAACTATACATATAGAGAGAGTTAGGTTTGGCAAATGAATGAGACATGTGTATCAGCTGTCCAGTCCCCAGTGTTTACCTACAACTAGAGCTTGCATCTCCACTGCAAAACAAATCATCACTTTAGGCTAATTCAGTAAACAGGAGCTCCTATTGGATTGCTTTGTCTATCCGTTGCAGATTCAACTTTCAGAGATTAATACAAACTGTTTAGGGAAGAATAAATTCGTGAAAACAAAACTGTTCTAATCTAAACTACTTTAAGTTCACAGAGTGACACCCCCCGCCCCCACCCTGCCAAGTCCTTGTCCCATACTCTCGCATAGTGTCTCGTGTCTGTGGTGGGAATGAGAATGTACTTCACGTTCGTGTGGCACGTCACCGTTTACCAAGCACTTTCACATAAGTGTCATTTTGAATTTGCACTGAGAGCAGCATGTGGCTGTGACGTTGACAATAGCCTTGTCATCTAGGCAGTGTACTTTCAAAAGCAGGAGGCTAAGATGGCTAGGGAGATTTTAAATATCTTTAGAGCTATAGGTGATTTTTAGCAAAATCGGGATGGCTTTTGGAGAAGTAGCTGTAAGCATCCAAATTAACCTAATTACAGTATTGAACCCACACATTCGAATGTGTATGTTTCAAGTCTTTCTAGTAGTCCAGAATTTTCTTAACACTCAGACAGTGTGAGTTTGACTTTCCTGGGTGGGAAAGGCTCAGTAATCTTCTATAGCAGTATCTGTTTACCGAAATATTCATATTTCATAAGTAGACATCTTCTTTTCTTTGTGTGCAATTATTTCAGACCTTCAGGACTTAAAATTTTTGAAAATATGGTTTTTACTCCACATATAACCTATTGATTTCAATTCTTCTGAAAAATGTTTAGCTCTCATTTGGATTCTTAAACATTTGAAACTTAAGCAACTCTGGGAAAAGGTTTCAAATATTATATATAAACTATTAATGTAAATATAATTATCCATGCAATATTACAGAATAATCTGTGTGTTTCAAATAGTATAAAAGTATTTGCATTTAGAAAATGTATATTAAACTGTTTCTCCTCATAAATTTGTAACTCTAGCCTTTATATTGATCTGCTAGGAGTGTCGATTTTCTTTGTGTTTTAATAAGAACATTGTAATATAAATTTGAGGGTTCATTTTAGGTGAGGTTTTTGTATTTGGGTTTGTTTTTATACAGTAGAGTTTAATCCATGTGTTGCTTTTCTTCAAGTATAGTTTAAAGGAGTACATTTGGAACGTGTTTTTGGAAAAAGCATATTAATGTAGCAGAAGAGACTTCAGTGCACACTTTCGAAGAAAAAGTTTCTGAGCATTAAGTGGTAAAAGGCAATAATAATTCAAATGATGGTAACAAGCCAATCTGCTAAAAAGAATGCATGTTCTGTGTATCCAGCCATTTCACATGAACTAACCTCGTTTAAAAGAATACATTTTCCATTCACTGTGCACATACGTGTAATCATTTTGACTAAAATCAATTGCCATTATCATGCCAACTAAATCTGCAGTAGAATATATTAGTTGCCAGATACCATACAAAATATTGTTTAAAAATAATGATGATTGAATCCCAGAAGTGAATAGATGCAATTTGTAACAATTAGCTGTAATGCCAAGATACACTCCAGAGAGTAAAGTTAATGTTAATTTTTACGTGTAGTATCTCTAAATTGCTGTGGTAAAGCTTATGTTATGGTAGCAATAGTGGCATTTTATGCTAAAATATGTTGAAACTTAGAGATGAACCTAACTGCTTTTCTTACTTTCCTGAACACGGTAGGCCCAGACCGTTGCAAAACGAACCCGTGCCTTAATGGGGGCACCTGTTATCCTACTGAAACTTCCTATGTGTGCACCTGCGTGCCAGGATACAGTGGCGACCGATGTGAACTTGGTAAGATGTTCTTGCCCAAAAGTGTAGTGCTTTTCCAGAAGATGTATTGGGAAAGAATTTATATTGCATGAATCAATCAGAGAATTTCTGAGAAACCCATGTGTAGATGAATTATACATTAAATGAAATTTAAATCATAAAGTGATTTAAGTAGGATCTGGGAAATAGGGGCAGTTGTTTACTGAATTTTGTGACTGTACCCAACATGCAGTGAAGCTTACTGAGGTCAGCTGTATCTTTGTGGTTCTTACCCATAGGCTTTATAAATGTAAAGTTATGTAAATATTGACAGAAATTATTAGTCTGTCCCCCAGATCTACATATCAATAAATCATCAATTTAAGGACAATTTTTTTTTAGAAAGCTATATTTAAAAAATAGGGAGCCTGGCCAGATGTAATGTCCTAAAAATATCAACCAAGTCCAATCATTCTATTGTGTCATTTAGCATCTCTGTTGCCTTATTGCATGACTGAGACATTATGCTGTACACCAAAAATTGACACATTGTAACTGACTATACTTCAATCAATCAATCAATCAATCAAATTACAGACAACTTAAAAAAATAGGGAGCCTTTGTGTTTCAAGATAACTTGCTGCTGTGATGTGGCGTGGGACCACACCCCCACTGACTACCCCCAGAGGCCAGCCTCACCCACTCTGCCTCAGAGAGTCTTGATGTTGTCCAAACATCCTCCTTTCTTTCGGGTTCCGGAAAATATCACTATCTTTTTACTAAATCTGTTCCTTTTACTCCCATTCTTATTTCAGTTTCCTTTTCCTTAAAAAAGTTTTTAAAGTTTTGATTTGGCTAAAGATCGACCTTGACTCTGAGAAAACAGATGGAATATGTGGGCCAGGTGCTCCTTTGAGCAGCCCTGTAACGATTTTCTCATAATGACTGAGTAAAGGAGGCCTGTGGATAACACTTTAGATTACACAGCAGTATTGAGATAAAAACCCCCTGCATTCATGTTAAAAGAGTGCTTATTTGAAAAAAAAATCAACAAAAGCTAGTAGGGTCTATTTGTGTGCTAATCAGTGAGGATGTAGGTATCGCAATAGATAACATAGAAGGAATAATTATATCTTAAACATCAAACTCACATGTATATATATAAAAGCATTTATGTGGCTCCCATTCCTTTTCACATTAAAATCAATTAAAAATAATTTAATGAGTTAACATACGTGAAGCTGTTTGATCAGTGGCTGGCACTTAGCAAGCACTATAAAAGTATTTGCCGTCATTACTATATAATATCATTTTTACTAAGGCCATTTCTTTAGGTAAAGATACAGTCTGTACCTCTTAAGAAATTTACTTTGTATATTCATTTTGAATATTTAATAAAACATTAATTAAATTTTTAGTGGAATTGCAAAATGCTATGGAATAAAGGCATTAATGTCATCAGAGGAGATCATGGAGGTCTGTGTAGAAAGGTTGTATTTGATGTAGGTGTTAAAGTTGGGGAGGATTTTGATACAAACTAAAGCACAGAGACCACAAACAGCAGAATGCATCTGGGGCACCGTGAGTATTCAGGAAGCCTACGTAAGCATTTGTGGGAGAGAATATTGGAATGCAAGTTGGATCTAGATGGGTGTAAGAGGGTCCTGGATCCAAGGCATTGGAGAATTTTACTTCATAATCTAGTGAAGCGATTCTGAGACTTCAGCAGGCATCAGGATCACCTAGAGAGCATGGTCAGCCGCACTGTGTTGTTCCCATCCTCCACAAAATCTGAGTCAGTAGGTCTGGGTGGGCCTGGGAACGTGCATCTCTAATGTTTTCAGGTGATGCTGCTAGTGCTGGCCTGGGGACCACACTCTGAGGACCACTGCCCTGGGCAGTTGGGGTCTTTGGAATGTTTGAAAGCCAATGAGTAAAATTATCTTGATTGTGTCTAAAGAAGATGACAGTCAGCAGAGTAAGAGCTATGTTGGAGAGGGAAGGGCCCAGAGGCTGTGAGGCCAGTTAAGTAGTTACAGTCCTTCACAGGTGAAGTCACAGAGCATGAGCCAGGACGTGGGGTGGGAGGGCTAAGAGGGTTTTCTATTGGTTTTAGGGCTCATGTGACTCATCTAAAAGCAACGAAGATAATGGCCCTACTCTGAATCTATTTGAAATTTTCTTAGAGTTGCCAGATTGAGCAAATAGAAACATGGGAAGTTCAGTTAAATTTAAATTTCAGATGAAAAAAAGATTTTTTTTAGTGTTAGTATGCCCTAACTGTATTATGAGACATAATAAAATCTCCTTTTTTTAAATCTGAAATTCAAATTTAACTGGCTGTCCTGTATTTTACCTGGCAATCTTACGCTAAATAGGATCCTTTGACCTTATTTGAAAGTACTTTTGTGGCCTTTTACGATTTTATTTCAGATTTTGATGAATGTCACTCGAATCCCTGTCGCAATGGAGCCACATGTGTTGACGGTTTTAATACATTCAGGTGTCTCTGCCTGCCGAGCTACATTGGTGCACTTTGTGAGCGAGGTAAGGGCTCTCACAACATTTGTATGATGAACAGTATTGAGACCTCATTTCAAATGTTACTTCTAGATAGCCCTTTGTCAGAATGATTTGGATGTTTTTTTTAGCAATTTTGACTATATTGTTTTCTGCAGAGGAAATTCACAGGCTGCCTAAATACATTAGGTTTCCTTGTATGTTCACACAAGCTCACATCTGAACAATAATGCTGATTGGATTATTGTTGTTTTGCTGATAGAATGGAATTGCAAGCAGGCACACTGAACTGAATTTAAGGACCTCTGTCCACCAAAAGGAACACTGTTGTTATGTATTTTTCCTGGTGACAAACTGGGCATCAACCTTAATCCGTGTTTGTGGCTTGTACCCAGGAATGTTGAATTCAGTGTTCCTTGCCTTTATTTTCTCCCCCTAAGCACCTGAGACTCAATGGGCTTATTGTTCATAGTCAACCGTCTCCGGAAAATGAGTTAATATAGTTGTGCAAATATATTTTCCTTGGCTTAGCAAATACTACAGAAAAGATATTGTGAATCAAGTTTTTCCCCACCGGAGAAGCATCTACTTTTTCTGAATGGAAGAAAGGCCTAAATTCATGATGGCTTGAATTTCATGATCCCTGTAGTTTGCATTTTATGGCCAACCTGAGAGTGTATTTTAGGTGGTTAATGGTAACATTTCAGAGCCCATCAATCAGAAACAGATTGCATACTCAGCACACTCAGTTTTGGAACATCGATTTCCTCTGCTTAAAGTCATAGGATGGTTTGGCTTTGACAAAAGCGCTTAATGCCAAACTTCCATTCCACCAGACAAAACGAAAATGAGTGTCTAATAACTCAGACATATTAGTCTGGCCCCACATTCTGCTTTGCAGCGTTAATCTGGATGTCACCACAATTAAAGCAGAACTAAAAGAGGCATGCATTGAATTGCCAATGCAAAGAGGTGGGGGATGGTTGGGTTTTTTTAGGGTTTTTTTTTTTCCTTTCTTTTTATTGCATAGGATGAGTCTATTTTAGAATTTTAAAAGGGAAATATGGTAATTGACCAAATAAGATCCTCTTCTTAAAGAAAAAATAGTGTGAAAGATGATATTTATTGAAGAAAACAAAACGGTGAGATACTTGAGACAGTCACAGATGTTGAAGTGATTCTGGCTTCCCTTAGTTCCAGGTTCAAGGAGTGATTCAAAAAATCATTTGTTCAGCATGTGTTTATTGAGCACCTACTGTCTTCTGGGCAGTCTTCTGGGCACTGGAGATAGAGCTCTGAATAAAACAGAGTCTTTGATCTTGGTAACTCAGCATAGTTCTTGGCAGAGAATAAAAAGAGATACTGGTTGTTGGGTACCTTTCAATCTTCCGTATGCTTCCAGATACATCATTTCCTTTGGTTGATGCAGTATTTCTGTGGGTTAAATGGGCCAGAAAGTGAGGTTCAGGAAGGAAATATCATGTGTTCAAGGTCACACAGCTAGTAAATTAGGGAGTGGGAAAAATGAACCTAAGAGGCCTTGGAAAGCCCAAGTTTTTCTCAGGATCTTCACACTTCCAAAGTAACTTTTAAAGATAAGCTTTGTTTTTCTTCCAATATGTGTATCTGATGAAGTCGGTGGTAATATCCATGGAAGGGACTTTAGGACCAATTACCTTTCCCCCCTCTAAAACAAATATTAAAATGTTCTCATTTTTTCTTTCATTTCTGGTGCCATCTAACCTTCAGGGACATTCTATTTTATCTTAAAGCAAGGATAACTTTCATCCACATTATTTGCTCAGGCACAGCTATCCCAGTCTGTTTACCAGATGCAGCTGTGCTCCTGTGATTTATTGCCAGGACACTGAAAGATTTTTTTCCCCTCTTTTCAGGTTGCCTAAGAACAAATGTTTTCTTCATTAACAGCAGCATTGTTGTCTAAACAGTTTTCTATCCAAATTTCGGTGATGACTATCTTGTTTCTTCAGCTGACCTTTTCTGTTCTCTGCATTCGTAACTTTTCCAACTCCCAGGAACTCTAGAGTAGGGGATACATTTGGTGGAAGGATAACAGAGCTAAAATCTAGAAAGGGGTCTTAGATCATTGGAGACAGAGTTCTGTACACACAATTTGCTCCCGGCCAAAGTCAAGATATAGCTTGCCAGTCAGAAGTGCCGAAGCGTTGACAGTTTCTGAAGGCTTGAGGGCTGTATGTCAGAGGTGTTGAAAACATTACCTATGTAGCATAAAGAGAATAGATTTTTAGGGAAATTGTTTAAGACTGATGGTTTCAGCTTCTGCAGTCATGACCAAGAGTTGTTGTACCCTCCCCCACCACCCCTAACACCAGCACGCAAAACGAAACCTGGGACTTTGTAATGTAACATATGCACTATAGGAGTTGTAAAGCCTAAGAAAGTTTTCCAAATGTAGGATAATACTTATGAATGTAGGATAATACTCATCCAAAAGAGTTGCCTTTTAATAAACAATATGTATCACATTATTTTTCGATAAGCTTGTTAAAACAAGCAGACTGCTTCTGATATCACCCTTCAGAATAGCATCCTAGAATATGCTACTTGTCACACAGTCCTTCATCACATATTTGTTGAATTCATGAATAATAAAAATTAAGTGAATCAGTGTGGAGATTTCACTTTCTTAAAAATAAAGTCATCCTGTCAAGTGTTATTTGCACATGTATTTACAATCAGTGGGAAGCTGTGGTTTAGAGAGTACAGATAAATAATCTGTCCCTATTTGGTTTTAGCAGAAACATTGCCCCTATTTTTTGGACCCATGTTCTGATAGGAATATATGCACCTGCTAACTGAGAAAGATCTTGTAGCACCTACATTTTATGATCATTTGAGGTTTTTGTGTGTGAAAGAGGAAAAATACTTAATCTGCCTTAACAATAAAAAACAAAGAAAGAAAATCAAACTAAAACCACTTGGGTTAATAGAGGATAAGAAAGAGTATATAGAATGTTTTTTCTGATATATTATTCAGTAAGTTAGGGATCCTCTAGAATTGTTAAACTGGATATCTTCAAATAAATGATCATTTCCAAGATTAAGGAAAGCTATGCTGTAACAACATCACATCATTGACTTTGGCAGTAAGGATGTTCTAAAAAATTTTCCGGTTCTCCTCCCCTATAAATTAACCCCTTCTTATGTGAAGATCTGTTTCCTCGCCACCCCTCCCACCTCACCTCTGAATTCTTCCACGTGAACTTCCCAAAAGGAACATCACTACATCCGAGTAGCCAAAATATACTTCATTCTCGGGTCCTAAGTGCTGCGCTTACACCAAACCACTGACCTGTGTCTTGAGTCCTTTCCTATGAGATCTGGTGGTCCCCAAACAACCCTAAAACAACTCAAAACTTCCGGTGCACTTTGTTTAAATCAGTTAGTCAGCTGGCTGTAACTAAACAACAAGCCTGATAGACTAAACCGAAATAAAGACTGCTCTCAGAAATAAGCTGCATCTGTTGTATGATTATGGTCTAAATCACTGCAGCCAGGAAAAAATGAACTCTCTCGCCATGTGTACTTTCCCACAATTACAGAAGGAGGAGCAAATGGAGGAGAGTCAGGAGATATTTGACTTTCAACTTGGCCACCAAGTCAGACATATAAAATGAGCATTTGTTTCATCTAGTACAGTTTTGTTATCTTCATCAATCAGTAAAATTAGGGGAGGGGAAGCTGACCGTTAGGTAATCTGGAGTTTTCGTGGTGTCTACAATTCTATACACTTTTCAGCTTTGTTAGTTTTTACATGTAACTAGTTCAGTATGTTTGTGAGATATGTTTTGTGAAAGTTAAAATTATTTTGATTGATCATTATTTAATAGCTATAGTGTAATCTCACCTGTGAGTAGGCAAGTCTGAGGCAAGATCGCCAGTGAGAATGCAGTTCTCTGAGCAAGGCAACTTTCCTATGAAATACTTGAAAACTGGCATCTAGAAAGGATGGCTGAAGCTTATTGCCAGTGTAAAATTTAGACATATTTGCAAAGTGTTTTCAGCTCCCCAGGATACTGGTTATAGCGTTGTTGCAAAAGAGAAAAAATAGATGTATATACACATACACATATATACACGTATAATATGACTGGATAGAATAAGGAGGACTAAGGTAAAATCATTCTTGGTAAACTTCAAATCCCAATGCTTTTGCCCTGGGAGTTACCTGTATTCCCTCTCCTTTTGGGAAAAAGGCACACAATCCTAGCTATATCCCAGAAGCTGCCTACTAATGATTTTTTTTTTTTTCCTCTTAGTAAATCTTACCTGACAAGACCCTTTGGCCACCCAGCTATCTCTCTAGGAAGTGGGAAAGGACTGCCTCCAGTGCCTTTGAAGTCCTTATGTAAATAGAGCATTCATAATCCTTTTAGCCAGAATTCTTATCTTATCACTTGAATGATGCTCTTTAGAAAAGTTGTGTTGGTAAGGAATTAGTCCCAATTGCTTCACAAGTGAGTCAGTAGAGTCTGCAGTCTGAGGTTTTGACTGGCCACATTTTCAGTTTTTCTCCTGCTGAAACCGGCTTTCATCAAGGAAATGGCAGTTAGGTAGTGCCTCTCCCATCCTAACATGTATTGCAACCACTTGGCAGGAATCAGTTGGGCTCTCTATATCATTTCTTTGTCATCGTGACCAAAATTTGTGAATCCTTTATTTTGGGGACATTGCATTGATATTGTCTTGGGTCTTCTGGGAACACTTGGATGGGTGAACCCAGTTTGAATGACGTAGGTGAGTTTAATGAGCTCCTGTCTTGTTTCTTCCCAGACACAGAGACATGTGACTACGGCTGGCACAAATTTCAAGGGCAGTGCTACAAGTACTTCGCCCATCGACGTACGTGGGATGCAGCTGAACGGGAATGCCGTCTGCAGGGCGCCCATCTCACAAGCATTCTGTCTCATGAAGAACAAATGTTTGTGAATCGTACGTACCAACTGTGTGTGGGTTTTCTCAGGCTTCCCTCATTCTCACCACCTTTTTAGCTTTTCCTGTATCTAACTGAAAACAAGTAGCTTTGTCAGTTGTGACTCGACTTACTAAATCCTTCATCTGTGAACTACTTAAAAATCATCTCTCCTATATGAGTCCCCTACTTTGAGAAACATTCCGTTATATCATAGGAAGGCATTTCGTGGTTTGCCAGCAGTAATGGTTGAAGCCGCGTGCTATAGGTTGAATCATATAAAATTGCCATTCGATCATTTTTTGACTTAGAATAATGACCATCTCTTATGTTTCCAGTCTCATTCTTCCCATGCTTTGAGGTCTCTATTTTGAATATGTACATATAACATCTAAAGGTAAAGAGAAAATTGCTTTCAGCTATTTTTATCCCACTAATTAAAATTGAATTGTTCATAGCACCCTAATCTTAACCTCTGTGCATAATTGGTTCTCATCGAAGTTTCTAAATATTTTAGACCATCGAAAATGGGCCTCATATGAAGAACATAAATAGATGGGGACTGAAAGCTAATGAAACATACTACCTGAGCTGTTTAATAACTCCTTTAAACTATAGCGAAGAAGAGGGCAGCTAGCTTTTATGTAGCAAACATACAGAAATTTTTTGCTCCTGAAGCATTGTTTGATGCTCTATTAAACATGTTCTCATTATGCCTGCTATCTTTTAGAAGTTTGATTGTTAATATGCAATCTGGGTAAAGGTTCATTTAATTTTTTTTCATGGTGTCTTGGACTGTGACTCATTTCATCGTGAAAGTAATTATTTTTGAGGAAGTTTTGCAGCACTGTCCAGTCTAGGTGTTCATTATTTAAAATGCTTTGAGAAGAAACATGTGGTTTCCAAAATGAGGCTAGCATGGGTGAGATCTGTCACATTTTATTGGTTCACTGAATTTTTGCCAACTGTACAGCTTAATAAAAAAAAAATAAGTGGAAAGTTTCTGTCATGAGTGAAGATGGAAAAAAATACTTAATTGTAGTAAACGGAGAGGGAAATAATTGTCCATGTCTGACATTTTAATGTTTCATGATGTTTGCAAATTAGCTTTTTAGTTTAAAACACATTGGGCGGAAGAACAAAAGATAAACCATCAAAGATTTTTATGAGCAACTAAAAAATCCAGCCAGAAAAGATGATTCAGTTTAAAATAGTTTTCTTTGATGCATTGCATCCGTCTGTGGGAAAGGTAGTAAACACGTCTGTGTTGTCCCCTTATCAGGTGTGGGCCATGATTATCAGTGGATAGGCCTCAATGACAAGATGTTTGAGCACGACTTCCGTTGGACTGATGGCAGTACACTGGTAAGTGGCTGATGAGGATGATGCCGATTCTAGACTGTGGTACTATGGGTTGATTACATGTTACAGAGGCGCATTAGACTGGAGACCAGTTAAACATCTTGCTCAGGGTCACTCGGTGATATGGAGGTGGGTGAAAACACCTGAGTGTTTTCTGAGACCCCCCATCCAACTATTGGTGCACGTCAGCAGAATTGCTTCAAGGCTATCTTTCAGATGGTTATCTTTGCCTTTTATAGCTGCAAAGCAAAAAGAAATATAATAATTGTAAGAGGAAAGGCCCTTAAAAAATACCTTTTCCTCTTACAAAATTGTGCTGGAAATCTGCTATAAGGCATGACTCATTTTTAACCAAGCAACAATGCTCATTTTTTGTATCTTAAAAAAGATTGTTGAATCGTGATCTTGTAAATTTCCTTCCATGCAAATTCTGCAGACTAATTTTATGGGGTTTCTGTTGTTGCTGTTGTTGTTTGTTTTTGTTGTTGTTGTTAGCTTTTTCTACTTCTTAAAAAAATAGTAATTTAATAATACTGGCCACATCCTTGAGTAGGCTGGAATAAGTTTCTTAAGTCAAGATGGGTGATGCTGTTTTGAGTCACTACTGGTAAATCCATATGAGCCTAATGTTTTTTAGAACTACTTTAAGTGTGGCTAGCTCTAGTTGTGGTTCTAGGCGCTGGCTGTTCATTAGAATCACCTGGGGAGCATAATTTAAAAACTGGTGTTTAGGCCTCAGCTCAAATTCATTAAAGCAAAACCTCCGGCAGCTAGATTTTCTGTTTTCCCTGGGTGATTCTAAAATGCAGACAGAGAGCTGGGTTAGACAGTTAAGTGTAAATGAAATTCTAAATTAGATAAACAGGAGGGAGACTTGAAAATAATTTTTAAACTCTTTTTGTGTATGCCTAAGTTTCATTCACTACTTCCACTCATCTGGATGTAATGAGTTTGGCAAAATATGACGTTCATCCTAGAACAGATGCCAGACTAATCTCTGTTTCCAGAAGCTCTGCTCTGTCTGTTCAGGAAAGCTTCTCTGTGCCCTGGATGGGCCCTCAGATCATCCCTGTGTCAGTCATCGTACTCAGCGCTTTGCATTCACTTATTCTCCACTATAACCTTTAGGACAGGCGTTAGGTGTTCCACAGGTAAAGAAAGGAAAGATCAGTTAGACTGAGCTCCTTGCTCTCAGTCACAGTGCTGTTAAGTGATGAAGCCATAGGGTTTCTGCTTGACTTGAAAAAGTATATCCCTTACCACATTTTGCCTGTAGGAACCCTGAAATAAAGCCCACTTGCCTTCTCTCTGTCATGACTCCTTATGTTTAAGCAGAACTGTTTGTCATTCATGTCCATAAGTAGGTTCATTGGCAAGATGGAGAAAAAGTCCGTAAAATATATTCCCAGGAAGGTGTGTGGGTACATCCCCTGCATCGATAGTCTCGCTTTCTTTTAGTTGTCCTAGGTGGATGGTCTATCTGCAATTGTGGCATCTGTATGTTTTCACTTTGCTGCAATGAATAATAATTTCAGGGGGATAATTTTGGTCAGATTTATAGTGGTTGGTACAACCTAAATTCTTATATATTAATTTTAATTGAAGCTAGGCCATTTTGTCTTTATGAACTTAATTTATAAGTGAACATAAAAATTTCAAGGATTTTTTCCCTATATATTACAGAGGATTAAAGCTGTTTTTTTATCATTTTTTAATGTGTAGTATACAGTACAGACATTTAGTAAGTTTTCCCTTGCTGAATGCACGTGTCATTCCTGTGGGATAAATTGGGTCTAGGATACTCACTATCATGTCTTCCTCCCACAAACTTTCCTTTACAAGCAGCCCAGTGAAAAGTGCAGGCTCTTGTGGGCCGTATTATAGAAGCTAGAATGCCAAGGACTCAGCTGGCCGGTTCCGGTTGGCACTTACCTGTGCTGGACCACAGCTTACCTCAAAGTGTACCTATTTGCTGGGTGCCTGGAAGAGCTGCATTTGGCCCAGTGGAGTGTGTGTTAAGTCTGTCATTGGCAGCATGCTGACCTGATTGGGCGAAGTCCTCACTGTTGCCAGTCTGTCATTGGTTATATAGAATTGATTTGTATCTTTTCATTCTTCACATGTTTGTGAGTTACTAGATGTTTACTCTGGTCTCTACATTAGCAGGTCAGCTCTTCAACAAAGTGGTTCTCTTGTCTGTTTTTTGTTTCTCAAGGTGTCTAGGTTAAGGCCCTATACTCCCTGAGAGCCTGGTTGGTGAGGCTAAATACTGGCTTATAGCTTGTAGATAAGTGAGATCTGTAAAATATGTCAGGGAATTTCTCTTGCCTGTCATTCAGGTAGGCTTAATTCATCAGACATCGTTATCCCACTATGCTGAAGTAAGCCAACTCAACTATTTTTTTCATCCATGTCCATTAATTTTTAATGGACTGGACTATGAAAAATATCATTAAAAAAATAACTGAATCACCATTTGCATAGTCTAGACTGGTCCCAAAATTGGTAAATAAGCAAGCATCGCACTTTGTTGAGGAAAAATATTGATTTCCTCTGAAATGTTCGGAGGAAGATAACCTAACCTAACAGATAACTATACAACATAAACAAGAACCTTACTCTTGATTAATTCATTAATTAAAATTGACACCTAAGGGCTGAGAGAACACCAAATAAGGGCCTCAGTTGGAAGAAGGCAGCAAATGAATTACAGAAACAAGCAAAGTTATCAAAGAAATGGCACGATTAAATCCAGGAAAAGTCCTGACAGACCATTCACTCTTTGTGTAAAATAAAAGTGTGCTAAGGAGTGTCCCTTAACTTTGAACATTTTGGAACAGAAAAGACCATCTGCCCAACAAACAGCCCGTCTCCCTCCCAGTTGACTGATCTCTGGCCCACTTTCTGCTTTTCTAACCACCCTCGCCTCCATCCCTTCCTTTCCGAGACAGCCTAGGTGTCTTTTAAACTCGTTTGTAGTTCTGTCTACAGCCACCAGCCCCCTAACAGGTTCCATATGTGCTCAGGCCTTTGAATAAAATAGTTCTCCTTTGTCTCACTGTTTACTCCAAGTGTCTTGCTTTTGAAAATATCCCTAATAGTAAACTCTTCATCGGGAAAAGCAGTATCTGCTTACACTTGGGAATGGTGTTAACTCGACTGTGTGCAATTTTAAGGACTTTGTTTATGTTTTAGAGGGATTTCTCCCCTCTCCCTCTACCCCCACTTTTTGTTTGAAAAGTTTATTAGAGCTTATCCTTCTTGGGAGGTATAGCAGTATTCAAACAAAAAGAACCTTTGATAATGTACTGTATAGTATCTTTTGTTATTCAGTCTTACATTAAAAACAAACAAGTTTATTTTAGGCCTCAATTTCAATAATTTCTTTTCTTGAAATAATTAAACTTTGTTGCCAGTAAACTTGCAGCATATCATATTTAACATGATTATGCTTTATAATCATACATAATTCAATTTATATGCTTCTACTAAATGAATAATGTTATTTGGCCAAGTTATCTACATTGCCCTTATCCTGATGGATTCATTCCACATTATTGGTCTCTGTAATAAGATGTTGATATATTAAGAACATGCCAAATTCTTGCTTTTGTTAATATCCTTAAAACAGTTTTTTAATATTATTTATTTGCAGTGTTTACCCAATAAATTTCACAAAAGTATATGCATGAACAAAACCGGTTCTAGCCTTACCCTTGTGATTTCTATTAAGGTTCTTTTCTCTTAACACATTTCAGTTTTCACCTTGTCACTGGCTTTCCTTCTAAGCAGTCGCGTTTCGGGTTATCCCTTGGGTTCCTACTGACCAGTCATTCTTTAATGTGACTGTTGATCTCTAACAGCAAAATGCCCCAAGTGCTTATTAGAAACCCTGACAAATAACTTTAATAATGAATTACCTTACTTGTCACCCAAGTCATGTCTTCAAAGACACGAAGTTAAACCATCCAAGTTAAATACACATTAAAGCTGGTGAACTTAAACAAACATTTCTTATCTGGCTGCTCTACTATTAGCTGACTTTTAAGTTCTTTCTTTAACCTATTGTTAAATGAATGACTAGTCTGAAGTGTTTTCCCCCAGCTCTTTTTTTCAGTGCCTATGACCTTCCTCTCCCCTTGTTCTGAACTTACTCCCTTTTTAATTCTGTGATGTCTTCCTCTTGCCTTTGGTATAAAATTTGGCCATTATTAGCAAAGCATACCGAGCCCACCGACTCCATCTGCCACTTCCTGAGCTGTCTCATCTCAAAATACTCATGGTTCCTGGAATAAGTTCCATGACATCTCACTCCTGTGGGTCTTTGTATCCTCTTGCCCTTGTACTTAGAATGTTCTCACCTCTTGCCCTAATTTCATTTGATAAATGTTCCAATACCTTGCTTAACCAAGAGTCTCCTTCCAGGAAGCCTTCTTAGCATGTATGACTGAGAGCTCGTCCTCTGTGTTCCAGGAGCCCTTTGTGCCTTCTTCCCACCCTACCACTGACCCCTGAGGCACTCATTTCCTGACACTGAGCCTTCTGAGACAGGGACTAACTTTCATCTCTATTTTTTCAGCACTTGGCAGAGTGGTTGACAAAAATAGGTATTTGAATGATCATCAATACTTATACATTGCTCAGCCAACTCACTCTGTTATTTTTTGAATCCTGAAATGACCAGTGAAGTCTTTTGGCTGAATCTCTATGCTGATTCTTGTTTATCTAAATTAATTATTTTGTTTAAAGTCGTATAAGTATGGAAAACATTAAAACATAACAGGTGGTATTACAAATATGATGAAAAGAAATGTTTCTGAGAAACAGAATTATGTAGCTGAGCATAATGCAGCTTACAAAAGTTGTTAACCCAAAGGAAAATAGATGTACTTGCTAGAAATGATGACAGTTTTGTCCCCAGTTGTCCCAAGAATACATAAGCTTGGGGAAGAAGACATGGCAAGCAAACTTTTCACAGGTTTGAATTATAGCAGGGCAGATTTTCCATTCAGCCTTAGGAAACTGACAATTACTAAAAACTTTGACTTTAAAAAGCCTTATTATCCAAATCCAAAATGTAGTGAAACCAGCAAAAGGAAATCTCACTCCTGAATGTTATATGCTCCTTTCATTTCTTTATAGCTCACGTGAGCAAGGGCGCCTTGGTTGCCTAAGGTTGGGCCGGGCTTCCTTTATTCTTCCACTATCTGCGTCTGTTCTTTCTAGCACGGAGGGAGCCAGACATCAGGGAACACTATGGAATCATTCATGTTTCTCCACTTATATACATCCTGCAAAATCATTTTCACAACTTTCTTTTCAACTACAGACTACAGCTTGTCCACAGACAGCACAGTCCAGAAGATGGTGGAAACACTTAGGTGTCTTAATCACTCTGCTTTTTGTAACACACCTCCCAACCACTGTAGACCTCAGAGATTTCAAGCTGTTACTGTCTTGCGCCCTTCTCCCCCTGTCCCCCAGGGATAAAATTCTCACAGGGGGACTTCTCCTGTGGTCTGCATTGCGCTTTCCTGTCTTCTCTTTAGTGAGTTCCTGCAGCCCTGTCAGAGCTTACCCCTCACACTGGGGACCGGATGTTTCAGTGGAACAGATGCAGTTACTTCAAAGGAAAATGTCACCTTAGGTTGTGCTGTCCAGAGGCTGAGGATTGAATAGAACTGACAATCCAGTTCCCTTTGAAAAATGTTGAGGAGCTTTAGGAAAGTTTGATTTTTTCAGAAAAAAAGAAAAAAACCTTGACTTTATCCTTATACATTTAAAAAAGCAGTTTCTATGTCTCTCGCATTTTCTTTCTGTCACCTCTATTTTGTCAGCCTTCGGTGTCACCCTGTGCCAGCCTGCTGACTTGTCAGCTTCCTGGGAAGTAGTCACGGCCTCCTTCTTACTCTCTAGTGTCCTCTTTAGAGAAGACAGACATCCTTTCCTCTGCCCTTGTCTGGATCTAGTTAGGAAGTTCTCAAACAAGTTACTAATTCACAGACCCATAAACGTCCTATTTTCCAAGTCGAACAACTCATCTTGCCCCTTGATAGTAATCATATAGATTACAAAAGGCTAACTGATAGCCTTTTGTGCATAAAAAAAATCCTGCTTGAACAAAGCATTTCTGGAAGATACCTGAATTTTGCAGTTTTTTCTCGTTTTGATAAGCGTGGTCGAGCATTGGCAAACTAGCTCCCTAGAATTTCAAACACCCACTTGTCCTCCTGGTTTAGATGCCGAGTTGATGCAGGAAAATAGCCAAATTGGTTGTGGATTTGACTTTAAATCCAGAGCCCCCTTTGCTTCCTTCCTAATCAACGCGTCAGTGTGTCAAGCAAAGTATTGTGAGAAAACACAGCTTTTAAAAAGGTGGAAACAGTAAAGAAATAGCCCTTAACCCAGGAAGAGACACTTAAAAGGGTCAGAGAAAAGGAGTAAAAAATCGAAGACTATAAACTGTTATCCTTTCTTCTGCAGGAATGTATCATTATCACCCTTTTATAAACACAAAGCTTCGTATCCTCCTCCCTCTCCTAGATGTCTTGGACGTTGAAAAGAGAGTCAGGAGTATTAACTAATTCCCTGTGTTTTCTAAGCTTATTTGTAGGTTTGTAGGTTTGAAGGGATTGTGAATGATTTGGCAGAAATCAATGATGCAAAACAAAACCCCAAACCAAAAACTCAAGTTTTACCTTTTTTCCCTGAAAATCTTAAAAGACTTTTTGTGAAGTGTTTGCTGATAGATGTACCTTGGCTGTGGTGTGGTTTCAGCTCCAAGTCAAAAGCCACTTCTCTGTGGACCAGTCACACTGCGTATCAACATTAGTTTAATTATGTTAAACCTCACAGTCTTCATTAGATTCATCTAAAAGCCAAGGAAAACATATGCTGTTTCCCTATATCCTTTAACACACTATTCACGAGCAAAATTCTCAGTTTCTTTTCTGAAAGACCACTGAGCTCCCAGTGAAAATTTTTACTTGTGTTGCAGTTCCATTTGATTGGAAACCAAGACCTAGTTCTTCATGTGAAATATACTAAGTCATAGAGTAATCACAATGGACAAGATTCTCCTTAAAAGAAGAATTTATCAATGCAGTAGCTCCTTCTCACAGATGTTTTTCCAACAGTGCGCTATGAAACTTTAAAATTGCACATGATTATTTAAATGTAATTGCTAATTAGTTGAAGGCAATGCATAACCATGGAAAAGGCCAAAAAACTATTGAATGGGTTTGGCAGTTTCACATTGCATTTGGATTGTTAGTGCTTCCTGACCAAAGACCTGTACAAACAGACTTGGGGTGAAGGAACCCACTGGCACTGTTCATGGTGGGGATTAAATGCAAGTGGCTTGGTGGGGCCATGCCTGGGGCCCGTCTCCAAGTGGTCTCATGGTGGGAGGAACTCACAGCCTTTGGAAACCACTGTTGATAGTTACTACTTTGTAGGGCAGTGAGCTCACGCTATTACACAAGATTTGTGCTGTGCTCCAGAGCCGACAGATTGTCTCTCCCGCACGGAGATTTGCCAGCTAGGAAAATAATGGGCATATTGCCACTTTAACAACTATCAGGAGACCCCAAGTTAGTTTTTCTTCCTTTCGGCGTTTTCACGTTTGTAGGATCCAACTCCAGGCTGCCAGCCTAGGGCAGTGACACCAAAACAAATGTCTCTTTCTCCTTGAAAACAAAGCTGCTCTTTTCCTTTTGGTTGTTCAGCTAAAAGACAACAGCAAAACCATAACCTCCTTCAAAACATAAGTAAACAAGGACTCAGACCAGAGCAACCATAAGCAAGTACAAGGATCAGAGGAGGCTATATCTCTACCTCGCAGGGAGGTCATTTGCCCCAACAAGTTAAATAAAACAAAATTAAATATAACCCTCCACAGACTGAAACAAATGCCTATTGTGACCACAGCCATTTAGGGGGAAAAAGGCATTTTAAAGTTACCAAATGTTTTGACTTCTGTAATAAGTAGTTCTCCTAGGCTCCTGGCAGATAACCGTTTGACCTGTGTTCTAAAAGGCGAGGGGTAACCCAGAGTGGTTATTCTGAGTTCTCTATTTAGTGCAAAGGTGGTTTCTTATCAGCATATGTTTCAAAAGGCTAAGCAGTCCTCCTGGGACAGTGTTCTCTATTTGGAGTTTGCGTTTATCTTTTGGTGGTTATCTGCTTACGTTTGGCATCGACTGCACGTGGGTGCTATTTGTGGCTGTGGGAGGACGGCACTGGCGCTGTGAGTCCCACGTGATCAAAGGAGTTTGAACACAGAAAAGTGAGCTTTTACTACAGGTGGCATGTTTTTTAGCTAATCTGCATAAAAACAAACTAAAATCACATGCAGGCATTAATTTGTGTGCATAGGTGTTTATGATCTGTCCCATTCTAAGGAATTTAGGTGAATATTATAGATTTGGCTTTGCTTCCAATGCAATTTCACCATTGATGTAAATCATCGGATCATTTTATTTATTTATTTAAATGTATCACTTTTTTTGAGGAATGGTTGAAATTTCTATCTTTTTTTAAAATTTTATTTTGGGTGGGGTATAAATAATTAGATGTATTTATTTATTGTAATGGAGGTTCTGAGGATTGAACCCAGGACCTCGTGCATGCTAAGCACGCACTCTACCACTGAGCCATACCCTGCCCCGATCTGATAGTTTTAAAAGGCAAAATGGAGAAAAATAAAGTATTGTATCTGAATGTTTTAGTCAAGTAGAAAATTCAGATTATAGCTGCATTGACTGGTAGCAGAATAAGATGTAATGAGGTTGGTAAATACTGTTTAGCTGAGGTCCATCTTGTAGCAAAGTGTTTTCCTCTTACTTTTCCTCACAAAACTGAGAGGATATATCCCAGACAATCCTTTATTTTTATTTTTATTTTTTTCCATATGGAGTAAATAATCATGATTTTAGGGGGTAGTCTTAAATTCTGTTTTGTTAACGGTGATTTAGGTAACTCAAAATGTAACAATGGATGGCCATCACCACCTAGTGGCCATATAGTATTTTGCGTTTTAGAACTTCACATCCCCAGAGCTCCACTTGGGTCTCTCTGCAGGTATAATATTCTCTGTGAATTAAGACCCTATAGCTCTGTGTTTTTAAATTCTAGTATGAATTGCATTACATTTTTAACCTGAAAATTAAATATGAAATGAGATGACTTTCTCAATGCAGCATGAGGCTAACATGCGGAATCACATGCTTAGTAAAATCCTAGCAACTGAGGCAAATATTAGGACCAGTCTTTCCCGTATCTTCACTTTGTACACAGCAATAGCAGTGGAAAGTTTTTCTTGGCTAGTTCCTTTGGCATGTGAACCCAGAGGACATTTTTTGTTTTCTTACGAAAATTTTTTTCAGTGAATTAAATTAGCAGTGTTTGAGGGGAGGGAGAGTAGGCAAAGAGCAGTGACTAGACAGTTCATGGAAAAAACCCCAAATTACAGCTCAAAGCCCAACAATTCTCCCAACAATTACAATAATATATTATGTCATAGAATGGCTTTGCTGGACAAATGTCAGGAACAGAGTTTATCAATGGAATGTGTGTGATTAATTGTTTAAACTTACTTGGCAAATTCCATAATAGTTCTAAAACATAGAGCCTTTAATTGGCCATTTAAGATCATCTAAATTTTAGGGAATTTTAAGGAATACAAGGTGACTCAATCTAAGCTGAAAATCTATAGGTAAATATGTGGATGGGTACAAGGTAGAGGATAGACCAGGCCCTTGGCAGATGCAGATTCAAGATTTGTAGTTTCAGATATTAATGGCAGACCCTGAAGAGCCACCATATGAAATAATTTGAACTTTTTGCTCAGGCACAAATTTGAACTGTACCCAGTGGCTGGCTACCGTGTAAAAATTGTTGGATTAGCCATCAAGTCTGTCCAGTGGACATTGCAGTTTTCCCATCTTACCGGGTCTGTTGCTGTTTGTTCTGCCAACCACGTAACCATTTTGGATCTTCTCTGTTGTATTCCAGGTGGGAACCTTTCTGCTACACAGGTCTGTGTGAGTAGAGGCATTCGTAAAGGTCTTATGTATATCCTTCCCTGGTGCCAAGAAATACTATGTTTGTAGGTGTGTGTGTGTGTGTGTGTGTGTGCGTGTGTGAGATGGTAGTAAATCTCACATTGGTGTCACACAAAGATGAACTGTAATTTTATTTAGTGTGTGAAAATTCTATTTTCAGTAGAGAGGAAAAGAAACCAAGAGACTCTAAACAGAGTGTGTAACTCTTTAGGAGAACTAGTTAGTGCCCATTGATCAATCTTTGTAGATGTTTGACCAAGTTAAGAAATGGTGAAATCCCATTGAAAAGAATTTGAAATGGGTCAAATATCGTGAAGAAGCTATCACCGAAAGCTTTGATAAGGCCAGTTTCTTTGAAAGCGTTTCAGTTTTAAGATGCTGATAAAAGGGATTTAAAAACAAGACTCTTTCATGTTCTGGGAATTCTTTCTCTACTAGAGGTTGAAGCTTGACCATGTTATCTTCAGAGTTTTGATTTTTGAATTGACATTATCTTTTAAAGACAAGAAAAAATCTTGATGTGGAAAAACAGATACTATTTTGGAATGATGCATGCAGGGATAAGAATAAATCATTCTCCTGCCTAAGAACCTTCCTTCTCCCAGCCTTTCCTTTTCACCATCCAGCTCCTTGTGTATTCCCTCATAAATCAGTTTGCTTATGTATGTATCACGTAAAGGACCAGCTGGGACATGACTGTTGCAGCAATAATTGACTAATATTGGATGGTCTTGTTTCCTTTCTTGAACTGAAAGTAGTGCTCAAAGCTGAACCAAACAAACTTCTTTTGTAAAGCAAAGCGAAGCACCTGGTTCATTTCTAAATCTTGCATATTTCTGGAATAATGCTCTTTTTAATTGAAGTATAGTTGGTTTACAATGTTTGTTCATTTCAGGTGTACAGCATGGTGATTCAGTTATATATATATATATATATATATATATATATATATATATATATATACACACAGATCTCTACACTTTTTCAGATTCTTTTCCATTATAGGTTATGACAAGATATTGAATATAGTTCCCTGTGCTATACAGCAGGTTCCTGCTACTTACCTATTTTATATATAAAAGTGTATACCTAACTCCTTATTTATCCCTTCCCTCTTTTCTTTTTTAGTAATTGTAAGTTTGTTTTCTGTGTCTGTGGGTCTATGAAATAATGCGTTTTTAACCTTAGGAAAAAGACAGTGATCCATCTCTGCATGAGGAAAAGGTCAATTACTTTCATTACAGTTTTACCCTCAGTTTATTTTGTTCATGATTGTAATGCTAGTTATCTGCTGAGATTTCAGGGCCATTGATCATGGTGGTATGTATTTTAAAGATAAAAGATCGTCTGATATCTCTGAATGACTGTTGGAACTCCTGGACACTATATAATCAGAGATTCTCCTTGAAAGGATGTAAGCCATGTCTGATTTTAGTAAGTTGCTGATAACTTACAAAAGCAGAGACCTGCCTCACCCCCAGACACACACACACACATACACTTTTTCCCTCCCAGTGTGTTGACTGAATTAAGTTGGAGATTTGCAAAGAGCTGGGAAGAAGAGAATAACTCTTCAGCCAATCTGCCTAAGAAAACTTAGTCTAGTCCCTCTTAGATCTGTGGAATTGAGGTCACTCGCTGAGAGTGGAGACTCGTGTTGGCAGGCAGAGAAGTCCCGTGTGCTCCACAAGACCTGCAGGATATTTCTTCACATTTATGTTAATATAAGATAGAATTAAATGTTTGACGATTAAAGACAGATCATTTGAAACAAAATAATCTAAGCATTTGCAAAGTTTGATCGATTTCGTTGAGTAACTCCAGTCTGCTCTGAGTTTGTCCTCTCAATGTTAGGATTGGTTCAAAGTGGACTCTCTGGTTTGTGGAGGCAATTTTCATGCAAGAGAATGGCACTTAGCTGTTGGATTTTGGCCCGGGTTTTTTAGAATCATTTTATACCTTGGCAGCTAACTTGTTTAAATGTGATGGGGGGGGGGGGGGGAGAAAGGGAAAACAATAACTCAAAAGGTAATAAATCCAATTTAATTGAAACGGTTGTCTTTTTTGGCACATACACATACAGAGGCAGAGAAGTAATTATTTAACTGGAACTCCAAAAACAAAGTAACTTTTTCATATAACATACAGCATTAAGCAGTTCACACTAGGTATAAAATAGTTACCTCTTAATAAAATGCACATTTGTTATAGAGCATATAGAAAAGTTTGCATCTGAGTTGGCTTGCCCTTACATCAACTATTTGACTTTTATGTCATAATTTTCTCTGCCATTAGAAGAAAACAAAAATGCAAAGTAATTCAGAGCTCTCTTTTTGGGCACAGTATTGATCTAATTCTGGTCACTAAGGAAAACAGCCCAAGTTCAAGGTTTGGAATAGGGAACATGAGTCTTGGAGACACAGACAAACAGGCTGAGGTCTGATCAGCGTTTATTTTTGTTAACAGTGTTAAAATGAATTCTCCTCAAGCCAGGCTGGCTTTTTGGAATAAGTCTTAGTTTGCCTATCCAGCCCCAGAAGAGGATCGACCTGAGCTAGATCACCCAGGATGTTTGCTTATAATCCCAATGAGGAGGAAAGAAAATGCAGATGGGAATAGGGA
The DNA here is from genome assembly GCF_036321535.1 of Camelus dromedarius. Lineage (NCBI taxonomy): Eukaryota > Metazoa > Chordata > Mammalia > Artiodactyla > Camelidae > Camelus > Camelus dromedarius. The sequence continues at coordinate 55,771,243 of NC_087438.1, forward strand.
ATTTTTCTCTGCTCGTTCCATTTCTGTATGTATGAGACACATCTATGTGAGAAAGGCTCTACCATATTCTCGTAACTCAGAACTGATTTACTGAGGAGAGACCTCGTCCTAACATTTAGCTTTAGTGAAAAAAACTACATGATTAAACCTAAAATCAATGATTTATTTTTGATACTCTTTCTCCCCGCAAGTGATGTTAAATAAGGCTGTAAAGAATTCAGGAGGAAACAAAGAAAGTTGTTCAGAAAACTGGAGTTTCCTTTGCTAAGTCAGTTTGGCAGTAACATGGAACAAAATCAAAGCATCCTAGCCAAAATAAATCTGCACAATGGAGCAATCAGATATGAGGTAATAGTGCGACATGCCTGTGGGTATCAGACATTCTTATAAAAACCACAGACCTAAAATGTGGTCCTGCACCATTAAGCCACAGTTCTGCCAAGCAACAACACAGAACATGGGTTTTAAATCACTGTTGGGAGCCAAATGCAGTTCCCACCCAAAACAATTAAATCTTTTAGCAGAGGTCTGAGTCTGGGCAGCTTAAGGCCTGAGAATTACTTTGGTGGCAGGGAATCAGAATCTCATTTCAGTGTGAAAATGAGATGGTTATTGTTCAGATCAGGAGGAAATGTCAGCTGCAAAAAACACGGCGGTCAAGGGACTTTGATGGCTTATAGTGATGTTTGTTGACTTAGCATTAAAAAAGGGTCAGCTAAGAAATTGGTAACTTCTTTCTGATCGCCTCATAGATCATTTTATAATGTTCATTTTTACTGACTAGAAAAATAACTCATGCTCACTCTAGGGAAGCTGGAAAATACGTAAGAATATGTAGAATGAAATACTACTTTAGTCTCATATCACTCAGATATAAATTTTATAATAGTTTACTGCATTTCCTTTTGGCCTTTTGCATACACACATACACACAGAGCTGCATCTGAGTATGTATAGTATTTTGCTTTTTATTTTAACTTAACATTTTTAGTACTTCCCATCTCCTTTTATAGTCTTTAAATATAAGATATTTAATGATTATATAACGTTCAATTTGTCTAGCTATATCATAATTTATTGAATATGTTTGCTGGATAGATTTTTTTCCCCATTTACTACTAGTATAAATAATAGTTTACATAAAATGTTCACATTTCTGATTATTTTTTAGGATGCATTTTATAAGTGGAATTATGAGGTCCAAGGGAGAGATTCTTTTTTTTTTTTTAGTGGAAGTATAATTGATTTACAGTGTTGTATTAGTTTCTGGAGTGATTCACATACGTGTGTGTATATATTCTTTTTCATGATAGGTTATTACAAGCTATTGAATATAGTTCTTTGTGTATGATATGTATTGCCAACTGTTTTCCAGAACAGTTATTTACTTCTACTGACTTTGCCTGTGTTCGTCTGTCTTGTTTACTGTTTGCCAACAGCAAGCAACATCCTCGATCAGGATGGGTGTGGAAAGGGAAGAATGCAGGGAACTCTGTGGTTCATTATTTCTAAGTATCAAATTAATTATTAAACAACACCAGGATGGGCAAGACATAGCTCCTGGCACTGAGGATATGGGAGTAAACAAAAGAAACCCAAATTCCTGTCCTCAATGAACTTATACTCTACTAAGGAGGAAAAAATACAATAAATAAGTAAAGTGTATAGGCTATTAGAAGGTAATAAATGCCATAGAGAAAAATGAAGCAAGGAAGGGAGACGGGCAGTGTGGTAGAGACAGGGAAGGGAGAGCATTGCACTGTTTGCACATGGTGTTGGGATTCTAGATAATTTTCCACCTGGTTTCCCGTAAGAGGTTAGTTAGAAAGTAGGCTAGAAAGTGTTGCGCTCCAAAATCCAGATTGAGTATATGAGGCTCTCTGGAATCCTTCATCATAAAAACTACCAAATGTAGATCTTTGTTAGTTTTAAGGGATTCATATTCTTTTGTTTATTATTTTAATTTAATTTAAATTTTTATCCTGCTTTAATTCATCTGTTAAAGACAGCTTGGTTATGCAGCAGCAGCAGGCTGAACGTGACTTTTATATCTGCTTTGTTGCTCCAGTTCCTCTTCTATTATCTGCTAAGGGAGAGTAGCAAAAAAAAAGAAAGAAAGAAAGAAAGAAAGAAGAAACAAAGGCTTGGTGGGTGGAGGGTGAGATGATAAGGAAAGGGAAATAAGCAAGGAAAAGGAAAATAAAGAATTAGAAACCCAGTTCAGAACAAATGTCACTTCCTGGTTGCAGGGAAACCTGCCAATCAAAGAGTGCTTTGGTGACAATGATCCTCTGAGCATCCTTCCCAGGGCCATCTAGGGGGTTGACTCAGTGGTGCCATTCAGGCCACTAGAGTTGGATTTAAATCCGTATAATTTCTGGATTTCCACCAGAGAAATTAAAACACCCAGCATTCTGTGTTTGCGGGGGGAATCTTTATTAAACTTCCTTTGGTTCTTTGCAATTTTATTACTTCTCAAGGCCTCTTTTTTTACCAGCAGGAACCTCATCTCCTATCTTAATGTTGACGTGATTGAGGTGTATTTCAAAGCAGAGCTAAGCAAAGAGACTGAAGGAAAAATAGAAGGTCTCTTAATCCTGAGGTTTTCAAACTTTAGGTCTTCTTCTTAAAAGTTATTTTATCAAAGATCTAGCTTTTTATCATATTTTAAAGTTTTAAAAACCACATTTTTTTTCTGAGAAGAAAGAAAAATTGGAGAGATTCTCTAGTATATTTATCATACCTTTTTAAAAAGACATAAAAATAGCCATGATGCTGGTGGGAATAACTAGCAGGACCATTTTTTGGCTTACTCTGAATGTGGAACAGTTGCCTTAACTCTTACGTACCATTCTTTCTTCTCTGCCTTTATCTTTTTCAAATAAAATCTCTTAACTCATTGTTGTAACCACAGATTTATTTTAACTTTAATTCAAGAAAAGACTAATAGATCTGTAGGGGCAGAAGAAATAGTCACCTTAGACATTGTCACCTAAATCTGAATCTGTATTTCTTCCATATGAAGGAAGTTTGTCTCCACCAGTCTGGCCAGTATTAGATGTGATGCAATACATGACAGTAGGCCAAACGTATCGGGAAAGTGATACTCAAGTAGAGCCAGAAAGACACTGAACAAAACTGACCCTTATCCCATTCTAGTTAAGAGGAGGCTGGAGGCTAGGAAACTGCTCTCTTGTTTATAGTCCAGTGTTATTTTCATCTCACCAAAGTTTGTTATTTTTGAATAGGCATAGGGACCGTGTTTTTTAATATAATTATTGGTTGATATAGAGACAAACTTTAAGGTAAGAAAAAGTTGAATGTATATATATGAGTCTTGAGTGTTTAACAGTTCTAAGGTTCACATTACTCCAAGTCTTGCTGAATAATTGTTAGAGATAATGCAGATGCAGTACCTGGAAGAGGGCTTCATCCATTGCAGGTGCTAAATAAATGACATGTATTACTGTGATGGAAGACGAAAGACTTTTCAGATTATATATTATTGCTCAGTCTGGGGAATCAAGAGGTACCATTAAAGATATAGATGTTAAGGAAACCAGTAGAAAAACATCAGATCAATAAAATTCCTTTTAACTATCTGAACATACATTACATAAAGGAAAGCAAACATATATTTATAGTAAGATGTTTTTAAAGCATTATCTTGTATGTCAATATGCATACATGTGATCAATGTTCCTAAGAGAAAACAACTTCCAGATTAGATCGTAAAGCAAAACACAACTGGATGGTGCACAGAGGAATCATAGCTAAAACAGAATTACACAGAAGATTGAATTTTTATAAAATGATGAGTATAGGCATATTGGGCAAATACAAAAACTAAATCAAGCAAATATGTCAATTGTTTTAACCCAGTAAATGAATTTTGATGAAAACAATTACATTAAATAAGACAAAGAAAGGTACTTTATAGTAATAAAATATTAAAGAAGGAATAAACATTTTATTGCACTGTGCTTACAAGTACATACAATTATATGTGCACTTTAGGGCTGGAAGAAAATATAATAGATTAGAGTGATGAGATTATGATTTTTTTTCCTCTAGTTCCACTTCCATTAATGCTATTATAATTAATACTAATGACGTGGTTAAATTTCTTAAATTGAGCATTGATTATATATTTAGAAAACTAGGATAAGTAGCACAAAATTCCTCAGATACGTCTCATTGCCAAAGGCAAAAAAAAAAAAAACATATTTGTTGAAGAGAGACTTTGAGATACATGTGTTTTCCACTCAGAGTGTGAAAAATCTTTTTCCTTACCACCAAAATTATTTCAGCTAGATGGTTCAACAGAAATGGCTGAGTCCGCTGTAATTTGATTGTGCCCCGGTCGCTCTTACAATTTGCTACTCTTTAACTGTCAGTAGTTAGTTATCTTCTCTCTCCACTTTTACAGCAATATGAGAACTGGAGGCCCAACCAGCCAGACAGCTTCTTTTCTGCTGGAGAAGATTGTGTTGTCATTATTTGGCATGAGAATGGCCAGTGGAATGATGTTCCCTGCAATTACCACCTCACCTATACCTGCAAGAAAGGAACAGGTAATGATTACCCCATTAGTAAGGTATATTTAGTCTGCATTTCAATTAACAAGTAAATTCAGGAAGAATAAACATCATTCTTTAAGGCATAAGCTGGATATCATGTATGGCATCTCTTACTGCTCTAGAATATTATGCTCTTTCAATATAATTGAAAAGTTTGTTTTCAGTAGTGATTTCAGCTTGGATTTCAAGTGCTTAAGATAACAATGTAGACTTTATGTAGAAAAACTCCCTGGTAGTATTTTCAAGAAAAACAACTGCAAGCCCGAGGATCTATAGACCTATTTATTTTGATGAAGAGAACATTTAAAAAAAAAATTGTCAACATTAAAAAATTGGGATCTGCCATAAAATAATGTGGATTTTTAACTTAAAAAAAAAAAAGAACACTTGGTGCCATTTGGCCCATGTTCACATTTATCAGCGGTTTGAAGCACTGCAGCTGAAAACCACTGCCCTCCCTTGGTGGGGACTGGGGTCTCCAGTTCATTGAAGCCCTCATTCCAACCTTCCCTCCTTTTAAGTTACACTGCTGGTCTTCATAGGCATTCAACTTTTTCAGTCATTTCCTTCGGAGCTCAATCTATGCTTATAGACCATAGAACAAAAAATGGCATCCCTGTAGCTACTATTGAATAGTGATGAGATTTTCAAGATACCAAAAAATAAAAATATTTGTAATGTTAAGTTCTACAGTGAGGAGAATTGCTTAGTTGACATTGAACATAGAAAACTAAGAAAGCTGATTTTTGAAAGTGTTAATCATTGACCAATATGTTTGAATTCTAAGGCGTGTTTATCAACTTATTCCTTAAAAAAAATAGGAATTCCATAAAATTTTTTAAACCTCTTTGCAATTGATAATGGTGTTAGAATGTGAATATTTAGTCTCTAGACCCAGACTTTACCCACTTCAAATTAGAGTACAAAGTGAAAATGCAAAATACAAAATCCATTTGACTTACTTTTGAATATATTAAAAAAATACACACTTTGTAGATGTCTTAGGAGAGACAAACACCATTGAAAAGTTCAGTTCTATCAAAAGAAGGAGAACACTAAGGTACACAAAGTTCAGATGAAACCTAGCTGTTATTTGTGGCTACTTCACTCTGCTCTTCTTTTCTCGAAAGTAGAATTTATTCTGAATATCCTCTCTATGTGAGCATCTCTCCTGACTATGTGTGTTACTTCAGCACTTATGCGATGGGACTTGTGAAAATAGCAAATCAAGTATTTGCTATTTCCCCTGTTTCTAGTGTAAGAAGGCTTTAATGAATTGTTTGTCTTTATCCAAATGTCGTGTTTGCCTTCTTAGATCTCTAAATGTTCCCTGGAGTCATGCTTTTCATTTTGTGATCCAAACATTCTTATGCTTCCTATGTTATTTTTCCCTATACCAGTGTTGCTCAAGAGCAGCACTATTGACATTGGGTCAGACAGTTCTTAGTTGTGGGAGGCTGTCCTGTGCGTTGCAGAATGTTTAGCATTAAATGCCAGCAGCATTCTCCTCCACTCCTCATCCTTCTCCTTTGTCTTTTGACAACATCTGTGTCTCTAGCCATTGCCAGCTATCCCTGGGGAAGGAGGGAGAGGAGGAAACCTGCTCCAGGTTGAGAACCACCTGTCCTATAACTACAGAGGGTTCACACAAGCAACGTCATGGTATACATTTCGCAATGGGGAAAGACATTTACACAACATTAGCTCTACCTTATTAATGGAAAAGAAGACCTAAACAGAACAGTTCATGTATTTTATCTCCCTACTGTCTGATTTTTATTTATGTAGACTTTATTCTTTATTAATCAGTACTCTGGAGAATTTTATGAATTTGATAAATGTCTCTAGACTTTTATAAAAGATAGTCATTTCTCCTTTCAGATAGTTTAGACGTCTTTAAACATAGAGACGTAAGTAGTTTTAATTAAATACTTGCAAAGAAGAATTATAATATAAAATAATATAAAGAATTATAATATAAAATAATATATATACAAAAGGCATTTTTTTAATAAAGAAAAAAAGAACACCTCAGTGCTTACTACCCACACATCTTTGGAGCATCCTGTGAGTTCTTTCCAGTCCCATCCATTTACTTCCCAATTCCAGCAGTAGAAAATGACTTAATTCCCTTACTTTTCTCTTCAGTATTACCACAGATGCTTGTACCTATAAACAAATCATTCAATTTTGCATAATTTTGAACTTTATTTAAATAGAATCATATTGTTTGTATGTTGTGCCTTGCTTTTTTTGTTCAGCATTATGTTTGTGAGATTTATTCATGTTGATGCATGTAGCTGTATTTTTTCATTTTGGCTGCTGTATAGTATTATAGTGTATGACTACATGACATATTATTTATCATTTCTCCTGCCAGTAGACATTTGGGTTATATTCAGTGTTTTTGCTTTTATACATGATGTTTCTACGAATATTCTTGAACTTGTTCCTGGTAGACCTTTGCAAGTTTCCATAGGGTGTTTTTCCAGGAGTGAAGTGCTGAGTCATAGGATATATGTACCATCAAACTTACTAGAAAATGCCAAATTATTTTCCAAAGTGGTTGTACCAATTTGCATTCCCACCAGCAATGTGTGACAGGTCCTGTTACTCCACATCTTCTCCAACATTTGGTATTATCGGACTTTGAAATTTTTGCCAATCTGGTGGGTATAAAATGTTCTCTCTTGTGATTTAATTTACATTTTCTTGGATACTTCTCCCTGGATTTCTTTTCATATACTTATAGGTCATTTATAGCTCTTCTTTTGTAAAATTTCTGTTCATGTTTATTGCTTATTTTTAAAATTGATTTCTTCTTTATATATTGATTTGTAGCAGTTTTTTTAAAATGTCCTGTTTACTAATCCCTTAACAATTATATGTTGCACATAACTTTTCCCAGTTTGTAGCTTGTCTTTACTATGGCATTTTTTGATGAACAGAATTCTTCATTTTATTGAACTTTTCTTTATGGTTTTGACCTTTTTGTGTCTTAAAAAATCTTTACCTACCCTAAAGTCAGAAAGATATCCTATGTTGTTTTCTAAGGTTTTGATAGTTTTGTTCTTTACATTTATATATTTAAACAATCCAGAATTGATCTCCCATGTATTCTCTGAAATAGGGAACCATATGAATACCCAGTTGTCCAAGTGAAAAAATGACCCTTTCCCTACTTGCTCTGCCACGTTGCTTTTGTCCAAAATCAGGCATATATATGTGGGTCTATTTCTGGTCTGTTTGCCTGTCCTTGCCACTACTACACTCCTTGAATTAGTGTAACTTTATAATTAATATTCCTTTATAAATAGTTTTGGAAGAAATCTATACATTGCTTTCCTCTCAAATTTAAAGACAACTCTTAGTCAGAATCAAGTATAATAAGTTATCTAATTGATAATTTTTAACCTTCTTTACCACTTGGTCTCATTCTATCTGATGCTTGCTAGTATCTGGACCCTAGTATAGGCCATATCACAATAAAAGAAATACAGATATCCAGATTGGAGCTATCATTAAACTTTATAGTAGTGTAGATTATTAATTGAAAATGACATATTACTATAGAAATCTCAGTTTATCTTCTAGGAATTTATAAAGATCAAATACATGCACAAATATTTCTAATTTCTTAATTATGGATAGTATGCCTTTATAATCTATTTTTAGATTATGTCTATCTGAGTGACAATTTCTTATATGAATAAAAAGATATGCTTGGATTATGTCTCATTAAAGACAATTTTGTTTGTTATGAGGTCATTTCCAATCTGTTTTGTCAGGCAGAAGTAAATTAAAGGAGCTAAAGATTTAAGTTAAACCTACATTGTCACTGCAAAAAAATATGGTTGTAAACAGCCTTTGAATATGTAAATAAATTTAATATTTGTAAACTTTTAATATTAAGATGTTGACATCCAAACACCTTGGTATCGAGGTTTCTGGTAATCATTCTCCCATTGAAGATTTGCATTTTTTCATGAGAGAATATGTCATGCTCTCGTGGGCCTTATGATAGAATTCTTAAAATCAGATATGGATAGGAAATGTAGTTTAGGGAAATTATATTTAAATTAAGGTATATTTTTCTTAGAGGTATGTAGCAAAACACAATCACTTAATAAAAGTCAATTTTAAAGTTGATCATTTAAAACAAGTACACTAATTTTAAATGAAACTATATTAATACAAATTCAGTTGAATCAATTTTCCCAGCTTCTTGAATTCTAAAATTGCAAGGTTTCTTTTACTATTTCCTTTTTATTATTTATACCATTGCTAAGTTTGTAGATATTTAGAATTTTTTATTGTAAGTTAAAAATGATGATCAAATATTTCAAGATTTGTCTTCATTTACCCTTCCCAAGAGTTGAAATATTTATAAGGTAATTGCAAAATTGAAACATGAATACTATGTCCTGACTTGCTCCCTATCTCCACACAGAAGACAGGAAAGAGCAAAGAAACATAGTTGGATTTGGAAATATTTTATTTATACTGAAGAGTCCATATTTTATCTACATTTTGTCCATATTTTTAAGCTATGATGTTACTAAAGATTGTAAAATCTTCAGTGAGGTGACAGTAATAGTTAATTGTTACATATCCATTATTATTCAAAGTGAAGGTGAGTAATACATAAAAACTTTGGGGTGGTGATAAAGGCAATACCACCAGGCCACATGATGGCATGAGATAGGTGCTTTTAAATTTGGAATTTTCTCAGAAAAGTGGCCTTTCCAAATGGACAGATGGATGTGTAACCAGTTAGCTCTATGGTTGCTTTAAAAAAACACAATTCAAGATGACAGAAATATGAGATTCAAACTAGGCCCAGAGCCTCAGTATTTAGTTTTGTCTTGAAAATTTTCAGTTTCTTAATCTAGCTGATTGTCTTTGGTGAAGTTGCTTGTTTGGGTATCACAGAGAGGGAAAGGGGGGGGGGGAAGACAGACTCTTACTAATAGAAATATCGAGATTATTTGGAAGTAACCCAATTTGCTTTTCTTTAGTTGCTTGCGGCCAGCCCCCTGTTGTAGAAAATGCCAAGACCTTTGGAAGGATGAAACCTCGTTATGAAATCAACTCCCTGATTAGATATCACTGCAAAGATGGTTTCATTCAGCGCCACCTTCCAACTATCCGTTGCCTAGGAAATGGAAAATGGGCTATGCCTAAAATTACCTGCCTGAACCGTAAGTGGTCCTTTAGAAAGAGTGGACAACCGTGCTATAACAACCACTAGACACCTTCAATTTACGGCTACGGTATTGGTAGTTTAGGGTATGGAGCAAGTAATATTGTTGTGTTTTCTTTCTTTCTTTCTTTCCTTCCATGTAGCATCTACATACCAAAGGACTTATTCTAAGAAATACTTTAAAAATTCCTCATCAGCAAAGGACAATTCAATAAATACATCAAAACATGATCACCGTTGGAGCCGGAGGTGGCAAGAGTCAAGGCGCTGATCCCTAAAATGGCGAACATGTGTTTTCATCATTTCAGCCAAAGTCCTAACTTCTTGTGCCTTTCCTATCACCTTGAGAAGTATTATCAGTTGGTTTGGATTTTGGGACCAACCGTCCAGTCCTTTTGGGTTGCTGTGCTCCCCAAAATATTTTCAATGAAAGTTCTAGCATTCAAAAAGAAAGCAAACGAAATGAAAGAAAACGAGGGCAGAAAGTAACCACTTCCAGCCTATCTAATTTCTTTAGTTTTCTATTTGCCTCCAGTGCAGACCATTTTATAATGTATACCAGCCTACTGTACTATTTAAAAAGCTCAATTTCAGCACCAATGGCAATGTAAATAAGATGATTTAATGTTGATTTTAATCCTGTATATAAAATAAAAAGTCACACTGAGTTTGGGCATATTTAATGATGATTATGGAGCCTTAGAGGTCTTTAATCATTGGTTCGGCTGCTTTTTGTAGTTCGTTTAGGCTGGAAATGGTTTCCCTTGCCCTTTGTCAGCAAGACTGAGGACGGCTTTCCCTGGACAACTAACAGAGTTTTATAGGTCGCTGCACCGTCTCCACCACGGGTGCGGTTGGCCTGCATGTGATGCTGAATCCTGCCTAACAGGATCCCAACGGAACTGGAGACTGCAACATGCAACTCTTTTTTTTGCTGCATTCCTTTTTCTTCACTTACAAGAAAGGCCTGAATGGAGGACTTTTCTATGACCAGGAGCATTTTTTAGGGGTCAAAGTGCTAATTATTAACGCAACCAGGTCTACTTTTTAATGGCTTTCATAACACTAACTTGCAAGATTACAGATCAACACGTTTCAAGTGGATCTAGACTTAGGGCTCTGGAGGGAGGGGGATTGTTAAAACAACACCACACGTTCAAAGAAAGAAATTTTGTATATATAACCATTTTAATCTTTTATAAAGTTTTGAATGTTCATGTATGAATGCTGCAGCTGTGAAGCATACATAAATAAATGAAGTAAGCCATACTGATTTAATTTATTGGATGTTATTTTCCCCTAAACCTGAAAATTGACATAGTATGCTAAGTGTTTTTCAGTGTTAGCCTTTATACTTCCCTCACACAGTTTGGAACTATATAATCTAGGTACTTTGTCCCTGATTAAATAATGTGATGGATAGAATGCATCAAGTGTTTATTATTCAAAGAGTGGAAAAGTGTAGAGCTTTTGGCAAATGGTGTTGGCCCATTCTAAGCAAGGAGCATATATATATAGACATAGTGTGGGCATTTCTTCCTGTTAGGTGGAGTGTGTGTGTTGAAACGTCTCCTTATCTCTTCCCACTGTTTTTTCCCCCTTAATTTGAATAAAGTGACTGCTGAAGATGACTTTGAATCATTATCCACTTAATTTAATGTCTAAAGAGAAACCTGTAATGGAAAGAAAGCATTTAGGAGTCTACCCCTAATTTTAGTTAGAAAGATCTTGAGAAGACAACAAATAAAATGCGAATAGAAAAAGAGCAAACCCAACGTGGATTCTTTTTCGCAATACCTCTTTTGGCTTAGAAGGCACGAGGTAGCTACAATCACACACAATGTCTTTAGGCGAGTTCCCTTGGTTGCTGCGTGAAATGTGATCCACCTTTGGGTGTTGTAGAGCACAGAACAACTCTGTGTCAACCTCTTAGGTTTTAATTTTTCCTCTTTGATTACAATGCACATAATACGTTCCTGTATTTATGTTATAACGTGTATAGTGTAAAATGTGAATGACTTTTTTTTTTTTTTTTGTGAATGAAAATCTAAAATCTTTGTAACTTTTTATACCTGCTTTTGTTTCACCAAAGAAACCTAAAATCCTTCTTTTACTATACTGTGACTGGTCTGGTTATTTACAACTTTAAATTCTAATGTGCACCAACATTTTTACATTCTAGTTCTATTACAGAGTCCAAGCTGCTGGCTTGGATGAAATGATTTTGTGGCTATCAGAGAGATGATTATATATGTCCCTGCAAAAAACTGAGATAGTAATTCTGATAATGTTCACATCTACATACTTAAGCATTAATCTCAAATATTAAAGAAACATGCAATAGGAAAAGTGATATCTTACATTTGTAGAATGCTTCCTATGAATCAGGCCCAGTGTTTTATGTGCATCACCTCCCAAAAAGCCTAAGAGAGAGGCTGTTACTGTCTGACTGATAAGGGATCAAGCACAGAGAACTTAAGTCATTGGTCCCAGGTCATATAACATAGTTTGTTTATAGTGGATACAAGTAATCTCCAGAGCCTGCATGATATTCTCAAGAAAAATATAAAATATTATGTTCCTAATTGTTACACTTTTAGGTGGTTAGTTTACTGATTAAAAGATCATATCTAAATACTGATCAGAAGATGTCAAAAACACCAAGGTCCTGTCCATCCAGATATCCATCCCTCCCTTTATTTTTATTCATTCACTATTACTAAGTACTTCCTGTGTATCAGGGACTGTACTAGGCCCTGGAAACTCAGCAGTGAATGAGCCAGACAGGTCTTTTACAACGTTATATTTTTATACTGGATGTATCCCATGAGCGTTATTTTACAGCACATTCTATTCAGTATCTTTATTGATACTTTGGAAGAACAACTCCGTTATAGGTTCTGCAGTTGTATAGAAGATATCATAAAGGACAAAGGTGAGTGGAAATTTGTTTCGAAGCTTCTTTCCTAGAATGTCAAACCTCTATGGGAAGTTGGGCCCGGACAGATGCCGAAGACTTTTTTTTTCTCCTTGCTAAGCTTGTCCTTTTAATGGGCAATTTGTCATATCTTTATAAAGAACTTTAAACAGAAATGACCCAAGGGAGTATATAAGAATTTGCATTACTTGTGCATATACAACCTTATTAGATGCTTATAAATCTATCAAATAAATTTTTATTGATCTAGGTCAATTAATGGAGTTTGTGGGATGTTCCATCACCCAGAATACCGGGATAGAGTGGGAAGTTTAAGGAGACTCGGCACTACTCAAAGTCAGCCAGAAGTGGTTTTCCATTTATTTCTAAAGGCTAAGTGGTCTGTGTGGAAGAATGTGTCCCTACCACAGGGTGCTGTACAAGAAATGGTGGTCTTCTGGGGTAGCTGAAATGGAAAAGAGGTACGAGAGACAGTATAGGGAGAAGTACATCATTTTAATGTGATGGCAAGTAGAACTTTGCTCTTCTCAGGTGAATTTTCAATACAGTACAGGAAGTGGGAGCTGGATTACCCCTGAGCTAATAGTCTGGAAGTCATATACCATGCAAAATAAAGTTATGGAGTTTGAAAATGGGTAGAAAAAAAATATAGTAAGTTGCAAAATAGTTGAAAGTTGATTTTGTGCACGGCCTGTGCGTGTCTCCCAAGAGAAGAATCTACAAGAGAAAATGTATTTTAGATAAAAACAAAAGTTGTTATTATCAAGTGACTAAAGATTCAGTGGTGACTTCAACATTTTTAATCTGTTTCTTTTTATGTTTCCCAATATTACAAATGTAGTGAAGTGGTTTTGAAGGAAAAGGCCGCAGCGATGTTTCTGTGCTGATATTTGTGCATCCTTAGTTTTTATTGTGCTGCAGTTTCCATTTGCTTAAGCAAACCAGAATTCACCCAAATGATTCTTTTCTAAAACAAGTCTAAAGAGAAAGTTTATAAAGGTCTTTGAATGAGTCATTCAAGATTGTATAATCTTTTCCCATTATTACTCATTTCTGTATGTTTGGATCCCAGCTGGACAAGAAAGAGCAAATGCCAAACAAGAACAAGAATGGTTTCTGCTGAGATGTTAACAGAATAAGCAAAGCCTGGGTTTTAATTGGAATTTAATTCAGAGTTCTGAGTCCATCAAATGATCCCTGCTGAAGATTAAAAGCTGATTGCCTCAAGGCAGTAAGTCTTAAATGATCTTTGATAGTGTTTAGGCTAAAATAAAATTGTAAACTATGTACTCATCACATTTTAAGTTGTCAACAAAAATTGTTTTCATTGTAAAGTAAAACAATTATAAAGGATTTTATTTTCAGCATATTTTAAATATTGCCATTCTAAAATAAACATGTAACATCACTCTTTTAAATATGTTCAGTGGACTCTAAATACCATAATGGTTTGATTCCCACTGTCATCCATACAAAAAAAAGAAAAATACTCTTCTAATAATAAGACACTTTATGTTTTTCTTATTTTTGAACTTATAAAAAATTTAAGTTTCCCCCATGGAATTATATCCAAGTATCATACATTTATATGCTTGAAAGTCTCCTTTTGAGTAAACTATCAACATACATACATCAAAATTTATACTATCAAGTTGAAAATTAATTTTTCTCCTGTAAACATAAACATAGAGGTATAAAATTAAAAGTCTTCTCCTGGATTGAGTTGTCATTGTAATTTACAGATATACAATTGAACAAAACAATATTATGCTCTTATAAAATTTAAAAGCTAATTATACAAATTGTAAAATTTTAGAAGAAATATTTTTCAATGAGATGCTTAGGGTTGTTTTTCCCAATTCACATTTCCATAAGTAAGTACTACTAAAAAGTAAAATGTGTTATGGCTTAGCATCCATTCCATTCCTATTTTGTTTTTTATATATTTAAACTTTGAGAAAACTTATTCACATAAATAAGTAAAGGGAAATGATAGTTTTATATGCAATGCTACTCTTTTTTTTTTTTTTCACTTCTTGCTGAATTATATGCCAAAAATCAAATAGTGGTCTGTCAAAAATTATTTTCAGTTACCTTTCAGTTCAGTTACCTTCTTACCTCAATGAAGTTCTTCCTAAAATTTTTTGGTAAACCCCTGACTTAAAAAAAGGATTTGATTTGAACTCTGTAGCCAGAATCATTCATATTGATTCATCCTTTTGCTTGTTCACAGTTTTTACATCCCATGTGAATGCATCCTAAGACTCAGGATGGATGAAAGGGGTGTTTGATGCTGTGGTTGTTTTTTATGAAGTGAGAGAAGGGCAATTGTCTAAAGCCTTTGGTTTTCAAAACTTGTTCGCAGAAACAATAGTGTTAGCATCACCTAGGCACTTGTAAGGAATGCAAATCCTCGGACCCTACCCTATTGAATAGAAGTTTCAGGAATGAGGAGAGCAATCTGGGTTTTCACAAGCACTCCAGATGCTTCCGATGAATTCTAAAGTTTAGAAGAACTGGTATAATGAGGATGCAAATGTAAAACCAACGACCTCCACCCCAGACACCTTTAAAGGCAGATGAATTTTATGGGGAAAAGGCCAGATAAAAGTTGAAGTTCTGAAAATTGCTTCCTTTTGAGTGCCCATGTACCCCCTAGAGAGTCTGGGGGTACTCCCAAGGTAAGCAATCCTGGCTTGGAGACCACTGCTTTAAGATATGCAGTCCTTAAAGCATTTTAGATTTTCAGTACATTATCTGTCTGTATTTATTAACAAGGGAACAGTAGAAGACTAGAAATGCTCTCTGACTTAATGGGACATAGGTTTGCCCCTCCAGATACACTTTCCACCCTTCTCTACCTGCTTCATGCTCTGGGAGATTGACTGTGTAGACTATTCCTCTTGGATTCAGCCATGCGGAGCAACGTAGGATATCAGAGCAAGAGAGGAGAGTAACTTGAGTGTGTGTGTCCCCTTGGGTCCCACCCAATCCTGTGGAATTGCCATGGGCTGCTTGTAGCCCTACAGCAAAGTCATTAACTCCTAGCACGCCCCCATCTCCACATATTCCTCTTTGCCTCTGGTTCCCTACTGCTGTCTCTCCCTGACCCTTCAGGACTGAGGCAGTAAGAGCTCTCCACTATTATTGGCCCGGGGTACCACACTATAAATTGTGATTTCCTTGAGCTGCCCATCCGTGTATATAGTCCTTTTGTTAAACTCTCTTCAACTTACCCAATTTGATTGTGTTATCTGTTTCCTGCTGGATTCCTGACTGACAAGGGTATTTAGATACATTTCTTTGGGAAAATTACAGAAGTAACCCAGTCTCTATCAATCAGACGACCGGCATGCTACAGTCTGGAAGCAACCACATTGGTCCTCTTGGTTTCTTCCATAGCATCTTATTGTGGGCTTTTGTGAGGTTATAGCTTTCATCCTTCCTCACAACCACTAAATGCTAAACATGTGATTGTTGCAGCTGCCAGCCATCTTTCTGCCTCAGCTGTGCATAAACATAGCCACACTGCAGACTGGTTGGTCCTGAGGCTATGTTCTCTGGCTTGGTTTCCAAAATTAAATGTGACACTCTTCAGCTTGAAATCACAATCAAGTTCAAAATTCAATGTTTGCCTTATAATAAGGAGCAAAGAAAAGAGTAGGGGTCAAGTTATACTTGTATATAACTTTCTCTGAGACCAACCCCCAATATTTTTAAAGCTTTATGGCTACACATGGGGAAAGCAGAAAGAGAAAGGAAGGGAGACCGCTATTTTAAAGCTGCCAGACCATTTTATTTCTCTGGGTAGAGGTCTGTCTCTATCTTTCAGAGAAGATGTTTTCCCCTTTTGTGTTTGGAGGAGCCACCCCAGGCAGTCTGTAAGCTATATGAGTGCAAGACCAAGCTCCTACTTTGCAATTAATTGGTTTAAAAAAAAAAAAAAGACGCTGAGTTACTCTGCATTAAGAAGTAGACGTTCCCTTCTCATACAAAGTGTATCTTTTAGGTAAACTTTTACTTTAAGAAATATTCTGTTTATTTTCTCTGGGGTCTCGATTCCAAAGAGTGGAAAATTGTTGGCAGAAGGGCCTTCCTGTGTTGAGGAGGGAAGCCGGTTTCAGCAACCTGGCAGCAGATGTGCTGAAATTAAGAGAAACCTCTAGTCTAGACACGTGGAGGGGCTGGTATTAACTCTGGACATTGTTGATAAAGTGCTCAGTTTTAAGAGTTGCTTAGCTGTGTTAGAACTTTTTACATTTCGTAATGTCCTCAGCATAGCTGTGTTAAGTTAGGGCTTAACTGAGCTTTTCAGAATGAAGGGCTGGGCCATGCTCTCGTATGGAAGTGGAGAGGTAAAGCAATCAGCAGCAGGCTTAGGGAGCCAGGTAAGGATGGCATGATGTGGTCTGGAGTCATATGCCTAGTACCAGAAGGCTAGCTGGGGTCAGAGTGACATGCAAGGTGGGTTTATGGGACAGCGTAGTGTGCTAGGAATGCTTGAGGAAAGGAGTCTGCTAAAATTTTTCAATTTTTCTGTCAAGTAACAAGTGGTCTTGGAAATATTGCTTTAGCACTAAAGGGTAGTGCAATTTCTGAAAACTAATTTTGGGAACATCTGTTTGCACAGGCTTTCTTTGAAATAATATCTTCATTGTGTAATATGTGGAATACTTGGACTTTTACCATGGTGTCTCTTCTTTTTAAGATGTGAAGTAAATTAGCAGATACTTTTATTTTGTATAAGGATATGTAGGGCAAAGTGAGTAATTGGGAAATTTAAAAATGGACACCAGAAGAAAGAAAAAATGGAGCCCAGTAAAACAAGCAGAAGAAAATTAGCCAAGTAATTCTGGAAGGAGGAGTGTAATACAACAATACCATGCTTCTGGGAGCAGATTTAGGAAAGGAAGAAGACTTGCTGGGACTTTTGAGGTTGTACTAATCTAGGTAGAGCCAAAATATATCATTAAAAAGCAGGTATTGGAATTTGGTGATGCTCTGATTATATAGAAGGGTAAAAGAAAAATATTAATTATAACATTTCATGTGCAGCATTAGGGAAAATAGAAAACGACAAAACATTTGTGCTAAAAAGAGAAGACAGTTTACCTGGAAAACCAGGCAACATTTGAAGCTCACTAGCAAAGGGCAAATGTCAGTTGCTTGGGAGTTTCTAACTGTATAAGAATTAAAAACATTTAGAGTGATTTTTAATTAACTGAGGGTTTGAAAACAAAAATAACAGTTCTGTCCACTCGTAAAGGAGGAGGTTCAGGATAGAGACTAGACCAAAGGATGAGAGATGCTGAAATTACAGAGTATGAATGGACCACTGTACTGAAGCTGGAAAACATGCATCTGGGCTGAAAACAGGGTGGGCAATTAATGTTTATTGAATTATTACCTGAATCATAATTCTATTAGATACCATAAAAACACTTTTTAGGTCTTTGTTAAATTATGTCATTGCTCTTTTGTTCTTGCTAATTTATTACCTAAGTAATCCCTGCTCATTGTAAATGCATTGGAAAATTTAAAAGCACAAATAGGAAAGTAAATATTCAAGAGAATATTTGCCTGAGACCACTATGTTTTACTCACATGGCCTCAAAGAGAGCTCAATAACTATGTGTCGAAGGTACTATTTATTGAGTGCCAGTCACGCTCATAAGCGAATTACCATCTGTTTTCTTTCATGAGAACGTAAGCTCAGTGAGCACAGGGACTCCTCTGTCTTGATCATCACCGTGTTCCTAACACCTGCGATAGTGCCTGGCACGCAGCAGGCACTCAATAAATATTTGCTAAATGAGTGACTAAATCACCTCTCTTAATATTCACATTGATTTTACTGTCATCCCTGTTTACTGATGGAGATACAGAGGCACAGGGAGAGTACACTGACTGCCCCAGGTCTCTTAGTGCATAAGCTAGGATGTGCTCCCAGAAAGCCTGACTCTGGGGCTCATTAATACATTTGGTTGTCAATCCTTAGATAGAGGAGGAGCCTGTTGAAACTAAGGTGGGTGGGATGATGTCAATAACCCCATACTGAAATTAAGACAGAAACCCTTTTTCTCACTGTCATAGGTACCATCAAGAGCCTGTTATGTTATATTCATTGAGCAGTTCTATTAACTGGCAGCATCAGAAGCTGAAAACAAACAAACAAACAAAAAAATATGAAACCATTTGTCTCTCTGTCTCTCACCATTCTTTGCTCCAGAAATATGCCATCCACTGTTGTCTGCCTTCTACGTTAGTGGCTGAATGGTTTAGCAGATGAGTATTAGACGGGCTATTAGGATTTCTACGAAATCACGTGAGTGTTTAGAAAAATATAGCTGCAATTTATGTCTATCCAAGCCTTCAGAAATGGAGGAAATGTTAGCGTCATTTCATGTTGGATGTCAGTCCATTGTGACTTTCACTCTTGCCTATTTAACCAAAGTAAATACTTGCCCTTAGAAACAGAAGTTGCTTTGCAGCAATAGGTGAACAAATCTCAATGCAGACATTTAACTTGATCCCAGAGATCAAGAAACTATTGCATGAAATTTGCACATACAGCATTCATAGTAGTCACTGATATGTTTTTATCATGTGTCCTGAGAATATTTATGTATGTTACTATGTGAATTTTTGAAGTGAATAGAGATTAAGTAAAATAACCAACTTTTTGCTTTCAAAGGAAAGGTAGCAGGAAAAAATATGAAAATGATGTGCTCTAAGTTTTCTCAACCCTTAGAAACTTATTTAGATTTAGGCTACAAACAGAAAAGCACAGATTTATTCCTTTGTGACTCTCCTTTTCATTTATTCAACAAATATTTTTGAGCAGGAATTATTCTGTTTAATTTCTTAGATTCATTTCTGACTTCATTACATTGTTACAACAATAGCACAAATCTCTTCTGGTTTTCAGTAGTTGCTCCGAAACTTGAAACATTTTCAGCTGTCCATTAGTGATTTGGAAGTAAAGTAAAGTAAAGCATAGTAAAGCAGGCTGTGTTGGCAACTAGAAATAGCCTGTGAGTTCAGAATGAAAATAAATGGGGTAGGAGGGAAGATTTGTACTCCAGCAACAAGTAGTTTATTCTGTGGTAAATAAGGACCTTCTTTAAAAAAAAATTATTGAAATGTAGTTGATTTACAATGTTAGTTTCAGGTGTACACCAATGTGATTCAGTTAAACATATACATACATACATACATACATACATATTTTATTTTCAGATTATATGTTATTATAAGAAAGTGAGTATAGTTTCCTGTTCTATACAGTAGGTCCTTGTTATTTATCTATTTTATATATAATAATGTGTATCTGTAATCTCCAACCCCTAATTTATCCCTCCCCACCCTTTCCCCTTTGGTAATCATAGTTTATTTTCTTCTTGAATATATTGTCTCAAATATTTCTTTTCAAAGTCATGTCTTCTGCCATGTTGTAAGTAGATTTACAATGTACTGACATGGTGCCCAACGATGTTTTGGCCAAACTTTCTGTCCTTACCTCTCCCGGTTCATTGTTTGGGAGTTGGCAACCGTGTACCTGTGCTCCAGGTGGATGGGAGAGCCCTTGCTTAGCCTGAACACCAGAGAAAGCTCCTGAGCTGACCCTGCAGAGGGTGCACTCAGGGGAGGAGGGATTGTCAGACCCTGGGTACTAGAGCCAGATAAAGTGTGGTAGCAGGAATGCCTGAAATCAGAACATGTAGGATCAGGTTCCAGGACCTTCGTCAACCATCAAAGGAGCTTCTTGAAACTTGGTCCCACTGGGACTCACAGAATGTCGGTGGCTCCTTACGTGACCTCACTGGTGTTTATGATCTGGTGATGATGTTTGATACACCATGAAGAGATGATTCTCAAGAATCATGTTTTATGAATACATTTCTTTGGAAGTTTTGGTTTAGCTGAAAACTAAGGCAAAGGCTTTCCCTTTTGTTTCCTGGTGAGGAAGTGAGAAGACAGGGACCTACCCCATCAATGTCTACCCTTTGAGGCAGAAGCCAAAGGAACTATTTTTACTTGAGACTCTGAAACCAAGGCTTATGCAGTGCTATGCTTTAGGGGCCAAAGGTGCCCATAGTTAGAGAAAAGCAGGGGAAGTTGAGTGGCTCTAGCACAGTGAGGGCTGCAGGGAACAGACCTGGCAGCAATGGGAACGTCAAAACATGCCAGAAGAACCAGAGGCAAGCTTGGGACTCAGGGATGCCGAGTCACGCTGAGCATAGAGAGAGGCAGGAGTCAGATTATTTTATTTAGTTTTGTGATTCCCTCTGAGGCTGTGCCAGTGAAAAAGGCAGTAGATGCGGCCACTAGTAGTAGAAGAGCCGTTCTTACCGTGAAAGCTTATTCCAGATCGTGAAAGAAGAGCTCTCTGTGTCAAACAGGGAGAACTGGGAGCTGCCTGCTCAGCTCACCAGGCATCTCTATATTTTACAGCAACTCCACGTGCTTCCAATTTGTAGCCGAGGCTGGGGAACCACTGTCTTAGAGTAACGCCTCTCAAACCTGAACATGCCTGCCAATCGCCTGGGGATTTTGTCAAAAAAATACAGATTCTGCATCAGAAGGTCTGGAGTTCTCATGTCTAACAAGCTCCCAGGTGACACTGATGTTGCTGGAAGGTAAAACACACTTTGAATCGCAAGAGCTTGGAGCACTGGTTCTCATACGTTAGTGGGCATCAAAATCTGCCAGAGTCCTCATTAAAACACAGATTATGGCTCCCAGCTCCCAGTTTCCTGTTCAGTGGATCTAGGGTAGGGCCTGATAATTTGCATTTCTATTAGTTCATGGGCAGTGTAGCTCTGGACGTGATCATATAGGGCGGTGGTTCTCAAACCTGGCCATGCCTGGCAAACTTATGAAGTAAGCTTAGGCTAGACCCTTCACCTCTCCAGAGGCTCCCTAACTCCCCATACCACCCCCAGCACCTCCCCCTATCCAGCTCTCACAGAATCTGACCTAATCTAAAGTCCCCTGGGCGATGCTAACATGACTTCAAGTTTGAGAACCGCTGAGAGAAGTCTTCACAGGTCATATGAAGACTTCAGATTTTATTCTAAATATAATACCATGTACTAGCTGCCCCTGCTTTTCAAAATAATTTGTGACTGGATACAAAGGTGTTTTAAGGCAGATCACTGATGAAATCCTGACAACTGGACCACATGCCTTTATCTGGAAAGGTGAATGAATAATCCCTACGAGGCAGAAACTGTCCTCATTATCTCTTTTATTACGCATAAGGGAGACTCAGAAAGGTTAACAGACAACTCTTTAATTCCTGTAGAGAAATATATTAAAAGGTACACAAATTGGTTAATTTTGAAATTTACTCCTGGCTTGATAGTTTTCTCCCACTTTCTATTAACTTGGTCTGTTCCATTATGGGTTATGTGGCAGAAACTAATTACTTGGAGCCTGCAATTTGAACTGACAGGTAATTGAAACTCAGGTTCCGCAGGAATAGCTGTGTAATGCATAATACATTATTAAACACGAATTATTTAAAGCACAAGTGAAGCGAGTTGAAGTCAGCTCCAGCAGTTGGTGGTTCATAATAAAATTGAAACTACAGGTAATTAATATAGGCCCAAAAAAGCTCATTTCCAGTTGGCCTGCAAAATTGTTTTTTGTCATTTGGCATTAATTACGACATGCTAATATGTCTAATTTTATTTGGCCCATCTACATTCACCTCATGTCCTCAGAATGAAAAGCAGAATAAAGCTCTAAATCAAGAAAGAAAGAAAATGATCTATCCCACACTTCTATTAATATTTAATTTTCTTTACTGAATTAATACTCTGGGGTTGCCAACACAAACCTCAGTGGAAATGGTGAATCTTTTAAAAGAATATGAAATCGGATTTTAGTTTCAAATGGCATGGTATTATCTTTTAAAATTTGATTGCTTAATTTTTTTTCTAAATGGAAGAAAGTCTCACTAAAACAATGGGATGGGTATCGCCAGTAGTTTACATATGTACATACCAGAGTAAATATGATAAATGTGTAACATATAAATAATATACAATATACAATAAATATCTACATATACTATAAATTATCTATCTCTATTTGTATCTATGTAATTTCCTTCCTGGTCTTTGCTTCTGAAATTGTCCACCTGAAGCCTGGGATCCTGTAGTAGCATCACTTATAACAATGCTTGTAAAGAGTAGAAAAAAAACTTAGATTTCAAAAAGTATAGTTGAAGTAGTAACTGTGTGTGAATGCACCACTGTGAGTTGCAGAGAGGACTCCAGAACTGTGCAGTGTGCATTTCTCCAGTACTAATACGCCATGGTGCCATGAAAATAACAGCTTTCACTTCCTCTGCCACCTATCTGCAACTCGGCGCATTGGCAGGAAAATCCATTTCTAGCCCATTAACATCCTTGTGAGGGCTTTAGAACCCTAAAGGCCGGTACTTGGTTTCCTATGAGAGCAACAGTCTGTAAGACTAGTTCTGTTTGTAATGAAAACAAACTTACCATAGGTGTACACGCTTTAGCTTCCGTATCTTGAAAAAGAGGATATTTATAGTGCCTCCCTCATTCGGTTGTTGTGTTATTAAATGAGCCATTGCATGTAAGTACTTAGAACGGTATCTGCAGTGTAGCACGTATTTTAGTGTAAACGTGAACATCTATTTTGAATTCATTTACTTCTCCCCACATCTAGAGCTGCGGCTCCGGTCCACCATCATTTCTGGCCCTGTTCCTAAAACCGCCTTTTATTCGGTCTCTGTGTACCCACTCTTAACCCAATACAATCCATTCTTCACACAGAAGTCAGGGTGAATTTTTTTTTTTTTTTTTTTTTTTTTTTGAAGAGAAGTCCATCTTTATTGACCAGCAGACGACTCGAGGGGGATGAAGCGTGAGGAGTGTGAGGCCCCGATGGCAGGCTGGCGTGTTTCACGGGCTTGTAAGTGATTGAAAACTCGCCTCGGCACTGGCCCATCATCTCAGGCTTCATTTTCACCTGGTTGAAGGTCTTGCCGTTGTACACGCCCACCAAGCTGCCCACCGTCTCCAGGAGATGACCGTCTCGCGCAGGCGCGGTTTCACCACCACGTGTTTCTCCGTGGGCGGTGCCGCCGTCCCGGCCTCGCGCAGGCGCTTCAGCAGCGACGGCAGCTTCCTGCGCGGCGACGGCAGCTTCCTGCGCAGCGCGTGGTCTAGCCGCCGCCGCCGCCGCCTCCGCCGCATCCTCTGCTCCAAGAACATGTGCTCACCTGGTCGAGGTCCACGCCGCGGTAGGTGAACTTCCGGACGGGCCGCTTCTTCTTTTGTTCCACTTCCGCCGTCTTGGTGCTTCGAAAGGCCAGGGTGGGTTATTTTTTATGGTAATTTAGTCATATCATTCACCTGACCAGAACTTGGCAAGATTTTAAGTGAATTCATTAAGAATGAAATGCGAGCTTTTTCCATGGGCCTCGAGGCTCTCCATGCTCTGGCCCTTCCCTGCCGTCCTAGACTCATTTTCTACCTGGTTCCCTTCCTTCACTATGTTTTCTGGCTCATCCGCGTTTTTCAAATGGCCTTTATGTGCCATGTTTTCTCTCTTCCGGAATGTTCTTTCTCTAGCTCTCCACGCTGCCTTTTTCAGGTCTGTGTTCAAATGTCCTCTTAAAAGTGACTTTCCTTATTATCAGGTCTAAATAGGCACATACTTTTCTCCTCAGTCCCTGTGAAACATTTACTGTTTTATTTTTCACTTCAGACTCTAAATCAGGTGAAATTTTATTACTTATTTCGTTGTTTGCTAGTTTCTTGTTTGTCTCCTTTGCTAGCTATCCGTGTTTATTATTACTGTACATACCAGAGACAATACCTATTAGTTGAATAAGTGGATACTTTTACATATTTTGAAAAATGGAAGTAGAATGATTGAAGATACTTGCTTGGAGGTTGTGAATTATTTCCATTAGTCAGGGATTCAGATGGAAAGGCTTTTTTTTTTTTTTTTTAGTTGCCTCACTTGTTTCTCCTCTCTCAGTAACTGCCGTCTAGTGCTGCCTGTTGTTCAGTATCAGAAAACTACTGTTTTATATAGCTTATCTGTTGTTGTTGTGGTTTTTTTTTTTTGATTGTTTAAAACAGAAAAGTAAATCTGGTCCGTATTTCTCTATCTTGATAGGAACTAAACAATTGCACGTATATTATTTTTTATGGCTCCAAATGATTGCTTGTACTTTGTATGGACTTTTACAGATGAGAGCATCTTACATAAAGGCAATTCATGGAGATTATAGTGTCCTTTCTCTGTCTCCAAGTTAATACCTAAGTCAATGTGCTGCCATCTTGGGACACTATGTGTGATAATGGAAATTCTATGAATGCAAACTTAGAAGGACTTAATAGTGTTTCTTCAGCTTTTTCCCTAGGCTTATCTCTGTTATGTCATATCTGGTTGGTTGAAGAACCAGGGCAGAGAGCCAGGAGAGACCCTGAGAGACCCACAGTCTAAGCTTACAAAGTGCTTTGAGCAATTCTTGCTTATTTTTCTGTAAACCAGATAGATTGTTTCAAACCTGAATGCTAGAAAAGGGAACACGTGAAGTTAATATCTGCAAGAATTTAATTGTTCTAAGAGTCAACACAAGATTTTTATTAAAAGAATAATTCCCCCTCCCCATCCTGGAGATATATTTAAATAATAAAATCAAATAGATGTGGAAATGTATTCAATAGATCCACACTTGGAAATTTGGAATATGGTTCAAAACAATAAGAAATATTTTTTATAGAAAATTAGGCTTCTATTACATTGATTTCTAGGCAGAATATTTCAGCGTAAATATCCTGGGATTGCCTTTCTACAAACTGAAAAGTGGATAAATGTGAAATAATCTACTAGCACTTACACATTCTCTTTTCTTTTTGAATGAAACAAATTTTCTTCCTCAATTAAAAGTCTGGGAATGGGTGATGTTATTACAACATAGAAAATTATGAGTTATTTAATCCTTTGTGTAATGAAAGGGAAACACATAAAGAACTTGGAAAAGACTTTGCTATTGGTGATTGTTCTGATGTGTGGTGCCAGTTTCTGCATTCAGACCTGGTTTGATGCCAAGATGTTGTATATGGATACTCTTAATGTATTCTTATATTTATAGAAATAAGGCATGAAAAACATAATGATAACCCTGGAAGGAGGAGGGAAAAAACTCTAATTTAGACTAACAACCAGTTCTAATACAAGTGAGGATATCAACTAGTGAATTTGTTATAGCATAACTTGAGTTTAGATATAAATATAGTGTTGAAAGTTATTGTTCCACACTAGTAGGTTAACCCTAATTGCTGGACATCAATGTCTAGTTTTTAGGTGCTAACTTGGATTAAAAGCAAAGTATTTCAATTAACGAGTTGTTTAGTAAGTAGACTTGAGTTGTGAATTCTCATTCACCGGAAGTCCCTGGGCCTTCTATTTGCTATTCTTTAGGTAGGAAAGAGTGGGCCAATCTTGGCAAGGTAGGGAAGGGAAGATGATTTTCTCAGTCATACGTATGGACTGGTCCCCAAATAATAGATCCAAATTGCCCTAAAAATATTTCTGTGACACTGAAACAGAATGTGAATTACATGCATTTATTTAAGAAATGTATAAATATTATGATATGCAGGAGCTAGGTTTCAGTCACTTTTCTAGATATTTTGGAAACATCAGTGAACAACAGCAAAACATCATAATTCCTACCCCCTCATAAGAGCTTAGATTCAATTAGGGGGTAGATATACAATAAAAATAAATGTAAAAACTGAATATATTACAAAATAGAGAAGGTGATGACAACTTTGGGGAAAATAATAGGGAGTGGAGTCAGGGCAAGCAAGCTGAATGCATTGTCAATGACGTCTGAGTAGGTCTCATGCAAAAAGTAGTATTTGGTCAAAAACTTGAAGGAGATGAGGTTTTTAGCTAAAATGACATCAGAAGAAATACTGTTCTGAGCTGAGTGGTCAGTGCAACATCTCTAAGATGGAAGGTTCCTGGAAGTCAGTAAGAAACAGCAAGGGGGTGGTGTTCACAGAGTAGAATGAGCAAGGGGGAGGAAAATTGGGAGCTAGATCAGAGAGAGAATCGGGAGCTAGACCTTTGGGTTTTACTCTGAGGAACACGGAATTCCACGGTGTGACCCCGGTTCTTAAACTGTTCTATCCCAGGAGACCCTTTTCTACAGGTCTAAAATTAATCATGCCCATCAGTCATTACTGGCTGAAGCTGTACTATTTCTGATACCAAGCACCAGCCACTGTCTTCCCTCCCAGAGTATCAGCACCGTCACTTATTTTACGTGAAGGAGTGGCAACTTAACTGCACTTAACAAGTTGATGAAGAAATTAATTGCAGTGAGAGCTTCAGACATTGCCATAGTCAGATTCCTTTTTGTAATGAGCTAGGACTGGGTCAGCAAACATTTTTCTATAAAGGGGCAGAGAGTAAATACTTTTGATTTTGCTGGCCATATGGTATCTTTTGCAAAACTCAGCTCTGCCGTAGTGGTGACAGGGCAGCAATAGATAATGTAAAAATTGATTTACAAAATCAAGTGGAGGGCTGGATTTGGGCCCCAGGCTCTCGTTTGCTTACCCTTAGGATAGAACACAGAGAATATATTAGCTTTGGAGCAAACGCCATTAAGTGAGGGGTGATGCAGCATGGAGCAGGAGAAATAGCAGTCATTAAACCCTGGAATCAGACAGACCTGTCCTTTAGGCTCAACTCTGCTTACCCAGAGCATGTAGCAGGTGTTGTGGGGTGAATGTTTGTGTCCCCCTCCCACACCCTGTACAAAAAGTTCGCATGTTATAGCCCTATCTCCCAGTGTGATGGTATCTGGAGGTGGGCCCTTTTGGAGATTACTAGGTTAAGATGAAGTCATGAGGGTGGGGCCCCATGATGGGTAAAGACATCCTTAGAAGAAGAGGAAGAGAGACCAGAGCTTGCTTTCTTTCTCTCCACTTTGTGAGGGTGTGGCAAGAAGGGAGACATCTGCAAGCCAGGAAAAGGATCCATAGTGGGAACTCGATCGGATCTGCAGGCACCTTGAGCCTGGACTTCCCAGCCTCCAGAACTGTAAGAAATACACGTCTGCTGGTTAAGCCACCCAGGCTGTGGTATTTTATTATAGCAGCCCGAGCTGACTAAGACAGCAGGTGTTCAAAAATACAAGAGAATGTCTACCAGAGACCAGACTTTGAGGAAACATCACTTCAGGATATAATAATGGCTTCAGAAACAAGAGAGAAATGTAGAATAGACCAGTATCTCTCTAAATACTGCTTCTGTCCCATTGTCTCACTCTTCTCCTTCCAGTACTCCAATTTTACAGATTTATATATTTGATCATGCTTTACCTGTCTCTTATTTTCTGTCTTGTTTCTTTTATATTTTTACTATGTTCTTCTCTTGCATATTCTTATTCACCTGTCTTGTAGTTCACCAATCCTATCTTATACTGTGTCTAGTCTGCTGTAAAACCTACCCAGTGATTTATTAATCTAAAATATTGTATTTTTCCATTCTAAAATGTCCATTTGACTTAATTTAAGTTATCATTTTTTGCTTAATGCTCATTTTTTTCTACTATTTGATCAACTTTTTCTTTAATACCTGAATCATCTGCACATCTTCTGTTTTTTCCTCTCCTCTTAGTTTATAGCAAACCTAGTATGTCCTATGTATTAGCACGCCTCATCAGTTTGGATATTGTGGATAAGCAACAGCTTCTGTAGGGGTTAACCTCTAACCTCTGTTTGCTCAGTACTGCATGCTGCCGAAATCTGATCAGCTTTTTGGCTTTCCAGCTGCTGCTCTCCTCTGGGTTTGTAGAGTTCCACTTGACCCACGTGCAGCTTAGGCATCATCCACCAATGTGTAGGGATTAGGTACAGCATTTTGGGGGCTCCTTTCCTGATTTTTCTCTCACTCTCCGGAAATCTGCTTCTGCAGTATCCTGCCCTTACAGGACAGCCTTTTTCTACTTAGGCCCTATTTCCCATGCTTGAATGTGGAAAACTAGCTTAAGAAAAATCCAAGGGGATGTGGAGCTCATCTTCTGTACCTCCTTCTCTCAAGGATGACAGCACCTGTATTGCTGGCTCTCCAGTGTCAAGCAGTTGTTGGGTATATTTTATCCAGTTCTTCTAACAGTCTCAGCCATAGCATTAATCCAGGACAGGACACTTTGCCAGGTCCAGAACTGGCTCCCCTTTGCGCTTCACCTTACTGTAATGTAATTTCCATCCCACTACTCCGCTGACACTGCTCTTGCTACACTCACCAGTGACTTCCATGGTACTCCTCCAGTGGATTCTTTTCAGCCCTCATCCTACTCTGTCTCTTAGTAACATTTGACCCAGTTGACCATCTTGGGTTTTCATTCCACACACTCTTGGCATTCCTTCTACCTCTGTGGCCATTTTTTCTCAGTCTCCTTCATTGACTTAATTCTCCTTTACTCAACTCTTCATGTTGGATGGAGTGTCTCAGGCCCTCTGATGAGAGGAGTCTCAGGGACTCCTTTCTCCTCAGTCAACACCCCCTGTATAAGGGATCTCATTCATATCTGAGGATTGCCACACTGTGCTGGAAACTCTAAAATTCGTATTTCCAGCCCAGGCCCTACTTGTAAGCTTCACAACTTAGATCTAATGGCCTACTTGAGAGCTCCACTTGGATGCCTCACAAGGATTTCTAAATATAGCATGTCTAAAACTGAACTATTGTTGTGCTGTATGCTGACCTCCCTCTTGTTCCCAAGTTCTCGAACTTTTGATCAAACTTTCAACTTGATGAGATTCCATCTCTTTGCTGATGCCCTTACTTTGCTTTGTTCTGGGCCAAGTACATTGTTCTGGAGTCATCAGAGTCTTTTTTTTTTTTTTTTATTAGGGTATGTGAGGGTATAGGGGCTTCCAACCCTGAAATCTCACTGTATTGCAGCTTAGGATCGGTACAGGTATTCATAGGCAAGACCAAAGTCATCAGATAAAAATTAATTTATGTTCTTATGCTCTGTTTGAGACATTCAAAACATTGTTAATTTTAAAGTAATTTCTAAGAAGTTTTAGAAATTTGGAGGCTAGATTTCTGTAGATTCTGTAAGACTTGCCTTATGGAAAACAATTGCCATCTCATAGAATTCCGTCTACAATTTGTGGAACTGCTGCTGGCTAGATAGACTTTCAGTTTACATTATACAGGCTGAAGTTTTAGGCTGCTTTTAGTCAGGGATAACTAGGGGTTTTAGATGGATGTATGCCATCTCGTCTGTTCAACATCTTGAGCATTAAAAGACTTATTAGAAAGAAGAATATGTTTTAACTAATGAGTTTTAAGAGAAATGGTCTAAGTAAAGTAATACTTAAATTTTATCTATGTTCTTTAGAACCCCTAGTCATAGCACGGTGCTTGTTGACCCTGAGTGACCTTGGGTGTGTCACTTATTCTGTCTTCATTTTCCTCATTTATAAAGTGGTGGTGATAGTGCCTGCCTCAGTGGTTGCTAGGAAGCTTAAGTGGCTTAGCATTTATAAAGTGCCTAGAACAGTGCCTGGCCCAGGACAAACATGATAACCACTTGTTAAATAAATTAAATAAGTATTCCCAGCTTCTCCTTTTTAGTTTCTCTGTTGTTTTATGAAAGAACGGAGTCAGGAACCCTGGATTCTTACCTCAGAGGTGTCATTGCTTAGCTGTGTGGCCTTAGTACCTACCATTCAGTTTTTAGTGTCATTTAGCTTTGGTTCTGCATCTGTAACATTGTGAGTAACACTTACTGGGTGCTTTTCTGGTGCCAGGCTCTCCATGAAGCACTTGACCTACATCATGTCATTGAATTCTCACGGCTGCCGATAGATGGGTGGTAAGATACTAACCTTCATTTCATCTGAGGCTTACAAAGGATAATAACTTGTCCAAAGTCACACAGCTGGTAAACGTGGCATCTGGGCAGCATGTCCACTTCCCGAGCACAGAGCGCTGACCCCGCTCTGAGACCCTCATTCTTCCGCAGTGGCGGCTTATGTCTTACTGACAGGGCTTCTAGGCACTGAGAAGCAGCCCAGGTTCAGCCTGGCCTCTGCGTCTGCAGACCGTCTGCAGTTTTGGCTGCGGGAGAGCCCCTGAGACTGTCTTCTTGTCGGAGGGAGGACATCTTCCTTACCTCCTGGTGCTGGAGTCCGGCCCCCTTCAGCAGCTCACACGTTCTCTCTGGAGGTGGCCAGTGGGAGCCTGGGCTGGCCTTCATCCCTGGCTTTTGGCTCTTGTCTGTCATTGCCTTCCGTCTAGGCTGGATTTGCAGTTACACCAGAACATTCACGCAGACCCTAAGCCCTGTGTTGCCTCCTTGGCATGTTCTCCCCTGAATCAAGTCCTGGTTTTCCTTGGCAACCATGCAGCTTGACCCTCCCACCAAGCAGACCTCCCTGTAGTGTTAGCATTTCAAAACTGAATCCTGCTGTCAACATAATTGTTTGTTGTCCAGAATCCAGATTATCCTTGCAGTGGCCTTCAGGAGACAATAGATTGTCTATTTGTCATGTAATACCTTTGTGACCCAGATGATGAGAGAGGAGCAGGCCAGCAAGGGAGAAGGCATCACGGGGCCTCGGAGTAGAGTGTTCTCAGACCAGCAGACTCTGATTCCTCTTAAACCACACTGCAGGGGTGGGGGAAGGCTTCATCTACTCAGCCTGGACCAGGAGAGTCAATAAATGTCAGTGCTAGAAAGGATCAGGACAATATCCTAGCCACCACGAAGATGAAGAAATCAAGACCATTAGAGGCCAGTTGGCCTTGCTCAAGTTCCCATGTCACTTTAACATTGGACCAGGACCAGCCTTCCTCACACCAGCACTCTTAACCCTGTGTGGTGTCACCTCTTCCACATGAAACTCAGGTGTGTAGCAGGTACGAGTCCCAGACCACAGATGCAGGCGTGCAGTGGTTGCATTGTGTCTCCTCAAGAAGAGGGACCCCAGTATCTGTGAATATAAACTTACTTGCAAAGAAGGTCTTTTCAAATGTAATTAAGTTAAGATAAAGTCATCTTGATTAGGGTGGATCCTGAGTCCAGTGGCTGATCTCCTTCTAAAAAGAAGAGAGGGCACACAGGGGTGCATGCAGAGAGTGGGCCCTGGGGAGACAGACGCAGAGGCTGGAGTGATGCGGGAACACTGTGGACGGCGGCCAGCGCTGGAAGCTGGGAAGAGGTCTCCCCTAGAGTCTGTGTGGGAGGCTAGGCCTGCTGCCACCTCTAGCTTGTGCTTCTAGCCTCCAGAGTGGAGGGATTAAACTTCTGTTTTTTCAAGCCCCCCACTTTGTGGTACCTCGTGATGGCAGCCCTGGGAAACTAATACAAGGTGGCTCTTAAATATAATTTAATTTTTCTGTAATTCAACATGATGTTTATTTTGTCCTTTAGTGCCTCCAGGTGGTAAACACTTAAAACCCTCCCGCCTCCCAGGGCGTTGCCTGCACAGCACCCCGGGCGCATCTGCCCTGCCCGGTTGTCTGGGAACACACCTCGTTTCTCTGCCCACGGGCCCTCCCATAAAGGGTGGCTTCCAGCCCACCTCAAGGCAGGAGACTCAAATGGCACTTCACACTCATGGATTAGGCAGTTGAGGTGTTCTGGATGTTCCTGCAGTGACAGCTTCTTTGTCATGATGGCTCTGCCAGGGAAATAGGCCCACCCATGTTTCTTCTCTCATCCTTACCGCCCCCTGCAGTCATGGGAAATAATTCTCCCCGCTTCCCTCCTCCTCATTTCTGGGCGCTCTCCCTAGTCTCTGTATCTGTGCCTTGATCCTCTCACTTCCTTACTTAGACTTTTGGGACACAAACCCCCACATATCTGCTGGCTCTTTCAGCTCTCTGTCTTGCCGCACCCCTCCCCTAAGGCAGTGCACCCAGAATATTTGCTATGGGCGGTGGCGAGGAGAGTGGAAAATAGCAGTGGAAAAACAAAGAACATTAGTTGGTTTATCAAAACTATTATCTGGATGAATGTGATATGGAAGAAAAATGTACTCCTGAGCCAAAGAGACATGAAATCAGATGCCAACAATGCTACTTTCTAGCTGTAATTAGGACAAGTTATATTTAGTCTCTCTGAGCCCTGGTACTCTCGCTTACCAAAATAGGGAATTAAAAGACCTACCTTCTGGGGTTGTTGTGAGGATTAAATTTAGTGAGATAATATATGCAAAGCATAATATCTCCATGTAACAGAAGCACAAAGAGAGTACCAACTAGCCAAGCCAGCGTTGTCACGGAAATGACTTCCAACTGAGCCCATGTCCCATTTCTCCCCTAAGGAACCAGCATCCATGATGTCCCCAGCTATTTCACCTGAGGGTTCTTTCTGAGCATGGCCTCCCACTGCTACGCAGATACTGCCCTGGAGGATGGCTGGCTCCTTAATTGTCTTTCCTGTTCTACGAAATAGCCTGAGGTTGGAATCTGGCTTCTCTGTCCTTCCCAGGCATCATCATGTTCAGGCTTTGGGGCACTTTGTCTTTTGTGCTTTCCTGAATCCAGATAAATACTCTGCAGATAGACAAGTGCCTTATATTTTAATCGACTTGGCTCTTAAACTGGAACACTGCTGAACTCTTGTGGAGAATGAGTGCTTTCCTGTGTTTTCAGAGCTGGTGAAACCCCTGTTGACCATGCCAGACTTTCCTTCTCTAAAAGCGTTGTCATTCAGACGCAGGGCCACTAGATGTCACAAATGGGGAAGTGTTCTGCCCTGCTCCCTGTGGTTTCTCCTGCAAGGAGAGATGGTGATGTACTATAATCCTTCTTTAAAAACAATGTTCTAAAAGACAATTTTTTTAGGGCAGTTTTATGTTTGTAACAAAATTGAGAGGAGGGCCGGAGTTTCCCATGTACCCTCTGCCCCCAGACGTACATGGCATCCCCTGTTATCAACATCACTTACCAGAGTGGTACCTTTTTTTTTTATTAAGGATGAACCCACACCAACACATCACTATCACTGAAAGTCCATAGTTTACCTTAGGGTTCATTCTTCTTGCTGTATACTCTGTAGGGTTGGACAAATGTGTAACATAGATCCATCATTATACTGTACTAGCATTGCTGAGCCTGGATGTTTGTGTGTCACCTCAAATTCATACGTTGAAATCCTAACCCCAAAAAGGTGATGGTATTAGTAGGTGGGGCCCTTGGGAGGTGGTTAGGTCTTGAAGATGAAGCCCTCACAAATAGGAGGAGTGCTCTTATAAAAGAGGTCCTGCAGAGCTCCTTAGCCCCTTCTGTTGTGTTAGGATGCAAGAAGTCAGCCACTCGGCAGGGAGCCCTCACCCTACCATGCTGACACCGTGATCTCAGACTTCCAGGCACCAGAACTGTGAGAAACAAATTTCTGTTGTTTATAAGCCGTCCCGTCCATAACATTTTGTTTTAGCAGCCTGAATGGGCTTAGACAATCAGAGTATTTTCACTGCCCTAAAAATCCTCTGTGCTCTGTCTCGTCTCTTCTCCTTACCCCACCTCTGGCAACCACTTATCTTTTAACTATATCTGCAGTTCTGTCTTTTCCGAAGCGTCATAGAGTTGGATTCCTACAGTATTGTAGCCTTTTCAGATTGGCTTCTTTCACTTAGTAATAACATTACTTTGCATCTTTTCATGGCTTGATAGCTCATTCATTTTAGCACCGAATAATATGTAATTGTCTGGATGTATCATGGTTTATTTATCCATTGACCTACTGGAGGTCATCTTGGTTGTGTCTAAGTTTTAGCAGTTATGGATAAAGCTGCTGTAAACATCCATGTGTAGGTTTTTGTATAGACAGGAGTTTTCAACTCCTTTGGGTAAATACTAAAGTGCATGATTGCTGGATCATTGCTGAGAGTGTGTTTAGTTTTGTAAGAAACTGCCAAACTGTCTTTCGAAGTGGCTGTACCATTTTCCATTCCCACCGGCAGTGAACGAGAGTTCCTGTTGCCCTATATCCTTGCCAGCATTTGGCATTGTGAGCTTTCTGGGTTTGGGCCATTCTAATAACATATATGGGATACATATGTGGTAGTATCTCATGGTTGTTTTAATTTGCATTTCTCTGATGACATGTGATATTGAGCATTTTTTCATATGCTTATTTGCCATCTTTATATCTTTGGTGAGGACTCTGTTAAGATCTTTGGCCCATTTTTGAAATCAGGTTGTTTTGTGTTTTATTATTGGGCATATTTTAAATTAAAGTCTTTTATCAGATGTGTCTTTTGTAAACATTTTCTTTAGTCTGTGGCTTGTCTTCTCATTCTCTTAATATTGTATTTCACAAAGCAGAAGTTTTCAGTTATAATAAAGTCCAGCTTAGCAGTTATTTCTATCATGGATCATGTCTTTTATATTGTATTTAAAAAGCATCACCATGCCCAAGGTCATCTGGGTTTTCTCCTATTTAGGAGAATTTTGCATTTTATATTAAGGTCTGTGATCCATTTAGAGTTAATTTTTGTGAAGGTTGTAAGGTCTGTGTCTAGATTCATTTTTTTGTATGTGGATGTCCAGTTGTTCCAGCACCATTTGTTGAAGACGTTGTCTTTGCTCCGCTGTATTGTCTTTGCTCCTTTGTCAAAAAGCAGTTGACTGTATTTATGGGTGGCTATAGTACTAGGTAAATGCTTAGTTCTTTTCAAACTTCAGTTTAAATGTCACTGGCCCTGCTATTCTTTCTGGGGCTCCCTCAGAAAAGGTCCATCTCTCCTTTCACTTTGCTTATATGGCAGTTGGCGTCAGTGTCAAATCAAGAGGATAGGAGATGGAGTGGGGAGCAGAGTGCCCTGGAGGCAGGTGCAAAGGGGTACATCATCTGTGGAGAATTTTAAGAACAATAATAAAACAGACCAGTGATCAGCTTGCTTTCTGTTAGCACCATGCATTGGCAGTTCTCAGCAATGGCAGTGACAAAATTCTTCTCCTGTGAGGAGTGGTCCCCCTTCCCACCTCTGTAGTCCATACACCCCTTTCCACCCTGGTCGACGATGACTCTTTATACACCTTAGTTACGGCACCAGGCACCTTGTACTGTACTGTTCACCCTGGACTGAGAGTTCTTTATGTCTAATTTGTGTATGGCTGATCTTTGCCCCTTCTGTGTTGTCTCTTTATTATCCCTGTTATGATTCCTGGCCCAAAGTAGTCACCAATAATATTTAGTTGTATAAATAAAGGGCAGTAGTAATTCATTCTTCATCTGCATGTGGGAATAGTAGAGATAAAGGCTTCTAGCCCCAAAGCTCAACCAGTGTCTTTAATCAGAGTCATTATCATTCCCACAAACTTGATTTTCTTTTAATTTTCCACAGTTACTAAGTCAAAACTCCACTTTTCCTGGTACCACCAGCCTATTGGAAGAGGTGAAGTCATGTAACAATAATAACTTAACTGTCAGTAGTCCGTGGCTCTACCTGCCTGATCAGGATTCCTGACCCTGTTTATGCATGTATCCAGTTGTGCAGTGAATGAGTGTCCGTGCAGTGGGTAACTATCGACTGCCACGTGCCGGGCGCTGGGCCAGCGCCTCTGACGTCTCACCCAGTTGTGCGTGAGAGTTCCACGTGGGTGTCTCAGCCATGGCTCACACGGAGGGAGATTGAAGCACTTCTGCATTTCTCTTCCCATAATGCGCCTTCAGTGCACTGTTTTATAACAGTGTCTCTGACTATGAATGAGTCTTTGCAAAGATTCCTTCCAAGGGTGAGGAGAAAAGAGCTGAAAAGAAAGAAAATTCTTTCTAGCTCCTCATCACCCTTCATTTCTCCAGTCTGTCCCTTAACTAACGGCCAGACTATCTTTCAACGTTTATAGATAAGTTTATGTCACTTTCTTCATCAAATGTCCTCAGTGGTTTCCAGTTCTTAGAAAATAAACCTCAATCCCATGACATTTAAGGCTAGTTGAAGGATAAAAACATACAAGGAAATGTCAAAGAACCAAAATGACAAACATCTGGGAATTCTTAGGCTTTTTCTTCTCCCTGCCAACTGAAGAGTGGTCTGGCTTTCCCCTGCTCAGTGTTTTCTGTCCCTTTTTGTGTTGTGGAGAGTTCTTTCCCCCAGTGTCCTGTGCACTGCTGCTGGTTAGTGGGTGTCATTCGGGGTCAGAGGGAGCGTGGGCCTCAGCTTCAGCATGTGCTTAGCCCACCAAGATGGTCCATCCATAGTGGCAGGTTTATCTGCCACTGTGTGAAATAAGATTATTCACACAGAACTCCTGCACGGTTGGCTTTTGTGAATCAAAACTGGGAGAAACGGTGAGAAGTGTGAACAGGAAAAGAGAAGGAAAGGGGCCAGAGAGAGGATGGCTAGGACTGAGAAAGGAAGTTTTTAGGATGGTCAGTGTGGGAAGGGGCCAGAGCAGCACCGAGGTGGTAAAAAAAGTGGATGGGAGAGAAATGGGACTTTAAGAAGCATTGCTGTAATGAAGAATCTGAGTTACTGGGAGATTTCTTTTCATTGCTGGACTTTGTTTTCTTTGTCCACCATCATGTCAGAAAAATCATTTTATACTCCAGACCTCGTGTCTCAGCTTAACTAGCTAACCAGATAATTAAGGTCTGTAACTGCCTTCCAGGTCAGTGAGTGTTGGGAGAAGAAATTCTCTCATCTTTGCATTCATCAGCTGTTTGACCTTTTGAAAGTGAACACTTTTCTTAACTTGCACTTTTTCATCTGCAAACCAGGGGAGTGACAGCACCTGCCTCATGGAGTGGCTGTGAGGATTAAGTGCAGTCATGGGCACACAAAGTTCTCAGCTAGGGTATTTGGCATAGTGTGAGTGCTAAATGAATGATCACATCCTGTTATTGTTTACGTTGTGAGATGGAGAAAATTAAGCAGAATCCTGGGACGTCTCTGCGAGGAAATTATGTGTCCTGGCAAGCAGGATGGGACCTGGAGTAACCCTGGGGCTTGCCGAATTACAGTGCCTGGAATCAAAGCATTCTCCTCCTTGCAGTGGTTCCTGTAGTCTGTAGACACAGCGTATTTTTATTTCTAACTGCTAACATGTCCGATTTCCCCTAAGTAGTCGCTTTGGAGGTTAAACCTTTTGTATAATTTTAACATTTTTCTGTATCTCATTTGCTTCGGTTTGTTTTTCTGTTTTCTTCTGTATTCCATCTTGTTTGCTTTCTCCTACTCAATCCTACTTCTGTCAAAAAGATTGGAGGATTGCAGAGCTCCTCCTGATTTGAATTTAAGAAGTGAAAATTAGCCCAGCATCTCAGCTCTCTTCTCTCCGGGCCGCTGCCTTCTGCCCTTCCTGCCCCCACCCCACTTCTCGGCCCTTTCCGCCCAGAACAGCTTGCTTGTCCAGATCTCAGCTCCTTCACCTTCAGAGGTGAGAAGGATAGAGGCCTTTAATCAGCTGTATCTTTTGGTTTCATAAGGAAGCAACAGCAATAACAACAGAAACTACAGTGCCTCAACAGCTAGTTGTAATTATAAGCCAGATACAAATTAAAATAAAATGTAAGCCAACACACTGGGGCAAAAGCTCCTTAAGCCAGGGTGGTCCAAAGGGACACTATCCGTCTTTCTCGTGGTTTTCTTTCACTTTCTCCTTAATCTTGCTCTTTGGTTATTGAATTACAGGGTTCTGTCCTCTCATATCATTTCAAAGACTCAATATTCTTAGTCTATGTTTTGAGAAGACCAGCACAAAAGCTCTCTACAGAAATCATCCAGGGAATGCTTTCAAGGGGAAAAGACCCTTTATAAGACGTGTGTGTGTGTGTGTGTGTTTGTATATGTGTGTCTGTGTGTGTGTGTTCATGTGCACAAGCAGAGCACTTTCTGGGAGGATCATATCTACTAGTAAAATCCCGAAGACCCTTCTAAAATTAGTCACAGTTTGTAGGACTTTATGCATTCATCCAAATATTTAATTCCATTTATTTCTGCTTTGTTCCTGCTTCTCTCATTGCACTTACATTTTCTTTTTACACTAATAGTTCTATACGGTCATTTTAGATCTCAAAGCAGAAATAACTCTTCCTTACTATAATTTGAGAGGATTAACTCACAGTTTGAGGCCTATGTAATAGCTATTTTAATTAAGATGAAGTTTTCGAGGATTGTGGATGTGTGGTGATACAGAAGGTAATTAAGCTTGGCTCCTACTGTCTAGGATTATAATATAACGGGAAGGCAGATATATTTTTAAAAAATCACCACCATCACCAATGGTCACAGCAATGCAGAGTCATACATATAGGGAGTTATGGGAAGGACAGATGAGGGGTTTCTAAATCTATCTGAGAAAGTTAGGGTAGAACTGTTGAAATAGGTAATACTCAAATGTATCTTGAAAGGCCTTGAGGAACTTTTAAAGGGAGAACAAGTGGGAATGAGCATTCCTGGCAGGAAGGGGAACAACAGTTAGTTTGGGTGTATCTGGGGCCTGAGGTGAAGGGGAGGTATGGTGGGACCTGCGACTGGTAGGGGACATTGGAGTCAGGTGAATGATCCCATGTGAGTGGCTTGGGATTACAGATCAAATCACCATAAATATATGTGGTGTATGTGTCTGTGTGCCCCTTACATACATGCCTACCTAGAGAAAATGTACTTGGGGAGAAGTCTGCTCAGCTGTTGATAACGTCCAGGGTGTGGGAGATGGGGAGACGGAGGGTGAGCAGATAGAGACCATTTGGGGACCGAGGAGTCCAGGATCTAGAGATCTAGAAATCCAAGTCCTGGTCTGAGGTAGACACACAGGGATGGTTCCCTGAGACATGAAAGAGGACCCGGATCTGCCACAGGGGAAAGAGACCAATGCTGCTACATACACTGTTGAAGCCTAACGGCACTTTAAAACACAACGGCAAATATAGACCCTTAAACACTTCAGTTTGCTTGTTTAAACTGGGAGCTTTCAGCTTATTTTATCAAGAAGTATCTTGGGTTTTGTGCAGAGCATTGTGCAGAGTGCAGTGGTTTAGGTCATGCAATTATGTTCCAGATGAAACCCTATTATTCACTGGTAAAGTTCAAATGTAAAATGACTATTTTTGGAAAGGTGACGCTCACATAGTTCCTTTGCATTTTAATAAGCAACATGTTCATAGATAACTTTATTCTCAGCATGTCTTTGGTGCCTTGGCAAATAAGGCCATGCAGTATTTTCACTGATAAACACATTACTGATGGCAGAGTGTAGACCACAGAAAGTAAGACTAAACACTGTAAAGTTGTTCGTATGTTATGGCTCTCTGTGAGAGAGCCAGACGTTTGTATCCTTTGCCTAGGGCTGCTTAGAGACAGTTTAGCTGTCAAATAAAGTTACTAAATGGGCTTTTAATTTACTGTATATATCAGAACCTGAGGATAATGTTGCAAGTATCTGAGAACTGGCTGGTGAAAGAAACTCAATTTGGCTGTTATCACTGCTGAAGGGGTCATAGTTGATTGATTCTTTCAGTTTGCAAGAAAATATTTTTAAGGAGGTGCTGAGGTAATATATTTGAATTAAATTTAGTGGGTAGAGTAACTATGGAAAGATTTTTTACTCTAAAAATGGCTTTTATCTAAGCCCTTTTCCATGATAAAGATGGAAAGTTTTATAGGCTGGTGCCTTTATTTGCTTGTTCGGTTTTGTTTTGTTTTGTTTTGCTTTTCCCCTCAAGTAACATTTACTAGTTACCTTTCTTGATGATACAGGCTTTGTTTCTTCCATTATCAGTCTTGATGATTCTGTCTGAGCATGTCTCCAGTGTGTAGCCTTAAAATGAGAAACTTCAGGGTCTTGCAGGCTGTAGGAAGGGTGGTGATGTTTTACAGGATCTAATCACAGAATGGAGGATTGATTAGAAGTGAGTTTTTTTGTTGTTGTTGTTGTTGTTTTTTTTTTTTTAAGAAGCGTCCACCTGGAAGTTGCTTTCCTCTGACCCATGCCTGCAGCAGTCTGTGGAAGTCATGACCAGTGCAGCCACGGGGAGAAGGCCCCTTCTGAGTCCTCCCTCCTGGGCTTCCCCAGGAGGACGTGTTCGCAGATGGGAATTAGCAGATAGTGAACCTCTTAGAGTCTGGCCCTGCGGAGTCTGGATATCCTGTATACAGACTTTTTCCAAAATACTGAACTCTGTTAATAATGACTGAAAGGTATTTCTCCATAGTTGATTATTGATAATGACTGATAGGTATTTAAAAAGCAATTTTATCCAGTTTGACACCTTGCCATAACCACTTCATTTAGATGCTGATACTCTGCCTTGATTTTTTAAAGCTTTCTGTATCCTTTGCATATGTATTGTTAGCTAAAAACATTTTGTCCAAAAACTTCAGCATTTGGCAATTTAATTCTTTCCAAAAGGGTCTCTTCTTTAAATATGAAATCACACCTTACACTTTTACCTAGAAACTACTTATCTGAAACATGTAAAGTTTTAAATTGTGGGAAGCCTAGTCACATAAAATTGTAGAATACTGTATACTTCATAATATTACCACCTTGTCCTAACAGAACTTATTATTAGCTGTGCTGTTACCCTATATGTTAAAAACAAAAAGGCAACAAAAATCAAAACAGTATCTTGTGTAGAAAAGTTTTTCTCGTAAAGGCAAAGACGCTATCAGTGGTAGCTCAGAAAGATCAGTTTGGCAGCTGGTGTGAGGCATCTCATGCCTAAATGCTTTTTTACATAAAGGTGACGTGAATCTGGTAATTAAAAATTATTCTAATGGTTATATTTTTAAATGCAATTAAATCAATGCATCTGGGTACATGTATATTTCCTTAATTTTCCTTACTTTCTTAGCCTAATCTTGAGTTACTTAACGTGTTTGTTTTGCGTCTCTGACTGCTAACCTTAATCCCATTTCTCCAGCCTTCTGCTCAGCTGTAGTCCTGTATTATCAGGAGGTTGTCTCCAATACTGAAAGGTTAGAATTTGCTTTGAAATTTCAGGAAGTTTCCCTGCTCTCAATGCTTAAAAAAAAATGTGTTTATATGTGAAAAAAAAATTTTTTTTAAGATCCTCTTGAGTGCTTATGTAGACAAATTGTTTACCTGAGCACTTGGGGGAGACAGGAAGCCCTCGGGGTGTGAATGGATAGAAAGATGCCAACTGATACTTCAGAATATTGCACTCCATCACCAAACGTCTGTACTGTTTGTTGTAAGTGAGGTGGCAGAACATAGTTTGAGAAGTGCTGAAATACATAACGTTGTCAGACTAGACTAGTAAGGAAACATTTCAGTTAAACCTAGAAGGTGCTTTTAAAATTCATAGGCTCCCACAAGTTCCACTGGGCCAACTTACATGCATTTCCACTCCTTTATTTAGCGAGCAGAGGAGCACCTGCAGACTTGGAAATTTGTCTCATGACCCTAATTTCTTCTTGTATTTACCAGGACCAACTCATATTAAATCACCCAGCAAAACCTGTACAAGCATCAGTAACACCTTCCTGTTACACAGTTTGCTTTTCATTAAAGGCTACATGAATAGGAGAAACTCAATTATTTTAAGATAAAAAGTTAGATTAGGTGGAACTCTTGGAGATTTGCTAGCCATCTGGTTCTGTCACAGACTCTCCAGGGATCCTGAATTATTTGCAACTGAAAAGAATTTGAACTTGAATGACTTTTAAATTGGGGCATGAAATGTGGCAACCCAGACTATGCACAGATACTTAGCAAGGACTAATGAATAGATCTGTTTTGAGGTTTATGCTCCGTGATGTTTTGTTTTCTTCAGGGAGAACTGAAAGGGAGGCAGACACTTGTTAATAATTGAATAAAAACTCCTTCCCTAAAATGAAACCACACCTGTGAGATATGTTTTAAGTTAATCTCAGAAGTTTTCTGCTCAGAGTGACCTTTCTTATTTGCCAGTTTGCAGGGAAACATGTTATTGATAGTTAAATTGTTATGTAAAGGAAACTCCTGTAAAGAAAACCCGAAGTGTTATATAGGTAAATCTAGAGACTCTAAAGTAACTGTGAATGAAAATATTGCCAGCCATATCAGTAAACAAAGATCCTGTGGCCATCAAGTCATCAGCTGATACCACTGCCCTGGACA
Source organism: Camelus dromedarius (assembly GCF_036321535.1). Lineage (NCBI taxonomy): Eukaryota > Metazoa > Chordata > Mammalia > Artiodactyla > Camelidae > Camelus > Camelus dromedarius. Next base: position 55,814,069 of record NC_087438.1, read on the forward strand.
TTGAGCGGAGGGGCTGCAGGATGCGGACAAGCAGGAGCCCGGCCTCTGCAGCCACCCCCACGGTGCCCCCTGAGGGAACTCAGGATGGAAAAGAACAGGACACTGGCCCTAGATAGCTAGGTGCTCATCAAATGCATGATTTCAATGAGCCCAGACCTTTGTACCTTTACATACATAGAAAAGTGCTAAATTCCTTAACTTGAGATAATCTTGGTTTTCTTTAGTTAGTCGTTATCTTTTGATGTTCGGACTTCCTGATCTTTGTTGCAAAGACCCATATATCCTGGCTTCTACCTTGCCACTTTGAAACAGCCTCTTAGAGCAATCTGAGATGCTGTGTCCTGGGCTTGAGTCCTAAGAAAATCCGTCCAATAAAACATAACTCTCAACTTTTAGATTGTACATTATATCTCAGTCAACATAAATCTCATTTTCATTGTGGAATCTTCTTTTTTATTTTTTAATTGAAATATGTTTGACACACAACATTGTGTAAATTTAAGGTGTACATCTTGATTTGCTATACTTATGTGTTGTAATATGGTTGCCACTGTAGTAATAACACCACTATCACATTACATAATTATTTCTTTTTTTTGTGGTAAGAATAAGATCTAGGAAGGAATTATTTCCAATATCACATCAGACATACCTCCTCAGCTATCTACCCCTTGTTCTAGAAAAACCAGCCTCTGTACCCTGATAGCCAAATTGAGACTTGGAGGCAGAGTTTTGGGAGAATTAGGAAAAAAAAAAAACAAAAAACAAAACCAGCTTTATTGCTTTGCCCGGCAAAGGGGAGTCACAGCAGGCTAATGCCTTAGAGACTGTGAATCCAGCTTGGGGTTGGGGTCCTGCAGTTTTATAGAAAAGCTGGGCAGAGCAGAAAGGCAGCAACAAACGGGGCATTTTTCCAGGGCACTGTGTTCTTACTCTTGATGAATCCACCTGGTGTCACAGAGGAACTCCAGAGGATCTGTTCATCCTTCTGAGGCTGTCAGCGCATGACCACCTTCCTGGAACATAGCTTCTGGGTTAAAGGATAAGCTATTCTGGGTAAAGAATGTACAGGGAGTAGAGAGTGTAATAGAAAGTTTGGGGGCTGTTTAGGTCAGAGAATGAGTAAAACAAGTTGCAGGAATTTTCGGTCAGAATGAATCAGCAAACAGCTTCAGCATCAGAGAAGCCATTCTGTTAGGTTCCTAGTCCTTCACTCTCAGTCAGGCCGCACCTGTTTTGAGATCTATAGGAAGCAGTAGAGAAGAGCATGTGTTGCTGGCACCATGTAGAAAGTGAAATTTGTAGGGTATTTGATCTGAAAAAACTCACAGTGTTTCTTTATCAGAAGTGTCACATATCAGAAAAACGTGTAGAAAGTGGAGAAGTGTGTAGGGTATTTGATTTCAATAAAGTTACAGTATTTCTTTCTCAGAAATGTCACATATCAGAACACAGGTGACTAAGTTTTATGTCTGAACACAGCTGATTTTCAGTTTATAGTTGTTTGTCCAGCCAATACCAGTTTTAGATCTTTTAAAAACCATTAATAAGAACCTTGCCCCGCTGCCTACCACAACCCCACATTAACTGCCACGATGGTGTTTACCTCCGCCGAGGGACTCCAGTGTATACCAACACAGGCTCAGACAGCAGGTGTTCTGGGATTATCATTTAAAAATGCCTCAAATCTTTCATGCTTGCGGTTGACAGTGAATAGTTTTGAGACAGTTGACTCTAATTTTGAAACCTAGAAAGATGCTTTCTCTTCGATCAAAGAAAAAAGCTTCACTTGCTACAGGAAGATTTACTTAAGCCAGGAAGAAAACATTTTTGGTTCATATGTCTCTAGACTTACATGTTAAGGAAATTCAAGTAGTTTAGTTTATGCAGAAAACTTCCAAGGGAACGTGTACGACATAAATTTTACATTGTATCTGATTTTATAATTCAGTAAATGTGTGTAAAAATATACATTTGTGAAGAATTTGGTAATTTTTTGAGAACTAAATTGTCAAGGACAGACAATATGTCTATTAGAAATATGGGTACAACTTATGAGGCCCAAATTTTGACTGTTTATCGGCAAGAACTGTTTAGGTCTTAAATTGATCATCACCAGACTGAGAAAGGAATAACTTGCTTTGTACAGAGCATGACATAGAGTAGACTACAGGGTACTCATTATAAGGTTTCAGGCGTGGACTTTTGGGCAGAATTGCCGTTTGATATACTGTGCTTGAAATGGAAATCCCTGCTGATGATGATGCTGATGGCTAATGATGACAATGATGAGTATAGCCTTTTTTGAGCAGTTTGTAGTGCCAGGTACTCTTAGAAGCACTTAACTCATTTAATCAACAAACAATCTTAACCAATGGGACAAATGTTGAGATGAGTTTATTTCTCTCCTAATCTCAGGTACTCATGAATGGGCTGCAGCAGGTAAGATACTAGAGTTGGGTAAAATATTCAGGAGCTTCCTGGAGAAGGTCAGCCTTGACTGAACCCCTGAGAGGTGGCTGGTTTAGGGAGGAGTACACCCTTCTGGCTCGGAGGGACGCTAAGGAAGGAGCTTGGATGTGGCCACCTTACAGCAGATGGAACAAAGCTCCACTGAGGCTGTAGTGCCACTGGTTTCTTCAGTTCTTCTTTTATTCTCATCATCTACCTTGTAATAGAAAACACAGGCAGTTCTCAGAAAAGGCACACCTGCCTATTTTGGAGATGTAGGGAATGTGGGTGGTGTGTTTTGAACTGTTAGAGTGATTGGGAGTCATCCCTGGCAGTGAGTGGCTGGAAGACTGAGAGATGTTAAGTACCCTAAAAGTGAGATAAGCCCACACAGTAAAGAATCATTTCATCCAAAATGCTCACGGCACTTCTTGAGAAACACTGCGGGTGATTCAGGTCCTCACCAAGAGATATCCATGGTGGCTTTATAGTGGCAGACCTGGAATAGAGGATGATGCAGTGGGAGAGGGGTTCATAGAGTCAAATCTGGAATATATTTTCCAAGTTTTTTGGAAATTTTTAGACTCCAAGGAGAATGTACTAATATTGTGCCATGTTAATTTGTTAAATAATTTTTGTATAATGCATCTGTTTTAAAAAATTTTTTTCTTATTTTGGGGAGAGGTAATTGGGTTTTTATTTATTTATTTATTTTAATGGAGGTACTGGGAATCGAACCCAGGACCTTGTGCATGCTAGGCATGCACTCTACCCCTGAGCTATACCCTCCCCTCTATAATGCATCTTTGATGTGGAAATTTTAGAAATAGAACAAAAAAGGATATCCCCCCATCGTGAGAGTATGTTAGTGTATATCCATCCAGGCTTCAGTAGGCAAGTTAATTGATTACACAAAGATGTGATCATAAAGAGAACACACAATTTTTTTAATTGCTGTTTTTGATTATTTGCACAAAAGGGAATAACTTTCATAGCTTCAGCTCAATACTGTATGTGTCTAAATTATTGAAGTTTTAAAAATAATTCTGTGTGTGAAGACACATTAAATATTTACCTTTCACGTATCAGTAAGCTTTGATTATATTTTCAGTGTTTCATTTATTTTTGCATTATTCCAAACAAGATTGGGAGTGGTTTATTTACATGTCAGAACTGACTTGTGACGTAGTGCTTTCATCAGTAAGGTGAGGGCATTTCTGCAGCGCACATCACAGCGATCACTTTCCTGCATGGACTCTCCACGGCATGAAGCAGCAGTCTCTAGACCCTGTTATGCTGTCTACTGCTTTGAGAATTTCTACGTTTCCATAGTTCATCCTGAACAGTGCTCTCCCACCAAACCCTGCCTGAACTCTCCTCCAGGGACCCTTTAACAGGGAGCCAGTTCTCAAGGGATTTGTCATACTTCAGCAGTTTCCTCTACCTTTTCGGTGGCCGCTGTTATTACACCGTTAGTGCACCTTTTTAATTAATATTTATTCTTTTAAATCCAGTCAGGTGGTTGGTTATCATTTTTTTCTTTAGAATTTAGAATTCTTCTTGGTGGGGAAGATAAAGAAAGAATTTTGTGCTTTCTTTTTGCACAGGCAGCATTCTGATAGGAAGCCTCCACAACTTGTGGTCCTTCCTTTGTTAGTCTAAAGCCAGGGAAGGAAGGGGCAGGTCCTGCCCGCTCTGTCAATGCCAGGCCATTGGCCTCTGTGCTCTCCAGAGGGGCCAGAGAGCCAGGGAAGCTGAAGAATGGCTGAAGGACAATTCAAGCTACTTTATTATTGAGTTGTATCGTTCATGTCTTTCACTTGCCCCAGGGTGAGTTGCAGCAGACTCAGATAGCTTTATGAGATCCATGGGCCAATTAACAAGTCATTTCTAGTTTTATTAATGATAGTTTATACATCTTATTTTTTCTAGTATTGATGAATCAGTCTGTTAGTTAATTTAGCAAGTGTTTAATTAAAATCTATAATCATGACTTAGTTTTTATCAAAAACCATGACCTATTTACATACATAATGGAAAATATGACATTATAGAATTTAACAGTATTCTTTTACTCTGAGTATTTGGATTATGAGTAATTTTCATTTTCTTTCTTTATTTTGCGAGTGTTGTGTTGGCTTTTAACAATTTTTTTATTTTTATTTTTTTAATTGAAGTATAGTTGATACACAATGTTGTGTTAGTTTCTGGTATACAGCATAGTGCTTAATTTATATTTATATACACACACACATATCTATACTTTTTCAGATTCTTTCCATTATAGGTTATTACAAGATATTGAATATAGTTCCCTGTGTGATACAATAGGACCTAGTTGTTTATCTATTTTATATATAGTAGCTTGTATCTACTAATGCCAAATTCCTAATTTACCCCTCTCCAACACTTCTCCCTTTGGTAACCGTGTTTGTTTTCTATGTCTGAGAGTCTTTTTCTGTTTTATAAATAAGTTCATTTGTATCATTTTTTAGATTTCACATGTAAGTGATGTCATATGATATTTGTCTTTGACTTACTTCACTTAGTGTAATAATCTCTAGGTCCAACCATGTTGGTGCAAATGGCATTATTTCATTTTTTATGGCTGAGTAGTAGTCCATTTTGTGTGTGTGTGTGTCTGTCTGTATATATATGTGTGTGTGTGTGTGTGTATGTATGAGTGTGTGTGTGTATATATATATATATCTCACATCTGATTTGTCCATTCATCTGTTGTGGACACTAGGCTGCTTCCATGTCTTGGTTGTTGTGAATAGTGCTACTGTAAATATTGGAGTGAATGTATCTTTTCAAATTTGAGTTTTCTTTGGTTATATGCCCAGGAGTGGGATTGCTGAATCGTAGAATAAGTCTATTTTTAATTTTTTAAGGAACTTCCATATCATTTTCCATAATGGCTGCACCAAATTACACATTCCCACCAGTGGTGTAAGGGGGTTCCTTCTTCTCCACACCCTCTCCAGCATTTATCGTTTGTGGACTTCTTAATGATGGTCATTCTGACTGGTGTAAGGTGATACCTCATTATAGTTTTGATTTGCATTTCTCCGATAATTAGTGATATTGGGCATTGTTTCATATGCCTGTTGGCTATCTGTATGTCCTCTTTGGAGAAATCCTTGTTTAGTTCTTGTGCCCATTTTTGGATTGGGTTGTTTATTTTTTTTGTCATTGAATATGAGTCATTTGTATATTTTGGAAATTAAGCCGTTGTCAGTTGCATCATTTGCAAACATTTTCTCCCATTCTGTAGGTTGTCTTTCCTTTTTGTTTATGGTTTCCTTTGCTTTGCAGAAGCTTATAAGTTTGATTATGTCCCATTTGTTTATTTTTGCTTTTATTTCTATTGCCTTGGAAGACTGACCTAGGAAAACATTGCTATGATTTATGTCTGAGAATGTTTTGCCTACGTTTTCTTCCAGAAGGTTTATGGTGTCCTGACTTATGTTTAAGTCTTTAAGCCATTTTAAGTTTATTTTTGTGTATGGTGTGAGGGAGGGTTCTAAGCTTCATTGATTTATACACTGCTATCCAGCTTTCCCAACACCACTTGCTGAAGAGACTATCTTTTCTCCATTGTGTATTCTTGCCTCCTTTGTCTAAGATTAATTGACTGTAGGTCTGTGGGTTTATTTCTGAGCTCTCTCTTCTGGCTTTTTTGATTGTTGTTGTTCTGAGGGCCCATATTGTAATGTACAGTTCACAGTGAGTATAGGTTTTTTATCCTGAGATGTAACTGAATCTCAGAAGCCATTGACTTCAATGCAGAGTTTGAATTCTTGTCCCCAAAATGTTTTACACAGTTATTGTTACAGCTCTTGGATTTTGGTACTTTAGATAGGAAGGAGTTTGACATCAGGATAATATATAAATGATTTAAAGTGGTTTCTACAGAAGTTTTCTTTTTCTATGTATTTCCATCTAATTCTACAGTAATAGAGGAGGCAGGCAGATAAATGGCTTATTAGATACATATTTGCTAATATAATGGGAACTATCATTAGAAGAAAAAGAGCAAATCAAATGAATTAAGTATTCACACTTGAAGAGTATGCCAAGTTTAATCAAATTCAAGCCAACTATAGTATTTTTAAAAATTATTTTTAACTGTGAACTATAAATATCAATCCAACCATATATCAATGGAATGGCTTTGATTTTTCCTCCTGAGTCTGTTAAGCCCAGTGTTTCTCAACCCTGGCTACATAGAATAGAATTAACCAGAGGTCTTCGGGGAAGATTTAAAAAAATCCTGATGTCCAGATTGTTCCCTGGACTGTGACCCATGGGGAAGAGACCAGGCCTCACTGTGTTTCTAAGGCTCCCTGTTGGTGATTCCAGTATGCTTACAACTACTTTAACAGATTACTGACTTTTTGTGTCCACTGAACTGAAAGGTTGGTTAAAAAACATTTTTTTCCCGTTAGAGCAGCAGAATTTGCTTCTCAGCCACTTGAAGTTTGGCTCTCATCACAGGAATAAGTATCTTCCCATGGAGCAAGGATGTTCAGTTTGGCAGATCTCTCTCGAGTACAGAGAGAACCACAAAGGACTTTATTTATCCTTTCCCTGGGCTCACAGCAATCATTGCACATGAATATGTTTATTTATCAGAATAATAAATTAGTGGTTCTGCAGCTCTGTTTCAGATTCACATGCAAGATTCTCAGCATCTTCAAAGAAGGGCCTTTCAAAGACTCTCAGAGCTCAAACTTACTTTTTATCTTTTTTCTGCTCTCTACATATATATGAGTTTCGGCAGGCAGGATTTTCATTGACCAAAATCAAAGGGAGAGACATTAAAAATATTTTAAAACAACAACCAAAAAATCCCAGATATTTCAAGCAGGATAAAGACCCCTTCCTTAGAAAGAAGTTTATGGGAATACAATATTCTTAGTTCTATCAACATCCAAATACCTTATATTTGTTGATAAAACCAATAGTTTCATTGTTAGATAATGGGGTATCTGAGCTTTCTCTCTACCTTGGACATATTTCCCTGAATAAATGGAGCTCAGGCTGCAGTCAGATGCCAACTAAATGAAAGAGCCATCTTTTAACAGCTGAGGCATATGACACTGAACAGCCCCAGTGGACATAGATAAGCTGAGAAGGAAAGTTGTTTGATTTGAGAAGAGGCATGGAGTTACCCTCTGGGCTGACCCACGTTGTTTCAGATGATGAGTGGCTATGGAGGTGACAAAACTTTATTGGCCTGAAAGAAATATAGGGAAAATAAATAAGCTTTGTTTGCTCTTAGTGAAAAAAAAAAAGTGTGTGCAGTGAATTTCCTCCTTCAGATTGGAGCAAGTAGCCTGCTGTCAGTTTCCTAAATATATCACCTGTAGAGAAGTGAGGACTACAGAGCCATCTTAAGCTGTGCCCCTAAATCATCCTCAATCAAGGGCCCAGGACATCGAGATGGGAAGAGAAATACCCTCTTCTTGCACTTTTGGTGTCAGTTTCTTCTTCACTCATCCCTGTCTCCCTCATACTACCTACCCCACAGTGCTTTGCTGCCGCTTTTCTTTCTCTTTTTTCTTTCTTTCTTTTTTTTCTTACTATCTTTGCATATCCGACTATCCTGGACAGGGTCCATCCTATTTAAGAACAATCTTAGTATTAAGCCTTGTCACTTGGAAGGGAACTCAGGGTGTCACATCTGGACAGTTTAACTTGTTTTCGCTGAAGCACTATGAAACTCCCAGGGACCCTCCAGTATTTGTACCAGGCAGGTTTGTTCACGACCAAGCCTTAATAAAACAAGAAATGTGCTGGCAAAGGAAAGATGATATCTTTCATCAGTATGAGAACTTAAACACTAAAAGAAGATAATTTAATTTCATGTTACCCTTGGACTTTGTTCTTGAAGGTTGTTCAGTGTATTCCAAATAAGTATGGGAAGCAGTTTAAAGTGCACTTTTCTGTTTGACTGTCAGTAGCTCAAATTGTTTTAGGTGTGTTTGCATTCAAATCACTGCACCAACCATAATCTCTTGCACTCAGGAATCCATTTCAAACTACCAGGAATATCCAGAAACTACTTTCCACGTTGAAAATTCATGAAGTGATAGAAATATTGACAAATACATTCCTTGTTATTGGAGTGTAAAGTCCTAGAGAGGACTTTAGTAAGGAAATTAAAATCCATCTTTTAATTCATATTCATATTCATATGACTTCATATGAAGTCATACAGCATCTCATACATTAATCTAATCAGTAACACCACAGATTTCTGGAATTGCTAACCTGGTGAACAAAACAAATTATACTTAGATCATATAAAAAGAGAAAGGAGCTAATAGATTTTGGGATAGTACTGTTGCTGATTTAACAGCACCATAGATATACTTTTTGTTGTTGTTGTTGATGTTAAATTTGCAAAATACCAGAAAGTGGAAATTGCTTTGTGTTTACAATTTGAACTCAAATGTATCAGAACAAGGATGGAATACATGTCTTTTCTTGAAATAATGTATCTACAGAGTTTGACACACACAATAAAGTTGCTAGGATTCTACAACTCAGAAGAATCAAGAGATACTGCAGTAACACAAAATTGACTTTTAATGTTTGTTTACCAGTTCATTATATCTTACAGAAAATGAAAACATTTTTTTTTTGTAATACAGATTGGTTCTTCTCCTCAGATTTATACTCAGTAGGTATTAGATGCCCTTAAATACTGACTTCCTTTTAATCAGGTGGCTTAATATGGTTTTTCTATTTTTCATTTCTTTTGTTGTACATCATTGCTGCGCTGGCAGTAGTGAGCTATGATACAGATAACTTCTCAACAAAACTATGTCAGTTATCCATTGATCATTCCTGATGCATTCTGTGCTAGAAACTGATAGGTAATTCCCTTTTCATCCTTCCCTCCTTAGTGGTCAGCTACTCCATGAGACCACCATATTCTTTGGAGCACTGAAATCAAGAAACCCAGTATGGCTGCCAGCAACCAAATTGGAATCTCCTTTGAGTCTACTTCTAACTGCCAAAATAATAAGCGACTATATTATTGCATAAAATAAAACTTTTAACAGGTACCGGCCCCCTTGCTATGAGAGAAAGTTTAAATTTACAGATACCATATTTGACTAAAAAATACTGTGATAAAATATGGCAGCAGTCATTAAAAGATGGCTTCCAGTGTTAGTGTGACTTGCTTGTTTTCATTCCTATGCTGTCTTTTCTGTGAATCATTTCTTTTTGTTTAGGTTTGCAAATGTAGGTGTGTCAGTGAAATGTGCAGATAACCTTAGTTCCTTCAGGGGGTCAAGTGTTGATTATGGACAAAATGATCAAAATAAGATTTCCTAACCCAGACTCCCATCTCAACCCCCTGATGCTCTCGGTACCCAAGTCTGAGGAGCAATTTCTGAATTAGCCAGGGTTGTACCGGCTTTCTGTTAGGAATTGTGTTAGGATAACCTTTCTTTTTCAGACATTCCCAGTGGGATATCTTGAGGAATGAAGTATGGAAATAGCTATTTGGTGAAAAATGGCAAAATAAGAACATTAAAAAGAAACCCTTATTCAAGGAGGAGTCCAAAAGAATATGGGAATTCTGATCCTTTGGGAGAAGTGAGAAGATAAAAATTCTGCTCAGCAGTATTCATTCTGTTAAGATATATTTTTACAAGCATGGAAGAATGGTGTGCAGTCAGTATAGATTTTAATCAGCTAACAGTCACTCCAGAGATTTTGATCAGCACCAATTCCTGTACTAGTAAGTATTCAAAAGTTAAGAAATGCTACTATGCTTAACATTATAAAGGTAAAGTTCTACAGCAATAACTGAAAATTATAGATCTGCTTCAATAGAAATTTGTTCCCACTTGCAGTTCCACTAAAATTCTTGTAACGTGGGTAATAATCATTCAAGTATGGGCTTCCTCCAATGAGCTACCCCCCATATTTGAGGTACTAGAGTCACTGTTTTGGAGATAGTATTCTTTAAATAATATATTCGTCTTATCCTAGACCATTTAGGTATTTTTAATTTAGAAGTTTGAGTTCTATTTGTATCAGCAGTGCTTGAGTTAAACCTAACAATCTCTTTGGATTTACGTTTTTGTACAATTCTCATGTCCAACCTGATGTAAAAATGTGCGTGCATACATTGTCATCTTTTAGTATTAAAGCATCTGAAAATTTCAGATATGCTTTTGATAAAAGAAATGATCTACTTTTATTTACAATATTCTGTCTAGGTAATGTATGGATATAGTTATGATTTCATGGACTTCCAGTTGTTCTATACCTTCCACACACATAACTCTACATTTATAGAGTAAATTTATTAGAATTATTACAGAGCTTTGAATGCAACAACAATCAATTCAGGAAAAAGATTTATTTACTTATGTTCATGGTAGGAAAATCTACATAAAAACATTCATGAAAGCATACCGGCTATGTCATACTTGGATTATTATACTAAATCCCATTTATTAGAACTCATTGTGAAACAATGGGAAACTGTGAAATGTGATTTGAATACAAATATTGGTCCCTGTGGGGTCTCAACAGTCATAAAAATATAGGAAAACCGAGCCTTGTTTAAGTTTGGAGCTGCTAATGGGGAAAGTTGTTTTTCTGAAGCTGATCTTACCCTTTCATTTAAAGCCCTGAAGATTTTGGTGTAAACTCTTTGATGACAGCTTCAGCATTTCATTTAAGCATAGTGATGATCAGCAAGGAACATGACATCACTGACCAGATTTTCTATATGGACAAAGGTTTAAAACTACTTTGTTGACTTTTTTCTCCAAACACAGGCACCAGTTGGGCTTTCTAGAGTCTATACAAATAGTAATAACAAGAATTTGAAAAGTTGGGTTCTTATTTCTTGGTTAGGCAAATATAGTTGTTTATTCCTTTTATGATTTAAATTTTTTTCATGTAATGTATATAAGAAGGAAATATTAAATATTTTAAAGTTATTTTTATAGGACAATAACATTTCATAGGCTAACATAAAATCAAGCTGCTAAATTTTACAATTTTTCTGTCCAGCAGTTTATCTATATAACTGCCCTGAGTAGATGCTAAATGCTGCTTAGCAAATGGCCCTTAGAATTTAAATATAACTCAGTAAAGCTACTCAAAAGAAAACAATTTCTCTCAGGCATGTGTAATTTTAATTAGAAGAAGGTGGGAGTCTGGTTAAATATTATCTGCTCATTTTAGTGTCATATTTCATATAAATGGGATTATTAAGGGGTTTTAACTGTGCTTGTCATAACGCATTGGAGTCCATATGATTTTTTTTTTTTTTTTGGTCAAAAAGGCAGGATTTTAAAGAGTAAAATACTCTGTCTGTTGGAGACTTGAAATACTAACTTTTAGAAAAATGAGATTGTTCCCTTGTGAAACTGAGTTTTGTGCAACCTCTCGGAATCTCAGTTTAGGTAAAGAAGCCTGTATTTCAAACCTGTTGCTCTAATCTGTTCATCGTAGTGCATTTCAAAATTGTACAAATGTGTAAAATTTGTGCTTGTGGCAGCTGCTGCTCTGAGTAGCTTTACTTTCCTTAATTTAATCCTAGCAATGGTCAAGCTATTGCATGCCCCGATCGTGAAAGGATACTTCGTTGGGATGACATAGCCTAAACAGTTTGGCTCTAAAGCCCCCTTATGTCGTGCTTCCCTTAAAATTATATTACTTTATAATATATATTGAATGATAGCTTTACAAAAACAAATTAATGAATTGATCTTTATGAAAATGACTCTTTACAGTAAGTAAAAAAGGGTTATCACAGTTTTGGTAACTTGCATGAGTTCATATTGGAAAAAAAAACCTTTCACATGTTCTTAATGACTAAACCCGCCGCGCTCGGGGGGCACGCTCAATTGTATGCTCTGAAGCAGTAGACACCGTACAGCTTATGCTTTTTGTCTGGGAAGCCCATGAAGCGCACGGCTGCCTCGGTGGGACTGCAGCGCCTTCTTGGCCTGGAGATGGGGTAGCGGACACTGCCGTCTGCCAACCAGCCTGCATCGCAGCGGTCGTATCCCAGGAGTTTCCAGGCAGCGAATATCTGGCCCACTTTGGCGATCTGAGCACCATCACTGAGACAGGCCTGCACCGCTTCGTCGTAGGTCAGCTTGGTGGGGTGGATCAGGTAGTAGAAGCGGCCTGCGGGGAGAGGGAGAGGGAGGGTTAGTGGCCCCGTCTGCATGGGAGCTTGGGGGGATGCGTGGAGCCTCAGACGGAAGTGTTCTCAGTGAAGGGAGATGTAGGGCATTGTCTGTAAAGGTCTTGAAACATAGGATGGTCAATTAAATGTAGTGCCCCCTAGGTCGTGCGCCATTAAATTAGTTTTTTTCCTGGCCCCTTAATATGTGTTCAGACGTGCCCTTTCAGAGCTGTAGAAAAGAAAAGGGGAAGGACAGATGCGGTTTCTGCTCACTAATGAGTGACTAACAGGGCCCTTCTGTGGCACTAGAGAAGACAGAATCCCATGTTGAAAGCAAGAGCTATTTAAATTCTAGCTGTAGCGAGACTGAACCCCAGCGCAAGTTTCTGGAGAGGCACAATTTGAATGTGAAAGGATCAAAAAACATTCCTGACAGAAAAGTCCATTTAAAAAAAATCAAAAGCCCTCAAGTCCTTTTCATTACAGGTATCAATAAGACATTATTCTTATTCAAAGACTACAGTATGAAAATGCAAAACATACAGGAAGTCACTTGCCATAAATTATACAGACTCAGAATGCGAACCCAGTCTTTCACTCACTAGCAGAGAGGATGGAGTTGTTTATTTTCCAACTTCCCTCCGTGGGAGCCCTGACACCTAACCATTTCTTGATCTCACAAGAAAGAGCAAGTTAGTCTCAGCCAATACTGAATAGTGTTAATTACTGGGATTCCTTCAATTTGTATTAAACATGCAAAAAGTGTATAAAGTATGACATCAACTAACTAAAGTGATACCCACTGATTGAAGATCTTTTTCAGACTTTTAGTTTCAGGTAGAATAAAATCAGACTCTCTTGTCTGATTACACATTGTAATGTGACATCCCCCTGGCCTTTATTAAACATAGATTATTGAAGTCTAAATTAATGCTTGCCAATTCTTTCTAGACTAAGAGGATGTGATTTGGAGGAAGGATAGAGGCCACTGGAACATTAATAGAGGGTTAGTTCTATCATCTATGCCCGAGGCCGGCAAACTACAGTGCACAAGTCAAATGAGGTTTTATTAGATGGAACACAGCCACACCCATCTGTTTAATATTGTTCATGGCTGTTTTTGTGTTGTAACCTACAGAGCTGCATCAAGTAGTTGCAACAGAGACCATATGGCCCACAAAGCCAAAAATATTTACTCTCTGACCCTTTATAGAAAGTGTTGATCCCTGATCCTCTGCTGTTTTCCCCAAAGCATCTTGCCAGGAACCTAATATATAAAATATCGGGGCCAGGGCTTGCCTCATGGGTTTGTGACCTGTATAGTTACACAGAGCCCCATGCTTGGTTTAATTCTCTACTGTTATCATCTTAAAATTCTTAAGTTTTGAACAGGGTGTCCACATTCGCATTTTGCACTGGGCCCCATATGTTACGTCCCTGGTTCTAGATGGAGCAAGACAGGGTGGGGACTTGTGCCGAATTCAATGAATCCATCATCAACACTGATGCAGCCTGGATCTCTCACTTCTGTTCTTACCTCCAGCATTATTTCTACTTAATTTTCTTGCCAAGTTCTCTTTATCCTGAGCTTTCTCTTTATCAGAGAGATAAAGCTCTCTTTATCCTAAGCCTTGCTGATCATCTGTGAATAAATTGACAGTGTAATTTAGAGAAGAGGAGAGCATAACACAGAAGCCGCCCTTACGTCATGGAGAGATCTATGCCCGTGGAAGCACAGAGTGGCAGCAGCATCTTTGGCAGTAAGAAAAAAGACTCCATACAACATGACAGTTAAACTATTTCATCATAACAGTTGGATGCAATAAAAGCAAAGAATAATGGAAACATGTACTTATGCTTGACGTCTGTGAATTTTTAAAAATCAGGACATTAAAGAACTTTTTATATCTGAAGCGATACTTCAAAGCTTTTTCCTTTTTTTTTTAAGTAGATAAGATTAAAAGTTTAATGTATCAGAGTACGTATTAGTCTCTGGGATAGGAAACAAGGCAGTATGGTTAATATCTTACCATTGAAGTTGGATGTAAAACAGAAAACATCGTATCTGCTTTTATCTTTGTCCCAAAACCCGTAGTTCCTGACACCAGGCACTGTGTTCTGGCCTCCGCAGGGCTCTCTTGGTTTCGTGATGGGATACTGCACAGACCCATCACTGAGCCAGCCAGCGTTGCACCAGTCCAGCCCACTCCGCCAGGCATCGTACAGTTGGTCGAAGGAGGCAATTACAGCATCCTGGTCCAGACAAGCTTGCTGTGCCTCATGAAAATTGAGATTGTAGCGCCCGAGTCGTGGAAAATAAGGGAATACCACACCTGTCCAGAAAGGAAGGCAAGGAATCGTTAGTGGCACAAGAAGTAAGAACTATGAGCAAGTCCCACTTAACTTGGGAAAAAACATAGTAGAATCTCCATCAGAAGAAGGGGCAGTTTTTGTTCAACTTGCAATATTTTCTCCTGGTCCCATTTTGCTCCTAACAGCCTCTCAGCTCTGAGCGTCTCACAGTTAGCTGATTGGTCTGATAACTTGGTGATTTACCTCTTTTGCTAAGAGTTCAACTCAAGCCTCACAATTCTCCTTTCTTAAATGATTCATCTGAAGATTATAGTTTCCAGATAGCCCTCCCTGAGGATTTACCTTTTGTATATCTAACAAAAACCTAATAAAGCAGTCTTATTTCTTGTTAATAAGACAGTTTTGTATAGTGAGGCCCCTCCACAAGAAGCATCATGGCTCTCTTATCTGTTTCTACTTTTAGTATAGCTCTTTGCCTTACTTTTTTCTGCCTGTGAACAGTGTGACTAGAATAATGACTTTCTTTTTAAAATATTTGCATTACATTTTTCAGCTTCCATATTTATGTATTGCAAACTGAAACTAAGCTTTTAAAAACATTTTATTTTGCAAATGGAGAGGGGGGACTTTCAGAAGCTTGTCCTATACAAGGTAGGAACAAAATAGACATCCTCTGATTAAGTTAATGCCAAAGAATTAAATATTTTAGAGGACAAAAACCTTTAGGAAATGTAAACACTGTGACTTGGCACTTGGCTTTGCCTGGGAAGATGTACTGGCTTTCCAAAAGCATTTCTTTCTGTCAAATAATCATGGGAGGTGATTGAGCTATCTTACAACTTTCTGCACAATTTCATTAAAGGAGAAGGATTGCATGGTAAGAAAGCAAAGTGTTAGACTTTATGAAGGACCACTGTATCAAAATGGCTCTCCCATAGTTGCTAAGATAATTAATTTTGACTGGTTATTCAAAGCTTTGCCTTGAATTTTTTAAAATAATTAGATGTAATTAATATTTTAGCATGTAGAATGTAAAAAACTGTCCAACTGACACAGTAATTTGGTGGATTATACCAAATGTGCTATTTTGTGAGTGCAGACCCTATTCAAGATGAATGCACAATTCACTGGTAGTGTAACCAGTACACAGGAAATGTTTTCTTTTATAACTTGTCCTGGAAGACCCTTCAAGAGGACATTTCAATAGCCTAAATCAAGTCGCGTCCACTGAAGGCCTCTGCAGGACACGTTTGTCCCTCCGGGGCAGTCCAGCTGGCACCATCCACTAGAGGCCGAGATCCAGGAAGGCTTCCTGATCTCATCTTGCCTCCTCAGGTTCTTGGCTGAGGGATCTGTAAGCTGAATTGGAGCCAGTGGAAGAAGGAAAAGCCTCTGTGGTTTGCCTTTGCCCCCTGCAGTGATGGGAGGATGGGGATGGGGGAAGCCCACTCCTTCTAAGAAGGGCTGTGCCCAGGCATTCAGAGAAGAGCAGAGTCTGCGCTGGAAGGAGCTGCTGTAGTTACCCTGCCCCTCACACCTGCTGTCCTCTTCCCTCAGCAATCCCAGGAATGCTGATTAAAAAGGAAAATATCTAATTTACCCAGTAGAGATTTCCTTGGCAGCTAGACCTTAAGTGAGAGAAAATATCAAAGTATCTAAACCTGAATTCAACCATTTAGGTGGAATTCCATTTTCCAAATGGCTTAAGATGGTAACAGTGGAGAATGTAGGATATTTTAACTTAATAATTTTAAAGACCTAGACAGTCTCCCAGTGCAAATTCACCAGACTGCATTTGGTAGACTCCCATAAGCACTCGGAAAATTTTTTCTTTAGTAATTTGTCCTTGATTAACCATTGAATTATGTTTGATTCAGTTCCAAATCCAGTGTAATATATTTTTGAGTTCCTTTTAAATTTAACATAATTTCAGGCAAAGTCAAAGTGAAATCCTATATTAAAATTTTACTATTTTTCAATTGTAAGAATAAATGGTCAACTTATTATTATAGTAACTCCAAGGATTTACTTAGCAGATTTTAATTAATGTTTGATGCTGCTAGAAAGAACACATTCCAAGTAAATTAAAGTCGACTTCTATGTCTTCACCAACATTTAAAAGTTTCACTGTATTGTACACATTTAGTGCACACATTTCAACAATCACATGTTTTGTACAAGTGAGGTCATTTCTGGAACTACATGTTTGTTAGTATTTTATTTATTTACTTATTTTACTTCCAGCTAGTTAAGATTTCAACAGCTAAGACTATAATTGCAGAAACCTTCTTGGCTTTATGGAAGAATGTGCAATTCCTACAGTTGAGTTATGGAGCGAATGGTGATTGCTTTCATCTGGCATCGCAAAAATAAGAAAAGTTTAATTTTCATTTGTGAGAAGGAAGGGTGTATGATTACTTTCCAAGTATGATAATTTTATACTTAGATATCAAAGTATGTAATCAGAAGCTCTTTACTTTTCCATGAAGGGCTGGTATGCATCACTACAAAGGGGATTAATAAGGATGATACAACACATGGAAAAGAATAATATCACATGATGTGAGTAGTTTAGTCAATTGAAATATGTTTTAAAAACACATTCTTTAAGATAGAATTGCACAGTTCCATTCATCCTAGTTGTTGGCAAATATCAACTTGTTGGACATATGAAAAGTTTTCATGCCATGGTACATGTAAAAAGTAAAGGAAATTTCAGTAACTCCGTAAAGTAAGTATTTTTGGTAATAAAAAGGTAAAGACCATGCAACACAATTTTACCTCCCTCAGTGCCTCTCAGAGTGCCTAGAAGCGCTATGTACACATCTGAAATTAGTTTTCCATTTCTGAAAGTTCTCAGACTATGGTTTTGTGGATTTGGCCCAATTTTCATCAATGGAAGTCCAATACAATGGAAGGTGGGAAGCACAAATACCACGTTTTTCATATCATTATCTAAGTAGGTGTTGATTGCTCAGATGAATTCTGTAGCCCAGGCTAATTAAGCATGTCTAATGATACTCTCTGTGTTACATTCATATCAGGCTTGTCTCTTGCTGGGTGCTGTTTCTAGCAGTGTGAGTGGCTGGTAGTAATCAGAGGGCTTTACCCTATCCAGGATTCTATGTGAAAAAAATTGTATTTCCACAACTAATTCCCACTTACACATGGGTCAGTCTTTCAAAAGGACTTAGTTTTTTTTTTTTTAATCACTGTGATATGAAAAATAGATCTTAAATCACAACTAAGATAAACACTTAACTCCATGATGGCACAGCCCTTGCCTGTCTTCGTCTCCACTGTATCCTCAGCATAGGAGAGTGAATGAATGAATGAGTGTTGCTGTAGAACATGTGAGGTCTTCCCTCATTGTGAGTCTCTATCTACCCTTCTAGCAAGTTTTATTTAGTTAGTCTCTATAATCAGACATTTTAATGCGGGAACACAGAGCCACAGTGGCTTTGAGTAAAGCATGTTTTAAAAAGTTTATTCCAGAGAAATTTTTGTTAGAAATTACACTTACCATAATTCTCTATGAAGAGACTAGCTTTTTAGAATTTTGAAGAAATTGTCTTTTTAGAATTTTGCCTGTAGAATGAACTTTTTTTTTTTTTTTGATTTATAATGAAACTGTTCTGCAGGTTTATCTTACAGGGAAAGAAACAAGGATGAAAAGATTAATGGGCAAGAGCAAATTACAGAGAAGCAGGAGACCTCTACATGTGTGGAACTATAGCTTTATTATTAACTGTCAGAGTTGTTACACTAGTAACTGGGTTTTTTAATTTTTATTAAAGGATTTTACTTACTTGACTTCCCAAATAAATTGTTTTTGTTCTTTTATTCATGGAAAATAAAATTTGATTTTTTAAAAATTGAAAGAAAAATCACAACTAAGAGCAAGGCATTGTGCTCAGCACTGTAGGATACCTTGAGTTTGGGGTGTGGCCTCTTCCTGCAAAGAGTCTATGACTTGATATATATATCATATATAAATCTGAATCCAAGATAGAATAAAATCTTTAAAATACAAACCATACAGTTTGGACATCTTGAAGAAGAAGGATTTTTTCCTAATTGGAAAAATTCTTTGAAGGACATAGCATCTAATCTGGTATTAAAGGGCCAATATGATTAAAGACATTGTACAATTACAGTTGGAAAGGCAGCTTAATCATGACATTTAAAATGATATGCTTCCCTGGTCTTATTTATGCATCTTAGAAGATCAACAAGAAGCTGGAGTGCAGCTTGCTTGCCCGATTGGTAGATGGTCACATGTAAGGATGTAATTGCAAAGGTCAGAACCTGGAATAAAAGCTAATAAATGGTGACCACAAAGTATCTCTTGCTTCATGTGGTTTACCATAGCCTTCACCTCTTATGTATGTAATTGCTGCACCTGGAACATCTACCCCAGACTATGTGGAAATTGTCAAGTTCCTCACAATGTCCATCCTCAGGTTGGCAACCAAGGTTCCTCAGATTTTATTCTGTAATAGTACTGTGGCTATCTTAAAAATTTTTTTGTAACTTTATTTTAAAATATTACTTCTTGGGGAAGGGTATAGCTCAGTGACAGAGTGCATGCTTAGCATGCATGAGGTCCTGGTTCAATCCCCAGTACAGTACCTCCATTTAAAATAAATAAATAAATAAATAAATAAATAAATAAATAAATAAATAAATAAATAAACCTTATTACCTCCCCCCCAAAATAAAACACGATTTTTTACCTCATATTGAAGTATATATAGATAACATGATGTCCTGAGTTTTTCTTGAAAATTACAGTGGGAGTAGGAGTAAATAAAGCAAAATAAAATGAGATTGGCTATATCATGACATTTTTTGAAGCTGGGTGATGCTTTTGGGGAATCATTATACTAATCTTTGTACTTTTTGAAATGTTTGAAATTGGTTATAGTAAAAAGGTAAAAATTTTTTATCATACCCTGTTGCCAAGCTGAGCCTTAAACCAGTCAAGCTGGATGCTGTCTGTGGCATCTGTGATTCACGTTTTGGCCTTGGAAGAGTTTCTCCCTCATACCTGTGGTGTCCTCTTTCCTGCTTTGTCGTGCTCTTTACCCTTTGAAAGAACCAGGTTCACCTTTCATGACCAAAATCAATTATCTCTTCTTTTGGCGTGCTTTCCACAGCCCCTCCACTGCATGCACACTTTTTTGTATTTGAAAATATAAACCCAATGTATCAGTCACCGATAAACTATTTACTGAGTATCAACTTTGTTTTTGGCACTTGACTGCCTTCAAGTAGATCCTGTTTAGCAGATGAAGTCAGATGAGTGTGCAAATATTTACAAAACAAAAGGTGAATAGAGCTATAATGGAAATCTGTATATAGTGCTCTTGAAAACATTAAAACTGGGGGGAGGTGGGGTGCTCAGGGTAGAGCTGATATTTAATCTTATTCTTGAAGGATTATATTTTCTTCAGTTGTTCAGAAATGGATTCATGTATATAATGTAAAATGTGAAAATGTCAGTTATTTCAGGACAGATCCTCTGGTTAATGACTATTTCCACCCCTTCCACAGTACACAAGAGAGATGGAAAAACACCCTCTGCAGTGAGGGAAATTTAACAGCTGCCATAGGCACATTTAATGCAGTATGGCCAAAGGACAGTTCCTAGGTCATCTCCCAAGTAACTTTGGGGCCCTTAAGAATCCTTAGAAAACAGAAGAACTGAAGCTGCCAAACATCGCTGCCTTTCTGCGACCTCCATCCCCCCCACCCTGCAACAGAAATGTTCTCTTTCCTGCACCCTCCCCAGATCCTAGCAGACAAAAGCATAGGCTTCATCAGTGCCCTTGGTATCCAATTCCAGCTCTACTCTACCCCTTACTCCTAGCCGTGTTACCTTAGACAGGGAGCTTTCTCTAAGTCTCATCTGTCAAGGGAGGATTACTGAAAGTGAGCAAAATAAATAGTGTATTTGATTAGAGCAATTTGTTTGTACCTAGTTAGTTTACCAAATTCTACCTTATTTTAAAGTTTTTACTTTTGAAAGTCTCTTAGAATCTTTAATAGACTGTAAGATTGCTGAATAAAAGGAACCAAGAGTTGGAATTTTTTTGTGTCTCGTGGCACCAAAACAGCACTTGTAAAGAATATTTATCAATTACATTGGTTTCTTGGACATATTGACTTAAGTCACATGCATATGTATTATGTGGTAGAGAAGTGTTCCAAAAGAATGGAAAACATGGAGATTTGGGAGAGTGCAAGGCCTAGGCAGGAAAAATCCCTCCTCTTACAGTTCCCTCAGCATCTCTAATTGTACCTTAAAGGACATCTCCTTTGACCCTCCAGTGTATTGTCCTCTTAACACGTGCTGAATCTTCTTTTCAAACAAAGGGAGAGCAGGGTTCATGCTCAAAGCCATACTTGAAGCAGGTATTCAGTTATAATTTAGAAATATCTTGTGTTCATTATATTTATTTTTATGGTTTCCTTCTATTTCTGGCAAGTTATACTAGTTTCTATTTATTTAAAATTTATTTTAAAATAAATGTAGGGAGATAATAAATATGGCATGTAAATTACTTAAGGTTATGAAGTACTGTGGTATATAAACATAGGCTTTTAGAAGAAAACATAACTTAGCAGATAATATAGTTCATTCATAGATGAGGACGCCAAAGTACAATAAGGATAAGTAACTTGCTCTGGTTTCAAAACTTACTCTGGCAAAGTTGGGACTAATGTAAGCATCTTGTTAGTACTAGTTCAAGGCTCTGTCCTTTGCCTGATGGCCTGATGCCCCTTTGATAAAAATAAACTGACCTGCAATTAATATTTGATGATTGTCTTCTCTAAGCCAACTGCTTCTTTCATCCTGAATAATACCAATGTTCATGGATATTAAAGTGAATCAATAAAAACTGAAAGGACAAGGTGGCATGCAATCAGGAGCCAAGAACTACAACCAAGAGCGACAAGAGAAGGTCACGGAAATGCACTTTACAACACCGTGCAATGTATCATGCAATGTATCAGATACGTATAATAAACGTGCATACATGTGATGGTACTCTGTGGGATTCAGAAGGTCAGATCTTCAGGTATGTGATAGTGGATCAAACATATATTTTTCCAAAAGCCACAAATCTGCGCTGGAATGTGAAAGGAGTTTCTAGCAAACACACACTGATAGTTTACGCACATAAGGAAGAAAAGCATTTTGTCAATGCAGCCAAAATGCACCCTTCAGTGTAAAGAAACACTGAAATTTGTGAATATAAGATATAAAATATCTTGAGATACATGGGGAACTAAGGAGAAGAGTTTTCCTGCTAGCAAGGCATAGAGGTGGGTGTTGGGCAGAGAGGAGACAGGATGGCACAGCTATGTTTTATTGTTTAGCTGTATATGTTTTGGTCTTTGAACCTACTGAATATATTACATATTTAAGAAAATTCCCCCTGAAATGAACATTTGGTACTCAATGTCTAAGAGACTCTGGACTATTAAAAAAATTACTTCTCCATAAGAATATTTAAATAAATCTAGAGGTGACTTTTTTTTTTTAAGTTTTCAGTTACTTTACAGAATACAGTTAAATGTATTTTAGTGAGCAGTTGTCCTTCACAAAACTTGCCATTTATTTTGAAACTGCGATAATTTTAGAAGTGTAATAAAAAAGCCTCCACTCTGAATTTCTCAATAACTGTGTAATGAGATTTAAATTTTGAATGGCATAAAGCACTTTCTGAATATTGTAATTCAGTTCCACTGCACGTTTCTCCTACTTGCAAATAGCTTCAGTTTTGCATATAACCACTGTGTATACATTTCAAATATGAGAGCTGGAATGGTAGACAAACTGCAAAATAGAAAAGAACAGAAAAACATGCTATATGTGGACTTTTGGTTTCTCATATCAGTCCTGTGGTAACCACTAGACATTCCTTGTCATGGAAAAAAAAAAAGCAATGATTAATTATCAAAGTTTAACATGATGTATGGATACTTACCTTGTAAATCTAACGCTACCACAGCGGTGTCATCTTCTAATCCTTCAATCACCTCACACTTATATCTCCCATAGTCCTCCAGGGTAAGTTCTGTGATCACCAGAGAAGCATCGTTGTCACTGCCTCCTTTCAGAAACACTCTGCCCTGGTAGCCTCCATAGGTTTTCTTGTGGTATCCCATGGAAACAAAAACGTCCACTTCCTTGAGGTAATCTGAAGTTAGCTTGGTCCACTTAATTCGGATTTTGTGGGTTCCTGAGGCTAACGCAGTAGGGTCTCGGTAAAATTTACATGGCAGTGTAACATTGCCACCTCTATGTGAGAACACCTTGGCTTGTTCTGCTTCCACGAGGAGACGGGGGCCATTTTCTGCTATAATTAGAAAGGGAAAAGAAAAGAGCTGTTAATAACGCTTTGGGAATTTTTAAAATACGTAATACACTGCCTACACAGGGTGCCTGACAAAGTAGCATTGGTGACAAGCTTCTCTGTGTTGTTGAACAGTGACCGCCCTTGAACCACGTGGAAAGCTACCTCTGGTACCTAGAGGGCATCTACAAGGTAGTCGTGGCTTTTGAACTGCTGGGAAAAGGAAGGGTGTGTATCATAATCGATGAGAAATACTGGCTATCAGACTCCATAGTCATCTGATGACTTCATCATAAATGACTGATAGATCATCATAAAATCTATTTTTCTTCCTCATTAAATGTCAAAAATGTAGAAGCAAGTGAAATGACAGAGAACTGTGACTGTTTCATCAATGCAAAGCAAAAAGTTCAAGCTAGGTAAACTGACCTCTTTCCAGCTGAGCTATCTAACACATGAAGTCTGTATTATATTCCCGGGAAGACTACCCAGCAACATGGGTAGCCTTCATTGTACTCTTCTGGCCAAAGAACTTAGAATGTCCTCCCACCTCTGGCTTCCATTCAGATACACACCTACGATATACTATTCTAGAGTGTTTCAAGCAACATGTATGTATTTTATTTTCACACAAAGGCTAGACATCAGAAAAGTGTTTTTAGTGAATGCTTTGGAAGAAAAAAAAAACTCCAGATTTTGAAATATAGTCCTCAAATCTTGAATGTTAGAAGTGTATCCAAGGTTATATTTATTTTCTGAAGAACCGGATACTTACTTATTTCTTTATTCCCTTATACCTCCTTCTGTGCGCCTCTCCCCACCCCGCCCTCCACTTTCGGCTGTGCCTGGTTTTACAGGCTCCCGTCTCTTGGCTCCTGCCTTGCCTTGCCCTTTTGCTTCCCTCCTCCCGCCTCCAAGGACTTTACTGCCTTCCTGAGAGCACCGAGATATTCCTAGCCTGCCAAGTCAGCAGGGCTGCCCGGCCCTGGAGAGCCAGCTGTTATTTTCAGATCTTGGCTTTCTCTGGGGTTTCCCCTGGTTCGCTCATTGTGCTTTTGACCTTGACAAGGTCTCTTGAGGATGCGCAAGCTTTGAAAATGAGAAAGTGATACCAGAACTCCTGCATACACGCACCTTCTCATCCACACACAGCTTGCAAAGGCTGCCAAAGCTGCCTTTCAAGCAGCCCTTCCAGCCTCAGGCCAGAGGTACTGAATAAACCATCATGAATCATTTCAGGTACACAGGTCATCAGGGAGAGTAGCCCGTCATCTCCAGACGGACCTCAACACTTAGTTGTTCAGTGGCATATGCAGGGTGCAGATTTTACAATGAAGTGTCCAAAAATAGACACAGGTTCCGTTTTTATCATACAGCAAGCAGAACTGATACTGAAAAATGAACATATTTATGTCAGCCCCAATCCTCAGAAACTGAAAAGTTTAACCACTTTTAAAGCCATCAATGCCCCCACTTTGAATAGATCATAAAATGAAACGACAGTGGCTTAATTAAAATGAATCACAAATTCAGCTTATTAAGCATTTCCTTTAGATTCTATTCTTTATCTTCTTACTTAGGACTATAGAATCTTAAGAAATACCTATCCAACTATACCCTACGTATAGTATTCCCCCTTCAATCAATAACAGGTTCTCCCTGAATATTTCTGGTGTCTTCTTTCTGGGAGGAGGAGAGGGTGCTGTTGACTAAGTGCTCAGCAGTGCCTGAGGCCCTAGGGAACATCTGTCTATCCAGTGCCTTGGGAGGACACCTGGAGCTGGGCCTTCCCACGCTGGGACTTGACTCTAGACGTGACTCAAAAGCTACAAGAGGTTGCAGTTTCCTGATTCTCTCAAGCTTTTTACTTTAAACTCAAAACTAATGCCCAAATGCCCTGGGCTAGGGGATATTACAGTAGTTAGGAACAAGCTTTCATGTGAAAGAGATCTGGTTCTCTTGAGTTTGCTAGCTCTGTAGCCTTGAGCAAATTGTGTAAGCCCTGAGCCCCAATTTCCTTACGTGTGAATTGGGGATAGTAATGTCTACTCTATCTAGTTGACCTAATAGACACATAAAGCACTTAGAATTACGGCAGACCCAAAGTAAGTGTGCACTCCACTGCTAACTGCTCCTACGGATGAGTTTTTCCAGTGTTTCTCACATATGATACTGCCTGACATTGGGCATAATTTTGGCATATGTTAACCTTCCATAGTTTCACTTACTTACAAAGTGTTGAACCATGTGGAGTAATATAATAACATAAAATGCCACCTGTGTGATATAGGAAACTTGGAAATTATTGTGTGGTTTAGCATAATCATACGGTATTCCAAAATGAATACAAGGCCTGAGTGTTTTATAAATTAAAGAGTTAAGACAAAGATCAGAACTCTCGTACAAGGGACTGAGACTTCTAATTTTTTTCTGAGGTTAACTGTAAATCATCTTGTAGTATTTTAGAAGTGAAACTTCTGATTTTTTTTAGGTACTATTTACTTATATTCCAGCATTGTGAGTAGATGATGACTTATGTGGCATAATGTTGAAAATAGAGCAGACACCAAAAATCCACTGGCTTCCCACAAAATAATTTTCTAATGAGCCTGCCAGAACATATAAATTTCCACCATTCTTATTTTGGGGGTGGCTGGGTTGTTGAGGTACTAGATGCCAGAAGGCCCTGGCTGAAATTCAGAGAACCCCAAGAAAGATGTGTAATGTGTGACACTTTGAGTGAATGAGGGCCATTACGTTAGCCTAAATACCCAACATGGCCTTTAGAACAATGTTTTTTGTCAGTTTGCTTGCTTTTAGAGGCCTGACACTGCAGATTATAAAGCACTGAGCATTGCTGGCAGGAGTGGCCTGTTGCAGAACAGGTAAGATGTAGGAAAGAGCCCTAGGTTCTGTTGCAGGCTCTACCAGGGCTTAGCTGTTTGAGTGACAGGTCTACGGCATGAGAACATTGAGCTTAAGATGCTTATCAGGATCCCTATGGCAGTTTGTTACGATAGGGATCAGCCAGGAGACACGTAAGCTGGAGGGGGAGAGGGCAGGGACAAAGAGCAGAAAAGGGACCAGAGAATGGTGATGACAAACTTTGTACAGTCTTCCCTAGAGTAGGTCTCTCTCTCTCTTTTTTTAAACATTGCTTTTTTTTTTTAAATTTTAATTTATTTTTATTTTTGGGGGGAGGCTAATTAGGTTTACTTGTTTATTTATTTCTAGAGGAGGTACTGGAACTTGAACCCAGGACCTTGTGTATGCTAAGCATGTGCTCTGTCTCTGTCACTTAAGCCCCTCCGCCTGGAGGAAGTTGTGAATGTGATCATTGGATTCAAAAAACTGGATCAGTTTGAAATTAATGTTTAAGTCAAAATTGTTCAATCAACAGGGCAGTTGTAAAGCAAATAAAATACAAAAGATTACAATAAACCTTGATCATCAGAATAAGTATCACTTGGTTTCCTTTTGAAAAAAAAACGTGAAAGATTAGAGAACACTAAGCAGCATACATGTGCTTATTTGGGTGGTACTGAACTTTTTTTTAAAGTTCAATTTGTGAGTTACAGGAATTTTATATTTCTATTAGTGAGTGTCAATGACAGCGACTTAAAAGATTTGATGCCCTTCAATGACCACAGTTGTCTCCAGGGAAAACAGCGGGGCTTCATTATTATTTTACAGATTCTGCTGTGCAATCCAGAGGACTTCATTCAGTTTCACCAAATTATGAAAGCAAAGGCATGACCGAACAACTGGTCTTTGTATTGCTATGTAATTTAGATGAAGTCTTTTAAACGATAGGGCAAAAACAACTAGTTGCAGAAAAACAACTTAGAAATATGGAATTGGCCTGTTACCTACTGTTCTTACTTCTATTAAAAGTGTGATCATTTTGGGGGAGGAGGGCAGTTCACTGCCAAAGAAATAGAGGTGACAGAAAAGAAAAGTGTTATGGGTAAAAGTTTGTCTTTTAAAAAATAAGTGATTTTTTGGATTGTACGAAATAACCAGTCTTGGTGTTGATTACTTTCTCACTGGTGTATAATGAAAGGAGCCTCCAGGCTTTTGGATTTTCTAGACCAATCAAATGTAAAAAACCTCAGACAACGAAACTAAGGACTGTAATTAAGATGGTTAAACAAGGACATTAAAAATACCCGCTCCCAAGAAAAACTTCCCCTACCATCATTTGATTATTTTTTATTCTGATAAAATATGTATAACATAAGATTTGCCATTTTAACCATTTTTAAGTATACAGTTCAGTGGCATTACTTTCACATTGTTGTGCAACCACCACCACTATCCATTTCCGAAACTTTTTTCATCACTTCAAACAGAAAGCTCATTCCTCGCTGACATTCCAAACTGGTAGGTAGACACTCAAGTGTCAGCTGCATGATGAGTCATTTGAAAAAACTGTGCAAGATTTAAAAAATGGTTCCTTATTTTTGTGGCATTTGTTATCACTCTGGCGGGTTGGGATGTGTAAGACTAACACTTTGGAAGGTGTTACTTCCCTGCAGGTAGCCACACCTGCCCAAGGCTGAACATCCAGGATGGATTTGTATCCTTACGGCTGTGCTTACCGCAGTCTGCTGAGAACACTGTCTCCCTAGTCCATCCATGTCCTGTTATATTGCTCCTCCAGCATCAACACAGTGCCTGGCGTGTTGATAGTGTCTGTGACTGAAATAGACTAGTGCTGCCCAGAGCCTGTGCTCAGCTCTGGCAGGAGACGTGGGCCCCTGCACTGGCTTTATACTGTGATACAGCTCTAAAATGAAAGTACTTTATAAAAACAAATATGCATATAAAAGGCACAATATCTAAAAAGAATACATAATTTAGACACTTGTTTCTCACTGTATCTTACACATTACATTTGAGTAGGATACATAATTTAGGAAACAATTGATAAGTATTAACTTTTAACTCATTAAGTTTTAACTGTTTATAATTACAGTCAGCCCCTCCCTGTCTGTGGGTTCTTCATTTGGGGATTCAACCAATCCAGGTTGGAAAATATTTAAAAGCTAAATTCCAGAATGTTCCAAAAATCAAACCTTGAGTTTGCTGTGTGCCCAGCAATTATTTACATAGCACTTACATTGTATTTACAGCTATTGACCTAACATTTACATTGTTTTAAGTATTTAAGTTAGCTAGAGATGATTTAAAGTATACGGGGAGAATGCATGTAGGTTATATGCAAATAGGACAACGTTTTATGGAAGGGACTCGAGCATCTGAGAATTCTGGCGTCTGAGGTGGATTCTGGAACCAATCCCCCTTGGATACTGAGGGAGGACTGGGTTTTGTTTCCTTTGGACTGGAATAAATCTGATTGTTTCTGAAGTTGCTCACTGGGAGTCAGAAGCTCCCATCATTTGGTTGTGATCCTGATGTGTCTAGTCAGCTTGGCATCAGAAGCTTTTACAGGGTCCTTCCCCAATGTCTCTCCCTCTCCATCCAGCCTTCACTGTCCGTTCAGAGGGCTGATCGCTTTTAATTTGTCAGAGAAAGAGCTTCAGTTTCTTCCTCCAGCTATTCCTGAATGCAAGGGCTCTGAGTCTCTCTCGATGACTCAACACCCAAGGAAGGGCCGACCTGAAGACAGCAGGAAAGACGCTTTCAGGAGGGTCCATTTCTGCCCTCTGCCCTCAGCCACTTGATTTGAGTTTGAAACCCTGATGGATTTGTCCCTAGCTCATCTTTGCTTTTATCTGGAGTTCAGACGCTGACTAAGAAGACCTATAAGAGTACATGTGCTTCTTACCATTTGTGTAAATTCAAAAGAAATATGTATATTTGCATAAATGATCTGAAGAAATCACTAGAAACCCAGGAAACTACTAACTGTGGTAGCCAGTGTGCAGATAAGGTGAATAGGCAGAGAACTCTTGGGAGATTTTCCCCATGTGTACTTCCATATTGGAAAACTTTTGAACTGTGTGAATATGTTACCTAAATGCGCACGCTAAATGGAAATGGCACAAAAATAAATTAAATGGTTGAGGGGATTTAGTTGAGGGGATTTAATTGACAAAAGAAACAAAACACATTGCCTAAAATGTCTCTAGAAATATACACAAGAAGCTGGTATATGCAATATATTGTTATAATTGCATAATTATATTTTTGTAGAAGACCTGTGGCTCTATTAATAAAAACGTCATCTTTAAACATGTCTTCAAAACTTGAAGGTTTTATCTCATTTTTTCAATTCCTTTAAGATACCGCTGACAAAGGTACTAGTTTTGACTGTAAAGGAAAAGTCCAATGCTGAAAATAAGATAAGTGAAGATTGTTCTTTGCTGTGAAGTGATTACTGCCGTTTCTCACTATCTGTGACCCTGCCTGCTGGTCTCACAGGCGACAAGAACATGCTCCTCCCAATATCCCTCCACCCTCTGCCAGGGCCTCCCTGCTCTGTAACCACCATATAGTTCTTGTGCCCTGCCAGTTCCTTTCAACCTACAGCTGAACTGGACTAACTCGAATTGTGTTTTCACAGTTTCCTTAAATGGTATGTGACCTGCATTATCTGAAGCGATGGAGCATTCTCTTAGGTGCTGACCACATCTGTCTTCCTTGCTGTAGGGTTGAGCCACTCAGATGGCTGTTCTCTTGCTCTCTGTCCATCCCCTGCTCAACCAGTGCCTGCCTCACCTACACCCCACTCACGACTGACCATCCTACACACTTGCCCCAGGCCCCAGCTAGTGATTGTTCTAGCTTTAAATCAGAACATCTCCACCTTGATAGCTTATCAATGGGGCGTTGAGTGGTTTCCCTGGTAACTGATGAGCCATCGTGACATCAATTCCCCCTATAACTGGTAATCTCTCTCTCCCCACCAGGAGTGAAGACTTCCGCCAAGTCCCGCCCACCTTCTGCTGCACATGGTGGGGTTTTGCTCCAGGACCTTGCTTCAGACATGTATGATCCCCCATCCATTAAACCACTGATGTCTCTGTCACTGACTCCAGGCTTTTCCTTTGGTCTTGAAGCTGGGTAAGTTCAGGCCTTGTAGGCCTGCGGGGTTCAGACCAACACTTGCCTTAGAGCTAAATTCTTTCTGTGATGGGAAACTGCCCAAAACCAAAATATACTATTGTTTTGGGGGATGTTGATCATGAATGTGTACCATGTTATTATCACACCCAAGTTTCACAGTTGAAAATAAGAATAAGTGCTGTCACTAGTTTGAAGCTTGGGGGTTGATCTATAGCAATATTAAAAAAAAATTTTTTTTCAGAGACAGTGGAAATTTTTTCCTCAAAGGATATCTTAGACAAAGATTTCCCACATGAAAGGTGAGCTTCTCTGCTGGAAATGGCCATCAAGAGCCTCCAAGTAGCTGTAGGGGGTCTAGGGGGTCTAGTGAACAGTGTAAAAATCTGTGTTCTGAGAGGTAAACCTGGAACTATTACTATCTTGAAAAATATTGTTGCTTTTAATTCCTTTTTCTTCATCTCCTTCAACAAGGAAGAAGTAAAGTGTGGTGAGGGTGTTTAGCTCTGTTCCACTGACTGAGTTCATTGTGGGCTTTTGTCTTTTCATGTTCATTATCATTTCATCTACTTTCTCAGCAGCTACGGTGTATGGGTTAAGCACATGGACTGCGCCTCTTATGTTGTGTCTCTTAACCTTTACGTGCTCAGATTCCTCATCAGTAAAATGAGGTTGAGCCACCTTCCTCCCAGGGTTCTTATGAAGGTTAAGGGAGGTAGTATGCTAAGAATTTAGCCTAGTGTCTGGCACACCCTGAGCACCAGTAAATGCTGACTCTTACTAACAAGCGTTGACTGGTGTCCATAGTGTGCCAGGTGCGCCAGCCAGTTTCTGTCTTCAATGTTGTCTTCACTCCTATGCTCTTTCAGAAGATGGTTCCTAGAAAGTACGAGTTCCTGAAAACTCACATCTCATCAACTTTTGATGATACTTCTAGTCTAGTGGTTCTTAATAGGACAGGAACTCATTTCAGAACCACCACCTTAAAGCCTTTTCAAAAGAAAAAAACTGTACATAATCCAACTTCTTCCTGCCTCCTCAGTTTCCTTGAGGGTTCCAGACAATCTTCATTTGGGGGTAGAGGTGGAATGTGTGTCTTTGCACCTTGCTCCTCTAACTTCTCTTGAGAATCACCATGGTGGCACGTAGGAAAAGTTTCTCTAAGGCCCAAGACCAGATCTTTTTTTCGTAGTGATTGAATTTCTTTTGGAACATAGTTCTATCAATCGAATGGAATAAAATGGGAGCCATTTTTACCCACGAGAAGATTTAGACAGTGGCTACATTGTTCCTGTACAGGTTAGGAGTGCAGGAATCAGCCTGCCCGATTTGAATCTCAGCATTACCTTTTAATAACCATATGCCAGGGACAAGCTACAGAACCTCTCTCAACTTCAGTGAGGGTAACCAACCCCCTTATATAGTGTGGCAGTGGGGACTAAGTGAAATGTCCTAGGGAATGCATTTTCTATTGTGCATCACACGTAGTGAATGGTTTTAAGTGTTAATTTATCAGTAGATTGCCATTGGTAAGTCCAGTATAACTGGTCCCCAAATTAAAGACAATTGTACTGGCTTTATCAACTTGGAGTTGTCTGCTTTTGTTAATAATTTTCAGAATTTTAATTTATCCATGTTATCAAAAATTTATGGATAAAGAAATAGCATTTGATTTATATTACTTTAGGCTTAGAGAAAAAAACAAATTGGGTTATCACAGTTATAGAGGAATTAAGGAATATATTATAAAAAAATGAAATCTGAACATTTCACTAATATAGTGAATGACTTTGTAGAAACATGCTTTCCAGGATTTTAACTGCAATTCAGGCTTCTTTCAAAAGGTATGGGGAAACCGAAACATTAGTATGAGTCATTCTTTTTCACTAGGCTGTAATTAACCACACAGTCCCTAATTATTGGAAATGTGTCTTTATGTGGTAAAGGGGTAGAACTCAAATCTTCTTGTCCCTGTTCAGACCACTTCCACTTTGTGGTGAAATTTAAGATCAAGTTATCCGTAATTTGCAGCAAGGACACTGTTGGTTTTATGAATTGATATGGTTGATGTCTTCACTTAGTGCAGAAGACATCAAGATAGTACTGTCCCAGAGCCAGTTCTGGAGGCAAACTGGATCTTTTGATTCTTTACTTAATCTTAACAATCATGAACTGATAGCCTGTAATGTGTCAAGTATTCAGTTTAGTGCTGAAACAAAACACAAGGTAAGTCGAACACAAATGCCCTGGCGGGCAAGGCTAGGGAAGTTAAGAGCGCACCATGGTCCTGAGAACAACAGGAAGTGGAATGGACGGTAGCGTGGCTGGACTCACACGCTTCGTGCTGCAGGGGAGCAGGTACTGGTTCCCACTGATGTTGTCCAATGGGGGTGCAGGCTGAAAAACAGCAGGTCTTTGGAATTTTCAACAAACGCTAGAAATGCATATTTTAATGCAAATATCTCCTATTTTTAAATGGTTGCAGTTAATTTAGATTTTTTTTAAAGTTACATGGGAAAAAAATGAACACACGTCAGTGATTAGGATTTAGACTCTAAGAGGCGGATATGTGACCTTTGTATCCTCCTGCACCCCGTGTATTGATGCTGAGGGTTTCCAAAGCTCAGACTGGGGCCGCCACCTCGTCTGTCTGCATTGCCTCCTAGGTGATTTTGTCTCGTCCCATGGCTCTAGTTATCCTTCATGTGCTGATAATTCCAGAACTTTTGAGCAGTGCCTTTCTCCTGAGCACAAAGCTAGTAAATCCATCTACCTGCTGGTCAGATATTGGACATAAAGGTAGGAAACTTATCTTTAACTTAACATGTCTTTCCCCTGTTGCACTTGTGCCTTTGTTACCATCCAGTAACTCTGAGCCAAAGAGACAAACGTTGTTTCCAGTGCTTTCCAGGAACATGGCAAAGCAAGGAGGCAAACAGACACCATTACAAATAGAATCACCAGTAAGTGGAACTCTCCTCACTTGAAGGATATGTTTTCAGTGGTGTTTCTATTCTAAACTTAACAATCCCTGTTTAGAAACATACAACTCTCCTTTGTTTCCACCTCCTTCACCTAATCTACACACTTGACTAGTAAGTTCTCCCTGTTCTAACTTGCTTTGTTCAGTTTATATGTGATGGACTATGGTCTCTCTGTGTTTTTATCCTTAATGTCCTTGTCTTTTTTGAAAGGACAGTGTTTGGAAGAAAGTTGGGAGAATTCTCATTTAACTTACGTTGTTTAATTTGCTTCATAGCATAATCCTTGAACATATAGAAACATACTACACAGAGCTTATACATGTGGTAATTAGTCACCTAGTTAGCACTGAAGACAAGCAACCAACATGTTTAATTGAGACAAGATTAAAATGGCTACTGTTTGTACTGACAATCTGATAATCATTTTTGAGAACACACATGTTTAGTGCTACTACATTGTAGCAATACCAAATACACAAAATGTTTGTGAAGGGATTTTTTATAGAACTTATACATTTCTTATACTTTCAATGTCTTCATTTTGAAATAAAAATATTTCTATAATAAAAATCCCTCCCAGATATGGTCACTTTGATAACCTCTTCATTGAACATTTTATCTTAACATTTTGGTAGTTTTTTTAATTCCAAAATACATTCCTAGAAGAGTAGTTTCCACTTTACATTTAAAGAACCAAAGCAATAAATAAAAAATCTCTTCTTTCTTGATATCTGAGAAAGTCTGAGAAACACAGCATGTTGAAATTACTTTTACATTAAGCCATTAAGCTATAGGTCAGTGCTTTAGCTGAGTCAACACTGGTTCCTGCAAAACTGCCACCAAAGAAAAAGGCCTTTCTATCTAATGGATTTTTCTGGGGTGGGGGAAAGAAACGCTTTGGGAAAGTTTCCAAATAATCATTGGCTTCCTGCATAATTTGCTGATTTTAGCACCCAGGATAGAACAGACAAAGAAGTGGCTGTTAGTGTGAATTTATTGCTACTTGAAAATATTATTAAATATAGGTTTTTAGACTTGGAAATATTCCAAAATTTATTATTTTAATAGCTGCTTTATAGAATAACATAGAATTCAGCATTCTAGGTTACTTAATAACAAGTTTAGAAATATTCTGAAGGTATATTTTGTAAGTTTAAATCTACTGAGTAATACAAACTTTAGTGAATTTGGATACAAAGTTCTAAATAATAAGATTTTCAAAATTTGGTAACTAATGATTCTTTTCTTCATATTTCCATCTCTGCTTAACACTTATTTTATTATTTCTGGTTACCTTTGTTGCCCTGATAATACTGTTGACAAGCTCACTGAGGAGATAGTCTGTCCTTCCACAGAGAATAACTCAGTATTTTGCACAAAGGCAGCCAATGTTAACTAAATGTCTGAATGAGTAGATTTTCGCAAAGGACACACAAATGCCAAGAAGACTGGGCCATGGGCTCGCAGGTGCAAAGTTGGTATGAAAATGTAGTTATTTCTGAATAGAGATTAAGGAATTTATCAAAAGTGTATATCAACCTACAGCTATTTCATTCCTTGCTTTTTCTATTTATAGCCATTGTTTATGTGTGTGTAAATGTATAACTGTGTGGGTGTGTGTCTAGTGTAGCAACTATACAACCAAGGAAAACTATTGCCGTGTTTGACCTTTACCTCTAATTTAAAGAAACTGCTTTATTGAATGGCAGTTATCATAGGCGATAGTTCCATATTTAGAGTAATGTGTGCCTTTCACTGAACTGTAAGCTTGATGAAAACAAAGACTGTTTAGTGCCTTATTCTAGTCCCAGTGCCTATTTATAGTAGGTGCTTGCTGTAGACTGAATGTTTGTGCCCCCTCCATATTCATATACTGAAACCTGATCCCCAATGTGATGGTACTAGGAGGTGAGGGCCTCTGGGAGGTGATTAGGTTATGAGGGTGGATCCCTCATGAATGAGATTAGTGCCCTTATAAAAGAGACCCTGGAGAGGTCCCTGATCTCCGTCTGCCACATGAAGGCACAGAGAAAAGATGACCGTCTGTGAACTAGGAAGCCAGCTCTCACCAGACACCAAATCTCCCAGCACCATCATCTTGCACTTCCCAGGCTCAGAACTGTGAGAAATGAATTTCTGTTGTTTATAAGCCACCCAGTCTAAGGTATTCTGTTGTAGCAACCTGAATAAGTGTATCTATGTATGTGTGCAGTATTTTTACATTAAGTATGTATATGCCTGTATATACATTTTCCTTCTCTTTTGGGCTTATTTATTATTTTCATATGGTGATACTCTTATTTTTATCAGATGATAAGCCTGTATTTAATGTAATAGGTTCTTACTCTATTTGGCTTCACATCCTGTAGTAAACTAATATGAGATTTTAGAATTGGGATGTTGCTAATTTTTACAATTTCATGGTGAAATTCTCTGATATTTTATAGCTGATAATTTCTAGGTAGAATTATTAATAGTGTATGCATTTAGCCAAATGCAGTTTGGAAAATATCCTTGATATTTGTGAACTTTGCATTTGTGGCTGCAAATAGCATAGTCTGCCTTTAAAAGACAAAAACAAATTATAATTTGACTTTTAATAACAGACTTGTAGAGTCGGAGTCCAGAACTTATCGTGTTCTCCCATGAATCTGTGGCTCTGAAGATGGTTTGTGATCCTACACATTATTAGATTTACTCCACTCCTTTTGATCCTCTGCCCTAGCAAATCCCAACTCTGCAGATACTACATAAGGAATAGGATAGCATTGCAGTGGCCAAATGTAAACCAAAAACTCTTCAAAGCTTCATGCACTCAAGAGGAAGGATGCAGCAGCATCCTGCCTCTGGTGGATTCTTGTGGAATGTAAGCCACTATGTGCAGTGTGGAAGCAATGAACACACCCAAACAAAATTTGCTAACCAAATTCAGAATCCCCTTCCCCATCCACTGCTTCTCATTCAATAAACTGAAAAGTCCCCTGAGATTTGTAAAGACTAATGAGGACTTGATTAGGAAAAGTACCTGGATTTTGATCCTGAATTTATCCAACAAATATGTACTGATCACCTACTATGTGCCCGGTGTTGATTTAGGTGACCAGGATACATCAGACAAAGATCGCTGCCCTTGTGGGGCTGATATATGTTCTTGTGGTAGAGATGGACACAAACAACTGCATAAAAATAAGTAGACTCAGGGCTACAGAGCCAGGGAAAAGAAGATAGGAAATAGATTGGGGTGCCAAAGGAGGGGTAGAGTGTGGCAGTCAGGGTGGGTTCATTAAGAAGAGGAGAAATGATCCCAGATTTGAAGAAAGGGTGTGATTAGCCAAGAGAAACTGCTCCTCATCAGCCACGCAGCCTGGACCAAGCAATGTTTAAGCTCTGGGTCTTGATTTCCCCATTCATACAATGAAATATTGATCCAGATGATCTATTCTAAAGTCCTTTTAAGTTCTTAAGTTCTGTGAACTATCATTGAGCCCCAGCCAGCATTACAGAATGAAGGCAGTCATCTAGCTCATGTTCATTAGGCCCACACACTGTGTTGTGTGTTGCTAAATGCCATGGATGCCACAGGATTTGAGAAATGATCGTGATAGTGGTCACTTGGAAGTATCTCATTACACTCATTCATTTATTCAACACACATACATTGTGTGCCAACACTGTATAGCTGGAGTGTTACAAAGCTGACAGTCTGATGAAGAAGGGGTGGCATGTGAGAGAAAAGTAACATGTGCAAAGCTGGGACGGAAGAGTTGTTTGGGACACAGGGAGGGGGACCCAAACACACTGAACAGGGAGTGTCCACTTCCACCAGGGGCTCTGGATCCACGTGATTTCTTCTACCCACAGAGATGAACTTCTGCCAGTTATTTCTTTTAAAAAATCTAATTGTTTTATCTTTTTAGAGAAAGGTGACAAGATGTCACCTACTTATTATATAGAAGGGAACTGTTTTCGTCTCTAAGATACCTTATTATTCTTTTTAAAAAAATTAAAATAGCTTATTTGTGTTCACCTAATAAGTATATTAAGGGGGACAGTACTTAAGTTTAGAAAGCTTCAGTTTCTACAAGGAGAGTAAAAGTGATCAGATAATGTTTAATACTATTGAGGAAATTTTAAGTTGTGAAATTAAAAAGGACAAAGGAAGCAACTTAGAAAATATTTACTTCATTAGAACTAAGGTAATAATATGGTTCTGCTAATGAATTTAAAAAGCATGAACTTTTTACACCCTATGTGTGCTCCCTTTTTAATTTAAAAATCAGCTTTCCATGACAGCGAGGAGATACAGACATGGCGGTAACAGCTATCAGCTATTGGGAGCTTATTATGTGCTCTGTACAAGCGCTGTTACAGATATTATCTAATTTCTCACAAAGCTCCATAGAATAAACAGTGATTGCCCAGTTTTATAGATGAGATAACTGAGACTTGAAGAGATTAAGTAAATTGCCCAAGGTCTAAAGCTGGTAAGTAGCCTTAGGGGAAAAACACTTAAACTTGTCACCAGAAGACCTGCACTTGAAGCCAGAGGCAGGAAGCACTGGCTCTCTGATGTGGACGAGATCAAGTGCTTACGTGCTCAGCACAGCTATAACTGTTTTGTATCTGTTTTGGTTAATAGGCAAATGGTCATAAAATTTCTCTGCTGTCCATGTAAATGTTTTCTTCAAAGTTATATTTTAAAAAGTCTGTTCATCATCTTTGAACTTCTACTGGTAACTGAAAGTCTGTATTAAAAGTTTTTAGACCAGATCCAAATATTTTTTAAAATTTTCCTTTTTCATGATTTGATACTCCATATAAAATTCTTCCTAACGGTGTCAAATTTTAGAGGATTTAGAAG
The DNA here is from genome assembly GCF_036321535.1 of Camelus dromedarius. Taxonomy (NCBI): domain Eukaryota; kingdom Metazoa; phylum Chordata; class Mammalia; order Artiodactyla; family Camelidae; genus Camelus; species Camelus dromedarius. Next base: position 55,852,250 of record NC_087438.1, read on the forward strand.
TTGTTTGACTAGGCATATCATGCAATGAGGAACATAATCCATTATTAGAGATAGTTATAGAGACAATAATAGCAGCTATCTCTTATGGAAGAAGAATTGGAGGAAATTACTGTCCCCTACATTGTGGACAGTAGATGATATATAAACTAGTATCTTGATTGCACATTTTTAGCAGACTCTGTGGACAAGTGAAGTTTGCTTTCTCGTGTAATGGAATTGATGCAATAAAAAAAATTTAAGGAAATGAGTTAGTACAAGTGCAGTTTTATTCAGAGTTGTTTCTTTCTCCATGGAAAACTGGGAGAATTCCTTTTAATTACCAGAAAAATGCTTTTCAGTGGAAACACTGCGCAGGAGTCTAAACCTGCCCTTTTCTTTCCTGGTAATCTGACTTTTCTTTAAAGCCAGATTAAAAAATTTTGGCCTATGTCCCTATAGAATCTCCCACTACAAGATTAGGAGAACGCCTTCAGAAAAAATAATTAGGTAACTCTTTATGCTTAAGAGTTAAGAATGTGTTATCGGAGTGTTCAGCATCTTTATCAAGGCAGCCAAGGAGAATCTGAGGATGATGTGTATTATTCTCCTGGTATTATTTAAGCCTGGGTAACTTCACATACAAAAATAAAAAATTAAAGAAAAATGGCAGACAGAAAAGGTGTTTTTGTGGTAGCATGAATTTTGAATAATTTTCTATCACTGAAAGACACTCTTACTGCTTATCAGTACAATTCAGGAATTTGAGATTGAGATTAGTAATTGAATCATCTGTCTGCAAAATTCTTACAGAATTTCATGAAGGTTTCAGCTCCCTTAAATTCCTTCTGGGTCATGTCTGACAAGTAAACATTTTAATTACAAGGAAATAATCCAGTATTTCAAGTAAGTAATGAAGGTTATCTGCTTTCATGATTATCTGCTGTGTTTATGGTTGATTTTTGCATAGTAAAAGATGACTGAAATGTTGGCAGGCCGCTTGAAAGTGTTTCTCTGAAGGGCTGAAGAACCTGAAAGTGCAATCTGAGTGCTATAATAAAGTAAAAGAAAACCTGTTGTTGACTAAAGAGTCATGAGAACACATACTTTGAGCAATTTTAAAATAAATTCCAACTATGGATATAGTGTAAAAGTACTGACCCAAATCACATCTCAGGATTAACTTCCACGAGCCAAATGTAGGCCTTGTAGTTTTATTACTTGAAAGCTCAGAGCGACTTTCTAAGAACATGAATTTACAACTAAAATGCAGTGGACTATCAAGTCTTTTTTCATTGGGTAGTGTAGGCAAATAATCTGTATCATTCTGACACCTTGTGTCAGAAATTCCTTTGCACGAAATTTTGCCAGGGTGTATGGTGAAATTTAAAGGCTGGCGCAACAGAAGTTTTCCTTGCTGAGAAAACTTGAATTTGACTCATAGGCTTTCCCCAGGAGTAACTTGTAAAATGTTAATATACTTTTAAAATAATATTTTCATACTCTTGGGTGAAATTTAAACTAAATGATTTGTACATGGTTAATAATATAACAGGTATCTATCTAGTCTCAAAAATAACTTGAAACCACAGATAGTTTCTTTTATATCAGATTGAAAACTGCTGTTGTTAACAATGACTAGGTATTATCGTTTGGCTGAGTTGAATTCTGTGACTTGACATTAAAAGAATGTTATCCCTCATCAGAAATCTATGTGTAAATATCTTATAGTCTCTGGGAAACAGCTTTGATTCTATTATACACATTAAAGGAAACAGCTGAGTCAGCAGCTGGCATAGTAAAATTTATGATTATATAATTCCTTTTTATGGCCCAATAGTGAAAAACATAAAGCTATTAGAAACAAAGAGAACTGAAAGAGAACTATCTAAAATAGCTGGATGTTGTCAAATTCAGAGTTGTTTGGGTATCATAATACATGCAGGAAAATACTTCTAGCCAGACTTATACTATCATTTGACCTTCACAAGCCATAGTTTTCAACAGTAGATGCAATTTTCTGAGACTATATTTTTGACCTTGAAAATACAACTGGATGTTTTATGTCTCTTAGGAAACTTACAATGCTTCTCTGGTCCCCAAACTGAGTTCCTCTAAAATTAATATCAGCATAGGTTTAAACTATTAAATTCTGTAATTCTTATTGTAATTATTCAGCATACAAGGGCAAAGAGAGAAGTTACAGCTCTTTTAGAACTATCTTTTTCTTACTGCATAAGTCTCTTAGCTTTCTTAATGCAGGATGGCCCTCATCTGAAGCTGGGACTGAGGAAATAGCTGCATTGTACTGCAGCCTCCAGTCTTGCTACAGCTCTCAGGCATAGGATTCAGCCTAGCTGGAAAGAAATACGCAGGGACAATACATTGGTCTATGGGAACTAAAGCTTAACCAAGGGAGATTTTGATAGGGTAAGTTACTTTTTCCTGAACCTTAGCTTGTCTGCCTTTCATTTTCACATTGTTTTTCTTAATGATGACTCTAACAGAATGACCTTACATCGTTAAGTTTTACTTCCTATTTCTCCCCCTTTTGCCTTGCCTTTAAATAAACTTTCTGCCCTCCATTCTACTTAGAAGGTAGCAACTGTACTAAAAAGCCTTGAACAATTATATCCACTCCCTGCACTTGGATGTTCTTAAGCCCTTCCACTTGAATTGTCCCTGATTCTTAACTCTATTGTAAGGCAATAGCATTCAGAAGCCAGAGAGCATGTTCACCAATTAGGAGAAAGGAAAAGAAAAAGTCAACGCAGCAGAACTAAAATTAAGAAACACTAACCAAGCATCTCAACTCCAAGTAACTTGAAATGAATTTGACTTTCATAAGATAGCCTGTGTTTTCTTACCTTGGATGTGAATAACTCTGTCGTGATCTAGAGTATAGTTGTCTGAATGATGATCAGCCCAGCAGATTGAAATCAGCACCAGAAGAAGTAGACTCTTCATCTTTTTAGCCCAAAGAATCTTCTTCACTGTGAGAGCATCACATACAAAGAGGCTTGTGAGATTTGGAACCCTTTGGAGTGTTGCACTGCACAACTTATTACCGCCTTATCATCATAGAATGGGTCTGTAAAAATATTTAACCCAATCTGCTCAGAAAGTTACTGTAGCTGTCTTTGGGAGCTGAAGCCTGCAGCTTTGAACAATTCCAGTTTCTCTTATGTAGCCAGAGTCCAAATAGTGTTTAACTCTATCTTTGCAGAATTGTAAATCTAGAAATTTAGAACAATAGAGTTTTGATATAGAGACTTACAGCAAGTTACACAGAGATATGGCAAGGATATAAGCAAACTTTGAAAAAATATTTAAACCTCTGAATATGAAGTATAAGTTAAGAAAACAATTTGATACAGCTACACAAGAAAATTTATCACCCGGTTTAATTTGGAACTGAATCTTAAACCAGGGCAAATAAAGAATATTTGTATGAAACTTGACATCATCCTTCATTTTACATATGGCTTCCTAAGCAGGTTAGATTTGCTTGTTCTAAATAGAAAAGAGGCCAAAAAAAAAAAAGCCTGATTAAATAGAAGCAGCACATTTGTTACAGATTCACTTACCATCTTAAACACTGCTTGGGTCTATGGTGAATAGTTGAAAATTATGGACAAACTAGGTTAGAGTTGTGCATGCTACCACTGCAGTCATCCTGATTGATTTTTCATTCATTTCTACCCAAAATGCTGACGCACCAACTTAGAGTGCCAGGTGGGGTCTCTGCAGTCAGCAGAGCCATGGCTGCGGGGAGCGCCTCTGCCAGCCTCGCAGGGCAATTAGGCAAATGAAGAGCTGAAATAGACAGCCAGGCGCAGCCCTGGTCCTGAGTCAGAAAGGTAGAGCCATCGCCTGGCTGTCCTTTATTGCAAGACCGATCTGATGAAAGGGGGCACAATCCCCCCAAACTCTGTCACCAGAAGGACTAAAAAGTGATTCCAAGTAATACAGACCTTACGACCTTTGCAGTATTTGCCAGGCAAGAATGTCAGTGTAGCTTCTCTGCATTAATGTGGAAGCTGAAGCAGATATTAACAAGGGCTCGCTTTTTCTCTCATGCACACAGCAGCTTTAACAATACTCGGCTATTTTTGAAACTGAAATTGCACAGTACTGGCTTTCACACTAATTTGCTTTTTCCAGGAAAGCCTGACTCCCTGGAATACTTATTAAAGAGCTCTGAGTCTGTTCCTGCAGGTCCTTGCAGACCAGCCTCTTCTCCAGAGCCTAATGCACTACCATAGACATCCCCCAAGTCTCTTTTGGGACCGACACACCGCTCCGCCGTCTCCCCTCTAAAAATTGGCATCGTGGTGATGCTTCTGGCTTCTGGCTCCTGCGTTTGCTTTAACCCTTTTCTTTTCCATCATTATGTCACAGAAAGAAGAGATTGGATGAGCAAAACTGAGAAACTTAACTTTCCCAGGACACTAAATTCTGTCTGATTTACTAATCTTATTTTCAGAAATTCACTTACTTGCTCCTCCGACAGTGTTTTGGAAATGATTATTTTTTTGAAGCTACTGGCTTTTGTCCATAGGAATACTATTAACAAATATTACCTGTTTGCAGCCCAGAACTATGCTTTGGGTGAACAAATGTAGTAATTCCAAAAGGTGGCCTTTTGGCATTTGGAATATAATTGGCACAATTATAGATACACACGTAAGACAGTGGGCCAACCAGTGCAAGAAGTGTCCTGTGCTCTCTGCCTCAGGAATCAGAGAGAGGGAAATGTGGAAGAGAGAGGATGAGAAATATGTACAGTTTTGACTGTTAAAGAAAGGAGGCAATCTAAGGAAGCAGTTAAGATGAGCAGAGGCAGAGAATTTGCTACATTATTTTTCACATTGGGGTGGATATTTACAGTATAATTTATAGGGAGTTGTAAACTCCCCCCCAAACACACACACACACACACACACACACACAGAATTAGAATTATGTGTCCTACCACGGAAGTCAACCTGATTTTTACTCATCTTTATCTAAAATATATTATAAGTGTATCTATCTCCTTTAATTCCAGATCATAGTATTAAAAATTATATCACTGAGGATACATTCTGCTATGTTAAGGTATTAACTATCCCACAACCCAATTTTAAAATGCAAACATCTTGGGGGGATGGGGGATGTGCTGGGAATAAATAATAATAATAATAGCAGTTCCTTTTAATTGAATGTCTGCTATCTGCCAAGTGCTGTGCTAAGCATTGTGCATGTAATGACTCATGCGGTCCTTATAATAATACTGTGAGACAAGTATTTCCATTTTTCCTGACACAGACAGTTACCTTGCTGGGGTCACAGATCTAAGAAAGCAGCAGTGTATGTATTTGCTTCAGGCAAAAGCAACACCTACTTTGAGTTGCACGTATTTTTCAGAAAGAGAAACTTAATCTCTTACTTGTTTTGTTGTCTTTTTTTATTTAGGCTCTTTAACTTAAACCTACTGTGATCTTAAAACTTTGACTTGTGTTATATATGAATATAAACTTAAAATTTTTTTTTATTATTGAAATATAGTTGGTTTACAATGTTGTGTTAATTTCTGGTGTACAGCACAGTAATTCAGTCATACATACATATATTCCTTTTCATATTCTTTTTCATTATAGGCTATTACAAGGTATTGAATATATTTCCCTGTGTTATACAGTAGGACTTTGTTGTTTATCTATTTTATATATAGAGTGTGTGTGCATATCTCGAACTCTCAATTTATTCATCCCACCCCCTGTAACCATAAGTTTGTTTATAAACTTTTTTTCAGTGCTTACATATGAGGAGTTAGGTGGCACTTTTCTTAGCACGATCTCTCTCTGCCTTCTTTATAACACCCACTGGTGCTGTGAACACTGCCACAGTGGCTCATGTGTGCACACACATGTACCCAGACACATCATCTTCAAGTTTAAAAAGTTGAAGACCTTGCACATCTTCAGTGAGTTGTGATTAGAAGAGAGACATGTATCAGTGAACACTTCCAAGTACCCCACACTGGCACTAATGCAACCAGGTAGGAGAAAGTGGAAACTACCTTTGTTACCCCAACAGTATAACAACTGTCTTACCAAAAGATGCAAAACTAGAAACGTGAACTTTAAGGAATCTTCAGGTATTTAAGTAAACTACAAACACACGAGAGGTACTGCACACTAGATTGAAGTCCCTAAGGACATGAGCTATGCCAGCTGTCTGCATTCTGGCCCTCAAAGAAGGATGCTGAATCCTGTTCATTTGCATTTTGTAATGTCTTCTCTGAATAGCGGGGTATGTTTGGTAAAAATGTTTATTTTTTTGAGAGGATCAAAGTTTAAGAAATCTGGGGGACTTTGATACAACCAGCTATTGCCAGCTTTGAATTGGCATTCTTAGTTCACCTGCAGCTCACACACTGATGGTCTCTTTCCAGAACCTACCAAACCTTGCTGCCATGATGTTATAGCCAGCTTCATGATGAGTTCAAATTGAAATGTCTATGTTCATAGTCAAGGACAGGATAGGACTGTAATTTTACAGTTCTGCTTTGGTAACAATTAGACCCTATTTGGAAGCAAGATATCTAGTGAACTTAAAAGTCTAATAGTTTGAGAGACATAACTAAAGATGTACTAATACCAACAGTCTAATACCAAAGTGGCCAGTTGCTACTCCTTAAATACCTACCATGTTAAAATTACTGTATTAAGCAATGGGGAAATACAACCAAGTGGAAGGCATGCATGCTCCTTTCTGTGCCTTGAGAGCTAATGCCACATATTTCCTGAATACTATTAGAGTTGGGCCTCTGCATCTGTGGATTCAGCATCCTTTGATTCAACCAACCTCAGAACAAAAATGTTTGGAAAAAAATTTCAGAAAATTCTAAAAAACAAAACTTTACTTCCAACTATTTCCATAGCATTTACATTGTATTAGGGATGGTAAGTAATCTAGAGATGATTTAAAGTATATGGGAGGATGTGCCTTGGCTATATGCAAATACTGCACCATTTCATATGAGGGACTTGAGCATCTGTGGACTTTGGTATCTACTAGGAGTCCTAGAACTGCTTCCCACGAGGACACCTAGGGATAACTGTACATGCTGGGAACTGTCCTTAAAGCTTCACCCATTGAATTGTTATTTTTCAAAGCAAATCAGTTGAAGTCAGTCTGTTAGTAGACACACTTTACAGTTCTGGAAATGAGTCAGAGGGGTGAAGTCCCCATCGCGTAGAGTGGGGAGCTGGAGATCTGGGCAGCCTGCTGTGACCCCAGAGCCTGCACATCCACCCCCATCACTGGCATCCTGTGTACCCTGAGGAAGGCTTCACACAAGCTGGGAAGCTTCTCCTTATCCTCTCAGCGGTGCAGACATAATAGCACTAATCATAGCCCTGCTGACACAAGACACGTGTACGTTCAAAGTTGGAGTGCTTTCCTCACTGCACGCCCGGCACCCAGAACCATCCGGTGTGCTGAGAGAAAGTCCCTGGGAGAAACAGTTACAGGACTAGAGGAGCTAACACTGAAGCGAGTTTTTACACTGTTTAAAGAGCGCATGTGCTATTATTGGGGGGATGGTGAAGAGTTGCTTCATTCTTCATTGAGGGCAGAATGAAATAAGCCAGGTTTCAGTTTAGCATTTGAAATTTAGTTGACAAATTGTGAGACCCAATATAAAGGTTGCTAGAAACTGAATAAGCAAACCATCGAATCTCACTGGACAGAATTATTTTACAATAGACTGAATCTTCTCCTTGATGTCTTTCAAGTCTGATCTAGTTACAGGTGGAAGAGGGTCCATGATCAATGGTGCAGTGAAATGAAAAAAAGAAAGACAAGGGACTGCAAAAGTATACTTTTTCACCAGCTTAAATTAATTCAACTTTTAAAAATTGTCCATTTTTCTAAAGTAACTTTTCTTACCTCCTTGCTGTTAGAATGACCTTTATTTCATGGAATTATAAATTTTAGACTTCTTGAAATTATAGATTATTTTATCCTTACTTAGCAATATTTTTTAATGGCAATCTTATGCCAGCTCATCACTTGTTTTGTTGTTGTTTGTTGGCTTTGTTTTCTGTTCGGACTCTGCAGGTGTGTAAAACCCAGAATTCAGACCAATGATCCAAATGATGGCTAAAGGACTCAGACTATTGATGCATTTGAATTGTTCAGCATGTGGAGGGACCATTGGATCTTTCCCTAAGCCCCAGGATTTAGTGCACACAGTGGGGCAGAATGCAGAATGCTTGGGGTATACCTAGTGCTCAAAAAAAGAAGCCATGGGTGAAAAAAATAATCTCTGTTCAACTATACACCAAGAACTCCCCTCGGAATGAGTCTGTATACACTTCAAGCGAACACAGTGTCCGCCCTGTCATTTGCATTGTTCTATGAAAGTGCAAATTACTGAGGAAGCAAAAGAGAATTTACGATGCCCTGAATTCAATGTCCCGCCACAGACATCGCAGGGACTCCTGCTCTCTCTGGCCATGGTCAATCTCCTGCGTCCTTGGCATGATCCTTTAGCAACCTAACTCTGGAAAAAGCCCTGGGTCAAGAGGAAGAAAACATGAGTTCTACTCCGGGTCTCATAAGCAGCACATTAGGTCTCAATTTCTTCACCTACAAAATAGTAATAAGAATAATTTTTCCCCAAAGTAAAAAGTGTTTTTGAAAAAGTAAAAAACTATGCAAACTAAAGTACTGGTATCAAGCTGGCATGGCTCACCTCAAATCTGATCAGTTTTCATGGATAAAATGTAGGAAAAATAGGTACAATTTTATACTATAAAGAAACCAAAGATATCTTCTCAGAGGCAGGTGAATTCTAAAAAGTTGACTATTTGGAATGAGTGCAGGAGTCAAAACAAAGTGGGGAGCAGGCGTAGTAGCAGCACCAGCAAACTGGTTAGGAAAGCCAATTCCTGAGCTTCACACCAGATCTGAATCAGAAGCTGAGGGTCGGGCCCAGCAGGCAGTGCTTCACACGCCCCGCCCCCTCCCCAGGTGACTCTGCCGCAAGCTGCTCAGTTTGGAGAACCACCAGGCTAAGCCTTTAAGATTCTTGGGCGTTCTTCATCTCATGGGTGGTCGAGTTGCAGGGAGCCAAAGCCAAGTTGCCAAAGGATCCTGCCAAGGACAAAGAAGCAGAAGACTGACTGTGGCCAGACTGGGGGGTCACCATGATGTCCGGTAATCTTTAAATCTTAGATTAGTTGAAACTAGTATCCTTACGACTCTCAGAATAAACTGCATTTTAAAGTTTATGAATTTTTTTCTTCCTCCTTTACACTTTGATATCAGCCTATTTTATTTCCATTTTCCCCTTAAACTTTTAGTTTCAACGATGTTTTTCTTTTTTCTTTTTTTTATTCACTTTTATGCGTCCATTTCTCCGTTTGTTACCTACAAATCTTACCCATCCACTGTAACTTCATTTTTTGCTCTTCTCTTTTCTCTGTATTTCATTATGTTTTTTACATTATTTGATATTTGATGTGATCATATGATTTATCCAAACCGGGGCTCAGAGTGAACAGAAGTACTACTTATAACAGTATGGGAAAAGAGTACCATGTAAACAGACTATCCTAGGAAGATGGGGCAATATGTTATGAGGGTAACGGAGGAAAGGCAGGATTTCGTTTCATTCTCAGCCACTTTCTAGTTGTGTGTTTCTAAGAGAGGTCACTCAGCTTCTTCAGGGTCAGATTTTTTATCTGTCAGTTGGAATATTTGATGACAGATGTCCAAGTCTTACATTCATTGTTACTACTCAACTTTTTCTTTCTGGAGATAACAATTCCTCCATTCTACTTGCATTGTGTTTTAGGACTGTCCTCCTCAGCAAACAAGTTTATGGATTTTTAAAGGATGACGTTAATAATGCTTGTTTAAGTAGCATTTGGATTTCTTTATTGCTTTTGGCTGGTTATGCTTTGCCAGCTCTCTCTTAGAGAAATATTGATAGAGTTTGGGACAAACTCAGCAACTCTTCATTTAGTCAAAGCACATTTGCTCCAGCTGCTCATTGTCTTATCTGAACCTAATCTAGATAATTCTTGAGGTAACGGTTAGACGTCACCAAAACCAGTTTTAGGAAAGGGTTCTGCAGTGATTTTGTTGATTGCTTTTCTAAAACAAACATGAAAGCCATATAAAAGCACGGAATTATATTTGGTGTTGATAGTGTTCAGTCCTTCAAGGTTTTAGCGAATACCTAGGGAGCATGGGGGGAGGACGGTGTATACATACTAGTAAGTCCAGTGACTTGTTTGGACTTTTCTTGTTTCTGAGTAACTAATAATACAGCTTTGCTGAATGAGTAAATGAAGAAGGTACATACAGCAGGATTCTGACACCCCTAGGTTGTAAACCATGCGAAACCCTAACCTTAAAGTGGTGCTTACGAACTGAATATTTCATTCAACGTTTATTTACATGCAGTGTCTTCAGTTGGAATTGTATTCTCCTACCCAGTTCACATTGAAGTTGGGGATGAGATTAAATCTTTTGCCTTCCCTTCTGTTTATCTTTGGGAAATCTATCCTACTTTGGTGCTCTAAAAATACCATAATTTTACCACAGAACATGAAAAACTGTACTATCACCAATATTAATATTGCATTGCTGTGCAATTAAAAATGCATAGAATGCAGAAGAAAACATTAATTTTCTATCCTTACATATAAAGAAAATTTCCAAAAATCCAGTCACCTCATGAGCCATTCTTAAAAGATGATTAAATCTGTCAGAATGTAAATGAACTTCACTTCTCAAGCAAACCATAATTTCTTTTATAGTTTAACTGCTAAATGCTGCCATGGTGTATTGGCATTATAGTCATGATCAAATTTTGGGAATAATAAGTCCACATGCTAGAGGTAATTTTGACTAAAATTTCTCTAAAATTGTGTTTCTGGCCTAGAATAATTTCCTCAAAAACCAAACAAGAAAAGCATGTACATATGTTAGCATTGTTCTGAAAAAAATTTTTTTACTCTAAAAAGTATGCTTGCTAGGCACACTTGTACAGGAAACACATTATAGATTCATTCTTCCTTGAGTATGTGATCAAAATTCCCAGTAACATCAATGATGAAGCATTATATTGAATAATATAAAATTAGACTTAAAATATTTTTCTTAATGTATAAAATCAAATGACGTACTGCCATTATCAGTAACACTAAATGATTTTGAATACTGACAAAGAATTTGCCACTAAACTAAGAACACTACAAAGATAGACATATTCCCTAGTGAATTGCAATTCAAATACAACTTAAACATAGGGACTTTAAAGAAACTGAAAGTCTCCTTTTAACCAGTGATGTTATAGTAAACAGTTTTTCCTGAAGCATTATGAAAGAATAAATATATTTGCTGTCTCATTATTTCCTAACATACAACAAATCCGAAAACAGATAAAGGCGAATAAAATAAAACAACTTCTGTTTTTTATTACTCTTTTACATCACTTTAAAACCATGGAAAACAACTCTCTTCGTATATGATGTGCGAATATGAACAAAATGACAAGTGTTAGGACTGCTTTTAAACGTGTTACATAAAAATGAGTTAGACTCAAGCTCATGGTCACAACTAAATAAACACAAACCTCTTAGCTACAGGATTTATAATTTGAAACAATTTTTTTAAATAAGATATTTAGAAATAGTGTTTATATGGCTAGAAAACTGATCATAACATCACTGTCAACTAACTTGCTTTTGAAAGTATTTCTAATTAAGCTAGCAAAACAATATTTTAAGATTGTTTCATTTAAAATTTTAGCATTTTTATAAAGTTCAAAATTTCAACAGCTGTCAGTTAACCATTATACTGACACTGGATCTAAAAATACAACTGCAAATCATCTACAAGACAGCTTTGGTGGCATCACAGATGTGACAGTAACAAGTTTTCAACATAATGCAAAATCCAACTCTAAGCTCCCCAGTGCATCCCACTTGCAATTCTAAACTAGTTGACAAACAACAAAAATCAGGCAACTCACATATGTTTTAAACGATGATCAGACTCTGAGAAGGTGTAGAAAGATTTTAAATATATGTCAATTCTGATTTTTTACTGACTACAATGAAGAGTTTTATGATCATTGATTTCCTGAGGTATCTGATCGTACTAAGTCATGATAAAAACAAAAATAAATCCATTAGTGATCTCTAGCCGCAGAAACCTCTCTCCTCTCTGCTTGATGCAGTCCCCACCTCTTTTGGCTGTCACTTTTAAGATATCTTCCAAGACCCCAAAGCAGGTTTACTATTGGTCCACTTCCTACGTCAAAGCATGATCTCATCAGAATTCAGTTCATTGGCTTATGAGTAACAGCCTGTTCGAGCCCCAAAGGCTGTGTCTACACAGCACAAAAAGGGAGAATACAGTATTCTCCAATTAACTTGGCAAGTATTGACAGCTAAGCTCATTAAACCAAGTTTCCAAATTGGTTTTGTGATGCAAGGCACAACACAAGAATTCACCTTAATAGATTAATAGATTTTTAAGTTATGGTGATCTCTGAAAGTCACAATAGAGAGAGAGGGGGAAAAAGGCCAGAGAGGCCACAATAGAGAATAAAAAAAGGCTAGATAGACTAAGTGAACAATCTAAGCAGATCCAGGGAGGGAAAAACCAGCCTGACATATTTCAGGGCTCCTAAATTATGTACTGTGCCAGGTGAAGTCACATTCAAGTGATTATCCTTTGAGCATCACTTGATGATGCCAGGTAAGTTGAAATAAAGTTCAGCTTCAGATACCAAAGCAGTCACCCTTCAGGGAGGCTGGGATACAATAGAGCAGGATGCTAAGTGCACAGAAGCATCTCTGTAGGGTACTATTGGAGAAAGAGGGGCCCTCCAGTCTGCAGTGGGAATGGCTCCCCCTGGAGCTATGAAATTCAGCAGCCTTGGCAGGCACCAAACCCTGGTGCCTGGGAAGTAAGAGGAATGATTTCACAAAGAAAGTGATTGCTCAGCTGGATCTGAAAGACAAGAAGGAGATAGAGAAGAGGGGAATAGGTACTGCAGTCTGTTAGAATAGCACATGCAAAGGAAATGAGCTGTGAGAGGCTTGGGCTGCTCATAGGACTTCATATAGCTGCATGTGACTGTGGAGAGTAGGATGATCAGAATGCACTGGCCAGACAAGTGGGCAGTGGCAAGAAGGCCTTGCATGTCATGCTTATTTGCATATTTCTCTGATACTAGCAACTCTTCTAAACAAGATAGTAGTTTGTGTGTGTGTGTGTGTGTGTGTGTGTGTGTGTGTGTGTGTGTGTGTGTGTGTGTATATCTTTTTTATCCAGTCTTCTGTTGATGGACATTTAGGTTGCTTCTGTGTCTTGGCTATTGTAAATAATGCTGCTATGGACACTGGGGTGCATTCGAATATTTTCAGATTAGAGTTTGGTTCTTTTCCAGATACATGCCCAGGAGCTGGAATTGCTGGATCATATGGTAAGTCTATTTTTAGTTTTTTAAGGAACCCCTATATTGTTTTCCATAGTGACTGTGCTCATTTACATTCCTATGAACAGTGTAGGAGGGTTCCTTTCCTCCACACCCCTAAGAGGGATTTTCTTAATCATATTGTGTATTCTGTTTACTAAATATGCATGCATAACACACTTGAAAAAGATTCCCAATTTTTTATGAAAGTAAAATGTAAAAAAATTTTAAAGATATCAGGTTAACTTTTAGTATTGAATTGTCATTCAGTCTTCAGGAAGGCCAGATTAACATAGATATTGCTGTGAATTAATGATCAGTGTAAGTATGGAACACATCAAAAATTTAATAAGTTTTCATATCGAGTTATAGCAAAAGACTGTCAAACCACATACCTTAAAGTGGGTCTAGAAATATTTTATGGGATTCAAGGGCAGAATCCAGCCTATTGCATGGACACATAACAACTGGATTGCAAGCTCCAAGAAGGTAGAAACTGTGTTCACAGTATCCTCTGGCACACAGTAGGAGCTCAGGGCCACTGGCTTTGGTCTGTGCACTGCATGATAAGTGGCAGCCTCCAGTGTTGTACAGTACACAACCTGTGCAACCATACCCTGAAGCCCTCTAGATATTAGATATGTGACACACACAACTTACCTATTGGACAAATCATCACATTTCATACAAATTTAAAAAACAATCATTTAATTTTCAAATGATAAATGAAGCATCAAAAAGTGTTTGATTCCATGCCAGTGTTGTAAAACTTCAAACCCCCTGAAGACAAAAAAGATACTTTATTAGTCTTTATACTCTGGACATGCAGTGAGTTTTCAGTGAGTGTTCAATGCATATGTAAAAAGATTGGCATTTCTGTGGTTCTAAACCCAACTGATGCAAGGGTATGCTAGAATTAACTAGGTAATTGTTAGGGTAACTCAGTTACTCCATTTTTTCTGTTGATTGCTGTGATCTTTTCTGGTTTACCTCAACCTGTCATCTTTTCTTTCTTTTTTTTTTTAACCGAAGTATAGTTGATATACAATGTTGTGTTGGTTTCTGGTGTACAGCATGTGATTCCCATATATATATATATTCCTTTTCATATTCTTTTTTATTATAGGCCATTACAAGGTATTGACTATAGTTCCCTGTGCTATACAGTAGGACCTTTTTTATCTTTTTTATATATAGTAGTTAGTATTTACAAATCAACCTGTTATCTTTCAAATATGTTCCTCATTTGAAAAGATAATATGCTCTGACATAAAAGGACCACTTTTGGCCAAGAGCATACGACTTCCTGTACCTTCTTGCAGGCATTTCCACACAAGTTCTTGAAGCCCATTTGTGGAACAGCATAAAGCAAAAAAAGCTTTGCAGGCATTTAAATGGACTCTCAGTGCTAATTGTCTACCTCCTCTAGCTCCATCTCCAGTCCCTAGCCTGTCTTACTGATAGAATATTCTCACACTGATAGAAAATAAACGCAGGACAAGTCATTGAAGGCTTCGTATGAGTGGAATTGATTTCTCATCCGCATTTCCTCATCGATTTCTTCACCAGGTACTCTGGAGATTGTTTGAAATTATACTACCGCTGGTCACAGAGTCGAAACAAAAATTAGGGATGGAAAATGTAGTCAAATAGGGGCAAAAAAGGGAAAGAACAAGACCTGAGGCCAAACAATCTATCTCATTTCTTCCTACTTGCTAATTTAAAATTTGCTTAAATTTGATGCACTCCTTGCATGATTATGTGACCTCTGTCACGAAAAGCAAAAGGTTTGACAGATAAAATGAAGAAGCAGCTTTTACTAGTGGTGAAAAGGTAGAAAAGGGAGCAAGACCAGTCTGTCAGATAGAATCACCTTAGGCTTTTTGAGCCCTGCTGTCCTTTTCTGCCAGACTAATGGAAGGAAGCCTCCTTTGGCTTAGAGGAGACAAAGATAGTGAAATCCAGGGACTTTAATTCTTATCTGAGATGGCAATATTATACCAGTCATGAAATCAGCAGGTTCAGTGTTGCTGGACTTCAGATGGTAATTTCTAGCGATGAATGAATTCAGAGGCAACCACGGCACCTCTTCATTCTGCTAATGCTGACTGAAGTGCATCAAATGCAGTGTCAGCAAGGCATGTGCCCTGTCCTCCACCCCACCCTGCCCCGCCGATTTAGAGACAGTCAGCGAGTGAACTTAGGAAACCTTCCTGAATCCCTCTGCTGGGCCCAGGGGTGGGGAAAGATAGTAGAGCAGGTGGCATGCAAACTGATACAAAAGGAAAGAAGGTCATTTAAGTTTCAGGAAGTTCAAGGGCAGGATAATGTTTATTTTCTTCGCATCTGTAAGGGTGTGTTGTTTTTTGATTCATTCCTGAATTTCAAGGGAAGAATTTCATTCTGTAAAAATGCCATTGCTTAAAAAAAAAGTTATTAGGTTATGTTGGCTGTTTGAAAGTTAAGGTAGTTAAGGTGACAGGTATTTTGGAATATAAAACAAAAGAGGAAATTTGCTTAAAAATAAGTTGTATACAATAAAACTGGTGTAAAAAAGGGCAAATGGTCATTAAAAAGCAGATAAACACAGGAAATGAGGAAAAGACAATGATCTCATTGAATCATTGACTTCAGTGATCTGGTTCAGTCAAAATCAATTTTTAAAACTGCATAATTGGCAAATATTCTCTCAGTATGTAGTAAACGGCCTAAGGATGCACCTGCTGCTTCTCCCGCTGAGACAAATAGCATAGCCCTCAGTGAGGAAACTCTTGACTACAATTTGCATTTTTAGTGATAGTTTAGGAAGGTCTTTGCAAAATAGCCCTTTCAGCAAAAGCATAAATTTCTAGTTAGTCATATGCATCAGCAGAATAAATATCTACTTATTGGTATCATATGCAAAGTATTTATTCAGTAATACTTCAGAGACAAGTATATAAAATGCAGTCTGTATCCCCAGATATCTCTCACCATTAGGGAATCCAAACCAGAAAGGAGCTCTTTAAATTCCATTGAATTTATTGCATTTGGTGTCAGACTGATGTGATTAGACATTCAATTTCCCCAACTAGGAGGCAGTTGCTGTGATCAGAGCAATGCTGACATTGTATTATTAGTCTATGAATCTCCATCATGTAGGCTAGAAGACTATCCTCATGACTATTTTGTGGTTTCTGTCTGTCAGTTTTAATGTTTTAGAATACCCTATTCTTTCTTTTGGATTTTTTTTACTGAAGTATAATTGATTTATAATATTGAGTTAGTTTCTTGTGTATAGCAAAGTAATTCAATTATACATGTATATACAGATTCCTTTTCATATTCTTTTTCATAATAGGTTATTACAAAATACTGAATATAGTTCCTTGTGCTGTACAGTAGGTCTTTTTTATTTCTCTTTTTTATATATAGTAGTTTGTATCTGCTAATCCCAAACTCCCAATTTATGCCTCCTTCCCCCTTCCTTGCCCCTTTGGTAACCATAAGTTTATTTTCTACATCTGTGAGTCTGTTTCTATTTTGTAAATAAGTTCATTGTATCATTTTTTAGATTCTACATATAAGTGATATCCTATGATAATTTTCTTTCTCTGTCTAAGTTACTTTACTTAGTATAATAATCTCTAGGTTCATCCATGTTGCTGCAAATGGCATTATCTCATTCATTTCTGTGGCTGAGTAATGTTCCATTGTGTATGTATATGTATGTATGTATGTATGTGTGTATATATATATGTGTATATATATATATATATATATATATACACACACCAGATCTTCTTTATACAGTCATCTGTTGATGGGCATTCAGGTTGCTTCCATGTCTTGGCTATTGTAAATAATGCTGCTGTGAACACTGGGGTGCATGTATATTTTTGCATTAGAGTTTTGGTTTTTTCTGGATATATGCCCAGGAATGAGATTGCTGGATCAATGGTAACTCTACTTTTAGTTTTTTAAGGAATTTCCATACTGTTTTCCATAGTGGCTGCACCAATTTACATTCCTACCAACGGTGTAGGAGGGTTTCCTTTTCTCCACACCATCTCCAGCATTTATCATTTGTAGATTTTTTTAATGATATCCTTTCTGACTGGTGTGAGGTGATACCTGATTGTAGTTTTGATTTGCATTTCTTGAATAATTAGCTATGTTGAGCATCTTTTCATGTGCCTATTGGCCATCTGGATGTCTTCGGAGAAATGTCTATTTAGGTCTTAAGCTCATTGTTTGATTGAATTTTGTTGTTGTTGTTGTTGTTGTTGTTATGAGTTGTGTGAGCTCTTTGTATATTTTGGAAATTAAGCCCTTGTCAGTCGCATTGTTTGCAAATATTTTCTCCTAGTCTGTAGGTTGACCTTTCATTTTGTTTATGATTTCCTTTGTTATGCCAAAGTTTATAAATTAGACCAGGTCCCATTTGTTTGCTTTTGCTTTTATTTCTATTGCCCTGGGAGACTGACCTAAGAAAACATTGCTACAATTTATATCGGGGAACGTTTTGCCTATGTTCTCCTCTAAGAGTTTTATGGTGTCATGTCTTATATTTAAATCTTTAAGCCATTTTGAATTTATTTTTGTGTATGGTGTGAGGGAGAGAACACCTCATTCTTTATACAGAGGAAAGAGAAAAAAGAGAGAAAGCATCAGGAGGATTTGATAAACTTTTTATTTGTGCCCTTTGGTATTAAAATACCAAAATTCTGGAATTGTGTTTATGTAGAACATTTTCCGTTACTGCTCTTCAAGTGAAATATCAAAATGGTGTTTTTATCTTCTTGGTTTTCTTAAAGTGCAAATGTTAGATAGACAAGACTGTCTGAGTCACAAAATAGGCCAAATGGGATGAAATGAATTTGCTCCCGTATCCCTCCATGTCTCCCTTGGTTTCCATTTTCCTCTTTCTCTTTTTAGAACACCCTGGTGTCTGGGACATTCAAGCTAAGCATGGGTCTATACATTCAGGCCCCCTCTTCAGACCTGCTGTCCTGACCCTCTTTCCCCTTGAAACTAACACTTCCTTTGCCTATAGTCTTCTGATAATCTCTTGCTCCTCTAATAATGCTTTTGATTCAAAGGTTTATCTTTCATAGTGAACACATCAGGCAATGGGAGAAATTTTGTCCAAGAAGTCATCCCAGTGATTGCTGAATTGCACTATCCACCTTGGCTGCCTGTTCTGAGGCACAGGCCACATCTATCTCTTTGCAGCAGCATCGTTCCTGCCATTCTTTATTTGGGTCCCTTCAC
The DNA here is from genome assembly GCF_036321535.1 of Camelus dromedarius. Taxonomy (NCBI): domain Eukaryota; kingdom Metazoa; phylum Chordata; class Mammalia; order Artiodactyla; family Camelidae; genus Camelus; species Camelus dromedarius. The sequence continues at coordinate 55,870,968 of NC_087438.1, forward strand.
AAGTGGAACTTTTCAGTGTCCACAATGGATCTGGCATTAGCGCATTGGCACAGCCCCACTTTAAGAAGTCCTCATTCTTAATCGAAAAATGCAGTTGCTTCAAAATACTAGCATAATTGGCAAGTCAGATTCTCTCCAATAATTATCTGCACATGAAAAAGCAAATGGTTGTTGACCTCTTTTGTTGTCATCCATGATTTTGGATAATTTCCTGGGATGGTATTTGCCAGATGCAGATTTGAGTCCTTTTTTTTTTTTTTTTTGGTTAATGGGTATTTGAGGGAGGCTTATTTAAATGAGAGACATTAATATAGACTGGGAAGACAACTGTCCTAGAAAATGATGCGTCCAGGGCAATGGTGGACAGAAGGAGGAAACCTTCTGCTGATGGACAGTGAGAAACAGCTATTAATAATTCTGCTAACAAAACCATAAGCCAAGAAAACTAAGCTGAAGGCCATGACAATATTCATTTGCTAACCAGTGCCCATTTGGCCAACAGCTGATAAAGCTCAGTAACACCATGGGGAACTTAAATTCAGTGTTCTGTGTTCAGGCCTAAGTACAATTCTTAGTAGAGACATTGTATTTATACAGCCAAAAATCCCATTTAGAATGAGCATGCCTTAAGGATTTGCAGTCTACAATAGGCACACAGTCTACCTAATTTAAATTTGCTCCCAGTCCCTTAGCCATTTGTCCCAATTATAAAGTCCCCGTTGGTAAGAATTTTTTTTTGTGTGTAACAGAATTCATTTGACTGTCCTTCCTGTTCGGGGTGGGTGGGTGGTCACTGGATTTAGCCATCGCCAGAACTGTATATACTCTGAGCGCTAAGTGGTGACTGATTTCACTGTCAAATTGTTAGCATGACACAGCCAGTGTAGTACTGAAGACCAGAGTTACAGGCATTTGAGAAGTGAGGATCGCTAATATTGTCAGCCTGTCCTGTGTTTCCCTGGAGGGATGAGCTGCCTAAATGGATATTTTTCAGGGAAATAAAAAGCCTCACAACTGGAATACACTTTTTTTTCACTGACCAACCAAGAGAATAAAAAGGGAAAAGGAATCTCTGGAAGATAATGGAGCGTCCATAAAAGCAACTTCAACTACTTAAGTATTTTGCCTAGGGCAAGCTGTAATGGGGGATAATATGGAGAGAAGACAGAGGGGTGATTTCAGATCTGAAAGTGGAATCAAATGTGCAGACTAAGGCTAAGTAATGGCCAATTTTCTCAGAATTGGATGGAGTTCTTTATTTACTATATATCCCCAGATATTTTAAATTTATTATACAGTGATTTCAATATAGAATGCAGTATGTGTTTATGCATCTATTCACATATAAAAATAAGCAAACCAAGTAGTTTATACACACACACTCACACACATGCATTTAATTAATTAAACTTGGCTAAGTCTAAGCCCAAATATATACACATCTTTTAAAAAATTTTTTCTTCCATTGGATTTATGTAGAATTTTTCCCTCTTAAAAGTCAGAGATAGGAAATTCTATATGAATAAACAAAAAGTACTGAATTTCTCTTCATTCTTTCTTAGCTTCAAAGTGAAAGGACCAATGTTACTTTATATTTACAGTAGTATTAGTTCACTACTTTCTTCAAAGAACTATTTTTTAAAAGACCACCCAGAAGTTTCAAGTAATTGAGGAAGCAATCTTCAGCTTACTTAAAAAGAAAGGCTACATGGGACATATTCTGGGCACCAGTAATCTGTCTTATCTGTTTGGGCTGAATATAATGCAAAGGACAATCTTAAATTTTGAAAATACCTTGCTTTGGCCTTTTTTTTTTTGCCTCTTAAACACACAAAGCAAGAACGTCGTTAAGAATCTTTGGTACTTTTTTTAAGAGAGATTGTTTCATAATTTGAGGTTTAGAAATGCCAGGAAAAAATGAGCCACCCAAGGAGATCATAAAAGCCAAAGTCACAGATGTAGAAACAGGTTTTTAGGAGTGTGATGAATTTCTGATTTTGGAGAAAGTGTGAGATGTTATTCAAAGTGGAATGTTTAGGCCATGGAATTCTCATTAGCTGTTTGTTCATGAAAGAAACATCTGTAAATGGGGGCTAAAAGGTTTTATGAAAAATATTTGAGGAATACATTGGAACCTAGAATAAGAAAATGTTGGGTAGTGCTAGATTTAAGTTAGAAAGCAATGACAAGAAGAAATGTGGAATATATGCATATATTTAGAAACTAAACTACAAACCTCTAAATAACCCAAGGGTCATAGAAAAAGTTAAAAAAAAGTTATTTTAGGCTGAATAAAAATGAAAACTCAACATATTAGAATTTCTGGTATGCAGCTGAAGTATAATGTAGTGAAAGTTTTATAGCCTTACACACCTATATTAGAAATGAAGAAGTCTCAAGTCAGTGACTTCAGTTTCACCTTAAGAAACTAGAAAAAGAAGAGCTTATGAAACCCAGTGTAAGCAGAAGAAAGAATAAGAACAATCAGAACAGAAATCAATGAAGTAGAAAATAGAAACAATGAGAAAATCAATGGAAACAAAAGATGGTTCTGTGAAAAGATCAGTAAAATTGATAAACCTCTATCCAGGCTAATGTGATGAAAGATGAAAGACATTGATTATCAATATCATGAATGAAAGAGGTAACATCACTACAAATTTTATAGATATAAACTAGATAAAGGAATAGTATGAAACTTTATTCTAGTAAGTCCAGTGAACTAAATGAAATGGTCAGATTACTTGAAAGATACAAATTACCAAAGCTTGCACAAGCAAAATATTACATTACCTGTACAGCTCTATATCTCTTATAGAAATTGAATTTGTAGTTAAAAACTTTCCCATGAAAACAACAACAGCAAAGCTTTCAGGCCCCGAGGGCTTCCCCAGTGAATTCAGCCAAATATTTGAAGAAGAAATAATATTAAATTTACACAAACTCTTGGAGAAAATTGAAGAGGAAGGTGTGTTTATCAATAAAGTCTGTGAAGCCAACATTATTCTAATACCGAAACCAAAGACATTACAATAAAAGTAAACTACAGATCAAGTACCCTTCATGAACAAAAATGCAAAAACGCTTACAAAATTTAATCAAAGCTAATCCAACAACATATAAAACAGATTTGACAAAATGGTATTTGTTCCATGAATTCAAAGTTTATTTTACATTAGAAAATCAATGTAATCAGTATATTAAGTATATACTATATGTATGTAGATTAGATTAATGACAGATAGGTGGGTAGACAGGCAGACAGGTAGATAGATTATATATCATCTCAGTAAATAGATGAAAAACATTAGGCAAAATTCAGAATCCATTCTTAATAAAAACTCAATAAACTAGTAATAGAAAAGAACTTCCTCAATCTGATAAAGAACACTTGTTTACAACCTACAGCTTAATGGTGAAGGTCTGAATTCTTTACTCCTAAGATCAGAAACAAGGCAAACATGTATGCCTTTACTATTTACTTTCAGCATTCTGCTCTAGGTTTCTAGATAGTGTTGCAAAGGAAGGATTAAAACTTTATTCCCACACAACAGGATTGTCTACACAAAAAGTCATAATGAATCTACAAAAAAGCTACAATAACTGATAACTGAATTTAGCAAGGTTGCTGGACACAAGCTCAGTGTACAAACATCAATTCCATTTGTATATCTGGCAATGAATAATGCAGAAGTTGAAAGAAAACCATTTATAGTAGCTTTCAAAAGTATGAAATATTGAGGCAGAAATCAGGCAAAAGATATGAAAAACTTGATTACTGAAAATTACAAAACATCGCTTGAAGTAAAGGAAACTTAGTAAGTGGAGACATATGATACGTTAATGGAGCAGAAGACTCAATACCTTTAAGATATCAGTTCTTCCTGTATTGATCTATAGATTCAGTGCATTCCCAATCAGAATCCTAGCACACATATTCATAGAAGTGGACAAGATGATTCTAAGATTCATATGGAAATGCAAATTACTTGGAATAGATAAACAATTTAGAAAAGGAAGAACAAAGTTGGAGGACTTAAACTGCCTGACTTTAAGACATAATATTACAGTAATCAAAATCGTGTGGTAATTACGGCAAGATAAACAAATACACAAAAGGAACAGAGTATAGCATAGAGAAATAGAATCAAACATATGTAGTCAACTGGTTTTTTAGCCTGATACAAAGGAAATCCAGTGGAGGAAAAGGATAATCTTTTCCACAAATGGTGCGGAAAAACGTGGATATCCATATGCAAAAACATGAGCTTCAGTCCATGTCTTGTACCATATATATTTTAAAAACTAACTCAATATAGATTATTAAACTTAATTTAGAATCTAAACCTATGAAAGTTTCAGGAAAAAACCATAGGAGAATGTCTGGGATGGTGGGTTATATAAAGATTTCCAAGCTACAACATCAAAAGCATGATACTTATAAGAAAAAAAATTAATAAATGGACTTCATCAACATCATTCAAAAACTTCTGTTCTTCAAAAGAGATTGATGAGAATATGGAAAGACAAACTACAGACTGGGAGGAAATGTTTCCAAAATACATATCTGATAAAGGACTTGTATCCAGGATATATAAAGAATACTTAAAAATCAATAACAAGAAAACAAATAAAAACTAATTTCAAATGTGCAAGGGATTTGAAAAGACATGTCACTAAAGAAGATACACAAATGGAATATAAACACATGAAAAGATGCCGTCATTAGTTATTATGGAAATGCAAATTAAAGTCACAGCAAGATACCACTACATAACTATTAGAATATCTAAATTTAATAGGACTAAACATACCACGTGTTGGAGAGGCTGTGGAGCAACTGGAACTCTGTCACACACTGCTGGAGAAAATGTAAAATTGTATAATCACTTTGGAAACTGTTTGACTGTTGATTAAATAAAAATATAAACATTTCCTACCATAATAGCCAGCCATTCCACTCCTGTTTACTCCAGAGAAATGAAAGCATATGTCTATATAAAGACTTACAAATGAATATTCATACCTGCTCTACTTGTAGCAGTCTGAAAATGGAGACAACCTGAATGTCCATCAACAGATGACTGGATAAACAAATTGTGGTATCCAGACTGAAATACGACTCAGAATAAAAAGGACTGAACCATCGATATACACAACAACATGAATGAAGCTCAAACTAATGGTGCATGAATAAAGCCAGATTTTATAAGACTTCATAGTAATGATTTTATTTATATGAAATTCTAGAAAATGCAAACTAATTTTCAGCGACAGAAAGCAGACCAGTGTTTGTGAATGAGGAAGAGGGATTAGGGGAAGGATTACAAAGGTATATCTGGAAACTTTTTGGGTGACAAACGTTTTTATTATCTTAGTTGTAGTGATGATTTTACAGGCATATTTACATGGAAACTATCATTTGTGCACTTTGAACATGTACTGTTTATTGTATGTCAATTGTACCTTAATAAATGTTAAAAATCAATACAATCATCCACAATTCCACCAGAGATTATTTTTTTTATTTTATTGCATACCTATCCAAACATTTTAGCCAAATATAAATGCTTTTCTTTTTTTGCTGAAATGGAACCAAATTATATGACTTTTTAAAAAGTGATATGTATATATATAAAATTTTCCAGATGCTTTTCCATTATAGATTGTTACAAGATACTGAATACAGTTTCCTGTGCTATACAGTAGGTCCTTGTTATCTATTTTGTATATAGTAGTTTGTATCTGCTAATCCCAAACTCCTAATTTATCCCCCTCTTCCTCCTTTAGTAACCATGAGTTTGTTTTCTATGTTTATGAGTCTGTTTCTGTTTTGTAAAAAGTTCCTTTGTATCATTTTTTTCACATTCTGCATATAAGTGATATCATATGATATTTGTGTTTTTCTGTCTGATTTACTTCACTTAGTATGATAATCTCTAGGTCCATCCATGTTGCTGCAAGTGGCATGATTTCATTCTTTTTATGGATGAATAATATTCCATTGTAGATATATATACCACCTCTTCTTTATCCATTCATCTGTTGATGGTCACTTAGGTTGCTTCGATGTCTTGGCTATTATAAATAGTGCTATGAGTATTGGGTGCATGTATCTTTTCAAATTAGAGTTTTCCCTGGTTGTATCCCTAGCAGTGGGATTATTGGATCATATGGTAACTCTGTTTTTAGTTTTTTAAGAAACCTCCATACTGTTCTCCATAGTGGCTTCATAATAGTGAATTTTTAAAACTGAGTACATGATGGGCATCTTTTCATTTCATTAGATCCTTTTACATCATATTTAATACCTGCATGTTACACTATTACAATGTGTATGCCAAAAATATTTTAAACAATTACCTATTTTTGGATATTTAAGTATATCTGTATTTTACTAATAAAACAGCATTGTTGTTACATAGCTTTAGGTAAGCAATTCTTTTCTTTGTCTAGATTCTACAAAGTGAGATTAAAATAAATTTTTTTTATTGAAGTACATACAGCTACAGTATGTCAATTTATGGTGTATAGCACAATGTTCCAGCTATGCATATACATAAATACATTTGTTTTCATATTCTTTTTCATTAAAGGTTATTATAAGATACTGAATATAGTTCCCTGTGCTATACAGAAGAAACTTGTTTTTTTTAAAATCAATTTTTATACATAGTGGCTAACATTTGCAAATCTCAAACTCCCAAATTTATCCCTTCCCACTCCCTTTCCTTAGTAACTATAAGATTGTTTACTATGTCTGCAAGTCTTTCTGTTTTGTAGATGAGTTCATCATGTCCTTTTTTTTTCCTTTATTTTTTTTTAGATTCTGCATATAAGTGATATCGTACGGTATTTTTCTTTCTCTTTCTGGATTACTTCACTTAGAACGATGATCTTTAGGTCCACCCATGTTGCTGCAAATGGCATTATTTTATTCTTTTTTATGGCTGAGCAGTATTCCATTGTATAAATATACCACCACCTTCTTTATCCAGTCATTTGCCCATAGACATTTAGGTTGCTTCCATGTCTTGACTGTCATAAATAGTGCTGCTGTGAATATTGGGATGCATGTATCTTTTCAAATTAGAGTTTTCTCTAGATGTATCAGTAAGATTATTGTATTAAAGATATATACCCACAAAGCTGTGCAACAGTTACTACTAATTCTGGAACATTTCATCACCCTTAAAAGAAATCCTGTACTCATGAGTAGTTACTCCCCACTCATTCCTGCCCCCATTCTCCGTCAACCACTAATCTACTTTCCATCTATTCAGATTTATCCGTTCCAGACATTTCATATAAATGGAATCATACAGTTTGTGGTCCTTTAATGACTGGCCACTTTCAGTGAGCATAATGGTTTCAAGGTTCACCCATTCTGCAGCATGTATCAGTACTTGATTCTTTCTATGGCTGAATAATAATCCATTATATAGCTATACCACATTTTGTTTATCCATTCAGCAGTTGATGGATATTTGGGTTATTTTTCCACTTTTTGGCTCTAATGAATAAGGTTGCTATAAAAATCCATATACAGGTTTTTATGTGAACATATTATGTACCTAGAAATGGAATTGCATTTCTTCTTTCTCATCTCTTCCAATGATGCATGAGGTTTTAAACTTCCCCACGCCCTCACAAGCACCTGTTATTGTCCGTCTTTTAAATTATATCCATTCTAAGTGGGTGTGAAGTGATACCTCATTTCCCTAATGACTAATGATATTTGGCATCTTTTCACATGCTTATTGGTCATTTATATATATTCTTGGAAAAATGTCTATTCAAATCTTTTGCCCATTTTTAAATTGTTTTTTTTTGAATTGTTGAGTTGTAAGAGTTATTTGTATCTTCCAGATAACAGACCCTTATTTAATACACAGTTTGCAAATGTTTCTCCCAATCTGTATGTTGTCTTTTCATTTTCTTGATACTGTCCTTTGCAGCACAAAAGTTTTTCATTTTGATCAAATCCAGCTTATCTGTTTTTTCATTGGTCACTTGTGCCTTTGTGTGTGTGTCATATCTAAGAAAACATTGCCGAATCTAAGGTCATGAATATTAACTCCTGTGTTTTCTTCTAAGAGTTTTATAATTTTAGCTTGTAAATTTAGGCTTTTGCTCTGTATTAAATTAATTTTTGTATATGATGTGAGGTAGAGATCTAACTTTATTACTCTGTGTGGCTACCTAGTTGTTCCAGCATCATTTTTTTAAAAAGTTTACTTTCTGCACTCAATTGTCTTAGCACTCTTGTTGAAAATAAAGTACTGATTTTTAAGAACTTTTTGTATATTAAAGATACTGCTCCTTTGGTGTATGTTGAAGACATTTTCCCTTTATTTTGATTTATAGTATTCTTTATGTATAGAAATATATGTTGCAGGCAAGGAGGAATGGAGTAGAGGGATGTATTTTTCTAAAGAATGTACAGTCATGCAAATTAAGATCACATTTTGCCATTATTAAATAAACATTCACCTATTTCCCTTAGTAGTTTATGAAAATAATTTAAATAGCTTTATATGGTGCTTTACGTATATTATCTTGATGGATTCTCAGAACACAGGCAAATACTATTAATCACTCTATTTTAAAATGGATAATGACACTCAAGTCTTAAGTAATTTGCACAAGGTGCATAGCTGGTCATAGTAAAATCAGAATTGGGATTTAAATCCAGGTCTACCTAACTCCATAGTACAAGCTCCAAAATGACTGAAATAAATGAAACTTAAACTTCATCAGCATGGATATAAAAAGTTGCCCCATTACTTTTCTAACTTAGCACCTTATACACAATGCTCAATTCTACTTAAGGATTAGCCCCTCTTGATTAAGTGGAAATGTAATATTTTTTGGTAGAATATGTTATTTCAAATTTTTAAAAAACATGTTAAATAATTTTTAATATCCACTTAATATATTAGCTGTGAAAACCTGAATCCACTCTTGTGGGTAAATTATCAGCTGATGATTAAAGAAAGAGAAAATGCTACGTCAGTAAAAAGTAACTTTGTCAGTGTATATAAAATAAAGTTGAGGTTTTGAAAACCATATAGTAACCAAACAAATGTAAAATATTCAATGCAATGTAGTTTATCATCAATAAACTATTGATGGAGATTTTTTTTCATAGAATTTATTCCTTCTGTCTCCCATCTCCTTCCATACCCCACCTTGAAGTAACTTCGAACCTGTTTTACACTTTGTATCTCAGCCCACAGGCAGACTTTACTGCAAGCAAATGTAAAGATTTGGCTTTATAAATAAGGAGACAGTTTGTTTTCATCTCCCTTCACCACATTTCAGTTGGCTATTTAATCAGTTGGTGACCACCAAGGGCTGATAACTTTGAAGGAGATTTTTTTTTTTTATCAAGTGTGTCGAAAAATTGTTTTGGTGACTTTATATGGTGACGAGTTTTGTTTGGGTACCTTACATAGAGCCTGTTTGCACTGAATAAACTTAGGGAGCAAATATACAGTTCAGATTTTAAGTTAGCGTGTCGATGGTTGTGAGCATAGCTGCCTTTCAAATTATAAATTATCAAGACCCAGGATGCCTTTGTTTTACTTCAAGGAGAAATCCTGTGGGCTGTGTAGAGATTTGCTCTGCTACTCAGCAGTCTTCCTTAATCAAAGGATCATAGGCATTAAGCAGAGCATACATGCAATTTTATCAAAATCTCAACTTCACAGGCAGTCGATACACTGTAAGGCATTTCGTGTATGCTTGGATAACTTTCAGTTGCATATCAGGGAACAGTTGAAGGAAATTTTTTTTTTAAATAGTTCATTCAAACTTAAGTTTGAATCCTGTACCTTTCACTCATGCACCAAAAATTCAGATTTGCGATTCATAAATGAAATGTGTAAGCAAAGAAAGAACTGATTACCGATATATTTAAAATTAAATCAGTCCTGTTCCATAGTTTAGGATAGTAGGTTTAAATTTTTTGTTTGTTTTGGGGTTTTTTTTGGGGTGGGGGGCTGGAGGTAATTAGGTTTATCTTTTTATTTATTTCTAATGGACATACTGGGGATTGAATGCAGGACCTTGTGCAAGCTAAGCATGTGCTCTACCACTGAGCTATACTCTCCCCCTAGGATAATAAGTTTAATTTACAGTTGATTAAAATGTTGATAATAATAGTATAATTCAAGCTACACCTACTTTAAGAGCAGAACGCTGGAATTCTGTTGGTAGATTGAAACAAATGCCTTATTCAAAGCTTATACTAAGCTTATACTTAGCTACCGCTATGCTGTGTAGAAAGCAGGATTTTTTAAAAGGTGGGAAGCCTGGCATTTGAAGTATTGTAGATGTGTCATCTCTGGGTGACCCTCTCCCCTCCCATCAGTTTGAGGTGGCAGTTGCTGGCCTGTGGCAAATACATTACCATTTAGAATTTAGAATGATTATTATTCAGGAGTCACAGATGGTTCACCTCTCATCCTGAGCATGGACATTGTCATGCTGGTGCAGGCAAGGAGGGATGGGGTAGAGGGATGTATTTTTCTAAAGAATGTACGGTAATGCAAATTAAGATCACATTTTGCTTTGTACCAATTACAGTAAATATTTTCCTTTAATGTTTAGATCCCATACTCTTCAAAATGTATTATTTTACCTTTAGGCAATTAAAGCATTACCACTAGTAATAACTATTAGACAAACTAAAGTTTCAGTTTTTGATATGCCCTAACATTTTAAGGATACAGATATTTAATGATAATGAATGAACGAAAAGTTCATTCATTCTGTTCCCTGAAGATTCATTTGAAATAGTAACAATATGTAATGAAATAAAGTTACAGTAAAAGGGTGCAGATGATCAGTGCCTTCTGTTTTCAAAAGGAAAGGGTTTCAACTCTGCATTGACATTGATTTTCCATTTCTTTGGTGCACTGGCTATTTGTTTAATAAAATGAGACCTTTCCAGTGACAAGAACATTATCCTATTCATTTTTATAATTCTGTGAGCACTATTAATCAAGGGGTTTGCTTTCAAGTCATGTTAATATAAATAAGGTTCTTCCTTTTAGTCTTAGAGTTCCAAGACTCAAAGTCTGTACAGGAGCTATAAAGCTAACGCTGAGAGTAACTATAACATGGCTTAGAGGCTGGAAGAAATAAAATGATCTGCCGAGTTTGGAACAATGTACCTAAAGTCACAGAATTTTACAGAACATGACAAAGTTTTGCATTTAGAAATGAATTTCCCAAATATGAACTGGGGAAGATCTTAAACTTATTCAGTGTAGCTTCAGAGGGAAAAACTAGAACACATGGATGGAAGTTAAGGAAGCCAGTTTTGCACAATGTCAGGAAGAGCTTTTTGGGATGTCCTCTAAAAGTGAAATGAGTTGCCCTGTGAAATACATAGTGTTTTTCTACCACTGCAGGTGTTGAAGCAGATCAGCAAACATCTGTCAGTTATATTACACAAGGGACTCCTGTAGTGGGTGGAACCTTGGAACAGAGAAGGTTCTTTGAACTCTGATTCCATATCTAACCTTTCAGGTCAGAACTCTTTAGGACTTCAGATGGGTAAACAATCTACTAACAAGAAAGAAAGACACTTCAACAATTAAAAATGGTATAATACATAGAAAAGTGTGCTAAGTAAAGTAATGGTGATACAAATAAAATATTAAGAAAGAATTGAGGAAAAAAGTGATGAATTCTAGCTAGCAGTACAAGGTGAGGTTGCCTGGAGGAGGTGGTACAAGAAGGGATCCTAGCGGGGGTCGTATTTCAGGTGGGAGGGATGACGTGGGAAGGGGTTCCCCCCTGAAAGCAGTGCGTGAGTACAGAGGAGAGATGTGGAGCCATGGATGTCTGGGAAGAGAAGAGAAATATTCTAAAGATTTTTTTAAATCTTTTTTTTTTTTTTATTGACATAGATCAGTTGTGTCAATTTCTGGTATACAACATAATATTTCAGTCATACATATACATAACTGTATTCCTTTTCATATTGCTTTTCATTATAGGTTACTACAAGACATTGAGTACAGTTCGCTGTGCTATACAGTATAAAATTGTTGTTTATCTGTTTTATACTTAGTAGTTAGTATCTGTAAATCCCAAACTCCTAATTTATCCCTCCCCACCCTCTTTCCCTCCTGGTAACCATAAGTTTGTTTACTGTGTCTGTGAGTCTGTTTCTGTTTTGTAAATAAGTTCATTTGTATCTTTTTTTTTTAGCTTCCTCATATGAGTGATATCATATGGTATTTTAAAATTTGTATTTACTTTGGCTACCAAGACCTGTCTTTCAATGCCTTCACTGTTACAACAATGTAAAATACCCGGCATAAATCATCAACTTCTCAGTCATCATATTTATTTCCTCTCTGTAATCTAAAATAATATTAAATAATGATAAAGATAGTTGGAGCCTCCCAGATTGCTTCCTGAATTTTCCTAGACAGCAATAGGATCTGAAAACAGATTTCAGGGACTGAGTCACCAGTAAGATTTATGTCAGTCCAGCTCCTTCGGGGAACCAGGCACAGGGCTTCCCTCCAGGCTTGAAGACTCTGCTCTCAGAGAAAGGAGGCCGAGCAGATAAGATCCACCCAGGATACAGTCAAGCCAACCCACGGATTTTTGGCATCTCCTAAGGTGGAAAGACAAGCAAAATTTCCAGCTAGCTAATTTTGCTACTTGTTAGTCTATTTAAAGTTTTTGTTTCTGGAAACTTCCAGGATTCTCCTTTAATCTTCTCGTTTTTATCCTGTTGGGCTTGGTAGTGTTCCTTGAATCCCTGACATGGACAGTTACGAGCTGTTATTTCTGTAAGATTGTTTCTGCCCCATTAGCTGTTTTTCCTGCTGGGATGCCAGTGTCTATACCCTGCATGCCTTTTACTTTTTTTCCCTCCAGTATCTTTCATCCTTTTTCTGTCGGATTCTGTCTGTTTTTTTTTTTTTTTTTTCAGACCTATTTTCCGGTTTATTAATCATCTCCTCAGTGTGTCTGAACTTTTCATAAACTCATGTATTGAGTTCTTAGTTATTACATTTTCTCAGTTCTAGAATTTCCATTTGATCATTTTTTTGTAGTTTCGAGTTCTTTGCTAAAAATCTTCAGACTCAGTTTCTTAAAATTAATCACATAAAATCTGTATCTGATGACTCTAATATTTATACCTTCTATTGATCTGTTTCTGTTTTATTGTCTTAATTTTTCTGGTCGCTTGATCCTGTCAGCTGGGATGCTGGATCATTTTAGATGAGAGATGAGGCTGGAAAGGTTAGCTAGACCTGGTCACTGAGAACCTTGCAAATCATATTAAATAATTTGGACTTAATTTTCACAGCGATAGAAAGCCATTGAAGGGATGTAAGCAGGCAAATCTTTTCTGTTTACATTTTAGAAAGATTACCCTAGCTTCATTGTGGAGGAGTACATTAGAAAACAGCAAGACTGAAGACTCAGACCAGTGGGTAAGGCTTGCAGGAGTTAAGGCAAGAGAGCTTGGTGACAAGGGGTAAGGCCTATGGTAATGGAGATAAGAAAAGGGTGTATATAGTCAAGAGATATTTATGGACTAGAGTCCACATGGTGATCCCTGTGTTTCTGTTTTTGGAAACTGAGCGGAGAGTAAGTAGTGCCATTTACCAAACTCGATAAAACTGGGGAAAGTTCAAATTCAGGAGAAAGAAAAGTTCATTTGGGACCTGTGGAGTTTGAGATGTTAGGGAGAATTCCTAGTTGCGAGATGTTTATGGTTTGGACACTCAGCAGAAAATTCTGGGACAGATCTAAAGATCTGGGAGTCACCTGTGCACAGGTGTACTGCAGGGGAGTAGACAGCAGTGCACAGGGAAGAAATGGAGAGTGAGGGCAAGGCGTCCTGGGCGGGAGCTGTCAGAGTACAGAACTGCTGAGGGGCAGGCAGGCTCTTAGAAGCCTGAGACAGAGATGGAGGTGGAGCAGTCCAAGAAATCTGTGGCCACTGGGTGAGGGTCAGTCACAGAAGCCAAGCAAGGATAGAGAATGTTGCAAAGGAAACATGGTCACCAGCAGTAAATGCCACTAAGAAACATTGAAAACAAATCATGGGTGACCGTGGTGAGGAGCATTCCAGTGGGACAGTTGAGGGAGAAAGCACACTGCGGTGGGGTGAAGAGTGGCTGGGTGGAGGGGTGGAGAGTGAACATAGATAATTCATGAAGTTTAGCTCTGAGGGGAAGGAGAAAGATTGGTAGATAGGATTCGTGTGAGATTAGGGGAAGTTTTATATTTTTAGGGCAAAAAGATTTGACCAGGATTAAATGCCAATAGAAGGAAATAACCTGAGTGGGAGTAGGAGGAGTTGAGGAATACAAGAGATAAACAGCCTAATTAATAGTGAATATCTCTGAAAAGACAGGAGGATTCAGGATCTAGAGCTCAGGGGGCAGTGTCTGCCTGAGACCCTTAGAAGCAAAGGAGGTCCTTTTTGTTGTTGTTTTTTCAGCAGAAGGGAAAAAAGGGTGCTGGTGGTCAGGGACTAGTTTTGGTGGCAAGACAGTGAGACGGTTCTTTACAGATTGTTTCTGTTTTTTAGTACGAATTAGGGAGGCTTGGATATCTGCTGCAGGGAGTTTGAGAAGCAAGAACGTTCAAGAAATATGGTCGAATGGTCACACAGCATTAATGATTCAGCTGAATCAGAGACCATGAAGTTGTGCGCTGGGTCCAGTCTGCTGGGCGATACGAGTTTTCCCAGTACTTCCCAGCAGTTTGGAGTGATTGCGGAGGAAGTGGACTGTTAGATTTATGCTGAATGTTGGCAAGCGTGATGGATAGTGGAGAAGAAAGCGAAGAGGAAAGGGAACCAACAGGCAGAAGGAATGCGGGAAGCCTGAGATGGAGGTTCCTGGCCAGTTTGATGGACCAGTAGTCAGTGACTGCACATTTTCTAGTTTGGGTAATTGGGACTATGATGATTTTTAACTTATGTATAAGAAGATCAGTGTGCTTGAGACAGTCCTGGTTTAGCCCTGCTTTGCTGGAATAATGAGCAAGATACCCCATTTCACTTTCAAAAGTATTCTGGTTTGGATAATAAATGAAATGCCCTGGTATCTATATTCAGATGACACAGACCAGGCTTGGGAGAAGGAAATAATAAGTTTAATTTTAAACATATTGAGTTCAAGGAATTTATAGGAAATTTAGGTTAAAAGGTCATGTAGATGAAACATACATGCAGATACAAGCTAAATTCACCCGTAAAACTTAAATTAATACAGTACTACTTGATGTATATTTTAGTGATTATCTCAAGAATGATATTCTAATATGCAGAAGACATTAAACTCCTAGGAAATATTTGCATGAAACACTTGAGGGGACGTTTCTTGGTATTATGTGGCATTTTTGAGTAAAATGAAAAATATTAATCATGGGAGGATAATTTTAACATTGACCAAACTGTCAATCTGATGTTAACAGATTAATGGACTGAGTTAAATTGGGCCATACCTCAAAGCAACACAAGGTGGCAGCACAACTACAGTATGACATAATTAACAAGGGTAAGATCCCTTTTAGGTATTCTGCAGTTAAAACATTCAAGGGCTTGGGGTGGAGGTATAGCTTCAGTGGTAAAGCACATGCTTAGCATACACAAGGTCCTGGGTTCAATCCCCAGCAGCACCTCTAAAAATATATAAATAATCCTAATTACCTCCTTCCCCCCCCAATATATTAATTTTAAAAAATAAAAAAAAGAATATTTAAAAGTTTGTACGTCTGGTACACTGTATACATTTTTATAAATGTATGCTCTTTCATTTAAAGATAATTACTTGTTTTCTCATTATTGCCAACTAGAAAATGTGAAATAAAAAATTTTTATTTTTTAACATGTACATTATTTTAAAATATTTTACATAGACTAAAACACATGATCACTGATATTTATGGCATTCTTAAGATAGCTATTAGTATACAGGGTATATCACAGTGGTTATAAATATTTTATAAATTTATATCTTGATTGTTATATTGTAGTTAGATACTTGTAATTACAGTATCTTTTTAATACATTGATCTCACTAGTGAACATACACTCAGTAACTTCATTTGTATGACCTTTAGAAGGAGAGTGTTCAGAAGTCTCATGAAGAAATTCTTGTTCACCTATTATAGCTGCAATAATACAAATGGGGGAGGGAGGAGGGTTATCTGATTTAGCCAATGGAAAATACAGGACACCTAGTTCAATTTGAACTTCAGAACACAGCAAGTAATCTCTTTAGCATGAGTATGTACCATGCAATATTTGGGACATACTTATACTAAAAATGATTCAATTCCTCAATATATTTTACATGGCAACCCTAGTAGGGGGCGACGGGAGGGAGAATTGGGGGGGGGGGGAGGAACTTGCTGAGAAAAAAAAACAGAGAAATCCAGGATTCTGGGCTCCAAATCTGACCTACGATTTAGAGGCCTTCAAGACCAAGGAACTAGGAAAAGAATTATAAATGGACTTGAATGCAGAATGGCTGCATTCTGTGGTGAGCTCGTTTATATGTTAAGCTAAACAACATGAACTAAGGTTAATCAAGTCCTCTGGTGAATTACCACCTACACCAGACATTGATTACTGATTGTTAAACAAAAAAATGCAGCAACATATATTTAAAACTAGCTCAATGTTGGATAAAATTGAATAAATAACTACAATTCAGACATGCTGGGGTCTTACCCACTTTCAGGGTTATCATTATGAAAATCTGTCATTAGAACATCAAGGCTGAGAAATGCCATTTTAATTTCATTTAATTCAACAAACATGTTGGGCACCTTCTAGATGGAGAGGACAGACTGTTAGATATGAGAATTATTAAAACATTGATATTATCTCGGTGGACATCTATAGTTGAAAAAATGAAAGTTAAAATCATTTATAAATAACAGCCAACTCATTCTTAACAGTTTTTTTCCTGGGTTTTAGATCTTGGTCAGCTATTCTTGCTTTGTTCTTCCCTGGAATGATCTCCTTTTCTCTTCCATATGATTTTCAACTGCCATTTTCATACCAGAGACTTCCAAATCTCTATTCCAGCCATCACTTCTCCCCTGTGCTTAAGTATATACATTCAGCTTATATGGGTTCTTGGCTGTCCCATGGGTACTTCCTGAATGAGACTTACCATTTTCTCCTAGAAACTTTTATTCTTCCTTTATTCCCAGTCTTAATCAGTTGCATCCCTCTCCACATTACTGTCTGCCCTTGAAATAACTCACACTGTCCTCAACTCCTCTCCCATCCAATCTGTGTGTCCTTATTGGATCATGCCTATACTGCTCTGTGTCCTCTGTCAACTAATTTCCTTCCTCCAGTCTTGATTTCCATAAATTTAGAGATTCTTAAAATTATCAATTAATTTTATTTACATTAATTTTATACCAACAATTATTATTTAAATTTGAGAAGAGTCTATGAATTTAATGACATTGAAAGATAAGAGGAAGACTGCTAAGGAAAGAAAGGCAGAGTCAGGGAATAGCCGGGGGTTGGAAAGTGTTCATACACCTGAAATATAGGTACTTGGAAGA
Source organism: Camelus dromedarius (assembly GCF_036321535.1). NCBI lineage: Eukaryota > Metazoa > Chordata > Mammalia > Artiodactyla > Camelidae > Camelus > Camelus dromedarius. The sequence continues at coordinate 55,888,548 of NC_087438.1, forward strand.
GATGACAGGGAGACCCCTCAAGCCTCATGTTCAGCACCATGTTGGGCACTGACGGAAATAACAGTAAGTATTTATAGGGCACCTACTGAACATTAGGCATTCATATACCCCAGCACGGTGAATGATGCAGGTCCACAATCCCTTTCCTCTAGGCTGCAGGAAATTAGGGGAAGGAAACCAACTCTCTCAGTCTGGGTTATTAGCCCTAGGAATTTAAAAAGTGATGAGCATCTTTGTTATAAGACCAGACCAGTATCTCACAGGAGCATAATCAATGGAGTGTAATCAAGGAAAACATAAATAAATCTGAAACAACTAATAAAACATGAATTCCTTATGCCCTACGTCAAACATAAAATGGGAAAAATTTCAACTAACAACTCTGATCAGTGTAATCTGTAATTTCCAGAATCTGTAATCAGCATTGATGATGAAATTTCTCTGAAATCAGTTGTAAAGTAGGTGAGCACACATTTTACAAAGATGCTGGCTTTGACCCATATTTTCAGCATGATGGCTTATTCCTGTGCCTGCCCTCTGCAGAGCCCTGTCTTCCTTCTCCAGTACCTTGACTTAGAGGAGTCCTGCAACCAAATACGTGGATTCTCATTGCTCTGTCCTTCTGGATCTAGATATTTTGGGTGGCTTAGGGCTCACACAATAGAGCTTAAGAAGCTACAGGCTTTCTTCCTGTCAGGGGCAGCAACCCAAGCAGAGTAATGAATGGCTCAGAGGCTCAGGGCAAGAGAACAGGAGGGTTCAAAGGGATGGGCTGGGATGCCCCTTGGGGTGGGGGGAGGGAGACCCAGTCTAGGCAGAGCACTGGGGGGAGGGTGAAAGGACGGGTTGATTAGGCTCGGCTAAAAGGGGCCATTGGTTAACAGGACCCTTGGTCCTGGAAACAGGCCTGAGGGAATCTCTCTGGCCTCCCGCATGGAATGGGGATAACAGAGATTGAAGACCATGGAGGGCAAAATCGGTTTAATTACACACTTTGGTGTAAGGATGGGAAGGCCCTCAGATGCTTGAAATTCTTTTCACAAAAAAACAAAACATTTACTTTAAAGAGATAAAAGGCTTGAGATGTAAATGCATGAGTGAAACTCATTCACAATTAGGTGTAATCAGTCAGTCAAGAAATCAATAAACAGAGAAGTATTAGATTCTCCAGGGTGGTGGGTGGAGAGCAGGAGTCTCAGTTAATGAGGTAGAAGGGGGCGGAAAGTTTGGATAAGTGCAAAGGAAAGAGACCCAGCCGACTAGGAAGGCAAACTTCACCTACTTGGCAGATTTGACTAGTGATTCATGATGTGCGTCCATCTGCCTTCTCCACTGGCTTGTGAACTCCTTGAGCCAATGACTCTAATACCTAGCTTGGAGCCTGGTGCAAACGGTAATCACTAAATCATTCTGGGCTCAGTCTGCATTTTAGTTCCAAACGGGTGGACAGCAACTGTGTGCAAATGAATTTTTGCTTTTCCTGTGCATCCAAATAGGCAGATGATTGGAACCCCTGCCCTCCTGGGGTTCCGAAGCGTTCAGCTGCCCTCTCAGGCCCATCTGTGCCCACACAACCAAGACACAAAACTCTTATTCACTAAGCTAGAAGATGGCGAACAAGGGAAAATGATTTTAAAGCTGCATACTCAAAATTCTTCTAATACGAAAACTATGAGGCTAGAACATTTGTGTTGTTTCTGTTACTCAAAACGTACCCCAGGATCTTGCAACATTTTACCTTCATTATCATCAGTGTTGACTTTTTGATTTTTTTTAGAATCCACTGTCATGGTATAAAGTGAAGGACCCAGCATGTAGAGCTGGCACAGTGCCTGGCAAAATAGTAAGTATTCAATACATTTTTGTTGAATGAACAAATGAACTCATGAATGATTGATGGACGTGAGCCCCAAATTCCAAATAAGACAGTCAGAATGAGGAAAATTCACATCATATTGGTGGAGACTAGGCCGAAACATTATCCATAAAACTTTGTGAAAAGTTTAGGAAAATCCAGATTTACCATAAAAATAATTGAATGCTATTTCACTTAATTGGATTTTATGTAATACTGTGAATGGAATTGGAATATAGTAATTGGAACTTAGTAACCAATCGAGTAAATTGTGTTCTCTTTGGGTTAAGCTAGGTTGGAAAAATGGGGACATTTCTGTTGCCCTTACAGGACTGAGAACCCATCCCTGAACTTCAGTAATTTTTCTAAATTATTTAGAAGACTGTGAGTTTGTTTTGTTTGTTTTTGTTTTGTTTTATTTTGCAAATAGCTTCCTGGCCTTCTAGCAATAACCCCATCTCAGATACCTCTCCCCTACCCCCTGTCGAGCTGTAAAAGTATGAATAGAAGCTCAAAATAGTCCAGCAACATTTGATATTTTAAACAAATCCTGACTTTATCTGAATATAGCTAAGAACTTCTCAGTCCCAGCAAGCCCCCCTCCAGGTATCCATCACTGGAAAAAGCCGTTACGTGGAGTTACTGCCATATAGCCAAGAACCCAGTAGCATCAGGCCATTTCAGAAAGCTTGGCTGATTCTCTTTTGTGTAGTTTGTTCTTAACTAGTATCAAGTCACCTGAAACCATTAAACTTCTTTTTTTTTTTTTAAATTGAAGTATAGTTGATTTACATACAATATTGTTGTTAATTTATGGCATATAATATTTTGGTGTACACTGTTACAATGTTCCGCTTAATTTCAGTATAGTGACTCGGTTATACATATACATATTATATATATATATATTCCTTTCATATTCTTTTTCATTATAGGCTATTAGAAGGTACTGAATATAGTTCCCTGTGCTTTACAGTAGGGTCTTGTTGTTTACCTGCTTTATGTATAGCAAGTATCTGCAAATCCCAAACTTGCTGTAACAGTTTTTCTGTCTGTGACTAAATTTCTGCTTTGAGGACCTCTGACTTTCAGGCAATCTCTCATTAGCTCTCTCACTAGAATGAGTATGAGATTCATAGTAAATCACAAGGATGGTAAGATGAAATTGTTAACAGAATGGTGTGTTTCTGGTAGTTAATAACTCATTGGAAATAAGAATTAAGATAACATGCTCTCTTTTACATGATTGTTGTTGATTCCAGCCATTGCCTCTGATCAATTCAGGCTATAATTTTGTGACATTAATGAAGAAAGACTTAATGAGCAGCTCTGTTTTCACAGCATAGATCTCACTGTTGTACACCAAACCAAAGTCCCCTAAACAGGAAACTTCCATTCCACACGAGCAGGCCTAACTTGATTTGTGGATTACACCTCCAGAGCTCAGCAAGTAACAATTTAATCATTTTTCCCTACTGAGGCATTTTTCCTTCCAGTCTGAATTTCAGAACTTGATTAATGCCAATATGCTGAACACTGTTGCCATTAAGTCTTACACCTTGCAAAGAGCCAACTGGAGTAATAATTTTTGGAGAAGAGTTTTCCAGAACTCGCAGTGCAGTTTTCTGATGGGTTAATCTTCTATGATATCATGATGCTTCTTTCAAACAGTGGCTTTCCTTGTAATTGTTCTTGCTTGAGATTTTTTTTCTATTATATCATCTTAATGGAAGCAGTGTTACTGCTTCAAAGCTGCATATGAACATGTAAGTTGTTCTACATGCTGATGATTAGCGTTAGAGAGCAGTATTTCGTAAAACATACCTCGCTACCCAAAAGCAGTTTTTACTCTTATCTTTTATATTTAATTAAGAGAAACTAAAGAATATGTAATAATATGTGCTAGAATCTATGTGCTAACCTTTTAAGCTAATCATTATTTACCCATTTAAAATCAGTAATGATAAACTTTACATTTATTTCCATTTGAGGAAGTGATTCAAGATACAAACTCTCCCCACCTGTTTTTGAGCTAGGTCATGCCATCTCTGTAAAAACAAATCCTGTATTAGAAGCAAGTTATGGTATCTTCTTAGAGGCAGAAAGTTGATGGTAAATTACTGAGTAAAGAGTAAACTGATTTTAAATGCAACTACCAGGAATGCAATCAACTGTTAAGTGGCACCTTGAACTTTAAATTATATAAAAGTCACTTGCTGCCATTTTCTACTCTGAGCACCTACCCCAACATCTGGCCTACAGTTAGTATTCAGTGTCAACAGAATGGAAATCTCAGGATTTTTTACCAAGAGGCTGGTGAGAAAGCGTTCTTTGATTCATCCACTAGGTGGCACACAGGGACCGTGCTTCACACATGGAACCACCACAGACTGTACCTTTCATAGTGTAAATAAAGAGCTGCATTATTAATTTATACCATCGTGTCCACACTACACATAATATTTGTTTAACCAGCTGTTTCCTCTAATCCTCCTTAAACACTATTGATTAAAATACTAAGAATATTCAGGTTTCCATCCCTCCTCGTTTTTCCCCAACAACATGTCATTACCTTTGAATGACAGACTAAGTACATTTAAGTAACATAGACTAAGTACTGTGGTTACTAATAATAAAAACAGGAGGTTGGAAAATTAAGTAGAGGCAACAGAAGACTATAATGTGAAAGTTATTTTCAAATTTGCTCTGCATTTCGCTGGAATTTTAATTGGTGGAATACCATTATCTTAAGAATGTAATTTGGAAAATAAAACATGCATGAGGCAGAAGGGAATGAAAAGAAAATCAGTATGAGGATTTTTGAAAAGGGGGTTATTTTCTGAATATGACTCTTGTTTATCTTTACAAAGATGAAGTGCTGTGCTACCTTAAGATTCAAAGGCTTCAACCACTCAGAAAATACCAACATTCCACATCCAAGATGCTAAAAGGCAGGACTGTTCAGTAGACCACCTATTCATAAAGCATCTTTCTGCGCATGCCGAATGTATTTATCCTGGATGTGTTACTGGCTCCCAAAGGAAGGAGGAGGCAGTGAAACCACTAGGGATATAATGAATTGATTCTTCTCTGTGAAAGTATCTTTAGTTCTTCTAAATTACAGTGTCAGTCATTCCTCTGAGACAGAGGGCCTTGCTGACAATAAATGGCTTCACTTTATAAGAACATGATGTTCCCCTCTTGCTTGTTCCTCATAGAAAGCCCAGACCCACTGAACACTCCTGTTTGGAATACTGGCCTCTGGGTTCATTCTCTTTGGAGACCAGTGGTCTGGAGGTTGTTGGTTTTTGCTTGCTCAGTAAGTTACATTTAAACAAAATGACTTCTCCTTATCTAGTTTTCCCATTTTTAAGCTGTTTCCAATTCTGTACCAAAACATGTAGCCATTCTCTTAGCTTAAAAATTAAATTACTAAGAACAGATAGCCCCAAAGTGACTCAAGACTAAACCTTAAATGCTCAGTAGGCCTTTGGCATACATTCTATTTTACTTATTGAAAGAAAAACTTCTTTATTCGTAAAAATAAGTGAAACTGAAGTTGAAAGCTGATGTAAGGATTAAGAAATATCACATTAAGAGTTATCCAAAGAGAATGTATATGATGCATTTTTGGTAGAACAATATTCCTATTTACGATTCCATTAAAATGTTGAAGTCACTGAAGTGTATATAAAATTACTGCAAATTTAGTACACTGAAATAATCAAATATAAATGGTTACCAGAAACTACATTTGTAATGAATAAATATTACATTTCACTTAGAAATTAATTCACAGACTTTATTTCTTAAGAACCGTTAGCTTCCAAGAAGCCAGCCAGTATGTTTGATTTTATGACATCACGCTGGAACATGTACAGAAACACTTTCCACCCTAAAAACTCCCAAATGTACTGGGCACTTTGTGTATTTTTCCAGTGATAAATGAAAACAAAATAACTTATTTTCAAAATAACAAACCATCTTACTTTGAACACAACAGTCATACTCAGTGGAAGAAAACAACTTCATTTAAGCCCAAAAGAGTTCAGATTTGCTTAGGGAGGTGAACAGTCTCAACACAAATAATTCCTTTAAGCAAAGTTTTAAAAGCAATCTTACCAATCATGGCTTTAAAAAGCTTCTTTTCAGTACATTAAAATTATCCACCAGCATCATTCTATCTATGAAAAGCATCATAGTTCTATGATTGTAATTTCACAATTAAGTTGAGAAATCCAGACCAAAATTGGTAACATCTCAAAGTTTATCAGTATAACAGGTATTACCTATGATTACAGTAACTTTCTTTTTCTCATTAACCTATGTATTCGCCAAAAGAAAGCTCACAAATCTGGAATGGACAGTCCCATTCCTCAGCATTTCCTTCAGCCTGTACTATCCTTTTTTCATCTCAGGTGCTATAAAATGCTTGTTGAAATACACATGTAAAAGTTGCCACTTGGAAACCATGCATCTACCAGATTTATAGTAGCATTAGCAAAAGTCTTGGTACTAGACTTTATTCTTGCCCCAATCTAGACTGAGCTTGTTTATTGCAGTACAGTATTTTATCTGACAATATGAATCTTAAAAAAAAAAGTTGAGATATGTTAAACTCAAAAAAAGAAAATAAGAAAAGTTATTTTAATGTATAGGTATATCATGATATGAACTACTGTCTGAGATCTTAAAGGCACCCAAGTTTTGACCGAAAGAGTAAAAAAATTGATGGAAGTTTTACCTTGTCCTAAAATCCAGAAGTTCAGATGCTCTCAAGTCCTTCTGAAGTTGGAGCCTGGAGATCAACTGAAGCTAGCGCTCCTTCCCCTCACCTTAAGTTTGTCTCTGGGCAAGTGTGTGTGCGTGTGTGAGTGTGTGTGTGCGCGCGCGCGTGTGTGCGTGCGCGCGCGCAGAATGTCTCTTTGTGGCGCTGGATGGCAGTGGTCCTGGTCCTGGGAAGAAGGAGGCACTTTCTCACCAAGAGCAGAAGAAAAGCAAAGCGTCACCAGGAAAGTTCTCCCAGATCCCCTAATTACAGCCTAACGTGCACTTCATGCAAACTTCAGGGAGGCAGGGAGGGGCAGCTCTGTGCCCAAACCTTCTGAAACAGCAGCCTCTTAGATGACTTTCCCCTCTGCTCAGATCCCGGAGTAACACGCTCAGGGGTTCAGGCAAAGCGGCAGCTACAACCACAAGCCCCCACCACACCACACCTCCCGAGTCTGTCTAGAGGGAATGGGGCAAGGGGCTTATGGAATGATCGTGGGACAGCGGTGTAAGGCAGACAAGCCAGGGCAGTGAATTTTCACTTTGTTTTTTAGCCTCTGCTTAAAAGAAAAATCCAAGGGGAGGAGAGATCCTCGCTTTCCCGTCTCCCTCTCCTCAAAGAAGATCCAGGGTAACCAGGTAGAAAGGTAATTATGACAACAGCAGATAAAGCTTCCTACAGCTGAGGTGCCCTTTCACCCAAATTGTCAGAAGTATACTTTACTGTTTACTGGACTCAGTATCGATATTGGGTTTGAATCTCTGTTAACAAACAACTGCTATTGTATTCCTGGATGACAGAGCTCAAAGAACCTGGTTTTATTTATAGAGTGAAGAATGCGAGGGGCAGGCAGGATGGGTGGGGTTGGCTTATGGATCCATTCGCAGGATTAGAACCAGATGGGCACAGGGCGCGCTCGCGCGCGCGCAGACACGCCCCTGAAATAACCACTGGGGAAGATGCTGGGACACGCGGGAAAACGCCTCCTGAACAAATAGACATTTATTTATAACTTCAGGGAGAGTATATAGGTCCATTGATTCCCGCCTTGAGTAACCAAGGGTTTTGGAGAGGAAATGGCTTCATATTTCAATAACAGAGCCACCTTTGATGGAGCCTAGGAGAGGAAAAAAAAGAAACCGCAGGAAGCAAACGGCTTTTGCAGCCGACAGGAGGAGGGAGCGGGGCTGGCCCGGGGATGAGGACAAGCAAACAAGCCCGGGAGGCCCCCTAGCCAGGGAGGAGGCGAGACGCAGGCCGGTTGGCCTGAAAGCCTGGGATGCGGGGCGCTAGGAGGCGTCCGGCGGCTCGCGGCCGCGCTCCGAGCTCTTGCCCTCCGGCTAGCGAGGCGTAGGCGGGACTGCGGGCTCGTCACGACAGCCGCCGCTCGACTGGTGCGCTGGAGAGGCAGGGGAACCGGTGGGGCAGAAGGTCTGGAGGGCCAGAGGACTGATAGAATAGACGGATTGGTGGGGCAGGGGGACTCGGGGAGGAGAGCTAGCGGGGAAGGGGCGTCAGTGGGACAGGGGCGCAGGTGAGCCACGGGGATCAGTGAGGCAGGGACGCCGGAGGAGCAGGTGACTTATAGGGCAGGGGGACAGGTGAGGTGGGGGCGCGAGTAGGGCAGTGCGCGCGGTCTGAGCTGCGCCGGAGGCGGCGAGCGGCGCTATTGTCTTGGAGATAAAACCTAAGCCATGTTGGCGGCGTCCTCTTAGAAGAGAGGCGGGAAAGAGATCTATGTTTTTGTTTTTTTTTTTAAAAAAGACTTCTTTCCAGCTTTTCCCTGGTGTTATTTCACTGGTTCCTGCCCGTAAACTCACCCTTGCCATTCGAGTCTTTGGTAAATTAACGCGTACCTCTCGGAAAGATTTTATTCCAAAGACAAACCAAACACAAAGTCTCACAAAATGAAGACAGTTGTATTCGAAATGAAATAATTAAAAATGAATTCCTAGGCAATTCATCACCTTTCTCGTAATTCCAAAACCTGGGCAAGGCGCCTCTTTTCATTTTTTCCTGTTTGTCCTCACAGGGAACAGGCCGCTCGAGGCTTTGCAATGTTATGTCGTTAATTTTGTGGCTATTGAGACAGCTGTTATACTGTAGGCCCCACATTAACTGCTAATAAAAATAAGATACATCTCTGCCTTTTAACTGTGGAAAGAGTTTTTATGCTATTTCTTGTAAATGTTCAGGATGGTATGTATTTTAAGAAACATAAAGGAATTAGACTTAAAAACAAATATCCTCCAATTTTTGTATTAAAGCTCCATAAAGGTGGCGAGGCTGGTGGTGTGTGGCTATGAAATCATATAAATTAGTTTAACTACTGATCTTGTTCCCTGATTTCAGGGAGTTGCCTGGGGAGTAACTCGGATCAGCTGGCTCATGGATAGCACTTGTTCCTTATTTTGCAGTTTGCTCCATGTAGTTATTTCAGCAGAGCATTAAGAGAATGTAATGCATTCTCTTCAGAAATTGTTTATTAGCCACGTAAAACCATCTGTTTTGCAATTTAGTCAGACCACAGTGAGTTACACTAGAAGGTTTTTGTTTTTTTGTTGTTTTTTCAAATTTCAGGTATAACCCTACCAACTGAGATAGGCTTCCAGCGTTGTTTTGTCGGTCCTTCCCCACCTGTTTCCTACCTACCCTTCCTTGCTTGCTGTAGGATTGGGCCACTCAAGATGGATGTTCTCTTGCTCTCTGTCCATCCCCTGCTCGACCAGTGCCTGCTTTACCCACACCCTCCCTACTCACACAGCTGAGTCTTTACAACATACTTCCCCCCAGCCCCAGGTAGTCATTGTTCTAGCTTTAGATCAGACTATCTCCACCGTGATAGCTTATCAAAGGGGCAATGAGGGGCGTGCACCTTTGCTGATTTCCCTGGTAACTGATGAGACAACGTGACTTCAATTCCCGCTATAACTGGTAATTTGCTCCTCCTCCCGTAGCGGAGACCGACATCACTCTCCTACTGCCCACTGTCTGCCGCACACACAATGGTGTGTTGCTCCAGGACCTGGCTTCCAACATGTAAGATTTCCTCATCCATTCAGCCATGGATGTCTCAATTGCTGACTCTGGGCCGGGGGTGCAGCCCAACACTAGTGTTTGTTAAAAGATCTTCAGTACACTAATTTTAATACTTAACCAGGCAATAGTATGTGTTTAATTTTACTGATATTGATGCATTTATTGATATTATATACATTTCCATTCATTTGTGGGTTCACATGTGTACTAATTATTTAAAATTTACACTGGAATTAGCTTTAAGAGTCTTCTAAAACAGATTTTTGTGTTTAGTTAATTCCCTTTTACAACTTTTTACTGCTTTATAGAGATATACATTACTTTGATCAGTCATTATAATTATGCATAAGGGCAAAGTCATTATAATAACCTTTGGTTAAAAAAATCAAAGCAAGTAAGTAAATAAATAAATAATCTATTTTTGTGATTAAATAATTTTACAAAGGTGTAAGTTGTAGGAAAATATTGGAAGACCCAAATATCTTTTCAAGGAAAATCATATCAAAAGAGTTTTCTATGTATGAAGATTCCTTCTAATTATTAACATTAATAATTTATGTGGAAATGTTACTGAATGCAAGTTCATGTGCCTGACGCACAGTGAGGCCAAACAAATGCAAACATTGGCGTTTGGAGCAGAGAAAGTTTTTATTGCAGGGCCGAGCAAGGAGAACAGTGGCTTGTGCTCAAAACCCTGAACTCTCTGATGGTTTTTGGGGTGAATTTTACTTCTTTTTTTTTTAAACTAGGGTGAAGTTTTTTAATAGGCAAAATGAGGCTTGAGGGCTGCCAGGTGTGTGCCTTTCTTCTGACTGGTTGCTGGTAGGTAATAGGGCCATGCTCCAGGAATCTCGTGCTCAGCCTGAAGTTACCATCCTCCACCTGGGTCGGGGCCTTAGCTCCTGCAGAAGAACTCAGACATATTAAGGATAGCCCTGCCCCACTGCTGCAGCAGTTATTTCTTGACCTGCCTCCTTTGTTTCTGCAAACCCTGCCTTCCCTGATTAGCTGCCATTTGAGTCTGCCCTTTGGAACTCTGGGAAGGTTTAGAAGGCGAAGTGAATCCTATTTCCTACAAACAAGAAACGAGGACACAGAAATAATTTGCAGCTGGGAGGGCCCTGCAGGGTCCTGCTCCGTTTCAGAAACGTCTTTCATGGCATAATGAGGTATTTTGTTTTCGTTTTGGAGGAGGCAAGGAGATCAGCTTTCTTAAGTTTCAGGAAAAAACATATTTTCTTCCATATTAATTTTTAAAATGACTTAGGTGCTTAAAATTCATGTAAGGTTTTACTTTAATTTACCTGGCTAAGTGCTACAGATACAGAGCCTAGAAATTAAAGTTGAAAATCAAGATTCTGGAAAAGCAAATACTAATTTAGAGTTAATGTGTGTGTGTGTGTGTGTATAGTATGTATGTATGTATATCAGCAAATCTTGAAAAGACCTTGTCGAGCATAATGTAAAAGTATTTTTTGAGAATGAAAACTAGGTCAGAATGGTGTTATAAAATGTAACTGCATTTTTTTTTTTTTTTTGCTAATTGTAAGGCAGTTTGGGTGATTGGGTTGAACTAGATAAAATGGAGTATTCAACCATTTTCGACCTACCGAAAAAAGCAATTTCATCTGGCCTAACCTAATAAAAACTTAAATATGTGCATAGTATAAACATAGCAGGAACATTTTCAACATTTAAAAAATATCGATATAAAATATCATGAATCTTTAATATGTAATAAATTTGCAAGCAGAGTGGTATTCCTCCTGGCATATTACCCTTCTAATGGAATATACATTTTTATTCAAATGAAGATTACCTAAATTCATCTCCTTTCCAAACTCAAAAGAGGCTGCTCTATTATCCACTGAATTTCAGAGAACTCCTTCCGTGTGAGTTTGTATTTCCTGGAATTTTTGCCTCAGGCTAATATCCTACCTGGTTGAACATCTGCTGGGAAGAAGATGCAGCTCTGGGCGCTTTGAGGTAGCAGAATGGGGGTGGGGAGGAAAGCCATTTGACCTTTCTTGTTTGACGGCTCAGAACTTCATTAAAGCATCCCTTGGGAATGTGGGTAAAACCATGAGAAAGACATCATTAGTAATTAAGTCCTTCCCACTGGCAATATTCCTGTTAAACTCCATGATTAAAATACAAATGCAATATTCTAAATGGTCACAAAGCATTTGATAAAAGGTTATTTTGCTTTTAATGCAATGAGGTGGGGTTGACTTTCCAAGGGCCCACTTTTTGTTCTCTCACTCAGAAAGTGTCCTGCAGAGAGACTCTTCAAAAGGGCAATTGAAGTAATTAGGCCATAAATTGTTCAAATGTTAAGAGCAGAGCTGTTCCAGAAGCTAGTGAGGCCACAGGAATATCATACCAAGTGATAAATACCCTCAGGTCCTGAGAAGTTAAGTGCCTGCATGTTCTCGAGCTTGTCTGCTGGATTGGTTTTGGTTTCACAGCACCTCTCTCTCGTAATCTGTCGTTCGCTTGGTGTGTTTCTTTTGTCCAGAATGCCTGAACTCTTTCCTTATTTTTTATCAATACATTGGTGTCTATTTGGTTATTAACCAGGTTCTATTTCGCAGGAGCACTCAAATGGAGAGAATCCTATCTACTTCTTTGTGCTGTCTTTGATTGTTCTGGTGTTAAGAAACTTCTTCCTCTCTCACAACTCCGTGTTACTCTTAAGAGCACTCATTGACCAGTTTCATACTGCCTTGTATTTTATTTATATTTTCATGTATTTAGTTTTTTTTTTTAATCAAGTGTACTGTCAGCTCTCTAAGGGATGATATTCTATTTTTGCATCTTCAATTTCCAGCACACAGCCTTGCTGGTAGAAGCTGATCAGAAAATCTTCATTGCTGTTACTGAGGATGACGGTGGCATCCTTTATATTCAGGAGAGAAAATAAGAACACATGAGGAAAGCTAGTCATTGAACAAGCTAGTTCAAAGTATTTTGCATCTGGTAGCCTGTGGCATAAATAGTAAATCATCAGAGGTTGATTAATAATTTGTATCATTCTTATTGCTCTTATGGAATTAAAGGAAGCATAATGCATATTTTTCTTCCATGCTTGGCTGATGAGTGATTGTATAAATGATAATCAACAAAGGTAAAATATTTTTACTCTTTGAAGAAACTAGGTTGAGGTTAGTGACAAAATAAGGTTATTGTCTTAGAATTACAGTATCAGCCACTTGAATATTGATTTTTTTCGCTTGTATTTGTAGTTATTTTAAATTTAAGCCCATTATAACTGTCAGTAAATGTAGTCCCTGTTGTATTTTCTTGCTCTTTTTTTTTCCTTATAACCTTCAGAGAAAAGGATGTCAAGTCTAATTGGGCTGGAGTGATTTATACAGAGTTCTTCTTAGGGTAAAAGGGGTGAATTAGCTATTGCATCACGGTTGACATAGGGCAAGACCACTCAGGAGAGACTAGTGTAGGCTCTGATTATTGGGAAGTAAAGGAAGGTAGTTCAGATTTGTCAGAAAGATGGAGGGAAAGACAGGAATATATTGTATTGGAAGTCTATGAAGAGAATTTCAAAACGGAAAGATTGGTTAGGTGCCAAGCTTAGAGATGGTTCTAAGACTAGAAGAGGATATTAACCTAAATACTTAGAACAGCATGCCTCTTAGTAAATTTTGATGTAAATGGTTTGGAATAAACATCTGGATGTCTTCGAAATTTTATATACCAGTCTATGCTAAACTTGATAGGTAAAATCTATTTTTTCCCCTAATATCACTAGAAATACAGAATTAATTCTTTCTTTACATCTAAGTTTTAGACAGGCACTAGGCAGTAATTAAAATAGTTTTATGTACCTATCTATCTATATATATACACATGCATGTAACATATGTATCCTCCCCCCCCTTTTTTGCATTAAGGTCATTAGAAAGCTCACTTGTTTATTTTAAGTACTAAGGAAGTAAATGATTTTGGAAGGAGCCTTTGAACAGTGCATGTGGAAGTAGCCTCACATGCATTGATCTCACACTTCCTTTCACAGACTAGCTCAGCCAGCTGATTCTACTGTAAATAGGAAATCTGCACTTCTTTCTTAACCACTATCTGGTTGTTTCAACATATGGCTAAATTAAGGCATGAAAGATTAAATTGGAAGGAAGACGCTTAGGAGTAAACAAAGAAAGGAAAAAGAGGAAGTATTTCTCAATTTTGTGTCTAATTGCTACTAACCTTGTTGATGAAAGCACCACAGTTCTTCAGTAATCCTGCCCAAAATGTCAGCTAGAGAATATTCGTTTGCTGGTGCAAATGCCTGGTGTTGGATCTCTTTTGAGCTTAAAGGCTGGTAATTTGGGAACATGAATAATTCTGAAAATTTGCAAAGTTGAGGTGACTCTGTCTCAGCTTGTACATGGAATGTGTCAGTAACTTGAGAATCTGGTGATCTCTAGGAATTTCTTTCCCTGTTATTTAATGTTCTCTATTCATAACTCTCCTTACCTCTTTCCAATAACACTTAAATAGAAATAGAAAGGTTTTAGAATGAAAAGTAAGCTAAAACAATCTAAATCAATCCTTTACTTTTTGGATAGGTAAACTGAGTCTGTTGAGATTAAGGGTTATCCCCAAAGTCACTCTGGTAACCTAAGTCTGTGAATTGTCTTAGCCACCTATTTCTGCAAATTGGACTAGTACTTGGGATGCAGCGTAATTAATGTACTTCTAGAACACAGCTAAGAATTAATTATTCCTTCCTCTCCATTTTATTACCTTATATCTCCATCATGGAACTTGGCACAGTTCAACTCATTAGTTAGGTATATATCTCTCTCTCTCTCATTATATATGAGCACATGCTTATTCACGTCTAATTGATTCTTAAATCTTCAGTGTTGCCTCCCACCCCACCCCAAGCACAGTGCCTTGCACTTTCAGGGGTAGAGAACAGTTTGCTGAATAGAATCACATCGAAACCATAGAGAAAGCATGCTAGCAGGGAGAAATGGAAAAGTGATTTCTAGTTGAACTTTTCAGGTTTATCTTCTGTAAAAAAATAGCCAATATGTGTTGACTTAAAACCCAACTTGACTCATTTTTATGGTCTTTAGTTCTTCTCTCTTAGTTTCTTTCCTCAGTATCTTAATGTCTTGCAACACAAATGCTTCATTTTTCTTACTGGTTGAAAATTACCCTGTGAGGAGTCTGTTGACTCTGGAGGGAAGTCGAAAGTGTTTCTCACACCTGTCACCTCTTTTTCATTTTGCAAATCCCTTTCTTATTTGATCCCTACTCTTCTGCAGTAGCATCCTGGTTCCTCCCTGACTCAGCCATCCTTCGGAGGGGTCCGTTTCTGCATGCTTACAGTACCATTTTCTTCTGTCATAGCTCTGAATGTAGCACTTGCTTCATCAAAAGCTTTTTTTTTTTTTTTTTTTTCTGGATAAGGCTTGCTGAAAAAAACTGAGACGTGTATTTAGTTTTGTGACCTACATGTTAAAATCTACATTGCTGTGCTATACTTGGCCCAAGAGTGATAATCTTTACTCTTTGAATTAACTGCATTGTTTGGAGGCTGTTGAAACTACCTTTGGATCAAGTTGAGTGAATATAGTTGTTCATTAGACTCTGGCAAGTCCTAAAATACATTTTTTTGATTACTAAGTTACTATACATGAAAGTTGCTTAAGCAGCTAGGTCTCTGGGGTGGAATTTTGTACTCCACTTTTGTAGACAGTCATTATGCTCTGTTTCTGTATGTCTAGACCCATAAAGTAATAGACAAATATTTGTAGACCAAAAACTATACTTTATAATTTTGTATTATGGTTTGATCACTTTGTAGATTTTCTTGTGGATAAAAGCTTTGTGTTACTTGAGTCAGACTTATTGAGTCCTACAATGAGAATTGTGTGCAGAGGTCAGAAGCCTCCCCCCTCAAATGGAATATTTGTAAAAAAAAAAACCAAAACAAAACAAAAAAAAACAAGCCAACAAACAGTGTTCATTGCCTTATTGAGATTCAGTTTTCTTTAAAGACAATTTTTTTTAGAGCAGTTTAAGTTCACAGCAAAATTGAGAGGAAGGTATAGAGATTTCTCAAATACCCGCTGCCTCTACACATGCATAGCCTCCCCCCAATATCCAAAGCCCCCACCAGAGTCATACATTTGTTACAATTGATGAACCTACATTGACATCTTGTTATCACCCAAAGTCCATAGCTTACAATAGGGTTCACTCTTGGTGGTGTACATTCTGTGGGTTTGGACAAATATATAATGACGTGTGTCTGCCATTTTAGTATCATATAGAATATTTTCACTGCCCTAAAAATCCTCTGTGTTCCACTTACTCGTCCCTCCTTCCACTTCACCCCGGCAACCACTGGCTGAATTTCCATTTTTAATGCCTGTAGATAATTTAAGAAGCTAATACTGAACTTCTGTGAGATCCCATACTGAATGAAAATGTATAGTCCTAGAAGCCACTTAAAAACACAAATTAGGGTGCTTTTAATGCATGTTATTTATTTCAAAATGTGTCCCAGTATTATCTACTTCTGCATAGAAGGGGATAAATAAAAGTTTTCAGGTAAAATAATTCAGTGCATCAGGAGTGCATGCCTGGCTCTTTAATAAGATTAAAGCGTCATTTCTGCCGCTTAGATTGTCATGCAGGCTGCGTCACCGCTACTGATATTAAATAACTAATTTTCTTTCAATCTTTTTTAATGGTAATATTTTCTGTTTTGTAATTCTGCTATTAAAAATCATGAAATTGTTTTAATCAACTACATAATTTGAAGTGAAATTAAGGTTCATAGCATTATTTTCACTTCAGTGTAAAATATGTATATCATTTGTGATTCTCCTTTTAAAAGTTAAGTATGAGAATGACTCTTTTCTAGCACCTTTTTTTGTTGATAATTAAACCTGAAGCATATTTTGTCTCACTGATTCTTCAAAGTTCTAGCTGTCAAAAGATATCTTTTCCCTTAGGGTTTAGACAAAAAGAGAAGACTCTTAAATAATAAAATACTCAATTTTAATGCCTGTAATCTTCCTGTATGCTGATATTATCAAAGACTAAGAAAAATAATAGACTCATGCCTGTAATTTCCATCCTTTTCTTTACTTGCCCCATTACTCTAGGGAAGGAATAATTTGATGCAGTCCATGTTTGTTGTTTTGATAGGATGATGATTTTGGCTAAGGCTTTGTTGTTTTCATTTCAAGATGAAGCAGATTTTACTCTAAAACGTGGAATGAGCTACCACAAGTAATTGACCAATAAGATAAGATAACACTAATCTATTCTTAATACTTTAATAAATCTTTTAGTTTGTGTTCTTACATCAAAATACTCATCAGCAATTGTTGAGGTTATTAAATTATTCAGTTGTCATGAAGACAGTGGAAATAATCATTGATTTTTAAAAAATTTGTAATAGGAAATGGAAAAGAGTGCATTATGGTAATTCTGTAGTATTGAGGCCACATGCGTAGATGGACTTGTACTTTATGTATTGGTAAAATGATTCTCCATAAAGATCTTTGCATTCTCCTGCCCAACAGAACACATGTCCTGTTGAGGAAAGGTTTATAGCTATGAATCTTTGATGCTTGGACAAATTACAGTTGGGCAGTAATTTTAGAATCTTAATTGCCTTGCTAGATAAATTTTTTTTGGTTTTTCGCAGAGATATCTTATTATTCTCTCTTCCTTTAAAGTGTTTACCAGCACGTTGATAAAAGGGGCTGTAATCACTTCTGTTTTTCATTTGGACTTGAGGAATAGATTTTGGGAAAAGTTACCCACTTGATCCGCCAAAATCTTGAAAGACTTCCGCTTGTGCTGCATTAGAATTTCAATCTCTGTAAAATTCTATTTTAAGCTGGATTAAACTGTTATCATTATAAGATTACTGCCAACCACAGTCTAACCATTTTTAGAAATTGAGTGCAGTTACATATGAAAAAGAAACAGAAAGGGGCCAGAATTAAGCTCTCTTTTGCTCCCATTGGTTTCTTAGGGTATTTTTCATATGAGGAATGATAAACGATGGAAAATGTAATAGATTTGGAAGTGAATGAGATCTAAATTTTTCTTCTTAAGAATCACAGCTTTAGCTTTTCTGTTGTTTACTCCCTTAGCCTCCTGAACCCCTTTACATCATAGTTACCACTTGTTTGCTGTCTTCCTTGGTGGAGTTTGTTACCCTCGGGCAGAAACTAAGTCCATTTTGTTCACTGCTTTATCTTTAACACATAGCATGTAGTAAGTTATTGACAAATGTTTGACAAGCATTTTAAAAATAAAGCTTATTTTAAAAGTTTATTTTAATAAAAATAGAAAAGAGCAAAAACTTCTTAACTAAAATTAGGTTTCATATCCAGGGTGTCTTTAATTGAGTCTTTGAATGACACTGACACTTGAGAGAAAAATGTTTCCTACCCTAATTTATATATTCCTCCTCATAAATCTTTCTCCAGATCTATTAATAAGGAATGGTATTGAATTCCTTTCAGCTGGGATGATCCTACTTATAAACAGAGTGGGAGGCAATTAATGGTATAATTTGAGGGACAGCAAGGGACAGGTCTGTTCAAAAATAGCTCCCACCTGGAAGCTGCAGTATTTGGAGTCCCCATCATTGGAGTTGTTTTGTTGTTGTTCGTAAAGCATCTCTAGAAGGGCCATTTAAACTGATTTATTCTGGTTGTTGTAAAAACAAAAAAGATATACTACCCCCTTTCTGGGGCAAGACTTCTAAATTAGGAGTTATTACGTGAAAAGTAACATAAACTTTGATCAGTAGAATGACATATGATGTGCTGTCATTTTGTTGAATAGGCAGGGATTTTTCACTTAAAAATTTGAGAATGAGAAAAAAAAAAAACCTAAAAAGATCTGGTAAGCTTCAGGTAAGGAGTAGAAGCTGCTCCTCTAAGGAGGTTAAGCAGGAAAGAGATTAAACTCTATTAGCTAAAAGGTCATTGGTGCAAAATTTAAGAAAAAATGAAATATTCCTGAAGCCTGGAAGAATGTGGGGAACATGGACTTTCAATATATTATTTATTTGGAATACGGAATGGGTAAGATGACTGGGTCAGAGTTTGAGAAGCAGTGATGGAAAGGATACAAATCGGGGTGAGGGAGGGGAGATGCTTAGCAACCCAAAGTCCGTTAAGGCAAGGAGATCTTTTCAGAAGAGATACCCTGGCTAGTGGACTCACCATTTGCCCTCTCACCTAAGCCAGGAAACAGGGAAGAGGTGGGAGATTTTATTTGGACTGTGATTTATAATAAGCAGTACATATTTCTCTTGGTCCTGTTTCTGGCACAGAGCTCTTAAAACCCTTGGAGTTTCCCAAGTGACAAGAGAGGTGAAGGTGACTTTTTGGACCACACCTAAGGATGGGGTCTGGTTGTCGGTGGAGCCTACCCTGTGATCAGAGGGTCGGAAATCTCAGTCCCATCCCTGACCTCCTGGGAGGGGAGAGGGGCTGGAGGTTGAATCAGTTGCCAACGGCCAGTGATTTAGTCGGTGATGTCTTTGCAACAAAGCTTCCATAAGATTCCCAAAGGAGGGAACTTGGGGAGCATTCAGGTTGGTGAACACGTGGAGTTTGGGAAGACTGGCACGTTCTGAGAGGGCACAGGAGTTCCCTGCCCTTCTCCCGTCCCTTGCCCTATGCATCTCTTCAGCCACGCTCTTCCTGAGTTACATCCTTTTAAAATAAACCAGTAAGCTAGTAAGTGAAAGTTTCTGAGTTCTGTGAGATGCTCTAGCAAATTAATTGAGCCCAAGGAGAGGGTTGTGGGAAACTGATTTCTAGTCGGTCAGAAGTACAGATAACAACTTGGACTTGGGACTGGAGTATGAAGTACAAGGAGAGGGTCACAGGGACCTCCAATCTGTAGTCGGTGGGTCAGAAGCCCAGATAACCACCTGTTGGAAGTGGGAGGAGAGAAGCAGTCTTGTAGGGCTGACCCCTCAACCTTGTGGAATCTGATGCTCTCCTTGGGAAGATAGTGTCAAAATTGAGTTGAGCAGTAGGATACTCTGCTGGTGTCCTGAGCATCGCTTGTTGACCTGTGGGAAAGCCTCCCCACCCTCGGCAACCCACAACCACAGTTGCACTGGGTGCCGGATGTTGGTGTGGAGGAGACCTCTGCACATCCGGTGACTGGAGGTGAAGTGTTCTGTATGGGTGTGTCAGCAGTGTGAGAATACAAGAGAAACACAGGGAGACTGAAGGGGTTTTTTCCTGTTTGCTGACTTTCTTGTATGGCGTTTACCTTTTCTATTTTCTCCTTCCTCTCTGGTAAAGGTGATCCCGGATTCCATAGTGGGTAGAAGGCAAACTCAGGAAAGAAGGTAGGAAAGTAATTCATGACTGAGTCCCACAATAAACAGTCAGGCTCCTGAATCACTAAGAATTTGAATCCTTGGCTGCTTGTTTTCTTAACTTTGCCTCCACTGAATAAATGAATGGTGTACAAGGAGAAGAAAAGCCAGAGGATGAACCCACCGCCATGTACTGATTGTGGCTGTTCATATTCACATCTGGGCACTCCTCACTGCTAACCCCTGCAGTGTCCTCAGGCAGGTTATCTAACCTTTGTAAACTGAAATTTCATCTGCTATAAGGTGAAGATTAAAGTGGCTCCTGACTGCCAGGCGATGTGAGGGTTAAATGAGCAGCAAGAGAGCATAACCCAAGCTGTGTCCACAGACACGGGGTGAATGTCAGCTGTAAACCTCAGGGTGCAGCCCCCAAGCCTGGGCTGATCTGGTCTGGGCTGGAATGATCTCCAAGTTAAAAAGGACCCAGAAATTCTTGAACCATATTTGGAGATTCCAGTTTTGACATCTTTCTAGCTAAATATGGGTAATTATACAAAAACAAAACCCCCTTAGGGCTCCAAATTGCATCTGGAAGTAAGTGCCTCATTGTCAAAAGTATGGGGAAAAGGAAACCTTTGATCTCTGACTAAAGTCATCCTTTATTGAGCCCATTTTCCTCCTGGAAGATTTGCGTCATAGGTGGTTTATGTACATGGAGTTAATGCTACCTCATAACTAAATTAAAAGAGAACTGCTGTGAACTGTAATCAGGGAGAATTTTAACTACTCCACCCTGGGTGATTTACTTAACAAGCCATTCTGGGCAGACTAATTAAGTACTCAACCTTTTGAACTTCTGTCGCATATTACAGCTGGCTTTTTTTTGGGTCTAAACTCTGTCACTCTTTAGAAATTTTACTTGAGAATTTTCTGACAATTGCTTCTTTCCTTCAACATTAGAAAATCTTCTGAGAGTAGCTTTTCTCCTTCACTTTTCCTGCTCGACCACCTGTAAGGCTGGCTTCTGCCTCATCCACTTTCCTGTTCTCCTCGGGGTACTAACGGCGTCCACAGTGTCAGCCTTAGAACCAGTGGATGCTGTTCGGTCCTTATATGCTACCTTGGTACTGTTGCCCACATGGCAGGTTTTTCAAATTATTTATTCTCTTTGCTTTCATGAGAATATTCTCTCATTGTTCTCCCAAATCTCTAAGCACTCACTGCTACTTTGTTTTGCAGTTTTTTCCTTTTCTGCTATCCTTTTGTGTTTCCGGTTTTCAGTCCTTGGTTTGTTGCTCTTTCCGTTTTACATACTCTTCTTGGATGGTCTCGTTTATCTACCATCCATGTATCAGTCACTCTTAGATCTGAATCTCCAGAGTTGAGACTGTAATTTTCAGACATATGTCTGACCGTATGTCCAAAGTAACATCTCCACCTAAGGCAGCCCCATCACAAACACATTCTTTATTTCCTGCCTTGGCTTAGGAATTACCATCTGCCCTTCACCGACTCTGAAAGCCTAGGGAGCGTTCTTAGCTGCTCTTGAATCTTTACCCCTATCAAAGTCCAGTCAGATTTGCTTTCTAGAATTTCTTATTTTGATCTACAAGCCTGAGTCTTTGCTGATGTGAGTTGTTGTGTTCTTATTTTTTTCAATAGACTTCTGAATGCTCTCTATTCTCACTACGCAGCCATAAAAAAAAATAAAAAATGCCATTTGCAGCAACATGGATGGACCTAGAGATTATCATACTAAGTGAAATAAGTCAGAGAAGGACAAACATATGATATCACTTACATATGGAATCTAAAAATATGATACAAATGAACTTATTTACAAAACAGAAATAGACTCACAGACATAGAAAACAAACTTACCAAAGAGGGAAGGGTGGGGAAGAGATAAATTAGGATTTTGGGATTAGCAGATACAAACTACTGTACATAACATAGATAAACAACAAGGTCCTACTGTATAGTGCAGAGAAATTACATTTAATATCTTGTAATAACCTATAATAAAAAAGAATATGAAAAGGAACATACATATGTATAACTGAATCACTATTCTGTACACTAGAAACTAACACAACATTGTAAATCAACTATACTTCAATAAAAAATAAATGCTCTCCATTCTTACCTTTTTAATAATGTTGATTATAACAAACCTTTAAACAGGGGTTATTACATATCAATCTCTGTTCTAAGTGCTTAACTTATTTAATTCCCAAGATGAGCCTCCAAAGCAGGTATTCAGATTATCTGCTTTTTATAGATGAGATCATTGAGGCACATAGTAGTTAAATAAGTTGGTCACAGAGCTGGTAATGAGTGGAGGCAAGATGTAAACTCAGGCAGTCAGGCTGCAGAGTCCATCCTCTGCACTGTTATCTGAGTAATCTCTGCACAAGGAAATTTAACTGTGTTTTCCCTTCTGTCCAGAGCCCACAGAAAAAGCTTAATCTCTTCAACGTGGCATAAGAGTTCTGGTCTCTACCTATCTGTGCAGTTTCACTTGTTACCTTCCACTTTGCACTAGGTTCTAGCCACACTTGCCTATGCTATGCTCTGGCAATAAACTCAGGAGCAGTGATGAGTTCTCTACCTTTGCACACCTGCCATACAGCTTGGCATTCATTTTATCTGTTCTTGTACTGATATATTTCTTAAACATGTAGTTACTAATGCTGTAACAGTTTAACCGGTTTGTTAAAAGGGTGTTGTGCTAGACGGAATTCCAGGATGCCCCTGCCTCCCCACATTCTCGGCTGTTGCTGTATGTGTTATCTTTTCCCAGTTACTCAAGTAAGCAGTAATTTCAGTCTGGCTGTGAAGGGATTTTGCTGATGTAGTTTTAAGTACCAAATCAGTTGACTTTGAGATTGTCTTAGTCGACCTGAGCTAATCACTAGAGTCCTTTAAAAAAGCAGAGTTTTTTGGTTTTTTTTCCCAGCAGGAGGAAGTCAAGAGATTCAAAGCCTGAGAAAGATTTGATGCACTATCGCTGGCTCGAAAATTGGAGGAGGTCCCATGGCAAGGAATGAAGAAGGTCCCTAGGAGATGAAACTGGCCCCTGGCTGAGAGTCAGCAGGAACCTCAGTCCTACAATGGCAAGGACCTGCATTGTGCCAACAAACGGAATGAGCTTGGAGCCTTTTTTCAAATACAAGATCACGGCATCAGTGAGTAAAGATAGTTTTACTTTTTGCTTTCCAATATGAATGCATTTTATTTCTTTTTCTGCCTAATTGCTGTGACTAGAACCTCTGGTACAATGTTGAGTGGAAGTGGTAAGAGTGGAATCCTTGTCTTGTTTGTGAATTTAGGAGGACAAACTTTATTTAGTCTTTCCCCATTAAGTATGATGTTGGCTTTGGGTTTTTTTTGTAGATGCCCTTATCAGGTTGAGGAAGCTCCCTTCTCTTCCTAGTTTGTTGAGTGTTTTTCATCATGAAAGCTTACTGGATTTTGTCAAATGACTTTTCTGCATTGATGGATTGATGCATTGATGATCATGTGTTTTTCTGTTTACTCTGTTGATATGTTGTATCACACTAATTGATTTTGTGATATCAAGGCTATTTATTTCATTCCTGGGCTATGTCTTACTTGGTCATAGTGTCTAATCCTTTTTATATGTTGTTGGATTCAGTTTGCTAATACTGCACTGAGGATTTTTGTGATTCATAAGGAATGTTGGCCTGCAGTTTTCTTTTGATGTCTTTGTCTAGACCACAATAGAATTACATTAGAAATCAATAAGAGAATGAAACTTTGAAAATTCACAAATATGTGGGGATTAAACAAAGCTGTTATAGAAGGGTCAAAGATGAAATCACAAGTGAAATTTCATTAAAGATGAATGAAAACAAAACGTAACATGCTAAAACATGTGATGCAGTTAAAACAGTGCTTTGAGGGTAATCAATGCTGTAAATACCCATACAAAGAAAGAAAAAAAATCTTAGATCAATAACCTAAACTTTTAATCTTAAGAAGCTGTAAAAGAACTATAAAACAAACCCAAACTAAACAGAAGGAAGGAAATAGTAATGATTGAAATGAAATGAAATAGAGAATAGAAAACATTAAAGAAAATGAATAAAACCAAAAGTTGGTTTTATGAAAACATCGAGTCTATAAACCTTTGTTCCTAGAATGACAAATAAAAAAAGAGAACGCTCAAATTAGTGACATCAGGATGAAAGAGAGAACATGACTGTCGAGCCCTAATTTCCTCATCTGTATAATGAAAATTATAGTGTGTGCCCCATCAAGTTGTTACGGATGTTAGAGGAGAAACTACTGACCACTGTGCCTTGAATGTAACAGGCTGTTATGAGAGGTGGTTTTCCTCTTCCTCTTTGGTACTTCTAGTTCATTTCACACCATTTAATTTTTTTTAAAGTCCAGCTTAAAACTCAGCCGTGGTTATTCATACGTGTTACAATGACTGCATTGCTTAGCTTCAGTGCCTTCCGTGTTCTAATCCCAACTTACCTGTCCATTTACCGTCTTCCCTACACTTTGGGATGATGCTTCACTTCAGCCACGCTGTTTCATTCACTTTTCCATGGATTGCAGCGGATGTAGGGATTTGCTTTCATGGATTTATCTACTTGTTTTCTGGCTTTGCTTTCCCTTTATCTCTGCTCTCTCACTGGTACTCTTCGGACTCGTCTTTCCCCTCCACCCCAAACCGGAGCAGAATCAATGAATTGAGGCATTTCTTACTCGAGTGAAAGGCAGAAGCATTTGGCTCCTGCTAGCAGAGCTGTTTCTTGTCTCTACTCCCTATGTAAACAGCCTTCAAACTTCTCAATGTCCCCATTCTGCACACCTTTCAGGACCTCAAGTCCTGCGTCCTGTAACTTCTTTCATGCCCAGTTTGAAGCTCAGTCTATTTCTGCATACAGTTACAATCAATTTTTTCAACTATTTTGTCTTTTGGTTTGTTTAATTGCATCATGACCAGAGTTTTAGCAGGATGTGTGTACTGGCATATCACTACAACATTATCTTCAGTTGAATTACAAACATCAAAAGAAAATACTCAAAATTGTAAAAGGTGTGAGTATAAAAGTAAACAATGTTTCAGAGAGGGGTTAATAAAAAGTTTTTATGCAGTTTGTTCAGGCATAATTTTGCCCACAGCTTCTAAAATAAAAGTGAGGTATCTTTTAAACAATGCCATTTAAAAAATGTTAACTTTAGATGTCATTTACTGAATACCTGCTGTAACAGATTGGGAAATCAATGCACACACATTTTTCCACTTTCTATCAAACAACTTAGTGCTATTTTGTCAGGCATATTACTATTTTTTACATTTTCAAGGTTTATAGTGTTGACCTAAAATAAATAGACTGCCATTTATTTCTCCAGCAAAAATGGGTTTACTCAAGATCAAAAAAGAGTTGCAATTCAAGGTCTGCAGCCTTAGCAAATCACGTGCAAGCCTTAGCAAATCACAAGGAGAGGAGAACTCTTTTAAAGAGGGGAAAAGGAAGTTGGGAGGGTTGTAGTAGACAAAGGGTCCATTGAGAAATTGAGAGTTAAAGGTTTAGTGGCTCTTCATTGGCTGAGTTGTGACGGTCTCTTGTTGGCTGAGCTCTTGCCAGACTAGAAGAGAAAGTCTTCCTTTAACTGTTGGCCTCTACTGTCTTGGTAGGGCAGGAGAGCTCCCTCTTCTAGCCTCCTTACTTTAATTGAGGCTTCTGTTTATTCACTGTTACAAGTGTGTATACGTTCTTAAACTAACCTTTTATACTGAGCAACAAAATGTCTACATCCCTTTGAGGTGATAAATACATTTCTCAGCATTTGTTCTGTGGATGCATAGTATATTCTGTTGTATGGCTGTACCATAATTTATGTAACCTGTGTGCTATTTAAAGACATGTATGGTATTTTCCATTTATCTTATATAAGCAATATTCTGATGATCATTTTTATAGCTACATTTTTGCTCATATACTTAATTTGTTTCTATTCTTTCCTAAGTTTATGAAGATAAGGTAAAGACAAGTTTAAAAATATAAGTCTGGGTAATCATTGGCTATCATGTTGACCAAGCACACAGGAATTTCAATTAATGTATACTAAACCTACTGTAGTTCACCCATAAAATTAAAATGTAATGTCTTTTCCCTCAGGGTTTTGAAAGTTGCATTTAGATAACATCTGAAAAAGATATGCTGTGTTATCAAACAGTGCAGTATATTACTAATCTCATTGTTGAGGCAGTTTTATGAAATCACTGCCACCACAGCCCTGCTTTTATGCTTTATTACCTTTTGACATAAATGACTACTTACAAAAACTGAAAACACTATGAAAATGTCAGAACAGTCCTGAGTTCTACACATACCTAGCTTTATAGACTCTAGCAGATCATGAGGTTTCAAAGTATGCTATAATTAAGAATTCCTAACACATATCTTTTTTGGGAAAATACACAATAATGCTTTTCCAAATTGTTCATTTAATGACTGCTGTATTCTACATTATGAATCTAAAAATTTAATCTGCAGGTTGTTGTTCCCACAATTGCAGTACAATCCCACCCATTGTGGTGATGATACTTTATGTACTTTAGAAAAAAAATTATCAGAGGCTCTGAATGTACATAGTAAATAGATTAAAAGAATCACCGTTAGCTAGTTAGTACCTTTCATAATATTTCCAAATAATAAACTGAAACATAACTTCACAAAATGCGTTAAGGTTGGAAGAGTTTATTTTTAAGAATCTACCTGAGTATGTACTGAGGTTAAAGGAGAGGCAGGGTGAATTAGTAATTCAAAACAATGCCATTTATACTTGCCTAATTAAAAAAGGCTCCTCACTGAATCTGTCGAGTGGAGTGGAGTATCTGTGTGCTACTGATGTCTCCACATCTTCCCCTTTCCTCCTCTATGTGGAAGTGCTTAACAGAAGGGCAAATGCTATTGTAAATATGCCATGGCTTTGCAAGGGATAGACAGGTAAACATTATTGAGATCCTACTATGTAGCGGGCACAATGCTAGGTGTTAGAGGTCCCAAGATCTGTTCTTTGTGGTTTCTGTCTTTGATGAGTTGACAGTTTAGAGGCAAAAACAGACACACAGACAGGTCATCTCCATATAATAGTTTTAGTTATAATAGTTTTAGTTATAATAGTTTTCCTCAATATTTTGGGGAACAGAGTTTTGGCCCTGTCTGGTAAGGTCAGATAATGCCTGACCCAAGTCTTCAGAGTTAAAAGCCACGTAGCCCGCAGTCCGTGCCACTGGGTGGACGGGTGCATCCCCACCAGTTTTCGTGAGCGCCGCCGTGGCCCGTGTGCTGGGTGTGCTTGTACAGGCTGTGCTTGAAGTAGAGCCCATGCTGCGCTGGCTTGCACTTTTATGCTGTTTTATAATTCGTCTCCCTTGATGAGGCATCTTTCTGTAATCTCTCTGTCCAGCTGTGGTGCCTTTTAATATTTGTTCACTCAGAAGGGCCACTTCTCTGCAGTCTTACAAAGGTGCTGTACTTCTAGCCTGGTACTGTTGGTCAGAGAGCAGCGCTTTCTCTTCATCTTTTAACTCACAGGTTTTCTAAGCATCTAACAGCCCCTTATCCTCTCTTCTGAAAGCTTCCAAGTGTCCTGAGCTTTCTACCTGTGGCTCATCAACAGCTAGCAGGTTGAGAAGCTGGTGGAGAGGCTGGTCTGCACTGTGGGCTGGCTCTGTGTGGTCTAGATCAAAGTCAGTACAAGCCAACAAGCCAAAAGAAACGTGGACAACTGGCTGACCGCTCAGGGAGTGGGTCTCAAAAGAGAACAACTGCACACAGAGTGAGTTTCCAGAAATGTGAGCTCCCAGGGGCTCAGGGTTTCTCCGGTGTCTTCTCCCTTCTATGTGGTACCTCCCCATCTTTTTATTCCTTCCTCCTAACTGGTTGCTTCTACAGACTCTGCCAGAGGAAAACTTCCTCTGCCATAAGCCTCCGAACCTCTGCCTCTTGCATTGTACTCAGTCTTTGTTGATCTTTCTGCAGTAGGTGATTTCACATCTACCTGCCCCTGTGTGGCCTGGGAGATGGAAGAGTTCCTCTGTGGGGTGTGAGGCATGGGCCGTGGGGTGCATGGAGGAATTCACTTTGTTCAGAGAAGGTGTGATGTAGGGAAAAAAGGTTAAAATTTAGAAATATATGTTACCAAATTGTGTGTGCTGGAAATCCCTTACAAGAGAACATTTAGGGAATGCCTAGGGTAGTGGCCAATACAAAGAGCCCCTTACTTTAACTGAATGAAGAAATCATAAACCATGTCTCTGAGAACTAGGTCTAGTCCTGGCACAGAACAGTGTCCCAGTACCATCTCAGAACTCCAATAAGCAAAAAGATGAGCTTGGTCAGCTACTGAGTGTCTCTGAAGTTGTTAGGCAAATGTTAACCATGTAGATAATAAAGGATGATGGTAAATAGTTTAAATTCCTTTTCTCCTCCTTGGCAGAGACACAAGGAGGGCCCTAAATGTATTCAAAAGCCTTTAAATTTCTTATTCAGTATCTCTGAGGTGCTCCCAGGAGAAGGTCACACACTGGGAAGCGTGACTTTGAACAGAAGTTGTGTGACCTTCAGGGAAGTCCCAACCCAGCAAAGTCCTGCATCTGCTTAGAAGCTGGACACAAAAATCTGATCCCTCGCCAAGAAAACCAGCAGTAGTTGTTCAACAGCAGTCAAGTGGCAAGTAAAATGTACAATCTGGAGAGGAAAAGTGCTAGGATAAAATTATCTGGACAAATTAGAGGATGAGTTAACTTGATCGGGGCTCCAGGAAGAGGTGGGTATTGAGACGTAAGCATGACCTGGAGAGACTGGACAGATACTGCTTCTTTGAGTAGGTGGGTTCAAAGTAATTCTTGGCAGGGTGGCCAGATGCCTGCACATGCTCTGCCACCACCCCAAACACAACCTTATGGCAATGCTTCATCGGTGTAGGCTGAGGACGCCTGGGAGGACAGTCTCCTGGGATTCTTTAAATGTCTGATTCCTAGATCCTACCCTGGCTTTGCGGCATAGGTTTCTCTGTGTGTCTCAAGAATCTGACTATTTTTGAATGACCCTGAATAATTCCTAGGTCTCTTACCATTTAAGAATCACTGACTTACAGAATACAATGTGCTGTACACAATATTCACAGACAACCATGTAGGAGTTGGTTTATGCAGAGCAGCTACAGACTTAGACTTTAAGATAGAGAAATCCCATAGGGTGCACCTATCTCTTTGTGGGAGGACTGCAGAGATATGTTGCTACTTCAAAATAAGAGTACTCCTGCCGAGCCAATGTGCTTGTCACTTAGGTTTTTCCTCCTTTTAAAAAAAAAAAAAGTTTGGTATGGATGAACTGGGAGTTGATAGATGAAGAGGAAAGGAAAGAAGTCTGATGTTCACATGTGGCCTGCTTATAATTAAAGTGATAAATGTGGCTAAGTAAATGTCACTGAATATTGTGGTGGTTTGCTGGTAAACGTTGAAGCACTAGCTCTTTTGGGAAAAAGTCCTGATTTGTAGAATTTGCTGATTTTTGTGATGTAAATACTTCCACATTCATCAATTTCAAGCTGCCAAAGATTTAACAACTGGCTAGTCAAGTTCCTGAAATTTTAATATCAGGTTTTAGAAGTCAATAACAGCTAGCTCCACTGACTTTATACATAAACTAGTGTATCTATTTTTCAAAGTTAACTTTATAACTTATTTATTATATTGAACAGTACATAATTTCCTCTCCAAGTCCCAGCCAACATTTTTTCCCCTTTTGCTGTTCTTTTTGCATCATTATAATTTTGACTTGTTAACATGGCCAGTGCACTTTTCATTCAGATTGCTTTTCTAGAATTACATACCCTTAATGTGCTTTTATTTTTCTTTTCTTTTTTTTAACTTAATGTGCTTTGAAAAGGAACCAAGAGACCTTGTAACAGTAGTGGAAAACTAACTACAACTACTAGATGGAGTAAGGTAGTTATTGTTTAGAAGTAATTATAAAATTAAATGGCATCAGTATATCAGATACCATCTTACTTGTTCTCAAAAAACTTTCCGCAAAATAACTTGGTTCAGTAGACTTGGAGAAAAAAAGAGGAATCTGGTTCAATTGCTAGAAAACTCTAAATAACCATGCTTGTTATTCTCCACGGAGAAGAGGAGGGTGATGTGCTCTGGCAGCCGGCTGGTCTGTCAGGAAAGTATTTGTCGTATAATTTTCTGAAAGGAGAGTGAAGGCATGAGAGAAATCTGGGAAGATCTTTTAACAGTGCCTACAGATAGCCACGTACAGAATTTCACAGTTGGAGAGGTCAGTGGGAAAGACAGGTATATTTTGAGAAAGCTTCCTGAGAATTCTAATTATTATGTAACAATCTACCGGCTGTGGCCCCGCCTCAGCCCAGCTCCCTCTCCTGTAAGAAGCGCTTCGGTAGGATATAAGCAAATATTAGAGCAGAGTTATGATTACGGTAAGTTGGTTCTACCTGAAAATGCTATTTTTAAAGGAAATTAGGATTTAGGAATTTATTTTTTCAGAGTGCTATTAAACTGTTCTTCCAGTGACTAATGCGGCTACAGGAATGTGGGCTAATTAGGAGGGAGGAATTTTGTGGTGACATTGGTTAAAAATGCTAAACATCTGGATTATATGTTGTTATGGACTGAATTGTGGCCCCCCCCCCAATTTATATGTTGGAGCCCCAACTCCTCAGTGACTGCATGCCTGCTTTCTTGAAGACACATGTCGGTGAATGGGCAAAAACATCATTACTTCAACTCATGTGTTCTGGCTTCAGCAACAGTGTTTTTGAACATCCAGCATTACCAAGTGGTACGAGTTAATCGGAAAAAGTAAATCAAAATCAGTCTTCAGTATGTTTCTATCATAGTTCATGAGAAAATTCTAATATACCTTGGAGAAAAAATTTCAATATAAATAAAATATATTTCAAGATTGAGATGGAAACAGTTTAAGGTAGGCCTCTCTTGTCCAATTATATGTATTATTTTAAATATAAGTTTTGCTTTTCCAAAAATAATTAAATTAAGGTGGATTTTTAAAATAATCAAGTACCTAGCTGTGATAGGTTCTTGTGGATGAGGCTGTATGTGGGAACATTAAGACTGAAAAAGTGAAGTAGGGAATCACATGATAAAGGAAAAGTAGCTCTGCTCACCGGGGACTACACAGTCGGCAGAAGTGCGATTAAATTGGCTCTGGGAGTCTTGGTTTTTCAGGGAAGGAGTAATCTAATAGTTTGCATACATCTCCTCTTTGGTATTATTTGCTTTATCATTTTGCAGTACATTTCATGTCCAAGCTCTGGTTAACACTCTGCTGTCGAATGGAAATAGCTGGTTTCTAAGAATGAATAATGATGGATCTGTAGGGTTTCATCAGTTTACTCTGGTGCAGTGTTTCCTTGTGGCCCTTAGCTTCCCTTGCAGCTGGCTGAGCGCAGCAACTCATGTGTTCTGGCTTCATGAAAAGGAAGAATGGCTGGCTACTGCCCTGTTTTGTTTTTTTTTGTTTGTTTTGTTTGTTTTTTTTAAGTATCTGTATCTAATAGATGTATATATTTCCTGGCTAAAACAAAGGGTGACAAAGATCCTTCCTGTTTTTGCTGTCTTCGGTCTCTTCCTGCAGTCTTCGCTCTGGCTCCTCAGCTTCTTTAGATCCCCCGTCTTACCGTTTGCTTGAACTTTGACCTCCCATCCTGCACCCTCTGTATTAGTCATGCTCTTGTCTCTGACTCTCTAAGACCTGTAATATCTTTAAGGATTCTTCTTCTATTTTTTTTTTTTTGGCATAGATAAACTACTCAGAGGTTAATTTTCAGCTCCAGTAACTAGATTTGATTTATTAAAGTCATAAGTTCAAAAACTTAGTATTTCCTTAAGGTAAATTCTTATTTTTAGCTTACAGATCCTACTATTGTAATTCTTAAGTCTAGCAACTTTTAACCATCACTTCAAACTTAGTTAATGAATAAACACCTTCAAATATATTTAGCTGAATTTATAAATTAAATATGTTCAATATTCTTCTTCAGTTGTCCAAAAGGAAAGACATGTCCAAAATGAGATCATCTTTCTGCAGAGTAAATGTTTCCAATTAATATGACAAATATAAGTACTTACAATTTTCTTAACATTTACATAAAATAGTTTAATTTTAATTGAACTCTGTCCTGCGACACATCATCCTAAGACTAGCTTTCTGCCTGGTTCTACCTGGTTGTCATGTGCTGCTGAGAATTTCCTTTAAAGGAAAATCCATTTAAATATGGATATCTCTCAGTGCAGTACCTTTTTCAGTTTTCTGCCTGTTTTGGTCCCTCTCCATTGCTTTCAAATAGTTTTTTATTTATAATTTGCTCAAAATTTTAATTGTTTTCTGTGGGAGGGTTAGTCTGATATCAGCTACTGTGTCATTACACTGGACTGGCCCTCTTGAATCAGAGGCTCTTTATTTGTTAACCTGTCATTGAAGATAAAATGAAGGCTCGGGAAATAAAGATACCACAGAGAATTACCCAACAGCAAATAATGTCTTCCATAGGCAAAGCTAGAAAATTAAATGTGAAATTCATAGTGTCTTATGTCATACGAATAAAGTAAAATGTCTGAAATGCTATTCTGTTGCCAGCAACGCTGTTGGTGTGCTAACTAGCAAGACTGAAGAGAAGCTGCCCTTTCATTAGTGTGACCAGCAGTGCCCTGCCATTGGCAGTAGCCCCTGGCTGGTTTTTCAAAACTGTGCCCCAGAACCCATGTTGTATTTTGTTCTTCTCAAGTGGCTAAGATACCTGACAAATGGCAAATGATTGGCCTTTTAGCCTGCACAGAATAATGGCTGTGCCATCAACATTGAAAGACTTAATGCAGCTTCAATAACTATACATTCTGTGAGTTTAAACCTTAAAGAGAATTTGTCAATACTCCATTTGAAACTTATGTTAAGATGCCTCATTAAATGCTATGGATGAAGAGTAGCAAGAAACAAGTACAGAGAAGGATGGTAGAGGAGAAGATAATTTTCAGCAAAACATTACATATAAAATGTATCTGAGGAAAAGGATCAGAGAAGTAGGGAGATGGGGTAAACCATCTCAAACAAAAGAGTAACTCCTTTTGAGAATTAATCTAAGCCAGTTTGGCTAGCCAACAATGTCACCCCACATGAACAGGGATATATCTGGGGCTGCGTGTTCCCTTCACACGTTCATGTTAGCAGGTGATATTTTATGATGAAAGCAAGTCTTAACCTCGACCCCAATTCTGCCTCATATACAATCATCTGTTAGCAAACAGGGACAGATACAGTCATATAATCCATTTTTGTTACTTCTGAAACATCCATCTCTCTGTCCTCAGCCCCTGTGACAGATATCTTACTAAAAGGTTCAACCAGAGCCAGTGCAACAGTATTCTGATGGAAGGGTCAGCCAGTATTTACTGGGGTCAAAAAACAAAGTTATCCTTGAAACGGAGTGGCCCCAGGCTACTGGAACTAGAAATCTCAAGTGATTCCCAGTTGGGGTTAGTTGAATTTTTATGCCTTCTTTATTTAGTCTCATAAATTCTTTTTTTTTTTCTCATATGACTCTTTTTAGTCATATATTTCAGAAACCATTCATGTCAGCAATGAAAACTGATAGCTAAGATTTCCTTGTGATTAATAAAACTTCTTGTAAAGATTTTGGTAAAATATTTGAAGGGCTTAAGTGCACTTCCCGAGTGTGGCTGCTTCTTTAATCTATTTCAAATGTTTACTGAATGCCCCACCTTAAGGGTTAGCATAAACCTGTATCTGTATACATTCTACTGCTTACTGATGGCTTTTAAAAGTAATTTATTACACAGATAATATAATGCTCCCAATGACCATCAGATATGTCTAGAATCCCTTAGCCCAAATGAATAGATTTGAACCACTACCCATGCACAGAGGATACACACTGCTAATGAATGATTAACTGCTTTTCTTCCAGGGTTAAATATAGATTCATGATCTTCGGCAGCAAAGGCAGCCACTGCCAATCAGAATTTTCAGTCAAGATACAACTTGTCATTCTAGCTTTAGCCTTCCCTCAGTTTAATATCAAACATTGATCTGATTTAAACATCTAAGTAATAACCAACATTCTCCATTTCCCATATTGGGATGCCAGCAGTTCAGCAATACACATCTGACATTTGCAGTCATTAAGTTTTTTGTTTTTGTTTTTCCTAATGGAGACAAATAACGTAGGAAGGGGTTCAGTGCTGAGTATCACAGCTTTAAAAGAAGTGTACATGGCAGATGATTGCTTGGAAGCTGCAGCAGCAAGAGACCACCTATGAGGAAAATAGAGCTAATTACAAACAACAATCACAGCTGTTAACGGCAGCACTCATAACACATCCTCAGCATGAAAGGATTGCAACTAATGCATCAGATGTTCTGCCGCAGTCAGTCACTGTGTTGGACCCAGAGTGGAGACGATCTACAGACAAAGCCAACATGAACAGCAGGAGAGGTCAGAATTAAAGTCCAGAGTTTGCCTTGCATGAGAAATTTTTAATCATCTCAGCATTAAGACCTAAAGGCTTAGCTTACTTTGCATAAAAAATATATTACCAGAAAGTTACTTATCAATCAACTCTGCAAGATTTCTTACCATACTTGAACATTTCCTATAGATGGCACTTGAATCATTGTACTTACTTTTCCCAACTGCATAGAGAACCTTCACGCACATACTGTGCTCTGCATTCTTTAGTTCCAAAGCTGTTTAGGATACACTTCATTGCTCCCAGACAGGAACATATAACATTCAGGAGCCAAGGGCTAAATTATGTTGGATTCATCTCCAGAAAAATAATTATGATTTATTTAAGAATATTCATTTTTGGAAACACTTATTCATTTCATTTCCTGTGAAGTGTATTTAATGTTGTGATTGTTTAGTAAGTGACTTTTATCCTCTAATTTCTTCTGCATTAATATCTTCCCAAGCCCACAAAATAACCAGCGACCATGACAAGTCAAGTAGCACAAAAAAAAAAAAAAAAAACCATGCATAATAATAATAGTATAGATCCAAGAGATTTATTCAAATTCTGATAAAATCACATATAATTTAAACAAACATAGTTCGTACTACTTTGAAATGAGCAGCATAATCAGAATAGATTAAAATTTATAAGTAAGGTAGAATAAGGTAATATTGCCATCACTTCTTTGTGTCCCAAATCTGCATATCCTGTTAACATGAATTTATATGCATTTCGAATGTTTACTGTCACACACACAAAATGTTTTGCTTTGGGCAAAATGTTAGTATTTAATGTATTTTTGCTTAAGGGACACTGAAATGCAGAAAAATATTGATGAATTTAGTTTTTGTTTGAAGTGAGTGCCTTTTAGCTGGTCTGCAGTGAGCTTTAGCTGGAAGTTTCTATTTGAGAGAGAAAATCATGCAGATTAGCTGCAGCCTTGGCCAAAAAAGAGCTTCCGCAGGGAATGCATAGAGGAGCATCTCCTATCCTAAATGAGGAAGGCAAATAACAATGTGTGTAAAGTTAGATAACTTAGAAGGGAGAAGAGGATTTTAAGGGAATTTCTGGTCATATCTTGTTTTTGCTTAGAAGAGAGGGGAGGTCAGTTAGTTTTAAAACCCAGTCTAGAAAGTAGCCCCATTTCTTCTTTAAACCTTAGTCTTGTCCCCCAAATCTGTTTTCCCTCCTGCTAATGGTGATCTGGGGGGACACCCCCTTAGGGGGACCAAGAAAACTGGCTTTTGCCATATACCTGGACCCATATCAATGTGGATAAAGTGATGAGAGTGAGAAAACTGATTTCTCACCTGCCTTTCCCCCCATCTTCCATCTGGGTCAGTAAATCAACAAATTAAGCAACTTTTGAGTATATCCAAATGCATTCTTTATTTGAAATATATTAAGTTTTCAAAGCATTATCATGTACAGTGTTTTACTTGATCTGAACAACAATCCTAAAAGTAGAAAGAGGAGACATTCTTGTTATAAGACACTAATGGCATCTAGTATTTATAGAGCACTCTATAATATGCAGAGTGTTTTCCTATAATTTTCTCATTCCAGCTTCAAACAAATTATCAGAGTATCAGAACAATTTGCAATGGAATAAATATGAGTAGTTAATATTCACAAAAGTTTTTCAAGGTCACTTAAGACCAAAGAAGTATAAATTAAAATTAACAAAAAACATTTTCACCTGTCAAATAACTGAGGGAACAATATATTCAATTTTGTCAGGGGCATGTGTTGGCAAAAAGGATTCTGTTATATGCTGCTGGTAAACTTGTAATTTGTTACACCTTTTCTGAATGACATCTTGGCACTAGAAATTAATTCTGAGGAAAAATGGGAGCTATAAACAAATCTTTATATGTAAATGAACTTATTACAGGGTTATTTATAATATAAAATATTGGAAACCACATTTATTTGGGCAAATGTAATTAGAAGCAGTCATCTTGGAACATGCAATCTTGCAAATGTAAACCCTATAAAGTGAAACAAAAGTTGAAAGAAGGTTGGGATCATAGCTGCCTAATCATCTGCACTGACATCCCTGGAGTTTTTAATATAAGAAAAACAAAATGCTTAGGTAGGGCACTATGTTTTGGGGATTCATGTTACAGCCCAACCTAATTTTAACTGGCACAGGTGTACCTGCATGCTTGTTTATGTATGAATGCATTTATTTAATACTTAAAAATGTGTTTTTGGAAAACTTTCAGTCTCCTTATAAGCATAGAATCTGTGTTATTAAGGGACTAGTAGGAAGGCGGCCACGTGGTAATTGACATGGTAGCCCATTATAAAGCCAATAGATACTGAAGGCCTACAGTTATTTTAAAAACTATTGACGTGTATGTCTCTGCTTAAACTGGTGTAGGTAATATCCTTTATTCTGATTCTCAGACTTGATGATCCTGAGATTTCTTTTAGCTTTATGAGTCTGTGGTTGATTTAGCCGCCACATTTATTATTTAAAGAAAGTGAGAAAGATGGTGTTAAATGTTCCTCAAAGTGGAACTGAGGTTTTAATTATTACAGGACATATGGGGGAGAGAGACACTGAAACAGCTCTATTCCAAGCCTGAGAACTGTTTCAGTGAATATTTAAAGATATAACAGTGTGATTATTCAATTTAAAAGTTGTTGCTGTTTGTTTGCTTTCACTGGGCAAAAATTTAGCCAATCAAGTTATTATAGCACTTCGAATTTAATAAAGAAACAAACTTTTTGTAAAATACTGATTAAAACCCCCTTAATTTTCACTTAAACAAAATCAGTGCTACAATATGTAACATTTTGGCTGTGGATGCGTATTTTGTCATGTAGATTAAAGGCCACCTTAACAGTTAATGAAATCTGCAAAACTGAATTGTGTATTGGGCTATAGGAAGTTCTCAGATTTCTTCTCTTTCTGAATTATTATAGTGAAGGTGGCAGATGCCTTAACTATTGAAACAACTTTCCTGAAAGAATACCGTGTCTCTCTTCTCCCCCAGATGCCCTCTCAGAAGACTTTTTTCTTTTTTTGGCAAGTGGTAACTCTTACACTGTTTAACCTTTCTATAGCATCTTACGTTATTTAATATTTTATCCTTCCTCTCTCTCTCTCCCTCCCTTCCTTCTTTCTTTCCTCTTTTCCTTCTCAGTTATTGAGATCAAAATGTTAGTGCTACTATAGATAAAGACAGGGAAATTGTGGCTTTATTTTGGCAGCCACATGCAGCTAAATACTGTCTCGAATGAATATTCCCCCGACAGTGACATGGCCCCTCAGGGTGGTTACCTGACTGCACACACTGGAGAGCCGAGAACGCCTGTGTGCCCCGAGGACATGTAGTGTCAGGGATAAGAATTGCCCTTCTGGAAACACCCTCAGCCCTTGGTTTCTGCCCTGGCTCACTGTCCTGTTCTTCCCTGCTCCCTCTCCATTCCTTGGATGTTGCTTCTGCCTTCACTCTGCCTCTTCTCCTTTAACTTGTTACCCTGAGGCTCCGATACTCCTAACGTTCAGTCTTCTCTCGTATACCCACTCCCTTGGGGGCCTCTTTTTACACTTGCAGTGTCATGTATTATGAAGGCAAACACCAAAGGTATTTCTCTAGTTCTGGCTTCTTGGCTCCTCACTGGACATCAGTAATAAAACTCATTTTTAAAACCAAACCCCTCCTCTTTTTCCTTTACAAACCATTCCTTTGATGTCCACATTTTTGCTACTATATCAGCGCTTTTCCAGTCACCCAGACGCAGAAAGTCTGATATCCTTTCCTCTAATCAGACATTCCTTTGCCATATCTCCTGTTTCCATCCTTTCCTTTCCCTTCCCCCGATACCACGCTGGCTCCGAATCTGAAAGGGCCACACAAAGATTCATTTGTGCCTGCTGTTTTCTGCCTCTCCCTTGTCCAGTTCACCCTGCAGACACCCATCTTCTCTAAGGTTAATCTCCTTCGCCTTTGGAATTAAATCCCTTTATATTGTACTGAAGAATTCACACAATTTACCTTTTACATACCTTTGGAGCTAATCTACTTTTCTGACACTAACCTTCCATTCTAATCCAACTTAAATCATCTCTATTCTTTTAATAACTTTTTTCCCCTATAGCTCTTTGCTTATTCAGTTCTCCCTACCCAGACATCTTCAGTACATCTCTCTATTAAAATCTCACCCTTTCTTTAAGGTCCAACTTAAATTTTACCCCCTTTCACAAGCTTCTCTCAACATGAAATTATACATGCTGCCTTTTACACTCAACGATGAGTTTTCAAATTTTTTTTTGTTATGTTGAGTTTTATGGTTCTTTGTTGCTTTGTATAGTTTTAATATGTTTTATATCTAGTGTTAGATGATAAGCTGCTTGAGGGCAAGGAGTGTATTGGTATTTTCCATAGTTACCAGGAGGGCTCAGTGTATCAAGTTTACTGATTGCTATTTGGAGATTATGTCACCTACATAAAGGCTGTTTACCTCCTATCTTTCCATGAGTCATGAGTGACTCTGAAAGTTGTTATTCAAAATAGCCACCTACATAATAGGGACTGGATTTTTCTTGATAACATATGTACTTATTTATTCCCCACTTGAATGCCAATGTGGGTTTCAGCCAATTATTAATTTTATTCCACTCATGGGGAACTCTTGGGGGTCTTTAGAGCTCTAGGGCGCTATTTATCTTTGGTAAATAGTATCTTCATGCACAAAAGGAAATCAGCAAAATTAATTTCCTTGTTGTATAACCACATGCAAAACTGCCAGATTTAGACTATCTGAGAACAGGGACTGACCCATGAGACTTTTCTGTTACAATCCACAAAGCTTTGAAGAAGATTCCAAGGCTAAAAGTAACATGTAGTCAAGTGAGGGATCCAACAAAACTAATGAAAAGCCTTTTCCCAGAAAGATAGTGTGTTTGTTGTTGTCCGGGGACATGATTTTTCTCTTCCCTCCAAAATGGTGTGTGTTGACAATTAAGCTAAGATAGATTCCTTTTCAGCTTTTGAAAACAAGGGTTGGTAGGTGGCAGTAAGAAAACTAGCATAATGACAGCAACTGCCTAATGTGAAAGGCCATGCTGCTTACATTTCAGCATGAAATGAAAAATTTTTAAATAAATGGAATTCATGTCCTAAAAAGCAGTTCACATAATTTTCAGTACTTAGACTGTTCTTTTGCAAAAAGTATAGGAGAGCATGACCAGAAAATGATGCAGTTGCTGACAGAGAAAGCCCTTTGTTCACAGATGTAAAGTAATTTTGACTTTTTAAAAATATATTGAAAGCAGCATTGAGTTACAGCCACCTTGGAGTTGTAAAGGTCTATAGAATTCTCTTTAAAGTAATTTTTATTGCTTCATCTATAAACAGAAACATTAGAATCCAATTTTCTATAAACGGCATTCTTCAAGTATTCATTAAAATGCTCTATGCATATTTCCCATAGCCTCTTTTTTGCATTCTCTTTTCCAGGCCAGCTAATCTAGTAAGTGTTCCCTTGGTATAATTCCCCACTTCTGAATCTCTGCTCTCACTGTCTTTTCATCAGAAATCCCTGGGGTTGCAGTATATAGGCAACCCAGTCTTAAGTC
Source organism: Camelus dromedarius (assembly GCF_036321535.1). Classification (NCBI taxonomy): domain Eukaryota; kingdom Metazoa; phylum Chordata; class Mammalia; order Artiodactyla; family Camelidae; genus Camelus; species Camelus dromedarius. Next base: position 55,928,717 of record NC_087438.1, read on the forward strand.
AGTTAAGACATAACTTAGGTCACACCCTTTCTTGTGGGAGACAAATATGGATTCCAGTTCACCCTTACATTATACCACAGACATCCAGCACATACTCAGTTCCAGCTCCTTGATAAGCATCATCTTACCACTAGCAACAGGAGGACTATTTTAAAGAGTTAGATTAATGGATGTGTAAACTACCCTTGTAGTTCTAAAGGTGACCTTAGAAAAATATCACTGCCTCTAATTTTCCGATCTTAAGATATTTGCTGAAATAGCAAGAACATATAGTTTTTAACATCTCAATTTCATTTTCAGGACTCCGCACAGCATTTTTATAACACACCAAGTCTGCAGTCACTTCACTGGCTGTTGATGGCTCCTGTCTCAGCCAGTTCAAGTGGAGGTTAAAGTTGGCAGCTTCCGTGGTGCCTCCCCATTTTGAAGTGGACCAATTTTCTGTTCTTTGGCAGCATGTGACTTTTTAATGCTTCATTGTATTGCTTGCAATCTGTATTTCAATTGCCAAGGTTTTCAGACTTTGTTTTGGAAGTAATAACTTTTGATTATTTCTTTGAAAGTTCCAGCTTTAACTGAGCATATTTAGCATATGCTTAGAAATTAAAGAAGCAGCATCTGATTAGAGACTTGAGGGATTGTTGTGCAAAAGGCAAAACCTCACTTTCAAGTCAGTAGGTGAAATGCCTGGATTGAACTGGCTTACCTATGTAAGTAAGCTTCTTAAAATATAATCACCGAGAGTCATTGTGTCAGGTAATTTGCTGAAGTTATCTCTTGTATTTGTCACGGTGACTCTGTAAAGTAGGGATGAGTAGACCATGTTGTGGATGTCCGCTACTTTTTGAATTGCTTTAATCTTTTTCTTTTGGAAACTACTGCTCCTTGTAATTCAAGTGGTGCAGGAAGGTAACTGTGCCTTTACCTCCATGTGACATAGACTGATCTCAGTGGCCAAGATTATTGCCCCAGGAGAAAGAACAGGATTCAAGAAAAGCCACTCAGAATTGATGTTGGAGATTCATGTGGCTTTTGGAGGAGCAATACCTTGGCATTTTGTCTGAAGTTTCCAATATTGAGGGAATGTATACTTGGAAGGGCAAGGGCCCAGCTTTGCTGCCCCCTGGGGAAAAATCTTCCTACAGATGAAAGCAACCCAGAGGAAAACAGAGCCAAAAATCTATGTTAACCAATACTTATTTTATTTTACTTTTTTTTTTTTTAACATTTTTTATTGATTTATAATCATTTTACAATGTTGTGTCAAATTCCAGTGTTCAGCACAATTTTTCAGTTATTCATGGACATATACACACTCTACTTTTTTTTTTTTTTTTTTTTTGCTTATGCCAAGTTTAGTAGGGTTCCTGACATTTACAATCAAAAGAATGCTAACTAATATTCCCTTCCCATTTTATTACACACAAGAGGTTACCTGACTTCTCCAAACAGACACAGCTAGTAGGTGGCAAGCCCAGGATTTGAATGCAAGTCTCTCTGATTCTAGAACCATAGTCAGTCACACTGGGAGTATCTTGGGGAATCTTGGGACCAGTCAGCTACTGAAAACATCAAGATGGCCTTGGACTCTGATTCCAAATTGTGCAAACCATTTTTTCCCCAAGAGGTTTTTGTGTACCCCCAAATTATAAGGAGGGTAGTTTCTGAAGGGTAGATGTAGCCCCCAGATTCTAGCACATATCATCTGTTCTTTTTAAGATAGTCTTGAAGAATGTTTGCTTATCTTAACCTTGACAAGTGAGAACGTTTTGTAGAAATCCCAGTTTTACCTCTATCAGTGTTGGCTTGGACTGGTTAAAAATCCTGATGTTTGCCGTCTTCTAAATAGTCAATATAATCTAGTACCAACTGATGGGAGCTGCTGAGAAGAATCCCTGGATTTTGATCACCGTCCTCTCCTGAGAAGGCCCTTCCTAATGTGCACTTTCACGGGCCCAGTAGGAGCTCTTTTCTCTTTCTGGCTCCTACCGTGTTTTGGTGACTGGGTTAGTAAGAGGTCTCTACTTGGGTGGCGTGGATAAGTGTAACGTGGGAAAGCTGCTTCTCTGATGTCTGAGACGTTCAGTGAAGTCTTATAGCCTGGTAAATATTCATGGGCCACTCAGGATATCCCCGTAGGTTGAGGCAAAACAGCTACAGGAATTCTTTCCAAACAAGATTTCTAAACCTGTTCTAAAATTTCCTTAAATTAATATTTCGAAAAAGAAGTTACACTATTAAGATAGATGGCACAGGGCTTAGTTGTAAGGAGACTTGCCTTAATTTCTTCCTGAAATTCAAATCTCTTAACAATTTATGGGGATAGGACTGCAGGTATTCAATAATTTAAGCGTCTCAGGCTTAGTGGGTACAATGAGAACTTTGCGAAGGGTGGATTTTCATGTCTCATAGGTGTCTCATAGTTTTTGTTTTATTTTTTAGACTCTTTTTGTTTACTCCAAAGCATAAAGAAAACTTTCAGTACACTGATTCCAAAAGTTAGGATTCAAATATTCAATATTTATCAGAGTGCACATTTTAAACTCAGTTTACCCAAGTACCAGGACAGAGGCTGAGTTAAAAATCTTAGCAAAATTACTTTAAAATGGATTTGTATTGCCTGCTCTCCATTTACATTTTGTTGAAAAGAAAAGATTCCAACCCCGTTGTTAGAATATCTAGTGTTTGGGGATTAAAATAAATAAGCAGACATGCCTAGCTTGGCCTCAGTTTTTAAAGTCTATAAAAGTATACTATAAAATGCAAATTGGAAAGTTGAACACAATGAGTTGCACAAGCATTAGCTTCTGCTCCCTCTTGAAACTGCAATAAAATGACAGTAAGAGGTGTTTTTTAAGGTCACAAGTAAACAAGGACAATGAGAATGGAAGAGAAGATGTCAGCAATGAAATGTGGAAGCTGACGAACAGATGGAAGAGTTATAACTGACTTAGCAGATCCCAGAAAGCGGCGTCCTAATCGCACAGTGGAGACAGCAAAGAGCAAACTGATCTGCACCGTGGGACCTCCAAAAGGCTCTGGAATTGCTGATGCTGGAAGGAGATGGAAGTGCACTGAAAACAGGATTTGGGTTGAAGGTCTTTTAAGAAAGTTAGCCCCGCAGTTCTTTCTTCCTCTCTGTGCAGCTCATCACTTCTCCTTCCCAGTGCTGGCATGTTTGTTCTCTACAGAAGATCTCTGTCCTGTTTCTCTTCTAAAACACATTTAAAACGGAATGCCCCACTGTAAACAGGGAATGAAGTGAAGATTTGTGTACTCTTTGTTGACTTGCCAAACTTCGTTGTTAGGCTTATATCCTCAAGCAAGAATTGAAACTGTCTCTGGGAAATCTGTCTGGTCCCCCCTCAGTAAAGATGCTGACTATCCCCAGTGGGCTGATGTAGGCACACCGCACAAAAAAGAATCCACATCGAGCTCCCAGCTGCCTCCACCGCGTGTAGACCTTCTAATCACCAATTTATGGCTCAGTCATAAACTTGAGCAGACAGTCAAGGATCACCAAGTATTTGAGAAAGCCTCCAGTGTGAAAAGTATAAACCAAAATAAAGATAGGAAACAATAAATAAAAACAGTGTCTTAGAGGAAAGAGTTACTGTGAAACAAGGAAGAAAAACAATGACCCAAGTCCAGTTATCTTCAAAATGCTTGTAGATAAGAAAATACATTGTGTCCATAAAATAAAAACAGAATGTCAATAAACTAAAACACTTTCATAGACTATAAAAGAGCTCTTGAAAATTAAAAAAAAAAATGAAAGAACAAAATGAAATACTTAGTAGAAGAGTTGCAAAGTTTGAAAAATTCTCCCAGAAAATATAGCAAAAATTAAAGATACAACAAATAAGTAAAAGATGAAATTAGAGGACCAACGTAGGAATGTCAACATCTGAGGAGTTTGGGGAGGGGGGTGAGTAGAAGAACATAGAAGAAATAATTCAGTGAAATTCTCAGCTTTGAAAATGATGAGTTTCCAGTTTTCAAAATGTGTATTGTCATTGAAAGTTTGGGTTTCTAGATTTTAAAATGTATACTGTGTCTGATATAAAGAATTTTTAAAGAGAACTCATACTTAGGCACAGTCCTTTGAAATTTCACAACATTAGAGACAAAGAGAATAAGCTAAAAACCACTTAAAAATTATGATGGGAAAATGACTTTTATTTTAGAAATTTGTCTTGCCAGACTATCACTCAAAGTTGAGAATAGACAAAAGCTACTTTCAGAAATGTAAGGCCCCCTAAATTTTAGCACCCGTGTTTTTTTTTTTTTTTCCTCTAGGAATATTATTAAAATATGTGCCTAAAACAAAGGAGTAAACCAAGAATCAGAAAACACAGGATCCAGGAAAGATACCCAACACAAGATAGAAGCAAAAGGAACCTCCAGGAGAAAGTTCCAAAGAATAATTGGTCTTTATTGAAGTTTATCAGCAGGATCTAGGAAAAACTTTCTAAAAAAGGAATGTGAATACCTAACATGTATAAATCAATTTAGAGGAGATTTAAGTAATGGGTAGGGGAATAGTTTAGAAATCAATTAATAGTTAGTTGTTAGGAGACAAAGCATACAAAAATAAGATATCTATTAATAATAGGGACAATAAAATGTTGTATAGAAAAGGCAAAATAATCATAGTGTACTAAATAGTATATACAGCTGAAAGATGATCATTGATCTAATAAAAACTATGTTTTGATCGTCTTGAGCGAATGGGAAATGGAGGTAAGGTGTGTGATGGAAGCCTCGTCTTCACAGGGGGAGTCAGTAGTGTCTAACACTCAGATCAGGAAGAAGCAATTTAAGTAAATTACTCAAAATAAAAATTAGAAAAATTGTTAAATGATTTAAAAATGGTTACCTCTAAAAATCAGGAAGTTGTGGCTTATAGGAGGTCAGAGATGTGCTGTTTTTTTTTTAAAAACAAGCTATTAACTCTAAACTGTTTGTGTATAACTTACAAAAATGAAAAAAACAAATTAAGAATAAAAATAAAGAAAATACATGCTGGAAAAATTTTTCTAAGGATACCTAAGTATTTGAAATCTAATTTTCACAGACCCCCTTCCCCATTCTATGCCATAATATGTAGTCATTATTTAATATCTGTGTGTCCAACATGTATTATATATAACAACATATAATATGTGTATATATATACTAGATACATATAATATATATGATATGCACGTAAATATATATTCACATTTCTTTTTACTCGTAAGAATAAATCTGCAATGAACCTCCTTAATCATATAACTTTATTCATAAATATACATGCACACACATATGCTTATCCATATATCCGGATAACTATTTTGAGATTTAGAAGTGACGGTCTCCAGAAGCAGAAACAACAGAGAAACTTCCAAAATTGCCCCCCAGAGCACCCTCTGGCACACATGAAGCATGAATTTTCATTCTTACTCGTGCTAGGTACAGCTCCAGTGCCACTTCTTTTATGAGCCTTCCCTGACCCATCCAACTGAAAATAGAATGGACTGTCTGCTCCCTTCTCTGCTTTACCTTTTGGCATTTGTCACAATTATTTTTCTGTTTCTTGTCTCTAATCTTCTGTTACCACTGACAGCTCCCTACCTTTACATCTCACAAATTCAATCTCTTGGCGAGACTATTTGTTTATTTCTTTGGTTCCAAGTTCAAAACCCCCTTGGGCCAGGTGCCCACCTCTGTAGGTGCTCTACTGTGGCCAGGGCCTAGGAAGATTTTGTGGACTGTAATGGCTCTTCTTAAGATGGCCACGTGTATGAAGGAAAAAGACTGTTTTCATGAGGTGAAGGTCCTGGACAGAGGCTCCCTCGAGTGTTTTTTCCACTAGTGTCTATCTGCTTTGGGAAAGAGGTGAATAACTACTGAAAAGATCATGTTGGGTCAAAATTATTTGAGTGCAAAGGGGTAGGTATCTGGAACTGTGGTCAAGACGCTGGCCTGTACAGCCTGGTCCGGGGCTGCTCTAGTAATTGATTAACCTGTTCCTTGGTTAGGTTTAATTAACATTGCATATCAGCATTTTTAACAATTTCCATTTTGCCATATGTAAAGATGGTAGTCAAAGCAGTACTTTCATCAACTATTCTCTCTACTGGTGAAATTTATCCAGCACTTGCAATCTTTAGAGACACGTTCTGAAGTGTTTAATTCATTTTAATTTCTGTAGATATTCCACTGAAAGGTTAGGATGAATTGTTATGAAAAATTAAGGTTAAACCAGTAACTGTTCAGTAGAGAAAGGGACATGACTGCAGGAAACAGAAAATATTAGGGGGGAATGTACTGTTTACAGTTTAATGTAGCAATAAAATTGTCCAGAACAACCCACTGATTCAGGTATTGTTACTGCATATCCTTTAACTGAGCAACGAAGTATGACAAGAGAGCTTTTAGAAAATCTGTATGAGGTTTAGATTATAAATAGAAATACCAACTTATAAATATCAACTCGTTGAGGGGTACTCACCTCGCTAAGAAATGATTCTTGTGAATACCATTTTCAGATTTCTTGTCATTTTATGGTTCAGTTTTTCACACTGAAAATACATTGTCCTTTCTTTGTCTAAATGTGTGTCTATTCATTTTTACTCAGTCCTGAGCAGAATGACTTAAACATTATAATTTTCTTTAAAGAAAGTTTTTTTCTTTGGGGAAAAGTTGCATTTTTACGCCTGATTCCTTTGTAATTAATGGATTAATCTTTAGCTCCTCTTACTTCTGCATAAATGGGTATCTGATTGCTTATATATTCAGGGTATATATTCCTCATTTAAAACAGAGAACCTAATCATCCTATTTCCCCTACTTTAGGAGCCTTACTCTCCCAGCTAACCATTCATCACTGGCCTTTAAATTGCTGCAGGCAAGCAGAGAAGGATTTCCTTCTTTGCATTTTCTTAGAATATTTTCACAGAAAATAAAATTAATAGAAGAGTAAAAGACTCCCTGAGAACATTTGTAGCCACGGCAATTTAGAAATGTTATTGAATTGGTATTTTTTTTAAGCACAAAATAAAAGAAAGAAAAAGATTAGGCTAAAGAAGCCTGCAGTTTTTTACTCTTTAAAAATTTTTTTGAAGGGGTGAGGTAATTGTGTTTATTTACTTTTACTTATTTGTTTTTTAACAGAGGTACTAGGGATTGAACCCAGGACCTCATACATGCTAAGTGTGCACTCTACCACTGAGGTATTGCTCCCCCACTAGAAACCTGCAGTTTTGATTTTTAAAATATTTTTGTGATGATCAAGAAAAACCTAAGGTTCAGGTTGCCAACCATACAGGTTCAGAACCTACAACTAAGCAGGTATTGGCATTCTTTGTTTCACACACAGGCACACTCACGTGCACACACACAACTTAGGTTCTCTTTTCTCTCCAACGGACATTCCCTGTACTTAAAGTCAGTCTTGACCTATCTTGCCCCTTTGAGACCCACGCGAGAGACAGTGTAAAGAGCTGAGGTTTTGACAGTAAACAAATACAAGTTTGGATTCTGGCTCTGCCACTCAGCTATGTGACATGTAAGCTACATAGGCTTTTTTAAACTCTGCTTCTCTGAAGTTCCAGATACTTGCCACCCCTTGTTGTGAGAGAATGACACATGCTTCCTGTGGCTTGTGGCTCGTGGTGTAGTCTCCCCAAGAAAGGACTTGACTTCCAGCCATCATGTCCCCCTTGTCCATGTGTCTTACTTTAGCCAATATAATGTGAACAGAGGTCTTAAGAGCCATTTTGTGGTTCCACTACTGATCTTTTCCTCTGCCTCAAGCTTAGTATGTCCCAGGTAGGCATTGTTCCTTCAGCTTTGGTCTGAAACACAGAAGACCAGCACAGACACAGTGGATCCACAATGGAGACTGGAATGTGAGAAGGGAACACACCCTTATTGGTGTCAGCCACTAAGACCACACAGTACCTTAGCCTAAGCTGATTGCTACATTTCCTTATCTATAAGATGGGGATAATATTATCCATTCTGCAAAGCTAATGTAAGACAAAGTGGGATAATGTATATAAAAACTCAGCAGTTGATAGTCAATGAACAGCTTGAAGATGGAGTTGAGAAGTTTAGGGGACTAGAAAGAGGGAATTTCTGGAGCGTCATCATAGAAACAATTTTAATTTATGCCGACATACACAACAAAATTTGATATGATTCTATTATCTTGTACAATGACACATCTAGTAATGCACATTCAAATTATCAGGTTTATGATAGAATGGAGTAGGCACTGCACGTAAGGAGAATGCCTTAGAATTTTTCACCCTACTCTCCATCACTGGCATTAGAAGCAGAGTGGTTCGAATGTACTCACTTTCCTTTTGTCTTTTTTTTTCAGTCCACTCTAGTGGTTCTCACAGTGTACTCTGTATAAGAATGTCTGTGTATAATATATGCATGTTTACTATAGCTTAGGGGCAAGTTAATGGGTTTTTAACGGAAAATTTTCAATAACTTTACTGAGGTAAAATGGCCATGCGATAAACTGCAGATATTTTAAAAGTTCAGTTTGAAAAGTTTTAATCTAAATACACACCCCTGAAACCATAATCACAATCAAGGTCATGAATGTGTCCATTACTTTAGAAGTTTGCTTGTGTCCCTTGTAATCTCACCCCCCTGAATTCCTCCTTGCTGGCCCTTCCATCCGTAGATGACCACTGACCTGCTTTCTGAGCTATAAATTAGTTTGCTTTTTCTGAGCTTTATATAAATGGAATCATACAGCGTGTACTCTTTGTTTGGCTTCTTTCATTCACTGTAATTATTTTGAGATGAACATTTGGGTTGTTCCCAGTTTGGGGCTATAGCAAATAAAGCTGCTTTGAACATTCATGTACGTGTCTTTGTGTAGACATATGTTTTTATTTATCTTGGGTAAATACCTAGGAGTGGAATGGCTAGATCATATTATAAGTTTATATTTAACTTTTTAAGAATCTGCCAAACTGTTTTCCAAAGTGGTTGACCATTATGCATTCCACTAGCACTATATGTGAGTGCCAGTTTTTCTACAACCTTGTCAACACTTGGTATGGCCAGTCTCTGTAAGTACAGCCATTCTGTGAGGTACGTATCTTCCTGTGGTTTTAATTTGCGTTTCTCTAATAACCCACAGTGTTTAGCATCTTTCCATTTGCTTGTTTGTTACCTACATATTTTCTCTGGAGAAGTGATTGTTCATTTTTTTTCCATTTTTATTGTTTTTTTTTAAATTGCATTTTGAAAGTTCTTTTTATTTTTTCAATACAAGTCTTTTATCAGAAATATGCTTTGCAGATTTTTCCACCTATCAGTGGCTTGTCTTTTCATACTCTTAAGAATGTCATTTGGAGAGCAGAAGTTTTTATTTTTGATAAAGTATACTTTATCATTTTTTTCTTTCGTGGTTATACTTTAGTGTCTAAACAATTGGTTCCTAACCCAAAATCATACAGGTTTTCTCTTACATTCTCTTCTAGAAGTTCTATAGTTTTAGGGTTTACATTTAGTTCTGTGATCCATCTTGAGTTAATTTTTACTATAGTGTGAATTAGGGATTCAAAGTTTATGCTTTTGCATATGGATATTCATTGTTTCTGCCACTATTTGTTGGAAAGACTAACCTTTCTTCACCTTTGCAGCTTTGTTGAAAGTCAATTGTCCATGCCTTGGCTATTGTGGATAATGCTGCAGTGAACATCAGAGTGCAGATATTTCTTCGAGATAATGATTTTGTTTCCTTCGGGTATATACCCGGAAGTGAGATTGTTAGATCATGTAATAGTTCTACTTTTTATTTCTTGAGAAACCTCCCTACTGCTATCCATAGTGGCTGTACCAGTTTATATTTCTACCAACAAGGTTCTTTTTCCTGCACATTCTTGCCAGCATTTGTTTCCTCCTGTCTTTTTGATGATAATCCTAATAGGTGTGAGGCGATGTCTCACTGTGGTTTTGATTTGCATTCCCCTAATGATTAGGGGTTTTTCATGTATTGTTGGCCTTTTGTATATCTTCTTTCCAAAAATGTCTATTCAGGTCCTTTGCCTGTTTCTTAATTGGGTTATTTGTGTTTTTTTTTTTTTTTTTTTTTGCCATCGAGTTGTATGAGTTCCTTGTGTTTTTTGGATATTGACCCTTTATCAGATATGTGGTTTTATATATTTTCTCATATTCATATTAGGTTGCCTTTTCATTTGTTACTGAACCACACTTGGGTCTGTTCACCTGCACACAGTAAAGCCAATCTATTGACACCAGCTTGTGGTAAAGGAAGGTGCAACGTTTATTGTAAGGCGTCATATAGGTAGTCCAGGATAGCTAGTGCTCAAAAAGCTGGAACTCCTCAGTGGGTTTCAGGAAAGCATTTTTAAAGGGCAGGTGAGGGATGCAGGTCCAAGGTTATGTGATCAGCTTGTGCACAATTCTCTGATTGGTTGATGGTGAGGTAACAGGGCAGTGTCACAGGGGTTAACATCATCAGTTCTTAGGCTCCAGGAGGCCTGGGGGCTATGTGGTCATGGTCATCAAGTTAACATCTTCCATTTGGTGGGGTTTTCACATCTGTAAAACAACTCAGGAAATGTGCATCAGATACTCATCTAGGTACTTCAGGGAAGAGCTAAAGCAGAGGATTGGTGGGGGGGATCTGTCCTAGGAAGGCCCCATAGGGTCCCGCTTAGTTGTAGTTTTGTTGATGGTTTCCTTTGCTGTGTGAAAGCTTTTTAGTTTGATGTAGTCCCACTTACTTATTTTTGCTTTTGTTGTCCTTGCTTTAAGTGCCAATTTAATAAAATCATTGCCAAGGCCAATGTCCAAGAGGACTTTACATCCTATAAAGGAAATGTGGTGTATATATATGCAATGGAATATTATTGAGCCTTAAAAAGGAGGAAATCTTGCCATTTGGAGCAGCATGGGTGAACCTGGAGGGCTAGAATATCTAGTGCAGTGTTGAACAGAAGTGATGAGGGTGAATATCTTTGTCTTGGTCCTGTTCTTAGGAGGAAAACATCCAGTCTTTCAAAATTTAGTATAATGATAGCTGTAGTTGTTTCATGGATATCCTTTATCAGGTTGAGGAAATTCCCTTCTATCCGTATTTTACTGAGAGTTTTTATCAGAAATAAATGCTTGATCTGGTCAAATGCTTTTTCTGCATTAGTTTGGATGTCACATGATTTTAACAGGTATATGTATATGAACAGTTGTAAATTATCCTGATTGATTTTTGACTGTTTAATCAACCTTATATTCATAGGAAAACTCCACTTTGTTGTGACATGCTTAATTTTTTTAATGTATTGTCAGATTTGGTTTGCTAAGGTATTATTTAACTGTTGGCATCTATATTCATGAGGGATATTCAGCTCTAGTTTGGCTTTTTTGTTTTTGTTTTAGTTTTTGTAATGCTTTCTGTTTTGGTTTCAGAGTAACACTAGCCTCACATAGTGATTTAGGGAGTAGTCCATTCTCTTCAGTTTTCTCAAAGAGGTAATGTGAAATTGGGATGAATTCTCCCTTACGTGTTTGGTAGACTTCACCAGAGAAGACATTTGGGCCTGGAGGTTTTCTTGTATGAAGATTTTTACCTGAAAATTCAGTTTCCTAAGTAGGGATGAGGTAATTCCTCTTATCTATTTCTCTTCTTTTTGAGAGAACCTAGGTAGCTTGTATCTCTCAAAAAATTTGTTGATCAAAAGTTGTTGTATTTATTTGCATGAGATTGTTCATAATACTTTCTTATTTATTTATTTATTTATTTATTTATTTATTTATTTATTTATTTATTTATTTATAGCATATGTAGAATCTTTGGTGATGCTCTCTCTCTAATTTCTGATATTGATAATTTTGTCTTCTTTTTTCCCTGAGCAGTCTGACTAGAGGTTTATTGCTTTTTATTGATCCTCTCAAAGACCCAGTTATCGTTTCATTGGTATCTAGTCTGGCTGGTGGGAACAGGGTCTATTCCCCGTCCTGTGTGAGTTTCTGGAACTGTTCTCTCTTATTCTCAGAGATGGTTCTGTCCCTGGCTGTGGGTGGTTTCTTCACATGCTCCGACTGATCTAAACTCTCCTGAATATTCAAGAACGAACTTCTGCAGGTCACTAGTGTTCTTTTTCTGTGCATTTCACTTCTCTCCAGTACTCTGTCTCAAAACTACACCCTCTTGGTTTCTTTAGACACTCAGCTTCATGCCTTCACCTCAGGGAGTCTGCCAAGCTCCAACTGGATTCCCTCCTTCCCATAACACAGTCTAGAAACCTCTCTTGAGGCTATAAGCTGGGCAGTTATAAGGATCACTTCATTTGTTTCCCATCCTCAGGGATTACTTCTTTCCTTTGCCTGATGGCCAGGGTCCTAAAATTCATTGCTTCAAATATGTTGTCTGGTTTTGAGATTGTTTCAGACAGGAGGGTAAATCTGATCCTTGTTACTCCATTTTGAAAGTTCCTCTTCCAAGATGGCAGATGTCTCTTAAAGCTAATTTTGATTATGCGATTTTTCACTTCATTAAATTAAATCTGGAAAAGTTAATTGATTTGACTAAGGTTTTGCTGCTAGTAAATAAAGCTTAGCTAGGAATAGCGAGGCCTAGAACTCACAACTCAGTCTTTATTTTCATGTAGCAGTCAATCCTTAACCAGCTTTAGTGTAAAAATTTTTTCATATAGTCACATGTATGTTTGGGCACATATGCACAACCATACTGATTTTTGATGCATGATAACTTAATTTCAAGTAATTCACACATATTCCATTAAAAAATAGTGCAATAAAATGATTTTTTTCAAAGAAGATCTATTCCTGTCTAACATTCCTACTGTTACTTTGGTGTAAATTTACCATTACCTAGAGTTATAGCACTAACAGATCTAATTTTATGGAGTTTTCCAACACTGAACATACAAAACTGTCAGCTGTCAGTTGGGAGCTATAGGTTTATTTTGAATCAAGTATATCTTGGAAAGTGAAAACTTAGATCTGTATACTGTGATTTTTATGCAAAAAAATGCTTAAATTAACACATAGGGAGATTTAATTTTATTTACATATTTTAACATTATGAGAAATTATATCTGTTAGATTTGTTGGTGAAACCTATGTTGTAGATTATTCTAAAAGTAGAATTGGCTTATTTTTGCCTGTTATTGGCAAGTACATAATATTAATTTCTTCCACCTGGGAAAAGCTGAGCTGAATGAAATGGATTATAGGAGAGTTTCTAGCAAGTGATATATATATACTCAAAATATATTTACTGAATGAATGAATACGTGCATGCTTCTTCAAGCTCCTGAGCATACTTTTTATTCTTTCATTCTTAATTGTACAGATATTCACTAAGTGCTCGTTAAGTACCAGGCACTGCAGAAGACACAAAGATGAGTATATTTTAATTGCTGCACTGAACGAGCTGATGGTCTAGCATATGGCACTAGCTGGGAGGCACATGCTATAGAATACTAGGTGCTGTGTGTAGGGTTAATGCCATAAAAGGATACAGAGAAACTTCTGTAGGGACTGGGCACCTCAAAATCATAAAGCAGTCACCTCCACTTGGGAGAAATTGGGAAAATAGACAAGGCATTTGAGATGGATTTGGGAATATGGGTAATGTTTTGATGGATGGAAAGAGGCATCAAGGAAATTCCTAGTAGGAGAATAATATATGTGGAGATACTCCACTTATTTGGTAAACAGGGAAACTACAGAAAGAGTTGAGGGGTGGAAACTGGAGTGACAGGGAGGAAGAAGTGGCAGTTATATTGTTAGCAGCCATGAAATGAGTAGGAGAGTATATTTAATGTCATTAGAGAATTGAAAGGCTTCACATAGTTTAGTAGGAATTCAGTGTGTAATCAGAGCTGTGTGTATGAATATAAACTAACATTTAAACATAGAAAAGAAGTGGGCAGGATGAGAGGAGTGGAAGCCAGTTAGGGGGCAAGCAAAATAATTCTCGAAAGGAATGTTGAAATGCAAGATGGGGAAGGTTGCAAAGACATTTCAGAGGTAAAAATCTAAATAATTTGGCAACTGGTTCAGTAGTTGTTAAAGTGAAAAAGAAGAGATTTAGCTGCAAAGAAAGAATTTTACAAATGTACTCAATTTGTTTTTAGCTAATGTTCCCAAATTAGAAAGCACAGAATACTGAATCTAAAGAGAAGTATGTGTTGAGAACATAGTAACCTGAATGTAAACCATGTCAATATCTGTGCACAGAAACTGAGACCAGAGAAGTTAAGCCAACACAAGATAAATATAGTTTTGAAAAGTACTCACTTCTCTAATGACTTGGAAGTTCTGAGCTTACATGTCTGGTGGAGTAATCAAAGTATTAATGGAATCTGGAAATCCAAGGAGTAGGCTAACTAACTGATAATTACCAATCATGTTTTTCAACTCTGAATGCGCTTGGACTACCAAAGCAAAACAAAACAAACAAACAAAAAACCCCAAACAACGTCTTTCTTCTTTTCCTTCTTCAAGAATAAAATGATATTCAAACTACCAGGTCAAAGACATGAAAGGGGGTTGCAGATGTTTGTAGCAAATCTAATATAAAAAAGTTTAAAGAACAGATTATGTTTCAAAAGGCCACATTTAAGTCTAGGGATTGCAAGTTCCCAATAAAACTATTCAAACACCTAGACGTTTCCAGAATTAGCAATGAGCTCACAGGCATTTGCCACTGATGCTGAAACACTTTTTAATTCCAGTAATCACTTGTCTCTTACTCATTTTTGAAGATTGCATAGACACAGTACTTTTCTCATGCTGTTTGTGAACCCTCTTTGTCTTTCCGAATTATTCCTGATTTCAAATGTTTCATCCCTTACCCAATCATCATCATCTTTCACCAGTTTCAATTATTCTGTGATCTTGAATGTTATTTTTAATAAAACATATATCTCTTCTTACTAACACTTTTATTATTTCCACTGAGTTTTCATATATCAGGATTTATGTTCATAAAGCGTGACAACAGCAAACACACCGTCTACTAGCAAGTACTGTGACAGGTGACACTAAATGAATGTTCACAACTGCTACGGTCCTCCGTTGTTTGGATGCAGAAATGAAACAACTTTTGCTTTGCTTATAAGAGGCAGTAGGTTGAGAAGTTCATGAGGACAGGAGATTTGTATATTCTGTGGCCTCAGGCCTTCTGTCTGCTGAGAACATACTGAAAATGAGTCAGTCTTTCCCTGCAGGTGAGCCATGGTGATGTAAACTAAGGAGTTTGAACCTTTCCTTTCTCTGCTAAGCGAAGAGGCAGGCTCAGTGTGATGAATACTTCATCAGTGTCTGGACAGTATCTGAGTTCCCCTATATGAGAAAATCACAAGAAACATTTATGAAAGGATTCTTATTAGTGAACTTCTCGTTGAGAAAATGCACCCAGCTTACAGCTCACCAGCCTCAGGAAATCTCAGGACTTGGGACTTTTGCCAGGCTCCAAGGGGTGGGAGGGTAGGGGGAAGGGGATGCCACGTGAGGGTGAGGTGGGGACTTTCTTCTCATCTCACCAAGTCTCTGCTGGGACCGACTGCTGCTGTCACAACACTTTTCCTTCCCAGGGAACGAAGTATCTCAATATTCTCTTTGATTGATCTTCCTCTTTGTAAATTTCTATCATTATTTCCCCTCACTACCTCAGTGTTACTTTTTGAAAAATTGCACTGGTGTCTGATGGGCAAAGGAAGGGAGAGCTTACAGGGAACTTCTGGGTCTTAAAAGGCATCAGTTAGAAATCTAGAGATTAAATGACAACAATAACAGGCAAGTTGTGAGGCTGGAAACTGAACTAAAAAAATACAGGAGAGTAGTTTGCTTAAAATATGGTATTGATTAATTATCCTTTGTTCCAGAAAGCAAAATTTTACAAAATTACTTTCATATTTGGAACAATGCAAATTGCACTTTTTGACTCTAATTTGAAAAGGTAATTGCACCCCAATATTTGTAGTAGCCTATTTACAATAGCCAAGACATGGAAGCAACCTAAATGTCCATTGACAGATGATTGGATAAAGTTGTGGTGTATATATATATATATTTTTATATATTTGTATTTATACACACACACACACACACACACACACACACACACACACACAATGGAATACTACTCAGCCATAAAAAATAATTAAGTAATGCCATTTGCAGCAACATGGATGGACCTGGAGATTGCCATGCTAAGTGAAATAAGCCAGAAAGAGAAAGAAAAATACCATATTATATCACTTATTTGTGGAATCTGAAAAAATAAGACAAATGAACTTATTTATAAAACAGAAACAGACTCACAGACATAGAAAACAAACTTATGGTTACCAGGGGAAATGTGGAGGGGTAGAGGGAGGGATAAATTGTGAGTTCAGGATTTTCAGATACTAAAAACTATATATATAAAATAGATAAGTAGCAAAGTCCTACTGTATAGCACAGGGAACTATATTCAATACCTTGTAATAGCCTATAATGAAAAAGAATATGAAAAGGAATATATATATAAAACATGTATAACTGAATCATTATGCTGTACACTAGAATTAGCACAACATTTAGACCTACTATACCTCAATAAAAAATTTAATAGAAAATAAAGTTAAAAAGTAAGTTGCATTTTCCAAGTCCAGTATTAATATTGGTTTGAGAGAATTGGGTGAGACTCAATATTTAATCAGATTTCATTTTCCCTGTAAGGTGAAGAGGAAAATTGAGAAAATACCTCTTCTCTAAACACTCATGTTTATTAATACAGAAAATGAAAAAGACCAATAGGGAAACCTACGTAAAAATAAAAACTCATGTAGATAACTATGACTCCATTTCCTAAATCATATATATTGGGAAACATGTAAGCAACAGCTTGCCCTTTAACAATGGCTAGTATCTTTAAGTCAAAGAGTTACTTGTGGCTGTGGCATTGTTTTATGTTAAGACTTGTGGTTTTTTATTTTTTGTTTTTTTGATTTTTAGGGTTAAGTGATTAGTAACCACATGTTCAGGATTTTGTGGAACTGTCTTGATTTAAAAAAGGGAGCCTCAACAGGGTGATTTTGACCTCATACAGGGGACAACGTCTAGAACATTCTGATGGTTGCAATTTGGAGATGGGTGGGTTGGTCCTACTGGCATCTTGTGGGTGGAGAGGCAGGAGGTGCCGATAGATGTACTACAATGCACAGGACAGCCCTCTCCAACAAAGAATTACCCAGGCCCAAATGTTAGTAATAGTCTGGTTGAAAAACCTTGATTTCAAATATTGTATCTCATTGTGTTTCTGCATACTTCTTAGCTCATGTAGTCTGGTAGTCCTAATTTGGAGTTCAGTAAGTATAATTTAGTCATTTAATTCTATAGTAGGTTCCATTTAGATCAGGTTTTGCAACAAAAGTACTTAACAATTCTACATGTAAGGAATGAATATTTTTGTCTAATATGTAATACATAAATATATATTTTTTATTTTATTTCAGCTATGTGTTAACATCTTAATACAGTTTGTACAGGCTCATTAGGCCAGTTATCCATGAAAAACACGTTCTAAACTGACAACAAAATGCTTCTGCAAACATAGGTTGGAACAGCAAGTTAATAGTTTTCATGACAAGGAAATCTCAAAAATTTAAATCAAGAATTGTAAGCTTTGAAATACGACTTTGTTTCAACAGCATTTTATTCACTCCGGCTTTCCCAAGTGTATAGAATAAGTACTGACATTCTTAAACCTGGACTGAAGGTGAATGTTTTACCCAGTGGTTGCAGAATGACTGAACATACTGTTCCTCCTTCCCAGGCCCTCCTGTTTTACAAAGAGGCCATTTTGGGTGTGCACGTACCTGGTGGTGGGAGTGCAGCTGGGACCTCTGAGTGGGTGTGAATAATCTTTCTGTGGGTTGAGTTGTACCCAAGAACAAAGTAAGACCTGAGCCTCCGAATGCAGCCTCTGTACTCTCCTTTAAAGAGTTTTATTTATCTTTAGGTTAAGTAACATTCTAGAGTATCTAAGCAGAGTCCCCGAGGTACATCGTGTAGTAGGACAGACTGCACAGAAGTGAAGCTTGTGTTGGGCATGTTGTG
Organism: Camelus dromedarius; assembly: GCF_036321535.1. Lineage (NCBI taxonomy): Eukaryota > Metazoa > Chordata > Mammalia > Artiodactyla > Camelidae > Camelus > Camelus dromedarius. Next base: position 55,946,828 of record NC_087438.1, read on the forward strand.
TGTCTGGTGCTCACTGAATATTCCAGTATCATATGAATTTTCCAAAAAAAACTTAGATGTTCCAGCAGTAAGCTAATGTTTTGAGGGGCCATTGAAGTGTTATGGGTCTGGAAGTATAAATGTAAATTCACATCAAATATAACTGGTCTGTTAAAGGATCAACAGAATTAATATTCACCCCCCCTACCCCCGCCACCTCCTTGGCCTTGTGATCAAAGCTCACTGTGTATTGACATTTAAAAAATGAATGTGACAAAAATTTATTTCTTTACTGTCCTTTCAATTCCTATTTAGGGAGATCTAGTCGTCTAGGGTTGCTGTCTTTTGATTCATGGTGCAACATCCAGACTGCAGTGGTGTGCTCATTTTTTCTATTTATTCAGTCAGTAAGGAGATGAAAATTGATACCCTCAGAAATATCAGATTCACTGCAAAATGCACTCAATCAGGGCTAAAAGGTTTTTGTTATTTTTGGAGAAATAAGGTACATACTATCAAATTTCAAAATATACATATAAAATTTAAAATATAGCACAGGTATTGCTTTTAAGTTCTAGATCATATTATTTTTGAAAATCATTTGAGATATTTTGAGTTTTAACAAAATCGAGCCTTACATATTCACCTGAATAAGCATAAATTAAGTCTCATTTATGATGAGTTTTTTTTAATTGGCCTCCTTAAGAACAGTAGTTTTCAAATCAATCTCATGGTTTTATGGGGTAAGAGAGAATTGCGAGGAGAGAAGAGGGTCTTGAGGACATAGGAGAGTGACAGAAGTAGAATTTCCAATGTTTCTGTGGTCCAATATTTATCCCTTTCTCATTTCCACTACTTTTCCTGGATCCCCTTCCTTCTTGTTTTGCCTTCTTTTGGGTTTATAACTTTCTTTCTGATTTCACAAATTAATAGACACAGAACTGAAATAAACTTTTCTGAGTATATACATTCTTCCTTCATTGCAAGTGTTTAAATATTCAGTGCAAGACACTGTAAGGCCTTGTGGGGACAGGAGATACGTGGGCCGTGGTGCTTGTTCCAAAGAGAGCTCCACACATTTGCACAGTTGGCAGACTAGCAGTGAGAGAGGTGCTACAAGGCAGATTTCCCTTAAAATCCTGCCTTTGCCTATGCGCTGCCCTCCCTTTCGAGTTCAACTTCAGATTTCTACCACGAGAATTACTATTATCCAGGGTTGCAAATTTACCTAAGCCAATTTAGCTGTTTAGCAAATATCAGGGTTTCTGGGTAAATGTCAGGGAGTTAGGGGTAGGTACTGATTTTCTGCCACCATCTCTTTGAATTAATGGCCAGATGGTTAGTTACAACGAAAGCAAATCTGAGACCAAAGTCTGCCAAAGGTTCCTGCATTTATTAGTGAGTTGTCAAAAACACTATCAGAGCCTCTGTTCTCACAGCTTGGGGAAACCTCTATCCTTAAACCCTCTGACTAGTACCGTGCATGAAAAGTTGACTTTAAGGAGGATTTTTTTTCTTACTTTTTATGATTATTAAGATACAATTAAAATACAATCATAAGAGAATTTGTTGCATTTTGATAATTTTCTGTATACTTGTGTAACCGCTGTTATTTATTTATTTGTAAATGAGATGATGTATATTTTCATTCCCTGCTCCCCAGAAGACAGCCCGCTGCTCTTTCCCAGTTCATGCCCTCCCTGAGAACGGCCCGGTCTCCATCTGTGTAAAGCGGATGGTGTGCGTGTAGATTTCGTGTAGGCAGTTGTACTCTAAGACAACTTTGTAGCTGAGTCAAGACAGAATCCCCAGGAGGTAGAGGGATGCTCGGCCCGATGGGCTGGATTCTTCCTTTGCCCTCATACCAGGGATGTGGGTCTGTGACGTCTTTCTAACCAACCACATGTCCTAAATACCAGTCAAGAATGAGGGACTATTTCTTAACTAATTATGCCAGTTAACGTCTTCTGGCATAGATTTGGATAACAGTACGTGAATCAGCTATCTTGGAGAGTATATTAAAGTTTTTGCACCTACATTATATGCTAGATTGATAGAGGAAATTGTCTTCCAACAATCTTGCTCCTGCCTTTACCTCCTTTCCTGAGTGAGTCCCACTCACCCTTAAATGCACAAGTCCACAGCCCTTTGTCCACCATCATAGCAGGGTTTATTGTGGCTTCCTTTTCCCATAGTTCTTTGTATGAACCTTGATTGTAGCACATATAAACAGCGAATTTACCACACAATGTGCTCTGTCTTTCTTGGCATGTAGATTTTCTCTTCAGAAATCATATCTCAGACATCTCTGCATTTTCTATGTAAATCACTGTGTCCTCCAGCAGAGAGTGCTCAATAAATATTTGTTACACTGATCCAAGGACGGGTGGATGAATAGTTAAAATACTCTTGTGTTTCCTGGGGCTTTTTCACAGAGTGGTTTATAAAGAATTCATGACGCTGTCTAGTTGTTGGGAATAGAATATTTTCATTGGGGGGATTTCAACCACAAAGGCACTCTGGGTGGGTGGTCCAGAATGACGCTGCCTGATGCGGAAATGTACCTCCCTAAGGCACTAAAAAGAAATGGAGGATGATGAACTCTATAAAAATAGATTTCTCTTCTTTCCCAACTTCACTGAGGATTTACATTGCTTCCTCACCATGCCAGTTCTGTCTTTCCTCCCTGAGTCTTTATATGAGGTTTATTATATTATAGGAGGATATGAGGTTAATCACGTCAGTGAACCAGCTAGAAAACTTTGCAAGATTTATAAGACTTTAATCAGAAATATTGAGATGATTGGCTTAGATGGAAAAGATTCCTGGAAAACACTGATTTGGATACCCATGGCCATCTTCACCCTAGTTATGACTTTTGCTTTTTGAAATGATAGATAAAGTCTTCCTCTGAATAGAAAAGCTTATGTGCTAACATATCTTACTGGGGGAAAAAAAACCCAGCCTAAATTTGATTTGCTTTATGATGTATCAGAAAACATTAAAATTCTCAGTACCTATTGCAAGTTATCAATTAATTGATCCTAACTTGGCATAATCAAAATTAATTCTTTCTTAATTTCACATATAGGACATGTGCTCCTCTGTAACTAGAGAGGAAATTTTTAGTGCCTAATAGATTCTTAGCACTAATTAGGGTTATACAATTATAGCTCAGTGAACTAAAGAAGAATGCTACTGAGAAAATTAGCGTACCACTTAGAGTTTTAAATATGAAATGGAGAAATGCCTTTATCCAAAGAACACACGTCTTTTACCTCTCCTTCTCACTCAAGGAAGTACTCTATCTCTAGCTACATACTCCTTTCTGCCTTATCTTTCAGTCTCATCACTCTCTCCTTCTGCCCTGGGCTCCTTTGAATGATTTTCAACCCACAAGCCAGTGTGATTCTGTTAAACTGCAAATCAAATTATGTTACTCCTTCACTGAAAACTTTGTAGTAACTTTCCATCTCAGTCATCCCTAAAGTCTATCACTATCACTTTATCCAAGGCTGTAAGAAAACCAGACCTCCTCGCTCTGGAACAAGAGACTGTATCTTCCAAGCCTCTTCCCTATATAAACATCCTTGAGAAAATAGCCCAGAACAAAGGTGGTCAGTTCCGCTGACCACAAGATGTATGGGACTGTGAGAGACTCATGGAAAACTATTTCTGAGCAACTGTGCCCTGCCCTCCACTGGTGTATCTCCAGCACCTAGAAGAGCACCTAATAATAGATACTTAACACATAGGCTGTTGAGCAAATGAATGAATGGCTTGTCCCTCACCAGAAGTTATAAAGGAAGCTAGCTGATAAAACCATCCTTCAGTTCAGTTGATGTGGGTATGAGATAGGCTTTAGCCTCAGTGAAAGGTATTTGACCACCGATTCCATCTCCTACTGCTTAGAATGCTGTCAGGCTCATGGTAGGCCCTCTGTAAATATTTGTTAGATATCTATGATTTACTGTCAGGAATTGGATCGTGTGATTACAGTAGTTGAGAAGGCAAAGATGTGCAATTAGCAGGCTGGAGACCCAGGAGAGCTGATATGTAAGTTCCAGTGCAAGTCCAAGGGCCTAAGAACCAGGAGGGCTAGTAGTGTAAGTTCCAATCTGAGTTTGGAGGCTGGAGAGGACCCATCTCCCAGCTAAAAGACAGTTAGAGAGACAGAGTTCTTTCTTACTCAGCTTTTTATTCTATTCAAGCCTTCAGTGGATTAGATGAGGCCCACCCACATTGGAAAGAGCAATCTGTGCTCAAGTTGCTTAGAACAGAAAGGGAGGGTCAAAGGTCCAGAGATGGGGTAGTTTGTAGGGTTATTTTGGGGCCAGAAAGTAACCAGGCTGAAGAGAGACTGGGGTGGGGCAGGAAAAATGCCTTGGGGCTCCATACCCAGTCTGAGATACGGAAGCCTACTGTGACCCTCGTGGAAACTTCTGTGTTCTTTCCTTCTGCTAACCCAGGGAGAGCCCTGAGAAGAAGGAGACTTCCTCTCTCAGTTTCTTCTTTGCCCTGGAGAGTTTTAAACAGAAGCCCCATCTCTCCAGCCAATGACACTTTCTGTGTGACACCAAGTGCCTCAAACTGGAATGGTGAAGGGGGACAAGGGTCACTCTATTGAGTGAGGGTGGAAACCAAATCAGTCTATGGATATAGTCCTAACTATATGTATGTCACACAAAAAGACCTAACTAGAAATGTGGTAAAAAGTTTTATGTTCAGAAGTTAAAACCTTATTTGAAAAACTTCTCATCTTATCCAGAAACACCCTCACAGACATCCTCAGGAATGATGTTTTAACCAAGTGTCTGAGAGTGGGGCTCAAAGATGGCAAGTTGTGGTACCTTGGGAGTGAAAGAAGAGAGATTGTCCCCACAAACCTGGAGCATTGTGGAGCCTATATCTAGTTAAGTTTGGAGAAAAATGGACGAAGACAATAGAGACCCTCCCAGGTCCAGCCAAACTGACGTGTCGAACTAACCATCACCATTGCTCTAGTCCCTCCAATTCATAACAGGCACAGATAAGTGAATAACAGGGTTCCGAGGATCTGGTGTGTTCAGACCATTGTGTTCAGGGTCATCTTTACCACACACAAAACTTAGATGATCCCAAGTAGCAGAGGGTTAGTCCTTCTTAGCAGATCATGGCTGTTGATGGAGAGATGAACAAGTTCACACTAAACTAGCTGAAAATTATGAATTCAGAAATTAGGTGGATGACAAAACAATCATCTTTCAAAGGTAGAAAGGATGCCATAAAGATAACCTTGATGCATTTGATCATCCATGGCGTTGAGATAGAGAAATAGAAGCATTGTCCGCTGGAAAAAGAAATCGCCTTGATTGGTTTTCATTAGATATCTGAAACATTGGGAAGTTCTGAGTTAACGGGACCTGAAACAGGCAAGTTCTGGAAAGTTGGGAGCAAAAGAAGGGAGATTGTCTCCACGGAATTGGAGCGTATGTCTGGGTCTGGAGAAGAATGGACAAAGACAGCATGTGGACCAACCACCAGTGTGACCGATAGCACAGCTCAGGCATAATCCAGCTGTCATCTTGATTTGCTCATGTAAAACGTCATGAAATCTGTTTTCTTTCTAACATCTCCTTTTTCATCTCTTTTTTTTTTTAAATCAAGGACAAATGAAATTTTTAACTCCCCAGATATCTCCCTCATAACTGCATCTTATTTTACTTGTTTTCCTTGAACTTACAGACATAGAGTATTTTATTTAAGACTCTTTTAAAATAGTTTTTCAAAATTAAAATATCATTGATAAATAGTTCTTTTAAAGAAGATGCTATTCAGTATTTGATTTCTTCCCCATATAATACAGTAGTGCCAAAAAATAAATCAGAGTGAAGCTCTAAGTAAACAAATTATTAGAGCTGTTTACTTTGTAAAATTAAAGTGTTTGACAGGTAAATATAAAGTTTCATATGTACAAACTATTTCTTAAAGAATAAATTGTAATTATTATCCAGGTGACTTCTAATCAAAAGTTTTAAAGACAGCCTGTACTGTTGCTTTTTTGTTCTGAAAGAATCAGAATTTCACATGTTGAAAATTACCCAAGGTTTTTTTTCTTTTGGGGACCCCCCCCCCACCACCACCAAATGGCTTTGACTCATCAAAATCTCATAAGACTTCAATTCATTCGAAGCTTTAGCTTCCTTTCTGGTAACTTATTCATTACTTCCTGAGAGTAGCCAATGTCCTAGGTACAAATGACTAGATTTCTAGAAATGGTACCTCAGTGAGTCATCATTTTGGCCTGAAAATCCCATTTCCAGGGGTAGAACATTGTGGATGGTGGCACGCCCATCATGAGACACATGCTAGTAAGCAGCATTTATTTATGCATTAAAATTTTTTTCCTTAAAGTTTTGGATGTAAAACAGAGAAATTGAACCAAATTAGGAGTCATTCAGTGGCCGTGGTCACGTACTGTTTTGTAGAATACGGTTAAGCAAGTACAAACCAGCAGTGCTTCGGGGGTTGGTTCCCTGTGGGGTTACCATCTGGGCTTGGAGGTCAGACCGGAGTTCAGAACTAGTCAAAGCCAGTGACTAAGGATCAAAACTGAAAATCCCAAGAGCCAGGTGGCCTGGATTAGAACTGTGAGTGAGTAGTCATAACTGGGAACCAGTAGAAGTGAATAAGTCAGATAGGGACTCAGAAAGTAAATGTAAGACATTCTGATGAAATCTGGCTAATACAGACTCGCTGGCTGAGTTTACTTAAAAAAAAAATGACTTCATATCATCCTCATGAAATTCAAATAATACCTGTGGGTATACGTTTAAAAATTAAGAGGAGAATTGACACCTTTGTAATATTAAGCCTTTACATCCATGAATATATCTTTCTTTATCCAAGTCTGTTTTTATGTTCTTCATTAAAGTATTACTCCTTCAAAAGTCTTTGCATCTTTTCTTAGCTCTACTCCTGGCTTCATGGTGATTTTGTTGTTTCTATTGTTTTCTACAATGGAAAGGAATTTTTTTTCTATTACATTTTCTAATTGATTATTATGGGTGTATAGGACCTTAATAATTTTGATGTGACCTTGTACCCTGCACACTTTGTGAAGTCTCCTGTTAGTGAAAATTCCACAGTAACCACAGAGGTAGCCAATACATATCATTTTGTTTCTTTATTTCCAATATATTGTATTGGCTAAGATTTACAGTCTAAGAATTATCTACATTTGTATTTTTAAAAGATCATAAATGTTGAATTTTATGAAATGCTTTACTCTTTCTGCATCTATTGTTATGATCATGTGGTTTTCCCTGTCATCTGTTCATGAAAGTAATACTTAATATTTTTCCATTATTGAACTCTTCTTGTATTCCCAGGATAAACAGAATTAGGTCATGATATATTATTTTATATACAACTTTACTCATTTAGATAATGTATTATTTAAGATTTTGGCTTCTATATTTATGTCAGATCAGTCCCTAAATTTGATTTGGTTTTAAAATATGCTTTATAAATATAAATCTGTCTTTTTTCATTCCTAATAATGTTTGTGTTGTATTTGTTTAATTGATTAGTCTTATTTCTATTTGTTTTTTCAGCAAATCAGGTTTTGATTTCATTGGTCATTTTTTTCTGTTTTTTCATTTCACTAGTATGAGTTAGTAATTTTATTATTTTCTTGCTTCAACTTTCTTCAGATTTGTTTTACTTTGCCTAGTTTCTTGAGTGAAATGCTTAACTCATTTAGCTTTTTAGAAAACTCAGTTTCAAAATACTTTCCTTTTCAAATAAATGAATTGTGTACATTTTTCTCTGTAGTACTTGCATTGTCACTTGCTTCTAAGTGTCTCATAATTTCCGTTGTAGTTTCCTCATTATCCCATGAGCTACTTAGTGCATTTTGAGGTTTTAATGTGTGTGTGTGTGTGCACATGTTTTTCCATATATGTTTACTCTTTCTTGTCTTAGCTAGAAAACGAAATCTGAATGATATTAATTATTTGAAATATTTTGAGACGTAAAGTATTCTCTAGTTTCTGTCTTTGGCTGCTAGTTTTGCAGTTGCTTCTACTTATTCTCACAGTCCAGAAGTAGGTCTTAAAATTATGGCTTAAAGCTTCTTCCCTGCAGTGATATTGGAGGATTTGGAAAATCTAGAGACCTATCCTGCAGGTCTCTTGACTTAGGACTTGATCCTAACTGTCTGTGTGTTCGTTGCCTGCGTAAGTCAGCTGCTCCGTGGAAACAGGAACCCTAGGAAATGGTTGGGAGTAGTTTTTTCTTGTTGTTCTTAAGTGTGTTTTATGGGAGGGAAACGCCTTTCCTGTCTGCAACTTTAAGCAGTGGTCACTGACTCACCTGGACCAGTTTTCAGCTACCTGCCATCAGGACCTGAACTCTTGGTAACTACTGCCTGCTCTTAGACACAGGGCTTAGGTGACCCATGACTTTGGGACCTGCTCAGTGCCTTGAGGTTTTTTTTTCCTGTTTCTGATTCAAAGGAAATTTTAGTTTGCTTTTGATCCTACTACCCTGTTTTGGTTTTTCCTTTCTGTATTATATTCCTATGTGTTTGAATCAGAGGTTGTGCATCTGCATCAGAGCATAAACTTCCTGCATGCTATTGACTTAAATGCTTTTATTTTTACAATATTTGGAATTATTTTTGCGTGTGGTGTAAGGTGAACATTAATTCATATTTTTTCCTCTATGAAATGAAACAAAAGTATCTCATTTATTCAGTGATAAATGATACTTCATTTCATCCTGTGAGATTTAAAATACCTTAATTGGTGGCCTCTGGTTGAAATTGGGAACTCAGAGAGCTTTTCTGAGCTTTTTTTTTTTTTTAACTTTAGAAATTAAAGTCATTTTGAAAGGGGCACAGTCTTTATAGTTAGAGTCGACAACCTTCTCTATTGTCTTATGAACCACTTCACCCATTCTATAACTTACCTGGCCCTAAAAGCATCCGAGTGTGCAAATTCTTATGTAAAATGCAGTCCTTTAAGTTTTAAGCTCATGGATGCCATTATTTTTGACTCATTAGTACAAAGAGTTCTTGAAAAATGAATTTCACAGAATATCCTCCCCCTGAATTTGACTTGTATATAGCTTTATTCCTTTCAGATTGCAGGTGGAGTACCTGCAGAGGAAATAGTTAATGAATGGCCAGTGTAAGATTCTGCATAAATACTGTAAGCAGTAAATGATTTTTAAAAGATCACTGAACCTCACTTGGCCTAAACTCCCTCATCAGTTAAAATGTGAGAAATGGATTATCTGACCTTTGAGATTCGTGTAGGAATATGGCTGTGTCTGTATCCTGGATCTGAGTTTAAAAAATAAATAATAAACAGCACTTGGGAGAACCTACCATATGGAGTATAACTGGGTGTGATGCTATGATTAATCCTGTTCTTTTAAAATTTTTGAAAAAACATTAGTGAATTGGAAGACAGGGTGAAGAACGTATTAATTACATGGGCAGATGACGCTATATAAGGCAATACTGCAAACATGAGAGAGGAGAAATGATAGGTGTGACTTATTACATATGCATGACCAAGAGAGAGCAAAGGACTTGCTGACTGATGCACATATTATGTTTGTTATTCTAGCACAAATTTTTCTTAATGAGCCAGATTCTCTCGTTGTTTAAATGGCTCCCTTAATTCTTCCAGGCAGTTGGAGTACCATACCCTGAAGTATCAAAATTGTCTTTGATGTTACCCTAATGTCCCAAATATTACACTTCTCACAGTGTAGTTTAGGCAGTTGAGAAGATCTGACTCAATTTAATGTTCAGCTTTATGTATCAGGGGCTTTTGCATGATACCTTGTTTTCTCCCTGGAGAGTTATATTAATTGCAATGGGAACACCAAAGTGGTAACACAGTTAGCATTATTTATCTCTGCATTAGGCACACGGAGGGGCTGTTTAGCATCATTTTCAGTTTCTAAAGAAATGAAGTTTTATTCCCAGTGTGAATTCCCATTTCTCAGCCAGCTTCTCTGGAGCCTTAATGATCTATTCACCTTCTCAAAGGAACACTAAGTATTAATAACAAAATATCCCAAAGAGACCAACATTTTGTTGACTTCTAGTCTTCTTAATTTTTCAGATTTGCTGATTGTAACATAATCTGGGTTACTTATTCCTTCATATTTGTTGTTGCTGCTACTGTGTTGAACATCAAAGAAATTTCATAACGTTGACTGGAATACTACTACTTTCTGGTGCCCTGAAATGTTTATTTCAGTACTTGTGCTCACAGCTGCTGTAGCTCAAGTTCAAGACTAATACATTATACCGATATCAAATATTTGCCCTTCACATTTCCTTCTCTTCCCCAGGTTTGGTTTTGTTTTAATTTGGGCTGACATGAACTGAAGTTACCCCTTGGGACTTTTTGCTTAGTCTTCTTCTGCCCATACCCCATGAAAAACAAGGAGACAAATTGTTTTCATTTTTAAGTTTTACAGCTACTCACTTATTTAGGGGAACTGAAAGGAAACAGCAAAAGTAACAAATTCAACCACATTTAAATAGACTTCCACACATTTTTATCTGTATTTCTGTATTCTTCTCTTCAAGGATGGAGAGATCTTTTGCATTTCTCTTTTCTTACTTTCCTCCTTGAGTGGCCATCAGCAGTCATCCTTTTTTTCCTCCATATTCACACATTAAACCAGTATTTATTTTACAAACCATTTCTTCTCTCTCATCTGTCTTATTTTGTCAGAATACAAGTAATGCATACTGACTAAATATACTCCTGAGTAATAGGAGTTCTTAAAAATACAAAGAAGATGCAAACCAAAAACAATAAAATGTCACCCGTATTTTTACTACTCTGAGGCACCTACTGCACCATATTGCATTCTTACGTACTGTCTTCTACAAATCTTTTTGCATATATACAGTGTTCACAAGGCTTTGATCAACTTTATTCTCACCTCTGAAGAACAGTGACAGTTGTCCACCAGGGTATGTCTTTGACTCTGAATTTTAAGCACTTGAACTTCATTTCAAAAGCAAAATGATGGCAATCTACAGATTTAATGCAATCCCTATCAAATTACCCAGGACATATTTCACAGAACTAGAACAAATCATAATAAAATTTATGTGGAACCATCAAAGACCTAGAATTGCCAAAGTATTACTGAAGAGAAAGAAAGAAGCTGGAGGAATAACTCTCCCAGAGTTCAGACAATACTATAGAGCTACAGTCATGAAGACAGCATGGTATTGGTACCAAAACAGACATATAGACCAATGGAACAGAATAGAGAGCCTAGAAATGAACCCACAAACTTTTGGTCAACTAATCTTCGGCAAAGGAGGCAAGAATATACAATGGAATAAAGACAGTCTCTTCAGCAAATGGTGTTGGGAAAACTGGACAGCAGCATGTAAAACAATGACGCTAGAACACTCCCTTACACTGTACACAAAAATAAACTCAAAATGGATCAAAGACTTAAACATAAGACAAGATACAATAAACCTCCTAGAGGAAAATATAGGCAGAACATTATCTGACATACATCTCAAAAATTTTCTCCTAGAAGAGATAAAAGCAAGAATAAGCAAATGGGACCTAATGAAACTTACAAGCTTCTTCACAGCAAAGGAAACCATAAGTAAAACAAGAGACAACCTACAGAATGGGAGAAAATTTTTGCAAATGAAACCGACAAAGGCTTGATCTCCAGAATATATAAGCAGCTCATACGACTTAATAAGAAACAACCAAATAACCCAATCCAAAGATGGGCAAAAGACCTGAACAAGCAATTCTCCAAGGAAGACATACAAATGATCAATAAGCACATGAAAAAAATGCTATCACTAATTATCAGAGAAATGCAAATCAAAACTACAATGAGGTATCACCTCACACCAGTCAGAATGGACATCATTCAAAAATCCACAAATGACAAATGCTGGAGAGGCTGTGGACAAAAGGGAACCCTCCTACACTGCTGGTGGGAATGCAGTTTGGTGTAGCCACTATGGAAAATAGTATGGAGATTCCTCAAAAGACTAGGAATAGACTTACCACATGACCCAGGAATCCTGCTCCTGGGCTTATATCCGAAAGGAACCCTACTTCAGGATGACACCTGCACCCCAGTTTTCATAGCAGCACTATTTACAATAGCCAAGACATGGAAACAGCTTAAATGTCCATCAACGGATGGCTGGATAAAGAAGATGTGGTGTATTTATACAGTGGAATACTATTCAGCCATAAAAACTGACAACATAATGCCATTTGCAGCAACATGGATGCTCCTGGAGAATGTCATTCTAAGTGAAGTAAGCCAGAAAGAGAAAGAAAAATACCATATGAGATCTCTCATATGTGGAATCTAAAGAACAAAAACAAAAACAAAAACACAAAGCATAAATATAAAACAGAAATAGACTCATAGACATAACATACAAACTTGTGGTTGCCAAGGGGGTGGAGGGTGGGAAGGGATAGATGGGATTTCAAAATTGTAGACTAGATAAACAAGATTGTACTGTACAGCACAGGGAAATATACACAAGATCTTATGGTAGCTCACAGAGAAAAAAAATGTGACAAAGAATATATGTATGCTCATGTATAACTGAAAAATTGTGCTCGACACTGGAATTTGACGCAACATTGTAAAATGATTATAAATCAATTAAAAAATGTTAAAAAAAAAAAAAAAAAGCAAAATGATGCATTACATCAGTATTTGCTGGAAAAGCTCAACCAAGGCCAGCGTCATCAGGATCGGGCTTCCGAGAGCTGGAAGCTGCAGTAGAGAGGTGTCCCGTCCATGCTTGCCTGTAAGGTAGGAGGCAGAGGGACCAGAGTACGTGGACATGGAATGGCTCAGCCTTCTCCAGCAAGGCTGTGCATCTGAAAGAAAAATAACCACTTGCCAGACGATAAAAATGAATGAAATAGCATTTTCTTTCTTTGACATCAAACATTAACTGGCCATTATATGAACAGCCATATAATTTATAACTCTAAAAAATAATAAGATGGAATCAAGTTGGAAAAGTAATCTTAATTAGGTTAATCTTATGATTTCTCTCCAAAGTATTTCTGAACGTGGTATCCTTTTGCACCCAAAATATATTTCACTTTGCACATATTTGAATCAGGTACAGAATTTCATGAATTGAATCTTTATCTTTTGCCTCAAGTCATGTTTCATATGACTAAAACTCTTAGTTTTACTCTGTCAGCAAAATGTCTCCTGGCATTCTCCTGTGTTCATAGTACTAGGTGAGATCAGAGGACACCAAACGGAAAACAGTGGGCCAGACCTGGCTCACAGTTACCTTTTTTTAGGTCTGAATTAAAAAAAAAAAGTTTTTTTAATAGTTGCCAATATTTAAAAATAGATGGAATGCACATAAATATATGGATTCCTTGCTTCTTCGTAAGTCAAGAGACCAGGCAGTGTTGGGAGTATATTCAACTACAGCAGCAATTGGCTTGGTCAGAGGGTGTTGCTCCCTTAAACGTGGGGTGTGCACCCTCACCTGACATCACCCTGCCAGCTCCGGCTCTTCCACGCCCGGCTGCTTTTCCTCATTAACCTCTGTCTACATTCAGGTCTGAGGCTGCTCCTCTCTGTGTTACTCTGGTTCCCCCTCACCACTTAAGCTCTTCACATGTTGACAGTATAACCTGACCATGCGACTGGTGATTCTTCCCTTCTCAGACTTGTTTCTACTTCTGGGCTGTTCCTTTTGTTGTTGCTGTTTGTTCCCACAGGTTCTTTCCCTGTCTATTTTCAGAGTTGCCTTTTGTCATCTTTTTATATTCCAGGCAGACCGTTTGCAGTTTTCTGTTTTGTATGGTCTTACACCTCACAGAATTCCTTCTGCCTGTGGTGTTTCCTCTTCTCATCCATCCTTGGATGTCACATAGTCACCCTCCAAGCATCAGTACCAATGCTGCATTGTTCTGACACAGCCTGTCCCTCTACCAGCTAAGTTAAGGGTCTCCCCCTTTGTCTGCCAGGGAAACCTTGGGTGCCGTTCTGTTAAAATATGTGTCCTGTTTACAGCTCTAGAGTGCGTTTGTTGATTTGTCTGTAGCCCCTCAGTTTCTCCACCTTCTGACTCATTCCTTGAAGGCCAGCACCATGGCTCATGTAGGTCCACTGTGCTCTTACTCAACAATGTGCTCAGCATACAGAAGGAGTTGAGTAAAGGAATGAGAAGTAAAATATGTGTTTAAAGATAGAGCCAATTTTATAGTTCTCTAGTTGTTTCCTTGAGTTGTGCTTTATTTGATAACTTTCACCAAACTAACACTTTTAACATTTGATGGCATAAGTTTTCTCCCAATCTCTTCTCTCCCTTTCCTTCTTTTCTTCCCTTACTATTTCAGACTGCGAGTGTGCCTGGGCACACACCCCCGCGCACACACACACACGCGCACGTGCACTGCTGCTGCCACTGCTAGTATCACACAGCAGAGTAATAATACTTAATCAGTATTCACTAATTGGGGAGGTTGCAGTAGCACAGAAATAAAGATCTAGAATTTTCAATATAAATATCAGACTTATATGCTACAGTATCTTATAGAGTCTATTAATTTTTTTTTTTTTAATTGCTCCAAAATTAAACAATAAGGAAGAATTTCACGTAGAGCTAGAATGAAAAGAAAAGAATTTCTGAAGGCTCGAAAGACTCTGCTTACTTAGTATGGATCATGTAAATATGGCTGCTTTTTGAAGAGAGGTTAGGAACTTTTAGATAAGCTGGAAGGGAGTTGACCACAGAAATCTTCATGATTACAGTATCACATCTCCTTGCAAACATGGGGCCATGAATACCCTCATCTGTGTGCCTACTGTGGAGCTCTTTGTCTTTATGGGACTTTGCACAGCTGACAGCTAATGCAGGCATTTAAATGCAAAATCTGACACTGATGTTTTCCCCCAAATGACACTTTGATTCATAAATCATATGAATGTCGGTAGCACTATTCATTTATAAAATAATGCAGCTATCACTTAGTAATGCAATTCAAAACATCTTTCTCTTTATTTAGCCATTTCCAACTCCATTACATGTGACTATGTAAAGAATAAAAATTGATTAGACAACGAGTGAAAAGTGGGCAAAAGCATTTCCCAGCATGTTGCCCGCATCGTGGCAAAATGATGGAACCATAGCATTTTATGTCCTATTGAGGAGATGTTTCTTGCTTAGGTGGCCTGTTTCTGATTAAAAGCATCTTTGTAATACTGCATTTTACTTCCATAAAAAGAAAAATATGCTGTGTGCCCAGAAAGAGTCTAGTACTAGCTGCAAAAAAAAAAAAAAAAAAAAAAAGATGTTAATGTGGTGAGACAGACGATCCCTGCTTCCAAAGCTGGTAGGATGGTGGGTTTTGAAAACACAGCAAGTCATGTCTCTTAGCTTCTAATTTCTCAATGGTGGGTCAATGATAAAAGTGGTAGTGATGATAATAATAACAATTGCTAAGATAAGAATAGCTATAATTTTTGAAATGTTTTTTGAATGTGTTATATTACAGATAAATATATTATCTTCTATTAAATATATTATCTGTAATTGTCAAAACAACCTGGAAATGTGGAATTATTGCCCTATTTCACAAATGCGGACTCTGAGACCAAGCCTGGTGAAGTGACTTCCTGAGGTGGGCAGTTAGTGCTGAAGCCCAGACGGCTGCTGTCAACAACTCCTTCTCTCTAGTTGTTGTATCTACATAACTTGGGGGTTATAGTGCCTTTTGTGAAAACTAGGAGGGTCCCATTGACTGTCTTTCTTAATGTGGCTCATGGATCTGTGTCATGGGAGCGCTCTGCTTGCTTCCATAGACTGTTCAGACTTCTAAAAATATATGTTTTCCTATTTAGGATTTTCCTTTGGAATTTTGGGGCACTAATCTGAGTACAGGTCTGCTCTGTCTATTTCAAGAAGGGCAGGGAGGTGGCACATCTGTCTCTCGGGTGGCACTTGGGGAGTGTTTTCCTGGCTGATCAGCCATCATGGGAGAACTCAGGACCAGTCACTGGTGTCCTTGTCCACAGATGCTGACCGAGAAGCAGCTCAGACTAGAATTCAATGAAGAATAGCTTGTCAAAGGACAAGGGAAATTTTTCGCATTTACTTTTCTGATATGTGGTGTTACGTACGGGGTCCTTGCATTCTGAGCAGAAGGCTGCTAATTTCTCATGTGAGCTTTTTCACAAAGTACAAAAGCAGTGAGCAGTGTCCAGCCAGAGGAACACATCTCAGGTGGCTGGTGAATTACACAGCAGGATGGCCTCAGCTGTCCAAGGACTGTTCCAAGGTCATATACATTCTTTATTCATTAATTTCAGATTTTGCCTAACATTTTTATAGGCATAAGGCTTTTCTCCAAGGGGAAAAATTCAATTTTAATGAGAAGAAGAAGAGTCAATTTGAACAGTATTCATTTTATAGAAAAATACAATCCTATATCTATAAAACAGAAAAGAGTAAATGCTAAGATAATGTCTGTGTTCAAAATATATTCACAAGTGTTTTTATACCTCATTTATCAGAACTATTTAAGTCGTATCATTATTTCCTCTTACTAAGATCCTTTGCCTTGTTAGTGGCAGATGGAACCCTATGGACTAAATGTTTTGTTTTAAATGTAACATGAAACTTATTACATAGAACTGCTTTCCTTCTCCTCTTTTGGTTCATTTCTTTCTCTTAATCCTATATGATCCTGATACTGTATTTTCAGTTAGCTGGACTTGGCCAGTATTTTCAGTCAGCTGGACTTGGCCAGTTTTATAGAATAAATGGTATTGAGTTGGACTCTCAGGCTGAAAAGTCAACAGTTGGAAGGAAAGGAAAGGGCTTAAGTAATCATGGTCAACACTAGAAAAGCTTTAGGTTAAATATAGACAAGAAGATCATAAAATAATGGCTATAATTTAAAAATGTTTCTTTCTTTCCAGCCCCACACCCCAGTTTGATGTTTATAAGCATAGTATGGTTTCTGAAGCAACTTCATGAATATATTATAGATGGGCAGAGGAAAATGAATCAGACCTTTTTTCACATTCATATATATATTCATTAGATCAACACGTTCTTCCCTCTGTTTGGCATAATCTGAAAGCGGTAATTTGAAATTATTAACACAGCACAGATGGCCTGCTCTGATCAGTTGGGCCTCTTGACAGTCCATGGACAGACCATGTCTGTTCCACCTCCAAGAGGTTCCTTCTGTTTCTGTCTCTTCACTGTCCACAGTCCTGCCCTCCAGGGTCCAGCGCACGACTCTCTCTCTCTGTCTTCCCTTGCTTCAGAAGAACCGTAGCACCTAATTGCCTGTTGTTTAGTCCTCGGCTATATTGCTCTTCGGTATGAGTCACTCTCTGCAACTAGACTATAGGCTTCTTGAAGTTAGGGACCCTGGCATCTGCATCCCTCAGTGCAAAGCAGAGTGTCAGCTCTCAGTAGGAACTCGTTGATTCAGAGCCTGCTTTCTGCTACTTTATGTTTATTATTTAATTGAGTGAGGTTCCGCAGGGCATAAACTACGCCCTTGAAGCCAAGGCACCCTTGGGAGCTATATTAACTTAAGTCACATGGACCTTATTTATTTACTGTTTCAGTACACTGAGTTGGCTGTATTATCAATCTGGCAGTCTTAAGCATCTGACAGTCTTAAAAGAGGCAATGCTGCTTCTTTGCTCCTCTTGTTTGACTTTCTGGAAGTGGTGGAGAGGGACTGGGGAAGAGGAGTACTTGTCATGTTCTATCAACTAGAATCTGAATTGGAAAACTGAAGAACAAGGATTCCTTTTGTCATATACTTATTTTTCTTTTTTTTAATAATAAAGAAGTACCTTCCCATAGATACAGAAAAGCTGAGTATTTCCATTCGCTTTTAGAGTTAGAGGCAGGGAATGAAAAAGCAAGTGCTTCTATTAAGGTGGTGTTTGGCCAGGTGGATCCTTGGCTCTATTTCCTGCTTTCTTTTTTCGTTTAGAAGGCATCTGGTTTCAGTGTGTCTGAGATGGCATGGATGAGCGTTGGGGGCTTGTTTGGGGGTAAGTCCTCAGGAACTCTCAGCCAAAGTGCATTTCCAATGAAGTATTCTAAATAGTGCTTCCCTGGCCATCAAGTTTTCTGGGAGCTCTTGAGTTGAAGGATCTAGGAGCAATGAGCTCAAAGTAAGAGGAAGAAGGGCAAATTAATCCCTGGACAGAACCACTCCAAAAATAGCCAACCTAAAGAGATATAAACATGTTAGACGTAGCCAGGTTAGTGTTGAAATGCCCATTGTTTGAAGGATGTCTGCATGGAACAAAGGAAGGTCAAATCTGCCTTATGTAAGCAGAAGCTGGGTCCAGCCCAGGAGCTAGGGGCTGCTAGGAGCTTTATGAAGAAACCAGGAGAATGGTTGGTTGGACAAGGCCAGTCCCTGGTTCTAGGAGAAATTTTGGATGAGGAAAGTTGGGTAAAAGATTCACCAGGTAAATCAGATACAAGCGAAGGGATTTGAAGTCTGATGCCCTTACAAGTGCTCTGAAAACTAAATGTACCCTGTACTGTCGGGGTAACTGGCAGACAGGATTCCTGACGCTCTTCCTGGGTTTTGCGAGCTCTCAATCTACTGCCTGACCTGACTCTAATTGCCTCAGGGACCTGCACTCAGCACAACTTTATTTCTGGCCTCAGGGCAGGAAAAGTATTGGCAAGAATTCTTATAAAGACTCCTGAGAAATCAGATCAGTTTGACTTTAACTTGAAATGGCGTTAGGGTGGCCCCAGTCTCTTGGGCCAAACCTGGTTCTTGGGTCTGCCCTAGAGTGAACCCAAACCCTCTGTCTGAATTACTCGTTGGGTCTCCTGGCTTTCAAGACCACAAGGGCCCTCTCTGGGCTAGAACAGACTCCTGGATTAGCCTCAAGCAAAATGTATTTCTCTGGAATCCATCTAGGGTGGAAATAGCCTTCCCAGGTCGGCATCTGTGTGTGGTACAGCATCGCTCAACCCAGAGCATTCTCCTTGTGTGTGACCTCAGAGGGGAGGTGGGGCTAAGGTGGGGGCTGAGGGTAGAGGTTTCTCAGAAATGTCTGTTTCACAAAGCAGCTCTTTTTCTCCACTGAACAACTTTGAGCCTCTTGCTTTCATTTTCCTCAAATATCTATCAGGGCTTTGTAACTTATGAGCAAACAAACTGAAACAGAAAGCCATTTTTTAAGTTAATTTTATGTTTGGTACAGGATTAGAAACTGGGCTCCGTTTGCACAGCAGGTTTACCCTGTAGCACAGAAACGGTGCCTGGTCTTCTGACACATGGCGGTGATATTTGGTCTGAAGGGGATTAAGAATAAGAAAAAGGAAAAAAAAAAGATCAGTTTCTATTTGTAGGTAACTCTCAATGTCCCCTCTCAGAATCTCAATTACTTCTCATTTTCTTTTCCACGTGTCTCATGGCCTTAAGACGTGCTGGAAACACTAACGTCCTACATTCTCATCACCAGCCATGGCTCACAGCACCACTCGCTGACGTTTTACTGCGGTGTCCTGAGCTGCCCAGTCACCTCATGCTAAATTTAGGCTTTAAATAAATAGAGCATTTTAGTTGCAGCGCTACTAGAAAGCAGCTGGAATAAGGATACATGGACGTACTGCTTTTGTATTGCTGGAATGGGAAGCATAATTTTGAAAGTTATTTTTTGTTTTCTTTTTTTATATTCGAAGATACTTTATGGGAAGATAAATGAGTAGAACTCAGGGTAGCAGTGAGAGAACAGCCTCTCAGATAAATGAATTCCTTAGCTAATTTTTTAAAATTAAGCAAATAAGAGAGAGCCAGTCTGAATAAATTAAATGTCTGTCCAGATCTAGACTCTGAGCTAGAAGTCCCAAGGTGACACAGTTGTCATCCTCTCAGCCTCTTTAGAACACTTGGCTATTGAACGTCACATGCCTGGTGTTGATTTGCTAATGATCCATGGGGGTGCATCTTGCCTCCCCACGAGTACCTTGAGGAGAAAGACTGACGTTTGTCTTCCTCATACTCTCTCATAGTACCTGCCATGGGCACACAGTGAAGATGGCATACAGTGAAGCCATCAAGAAATGTTTGCTAAAGGGATATGCCCTTGTTGACCTAAAACAATAAAAACAGCCAGTTATTTTACCAGCAAAAAGGGCTTATTCAGGAACAGTAAAGAATTGCAATTTAGGAAATGTAATCTATGGTGAACCACAGACAAATCCAGAGAACAAAGGAGAGGAATATTCTTTTATAGAGAAAGGGGTGTTGGGAGAAGCTGTTATAAACAGAGTCCATTGGAGGAAACTGGGAGTCCAAAGTGTAGTGGCTTTTCATTGACTGAGTTGTGACAGTCTCTAATTGGCTGGACTGTTGCTGGGCAAAGAGAAATTCTTCCTTCCTCCTGTTGGGCAGAGAAGTAGTAACTTTCTTCCTGTTGTAGTTGCAAAGGTACCTCTCTTTTTTTCAGTCTGCAACTGATCTCAAATGGCAGGATGTGAAAACTCTCCCTTCTGGTCTCCTTACTCTATTTTAAAGGAGATTTCTGTTTATTAATTTTCACATTATGAAATTCACAGTATGAAATTGACATTTTAGAATCAAGGCATACTTAAAAAATAATTTTTGAACATGTACACAGTACAAAATATAAAAGCTGCTACAAAATATAAACTTAAAAGATAAGGTTACTGTTACCTCTATTTCCTAGTCACCCAGTTTTCTTCCGGGAGGGGAACAGAGGCTTCCTGTGTATGTAACTTTCCACAAATACTACATTCATTTACAAACACATACATAGACAAATATATCTGTACATATCAAATTTTAGCAAAGTATGCACACTGTTCTGCAATTGATCATTTTTTTTAATATAACAGTATATCCTGGAGAATTTTCTTTCAACACAGGAAGCTAACACATTCTTTTAAAGAGCTGCATAGGGTATATTCTATGGTTGTCCATTTTCCCAAACTTTTCACTATTATCAATTACACAGCAAGGATATCTTTGTATACATGTCATTTTATAAATGAGTAAGTATAGCTAAAGGATAAATTCCTAGAAATAGAATTGTTGAATAAAGGCATTGACAAATTGCTCTCCACCAACTTTCTTTCCAGCCAACTTACAATGCATGCAGTGATGATTTTTTTGACATGCCTTGTGATACCCAAGTGAAGAAAGTTACATTATTAATGGCAAACGCTTACATAGCACTTAGTCTGTGCCAGGTGTTGGTCTATGTGCTTTACATATATTACCTCAAATAAGACTCACAACAACCTTGTAAGGGAGGTACTTCCATTACTTCCAATGCATAGGTGATATAAGATATTTTGCCTCAGGTCACACATCTGGTGAATAGTAGATGTCATCTAAGCCCAAGCAGTCTAGCTCTAAGAATCAGTAAGCATGATCCTAGGTTGTGCTAATAGTGACAATTAAAAAAAGTACTCTATATGAGATACAAGAATAATTTTTCAAGAAACGTTTAACTGTTGAGTAAGGATTGCATCAGGCTCTATCATCATACCTCCTTGTTGCAGTCTTCCATAGCACCCTGAGTGCCTCCCTAGCAGTCCTTGAAAGTATTCTTTCCTGGTTCACTAGCACATTCTCTAACCTCACTCTGGTCATAATTTGTTGGAATATCATTGCTCATGTAGATGAACCTTGCATTGCTCTGGCCTATCAATTTCCCAGTCTCCTTTCCCTCAGTGACCTTACCTTCCACTTTACCTCACTTCTCTTTCCTGCTATGTAACCAAGATCTACATCTTATCATTATCAATAACTGCATCTCCTTTGTAATGTCACTTTCAAGCATCGTACCATCAGACCAACAATTCCCATTTTCTGACTCACTTCCTCTAATACCCCTACTTCACCAGCTCTAGAATCCCCACTGGGGTCTACATTCTATTGATACTGTGAACAAAAAAAGAACAAAGAACATCACTCATCTCTGAGTTATATAAAGGTTAAATCACAGCCCTTTGCTGTTGCTCACCCACAGTGCACCCTGAAAGGAATTCAGGATGAAAAATAGGATGAGGCACTCTGTGCTTTGGGTAAACAGCCCCTAGATAGTTAGATGTATATCTCAGGAAGAATTACAGTAACTCCAGATTCTCACGTCTTCTCGTATATAGAAAAGCACTAAAGTCATTAACTTAGGTAGTTGTTCTTTGTGATTAGCAGTAATCTTTTACCAAGATGTATGCTTAACCACGTGTGTTTCCTAGCCAAAAAAATCGTATTCATACGGCTCCTCCCCTACCTCTTTGGACCAGTTCCCCAGAGTTGTCTCCTAGGCTATAGTCCTCAGTAAGTCCCTGAAAAAAATATAAACTCATAACTCTTCATGTTGTGTGCTTTTCTTTAAGTTGGCAATACTGCTGTTTTTTTCGCTGTCCACCCCCACACTGGTGCCCTCACTTTTGCCTTACACAGTAGCTTAGATTTCACAGACCATTGCTACAATCAGTTTTGTCTAGATTATTGCATAGCCTCCTGAAAAATCTCTCTGCTTCCTTGCCCCCCTTTTATGTATTCTCAAAGCAGCAAATGACTCTATTAAAATGTAAGTTAGATTAAGGTACTTGTTAGTTTAAAACCCTCCGATGTCTTTGCATTTCACTCAGGACAAAGGCAAAGTATTTTAAATGGTTTATAAGACAGTATGTAGCCTCTCTGGCTATTTCATACTACTCTCCCTTTTTCTCACTCTGCTTATGTTCCATGTTTCCACCCTGAAGCCTTTGTGTTTGCTTTGTGACTTTGCCTGGAACATTTTTCTTCCAGGTATCCACAAATCTCCCTCCGTCACTTCCATGATTCCAAGAAAAAGTATTGCAATTATGATAATTTCAGTCACAAAAGTCAAGTGTGTAAATGTTAACTTGTTCCCCTTTTTTCTTTTTTACACTACTGAGCTCTACATAGGGTATTTCCCTTCATTAACTGAATTTTAATCAAACTTTAATCACTTATTGTTAATCCTTGGTATTGAATTAGAAGTCTCACACTCCTTTTCATGAGTTCCCCCTATTATAAATTCTGGCATAAGAATGGGGATACTTTGTTTCAGAGCAACTGATTTTTGCTTAAAGTATATACTTCCTATTTAATTGTTTGCAACTTTGTTTGTAATAACAAAGAACTGGAAACTGTGTCAATATTCCATAAGTGGAAGATAGTGCTTGGAACATTTATACAATGAAATGCTATGTAGCCATTAAAAAGTAATGAAAATGTATCTGAAAATACTGATTTGGAAAGATTATCAGACTAAGAAAGGAATGTAAGTGAGAAAAAAATATAGGACAGTGGATACAGTGTGGTTCCTGTATATTTTTTCTAGATTTGGTGAATAACAGAGTTCTAGTTAGTACGGTGTGAATAAATGGAAATGCTTTTTAAGGTGTGCATGAGGCACCACCGAAAGCGTTCACTGTGGTAAAAGGGCGGCTAAGGAGGCTCAGTGTTCATTCCATTTCTTTTTTATAGTTTTATTTTAAAACGTGCGTGTTTTTATTTTTTTGTACTTAAATTTTAACTTACATTGAATTATTGGACTGAGTCATTTAGCACAAACTATTTGTTAGTTATTCAGTAAACAACAAATCACTCTTAGACTTTTACTGTGAGCATAGTACCATGCCTGGTGCTGGGGAGGCCATAAAAGGAAAAAAGAAATAATCATTGACCTAACAAAACTTAGAATACAGTAGGGGAAATAAGATACACAGAAACAATTAGAGAAGGGCATAAAACTCCTATAATTTAAGCTAATGTTGATGAAGTGGATGATAGATATTATATAAATTGAAACAAGAAGTTGCCAAGTGTCATCAGGTGAAAGAAGATATAATCTGAATTTGGTGTTGAAAGAAATATAAGGATTAGATTAAGGGGCAGAAATGGAGAAGATAGTCCAAGAAAAAGTAACACGTATCAGGCAGCTTTAGCAGAGTCACAGGTAGCTAACCAGCAAGGTCAAAATGTTTTAGGAAGGTGGATTGTCATCAGCATAAGAACTGATAGAAATGTAGAGACTGGGGTGGAAGTACATTTGAAGACTAACATAAAAGTGAAAGCCTGAGTATTTCAGTCTACAGTGGAAGAATAAAATTTGGATGGAGAGAAAAGGGTGAATCCAAAATCTGCCAGAAAAGGAAAAACACTCATATAGAACTTGGTTGAATGTTAGCACTGCAAAGTAATTTTCAGAACATAAATGTTTCCAAAAAAAGTTTCTACTTTTCTTACTTTGGACACATATTAATGTAAAATATATTGATATAATATCATGTCTATTCAGTTAAGAGCTGAAGCATAGAAAAAAAGTTTTATAAAATGTCTGTTGATGTAATTACTAATAAAGACAGACACAAGTAACTATAAATCTGTTTAATAAAATTGAATGTAAATTCAAAACTCAGGAGATGAAATAAAAATTTAATGCACTAAGAATGACCTAGATGCAAAATTTAGATGTAACAGAAAACACTGAGAAGCTAGGCAGGTTGAATGAAAGAAATAAAAATAAACTGCTGACTCATTTTCTCTTGAGGGACCTGAATGGTTTTATGAAACTCTTAATACAACTTTCAACCCTGACTCCAGACATTGGGAAACAATGTTGTCTCCCTGCTATTTCCCTGGATTGGTTCAACTCTCCAAGATAGTATTAAGAGGAAGGAAATAGAATCCAGGGTCTAGACTGATAAGATTGCCCTGAAACCCTACACAAAGCACCAGAAGACTGAGCATCTACTTTTGCTAAGGGCACGTTTCCTAATAAATAAGGATTCCTTTTAGACAACAATGCCATGGTAACTAGATGAGGCAACTTGAATGTAAAACTACGTGATTAATGACTTAATGTCTATTCCAACCTGGATCAGAAAGAGTAGCAATAAGTCTGCAATGCTCAGGTCTCTTTGATACTTCTTTTTACAGGTGTCACATTCTTCACCTTCATTGACATCATTCTTGGTCTCTATCAGAATTACTCTCCAGACTCCTCCCAGGCCCACCCTCAATGTGGCACTCTCCAGGCCACCTGTGGCCCCACCCCTAATTAGTGTTCACTTCATTTGCATGTAGGTTTTCTTATTATAGTTTACTTTCATAAAGTAGGATTCTTTTGTCAGGTCAATACAATAAAGCTTTGTATTTTATTTATTTTTAATTGAAGCATATTTGATTTACAGTGTTGTGTTAGTTTCTGGTGTACAGCATAGTGATTCAGATATTTATAAATTCTTTTTCATGATAGGTTATTACAAGATATTTAGTATAGTTCCCTGTGCCATACAGTAGGACCTTGTTGTTGTATTTTCACATAGTAGTGTGTAATCTGCTAATTCCAAACTCCTAATTTATCCCCACCCTTCTTTTGCTCTTTGAAAACCATGAATTTGTTTTCTATGTCTGAGTCTATTTCTATTCTGTAAATAAGTTGATTTGTGTCATTTTTTAAGATTCTGTATATAAGTAATATCATATGGTATTTGTCTTTCTCTTTCTGACTTAGTATGATAATCTCTAAGTCAATCCATTTTGCTGCAAATGACATGATTTCATTCTTTTTTATGGCTGAGTAGTATTCCATTGTAAATGCGCACTGCATCTCCAGTCATCTGCTGATGGGCATTTAGGTTGTGTCCACATCTTGGCTATTGTAAATAGTGCTGCTATGAACACTGGGGTGCATATATCTTTTTGAATTAGAGTTTTATCTGGATATATGCCCAGGAGTAGGACTGCTGAATTATATGGCGACTCTAGTTTTAGTTTGTAAAAGGAATCTCCATACTGTTTCCATAGTCGCTGTACCAAATTACATTCCCACCAGCAGTGTAGGAGGGTTCCCTTTTCTCCACACTCTCTCCAGCATTTATCATTTGTGGACTTTTTAATGATGGCCATTCTGACCCATGTGAGGTGATACCTCACTGTAGTTTTGATTTGCATTTCTCAATACAGTAAAGCTTTGATAAGAACCCTTAATGTTATCTGGTCTGATTTCTAATGTATTCTCACTTTCTCTCCTGTGGTAGACTGAATAAGGGCCCCTCAAAAATGTCTATTCCCTAATCCCCAGAACCTGTAAATAGGTTACATTACTTAGCACAAGGACTGTCCAGATGTGATGAGGGTAATGGATTCTGAGATGAGACTATCCCTTTCAGTCTAATCTAATGACATGAGGCTTCAAAAGAGAAGAATCTTTCCCAGCTGAAGTCAGAGAGACACAGTGTGAGGATTCAAGCCAGCATTTCTGACACTGAAGTCTAAGGAAGGGGACTATAAGCCAGGGAATGCAGGTGGCCTCTAGATGCTGAGAACACAGCTCTCACCTGACAGCCAGCAAGGAAACAGAACCTCAGTCCTAGAGCTGTAAGGAACTGAATTCTACCAGCAGTCTGAATAAGCAAGGAAGAAGGTTTCCCCCCAGAGCCTCCCAGAAAGGAACAGAGGCAGTTCCAATACCTTGATATTAGCCTTGTGAGACTCTCAGCGGAGCCTGGAGTCCACTGACTTCTGACCCACAGAAACCGTGAAATTTTAAATTTGCGTTGTGTTAAATGACTCCGTTTCTGGTAATTGTTACAACAGCAGTAGAAAGCTAATACACCTTTGTTGTGTGGTTTAGAGGATGCAAGTCATTCCATGGATTCTACTTGTCTCTGTTCTTGTTCTCTTTTCTTTTACCTCTCAGTGTCTAACTGGTAGGCACGATTCTCTGTCATTTCATAATCTAACTCCTTCAATTACTGCTGGCAAACTCTGATGCTTCTCCTTGTGTACTATATAGCAGATTCTCTTTCTAATCAATGCATCCCACTCAACATAGAAATTAAATAATTTCAAATGTAAAAAAAAAAAACCATGAAGGTAATTTAAAATATGCATATGGTCTAAAACAACAGGAAATATGAAAACAAACAAGAGTCCATATGTCACAAGTTAGGGGGAAAAAAGGAAAATGTTAAGAAAGCATTATAAAAAAGAGAGATATTGTTTAACAAGCAAATGGAAGTAAGACCAAATATTATTGTAATAATAAATGTAAGTAGAAGATTAGACTGTAAAACAAAACCCAAATGACATACTTAAACACAAAAGGATTAGGTATTAAAGTGGGTACAAAAGCATATATAATGCGTTCAAGTCATAAGAAAGCATTGGTTACAGTAATAATATCAGACAATGAGTTGAAAACAATAAGCACAGTGGAATAAAGGTCTTATTTTTATATTTTAAACTACATAATTTATGCAAAAAAATTAAGTGTTATGATTCATCTGTTAAATAGAATTTTATTGAATTATGTTAAGCAAAAGTCATAAATGCAAGGAGGAATTGAAAGAAATAAAAAAATTGAAGATTTAAAAATATGTAGTATTTGACAAAAGAATATAATGATGCACATGCTCTGAATTAAAGAGTAAGATTTATTTAAATATCTTAAAATGTATGCCTTAAAACCGAAATGCAACATTTTTTTAACCACTGCCCATTAATTGGCATGTCAATAAATTCCTGAAAAGAGACATTTTATGGGTCATATTCCGTATGCAAAATGCTTTAGTTATTATCAGAAACTTGCAGTAATAAATTAACATTAAAAATCTAATCACTTAGAAATCTTAAAATAATTTACTTAATATTTAGTATTTATTGGTTCAAAGTAGAAACACAGCTACAGTATAGAATACGTAGGAATCAATAACCATAGGAAGTTATATGCAATCTGGTCAAGGGAGTAACTCAGAGCAAAATTCATAGATTAATAACTATATGACTAAATTTAAAAAGTAGGAAAGAGTTGCATTGATAAAGACCATAAATAAGCAAATGAAAAAGATGGTTAGATATGTTATGCTTTTCTAGAAAAATATAAACTAACAAAATTAATTGAAAGAAGATATGACTAAATCAGAAAAGTTGGAAGCAATTCTTACCAAAAAGTTACCTTTATGAGGAGCTCCTAATACTTTCTAGAAACCAGATTTGTTCTGTTATTACCATAAGTCACAATACCAATCTAAGGAGAGGATGGGGAAAATGTATATATGTAAACACAGTAGATGGTTTCCATCCATGGTTAGTTCTAGTCAGTACGGAGCAGAGTGCTCTCATGAAAATGTGTCTCCAAATAATGCATAATCTCACCATATGAGAAATGATTTGCTTTAAAAGTTCAGCCATCCCTAAACGGTGTGAACCGATGAAGACTTTATACCTAGATGAGTTTGTCAGGTTGCTTCGCTCCACAATAAAGAGAAATGAATCCCAGTGAACTACTAATGGACATTTTGGGAGCACGTCCTTGAACTGGTTTTTACTCCTTCCATGTTTCTTCAGTTCCTCTGCCCCTCATTCCTTCTCCCTGAGTCACTTCCCAACCAGCCTCCCACACTGAAGCTTTTGTTGTGAACTCTGCTTTCTAGAGGACCTGAGCTAAAACATGACAGAGAGATGGTGATGTCCTGAAAGGAAAGATGAGATTGTACTTTACTTGGGTTAAGCTTTTTCTGTGTGTCCTAGAAATGACTGAAGGGTGATAACTTACGGGCCTAATACTATTCCATGTGGAATACCACTACCTTGGGTGGATGGAGTGGGTCACAGGATGGAAAGAATACTCTTCACTATTTCACTTCTTTTATTTTCACTCATTACTATTACATGATGAGACTAATTTGAAAACCCTTTTACACGTCCATAAGTAAATTTTTATCTATAAGAAAACACTCCCAAATTTTACGAATAAATTATACTCAGTGTTATTAATGTGCATGCACTTGACGGGTCTCCAAATATATATAATGCTTTTGAAAGCCTTAGGTTTAGAATGCAAGATTTAAAAAATAAGTTTCAGGAAAGTCAGGGATACAATTAACAAAACCTTTGCATGAAAACCCTTTGGCATTTTTTAAAAAAAATTTAAAAACTTACCATTCAGCAAGAGAAAGTCTATTTAACACCCTCTGTGCTTTCAGAGAAATTAACACTTCAGCAGATGTCAGCGATGCTTTTTTTTTAAGTGATGGCCTTGCTCAAATTCAAGCTTTAGAGCAAATTCTCTAAATGCACATTCATAAAATATTTACGGACTATAATGAATACGTATTGTAGGAAATATCTAAATTACTGGTTTGGGGAGGGGGAGGAAAAATTAAAAACAAGGGGATGAAATAGATGAATGTCTGTGGTTAACATTATTGTCCACTGTTTTTTTCACTCATCGCATTAGAACTTTCTTTACAGCATACCATAAATAGTTCTGTTTCATAATATGTGTGCTACTGCACCGTGGGTGACCAAAAGGAGTTTTTCCTGTTGACTGCTAACTGTCCGTCTTGTTGACAGTGCTGGAAATGAACAGCGATGCGGTACTGAGACATTATCAGTCCTGAGGAGAGTAATCTGCTCAGAATTGAGGGGCTCTATTGCTTTGAGATTGGTCTGGATCTGAATCATTATAAGGTCAGTCCTGAGAGAGAAGCTCCAGAACCTGGGGACGAAAAATAAGCACAAAGCTGGAGATAAATTGAAACAGTCAGAAATGGTATGCTCTGACCTTGAATGATATTTTAGATAACTGATTCTTTCTTCCTTTCTTTCAATGTGAGGGGACCTTGCAATTTTGTGGCATAAATTTTTAAGTCTCTATTTTGGCTATGGGGAAAAGTGTAAGAAATTTGGTTAGATTTTATGCTCAGCTTTTTAGTTTTCCCCTTGTGGGTCAAAGGAATTATATATGAACACTACTAATTGTCTAGCAGTTAGGGATATCTATTATTAATCACTGTTGAGTCCAGAAATACAACCTATTTTAGGATCCACACTCTTCTAATCTTCCCTTGGATGGAGGGAGGGCACACCAATGACACAAATTAAAATTTTGTTCCATAAGGAAAAACTCAATTTTTTTTTCTCTGATCACCAAAAATAATCAGATCTCCAGCTGGTCAGGTTCCATTGTGAATTTCTCTCCTAATGCAAAAGCTGCGGAGGGGAAGGTATTAAACATACTGTAGGATAGAGGTAACATTATCATACAGTCTACTGCATTCACAGAGTAGCACACGCATGCCACATCTCTTCAACATGGCCAGGGAGCACTCTATAGGAAGGATATGATGGCACTTTAAAATTTTTTTTGCAATCTGCAATGTATAGGACTTCCTTTTCTTACTGTTTTATGTATACAGACCCAAAACTTAATAGTTTGGCAGTTTTTGAGTTAATCTGATTATTTGGGACAGCCAGATTAAATAATTCAGTTCCCAGCTGGAATATGATTGACCTGAATGACCTGGTTTGGTGGTGTGCAATTATCCAATTGACACACATATTGCCGAATCTCCACTTCATGGCAGTTTTACAACGTTTGGAACCACTGCTTTAAGTAGCAGTCCCATGAGACCTAAGCTGGCTCTTGCTGCTAATGAGTTTAGTTACACACATGTTGCCTGCTCACAACCTGCTTTACTGCCAAAAATCTAGTTACAGGAATAGATTAAAAAAAACAGAACAAAATAAAACAGTGGGATTGTTAGATCATTAGGGTTAGATGGCATTTTGAAGGGGTTGAGCAAGGTCGTGCCTTCATAGGAAGTGGGAGGGAGGAGCAGGGATATCTCAGGAATTGGGGAAGACTGATAACTTCCGTCTTTTCCTCAGTCTCACTGGGGACTTGAGTTAAAGTAGCCAACAGATGCACGTGGCATTGGTAGTTACTGAGAGCAACCTCCTTGTAGGGTTCAAGCTGATGGGTTCTAACATTTCTCAGGAATCCTACTGGAGTTTTCGCTTGCAGAGTTCTGAGGAGACAGAAGGGCTGCCCAAGAGCCCCACCTCCCTGGCATGTTCTGGTTGACAAAGCTGCCAACTAGGGTGGCCCTGAGCCCAGGCTGAGTGGCCAAAGCTGCCCCAGCCTGGCTATGGAGACAGGCACAGTCAGCAACTCAGCAAAGCCCTGGTTCCAGACATTTTTGGTCATAGATTTAATTTCTAGTTTCAAAAATATCCCTGAAGCAAACAGTGAGTCCGTAAGAGATCTTCTGTGTATTTTCCCCCTCCTTCTATATTATCCACATCTAAATGACAGGTATTTTTTTTTTCCATAGGCTTAGTTTCAAGTAAAACACTCAACAGGGAAGTAAAGTTGTGACACAAAGTTTTTGTGAGAACTGAATCAGAGAAATCCAGTCACAAGATGAGCTTTTACTTCCAGAATTTTCCTCATTGCCACTCTTGGTACTGAAAACCACCCAGGTACACACCATGTAAAAAGTCATATTTAAAAAGATTAAAATGTCACTCTAACTTAAACATCAGAAGTGAATGTGCAGTCCTAAGTAATTTTAATCTCATAACCAGGGTGAAAACCATCTAATATCTTTATCTAAGATATAACAGAAGCTATGCGTACATATGTAAAAGTGTAAGAAGAAAGGCAATATGAAACATACTGAAACAAGACTAAACAGAAATCATCTTCAGTTGCAGCCAAACAAACTTGGATTGCATATTAGAAAATTTCTAATTCTAACTTGAATGTTTTATTGAGGGGAAACAATGGTTGTCAGAAGATGTTTTTACACAAGATTTTATGTATGTATGTATGTATGTATGTATGTATGTATGTATGTATGTATGTATGTATTTAAAAATTTCACAATGACTTGTTTGTGCAGAAGCAGAGGTAGGAACGAGATAACTTTTAGGAGCCCCAGTAAATCTATAATTCAGGAGTCCCTGTCCTGATAGTCCACATGCCTTGTGCAGCTGGAAGACTAAAATACCAAAGGGTACATTAGTCTCTTACTCCTCGTTATTCGTGCTTTAATATTAAGAAAATCCTTCCTGGACCCATTCAAGAGGGTTCAGTAGAAAGTCCTTAAGTTCAGAGCGATACCAAGAATGAGCAGTTATGGCCACACGATGGTGGCAGGCTAGGGTATACAGATCCTGGATTTCACTATAGTCATCTTTTCTCTTTCTCCCCATCCTCCTTCCCCATCCAGTCTTAAAGCAGTTTTGCAATCCCATCGTAATTAGGATAGGAGTTGGATTTACAGGAGTTTGGATTGCAAAGTCTTAAAGGGATTCTTGAATTGTTAAACAAGTCTGAAAAGTATGTTGTTTTGTGCCGAAGGGGAGGGGATTCTCAACACCTGAATGTCTTAGAAAGCCATCAGTGTCCTTAAGATGCCCATTGTGAAAGCCCCTGGGGGTGGGAATTGCATCCTAAATATCACTCAAGTGAAAGGCTTTGGGAAAGATGACCAAAGTGATCCCAGATATAGTTAATTCTCTTTCTGACTGGAATATCTGTCTTTTCCTTCTGGTTCCCAAATAGGACTCGTCCCTTGTGTCAGATTGCTGGCTCTCTGAGGAATGTTAATAACTGCCTATTTTTTTGACTTCCTTGTACCCATCTCTGTGTTTTCCACAGACCTCTGGAATGTGAGTCAACATGGCATTCATTACATACACTCATAAAGGCTCAGTAGCTTCCTGAACTTCATTTTCATTTTACTCATTCTTGATGATTGTGGCAAAAGACAAAGAAAATAAAAGTTCATGAAAAAGGGAAGAACTGGGCTTGAAGGTTATTGAGGACAGAGATACTGGAAAATAACATTAGATACAGGACAAGACACTATTATTTAATGTTCCATGTAGAATGTGCCAGAATATGCCAGCATACTCCTCAAAACACAGAAACTCATTTTCATTGGATTGTTATTTTATCAAAATCAGACTAAATGAGACTGACAGAAACTCTACATTCTCCTAGTAATTACAGCTGCCATCTGTACTGTGATCCTTAGCAACGAATTATTATTAAGCATAGGATTGTGTTAAGTGCCCAGAGTGTCCCCATATTCTATGGGTATTTTTTAATAGATATGCATTCCATTCTGGCTGTCTAATAAGTGAAAGCACAAAAATTCCATAAAAACAAGCAAAAGTTACATTAGCCTTCCTGAACTGTCACTGCCCTTCGTGTTTTAAACACTCGTGTTCCAGTATATTCCTTCTGCTGTTTTATAACCAGATGGGCTCTCATAGATGCAGTTCCTAGGGATGGGTACCATTGCTCATAAGCGTAAGTGTTCTTAGTGTGAACTGGCCCGAACGACAGCCCTATAAGCTTGCATTCCCCGGGGATGAAGGTGAGGTGTTTGCTACCAGCACTTGAAGTGCGTGTCACTGTCTTCTCCAAGTTGCCCCTCTGAGCCAGCTTCAGGCAAAAATGTGAAGTGAGTGAAATGTGCTTTTGGTGCTCTAAGTGTTCTTGTTTTTTTATTCTTCTCCATGCATCAGCATTCACTCCCCTCAGCGTCTTAACCCTGTCAAAATTTACTCTCAGAAAAAGAGCTCCTTAAAATCTTTTTAAGTTTCAGTATGAAATTCTTTGTGTCATCTCTCCCAGGGCGATTTGTATGTTAATTCCTAATGCTAATTATAGAATGAAATGCTCTTCCTCTTCTGAGGAATTCCATGCATCATGGAGCAGGTTGGAAAGAGATTCTGGAGGGACACGGGAGAAAGCCTTCTCAGCACTCTGGTACGTTCCTTGAGTTCACGCACACCCACACCCACACCGCCACAGAAAACATGAACACGCACCACCTCTCCAGCATGTGTCAGGAGGGCTCAGCAACAATCATTTGTGTGTTTCTCACTAAATCCTGTCCTGTAAGACTCAAGAGGGAGGTCAAGGTTACACAGCTGTTCAATATTGGATCCAAGATAAAACGCTCTGCCAATCCCCGGTGTCTTTTCTCTGGATGGACTAATCATTTTTGTTGATTTGGGTGCAAGGCATTTTCTGGGCTTAAATGCACATAAAAATATGGGAGAAACCAAGTGAGAAAACGTGAATGTAAAATCCTCTCAGAAATCCCAGAGGGAAGCCAGATGGATTTTAATGTCTGAAGTCTTCATTCATTTTTCTCCGTCTCTAAAGAGACACTTCATTTATCATTTCTGCGTCATCTCTTGCTTTGGTTAACGGATGGTGTTACTCTTTGATTACTTCTGTGCTGTGAGGCATAAAACATTGCACATCACA
The DNA here is from genome assembly GCF_036321535.1 of Camelus dromedarius. Lineage (NCBI taxonomy): Eukaryota > Metazoa > Chordata > Mammalia > Artiodactyla > Camelidae > Camelus > Camelus dromedarius. Next base: position 55,980,953 of record NC_087438.1, read on the forward strand.
AAACATGGCATTCTCACTATGGAGTAACTAAATATTTATTTCCCTAGAAATGTTCAGCAGGGTCTGAGTGCTTCATTTTCACATTTTCCAACCTTTCCCCTTTTATTCATTTCATAATTACTATCAACAATGTGTCATAAAATTCTTTTCTTGATGATCAAAATGAATCCAGTGTTCTTTCATCAGTGCTTCTGCCTTCTCTATTCCCTGTGGAAATGAGTGTCCTGTCATTAGACAGACTCAGAGGTACTCAGAACAGAAGTCGCTGATATTGAAACTTCTCAGTGTTTGACATTCCTTCTGCATTTACTGCTCTTTAACTACCTATGTGCATCCAACAAGGCAAGGCCATGAACATAATTTCATACTTCATTGTTTTGTTAAGCAAAGTGTATTTTTAAATTCCTTATTTTTTATTGAAGTATAGTCAATTTACAATGTTAGTTTTGGGTATACAGAAAAGCGATTCAGTTGTGTGTGTGTGTGTGTGTGTGTGTGTCTGTGTGTATGTATATACGTGTATTTTTTTCCAGATTCTTTTCCATTATAGCTCATTACAAGAAAGAAAATATAGTTCCCTGTGCTATGCAGTGAGTCTTTATTGTTTATCTAATTTATATACAGTAGTGTGTATCTATTAATCCCAAAGTCCTAAGGTGTATTTTAAAATAATAGTTGACTTCCATTAGCAATGCAGGTCATGCAGTTTGAAAATTATCTGCTGTCATTTACGTAACTGGTATTAATGGCTTCCTATGTGACACACACCAGGCGCTGTTTCTGAGCTAGGGAACACAGGGTGAGGAGATGTGGCCCTCCTCTCCTACAGACTAGTTGGGGGAACGCGTATTAGTCAAATGAAAATGCAGAAGAATGCATGATGACAAATGAAGATATGCGCTCTCAAAGAAAGGGATGAAGGAACAAAGAAACAATGAAGGAAGGGAGGGAGGAAGGAAAGAAGGACATACAAGGACATACTTTGTATGTAACAAAGGAACCCGGCCTAGAATGAGAATGGGAGGAAGTAAGGGAAAGCGTCCAGTGTTAACACGAGGAAGTGGGGTGAAGAAGAGCTTTACAGATGAAATAGTAGGACCAGAGGCCTGTGGTTTAGAAAGAAAGTGGAGAAATTAGAAATTGAGAGAAGGTAGCTTGGCGAAGCTCACAGACCAGGTCAGAGAGTAATGATCAACGAGACTCGGGAGAGAAGCCAGGCTCAGACCCAGTGGACACTGAGCAGTGCTGTGGACGTTGCTCTTCAGGTGAAGAGTGATGGATTTTAAGCATGGGGGTGACATGATTGATGGGCTTCACACTTTGAAAAGATTCCTTTTTGCTTCTGGCAGAGTTTGGTCTTGGTGAAAGGGAATCAGTTATCAATTTTGGCCTCTAACATCCAGTTATTGTTAAGATTTGATTGGAGGGGAAAATGAAGAATATGTTCTATAGTGCTATGTAGAAATTTATCTCTGCTCTTTCTTTCTCTCCCTTCCTCTCTCTCTCCCTCCCTCCCCCACCGCTCTCTCTTTCTTCTTGAATTAATACTATCAAAGCAGACTTACTCAAATAGAAATAGGCTACTTGAAAAAAGTGTTCACTAATCTTCACTTATAAACATGTATAGAAAAATTTGAAATCCCATTCACAGTGTGAAGAACAAGTGGTTAAATAATAATCAGTGGCCAAATACAGATTTATATGCTAGAAGCAAATTTCTTTCTCATATGAATATAACGTTGCACAGGGAAGACATGATATACGTCCTTATTTACAAAGAGATTTTAATCATCTTTGGAATGTTTTCTAAGAAATGTGGCTGTCTTATAGAAATATGATATATCTTTACCCAGACAGAAGTATACTGAAACCTACTGGGCAGATGTTTATAATATTTCTCTTAGTGTGAAAAGAGAGTCATATTTGATTGACTGATTCATTCACTTATTAAACACATTTTTATGGAGTCAATCCTGTTAGGTCCTGGTTCGAGAGATACGGCAGGGAACTAGAGATAGTTTCTGTTCTTATGAGGTTTATATTTTGGATGGGGTAGATACTAAAGAAATAAGGCAATATATGGTATGTTAGGTGGTATAAACAAAGGGGGACAGGATTTCAAGACTGATTGAAGAGTCACGCACATACATAAAAAAATCACTACTAGTAAGGTTTTCTCTCAATATGCATACACGTACACGGACACATAGGTTTGTATATGTGTGTATCCACATACTTGTATATACATACGTGTATTGAGAGAAAATATTACTGATTAGGTGGCACTTGAGCAGGTCAAAATGCTGACACTTTAAATTAAAGGAAATTAGAAAAAGCCCTTTCAGAATTTTCTCTCTACCCATTGGTGAAAGACACACAAAGTCACCTTAATTGTTAATTTTTTTCACATCATGCTGAAATGTTGGTGCTTTTTGGTGCTTGATATTGGGAGATCACACGAGTGCAGCCTCACCTCCAACTGCCAGGCCCTCTTCTGCTTTATTCTGAGTCACGTGTGGCTGCTCTGCTTCTGGCTCTGTCTGGAGTGCCTGCTCTTTGATGATTATGGATGCTGTGAATAGCATGTTTGGGAAAAGATCCACTTCATTTGCAACACAGTTTAATTATAGGAGAACTTTTTAAACGAATGTTTTCTTGCTAATTCCTTTCTTAAACTTGGTCTCTCTCTTTTGTTTAGCAGATGTGTTTTCATTACACATGCATTTGGCAATTTTGAAACACGTTCACAGTAGAGCCCGTTTTCTAAACAAAGCTGCACAAATATGCAAACTGTGAGCTTGACATTCAGCTTTACAGCTGCAACAAGTGAAGGATAAATAGTTTGTTAAGAATTACCATCGTGAGACTGGAGGTACTACTTGTCCTGATACCTAGAAACAAAATGATAACCATATTTATTTGTAATAGCAGTGTTTTCAAAGTATTTAAGAATCTATTTCTTCAATAGCATGAAAATATGTCAAGTCAAATCTAAGCACATTTTAAAAATCACTTTCATGTACATACTTTAAAGTTAGAAGTCTGTCATTGGTTATTAATCTCATAGAATTTTTTTTAATGGATCAGATTGCTCAAAGTACACATACGTTTATTTTACAAGCTAGATCTGCTCTGTTAATGCATGAATTCACTGATAAAAGCAATGTGACTGAAATACTAATCAGAACTTTCCATATAGGGTGTCAGAATAAGAAAGCAAAATTACAAAGAAGAATGTGGCATGGCCCATGCACAACTAGCATTCAAGTCATCTGACTGAGAATAATTAAGTACTTAAAAAAAAAAAAAAGAAATACTGACATCACAGGGTCCTGGATTCTTCTTGCTAGACCCTTAAGATTCAGAAACACATGCAAATAAACAGTTCACGTTCAGTCCACTTTCAGTAATATTTGAGATACTAGGCAAGATATTAAGAAAAATCAAATTGTCATCTCACTGTGGTGGTGATATTTTAATTATCACATGAAATTTTACTCTTAAAAGGAGTGTATGAAAGTTTTACAGTTTTATTTGTTTATTTTTTGGACCAGCATAGACCTGTCTGAGGGACAATTTAATAATCTGTGTGAACTTATTTATGTGGTTTAAGTACTGTTTTGTGGAATTCTGAATACCATGATATAGAAAATTTGATTCAGAAACAGCTGTTATACCACCAAAGTGCTCATTGTGGCTTTTTTTTTTTTCTCCAAGAATAAAGGGCAAAATTTAAAATAAAAAAACTCAGTTGGTTTTTTAAAAATGTATTAAATATAGTTCGAGTTAGAGTCATGACTAAAGCAAAGTAAATTCCCTTAAGGATTTCTGAAAGATAAATTATGAAAAATAATTCACACGTAATTTTTTCCCTGTCCTTCTATAACCTACCTCAGAGTGAATGGTAAGGTCACATTACAGATATTACTGTTACCCAGAGATTAAAGATATTGGGAGAAAGGTACTGAATTTAGTTTCTGAGTTATATTTAAAATTATGAGGGTGTTTGACTCTTGGAAAGTCACTTTTCCTCCTCAGTCATAGGCTCCACAGTAAGGTTATAACTTGCCCTTAAATGTCTGTTGAATAGCAATTAATGATTAATTACTAGGTTTTCCAAAATTTTTAGTGGTTAGATAGCAAACACTAACTTAAACCCTGGTCATGTTTCCTTTTCATATTAAGTTCCTTTAAGGTTTCATTCTGTCTAAGCTGAAATGAATCATACACTTGAGAATGATACCATGTTCAGGAAAAAATGTCTCAAAACAAAACATAAAATATAGACCACATCAAATTAAACTAAATATGATTGAGAAAAATCTAAAGCAGTAACAGTTCAGGACACTCTAGTAAGTTAACCGTTTTCAGTTCGCTCTTGAATCTCTAAGTTCTTGTAGGTGGAGAAGAATGCCACCCAACTAAATTCTGCCCTGCGTGTATGCATTGAACCTTAACCAACAGCCATTAGCAAATAGGCACATACTACGTTCATGCAGTCTCTTCTTTAAGCTCTCAGTCCTTTTAGAGGCTCAATTTGTATAAATTATCAATCGTTAATTTGTATAAATTATCTATCACACAGCAGGCCCAAGAGTCTAGGGGCAGAATTCTCTTCGAAGGTCTCTAGTTGTACCAGTAAACCAGAAATGATTCAAATTCAGATGCTTGGATTAGTAAGGATGCTGTGTATCTCAGAGACATCTTAGCCAGTTTATAAATATGATGAATACTTTTAATTCAGCTAATTAAAACCCATTTTTAACATTTATGATGATAACTGAAAAGCCACTATTTCACATATTAGAACCATTTCTAACCTTTAAATGTACTAACTAGCAAATCCCCAATTGTTGATGGAGAAATGGTAATAAAAGTAACAAAAACACTTTGAATTATCTTTAGACTGGGCTTCAGGAATAGAATGCCAGGATCTGGTGAGCACTGAGGTGCTCATGAAATACACGTATAACATCACACTATATAGAGAATTTGAAAATCTGAGGAACTACTCTCTGTCCAGCTTTTTAACTATTAGAATTTTATCGACATCAACCATGTGTCCTGAAACCTACTTTAGTACAAAATGAATGAGTACCCATTATGATGCCTTCTACTGGGAATGGTTTTAATTGCTTTTGTTTTGACTTTTTCCATTTCTTTCTTGTCACATTTACAGTATGCATCTGTTGTGATTTACAGTATGCCATCATCATTCACATCTACTGTGTGAATACATTCACAATATTGAGCTCAGGCTTGGCTGTATGACTTGCTTTGGTCAATGAAATGTGAGTGGAAGTGGTGTGTAACATTTCTGCGCAGAGGCTTTAAGGAATTGATTATCTCTTTTCTCTTCACCATAAGATTGATAGTGTTCTAAGTGGAGGGTTGCCATCAGCTTGGGTCCAGAAGTAAAGAAATATGGAGCAGGGCTGCATTCAGCTTATAAGAGACATATAGTGTGAGTGAGAAATAAACCATTGTTGTTTTATGCTCCTGAGATACTAGCTCACTAGTTACCACAACATCACCTATTCTGACAGGATGTAGTTACAACAAGTGTAAGTCTGGGCTAACTGTGGCTTTATTCCCAAACACAGACTCAGGCATTTGAAAGCTGCTAAACCTAGGTTTGCATTCTGACTGCACCTCTTGTTAGCTTTGGGATGTACTTACCCACTCTTCATTTTTCCATGTCAATGAAATAAAGATAATTTTAATAGTGAAACTATACTAACAATATCCTTCAGAGATTCCTATGGTGATTAATTGGGTGTGGTTTAAATACCCATGGTGTGTTTAAAATACTTATTATGAGGCAATATATCACGTAAATCTTTTTGTTATGATGATGTTTTAATTGATGTCTTCAAAAACACTACTATGATTCCTTTCCCGGGTCAGTGCTGATAGTCATAGACTTTCTATGTATTAAGGTTGTTTGAGTTTTGTTCGTATATTTACTTATTTCCAATTTGGCTTCCTAACCCAACATGGAACATTTTCTCACACTTTTGATATCGAGAGGTGAAATTTTATTGGAAGGCCTCATGAAAGTGTCAAACTAGAGCTATATGTGATAGGATCCCCATGTTTTGGGCCTGTAGTGCTCAAAGTTTTTGTTCATGAAATCCCTTAGCAATCTCAAAAGTTACTGAGGACTTAAATGGCTTTTGTTTATGCTGTTGATAACCCTGCTTTATCATATTAAAAATGAAATCATTTCATATTACTTACTTTTTAAAAATAATATCACCATTACATACTTTAAAATTAGATTTTATAAAATAACTATATTTTACAAAACAAAAATTAATGAGAAGAGTGGCATTACTTTAAATTTGTGCAACTCTCTTTCCTTAATGTCTGACAGAAGACAGCTGGATACTCATACTGCTTCTGCATTCCTGTTGCTATATATTGCTTTGGTTGAAGTATATAAAAGGAATCTGACTTCAAACAGATACGTAGTTGGAAAAGAGCATTTTAGTAGCCTTCCCAGATAACTGTGAATATTCTTCTTTGATACTCTACCAATACTTGACATGTGATAGTTTCTTAAAGATCAGCTGCAGTGTAGAATTTGAAATACCAATGTGCTTTTTAATACTCATATAAAATTCATAGGTCTGTCTAGCACTTTGAATAGATCTGTTACACATGTATGATTGATTTTGTAACATCATACATTGGTTATTTGTAAAATATCAGTTTATTGAGTTATGTAGAGTTTTCAAATGCTGACATATTTCACTTTACAGTGTCAAATAATCACATTCATGAATATCCCCCAGTCCCATCAGAAATGTCCATAGGTTTTGGGACACTCTCAAGTTCGGAGTAGTGGATATAGTTTTTCAAAACAGTTTCACTTGGAAATCATATGTTGTCACTTGCAGCATATATTGGGAGTTGTTTTCCTGAACTGGCAGGTTTGCTTCATTCCTTTTTTGAGAAAACATTGCCAAATACTCAATATATGTTAGAGACATTATCTTATATAATCTATACTGGAAACCAGTAAGAGATGTATTATTATACCTATTTTATAAATGAGGAAATTAATAAACTTAAAAGGTTAAGTAATTTTCCAAGGTCATGTAACTTGTAATTTGTGGAGTTGAGAATAGAACCCTGGAGTTTCTGATTTAAGCCCTAGCTACTGTTAACCATTGGGCTAATTCATGTTTTTAATGGATATACATATTTGAATATAAACTTAAGGTGATTTAGGGACCCAGAGAAGTCAATTTATATAAATGATAAGCAATTATTGTTCTCGAATCTAGATCACTTATAAATATTCCAAGGAAGACTTCCTAAGATAGTTTCCCTGGAACAACAACATTTATACTTTTTCCTATACAAAATTCCAATGTTTGTCTCAGCCATTGATTCCTATTTCTTCATCACTTTCCTTTTGAAAATTTAGTCTCACATCCAGCAGAGGCTTACTTTTAAAATTTTGGTGAAGACCATTGACAATGTTTTTTTTTTTAAAGTCTAGGTCATTTTTGAAACTGATAGAATTTCAAAGATTCTCTTTAATACCCACACTCACTTGAGACCCTCATATCACTCTTGATTAATCAGGAATAACTAACTTCCTTTTCCAGAAATGTGTTATTTTCTTTCAGATGCTAAGCCTATGGGAACAGGAACTTGTTTCATCCCTATATTGTCTCTTGTGTGACATCATTGGTGCAACTCTTGATAAGTGAGACACAGTGATAAGGGGGTGTCCCCTGTCAGGAATTGATAACCTAACAAAGTCTGCTCATTTCCTAGTTGAGTTGATTCTTCCCTCCCAGATAAGGTCTTGAAGTCTATGGGAACTCTGCTCCAAGAGGGGTAACCAGGAGCCTAGTGAATCACTGACATCCAGGCTGAGAGCGTTTGGCTGACCAGTAGATGTAACAAATGCTGACTGTGCAAATGCTGCATTTTCCTGCTGGGCAGAAAGACATGGCTTCTGGCTTTGCATGGCTACCATTTGCACCCAGTCCTGGACTTGAACTTGCAAAAGAGTAATATATATTGCTACTGAAAACATATGTAACCCAACTCTTACATATTGTAGGCATTAATACTTGTATTCAACAAATAGTTCCCAGGCATTTACTGCAGGCACAGTGTTCGGAGCTGGAAAGCCACAGTACACAGGACAGTAGGTCCCTACTCTCAATGGTTTGCTGTCTATGGGAGAACTCAAATAGTCAGTATACGCATAGTTTTTGTCTACAGACATTTTAGTGGCATTCTTGCCCTTGCGGTTATAGGAAAAAATCATCTCAGCAAAGAGGAACATCTTCCTTTTGGGCTAAAACCACCCGTCTGGTCTCTTCCCAGGCCTCTGCTCTGAGCTAACACGTTGCTGGTAAACAAAGCCTCATCGTGACTATACCAGGCCTTCCTTTGCTTGGAATGTCTCTGCTCTCATTCAAAACTTCTTCTTTCTTTAGCTCTCTAGACAGAGAAAACCAGTCTCTCTCTTGTGTTCTCTGAGCATTGAAGATGCCAGAAGGTGCAAGCCTCTCTTCCAAGGAGTCAGAATTCAGAATGCTTGGGTTTGAAGGCCAGCTCTGCTGTATCTCGCTGTGTGATATTGGTCTAGTTGCATAAACATCCCAAGCTTCAGGTTCCTCAGCTAAATTACAAAACAGGCTGACTGTGCATATTTGTGAAATAGCCTGGCACAGAGTTGACTGGCTGATACTGTGTCAGTGATCGCATTCATTCTTTGACAGAGCTTCGTGAGTCTGTGAGTGGACGCTTAAAAGCCTAAGTTCTTACTCTGCTCAAACTCTTACTGTGGCCCCCGTCACTCAAAGTACAAGTAAAAGTTATTCCAATGACCTATATAATAAGGACTCCAGGTAATTTCTCCTTTTACATCTCTTTTCTCGCCACCTGCCACTCTTTCTCTCCCCCATTCTACTCCAGCCACGTGGGCTTCCATGTTGTTCTCACACTTCAGCAGTCTCTGCCTTCCAGCTTTGCACTCCGTTCTCCCTGGAGTGATCTTCCCTCAGATATACTCCGAGATTCCTCCTTTATCTCCTCCACCATCTTTTCAGGAAAGAACCACCCACTCCAGTCACCGACAAGAATGCCACTCCTCCTGATGTCACTCATCAGCCCATTTTTTTGCTTTGCTGTGTGTCTTGTTCATCATCTCCCCCCACTACGGGAATAGACCTTATGAGGTAGAAGTTGGTGTCTTTCATGCATCACTGAAATCCTGAGCACCCAGAACAGTGGGTGCTCAGTAATTATTGTTGAAAGAAATGAGAAGTGGTTCCCCTTTTCCCCCTGAGTCCCTTCATAGTTTCATTTATAAGAAATATTCAGTAAATACTAGGTTAGTTTATGCAAATATCTTGCAGTAAGTGAACTGAAATAACAGGTTACCTAATCGGTTTTTATCTTTAAAAATGAGTATGAAAGATGGTTTCCTGTGTGAACAAGTCTTTCTACTCTGTGGAGCTATGGATTTTCACTGCTCATATCAGAATCATTTTCTGAAATCCCTTATGAAGGTGTTTATTATATAATGCCCCACCCCGACCCTCCCCATAGCACTCTACAGCTCAAACATGTAGAAAATATTCTTTATTTGACATTCAGGTGTGTTTGTTTTGTTTTGTTTTGAGTCTAGAGGCTTGAACGAAGGTGGAACTTATCTTTGCAGTGGTGAAGTTTTTATTTAGACTTCTGAATCATAAGAATTTTTCATCAAATGGTTTAAATCGCCCCTGACCAATTTTTACTCCAAGAAGCTGTGTCATATTGACCAGAGCCTAAAAGAAATAATTAATTCTAATGCCGTATCAGATTGCAGCCAGCATTAATAGGAGTTGGCTTTCCCATCACACCACTGCTGTTAGCACTCAAGATTTAAATCTATAGCCAGGTTCTGTTCCATTCTTTCTCATTTGCTTAATATTTTAAAATATAGATTATACTGTTTTTAAAATATTCACTCTCTTTATTGTGTCTGTTTAGAATATATCTTTCGGTCTTAAAAGCATCAGTTTTTCTCTTAATTATATTACTGAAAGCCGTTTGCTCAGAATCCAGCTGATGTGCGTATACACTGCACAGAACTCCAAAAATACAAATACACTATTAGAAAAAATGAGTGCATATGAGGAGAATATAAGACGTCTTGGATAGCAGGGGAAGTAAATAAGCAGAATATCAATAATGCTTAGACAATACTTACTCCAAGAAATGCATGTTATAGGTCTCTAATACTTAATTATTAAAGTGGACACAGAGATTAGTGGAAAAGGAACTTGTGAAGAAACCAGGTTAATTTTCTACTACATTTTGTTATCATTATGAATTTTTGTTGAATCACAGAAAAAGAAAAAAGAAAACTTCTCTTACTGATTCAGTAGTGTAACACGAAATATAAAATGAGTTATTCAATAGAAGGGGTGAACATGTGGATGAAAAATTACATTTAAACGACTACAGTCTCAAAGAGAAAAGCAAGAAGTACAGAAATGAGCCTCCATTTGGTTCGGGGAATTTGCAAACGTGAGTGTTCTGGGCCCTCTCGCAGGTCTCTCTTTGGTGTTTTCTCCTTTCTGCTGACCCTTTGGTGCAGAAATGGCTTATGACTTTCTGAAAAGCAGCTCTCCAGCCAAGGTCTGTCTGCTTGGCCTGAAAGTGAACCTTAGGGGTGACATATGAAGGCTGACTTCCTGTTCAGGGCTGGGGTTAGGCCTGTGGGCTCAGACTAGTTTAGTGTGTCAAGAAAGAGTATACATATCTTGTGTATGTCAGTGTTAGTTTTGGTTATTTATCTGGTTCGTTCTATCATTATTGTCATTACTATTACCTAATGACACTTGAGCAATTGTATAAAGAACTTTGTTTCATATTAAAAAAACAGAGGCTAGCAAGGGTGAACCTTGAGTGTATATTTCATTTTCTCATCATAATTTTATCATCAGTTGGACACAAGAAAACAGATTCCAGGGAAAATGGCCATCCCCTGTACTAGCTGTGGAACAGTGTACAGATTATTCTCTTGGGGTTCTCAGTTTCCTCATTTGTAAAATGAGAAATGTTAAGGTGGTGGTGAAGATTAAATGATCTCATAAATGGAGAACACTTAGAATTATACCTGCTTACAGTAAGGGCTCTGTGAGCATTAGCCATGTTGGTGTTGGGGTGGTTGTCATTTTCTGTTTAATGGACTTGTTCTACAATTCAGGCACAGGTAATAACGTTGAAATTGGCCAGATGCTATACATGAACAATATTTTGGAGATAAAATAATGTCTCTGCTACTTTACCCAAATCCAGTTGTCTAATTTAATCTCTGGTTGGTACCATCCGGGCACACTTCACTATTCACTGAAGAACTTCCGGTATTTCCTATGGATAAGTGGTTCTCCAACTTCAGCATGCATCGTTATCATTGGAAATGCTTGTTAAAGCACTCGTCGTTGAGCCCTGTCCCCAGGGTTTCTGATCCCTTGTCCTAGGGTAACACCTGAGAATTTGCCTTTCTGTCAAGTTCCCAGGTGGTGCTGACCCTGTGGGTACATGGACCACACTTTGAGAACCAAAAAGAAATGGTGCATGTGTTTAGGTGCCTTATAATTCCCTTTGTGCTTCCTCCTAGTCTGTGTGTTTGTCTTTCCTTGCTTACATCTAGAGCTCTTGGTTTTGGTGTCAGATGGGAAACTGATGGATGCTAGGCTTTAGGAAGCACTGAAAGAGAAGCAATGACAGAAGATCCCCAAAGACGACAGATTGTGACAAAATGGCATTCTTTACACTTTTATATTGCATTTTAAAAATCATATTACATTTACTTTCTATTTTGTAGCTGCTTTGAAAATCTTACAGAGATTTCCTCTTATACCCATCTTGTGGGTTCCATGGCCACCATTTCTAGCCCTGTGGAGTGGCACAAAATACTAGTAGTAAGAATGATTCACTCTGAGTATTGTATTTCTTCCTAAAAAGGCCAAGGAATGTTTTGCTTTATTAATCTTCTTTCTTAGGGCTTTAGTAGAATTTGAGAATCAGACATTGCCTAACAAATCAGATTTGGAATATAATGTGATGTAGCATGTGTTAGACCTGATATGTGAATGGCAATTCTGTTTTTAGTAGCTATTTTGTAAACTCTTCTGACATGTAAGAACATTATTAAGAGAAATGGCAACATCTCAGGTCTATGAGGACTTAAAAAAAAAATTCAGCACTGGATGAGTTCTTTTCAGGATGAATATTGCAATCTCAAGATGAGTTACAATGTTCTTATTTCCTGAAAATATTTTTTTGAGAAACCCTCCAATTGCTCAAATTCAATAAATGTTGGGCCATTTGAAATGAGCAATGGGTGGATGACAGAGGATCTATTCAGCTAATCAGGCAATATCTAAAGACTGTCTCTTCTTACAAATAATTTGCTGTTTCGCAATCTTTTAAGAAATGGCCATTAATACAAACTACAAACAAAGCCCTTTCAAGTCCAAGGATAGATTTACTCATTTCACATTACAGACCTTCCCAGTAAGTCTATGCACAGCTTCCATCACAACTGTAACTAAATTTGACCTTGTGTTGGAAACTCTTCACCTTGTTGGGTATACGCATTTAAGAAACACTCGTTTTAATTTGAAATTTCTAATTTATTATATTTAACCCAATTTTAATACGTAGTGACTCAGGAGATCCTCTCCCAAACACCTCAATCAGGGGGCCATTTGTAAGACATTCAGAGACAAATGACCACAGGCATGAGGCCTGGGAAGAGGGTTTGAAATAGCAGCCAAAGAAAACTGTTATCTTGTTAAATGGGCATGTTATTTAGAAACAAAGTTGCCCTTTTGAGAAGTGTACTTTTGGAGTGGTTCCAACATTGGGGGTGACACTGAGCAAAATAAGAGTTAAAATGGAGTCCTTCAACCTTCTTGTCTAATGCTTTTGGAGGTGAGGCACCGGCCTCCCCGCCGGAGGTGCCGTTTTAGGACTGGGATGGAGAAGCGGCTGACAGGAGAGAAAGGCACTTTGCTCAGACAGGATGTGCCTGCGTGCTAGCTCTCCACAGCTGCAGCCTCAAAGACGATAAATGAGGGCCTGTTCACTCATTAATCAACCAAGAGGGATCGCACACACAGAAAAAGGCTCCAATCAAGTTGCTAGGATGTTTTGGTCTTTCAGCGCAATCACTAATTGCCTGGAAATGTGCCTGCAATTCCCAGAGTTGGCCCTGGGCCTCTCTCATTGTGAGTCCAGTCAGAACAGTGAGAACCAGCTCCCCAAATCCTGTCCACAGCTGGAGCCTCAGATCCCGGACACACTCAGCTATCTCGCTCTGAATTTGCCAGAAGGAAAGCGGCAGCCGCGTTTTGAATGGCTGGGAAGGGAGGGCTGGGAGTGCAGTGGCCCATGTCCTTCAGAAGAGTCTGAGTTACTGAGTTTGGTTCATCTCTGGTTTTCTGTTTGTTTTATGACACATGTGGCTTTCCTCTCCACAGGAGATACGTTGGAGGCTCCACATTTAACAAATGTCAGTAAGACAGTGTGAGTCTTCTTACAGCTGAGTTCCGTGCGAGCCTGCAAGAAGAGCTATTTCCTGTTTGGAGTGAGTTATAAGATGAAGCTGTGCTGTGGGATCTAGACAGCAATTCTTCACAGCAAGACTTTATTATTTAAAGACAAACTCAGAGATGCTTTGATTTGTTGTGCTGTGAGGGGCCCTAGATTCAGGCTCTGATCTCACTCTTTGTTTTCCCTGAGAGGAAAGGAGGTCAGAGAGGGGCAATAACTAACTTACAGAGGTGACTCAGTAATGGAGCCAAGACTAGTTCCCAAAGGTCATGGTTCTCAACGACAGTGCTTCAGTTTGAAGTGAATTTCCAGATCATTCATATTCAAATGTGAGAACTAAATACATTCTGAAGTGAAAGGTAAAGGATTTTTCCCAGAACATTTGCTTGCTTTGTCTGTATTAGGAATAGTCAATTATTAATTATTTGCAATGTATATTTTAAAAGAGGAAGAGAGAATAATTAAGGCAAATGCATATCTATCCTGTAGGTATAATGGAGAAGTACCAATACTTTAGAAAGGATTTGAAAAGAAATTAGGAATACATTAACTGTACTCTGAATTTTATGGCATGGTTAGGCAAGATGTGGGAAGGTCGGTTTGATTGGGGATTGAGAAGAGGTAAGATGTATTATTAAAACCCTTTTTTTTTTTTTTTGCATGTATGTGGTTCCGTTTAGCTCTCTAAACATGACAAAGGCATTCTTACATCCTCTAAGCCATATGGGCAAGTGTGTGAAGTAGGCTTGAGTCTCCAGCCTTTGTTTTTTTATTTTTTTTAGAGGGGAGGTAATTAGGCTTATTTATTTATGTTTAGAGAAGGTTCTGGGGATTGAACCCAGGACCTCTTGCATGCTAGGCATGTATTCTACCACTGAGCTATCCCCTCCCCCTCAGATCTCCAACTTTTGGACAAACTAGTTAAGCCTCCACTGAGGCACATGGGTTTTGCTGAGACTTACAAAGACCCTTTCTGGGAGGAAGCCAGCCCCAAAGCTTCTATAGCAAAATGCTAACAAACATAGAGATGTTAACAAACTTCTTTAAGGCACTATGTGTATAACAGAAAAGACAGGAGAGAGTCTGCCTTCGTAGGTTCTAATGTGACAGGTAGGTTTTCCTCAATAGATTTTTGACACCATGGAGTAGAGTTTTAATGTTGATAAATGAGGTTTGTTTTGGAAATTTCTGTAACTTTTACCTTCTTAGCAACCATAATTTTTCTTCAAGAATGTAATCTTTATAATTTAAGAATTTACTAGATATTGAAGCCAGGTTTACTAGTGCCTCGAAAGAAAGACAGCAGGAACCACACAGCACACAATCAGCCCTAAGGCTGTTTTCATCAACAGAGAGATCAATAGATCAGCAGTGGGATGAAAGGGCTGAAAAGGGTTTAGCACCATTCCACTCTGCCTCTTCTGTAGACTTCCCTCTCCTTTGCTGTCAGCCATGTTTGCTTTGCAAAGATAGGCTTTTTGAATCTTTGGGATGGGACTACTGGTGGTAAATGTTGGGGTTAAGAATAAGCATGGTAGGCAGTTTGGGCAGGAAGCACAAATGTTCTGGGGTGGGCTGAAGTAGAGCTGGAATATACTATTGGGGTCGCAGGTGAGCAGGTTGGGCTAGGCCTGACTCGGAAAGTACCACTCAACTCAGCAAGCAGGCCTTGCACCAAACTCTGAATTTGGGGAGAAAAGAGTATTTTTATGAATTCTCACTTTTTAATGCATCTTCACAATAATTTAGTAGTAGTAACTTCTGACTATATTAAAAAAATTAAATAGGTATTTCTCTTGTTAAAAAATTAACACTTGTTTATTGTAAAACACTTACATTTTAAAGTCTTCCTGCCTGTTAGTCATAGGAATATATTTTCAGAGCCATGCCTAGGTGGGGACGGGTGGGAGAGGCCACCCAAGGTTCAGGCCATCAGGGATCCATCGTCTATGGAGAATTTAAGAGCAATAATAAAACCTTTAGTGGATCTGCTTTATATTAACACCATTTGCCCACAATTCCAGAGAATGTCAGTGATAAAATACTCTTCCTCTCCAAAGAGGTCCACTCCCGCTGTCTTGCCCTTGGTACACCACTCTGATTTTGCTTTGACAAAATTGGATCATTGAATTTCTATCTCATTTAACATTTGTCCTTGAATTTGTTTCTTTTGTAGGCTGTTTATATCACAGCTTTCTTTTTATTTGCATTTTCTTGATAAATCTGTGCTCGCTTGTTTATTTTGAATCTTTTACCTAATTTTATTTTAGATACTTCTCATGTAAACAGCGTTTTTATAATACAGGAAAACAGTTTAACTTAAAATCCAAATAGACTGCAGCAGCATCTTGTCTTGAGGAACTAAGGGAGGATATGAGAACAGATGATGGCCTAATTTATATTTGGGGGCTGGGGAGGGCTCAATCCCAGGCTCCCTTATGCTTACGTAGGTTTAGAGAACAAGGGAAATAAAGAGTGAAATTTCAAAGCCCATTCTGGGTTGCTGAGTTGAGACCTAGAGTAGAAGGGCTGTTTGAGCAGTGATATTAGTAAGACTCTGGAAAAGCAGAGACAGGATAGAAGTCTATTTGTGATTCAAAAGCTAGGTAGGCTGCTGTTTAATGAAGGGAGGATAGCTGAGTCTTCTGCAAACATGATGGTGAGGAGGTCTTGGAAATCTGAGAGGCCTAGAGATGTGCAGAGAGTATTGAGGACAAAAGAGGGACACACAGTAGGTGACTAGCACCTTTCTGTGGTCCCAGAGCATCAGTGGTGTCTGCAGCTCACACCATTGCTTGTTTAAGGAGTTGGGGATGTGGGAAACCCAGGAAAGGGGCAGGAGCAAGAGCTGGGGAGGTAAGAGGTCAGATACAAGTGAGATTTAGAGTTTAGAAGTTATAAGACCTTGAATACAGCAGTAATAACTACAGGAATATACCACCCCGGAGCATTGATCTTCCTGTAAAATGTGAGATACTTCAATGAGCATTTGTTTGTTTGTTTTAATCTCATAGGAGAATATGATCTCACCTGAAAGCTGGAACACACATGTTTAAAATTTTTGTTTAATCTAGCCTGGCCATCTTGGCCTTTAAGTAGGAAGCATAATCTACCTATCTTAATCATCATATCTGATGTGTTTTGGCTTATTACCACCACATCATTTTATACCATTTTAATCCTTATTTGTTATTTCATCGTACCTTTCCATTCAAACATTTTGAGCCTATTTTTAACAATTTAAAATATCAAATAGTTTTCAGAACGGGTGCATGGATGGATACATATTTTTGGACCACTTGAATGACTGAAAATGTCTTTTTATAGCTTTTTCACATGAACAGAATCAAGGATGGGTAAATAAATCTTGGGTTGATTTTGTTGTTTCCATTTCAACGCTCCACAAACATTGCTTGATTGTCTTCTGGCACTAGTGTTGGGAAGGCGATATCTAAGTCCAATTTCAGTTTTGTTCCTTTGTAAATTATCTACTTTCCTATATGGTAGTTGAGTGTCTAATACCCCTCTGTTTTGTGAAATATGAATTGTAACTAGGATATATTATAATATTGTCTCTTTTCATTATTTACATCTTACATTTGTCAAATCCCTTAAAGATTCAGTCTTTCTTCAGCTGAAACAATTTTAAAAAATTTAACTTATTACTGATTTTGTAATTTAGAAACTTTTTTTTTCTTTGTCCTGAGATGTCTACTGTAGGTTGGATTCTCTGACTCTCCTCCATGTCTAACATATTTTATTTGCATGATTTTCCTCTTTTTGTCTTTCTTTTCTGAATTCTGGGTTGATTTCTTGCATTCATCTTCTACTACACTAAAATAAATATGCAAAATCCAATCTACTGTTTGCTCTCATTATCAGGGCTCAGAATGTAAGTATATAGGAGGTACATTTTCTGTAGAGACTTTAAAGACAATAATAAAACCAACTAAGTCAGTTTGCTTTTTCTTATCACTATGTGCTAACCTCTATCATAATGCTGGTTTAGGAGACAGGTTGTGTCTTCAATCCTGGTGGGACTACCTATTTCTGCACTAGAACAGTGAATATAAAAATTAACAAACAGATCTTTATTTACTTCAAATCTGTCTTCCTATGTGCCCCCCCCAATGGAGTTTTTATTTGTGTTTAGAATTTAAAGCAGTGAAACAGAGTGAACTGCAGGTGTGATATTTTTGGTTAGTAAGTGCAAATTTTAGTTTATACATAAAACATTTTGTTGCATTTAAATAATAATTTTTAAAAAAATATTCTTTTAAATGATAATTGTTTTAAAAATATAAAAAATCAGTAAAATAATGTGTATTACTGATTATTACATTATTGTGATTCTTGTCATTCTTGTCATATAGAGGAAGGAGATTTTAAAGATGATCTGATTTGGTCATCAAATGTGCTAGTCATGTCACTGCCAACCGTGATGATAGTTGGCTTTTTGCAGGAGCTCACTTTATGCTGAAGTTTGATCAGTTAGGTTTTCTCCTTAGGACAGCAGTCTTTTCTTCAAGGAAGTCCCCATTTACTGACAGTTTTTCCTTTTGGCTGCCTACTCTGGGATAAAACCCTATTAACCTTAACAGCCTGCTTGATGTGTCCATCTGGTCTACCCTGACCTCCTTTCTCTCCCTGCACCCCCAATCTTGTGTAAATGAAACTATGTGGGTTATTTTTAAAGTCTCTCACCCTTCTTTCCTAGCGACTGAAATCTTGCAGGTCTCTGTGGCTCTTTTAGTCCAGTCATATCTGTACTCCCTCTTCAACAAATTAATCAAAGCTTCCAGTTTCTGATGGCACCCTTTCTAGTTTCCAGATGGGTAGAAGTTTTACTCTATTTTGTTGTTTTTTCATTTCTATACATGTCAATGAGGATAGGGGTAGAAATCTATGCTCATGTCATTATCTTTCCCCAAATTCTCTGCATCTTACTGATTTAAATTCCCCCAGCTCTTTCTCTCATTGAATGTACTTCTGGAAGAGGTGTTAATAAGCAGGCTGTTTGTGTGTGTGTGTGTGTGTGTGTGTGTGTACACATGGAGGTGTGTGCAATGGTGTGCATGTACATGTGAATGGATTAATTTTAAAGACTTGCAGCTGTTAGAAGAAAGCTCTTGAGTAATCCTGTAATTACAGTGTACTGAATAGTTTAATGAATTCATGCAGTTTTTTTTCCTTTTAAAGGAATTAATGTAAGAGTCTGAATAAGTGTACTGTTATAACAAATTCTTGACACATTTTTTAAAGTTTATACATGCTTGCATTCATAAAAGAGGAGACTCAGAAAAACACTTTGACCAGTTCAGGAAATACATCCTTTATATTCCCAAAGAGAAGTACCCACAGTACTTATAGAGGTGGTAGAACAGGTTAAGAATTACTGTTTTGAAGCTGAAAGTTCAGAATCAGTTTATGGAATTGTGATATACCTAAGACTTTAAAACTCTTTATTTCTATCCTGTATATTTCAGAGCTGATGTTTTTCTACTCTAAAATTTATCCAATGTATGTCTGGTAAAACTGATTCTACGGAATGTGAGTGAATACCTGGCTCCGGAGGGAGTACTAGCAAGTCCATAATGTTGGCTGCAAGTATGACAAGGATATAAAGCTCCTGGGAAACATCAGAGGGATTTAAATGATTCAGTACTAAGCTGGGTGTCTGGGATTAATAGGTAGCATCCTGGTACTAAGATAGTATTATTTGCAGAAATTAATAGTTGATTTAATTGAAAATGACTACTTAACAATGTTTAAGAGGTAAGTCCATAAAGAGGGGAGAAGGAAGGCTATTTCATAATGACGGATTTTTAAATGAGAACAGGAGCCTAGGGGACAAAAGCAAAGCATCTGTGTGGGAAGAAGGAAAAGAAGACAATTGAAATTTTGGTTCCCTCTGGGGTCTCTCTGGCTCACCTTCTGAGAGTAAGTAATGCTCTCATTCCCATTCTGCCGTCTCAGATATACATGATATGCTCCATCTCTAATGAACTTGTGGATCATTTCCTGAACACACACTTCTTTTCATAGCATTTTCCCTTGTATATGCTAATCCCTCTCTTGGAATGCTTTTCTCATTCTTGCTTGCGTGAAGAAGTCCTCCTCAAGTATCAGGGCGCAGTTCCCACGTCCCTTCTTCTGTGAAATGTTCTCACCAATCATACATAAACAGTAGAAGTTGTTACCATCCCTGTGCCCGCACCACTCCATCACCTGCAACAAATCTGGCATTTTGTTTCCACCAGCACCTACCACATGTTTGTCTTTTTAATGTCTCTCCCTGCTGGACTGCATGCTCCTTGAGGACTGAACCGTGTCCTGTTCCTCTTTGCACTTCCAGTATCTTAAATAGTGTCTGCTCTTTAGTAGAAGCTCAAATGAACAGAGTGAAGAAAACAATCCCATAATGTTAGAATTACCTCCATAACATAGACTTAAATTAACTTGTCTTAGAAAGATGGACTTATAACTGCATTTATTTAATTCAGAAATAAAGAAACTTTGAGTGCTCTACTGCTTCCTCTGGGAGATGCGCTTTCTAGAACACTGGAAAATGAGAGATACAGATATTGTTCAAAGGCACTTGGGCATTTGACAATGCTTTCTCCTTGTAGATGAGAAAGTCCTGGTTTATGCTAAATTTGTATCAGGAATAGGTTATTTGTAAATAGTCTCTTCTAAAATACTACTTAGGTGTAAGTTTTTCTGGATTGAGTGTAAGAGGGTGCTGGCATAACACCAGTGTTGCTTCATTCTTTCCGTTTACAGGAGCCTAAAAGGCTAACCTGGAAGCTCTGGAAGGGAGACAGAAAAACCACACTAAGTGTACTACTCCTGCAGCATATTCTATAAGGCCACTTACACGTGCTTCATAAATTACAAATTCATAGCAGGTGTGCATCTATGATCTTTCCCTGCCATCTGTGATCTACCTGCAGTGCTGCAAATTATTTACATTGGATTGCATTGATCACTCTCATCGGCACTGCACTTATCAAAGGTTGTCTATTCAACAGGAATGTCTTTGAATTCATAGAAGAACTCTTTGGGTCCCCAGTTAAGTATTATTGGAAATAAACTTGATATGCACTTAATGTGTATCTTTAAATATGCCTCCACTTCTAGGCTATTCACAAATGTATCTGTGGGCCGTTTAAGATGATATTCTGAGTCAAAATAACATAGTTAACCCGTGACCTAATTGATCTATCTGCACGTGAACTCATCCTCTTCATGCCTTCGCCTTTCCTTCTTTGTATGCTAGCTCCGATTTCTGAAATTGATAGTAATTTAAATGGATGTTTCAGAATGTCCCTCTGCCTTGGAAAATTATCTATAGTCGAGGGTTACAGAAAATTATATCAGAGCTTCTCGACCATTGTGCTAAGATACATTTGTGTGTCTACAGTACCATGGTATTACACTAAGACACTGGTCCTTCATTCCCCAGTGTGGCCACAAGAAAGCCCCAGGATGGTACCTCCAGCCACAAGCAGTCTCATACTTTTATTCCAATCTGCCAGTCAAATGTGATCATTTTTTGTCTGTGCCATCGTGTGAAAAAAATTCAAGAAGCACTGGTTTGTAGCATGTTGGTATAAAAACCCATGGGGTGTATCTGCAAGAGAACTGCGAGGATGCTGAGAAGGTCACTGTGTAATGGCAGGGAGCCTGGACCTTACATGCTGTGTGAGTTTGAATCCCTTGTCTGTTCTTTACTAATTGTGTGGAATCAGACAAATTACTTAGCCTCTCAGTGGTCCACTTTTCTTATCTGCAAAATAGAGATAGAAATAGAACCTAGTCTATAGGATTGAGAAGATCTGTTAATATACCCAGAATGCTTAGAACATGCCTGATATACAGTAAAGGCAATGAAAGTATTTATTATGATGCTTTATTTTCTTGGTGAGAATACGTTTAATTATCATATAATTGATAAGAAAAGTTGTCTCTAGCACTTAGTATGCTATCATAAAGATGTATTCATCTCTAATACACCAGAAGCAAGGACAATATGTTAATAGTTATTCATGTAAAATCTATAGTGCTAAGGGCTTCCCTTAAAATTCTCATAGTCTCACAGACATCACTTTGCAAGCAGGAATTGCTTATTCTGAATGAGTTTTACAAAAATTCTACTTTATTTTCTTGAGCCAGATTTAATGACTTATTAACTAGATAAATGTTGGAGAGGAAAAAAAGCTGGTGAATAGGTATAGTTTGTTGGCCAGATAAATTTGGGGAGCAAATTTCCAGGGCACTGGAAGCCCCATCGTTCTTCTAAGGGCAGTCAGGTTGATGGATCAGGGTATCTGCTTGGGAGAGGAACATGGAGCTGGTTTCCAGAGCTTCAATATATCTAATATGTAGACCTCAGAATCATAGACACTGGGTCTGCTTAAAAACCCAGGACATGATGCTGACATCTGATTTTTTTTTCTCTCCTTCAACCATTCTCCTTACCCAACAGACTTATTTTTAAGACTTATCTCTGATAGATCAGTACAAGGCAGAGGTCCCAAATGATCTGAATTTATGATTTAATTGACTCAAATTCTAAATTATCATATCTAAAAATGGGCCAAATGTGCTGGTTATAAGATCCCTTTTTTTTATTTCAAACTATAGGTGGTGCATGTGTAATTTTTTGAATTTCTTGTTAAAGCTGACAAGGATTTAATATTTCAGTAGCATCTTCATTAGTGGTACCCAAAGAATTGCTGTATACATTCATACAGTTCAGGAATCTTTCTACATATGCTATTATGTTTGAGGAATACTAACAAAGATTTTTTTTTTTAATTTCATACTTCAACTTAGTGCTTCAGTTCATTTCAGTCCAACACATATCTAATAACTGTTCTTTCCCTGAAAATTAAGTCTACCCATTAACTAACATTGCAATCAAACCATAAATTAATCATGCAGTTTATTCACCCCACTGCTGCAGTCATCCCCCAGTAGCAACTTGGATGCCTCGAAGAGTAAGTTGCCTGTGGAAGTGCACGAAATGGCATCTTAATGACCTGAAAGAGCTAATACACTTCTGTAAGTGCCTCGCTAAATATCACAGAGTGACTTGGACGCTGGGGAAAGCTTGGCTCATTATTCCACTCTGCTGAGCTAAATCATTTGGGTTCTCTTTATTTGCTGTTGGCCTTTCTCTTTTCCCTTCTCTGCTCATGCATAAAGGATATTGATTTAAATAAAAGATACTGTAAACATGTACTTTGTTAGGGAAATCTGACTATGCAAGTATAATTTCAAAGGTCAGAGTTCTAGCAATGCTTGATTTACATTAATTTGTGCTTGAGAAAAATGTCTACTTGACTAAGAAAAAAAATTGATTCATGTATTGCTCTGTGTTTTTCTATCATGTTCTCGCAAAACTGATCAAAGAGGAAAATCATATTTACCAGAAGATCTTACACTTGGGATCACTCAGTGTAGTACAATAGGTTAAACCTCTGGGGAAAATATATAGCCTGAATTTTAAGTCTGAAAGAATTTGGGACCTCCATCCTAAAATGATTGCCATAGTGAAATAAACAGTTTGTATTTTTTAAAGTTTATTTTACAGCTGTTTTAAAGACAGCATACTTTTTAAAAATTCCATAAAGATGGATTCCCTGGTATTTAATGAGGCACAGCTACAGTAATCATCATTAGCAATATCAAGATGCATAGTTTAAGCTCCCACTGTGTGCAAGATAATATTTCCTGACATGGAAAAACTGACAAAATCTTTTTAAACAGATGATTATATATGCTCCATGTATTGCAAAAATGGCAAATGGTTTAACTCCTTTACCTACTTCAGCAGTAAAGCTGCCTTTAAATGCCCTTACTTTTTGTTCATGAATTCAGTTTTTAGTGCTGATTTGCTTATATTAACAAGCGCTTCTATTAATAAGGTTAATACACATTTTCTTAAGGTGCTGTTCCTCCTAAAGCACTTTCAGAATTGTTTATTCACCATTGTATTACTTCTGTGTACTTTAAAGATGAGTAAAAACTGCAAGTTAATGATCAAATGCAATTGACAATAGTGTCATAAGCAGAAAATCCCTTAATTATTTAGTATCAAGGAATTTTTTTTTAAACCTGGGATTTTTGTTTTTGCCAGATTAGGTTCCAATTCCCAGAATTACCTCTTCCTAGCTGAATTGTGAAAGAGAGGTAACAAATACTGCCTTATATTATACATTGTCAAGAAAATTGCTGATAATAAAAGTGACCATTTAGTGATCATTTTATTCTGTTCACTCTCCCTGCAAGGTGTTAAGGATTATACTGTTTCATTCCTTCCTTATGACAAAACTTTAGGGTAGGTAGCAAGACTGTTCATAGATGAAAATCTAGGATTTAAGATAAGTTATGTAATAGTCAAGATCACAAACCTAACAAATTGCAGAAAAAGGATTGGAATCTTGGTAGGCTCACTTACACACACACACAAGGAATCTTGGTAGGTGCGCGCACACGAGCGCTCACACATGCACACAACACACACACAAGCTTAACTTTTGTTCCGAACTATATGTAATGTTTTTAAAGGACATAGAATATCATCTGGACTCTGATGGGAGATTAATAATTGATTGCTATTCTTAAGTATCATTATTGCTTTGATATTCCATTAAAAGACATCTGGATGATCAGAATCCAAAATTAATCCTGGAGTTAATGAGTCTGTACTTGTCTTGGTAGTTGCAATTCTAGACTTACCATTGGCTCAGTTTATTGTTACATTAAGTATCTTTGGTGGGAGGTACTTTTCTGTGCTTGAATTTTGACTTTAAGCCCAGTACTTTCCTTCACTGTCCAATCATACCTTTGGCAGATTTATCATCTCTCAGTAGTCGTGTGCTGACACAGCGCACAGAATCAATTCTGTTTCTGTTTAAGTATATGAGGGTCATTTACCCTTCCATGCCCGTAAGATTTCCCTAGGCTTCTTTTGCCTAGTTCATGAAACCTTGCATTCATTTATATTATTCCCCACTCCAGTTTCTGTCTCTGCACTTCTGCTGCTGCTTTTTCTGTTGACTCCATACTCGTTTTCCCCCATGAAACTCTCACAGTGCAGAATATACATAATGCAATTTTTATATTGCTGTCATATTACCTTACTGCTTGTCTCTGTCTCTACGTGTTGCTAAAATCCTCAATAACTTTTTCTAGGAGGAGAATCCTAGAGCCCAGATAGTTCATATAAAATGTTTCCTGCCTATACCTCATTATTCAGGTATTTGTAATTATTTTGTTCTAAGGTGAGCATCACCCTTTGTTGTCTCATGTTAAGGCTCATATTTTCTTTATAAATGCCCAGAGTATTGTGCACAGATATGGAATCGTGATGAGGTTTTATAAACCTGAGATGTGCTTGGTAGTTTCAAATGAATGAAAGCTATTTTGTCCCAGTAGTGTTCTGGTTGTCATTGTAAGAGTGAAATGAATGATTGTTGCTAGTTCTGGTACTCATCAAATTATTCTATCTTGAATTTTTTCTGAAATAGAGAAATAGGAACAAAGGTCAAAAGACTATTTTTTTAATCTCTGTAATGGCATTATTCTGTCCATACCCAGTTACACACCAAAAGTTCATTCATTAAAACGCATACTTGTAGTAAGCCAGAAAGAGAAAGAAAAATGCCATATGATATCACTCATATGTGGAATGGAAAAAAAAAAAGATACAAATGAACTTATTTACAAAACAGAAACATACTCACAGACAAAAAGCAAACTTAGGGTTACCAGAGGGGAAAAGGGCCACGTCGAAAGGGATAATTTGGGAGTTCAAGACTTTTGGATACTAACTACTATATGTAAAATAGATGAACAACAAGTTTTTACTGTATAGCACAGTGAGCTATAGTCAATATCTTGTAGTAACCCATAATGAAAAAAATATGAAAAAGAATATATGTATGTTCATGTATGACTGAAGCATTATGCTGTGCCCCAGAAATTGACACAACATTGTAGACTGTACTCTAATTTAAAAAAAATGCCTAAAAAGCATAATTGGAATAAAATTTATTGTATGGGTAAATATATATTTATTTGAGGTTATACATGTTTGTGTATATATAAACATATTTTTATATATATACAAAATCAGAGATTCTAGAGGAATAGAATATAGTACTATGTATATTATATACAATAGAATATATGTTACATATAATTCAGTTGAATAGTTACTTTTATTTAAAAGAACTAGATAACTGTATTTTTATTTGGCTTCAATCATGTGGCTAACAACTCTAGTTTTCCATTTCCTGTGTATGTGTGTATCTGTGAAGTCTATTTATTTAATGCATTTAAACTTTAATATGGAGAGTTTTTCTATATCATCTTTTCAATTACATCAATGCAACAGAGATATATTTGGAATGTTCATTGTGATACTAGGTAGTTCTCTCTCATTTTAAAAGTGAGAACCTAAAAAATGGACCCATGCCCCTCAGTATCACGTATTTCTTAATTGCTTATATTGAGCGTTTGGTTTAACTTATCTTTATCTCCATTAAAAAAAAATTGTAACAAAGGCCCATTCAAGCAGAATCACTGAACTCTAGAGTTGCAGTGAACTCTCTGGGTCATTAAATCCAGATTCTTCATTTTACATAAAATTTAAAATTAGTTTTGTGTGTATATTTTTTTTCATAAATAAAAAATGAAAACAAAATGCTTGATACCAAAGTGTTAGAATTTTTTTAACTTTCAGAATTTTCTGTGACTTTTTTTTTTTTACATTTTTCACATTTCTTTAATGGGTGTACTTCTTGAAATAAACCACACACACCTGTATTTTAATGCAAAAGTTCTTCAATTTAATATACCCATTTTTATTGTAGCACCATTTCAACCTATAATATAAATAATGTCATATCATTCTCAAATATCTACCTGGACTTTTAGAACAATCATTGTTTCAGTCTTTCTAAAATGTTGTAGGCCTTAATAGAGAAATTTTTAAACATTCCTCCTTCACAATCATTCATCAAATACAATTTGAATACCATTCAAAATATTTTTGTATTGTCTTTGTCTTCTCTTATTTATTTTTCCTTTTTCAGTTTTATTAGGTAGAGTTATTACAGTTTGACTGCATGTATACATTATATTGCATGTAAATACATATATACAATATATTGCACATTTTTTTTAGTTTACATATATGTACTGATCATTGTTTCTAAGAACAGATTAGAGCTTTAGCTTTTTAAACTTACATAGTTATCAAAGGAATAAAGCCAACAAATTAGAATCAACAGAGTGTGGTAATAAAGGGCAGTCAAATGTGCTTACACATATTCAGGAAATCAGTCACTAAGTTATAAATAATAAGTAGTTCATTTGTGTTTTTATTTTTATTTTGTTTTATTATTATTTTTTAGATTCCACATAGAAGTGATACATGGCATTTTTCTTTCTCTTTCTGGCTCACTTCACTTAGAATGACGATCTTCAGGTCCATCCATGTTGCTGCAAATGGCATTATTTTATTTGTTTTTATCGCTGAGTAGTGTTCCCTTGCAGATATATACCATATCTTCTTTATCCAGTCATCTGTTGATGGACATTTGGGTTGTTTCCATGTCTTGGCTATTGTAAATACTGCTGGTGTGAACATTGGGGTACGTGTGTCTTTTTGAATTTTATTTTTCTCTGTATATATGCCCAGGAGTGGGATTGCTGATCATATGGTAAATCTATTTTTAGTTTTTTAAGGAGCCTCCATACTGTCCTCCATAGTGACTGCACTAATCTACACTCCCACCAACAGTGTAAGAGGGTTCCCTTTTCTCCACACCCTCTCCAGCATCTATCGTTTGTAGACTTTTCAATGATGGCCATTCTGGCTGGTGTGAGGTGATAGCTCATTGTGGTTTTGATCTGCATTTCTCTGACAATTAGCGATGCTGAGCATTTTTTCATATGCCTATTGGCCATTTGTATGTCTTCATTGGAGAATTGCTTGTTTAGGTCTTCTGCCCACTGTTGGATTGGGTTGCTTATTTCTTTGATATTAAGGTGTATGAGCTGTTTGTATGTTTTGGAAATTAGTCCCTTGTCAGTTGCATCATTTGCAAATATTTTCTCCCATTCTGTAGGTTGTCTTTTTGTTTTGTTGATGGTATCCTTAGCTGTGCAAAAGCTTTTAAGTTTAATTAGATCCCATTTGTTTATTTTTGACTTTATTTCCACTATTTCATGTGTTGGTTCAAAAAATATATTGTGGTGATTTATGTCCAAGAGTGTTCTGCCTATGTTTTCCTCTAGGGGTTTTGTAGTATCTGGTCTTACATTTAGGTCTTTAATCTATTTTGAGTTTATTTTTGTACACAGTGTTAGAGAATATTCTAATTTCAATCTTTTACAGATAGCTGTCCAGTTTTCCCCAACCACTTATTGAAGAAACTGTCTTTTCTTCATTGTATATTCTTGTCTCCTTTGTCACATATTAATGGATCACAAGTGCTTGGGTTTATTTCTGGACTTCCTATCCTGTTCCATTGATCTGTGTATCTGTTTTTGTGCCAGTACGATATTGTTTGATTACTGTATTTTTGTAGTATAGTCTGAAGTCAGGGTGCATGATTCCCCCAGCTCCATTCTTCTTTTTCAAGATTGTTTTGGCTATTTGGGGTCTTCTGTGTTTCCATACAAATTTTAACATTTTTTTGTTCCAGCTCTGTAAATAATGTCATTTGTAATTTGATAGGGACCACATTGAATCTGTAAATTGCCTTGGGCAGTATGACCATTTTAGCAATATTGATTCTTCCAATCCAAGAACACAGTGTACTTTTCCATTTGTTTATGTCATCTTCAATTTCCTTCATCATTGTCTTGTAGTTTTCGGCATACAGGTCTTTTGCCTCCTTGAGTGAAGGCAAATACCTAGGTTTATTCCGATGTATTTTATTCTTTTTGTGCGATGGTAAATGGTATTGTTTCCTTAATTTCCCTTTCTGCTATTTCATTGTTAGTGTATAGAAATATGACATTTTAATGAGAAAGGAAAAATGATCCATGACTTGGTTTTCGAGTTCCTCTTTAAAATTTTATAACAGCTCCACTCTCTGGGAAAGCATCTCCTAAAATGGCCTGCAGTAACCTCTATGGGATAATGGTTTATAAATATACTTTAGTTAGTTGAGTGGTGATTAGTGACACATGAGTGAAGAACCATATTTTAAGTTCATGGATACTGAGCTTAGTGAATGATGTTTTGCTTTGTAAGAGTCTGTTGGGGGCTGTTATGAATAATAATGAGGGAAGAACACATATTTGCATCCATAGTGAATACCCTCTGGCAGCAAGGCCTTGAGAGCCCACACTGCCCGGGTTCCACTGCCTAAGTGACATCCCAGACTACCCTTCCCCAGCACAGCAAAGCCGCAATCAGCGTGTGGCTGCAAGGATCATTACCTTTTTGACAACGCTTTCATTGCTTCTTTCATTCTAAATTTCTCTGAGAATGAGTTTTATTCATTCTATAACTATAATACATCTAGTTTTGACACTTTTTATCAGTAATTACAAAAGAATCAGTAGACTGGAATTTGGAGCAATTCAGATATTGTCTAACTCAACTGTAACTATTGCTTTTGTAGAACTTTTTGTATGAAATATGACAAGCACACTTTCCTGCTTCGTACAGTAAGGACCAGAGAAAGAGTGCTCCAAATCCTCTCATTAGAGGCAACCTTTGGACACCCTTTCTGAACCCACAACTCTCTTATCCTTCTCTGTTTTCTTCCTCTGTTTGTGTTTGTTCTAGCACACATCACTCCCTGACATAATATTTAATTATTAATTCACTCTCCCTCTTTCCAGTGGAATGTAAGCTTTATGAAAATAGAATTTTGTCCATTTTATTCACCTGTGTATCTTTAGTACCAGAACACCGGCTGACATATTTTTGCTGGATAAATGAACGATGAGATTATAAAAACTTTGAAGCTGCTGATAAATACTCACTTTATAGGCTGACAATTCCAGGGCAGTGGATTTCAGCTTTTATCCCATATTAAGTGAATTCTGACTACGTGCTTGGCATTGGGGTAAGTGAAGGTGAACAAGATAGAATCCCTGCCCACATAGAACTGACTAATTCATAGATCATTCTACTAATCTGATTTTCTGAGGATGGGTTTTAAGACTGCGTAAGTGGAAGAGTTTCACTTATCTATAGACTAAGAAGCTGAATTTGAATGTTATGAAAGACGCCAACTACAAATCCCAGAATAGAGCTGCTTTTATGAGTTAAGCCATTACTGAATGCAAACATGTTAATGGGGGTGGTCATTTATGAATGCAATGGCACTTAATTTTTACTAAAAGTTTTGATTGAATCTACTATGTGCTGGGTATATCAATAGCTATACTCACACAAAGTACCGAGAAGAGACAGGAGAGGATGGGGTTTGTGAAAGGCAGAGGCTAAGGGCTGAGAGAAGTCTAGGTGGAGCACAGGGCTTTGTCAGGAGTCTCAGTGTTACCACGGAGGAAGGCCTGGGCTAAGCAGGGAGAAACATCAGAGGCCAAAGAAACTGGTAGGCAGGCATTAAATGGGTGGGGAAGTCAGATAAAGAAGTGGAATTTTGCCAAAGAATAATATTTATGATTTAGGACTTTCCATAGAACTGTGCAGTAAATTCACATACTGGAAATCATTTAGGTCAACCTGGCATCTTAAAGATGAAGAAAATGAGGTCTGGAGAAATATTTGGTGATCTACTCACAATTGGTTGCTAGAACTGAGTATTTTGACTACTATGATTTTATGACCATTCGACGTCCACTTGTTTTTTTTTTTTTTTTGGGGTAGCGAGCCATGAGTTGGCTTAGGGATCTGCCTTTCTGTCATCCCTAGCTCTTGTGGCACAGTGAGCCCCATTCACAGACTCCAGAGGTGGAGTATGAGACAGTAGCCTAACCCAATCAGAATTAGCCATCTCCCCAGGTCTGAGGTCTCCTTCGTGCTATGGGACTCAAGTGATACCTTGCTACTGCCAGTCTTTTCCTGGTCCCTTGAAGAAGTGGTTTCTATTTCTAGCTTGACTCAAACTTGAAACATGACAGACTGAAGCTGCCTCAACTATCTTGTTACCCCCCAGGTAGAGCCTGCCCGTGACTGGAGCCAAAGTTGAGGACTCGGAGCCCAGGAGGAGGGAGGACTCCAGGCCTGGTGTCATTGTTGGAACCTCTGTATCAGGCAGTGCCTGAAACACAGTAGTGTCTCCTGGACTCCCCAGTTTCCTGAGCTACTGAGCTCCTTTTCTTTTTTTTTCTTTCTTTTTTTTCTTCTTATACATTCTTGGATCAAAGATTGAGTTTGTTTTTGCATTGTAAATGTCCTAACTGATACACAGGTGGATTTCTAGTTCATTTCTTACTTGTTTGGATGTGTTTCTTGAATCCTGACATAAGGACATTCACATAGTGAATGTGTCTGGTTAGCATGATTTGGTAGAACTAGTTATAGTTCAAATCATAAGGCCATGAAAATATTAGTATAGTACAGAGGTTAATAATACCAAGTTTGGAGTAGAAAACTAGGAGCTCAAATCCTGTTTCTACTTCTAGGACCTTCAGTAATTTCCTGAAACTCACTTTCAAACACACAATGGAGATAACAGTTACAGTTGCCCGGTGGGATCATTGTGAAGGTTAAGTGAGATTATATGCCTATAGCACGAACAGAGCCCAGCACGTGGCAAACACTCAGAGGAGTTTAATGGTAATTAATATTATGTTGTGTTAACATATGTTGCTTAGAGTCATTGCTCACTAAATGGTAGCTTAAAAAGAGATTGTTTTAATTTATGATTAGAAGGATTTGACTTTATTCTCTCCTTCAAAGATTTTATTTTGAAAGTCTCATTCTGGCCCCTTTTCAATTTTGTAACTTTATTTAGGCAATTATTTTTTAGGTTCTCATTTTCTCATTTTTTTCATGTTGTTCTCAAAGACCCTTTTGGGATTTTATTTCCATCTTTGATTTCCTTCTGATGGCCAAGTTATTTAATGGACAACCTCCCTGCTAGTAAAACATGGTCAGAGGAACTGCATCTGATCCACTTATTTTTATTTCTAATTTGTTCTTATACAATCTCTAAAGATGCTTCTTACAAGTTTCATTTTCAGAGATCCAAATTTTTTTTTTGGCAGAATGAATTTCTTTTTATGCTTCTGAAATATAAGTTAGAACAGGTAGAAAAAATAGAGCTTTTACATGTTTTTAGTTGTTATACTCAAAAGGTAAAGGTAAAATTCCTTTTGCACTTATAGAACAATTTTGTAATTTTTTTTGTATTTAAAGTTTATCTTCATCTTTGTTAATTACACTATTCAGGGGTTTAGAAGTTTCTGATTATATGTTAACTATTTCTCATTGCTCTATGTTAGCATGTATCAGAAGTGGGATTTTAAATTAGAGGGGACCACATGCTGAGAATATGGGATAACCCAGGCAGTGAGAATTTAGTAAGTGTGATAACCTGGGACTCTCCTTGTATTCTCCTTACTGGGTGATTAATGAGAATCTGTGTTTATAAGGTAATTCTAAGGCAAGATTTTCCAATTATTTTTTTTTGTTCTGCATAATAAAATTTTGTGTGTATAACCGGCACTTTTTCCATATTCCAGCAAAACTACAATAATGTAGAATTATTTTGAAGAAACTAATATTATTTATAGTTCTTCAAACAAAACAGCTTCTACTGTACTTCAGGGTCTGAGCTCCTAGGACCTAAACAAAAAACTACAACTGACTTAGAATTCAAGAATATTTTTAGAGCACAGGAAAACCAGTAGAACTGGCATCCCTTTTAACAACCAATATCCTGAGTGGGCCACTTAGGTAAAAGCCCATTAAATGTTTTTGTCAATGCTACATGAAAATATAATTTTTTTAGGATTAAAAAAAATTTCTCTGAATCAATGTGATTGAGTAGCTTGAGTGATAGATTTTTATGAAATTAGTGTAGTCTAGTTTGGGAATTAAGACAGTGACACCCACAGTTGTATAGATTTATCCTCTAGTAAATTTTCATGAGCATACATGGAATGTCTAAAGGAGGAAAAGTGTACTTAAGTAGTCTGATTTCTTCCCACAACATTGACTTATTTCTCTTCTTTTGTTTCTGTGTCCTACTATAAAATGGAGTAAGTTTATCAGTCAGGTTCTTAGCTGCAGAGAATAAAATCCATTCTAGAAGCTTTAAGCTCAAGGGATTATTAGGGCTTACATAGTTATTGGTAGACCTGATGAAGCAAATGCTGGGAGTTTTCAGGAATAGATTCCCAAACTGTATAGCAGAGCTGGACCACAAAGGGAGCAGGTGACTCTTTAGAAACCTGTTGAGTCAAGATGCTGTGGTCCCAACTGTCACCTCCAGCACCCTGTACTTCTGCCATGATCTGCACCGAAAAATTGTATGCCATATACCCTACTCCTCTCCTCCTATGAAACTCAGCTTAGATTCAGAGCCTCCAGAGATTATATGAGTGACAGAACCTAAATTATTGGTAATGTTAGCTGCAAAGGAATCTGGGAAATCTAGCCTTTACCCTTCAAGACACTGCAGATGGAAAGGCAGGTAGAAGGGGGTTGGAATGACTGCTGAGTGAGCCAGCTGTAGTATTTGCCACGTAGGGACAGGAGGTGCACTCGTTTTAGTAATTTAAGAATCTGTTGTGTGACATCCTTAGGAGCAGATAATTCAGATTAAATTCCTGAAATGTGTGAGTTGTAAACATCTGATGACTTGACAGAGATGCATAGAGGGAAGGGAGAGAGATGGGAAGGAACTGGAAGGGACTAACAGAAGCCATAATCCTAAAATCAGGCAGATTCATGTTGGTGAGATCTTCTTTAGAGTCTTCAGTCTCCTATACCTCTATCTCTGCCCTGCTTTCTTCATGGACAGTCACTTACATAAAACATTTCCTTGCCTTACCTCTTTATCTTGCTCATTCAACCTCTTAGCAGAGGACAGAAGCCACTTATCTCCCTGGACAAGACAGAAGGCTTTTGTCTGTGAGTGAGAAATAAATAGTTGTTCCTATGGCCCTTTACTTTTCTATGTAACTAACATCAAATGCACCATTAGATACGTTGACATCCTCCCACCATCACCATAACATGAGAAGAGGGTTAAACTGCTTCCCTATCAGAGGTATGCACTTCATCCATTTGCAGCTTCCTTTGCAGAGCTTGATGCTACTGCCAGCAGTCTGCTTGGGGAATGCTTGAAGACTGCTGGGATCTGGCATCAGTTCAGCGACAGGGATGGCAATCTGAGATTTTAGCAAGCATCTTACAGCCCCACAACAAACTCTCAATTCCCCAGCCCTGCTGAATTATTTGCTTCTTTCCTCTTAGAGTGGCAGCATCTGGACAGGGTCTTCAAGATGCAGAGCATCTGTTCCCACCCTTTAATTTTTACTTTCTGCCTATAACTCAGACCCAAAGCCTAGGGCACAGTGGAGCCAGTCGGCAAGATATGTGTGTTTGAGTGGCAAATCCAGGTGTGAATATCCCCTTTCTGAGCGGTTTTGCAGCCTCCTCTCTCCTAGTCATGACCTCCACAGGGTCCGTTGTCTGTGGCTTCTTATGGCCGGCTCTCTGCTGCAATTTTGAAAGCACTGAGCTTTTTTAGAGCTTTCTTTTGATGCTCTTTCTAATTATCTTTAAGTATGAGAACCTGAACTACTATGATCAAGATTGGGAAAGCCACCCACTCCCCCATCCCAGTACTGCAATTATTGGGAGTCAGAGTTTTAGGCTTCATTGGAATGTTTGGGACAAGTTTTTTCAAAGACTTACCTAGTAGCCCTTAGTAGAGGGCTTCTGAGTATTATTGTTTCTCTTCTAAAACAAACTAACAGAAAACCAGTGTCAGTTGTTACTTCAAAAATTCTGAATCCTCTGTGATTTTTTGATAAGATACCAGCCATTATCAAAGATCTACAAAATAGACTGTTACCTCGCCCACACAGAAGACCTTGTCCTTTTAAACAGTTGAGCAGTTGGCTGGGTGAGTCAATCCTATTAATATCTGCTATTTGGTAGAATGTAAATGGTCATTTGAGTCTAGTAAAGGACAACAGTTGTCTTCTAATAGGGTCTGGCAGTATTAAATACTGCCTTTAATTGTGGAAGCGTCAATTGTATGTCAACTGGATAAATGCTTTTCCAAGTGAAAGGAACATTCAGATGGTTAGAAATGTTTTCTTTTTCAGACTCATAGTCCTGAAGTTAATAAAATTTAAATTCAATAAATAGATTTCTGCATGAATGTAATGCTGAAAATGTTTGTCTAACACTTGACTACTATCAACTCTAATGACATTTATAACAAATAAGCATTAATTAAAATGTTTTGCAACAATAATTTTTGTATGTCTATTAGTAGTAAATGAATTTCTTTTAAAATAAATAGGCTTCATAGAGGAAGGTTGGAGATGTTATTTTCTGTAGTAGGATGACATCGATGTAGTAAAAATCCTACAGATTTTGAAATTTTGAGTCCTGTTATTTGAGTAAATTTGGGCAAACATTCTGCATCTGTTTTCTCATAGGTAATATAAGGATAATTATTCTGAAATTAAGAATGTATTGGGGGGTTGAATACAGTCATTGGTTTACTCAGTAACAATTTATTGGGTACCTACTCTGCAAGGTGCTAAGCTACAATTCTGGACCAACATTTGTTACTACCATTAAGAATCTGTAATCTAGAGTATGAAAAAGCACTTTGGATATGTGAAAGATGTTAAACAAATACTTGTAGTTACTACTAAACAATGTAAAGATGGAGTAATTATTAATTTTATCTTTGAGATAAAATATTCAGTGCTCGAATCTTAATCTTAAAAACACCTTAAACAGCAACTTGTCAACGTTAGGTCAGTTTAGACAGTGCATGCTAAGAGAATCTCTGCTTTTCAGAGACTTTCACAAATAACTACAATAATAGTACATTTCTAATCCCAACTCTGTCACATGACTTAAGCAAAGCCTTTATTATCTCACCAGTAACTAATTTCCAACAAGGCAACTCGCTAGTTTAGCTAGTCATAGCCTGATTCAGCTTTTTTAGTGCCTGAACTATATAGAACTTTGGGGGTCTCTTAAGAAAATGAATCCAGTATTAAAAATACAAAATTAAGTTCAAATGGAATATAGATTTAGAATAAAATAATAAATCAAATTACAAATATTTAAAGCTATCAGATACCACAGACATCACAAAATTCAAAACCAGTGCTTAATTTCCTCTAAAAGTAAGGATTTTTTTCCTATAAGATCACTTCTCCATATGACAATAATTTTCTACTATCACTTTCTATACAGACAATAGAATTCAGTCTTTTGTCAAACATGGCAAATTTAAAACTTCTTTTTATTAGTTTGGAAATGTTTCTTTCAACTTCATAGCTCTCTATTGACAATGTTGTATATATTTTTAGGATGTCTATCAAATTTGGGGAAACTTCTATCAAATGTCTTTGATATGTGACTTTTACAGTTTGGAAGAATTTTCTCTGTCCAGTCCATTTCAAACTGCCTTTCTCTTACACTGTTAGTACCTTCCAAGCATTAGAATAGACATTCATTTCCTGATTCAGCATCTAGTTGTGCATTTACGTGCCATGGAGCTGGGTGAGTTGGCATAACTGTGGATAAATGTGTTCCTGAAACCCATTCCTACACCAGCTAGTCAGCAATAACTTAACCATATGTGGAAATAAATGAAACTACATAATATATCTTATTAAACCCAAACTAAACATATCTTCAGCTCAGCCTCCCCTTAACTATACTCCCCAAGTCCCCATGACCTCACCCAGGTGAAAGGAAGTGAAAACAAAGTGGAAGTAGGAGTAGAACAAGGCACATCATTATGTGTAAAGTGTCCTGTGATTTTAAGTATTAAAAAATACAAATGACTCTATGAACAGACTGCTAGAACTCCCCTAGGAGCTGTGGAAGTGGCCTCTGCAAGTGAGCAGGACCAAATATTGTGCTTCATTATTTCACAGTAAAGTTGCCTCTGTGTCCAGCGTAGCTCTTTCCTTATGGAGCAGAAAATTTATTGGATGGACGTTAGCCTCACAATAGTGTTCTACAACAGTGATCTAATACTGTGAGAGAGTCATATGGTTCCATTTCCCTGAATAAGACCTTTATCTGTTTCAAATATTGTCTTTGTCAGCTGCTCATTTGTTTTGAACCATTGGTTCTTAATTTGTTCATGCCGTTAACCAACGAATGTCTCCTATGCCAGGTAGTGTGCTCAGCCCGACAGATGACAGGAGCTGTGGAAGGGTTACTCGCTGCCCTTCAGGGGTTGTGGGCAGGTTTTCAATGGAGACTGAGAATGAGTAAATTGATATTTCTATTCCTTGGAATTCCACCTTTTACCTGATATTTTACAAAATAACACAGAAAAATCTCTGCTTTCTCAAATGTCTCTTAGTCATTTTCTTTCTCAAAGCCACAGTGGTACATTTCTAATATTCTCTAACACTCTCTAACATTCTCTGTTTTTAAGTGGATAAGCCACTTCCTACCACCAGTAGGCAGATTCCAGAGGCTGTCTCTCTCTGCTCCATGTAGCTTTATAATTAGATGTTTATAGCCATGTCCCTTGGCAGCAACTGATGAAGGACAAAAATCTTTGAACATTGCCAATGGTCTTGAAATGCTGTCTCATTACTAGATGCATGAGACTATCAAAGCACCTCATATCTTTGTGGTGTTTTTTTTTTTTCCCCTAGCATTCTCCCTGCAGTGAAGACATTGCCTTTCACATTTGTTTGAGATGTAAAGGTAATCATTCTGTGTCTTCTGGCATGTGAGTTGGTAAAACAGAAATGCTGACTGATAAAGCATTGATAATTTCTATCAAGTATCACTGTATTTCATTTCTGGGATCCCATTCCTGCAGAGAGGCTCTTTTGATGTTGTTAATCTAGTGATTTGTAGGGAATGGTATCATGTTAGGTATGTGACATGTATTTTCTTTTTCTTAAAGAAGAGTACTTCAGTTAAGAATTACATTAGTCTGGGAGAGGGTATATAGCTCAGTGGCAGAGCGTGTGCTTAGCATGCACGAGGTCCTGGGTGTAATCACCACTACCACCATTTTAAAAAATAATAATAAATAAATAAGCCTAATTGCCTCCCTCCCCTCACAAACAACAACAACAACCAAAAGAATTATACTAGTCATCTGAGGAACTAACATTGTAAGAATAGAAAGAATCGCTCTGCACTAAGAGAATCAGAGGTGTGGGAGGAACCTGGGCCATAGGCCTCATTATCTTCTAATTAATTAAGATAAATTAAAAACAGTATTTTGTGTTTAAAGAAAGCATCAGAACAGTTTTCCTAGTTAGCCATTCCAGTTTCTAATAATTCTCACTCTCAGGCAGTTGTTTTATTTATAATAAAATGGCCCTACAGTGCGTTTTTGGAAAGGAATACAGGTGGCTCATAGCAAGAGTTCTCCAAAGGGTACCATGAATTAAAGCAGTGATACTGAGGCTTGGAGTTTTGAAAACCACCAGTGGCTAACAGGGGAAATGAGGTAAAGAACCCAGTTTTGCAAAGAATTCCTATGAAGGTCCTGGAAACTCACAAATTTGTAAAAATTGATTGAGCCCCTCTAATACCAAGTGCAATTGTCTTCTCTTTCTCAGAAGTGCCTTCTTCCTGATTCAGAACTCTCTGCTACCCTTTGGTGAAGTATTTTATTTTGTAGGCACTTAGTTTTTCATTCAACGTATGTTTTCATTGTCCCTAACAATGTTTAAGATAAAACATTGAGGATTCAGAGATGAACAAAGTTCCATAGTCCCTGACCTTAAGGAACCCCGTCTAGGAAAAAAGAAACCTGAGAATATGTGTGAGGTTTGTTGTGGTGAAACTATGCACACACAGGGTAGAACACATTAAAAGATATTACTAAATGAGGGAGAAATGCAGGAGTTTTACCTACCCTTACTATATTGGCTTTCTTTTTGGGGGGAGGGATGGGGGATAATTAAGTCTATTTATTTAATTATTTATTTAATGGAGACACTGGGGATTGAACCCAGAACCTCCTGCATGCTAAGCATGCTCTCTACCACTGAGCTATACCTTCCCCATATACTGGCATTCTTACGCAGTTTTTCACATTAAAAAATAGAAAACCAAACCTCCCAAGGAAGTATGTGCCATTAGATTACATCTCCAAAATCTAGAACAGCCCACATCCAGTAAATGGATTCCTGCACATGAAGGCTCATGGAAGTGATTCCTTCCAAAATGACTTTCAAAGTCAGATTTCCCACTTTTACTAATTGACTTACAGAAAGTAAATTCTTGGTAATGTTATAATGAATGGTCGATCTTTTCTTCCATTTATCAACACTTCAGAAATATTGAGATCCAGTCTCAAAGTAGTTAACCTGTGCAGGCAAGAACAATTAATGATTCAAAACATAAAGTCTGGAATCCATTTAAAATTGTAGTCTGGTCGCCTAGGTAATGCATGGCAGTAGAAATTTCAAGAACGTTTTGAAGCATTCTGAATGAGACTGGACCACACTGGAGAATTGTGTGTGAAATAGTGATTCTCACTCTTTTTATCTCATAGACCCCTTGAGGATTTGATGGAAGTGTGGCTCCTTCTAGAAAAATGCACATACGCAATTTGGGGGGTTTCATTGAAGCCTGTAAATGGAGTCTCCATCAGTGTTTTGGAGCCTTTTCTTGTCTTGGACTAGCTTGCTAGAGCTTCTTTCATCAAGAATCCACATGCCACATAATTACTGTTGGAATACAAGGAACGCTTGAGAGTAATGGAATCACATAGCTAAATATTTCTGAGTTTCCTAAAACTTTGGGGTTTGGCCTTAATAAAATCAGCTCCTACATTTGCAGTGGCTCTGTCTTCCCATGGCCTGGTCAAGGCTTGCCTTGGCTGTCTGAACAGCCTCTTAGGTGTTTACTCTGTCACTGTTCCTTTACCTCCCACCCCTCTGCCACACTAGCTGCCAAAGTGATTGGACCAAAACATGCATCTCATGATTGAAAACCTTCATTGGTTCTTCAAACCCATATGTTCAAGCCCTGCAGCATGGAACTGAATACTTAATCATCTTGCCCCTGGATGTTTCTCCAGCCTCCTGTTCCCCAGCTCCATCTCCTACATCTTTATCAGATGCTCAGTTGTTGCATTCTATTATCGTAGAACCTGAACGCTCCATCATGGGTTATGTCTCCATTCTTTGCCCTTTTGCTTGGAATCTACTTCCATCTCTTGCTTTCTCGTGAGCTATTCCTCATTCTATAAAATTCAATGCAGAGGTCAATTACCCTGAGAAACTCTCCCAGGCAGCACTAATCACTTTCCCTCTGATTCATGATATCTTGAACAGAATTCTATTGATGCTTTTATCACATCATATTTAAGTCTTGTTGTTTACTTACTTGAATCACCCACTAGATACAGGGTTTCTTGTGAGCAGAAAATTTTTGTCTTTATAGTGCATTACCATAGCCAGCACGGTATGCAAGTTGGCTGAATTGAGAAGTGCAAAGTTATTCTTTTGGAATTTTTTAAAAATCCATTTTATTTTTAGTAATAACTATTTTGTCTGCAGGAGGAAGGGTTAGTGGTATTTTAGTTAGTTGTCGATTAGGGCATTAAAGTAGTAATGGAATCACATAGCTAAATATTTCTTAATTTAAAATCAGTAGTCTTAAAATCATCCAAAAGCCATGTTGTAAAGTGAGTCCTTAGAAGAGAAGTTCAGGGATAAATTAATGGTAGAGACAGTCCTAAAATAGTAGCAGAAAGAGTAGGAAAAACACATCACATACAGATGAGTACGTTGGGGGCAATAAATAGACAAATATTTCTAAATATCACCCTGAGGCTGACCCCAGACTCCCAAGATCAATTTAAAGTGCAGAAAGTTGTGGAATGAATGGCATGACTTTTATCTGAAAGGCCTACTAGAGCTGGCAAATATTTCAAAATAATCTTTGAGGCATTTTGTAATTAAGTTCTAATTAGTAACTATCTACATGGAGAAATAGATCAGCATTATTACTCTAGTTTTAAAGGCTGTCCTTTGTCTTCTGAGTATTTCTTATTTATTTATCATTCTGTATCATTTATTTCAAGAGGTGTTTTTTCCTTAAAATGTAGCAGTTGCTTAAAAATAAATTTCCACTTATGAAAAAGTCATTCTTGATATTGTTGAGTAAATATCTTTATAATGCTGTAGCTATAGAACAGACACTGTTTTACTTTGTAGTTAATTGCACGTTTATTTTGACCTTTTCATGTTTCCTTGGAATGCTTTTCTTTATGCATTGTTATTTTAAGGATAACACTATACCAATTTATTAAAATTTTTAGTATAAATCAGAAAACAACCAGAGCAGAAGAAGAAATGTTATGCTGATGTGTTAGAAAGGCACTTGTTTCTGTTTTGCTTTTAATATTAGTCTTGTTACTATTTTCTCAGTGTCATGTTGATTATTTGATTCAACAATTGCTGAAATGTATCACTAAATATAGAAGTAGAATTGACACTCTCTAAAATTTGAGTTGGATATACCTGGTGTTTTCAATTGGAAATAAGATTAGTAATGACAAATAAAATATGATCATAGAATAAATATGAGGGAAGTGAAAGAATATAACTTGTAGGGGTTTTCCTGACCAGGAGAGCAGGTTAACTTTTGGAATGGGGCATCAAATTGACTATTAGCTGAGATAATTTGAGCATTTGTATATACATGTATGTGTATATATGTGATTATATATAGTGTCATATATATAAATAATACTAACATATACATAAATATATTGTTTATACAACATGTAGCACACATAGATGGTCTATTTTATATGACAAATAATATATGTTAATATCAGTATATTGCACATATATTTATATTATATGTAATATAAATATAACAAAATAACAATGAAATATTGTTTTTTTAAAATATCCCTATATTTTATTGTTATTTTATATTTATGTAACATAAATACATGGATGTATATATATATTTCCAGGAAGATAATTAGTAGAGTCATTCAGCTTTATGTGAGTGGAAGCTATTTTTAAAAATTTAAAGAAATCAAAGCATGCATTTATGTCTTGAAATATTGGACTTGAACAGCAGTTAACTTGATCTTTCAGTTTAAGTAGTCCTTTTTAATCGCTTTCTATAAAATGTGGCCAAACAGCCTTTCTCCTACCTTCTTTCCACCACTCCATCTCCTATTTTTTGTTAGTAGTCTAAGTTATTTCTGTATCTCAAAATTCTTACGGCTGTGCTTTGATTTGCCCTTGGAAACATGACCCAAATCAAAAGCTATTTTACTTCATATGAGTGTTTCCCTCATACTATACAATATTGTTTTCTTCTAGGACAGTAGAAAAATTTATTGCTCATAGCGAAAACAGGTAAAACTCATAAAACAAACTAAATGAAAATAATCACTTCATAATCCCAGGACATTAAACATGGTAATAACTTTGCTTTGTAAAAAGCGTGATTTTTAGAGGCCTCTGGAAACATCAGTGTTCCTGCCCTATAAAGTATTTATTTACTCTGTGAATAGTAGCAGGTCCTTTGTCCTCTGAGGGTGGGTTGTCAACCAATATATCTTTGAATCGATACCATTTTGAAGGAGTCACCAAGTTAATTTATCTTTTCAGTGTCTTCTTTATATAGATTGACAGCTAGGCAGACAGCAAGAGTGTAAACCCATGTTTCTTAAAGTGAAGTAGTTAGTAGGGAATTCTAGGTCAGACTAATTACTATCACTCTAACTTAAACATAATGGCAGGTTGCCTTTTGATTCAGAGTCTGATGGTGTAAAGAGATTTGAAAAATGAAACAAGCTTTTAATCCAGTGTGTTCGCAGAAGGTTGAATTGACAAGTCACATGGGCAGACGCGGGAGCAAGGTTTGAGTAAAACTGATAGAAGTAATACATCTTAATTTCCATTTTCCCATAATTACGATTGTCATGCTAATTAATCATAGTCCGCGTCATGAGCATCTCAAGACTTAGGGATGGGTAAAATTAGAGTATTGCCTTTGATCAAAAATTGTATGTTAGTGGTTGTAAATGGAATCGATCCTTTTGGAATGCCTCTTGTCACACAGCAGGACGGCTCCTGCTTGATCCTCTTGAGCCTGTTTTGTTGGAGCATCTGCTTCCATTGGCTCTGACAGGAGCACTTCCCTGAGGGAGACCCACTTTCCCCTCTTCCCTTCTAATTATTATTCAGAATGTTTCTGTCCTTCCCTTAACTACCTGCATCAGTACAAAGCTGTGTTCAGTGATTTCTCCAGAGATGAGGCTCAGCTGGCAACACATCATAGACAACTCAAATGTGACAAGAAGTCATCTAAGAATTTGAAAAATCTAAACAAGAAAAAATGTATCCCCAAGCAGCTTAGGCAAAGAGGTTATCCATGTAAATATCTCTCCTGGTGCTTCAAAGACCTTCCAGAGGAAGGGCTTTTATTATCTTGCACACAGTGGGTGCTTAAACTGCGCATCTTGTTACTACTAATGATTATTGTAGCTCTGCCTCTTTAAAAGGAAGTGCAGTGTAATAATTGTAGCTATCTAGCTGCTGAATCGGATGGCCTTGCAAATTTTCTTAACTGGTTATTCAGTGTTCCTTAACGTTAGCTGCACATAGAATAACCTGGGTTGGTTTGAAATATTGATGCCTAGATCCCATCATCAGATACTCTAATTATGTGGGCCAGTGTGTAGCCTGAGCTTTGGGATTTTTAAAACCTCCCAGGTGATATATACACACAACCAGGGTTGAAAATCATTGTCTCAGTTGTATTAGCTGGCATATGCTGTGTGCTTATTTTGTCCTGGGCTGGTGCTAAATGCATTACACACGACATCTTGATTGCTCAGCAGAACCACTCTTTAAAGTTGCAAATCATACCTCCATTTTACAGATGAGGACACTAAACTCAGGCTAAGTGAATTTCTCCAAGTCACATGTCTGGTGAGTAGTAGAGGATTGAACCGATCTGTCCACAATCCTGTACTGTTGACCATCCTCATTGGTGGAAGTTTTGAGGCCAAGGCAGAAAAAAATGGCTTATTACACATTACATATGTTGTACAGGAGTTTCCTCACAGGGCAGGAGATTGAGCTGGCCAGGATTTTCCAAACTTTCTTAATGACGAGAATATTCTGGGGTTGCCGAGCCTCTTTCCCAGAAACTGATTCAACATTTCTGGATTGAGGATCGAATAATTTGCAGATGCTTCGGTTGATTCTTATTTTAGGGATGCAGAAGAAGCACTGGACTAGGTAACTGCTATAAAGTCCTAGGATTCTGTGTGATCATATTCCAAATCTTTCCAAGGAAAAGCGAGAGGAACGATGGCTCTGAATCCTATTGGAAACAGGTGACAGGGCAGCCTGTGTACTACCTACTCCTAAGACACAAGCTCTGCATGCTTCCCTGTCCCCAGCGTTCTGAGGGTGCTCTTAGTGTACCTGTCTTGGCAGTGTTGGGACCCGTGCCTCTCAGATGCTGCTGGTCCTGCTCCATCATCTGAGTCCCTTCCTCTCCTCTTAAGAGGTGATTGTGCTCATCATCTCTGCTCAGCTCCCCTCTGCATTCCGTGATGTCAAGTTGGTAGTTTAAAGTTGGCCATCCTGAATTCTTAATTTTTAATTAAATTTTTCTTTTAGGGTAATTTTAGATGAGCAGAAAAGTTGCAGAGGTAAAACAGATTTCTCATCTACCTCTTGGTGGGAGTTTTTACACCACGAAATTCAGCAGATGCTAAAATCAGAATTCTACCCCTGCCTCACATACCACTCTCCAGC
This sequence comes from Camelus dromedarius, assembly GCF_036321535.1. Classification (NCBI taxonomy): domain Eukaryota; kingdom Metazoa; phylum Chordata; class Mammalia; order Artiodactyla; family Camelidae; genus Camelus; species Camelus dromedarius. The sequence goes on from NC_087438.1 coordinate 56,025,479, forward strand.
TCATGTTCAAACATTTAGCAACAAACCACTGCTTAAGCATCTAAAGCTGCTTACACAGGGCATTGACATTTCTGCCTGGAAAAGTAGAAATTTCACTTAAGAGATATTTTCCAGTTTTTTGCAGACTTTTTGGTATTGGTGAGATTCTACTTTAAAAATATGCACATGTAGGAGATGTGTGCTCAAAGATTGAAAGATGGGATGCAGTGCTGTTTCTTCCTGGTAATTTTAAATGATTTTGAACGTGATGGAAAAAAAAGGAAATGATGTCTCTATATTTTACATCTCACGTATATAAAGAGAAGTACTAGGTAATTTGATGTAAAAAATTCTGTAGAAGTCCCACCGAGGCTCAACCTAAACCTGTATGTACTAAGATATTGTAATACATTTATTTTACATGAAGTGCTTACATGAATAGAAGTTTCACTACAACCCATGATAGAAATTTGCTTCATATTTACTTCAGTATAGTTGAGTATTTCTAAATTTCTATCTTGGAGAGGTCATGACATAATCAAATATTTTAAGGGTTTTAGAAAGGGTTTCTATTTAAAACACATCCAAAAATACCTGCCAGTTATAAAAGCCATGTTAACGTCAAATCAGTATAAACTTAGCTAAATCAGACTCCTCAAAGACAAGGCCATTTCTCACTTACTCCAAAATAGTATTTCCTTTCTAATTCAGTGAAAATGATCCTTTGTCCTGATTTATCACTACTCTCCCCAGTCCCCACACTGTTCACTCAGCACTTAGCACAACACCAAGAGACCTGTGTTGTCAAGGGTGGTGTTCAGGTTTCATAAGGCAGCTGCTGTTGTAAAGCTCTTGCCTTGAAGTTCATCTTACCATGCATGTGGTTTTCTTTCTCTTGCACTGACTTCTTAGAAATATTCAGTTCCATAGTATCTTATGTTTTGAAGAGAGTGTAAAGGTCTCCTTTCCAACACCTCGTTGGTGATTTCCCCTCATGAAGCTTCCTCTTTGTAACTGTGTAGTCATGGAGCCAGAGTTGACTTTGAGGGCTTGTAACCTGTGTGGTTACATGAGATTCCATGTTCAGAAGGACCTCACGCTTTGTTTAACGTTCTGCGAGTCTTGAAATTCTTCGTATTTTGTGAACACTGGGCCCTGAATTTCATTGGGCGCTAGGCCTGTAAAGCAAGGAACCAGTTCTGCATCCATCTGTTGACCACTGGAGGACACTAACTCCATCCTCCCTCTCTTTATAATGCTCCATTGCTTAGCATGTAATTATTGCTCATTAGATATTTTCTGATTGTATGGAAAAGACTCCCCGCTTAGCCTTGCTGATCCCACAAAGGAAGATGAAAAGTCTAGGTCTGGGTCCAATCTCTTAGAATGTAGAATGTTTTTACAGCAGTAATGGCTCTTACTGTGAAATTAAATGGTTGATGTTTAAACATAGAAAAGGAGACTTTTGGGTAAATAGACATAGTATATTTTCTGATAAGGTAACTAATATTAAGGACTATTTTTATAACACTAAAAATTAATGTAAAATTAATGTTTTAGGCTTTGTGCATAATGTTGGTAATAATAATTTACGCTAAAAATATAATAACAACATCAGGAAAAATCCAATTGAGATTTCTTGTCTCATTTTCACTTAAGCCTGAAGGTATTAAAAACACCAGTTGGCAAATGTAGGTTTGGAATAATCAATTAGCAAAGCCTAAACCATTCCTTAATGTTTCATGAAAATTAAAAAACAGAAAAGGAAAGAAAGATTTTTGCCGGAGACTCAAACTGAGCTTGTACTGCTCAGTGGGAAACCTTAATCAGTTTATTGTTGTGTCATGTTACTTCCCTTCATTAGGTGAATGAATATTGAGAAATAAAATAATGAGCAAGAAAGTAGTCTTAGGTCTGTACCTTGAAAAACCTACAAAAGATCCACCAGCCATTTAAATGCTCATAGACTCTAATACAATTGGAGCTTTTGATTACTGTATTTTAATATTTGTATGTAGAATTGGTGAGCATGCATGACACAAAAGAGAAATGCCTACTGTTTAAGGTACTTCCTCAATTACTGAGGCATGATCCAAACAGCTTTATTCATGCCATATCTTATTTTTATGATGGAGAGTTGCATAATTAAATGAAAGGAAATACTTAATCATATAGTAATACTATTGTAAGAGGGTTCTTAAAATGGGTAATAATAATCTTTTATGTTTAGAGAATGAATAAACTAATATTTTTGATATCTATGGATTTAATTTAGCCTGCCCTGAAGCTATGTAATAGAAGGACATTACACTGCATTACATTTTGAAGACTGAGGCTATCTCTATATAATAGTAAACACTATAGAGACAAATAAGGCATTACATTAGCAACCATTCCTGTAATACTGAAAACTTGCCTTTCTGACTGAGCAGGGAGTTTATTCAAAAATCCAGGTTACCAAACAGTATGTCAGATTCTCCCTTTGTCATTTTTGTCTATTCTTGTTAAATGCTGAGAAATATTACAGGGTAAGTGTTCAACAGTAGGCATTATATGGATTGCTACCCAGATGTGTGCTTTGCCTAAAATGGAACCATTTATTTGGTAGTGAAAAATGTGAGATTCTAAGAGTTAGATTTGATGTTCCTATTAAGTGAGTTGAAATAGGCAACCTTCTGAATTTGTAAAAGTTAGGGAAAAAGTTTAAGCTAATTTTTGGCTTAAACATGAGAAGGTTCTCATATGGAAACAATTAAACTGTATTAAAAAATAGGAACTTTAGAAATAAATTTTTTGAAATCTTCCCCCACAAAAATCACATTCTGTTTTAAATAATCATGGTTCATACATACATCAATTTCTTGGGTAGACTGTAACTCCTAGTGGCAGGGCTAATGTCTGTACGGTTTTTGCATGTAATATGTTTGCTTGAAAATATGTTTGTGACAGGAATTGCTGAAGTATTATAGATGTGATGAAAATTGTGATAACCTGATGAAGAAACTGCACAAATCAGCCAAGAGGAAAATCAAAACTATTGGTGACGTATGAAAAAGATGTGAATAGAAGTGCTGAAATGTTCATTTTGGCCTTCTATTGACACATTATTAGATGAAATACATTAAATGAAACCTTGTTGCATTTCACGGCTTCACTGAGAACTCTTTTAAACAAAAAATAGAATCCTCAAACTCCCCCAAGTTAGGAACCTGAGAGACTAGCTGCTTGAATAAATCTAATCCCTTGGACCACACCTAACCTAGATGTCAAGCATGCTTTTCCATTGTCATACATCTGTAATTTATATCCTCTGAATTATTTTTTTTGGAAGTCCATAGGATGCTTAACTCCAAATCACGTCTGTCATATTTGTGTTTAATTTCTAGAAGTCCCCCATAAAGTTAGGCTCACAAGTAGTAGATGGGCTACTTGAGTGGGGATTTTGCTGATTCTCAAGGAAAGCTGATTCCTGCAAAGGCAGAAGTGGAGGCCAGGCAGGCACTGTGTCAGGCTCAGCGACAATCTGTTTCACCCTGCGGAGCAAAAGGGAAGAAACCTGAAGGCCAGATTTTTGGAAATGTTATATGAAATTTGAAAACAGACTTCCCATGAAATGTAACAGTTTCTCATTAAACTAATGACTGGAGAACAGCTGTTGACATTAGTTCAGTGAGCTCTGGGGCTTTCTCTTATTGCATCTTCATAGTGTGCAAGTGTTAGTGGAAGGATACAGTCTGGGCCCTGCAGTTAGGTGCCCTGAATTCTGTGCCTTCTGCAGCACTAATAGGCTATGTGATCTTCATTAAGACTTTCCTCTGGCATGCTTCACGGCCTCGTATGAAATAGGGACACTGATAAGGTGTCTTTTAGAGATTTCATAATTTTTGGTTTAGGTATTACGTTGAAAGGGACACAGATCCACTACTTTTATTAGATAATTTCTTGCCTTTTTCTTCTAATTGAATCATTCTCTATCGCAAGACATGTGTGTGCACACACACACAGTTACAAGTACATCTTGTGGCTAAGTGGAAAATATTTGTGGCTAACCCTCTAGGCAAAGGTACCTCAGTGTTTAACATCTAAAATGTCTTTGTGTAAGTCTTCATACAAGTTTCTTTCTGTCACAGTGAGTTTATTTTGCAGTTCATATTTCCTACTCTGTATTTTTATAGGTATAGACTGCACACACCCTTTGGTTAAAATCTCAGTTTACAGATTATTTTTGCTCACATCAGAGGGTCCATTAGTTTGCTTTGGTTCATAAAAGTCTGTATTTAGTTCATAGGAAATATTTAAAGAATGTGACCTTTAGAATTAAATTTTTTCTGAGCAAAAGGTAGTATGTCAATAGATCCTTTCCCTGTGGTTACACAGTGATTTTCTTTTATGAAAAAATTAGACTATTTAATGCAAATGGTTTAATAATTTTAAACTGCATACAGTTTTATCTCTATTCATGATAAAACTGTATGTGAAAGAACCTGGATGCCCTGTGATTTTTATTTATTTATTAAACCCAATTTGTATTAAAAATCATATGATGACTTGGAGAAATTCCTCAGAATTCATATTTTTACAGGAGGTAAATATGGAGAGTCTTTAAGCAGCCTAGTTATTGGATTTAAAGTCAAATTTCCTGACTAGCTTATGTTGTTTCTACTTAAAAGAGCTCAGTGGGCTCTATTATTCCAAGTACTTGGTTTCTTCTTGTTGTGGTATAAATCACCTTATTCCATTTACTTGGGAGTTACAAAACATACTGCAGTGTTGAGAAAGTAAGTGCATTTATCCAGCTACACAACTTTCATGGTGGGGAAAAAAAGGTTGGAGTAAGATCAACACTACCATGAAAAAATGGAATCTAAAAAGGTTGGATGTGGCATTGGGCCAACACTCATGGAAGTCACTGGTCTTATCATGTTCTCTGCCATCCTGAAGCAGCTGGTTTGGTAGAATGGTGAAACGGCCTTTTGAAGTCTCAGTTGCAACATCAGTTAGGTGGCAGTACCTTGCAGAACTGGAGTGAGGTTCTCTAGAAAGCTGTGTATGCTCTGAGTCAGCATGCAGTATCCAGAGCTGGGATTCACAGGTCCAGGAATCAAGGAGTGGAAATGGGAGTGGTACCACTCTTTATTAGCCTTAGTGACCCACTAGCAAAATTTTTGTTTCTTGTTTCTGTAACTTTATGCTCTGCTAGCCTATAGGTCTTAGTTCCAAACAGAGGAATGCTTCCACCAGGAGACACTACGGTGATTCCATTGAACTGGAATTTATAACTGTCACCTGGCCACTTTGGGCTTCTCATTTCTTTGAATCAGCAGGCAAAGAAATGAGTTACTCTGCTGGCTGGGGTGATTGATCCTGACTACCAAAGGGAAATTGGAGTTCTGCTCTATAATGGAAGTAAGGAAGACTGTATTTGGAACACAGGAAGTCCTTTAGTGTATCCCTTGGTATTACGATGCACGGTATTAAAATCAATGCAAAAAACCACAACAACTCAATTCAGGCAGGATTACTAATGTCCTAAACCCTTCAGGAATAAAAGTTTGGGTGACCACACCTGGAGAGAATTACAGTCAGTTGAAGTACTTGCTGAGGGCAAAGAGAATACAGATTGGGCAGTGGATGGTGGTTGTAAATACCATTTATGACCACATGACTGGTTACAGAAACGAGGACTGTAATTGTCATGAGGATCTCTTCCTTATTTTGTTGTGAATATGTTTGTGGAAAGGTTTGGTGTGTTTTCAGTTGTATGCAGGATATTTGTATCATGTTAGGTGGAAGTATGATCATGCTTTTGTCTTTATTTGGAGATTCAGTGTGGTTTAAGGAGATGTATTTATTAGATGCCATGTTGACAAGGGTTGAACTTGGGATGGTTAATTTTATGGGTCAACCTGGCTAGTTCACAGTACCCATGTATTTGTTCAAACATTATTCCAGGTAGTTCTATAAAGGTATTTTTTAGATGAGATGAACATTTATGTCAGAAGATTTTGAATAAAGCCGATTACCCTTAATAATGTGGCTGGGCTTCATTCCTTCATTTGAAGGTCTTAATAGAAAAAGACTGACTTCTCTGGAAGAAGAGAGAATTCTTCCAGAAGAATAAACTTGAACTACAACACTGACTCTTCCCTGGGCCTGCAGACTACCTGCCTCATCTGCAGGTTTGGGACTTGCCAAGTCTCCACAGTTACATGAGCTGATTCCTTAAAATAAATTTCTCCCTATATATACATACTTCCTGTTAGCTCTGTTTCTTTGGAGAACCTGGACTAATATAGAAAAATCTCCAAAACAACTTAAAAACCAATAACAACAATCTGCTGTCCATAAGTAATGTAATGAAATGCCATTAGAATTAAGCTCAATGAAGGCAGAGGTCTCTTGATCACTGCTCTCTCCATCACGTAAAACATTGCCCAGACATTCAATAAATACTTGTTTAATTAATGAATGAGAAGCCTAAAGAGGAGTAATCATTTGGTAAATGAAAAATCTATGTACATAGTTTATGAAGGGATTAATCAAAGCCATTACATACTTGAAGATTGGATTTGATGATCACTGATGGTCATTGATAGAGGAATGAGACAGAGGCAGAGGCCAGTTTAATGTTGATTTAGGACTCAGTTGAGAAATAGATGTAAGTGTATATCTTTCAAAGAATTTGGTAGTAAAATTTCTTTCTCTATGTCTGTCTCTCTCACACACATACACACAAAAATACACATACACACACTAAGGTGGGCCATAGCAAATTTTCTTAAATTTAAGGGAGTTCAGTAGACAGAGAAAGGACTGTAGGGGAAGAAGAATGAGTCACATTTGTTAGGAATAGTATTTAATAAGAAGAGCTTCAAAATCCAGGTTTATTCACTAGCTAATTGTTTGACCTCTGGCAGGTCCCTTTGTCATGTTGAGACTGTTTATTCATCCACAGAATAGATACAGTGATGTCTACCTCATAGGGTTATAATTGGAGATTAAAACATTGTGAATTTTCCAGAATGTGTTAAAGTAGCTGGTGGGTGTAGCCATTTTGAAACTTGGCCACGTGCTCTTTGACACTCCTTAGGTTTTCTACCATCTTGAATCTGGAGTTATTGTAACTGGTTTGAATGATAGTTTGTCAAAACAGATGATGTGTGACTTTTGACACTAGGTCAATAATTGCTTGGCAGCTTCTGCTTCGTGCTTTTGGAACACTGAACCATCATGTAAGAAATCCATCTCTCCTGAGGCCACCCATTATGCTGGAGAAGGCCATGTGTGGGTACTCCAGCCAACAGTCCTTTCTAAGTCCAGTCTTCTAGCCATTCCAGCCAAAGCCCCAGCACAGGAGTGATGAAACTGTCTTAGAAGGAGATTCTCCAGCCCCAGCTTTTCAAAGCCCCCCAAACAATTTTGGTCTTCCCAACTATGACCCCAACACCAGGAAGCAGATACAGTCCTTACTTGCTGTGCTTTATTCAGATTACTTACTTGCTAAATAGTTGATCATTGTAATATGGTTATTACTTTACAACACTGAGTTTAGGGTGGTTTCTTACGAAGCAGTAGGAACTGGAAAGCAGGAGTGAAGGTGGTTGTTAATACATCCAATAGGGTAATAAGCACATTTATACCAGTAATTGTATGTTACCCTCACACCAAATCTATGATAAATATATTATTGTCATATAGAAGGAAGTCAGGGCACAGATATGATAAGAACTCCCTTTCTGATGTCACAGATTAATAAATGGAGACTTAGCATTAAAACTTACATCTTTTCACTTTATAGTACCAAGAATTTTAAGATCAGGAGAGAGGAAAAAGAAAGAAAAGGAGTGATAGAGGGGTACAGGGGAATGCAGGTGAGTGTGGCATCTGTAGATTTAGAACAGGAGAGGAAGGGCTGGTTTTGGCCAAGAGCAGTGCTGCTTCTGAGAGTGAAAGGGAGGGTGGCTGCACTGATGGGCTCAGGTGGAGCTGGGTGAGGGTGGCAAGGAGCTGTCAGTTTTCTCTGTTCTGAATGAGGGGCCCTTGACGGGAGCCCTTGATGGGGCTGAGGGACTGAGGAAAGTGGCAGTGGTTTAGATTTAGACCACTACTGTAGTGCATAGGAGAGGGAGCTGACAATGAGATGCAAAGAGATTACTGAACACCATTGCATTATGAGTCCACAAGGAACTGGAGGTGAAGACTTGGTCATGGCAGCAATCTGTAGAGCACTGTTACTTCCCCCTGGGGTGATGTCAGTCCAAATACAGGCTCTGCAGAGGAAATGTTGGGCTCGGTTGAAGATTAGGTATTGGCAGGGCCAGTGTGCTGGAAGCATGTGGTAAAACAGGAGGGAAGAAGAATTTATTCAATTATATTTCTATCTACTACTGTCAGGCACACGGCAGATATTTGTTTGGGGAGTCAAGAATGCTGGTGAGATAAGGTCTCGATTAGTGAGAATGAATCTTGTCAGTCTAGGGAATGAAGGTTTGAATGAGAACCGAGAGCAATTGTCTGAGAATGAGGAGGAGAGAGAACCTGGTAAGTGGGAGATGGTGGTGAGAGAGAGAGAGCAAGATCTTGAAGCTGGAAATATCAAAGGAGTAATGTATCTTGTTGGTGACAAGGTCTTGAAAGTTGAGGAGCCATTATTACCAAAGTGAAGGAAATGGCAGATGAGGAATTCAAAGAACAGTGAGGCTAGACATGGTATCTTCCCCATCCTCCTGGACCGTCCATTTGTCTGATGTGAAGATAAGGTGACTGTGATGGATTAAATATTTGTGTCACCTCAAAATTAATGTGTTGAAATCCTAACCCTTAATGTGATGGTATTTGGAATTGGGGGCCTTTGGGAGGTAGTTAGGTCATGAGGATAGAGCCCTTGGGAATGGGATTCGTGCCCTCATAGGTAGAGACCCAGGGAACTTGCTCCTCCTCTCTCTGCTCTCCGTCACGTGTAGCTACAACAAGAGACGTTCTTCTGCAGTGTCTGGTGGGGAAGGGGGTCCTCACCAGACACCGCCTGTGTCAGCATCTTCATCTTGGACTTTCCAGCCTCTGGAACTGTGAGAAATACATGTTTATTGTTTCAGGTACCCAGTCTACGATATAATATAGCAACCTCGGTTGACTGAGACTGTGACTTTTAGGGTTGGCCTTTAAGGACGAGTAGGATGCTTCCAGATTAAAAAAAAAAAAAAAAGAAAGAAAGAAAAGTGAAGCAGGGTATTATAGTCACAGGGAACAGATTCAGTAGAAGATCCAAGATATGAAAACCTTTTGAGCCAAACTATTCCAGCTATTATTGCCTTGGAAATAATGCCAACAGAAACTGTTTGCATAGGGGTAAGAGGGGTTAAGCTCTATCTGAAGGAGAAGTCCTCTCTGAGTGTTACCTTCTAAATATATATAGTAATCTTAGATGTTTGAAGATGAATTTCTGTTTACAGCAACAAAATAGCTCACTTCATTGTTAATGTAAACACGCTGGTTATAAAAATACACACTATGAGTGTGAGAAGGCATGTGAAAGTGTATAACCCTTTGAATATAGCTATATTCAAAATTCTGATTTGCATGCACACATAGAGGGGGAAAAATCCTGACTTCTGGCCAAATAACACTGACAGTGAAACATGAATGTACGTGCTTAATTGAGATCTGAGGAATCATCAGACAGCTGGCCCAAAGTTGTGTTTTTCCTTCTATCCACTGAAGAAGGTGAACCACAGGCTTTATGAGTTTATAATTCACAGCGTATTGCATTGTCAGTCTGAAAAGTAACACTTCAGCTAGAATCACTCTGTTGAGTGAAGAGCCCCAAAGGCAACGTGCATGGAAATCCTACCACTCATGACTGACTGTTCATCACAAGCAAGCCCGGGCACCACCTGCTGTGTTGGGCTTGCGGTGGCACTGTGATACTCAGTCAAGGGGACAGCCACTGGGCTCTCAGTGACCAAAGAGAATGTCAGTTAACTGGGATCACAAAAGAGATTGCCTGAAGTGGCTGTTCTCAGGCTGCTGCTCAGTGGAGCAGTTCAGTGAAGTAGGCAGAAGCCACGCTCTCGGCGACAGTTGCCTGGATCCGGATGTGCCAGCTGCCAAGTCTTTCTGATGTCTGGCTTGCATCACTGTCTTCCTCTTTGCTGTTTTCTGCAGTCAGTGCTTTAATTCAGCTCATCAGCCCATGTCCAGGCTGCTCGATAGTCTCCTAATGGGTCTCCTCCTTCACTCCAGACCCTCTACTCACTCTCTAGAAGCATGTTTCTCAAACGCAGTGTCAATCATTTCATTCTTTTGAAGGTGAGATGGCTCTTTAGCTGAAGAACACACTTCCCTGCTTCCCAGGTAGCTAGGTGGGGCCATGTGACTGGATTCTGTCCAAGGGGACAGGAGTTGATGGTGCAAATTGTGGTTTACGGACTTGAAAAGGAAAGGCTGTGTCCTCCCCTGCCCCTTTTCTTTCCCTGTTGGGATGCAGACATGACCACGGGGGTTGGATCGAGCATTTAGGGTGTCTGTTCAAGATGGCAGAACAACAAGATACAAGAGAAGCTGAACTGGAACTCCAACAGCATGACACTGCCCTATCAACACTGGATTGCTTATGCTCGGATCTGTGTGTGAGAGAGAGATCAACTTCCTTGTGGTTTAGGACACAATTATTTTAGCCTTTATTGTGGAAGGAAAACCTCTATTATAAGATGCCCTATTTAAAAGGCTTCATTGGCTCCCCATTGCTTGACAGTAAGTCCGTATCTCTACAGAGGGGATTTAGAACTCTTTCAAATCTAGGTTCAGTCCACTTCTGCAGCTTCATTCCCTGTCACTTGCCCTATGGATATACTCCTCTAGTCAAGTTAGTCCTCCCTTTCTACCAAACAGATTTCACTGGTGCTTTTACATATTGCTGTTCCCTCTTTAAAAAAAAGCTTCCAATTCACCCTTCAAGGTCTAAAGGTCTAGCTCTAATATTACCATGTCTGTGCTGCTTTCTTGGACTTCTGGCAACAATTTTCCCTGGCAGATTTAATTTTTTCTTCCTCAGAGCTTCTAGAGTACTGTGTGTGTGTGTGTGTGTGTGTGTGTGTGTGTGTGTCTGTGTCTGTGTCTGTCTGTCTGTCCCTGACCATGTCTGTCTGTCTGTGTCTGTGAAGAGAAAGAGTGTAATTTCTTGCATTATTTGTGTTTATCTCCCTCACCTGGGGTTTATTCCATCAACCACGTTATTGGCCAGAAGTAGACTCCACTCCAACCCCCCACCTTTAGTCTTGCCACAGGCAAAGTAAACAGTGAATAATCAGGAGGACATGAAACTGAGGAATCTGTCTTTCATGAGGAATCGAACCCTGAATGAAATTGACATTCTGTTAGCAAAGAGAAATGGAATGAAAGTTCTGAGGGACTTTTTGGTTTTTCCTACTGAAATGCCGTTGACAATGGAGGGGAGACCAGGAAATCACACATCACGGGGCAGATGCCTTTGCTTACTGGATTCAAGCTGGAAAAACAGTCCCTGATGGGCTTACAGTCGTTATTGTGTATTTCTAGAACTTTGAAAGATAAGGAGGAAATCCGCAGAGTAGCCCACAAGGGGTATGAAGGGAATTAGGCCAGTGTCGTCCCTGGAAACAAGCATGTCTTGTTTGACTGGATGCAGAGATGTCTTCCTGCATATCTGACATCAGCAGCTGCCCTTTGACACTGCTGCTCTGACTATCTGCCTGGCAGTCCCGCTTGGTGATAGTGCGAGAAGTCACAGCCAGTACATTTGGTTTCATCTGCTTTAGCCCATGCTCAGCCTTAAACAAAGAATTGCTTAATCTCCCCAGTCTTCAACATTTGTGAATGAAGAATTTTACATCTTAGCATCTACAATTTCCACTGAAAAACACTGCTCTGAGATGTACCCCAAACATCCCTACCCTATGAGAAGCGTCTGTGAACTAGGCTTGGGTTAATTGTAGTTATATGAAGGCAGGAGCCTTTGGGAAAACAATGCACACATCTTAAGTTACAAACTGAGTTTGAAAATAAACTTTGAAATGAAAACCAAGAATACAATTTTTTTTTCGGTGTCTGAATAAACTTAGACTGGAGAAAGCAGGCTGTTTAAAAAAGGAATGGAAGATTGCCACATAAATGCAATGGTTGAGAATATGAGTCCTGAGGTCCAAGTGTGTGGGCTGGCGGCCTGGTTCCATTCGACAGCAGCAGGGCACTTAAACCTGCTGCACTGTAGTTTCCTCATATTTAACCTGGAGATGATATTGCTGTCACCTCATCGGCCTCCTTTAAGAATTAAATGAGATGAATATGGAAGATCTTCCTTTAGTGCTTGCACATAGTAAGTACAATAAATATTAGAGCTCTCTGTCTCTATTTTATGTAACATTCACTTGTCAATTAATACTCCTTTTCCTTGACCTCTTACACAGCCTCAGACAATGGACTGTTTCAAAAATCATATTATATTGCCGGCATTGGTGACCTTATAAAAAGAGAATGTCAAGAATTCAGTATCTTCTTTTGTGGCATACTAAGACATGCTCTGGGGGAATATAAGCTGATGTCTAAGTAATGACTCCAGATTGGACTTAGAAAAAGAAAGAGGTTCTACTATAGTTGGTTCTTGTGAAAATGTGCGTCGGACTGCATACGGTGGGATTTTGGAGGTAGATTTTTCGTAGGTGGTAGTGGGTAAAATCATAAATGTGGTGGAGGAGGAGGACACTTAAAATTAACCCACATAGCATTTTTGGCGCATATCTTTATGTTGGCCACCCCTGAGACAGTGTGAGGGCTTGCGGCGGCTTTCTGCCCAAATTCTTCATGGCATAATTTAAAAGATTTTAAGCAAAATAGGCTGCCACAATGAACACACACTCTATGCTTTATGAATGGCCTGTTTATTGCTGTGGTTCTGCACAGCTAGAACAAACTGGCCTAAACCCGTCAAATTCATGCAGAGTCACGAGGTTGTGCTTTCAATCTATCCCTCACTTCTAAATCTGCTTTCAACTCCATTAGTGTGCAGCTATTGCAATGAAATACACTGGGTCGGGCACCTTTTCAGTGACTCCATATAGGTGACGATTTCATTCGGAGCGCGGAGGAATTTCTGATTCCCAGGCTTCGGTGTGTGCGGCCAGCTTGAGCGGGTCTGGTTGCAGGAAATAGCAGCTCAATCTTTGAAGCAAAGACTTTTCCTCTGCCTCTCAGAGTCAACAGCCCAAGAGAGCTTCCTCACTCCAAGGAAGTTGAGATAAGTGTGTGATAGGAAGGGAGAGGGCTGTCTTTGTGTCTGGCCTAGCGGCACCTGAAGGAAGGCAGCTGGCTCCTGCCGACTGATAAGGTTAAGGTCACTGAGGCAGAGATAAAAAGCTCGCTGGATCAAAATGCCTTACAAACCAAAAGATTACCAACAGGAGTTTTTCACTACACCCCTAGCCTTCCTCTGAACAAAGTGACAGTCTGTTGCAATTTTTTTTTAAGGGGATTTAAGACGTATACTTCACTAAGTGTGGCACACACACATACGCACACACCCTAGTTGCTGGCTTCCTTAGCTCTAGGTGGCTGACTCCTTCCCCAGTGGAACACTTTAAGAGAAGAAATCATTGCAAAGGACCAGAACAGACAGGATAGAGAATTTTATTGCTTGAAGCAGGAACTTTCATTGCAGGCTTTGTTGGTGGTGGTTCTGGTGGTGGTGTTACTAGTCAGGGAACTCCAGGAACAAAACACCAAAATCTAAGAGCTGGGGAAAACCTCACTCACTCAGTGCTGTAGTTGGTGCATCTCAAACATTTTTAAGCTCTTCCTGCTTTTGATAAACATGCTCTTCTCCTCACGCTGGGGGTGTTTCCCTTCCCTTCCCAGCTCCCTCCATCCCACCCCAGTGGTGCCTCCGCAGTGAGGATTTTACGGGGCCTTGTTTTCTATGGTCTTTATTCCCTTCAAGTTAGTTTCCCCTTCGTGCAAAATATGAAATTATCACCTTGACCTGGCTCCTTCCATACTATGTGTAGAATAGTCCTTCATACTCCATGGATGGGGTTACCACCCACCTCCCCTCCTCACCGCCATGTACTCTCCTAAACTTTTTCCAGAAAAGTTTTTTAAGACTTACAGGCTTGTTGACAAAATTTTCCAAGATAAAGCACTGGAAGAAGTAGTGAAATCACGAACCTTGCCTAAAAGAGATCTGACAAAGTCTGTGCTATGCTAAAGGGGTCCTAAAGAGAGATACTTACTACTTCCATCTCTTAAAGAACAAACAGACCTTTTCTCTCTGGCTTGTTTCTTTGAGATGCTATTTCAACCTGTGTGTGTGTGTGTGTGTGTGTGTGTGTGTGTGTGTGTGTGTGTGTGTGTGTGTGTGTGTGTGTGTGTGTGTGTGTGTGTGTGTTTTCACGCCTCCAAGCAACAGTCTCTATGTAGCAAAGCAAGGATTCCTGAACAAGAGCTTTTACTTTGCTTACCCATTGCCAAGTCAGATCTGTCTTACCGAGCAGGGCCGGCAGGGGGAGCCCTTTGAGTGAGCGTCTGTGAGGACTAGGAGAAAGATAAGGCAAGACTTGGAGAGGGTGGCAGATTTGCAGGACTAACAGTTTCTGCGTGCAGGGGCCACGAGGACCACCTTCCCTCTAACTTTGCTGGGAAGGAAAAGAAATGGCCCAGTAGAAATAAAGAAATGGTCAAAGTTTAAAAAGAGATGAACATGGGCGGTGGGGGGGCAGGGCGATAGTTGGATGGGGAGGTGATTTTTGAGTACAGAATAGTAGGCACTCATTGCCTCCAGACATAGTTTTGAGGAATCCAGGCCTGTGAACATGGATGAGCGAGGCCCCAGCACAAGATTGTAGCCTCAGGGTGAGGTCAGCCCCGGTGGTGGCCTACTGATGGAGTAGGTAAAAGAAGTGAGCAAGAAACAAAGAATAATTTTGTTGACTCCAGTACAGAGTTTACTGGGACAGAGTCAAAGAGCAGCCACAAAGATACTGATGTAGAAGACCAGGTATTAGTTTTCAGAATGACGGAGGGAACGATCAATGCCGTAAGATGATAGAAAAGGAAGAGAAGTATATGTGAACCCTTCCACAGACCTCTGTGAGCCGGAAGGGAGGGATTTGAAGAGCGCAGAGGTTCCAGAGATTTTGCTCATTGTGGGTGAGTCAGATTTACTGTTCTGATGCTGGATTAAAATCCTACCATCTAGGATGACTTGGGAAAGAGTGTGTTAAAGATTTTTTATACACACACACCCTAACAGTATCCGTACAGATCTAAGAGTATCCATACATCCCTTCGTGAAGACGTGTAGAGCTTCAAATACGATAACTTTCCATTTCCAGTATGTCCAAATTGTGATTTGCCCCCCACCTAAACCATATTTTCTTTGGTAAAACAAGAATAAGAAAGAGCAAGAGAAAAATAGAAGGTGTAGCTTTTTTTCTCTGAGATTCCCAGGAAAGAATTCCACCATAAACGCCACATTTACCCGTTACTGCACTACAGTAACACTGTCTACAGCCTCCCACGGAACCGGTGTCTTCAGAACCTTTCCCGTGAGGCTAAGTGAGGCCTTCCTCCTGGTGGAGTAACTGACAGGCGGGTCAGTGAGGGCTCTGACCTCAAGTGCTGGTTTGGCACAGCCCGGGCACTGCAGACGTTAGGCAGATGCCACCGGGACGCGCTCCCGCCACTCTATGAATAGCTCCTTCAGGGGTGGCTGTTGCCTCTGGAACCAGCAGGACTAAAGGAGTTCTGTGTGCAGCAGGCTTTTCCAGACCTGTGGGCTGGAGGAAAAGCTGCATGAAACTTTTTTTTTTTTTGGTATGTTAAACTTGACATTTATGTTTTGACCCCCTTGTTGGAAACAGTGGGACAGTTGGGGCGTGTTAATGACTCCTTTCAAAACGTGTTTTCTAAACTTAAAAAAAAAAACAGTGAATTCAGGGACTTAGGGCTTTAGATGAGTGAAACATTTCCAAGTGTTATTTGATTTTTCAGCCCAACCAGCTATTTCTGAATTTACAAATGGAAGAAGTTCAGTATAAGAAATGAGTCCAAGAATAAGGAGAGGGTGAGTAATATTCAGAGGGAGAGAGAGAGAAATAGACAACAAACAGGGAAAGAAACCGAGTGTAATGAAAATAAATTATTGGTGGGAATACTTTAAAGGTCAAAATGTTTATTTCTTCTTTTAGCTTATCTTCATTTATTTATCAATTCCCATTGCATTAAATTGTAACTATAAAAATGATGATTATTTGTTTTGGTAAATATGAATAACTTACACCTTTTGCCTGCAGAATATAATTACTAAGAACTTTCATATATATTTTATTTATTCATTTATTTTTTATTGAAGTATAGTCCATAGTGATTCAGTTACACATACACATATTTTCCTTTTCGTATTCTTTCTCATTATAGGCTACGACAAGGTATTGACTATACTTCCCTGTGCTATACGGTAGGGCCTTGTTGTTTATTTTATATGTAGTAGTTAGTATCTGCAAATCCCAAACTCCTAATTTATCACCCCTCTTCCCTACTCCTTTTCTCCCCTGGTAACCATAAGTTTGTTTTTTATGTCTGTGAGTCTGTTTCTGTTTTGTAAATAAGTTCATTTGTGTCATTTTTTAAGATTCCACATATAAGTGATATCATATGGTATTTTTATTTTTCTTTCTGGCTTACTTCACTTAGTATGACAATCTCCAGGTCCACCCATGTTGCTGCAAATGGCATTATTTTATTCTTTTTTATGGCTGAGTAGTATCCCGTTGTATATATATACAACTTAATCTTACATATAGTTACTAAATATAGAATTCCTGCCAGTTTCATTTAAAATCTTCAATTAAAGGAACAAAAATGCGTATTGTGTCATAATTCATTGTGCTTTAGTAAAACTTCCTGAGGGCCAGGGCTTTATCTGTCTGCAAGTTCATCAGCTCCTTCATTTTACTAATAGGGAACCTGAGGTCAGAGAGGTTTAATACTCTTTTGTTTATGCATGTGGCTGAGTGTTAAGTAAATTATTAACTGGTGTGTTTCTTCCCCACGGGCCTTTGCGCCTGTGATCACTGTCTTCTCCCTATTCTTTAATTCCAAGTAAAAGCAGAAAAGCCAGACTCTGGGTGTCACACGCAAACATTTTGGGGAGAGCCCCTTCTGAATGAGTTCCCTGAAACCTAACCCTCACCAAGCCCCTCTGAGCTTGGGAGGGAAGGAGTGGAGGGAAGAATGGCCCTTCTGCATTGGAGCAGGGTGTGCAGGGTCTGTTTCCCCCTCGGTAGTGCAGTCAGGGAAAGAAAAGACCTGTGACTCCCTGGCAGTCCAAAATTCTGGCAGTTGGTGACCTCACAGATGTGCTTAGGCTACAGTGTCTTGGGGCCTAGAGTGGAGGTGGATGAGTCAGGGAGCAGAGCCATTCTGAGGACAGCTCCAAGTCTTCCTCTCTAAAGAGAATCTCAGAAGTTGTATTCATGCATTCAACAAACATCTATAGAGAATAGATGTCTGTGTGAGGACAGGGATTGAGTAGCACACAAAAGCCCTTATGGAGCCCACATTCTGGTGAGTCGTCCCAGTCACCCAAAGAAGGGCCCAGTATCGGCTCAGGCAGAAGACGGTGGCCTGAGGGGTCACAGTAAGGAACAGTGGCTTCTGATAGCAGGATGGAGCAGCAAGTGGCCCAGTGGAGAAAAGACTGTGTTGTCCCCATGGAGGGCAACAGAGCACAGCCACAGACAAGATGATTCTGTGTCTCCCACCAGCTGCCAGATACGATGGGGATATGGGTATCCCTGTCCTGCTAACTCACATGGCCTTCTAATGCCCTGAAGCTTAGGCTTCACCTCCGGCTGAAAGACTGGCAGGAGAAAAGTAGTGAATTTGGAAGAAATTAGTAAATACATAAAATAACTCGGAAATCACTGAAGTAACTGAGTTTTCTTGGAAATGACTAGATTACTTTTTTTTTTTTAGAGGGAGGTACTAGATGAAATATAAAGAGTAACATTTTTGTACACCTGAGTTTGTGATCTTTGACCAGGGACAAAACCGAAAATCACAAATTCAAAAAAACTAAAATTTACTGAGAACCTATTTTTTACACACACACACACACACACACACACACACACACACACACACATTTCCAAAGGAAAAAAATTTCCAGAGGAAACACTCCTGGAAAGCTGCCCAGAGAGGATTTGATACTTGAACTCGGGGCTATCTGATTCCTCAATCTTTTTTTTTTTTTTTTAGGACAGAAACCTAAAATAATGATACTAATTATTTGCACACATAGTTGCCTTGGGTGTGCCAATCTAAAGAAGGTATCACCACTAAATGGAAGAATCTGGCATTTGTCAGCAGATGCTACAGAATCCTGTAGGCTGTCTGGTGCACTTCCTAGGGATAGATTGGGAGATGTAGGTTTGTAAATAGAATTTATAATTTACAATACCAGACTTAAGACATGCTAATAATATTGAAGTTTATATATTTCTATTCTTCGAATAATGTCAATGTTTGAGCCTGTGACTTTTTTTTTTTGAAATGAAATAGGTAGCAGAGGTAAAAATACGATTCTCAGATGGATTACCATTTTTATTAAAAATTAGCTCATAATACAGAAACCATTCCATTGGAATGGATCTATTTTAAATGCTCTCTAAACTAAAGTAAATCTCAGCTGAACCAGAGTTATTATTTCAGGGCTGGATTTTGTGATAGGGGCCAATTACATTTTTATTTTGGCAGCATTACATAAATCCTGAAAAGACCAAAGGTTATGCTGACAGAAAGAAATATGACTTGTATAGGGAAAATACTGCTTTTATTTTTGTGTGATTGTGGGAGTAAATTTACTTAAACCAGAGACTAACGTAGGAGACATGTTTTTAATATTTTAAGAATCCCTTTAGAATATAAATCAGTGACTCTCATCCCCTATTAATTTATGGGATTGTTCTAACAAAAGTTTCAGTGGACTCACCCAGCAATTGAAGTTTGAAAAGGCACAACAGTGTGCCTTTCAGTTCATGCTTTTTGGTAATATGCAATATAAACCATAAACTATAATACAAATGTATAAATATGTGGTTTTATTTGCATTTTTTCTTCCAATTCTTTATTTTTTTTAATTGAGGTATAGTTGATTTATATTGTTG
Source organism: Camelus dromedarius (assembly GCF_036321535.1). Classification (NCBI taxonomy): domain Eukaryota; kingdom Metazoa; phylum Chordata; class Mammalia; order Artiodactyla; family Camelidae; genus Camelus; species Camelus dromedarius. Next base: position 56,044,654 of record NC_087438.1, read on the forward strand.
TGCTAGTTTCAGGTGTATAGCAAAGTGATTCAGACCATATATATATATATATATATATATATATATTGGTGTGGAGAAATCAGCAATTTTATTCCACTGTGAATAGAGGGATACAAGGGGTTTTATATGTATATAGTTTACATTATAGTTTATGATAAGATATTGAATATAGTTCCCTATGCTATACAGTAGAACCACGCTGTTTACCTATTTATTTATTTATTTATTTATATTCTATTTATGTCAAAGAGTGTTCTGCCTATGCTTTCCTCTAGGAGTTTTATAGTATCCTGTGTTACATTTAGGACTTTAATCCACTTTGAGTTATTTTCATATATGGTGTTAGAAAATGTTCTAATTTCATTCTTTTACATGTAGTTGTCCAGTTTTCCCAGCACCACTTATTGAAGAGACTATCTTTTCTCTATTGTATATTCTTATCTCCTTTATCATAGATTAATTAACCGTAAGTGCATGGGTTTATTTGTGGACTTTCTATCATGTTCCATTGATCTATGTCTCTATTTTTGTGCCAGTACCATACTCTTTTGATTATTGTAACTTTGTAATATAGTCTAAAGTCAGGGAGCATCATTCCTCCAGCTCCCTTCTTCTTTCTCAAGTTTGGGCTATTTGGAATCTTTTGTGTTTCATACAGATTTCTAAGTTTTTGTTCCAGTTTTGTAAAAAAAAAAAAAAAAGCCATTGGTAGTTTGATAGGGGTTGCACTGAATCTGTAGGTTGCCTTGAAGTACGGCCACTGTAAGAAAAGTGATTCTTGCAGTCCAGTAACACAGTGTGTTTTTCCATCTGTTCGTGCATCTTCAGTTCCTTTCATCAATTTCTTAAGAGTTTTTGGAATACAAATCTATTGCCTGCTTAGGTAGGCTTATTCTTAGGTATTTTATTCTTTTTTGATGAGATGGTGAATGGGATTGTTTCCTTAATTTCTTTTTCTGATATTTTGTTGTTAGTGTATAGAAATACAACAGATTTCTGTATATTAATTTTCTATCTTGCAACTTTACCAAATTCATTGATGAGCTCTAATAGTTTTCTGGTGGAGTCTTTAGGATTTTCTATGTATAATATCATGTCATTTGCAAACAGTGACAGTTTTACTTCTTCCCTTCCAATTTGGATTCCTTTTAGGTCTCTTCTCTGGTTGTTGTGGCTACGACTTCTGACACTATGTTGAATAAAAGTGGTGAGAGTCAGCATTCTTATCTTGTTCCTGATCTTAGGGGGAATGCTTTCACCTCTTCACCACTGACTATGAAGTTAGCTGTGAGTTTTTCATATATGACCTTTATTATGTTGATGTGTCCACTTTTTGGAGAGATTTTTTTGTTTTGTTTTGTTTGTTTAATCAAAAATGGGTGTTGAATTGTATCAAAAACTTTTTCTACATCCATTGAGATGATCACATGGTTTTTATTCTTCAATTTGTTAATGTGGTTTATCACACTGATTTGCAGGTATTGAAAAATACTTGCATAGCTGGGATAAATCCCACTTGATCATGGTGTATGATTCTTTTGACTTATTGTTGGATTTGATTTGGTAGTATTTTGTTGAGGATTTTTGCATCTCTCTTTGTCAGTGATACTGGCCTGTAATTTTATTTTTTGTGATATCTTTGGTTTTGGTATCAGGGTGATGGTGGCCTCATGGAATGAGTTGAAAGTATTCCTTTGTCTGAAATTTTCTGGAATAGTTTCAGAAGGATACGTGTTAACTCTTCACTAAATGTTTGGTGGAATTCACCTGTGGAGCCATCTGGTCCTGGACTTTGGTTTGTTGGGAGTTTTAAAATTACTGATTCAATTTCAGTACTGGTAATTGATCTGTTCAAATTTTCTATTTCTTCCTGGTTCGGTCTTGGAAGGTTATTCCTTTCTAAGAATTTGTCCATTTCTTCTAGGTTGTCTGTTTTATTGGTGTATAGTTGCTCATAGTAGTCTCTTATGATCCTTTTTATTTCTGTGGTGTTGGTTGTAACTCTTAATTTTTATGATTTGGGCTCTCTCCCTTTTTTCCTTGATGAGTCTGGCTAACAGTTCATTGATCTATTCTATTTTTTAAATCTGTTTCATTTGTGTCCTCTCTGATCTTTATGATTTCTTTTCTTCTACTAACATTGGCTTTTGTTTGTACTTCTGTCTCTAGTTGCTTTAGGTGTAAGGTTATGTTGTTTATTTGAGCTTTTTCTTGTTTCCTGAGGTCAGCTTGTATTGCCGTAAACTTTTCTCTTAGAACTGCTTTTGCTGTATTCCATAGGTTATGGATTGTCATATTTTTGTTTGTCTTTAGGTATTTTTTGATTTCCTCTTTGACTTTTTCAGTGATCCATGCTTGCTTACTATCATATTGTTTATCCTCTTTGTTTTTTTTTTTTCCAGTTTTTTCCCTTGTGGTTGACTTCTAGTCTCAGTGTTGTGGTTGGGAAAGATTCTTGATATTTCAGTTTTCTTAAATTATCCAGTGCTTGTTTTGTGGCCTAGCATGGGATCTATCGTGGAGAATGTTCCATGTGCACTTGAAAAGAATTTGTATTCTGCTGCTTTCAGGTGGAATGTTCTACGTATATCAGTTAAGTCATGTGGTCTAATGTATTATTTAAGACCTGTATTTCCTTATTGATTTTCTGTCTGGATGATCATGTATTGAGATATATGGGGTGTTATGGTCCCCCACTATTACTGTGTTACTGTATCTCTTTTTATGTTTGCTAACAGCTGCTTTATATATTTAAGTGATCCTAAATTGTCTGCATATACATTTACAATGGTTACACTTTGTTCCTGGATTGATGCCTTGAACATTATGTAGTGTCCTTCTTTATCTGTTGTAACAGTCTTTATTTTAAAGTCTGTGTTGTGTGATACAAGGATTGCTTCTCCAGCTTCCTTTTGGTTTCCATTTACATGGAATATCTTTTTCCATTCCCTCACTTTCAGTCTGTATATATTTCTAGATATGAAGTGTCTCTTATAGGCAGCATATATATGGGTCTTTACTATACCCATTCAGCCACTTTGTCTTTTGTTTGGAACATTTAGTCTGTTTGTATTTAAGGTAATTATCAATATGTATGTTCTTACTGCCATTTTTGTTATTTTGGATTTGTTTGTATAGGTCTTTTTTTCCCCTTCTTTTGCTCTCTTCTGTTATGATTTGATGACCCTCTTTAGTGTTATATTTACATTCCTTTTGTGTGTGTGTATATATATCTATTACAGATTTTTGGTTTGTGGTTATCATGAGGTTTTTGTACAGCAGCTTATATGTGTGTGTGTCTGTGTTTGTGTGTGTAGTACATATATATGATCACTTTCAGTTGCTGATTTGTTAATTTCAAATGGATTTTTAAAACCCTGTATTTGTACTCTCCTCCCCTCATGATGACTGCTTTCACTATCATATTTTATATCTAATTGTTCTGTGTATCCCTTAACTGCTTATTGTGGAGACTCAATTAGACAATTTTACTACTTTCGTCTTTTAACCTTCCTGCTAGCTTTGTGTGTGGATGATTTACTACCTTTACTGTATGTTTGCCTTTACTTATGAGCTTTTTCATTTCATAATTTCTTGTTTTCTAGTTATGGCCCTTTTTTCCTCTCAGAGAAGTTTCTTTAACATTTGTTATAAAGCTGGGATGTTGTTGCTGAATTCTTTTAACTTTTTCTTGTCTGTAAAGCTTTTCATTTCTCCATCAAATCTGAATGAGAGACTTGCTGGGTATAGTATTCTTGGTTGTAGGTTTTTTTCTTTCATCACTTTAAATATATTGTGCCACTCCCTTCTGGCTGCAGAGTTTCTGCTGAAAAACCAGCTAGCTTTATGGGAGTTCCCTTGTATGTTTGTTATTTGTTGCTTTCCCCTTGATGCTTTTAATATTCTCTCTTTATCTTGAATTTTTGTCATTTTGATTACAAAGTGTCTTGGTATGTTCCTCTTTGAGTTAATCTTGTATGGGACTCACTGCACTTCCAGGACTTGGGTGACTGCTTTTACAAGTTAGGGAACTTTTCAGCTATTACCTCTTCCAATATTTTCTCAAGCCCTTTCTCTCTTCACCTTCCTGTACCCGTATAGTGCAAATATTAGTATGCTTGATGTTGCCACAGAGGTCTCTTAAACTGTCCTTTCTTTTTATTCTTTTTTCTCTTCAGTGGCAGTGATTTTTCACTACTCTGTGTTCCACCTTACTGATCCATTCTGTATCATTTAGTGTACTATTGATACCTTCTAGTGTATAGTTAGTGTATTTTTCATTTCAGTTATTGTATTCTCTAGTTGCTCTTTATATTTTCTAACTCTGTTTACAACTTCTAATTTCTTGCTTTGTGGATCCATTCTCCTCCCGAGTTCTTTGATCATCTTGATGATCATACTCTGAAGTCTTTCTCAGGTAGATTGCCTATCTCCACTTAACTTGGTTCTTCTTCTGGGGTTTTTATCTTGTTCCTTCGTCTGAAACATATTCCTCTCCTGCCTCATTTTGCCTAAGTTTCTATTTGTATTATTACGTATGTGGTATGTTAGTTATGATTCTCCACCTTGGCGAAGTGGCCCTCTGAAGGAGACATTCTATCTGTCTCAGCAATGCACTCCACTCTCATTACCCAAGCTATATGCTCTAGGGGTTCCCCTTAAGAGGGCCTCATGGGTCCTTCTCTTGTGGTGGGCTGGCTGTGTGGGTGGTCTCGTATGCTTGGTTGGCCCCTAATCTGATTGGTTGCCAGACCCTACTTTGTGTGGATGCTGCTGGATGCTGCTTACTGAGGCCCAGTCATGAGGCAGCTGGTTGCAGAACCCTAGGGGCCCCGGGGTTAGTGTTGTCTCACTGGTGGATGGAGTCATTATCCCAAAGACTCTGGGCTGTTGCCACCCACTGACAAGTGAAGCCAGGTTTGGGGTTAGTGCTGGCCTACTGTCAGGCAGAGGTGTTTCCTGAAGTCTGGCTACAGGGCCCAGGGATTCCAGAGCTCATTTCAGATCACTTGTGAGACGGGGCTGGCTCCTGACACAGTTGGGTATGGGGTCTGGAGTGTCCTAAAGGTTGTGCTGGCAGGGCCAGTGCCTTGGCTGGTCCCAGGGTAGGGTCTGTCTTGCTTTTGGTGAGCTCAGCCAGCAGGCTGTGAGATTGTAATTTTCTGCTTCTGGTGTGTGAGGCTGGTCTAGAGGGTAGTGGAGACTTCCTGGCTGGAAGGGCCAGTGCCTTCCCACTAGTGGCTGGAACTGGGTCTTGGCCCTCTGGTGGGCAAGGTTGTGTCTAGGTGCATGTCTAGAGGAGGCTGTGGACTCAGGAAGACTTTAGGCACCCTGTCTGCTGATAGGTAGGGGTAGGTCCCTATCCAGTTAGTTGGCCTGAGGTGTCCCAGCACTGGCATCTGTAGGCTGTTGGGTGGTGCCAGGTCTTGGCTCTAAAGGGCCAAGATAGCAGCCACCAGCAGCAAATTCACCACACATTTGAATATTCCCCGTTATGTCTGCCACCAGTGTCTATTCCCCAAGGTGAGCCACAGCCACCCCTGCCTCTCCGGGAGACTCTCAAAGACCAGCAAGTAGGTCTTGCCCAAGCTTCTATCAGGTTACTGCTTCTACCCCGGTGTCTGAGATTTTGTGTGCACCCTTTAAGAGTGAAGCCTTATCCAGGAACCTGGAGCTCCTGAATTATGCCCTGCTGGCCTTCAAAGCCAAATGCTCTAGGGGATCTTCTTCCCCAGTGCTGGACCCCTGGGCTGGGGAGCCTGATGTGGGGCTCAAAGCTCTCACTCCTGTGGGAGAACCTCTGTAATGTAATTATTCTCCAGTTTGTGGGTCACCCACCCAGAGGGTATGAGATTTGATTATATCACAAGTCTACCCCTCCTACCCATCTCATTGGGGTTCTTTCTTTGTGTCTTTAGTTGTAGAAGATCTTTTCTGGTAGGTTCCAGTCTTTTTCATCAATGGTTTTTCTGCAGAGAGTTGTGATTTTGATGTGCTAGTGAGAGGAGGTGAGCTCAGGGTCTTTCTACCCTGCCATCTTGGCCACTCCTCCCTTATTTGCATTCTTGAATAAATTTTTGATTAAAATATTTCCAATAAACATTCTCTAAAGGGAAAAGTAACTCAAATACTTTGTAGATAGCCTGAAAAGGTAAATCTTGAAAGATTCAGTATTTCACTACCTTCCAAAGCTGTCAATGCAATGAAAGAGCTTTCTTATATGGGGGGGGGGGGAATTTGTATCAGCTCCTTATTTTACCTTTGGTGCCCCCAGTTCTGCCAACATTATTAACAAGCTCTCTGAGTTCAGTAGAATGTCAGCCTGGTTATGTGGGTCTCCAAGTCCAAGCCACACTGAGTAGCCACTTAACAGTAACTTACTAAATAAAGAAGATTCTAGAATTTTTTTTTCTGTCCAGTATATGACTCACCTGATACATCCTTACTGTAACTATTCTAGCCATTTTAAAGGCAGCAAATAGGGGTAGAAAAAAAGGACCTCTATACCCATGTTGGGTACAAGTTGTGATCTATAGCAACATCAGTAGAAGGGAGATTGAAGCAAAAGCTGGAATTTTCATTTTTATTTTTAAGGTTATTCTAGGTTAGTAAAGTTTTAGAATATGCGAACTATATTGCAAAACTGTAAAATATTGATAGTGTCTATACTGAAAGATTGAATTTAACAAAAATTTTAGGCAGGCATTGAAACTAATCATGCCTCTATCCCCAGAAAATAAGATGCTAATTATAATTAGCAAAAGGGGCCTCTCTGGGAATATGATATACACAAAGGCACTTCCTCTGGACAGACCTTCCTTAGGAAAAAAGAGGCTGGACCTCAGCCTGCACTCAGAACCCTTGGCCTGTCAGCTTTCTGCCGGTCACAATCTATTTGACCATCCACAGATGCCATGGACATAAATTTCATCCTTGATATTTTTATGGGTCCTTTTGTTTTGCCTTTAGTACACTCTAAATAAATTTCTTGGATGAGAGAGTGCCTGAAGCGCAGGTTTCAAATTATTATTTACTGTGAAAATGGTTTTTAGAAAAGAAATAGGAACATATACATGACAATGTGCTTAATAAGGAACAGAATATTGGCTCAAACCAAGACCCAGAATAACTTAATGTTCAGGAATGCATTAGACATAATCAGGTACTCACATTAGACTACAGACTGAATGTTCTTAAAGCTTTCAGGTGCTACTGTAAAATTAGCCCACTGAAAGGATAAATAAGGATCGTAAATGATCTTTTCACTACATTCAGTGTGCCTTATCAGTGCTGAGGCCCTAAATTTTCAAAAGATGATTTAAAATATTGAGTAGGTTTAAAAAACAGAGAGATGAAAGAGCAAAGCTATTTTCTTTTTCCTGGAAAGGGCAGGAGCAGAGTCAGCATAAAAAGACCATTGACCAGTTTTCTGATTTTAGTGAAATATATGAATTCGGCTTTAGCAAGGTTATAATTCAGATATTAGGAGTAATACTCATTGGCCATGAGAACTGTTACACTCTCCTTTCTTGAACACATTTAGATACTGGATGAATACAACCTAGGGAATTAAACATTTAAACAAACGCATCCCAGAGCTGATGGTTCCTTAATTCCAATTGTCTAGAATTATTTCAGCTTATTCTGGTTCACTGATGAATAACTGACAGAGAATTGACTATTTAAATCAAGTTATAGGAATTTCATTTACTGATTACATGAGGTTGCACAGAGTTATTAGTCACTGGTTAAGCTCCTAATTCTACTAATTGAAAAGTCACCAGGGAATGAAAAAGATAATGCCATCTATTTATTAAGTTGGTTCCTTAAACTGTGTGAATACACATACCTTATTTTCTAAGATATTGTTCACTACTCAGCTTCCTTCTAATCAAGAGCATGTTACCTCTTAAATATTTGGAACTAGAACTCAAGAAGGCATGGTTTTTGTTCTTGTTTTTTGGGTGTTATTTGGAATTTGTTTTAAAAATGGAAACTATCTGTGGCCTCTCTTACCGAGTGAATGCTATTCTCCAAATTTTCTTAAATATAAATGTTTTTGATTTTTCCATGAACAATCTCATGCTTCTGCACATGGGGACAGGCCACTTACTGTGTCGTGGGATAGCAGATACTTTGACATCTGGGGCTTATTATTCTCCTTTTAAAAAATTAATGCCATCACATATCTCATGGTGCTCATTAGCTGTTCGTCATCTTTTGAGGACCTGTCCTTATATGTCTTGTGATCAACACCTCGCTCATTAACCAATTATTTCAAAAACCTTATTAGATAATACTGGTCTATGCAGTTATTTAGGACAGTGTGAGGAGTTGCAGGATAAACAATGACTGCTTGTCTGGAGGAATATCATTCCTGTTGGTAATTTATGTACTAGTATGTAAGGAAACATTTTCAGCACCTCCTTTGACTTAAAAGAAGAAAATGGGTATTACATCGGGATGGAGAGGAATCAAATCTAGGGACAAAGCAGAGCTCTGCAACTTGGGCATATCTCCTAACCTCTTTCAGCCTCTCTTGTTTTCCAAAGAGGAGATGTTAGTTACTTCCTAGAGTTATCATGAATAGTAAATTGGAGATTTTGGGAGTCATAAATATTAAATTGGACCATTTTGATGTCATTTCAGATGTCCCCTCCCCCAGGGTGACTTGCCTGACCTACTTCATTTACTAGAGTGAGTGCTTGTGTTCTGTGTTCTCTTTGCACTTTGCGCATAGTTTTGTCACGGCACCTAATACAATCCTTGGCTTCCTTGTCTGCCCACTCCCACCCCCCAGATTGCAATCTCATGACAGTTGGAGTCTTTTCATTTTTGTATTTCCAGAACCTTGCTTGTGTAGATTTTGGAATTTTTCTCAGAGAATGATTTTTTAAGAGTTGGTTAATCTAAATCTTAATCTTCATTTAGTAGTTTCTACAGTGTTAATTATGAAAGGATTTAGCTTTTATATCTCCAGTGAAAGTGAAAACATTTCAACATTTTATAGGTCCTGAATTACAGCCCAATGCTACTATTTGGAGGCATTTATGGTATCAGGTTTAGGTAGGAAAACTCTCAAGCAAAGAATTAGTAGTAAGAGTTCTGAAAGGTAGGCTTAAAAGGTTAGAATGAGGGTGTGGGGGGAATCAAATTATCAATTTTTAAATCAGAAGTGACTGTAGAAAAATCCATTAAAAAAAAACCCATCAATGTCTATTCAAACAAACAAAAACAGAACGACTTTTGGATCTGTATGTTTAAACTCAAGTGCCAGGTGCCCACAGGCAGCCTCTGCTCATGCTGCAAACCCACCTTCAGGCCGTACTCGCACCTTCCTTAGCAGAATAAACAATGAAGTGGAATAGGGAAAAATTTATTTTATTAGAATATTTTACGAGGAGGACAAAGGGCTTTGCCCACCGCAGAGAAAAAATCCACACAATTCTCCGTGTAGTATCTCTTTGTTTTCTTAAAAATCTCTCAGGCCTCCAGCACCATGTGCCGCCTCTGTCCCCACCCAGCTCCTAAAAGCCTGTTGACAGGATCCATCCAATTCTGGCTCTAAACTCACATCAGCCCCCAGCATACGTGGCAACCAAGAGATGCCACTCATTAAGAAAGAGGTTCAGGGACCATACTGCAGTGGTTTTCAAACTTTTATGGCTATCTCAAAGTAAGAAAAATAATTAGCACTGTGATAAAGAACACTTACATACACAGGAATATAACTGAAATAGTATGTTTTGCAGAAGAATTTTTACAATGGACTCAATCCTTCCTTCCTCTCTCCTCCCCTCCCCTCGTCTCCTAATGTATTTAATCAAGAAAATAAACTAGTCCTAACCCACTAATTTTTCTCCACTGTAAAGTTGAAAAATATTTTACTATTGTTTAAAAGTCCACATGCCAAGCAGCTTATTAAAGTATTTATACCGCTAGTAACAGATTCCTTCTAGGGATGTGTCTTAGTTCATTAGGGTTGCTAAAACAAAATACCACAAACTGGGTAATGTATCAGCAACAGCAATTCATTGCTCACAGTTCTGGAGGCTGGGAAGTCCAAGTTCAAGATACCAGCATGGTCGCTTTCTGATGAGGATCAGCTTCCAGGTTCATGGCTAGTGTCTCACTCAGTGGAAGGGGCTGGGGAGCTCTGTGGTGGCTCTTTTATAAGAGTCCTAATCCCTTTCATGAGGGTTCTACTCTTGTGACCTAATCCCCTGTACCACAGTCCCCACCTACTCTGCCATCACCTTTAGGGGTTAGTATTTCCACATATGAATTTGGCAGAGGGTAGGGCAGACATAAACTTCAGATAATAGCAGGCTGCTTCTACTTAAAAAAAAAAAGAAAATCTGTACCATTACCTAAGAAGCTTGAGAACTGAGAAAGTTAAACTGTTGGAGTTGATTATTTAGTGCTTCCTTTGTGATACACCATGTTTAACCTCTGTGTTCAATTCCTCTCTCCTAGGTTCAGGTGGAAAATGCCATTGGCCTTGGGAAGCATAGTGCTAATTAACCCTGCCAGAGCCACCGGCCTGCTATGGTTCTCTTCTGGAAAGGCAAGTCCTTTTTATTCTTTTTCTTTACATTTCAAAAAAGTGGGAAAATTATAAAATGTGTAAATATGTTTGTTATTTAAGTCATTTATCCCTGAAAATACTCCTCTGTCATAGACATGCTGCCTACTCCCAGTTGTCGTCTTGTTAATCCTCTGTAGTGTTTTGGCCTGATGCCTACGGAAGTTATCACAAAGCTGTTTGTGTACTGGCCGTGGGGGATGTGTTGTTTGAATGCACCCCATCAGTCTCAGTAGCACTACTTCTTTTCCAGGTGGCAGCAGGTTGAGCCTCTGAGCCATTGATCATCATTAATACATTTATATGTGGGCATATGAATAGCACTATGGGGATTTTACATAAATAGGGAAAATATGAAAGTGTGGTTCATGCCTTTGAGGACGTTAAAATAAAATTAGACACAGTGACCATATGCAGTGCTTAATCATGTAATGTGACCATGTGCTGATGCTACTCTACCATATTTCCACAGCATTAGTGGTTTCACATGACTCCATCAGCTCCTGCCAAGAGATGCAAAAACTACCAAATGAGGAGCCTTTTCCAAAAATGTTTTCCTATTTCTGCCACCAAATTCATTTAATAGAAATAACTCTGTGAGCAAGTGCCACTTGCCTGCTGTGGAAAGCACTTTATTTGGTGGCAATGTGGAAACATCCAGTATGAATTATAGCCTCTTACTGCAGTAGAATCAGGGACTCCCATTTCCTCTTTCAAAACCAACAGAAAAATGCTACCTCTACCAGGTATTCTTTCTTTGCAGAGACAAATGACAACACCTTCTCTTGCTTCTCAACTAGCAGAGTTGTTTAATCCTCCATTTTAACTGCTCAGGTGAAAGGGTACTTTCGCATCTCACAGACACTTTTGTGGCAGTATTTTTTCACAAATAAATAAGACACTAACTCCATTGTTAACAATATTTTAAACTAGCGTTTGGGAAGAGAGAGCATTGCACTTCTCACAGCATTTAACATCATGTATTCAAAGCTGAAGTGCTAGATGTTTTAAAATTTTAGATTATGTAGAGAGAATATTTTCCATTCATGAAGTTATTCTTAATAGATTTTTAAAATCAAATTTCAACATGATCAGACTTTCCTCCTTGGAAATATTTTTACTATTTTTACATTTTGAACTAGTAATTTTAAAAGCCTCATAGTTGAAAAGTTTCTGTTGAATAATTCTTCTATCATAATGAATTTTTACCCTGTTTAGATGTCATAATTCTTTATTGGCCTTATTGGGAAAATACGTATAATTGCTTGTATTTAATAAGAAACACATTTGTATAGGTTTATATGTGGGAAAAGTAGGCAAGAAATGGAACCCCACTGAACCATTCACATTAAAATGCAATTAAATAGGAACATGTACGAATACACAAACATATAATAAGTTAGTCTGAGAACTAGCAGAGATTCACTGAACCTCAACTCAGGAGTCAGCATTTAATATCTCAAGTCTCTTCCCTAAATTCTTTGAATGTTAAGAAAATATCTAAATGTGGGACGTAAATGGACTGAATATTTTACCAGTGACTTTCAGAGAGGAAGAAGCAGGGTTTGTGAAGAAGCCAAGTGTTAGGATTTTCTTTCAGCAGCAGCTAGAGTTATATGGATAAATATTAGTGTTTGTGGTACTGCTTAGTATTGACTGAATCTCTCCATTATACTCCTGAGAATCATGCACTTAAAGAACAATAGAAATAACAGCAGTGGCTTCACAATGGGCAGATCAGTCCTGGAGCTCAAGGCTTTAAATATGCATGAGGCAAAAAAAATACGACTCTGGGTTATTAGTATTCCAATAACATGTTCCCTAGCTAAAAGGAGCAGGAGAAATGCACACATTTTAATAATTTTGGAAAGGCCAATTTAGCAGATAGCAATGTATATTTGAAGGCTATTGTGATTTTGATGTTTGTTTTTGTTCTGTACTTGTTTAATTTTCCTGTACAAAGTTAAAAGTAAACCAGCATGTAGGTAAGAGTAGTGGGTATTCACATTGAGACAATTTGTGCATTCTTACAAATGTGTTTGATTACAGCGGCTTCAAAAGTATCCCAGATTTTCAAAAGTTTATTTTAACTCTGAAGACTAGACAAGGTCATACTGATTTTACAACATCCTACATGATTTAATATATACAAAGGAAAAAAAACCCAACATTGGAATATTACACAGTTGAAAGTTTGCAAAGGTTATCTTGTGTCTTAGTTATTTCTGTACTTACTGACACATCCGACGCCAGCAGTGAGTATTATATTTCATAATTTGTTGACTAGCAAAGATACTATCATTAGTACCCCAAGTCTTCAAAATTCACACCAACCCTTATGAAGCCATTCAGAAAGAGAAAGTCAATCCTAAAATTAGAATTAGTGATTATGATAAAGGCTTTTAATAAGACATAGATGAAATGAAGATGTTTAAAATTGTAATTTCATAGATTATAAAATTAGCATATTATAGTTACTTAGTATGGTGAAGACTAAGTCTTCTGTGTATTCTGCTTATGAGATTTTACTTGTTTTAGTGTAAACTTAAATAGAAAAAGTTTGCTTTACTTTGATGTCATTGACACAAAAGTTACATAATACTTCACAATAATTAATTATTAACATTTCCACATGTCGGAATCTCTTTGTTGTTATTAATTTGGGGCGTCTTGGACAGCTAGCCCATGATATGCTGTGTTGGTGAAAAGCATACAGAGCAGAGAGAAAATGCACAAGCAAGAGAAAGCCATCTATTTCTGAAAGGTAACCGAATTTTAACAAACTCCCTTTGAAACTAGTTATTTTTTTTCAAAAAAAATCAGTAAAATATAATTCAAAACATTATAAGAAGCCATGAATAATTTGAGAAAGTAAAGCATTAAAAATTACTCAAAAATTTAAAAACACACTCTGTTAAGGATCAAGAATTGTGCATAGTGTACAAAGGAAAATGGCTAGGAATTTGGTAGGACAGTAAATTTTTAAACAAATAAGGGCCATTGGCTATGAAGTAAGTAAGTCTGTGTATATTTTTGGACCTAAGTCATTATTTGTAACATGACCTTAATATTTAGCATATTAAAAATATTTAAATTCATATTTTAAAGTTCTCTTAAAAAGGTGATATTGATGACATGGCAGTTTTGTTTTCACCATTTCAGATACTTCAAATCAACACTTTTATAATAAGAACCTAAATTAGAAAGCGTGTGGGCATAGGACAAATATGTGGCCAGCTAGTCTGTATTTTGCTCTTTGAAAAATGCCATTATGATTGACTTTCTCTTTAGATTCTTCACTATGATTGAAGACAACACCGTATATACATCATTAAGAGATGCTGTTAGCACGTGGACACAGACAAGACAGTAACAGTCTAGTGGCTTTTGTTATGCAGCACAAATAATAAAGAAAAGAACTTAGCAGTGTTGCACAGGACCTCAACGTTTCGTACACATACCATACTTTCTTTTCCAGGACCCTTAATTTTAAACCCCAATAATTCTGTGTCTAAGCCTTAGAAAACAAATACTTGTAAAGGTTATAAATTAGATGTTGAAGACTTTCATGGAGGCAGTGTGAGTTTTAATTTGAGAGACTGTCAATGAGACCTCCATTATCAATAACAAATTGTGATGATAATTTCTTATTTTTCAGAACCTTTGAAGCAAAGTAAGTAGAAATCAATTTTCATCTTGAAAATGGTTGACAGCTTTGTCATTAGTATACTTCTTTTCTCACAAATATGTACCCACTGTACTTTCCTGAGAAACCACCACCAGTTTCAAACCTCAATAAAATTCTAGTTTCACAGGAAATGCAGAGATGAACAAAGAAATGATGAGTATGCTTGACCTGGTTATGCAGCACTATGTCAATATTTGTTTGCTAAAAAATTTTTAAATAGACATTTTATTATTCTATTTTAAAGTAAAGATAAGGCTATGTAAATGCTGGTAAAACAAAGGTTTACATTTTGTTTTAAAGAATCATAATGGAATATAATGGAATTTTGTTGTTTATTTTGCAAAATGGAAGTATTTGGAAATTAAATTTAAATAGTTATAGCGTCCTTCAAAAACAAAAGGATTGCAGATTCAACCTACTGATAATTAATTATGACCAATGTACTGACTGATATTCAGTCACGTTTCATCCGTGTGTGTGTGTGTATACATATAAACACACACATACAAGCATGAGTTCTTTTAGGTGAGTAATAGGACAAAACTCAATTGGGAAAAATACGGAGTTATTCAGGCAATATACAGTGTATAGAATAGAACAAAAAGAAACAGATAGCAATCTGATTAGAAATAATGAAAGTAAAATGAGAATTATAGTATCAATTAGTACTGCACATTAGATTCTTCATCAGAATTCAGTTTAAACACCGTAGGCACAGGGAAATAGGATAATATAGAGTCATTACGGAAGGAAAAAAAACTTATTGCTAACATTGCAGTATTCTTTTTATAAGAATTGATTATAAAAGCTCTAACAACTCTTGTGTTTGATAACTGTGAGATATTTTTACCCTTGCTATCAAAAGAGTGCTACTATCTTTCCCTAATATACTTCAACCAGTATGAATAAGTCAGAAAACAATGAGAATAGTTCACAGTTAATGCGATGTTGCTTAAGAAATTTAAACGATAAAAATCAAATTAAACCATTGAAAAGGCAGGCTTAGACCTCCTTAAGAAGACAGTTAGTGGCCTACCATAATTTGAGCACTTTTTCATGAAGTTTCCTACAGATTTTGCACAGGTCATTCCATGGAGAGACTTTTAGGGAAATAGGAGGGGTGCAGGATGTGGGGGTCTCCTCACTCTTCCTCTGTGCAGCCCAGCAGCTCCGACCGCAGCGTGATCCTCCCGTACCAGGACCAAGGAAGGATTCTTATATGCCGAGCATAGATGGGAGGGTCGATGACGTTTTTCCTGTGAGTATCGTTGTCAAAATTGCCCTGGAAAACCTAGTAAAGAACAGACTATCAATCATCTGGCCTTCCTTTTCTTAGAAATGATTTTTATTATTTTCTTGCTGAGAGCATTTTTCCTAAACATGAGATTTGATAAGTAATTCATGCTGGGTTTTTCAAAATATATCGCAACTTCTTTTACTGATCATTTTGAAATGAAACTGTCAATGCCTGTTTAAGACTTAAATAAGATGAAGATTGTCTAACGCAGGAATACATAGTTATGAATTTTAATGTTTTCTTAAAACTGTCTATCAGGATTTTTTAATGCAGCAAATAGTCATTTTTTGCTTCTGTTACAGGCTGTTGGTTAGGCAGCCTACCAATATGCTTTCTTTGAAGGGGTGCTACAGAGATGTGGGCTGTTGGAAATTACAGCCACCGTCTGAAAGAGGAGATGTCCGCATCCTCAAGGGGAGAGAGAGCTGGGAGATTGTGCAGGATGTTTTAAAGAAAAAGGTATGGGGGAGCTTGGATACATCTCTTTGACCTTATCTAACTATAGGACCCCAGCCCAACTGCAAAGGAGTCTGGAAAATGGAGAGGAGCACATGGATACTTGGTGAGCATCATGGTCTTTCTCACAGTGTTTGTTTTTCGCATACGTCTCACAACAGAGAACAAAACCCATCCCCAAGAGAGAAACCCCAATCAATACTATTAATTTCTGAATCCATACAACACTGTTGTGAGCATGGTGACCTACAATGTCCTGGCATGTTGGCATTGCGTGACTGTTCCTCATTCTTCTTTTGTTTCAGTTTTTTTGAACTTTTTATGTCCATTTTTCTCCCAAGAGACTTTAATAGTAATGTTGGGAAGTGCTTGCTTCAGGGAAAAAAACCCAAAATCAAAACAGTGGAGCCCATGGGGGTTGAACCTTGATATACCAAGAATTATGTCTACAAACCCACTGAATCACACAGAACACCGACTGAACTCTGGCAGTGTTTCTCGCTTTGAAATACAGGAGGATTCTCACAAAATCCGGTAAGAAAAAAAAAAAATTCGGTGCAGGACTGGTCTTGCAGGGAGGGCACAGCATGGGAGGTCAGTGGGGGTGAGGGTCCCTGCGATCCTTGGCCCTAGACTCGAGCCCGCAGGAACAAGCCAGGACTGGCTGCTGGAGATCTGTGCGAAGCAGAAGGCTCACTGCACAGAGGAAGTCTCAGGGGACTGGAGGGCATGTGTGGAACAGAACAGCCTGGGACCTCCCATAAAGGGTGTGGTGGGGATGGGCACAACACAGCCCCGCCATAGCTGCTTTCTCCACTTGGCTCCATTGTTGGTGTTTTCTTGCAGGAAGAGAGGTGGGGCTTGGGCATAGCCATCACGGAAGCAGGGCTGAAAGCTGAATCCACACCCAGCAGCCCTGTAACTTCACAGGCCAGGCTGGACTGAGATTTGTTTACAGCCCCAGGTAGAGAAGGTGGATTTGTTCTCTGGACCCACACCTCTAGGGCAAACAAGCAGTAAGCAGAGTTCTGATACACGGCAGAGGTGAGTATGGATAATTAATAACAGGCCAGTGTAATGTCCTGTATGCAGGTGTGGGGCTGGGGTCTGCTAACCCTGTGGTGCACCACAGATTCAGGTTGTGACTGCACGCTCCCTATGGTGGGTCCTAGCACCTGATATTGGCGGATGTGCACTGGTGGTTCCTGGGCCCCAGAACCTGGTGGACACCAGAGCATGTGGCTGACATTCCCACAGCTAAGGACAGGACAAAGGCAGCATCAACAAGGAGCACTTTGTAACCCCACATAACAAGTAACAGACACCACCACCGAGGGCACTTACCAGTGGACATCTCCTGCCTACCAGACACCACAGCTCAGAAACAGGTCTAGAAGCCTCTAATCCAGCAACAGGGGAGCAGACCAGACCCCTGTCAAGGCTGTGACAACCATGGAACAAAAAAGGAGGCCCAGCTCAACAACAACTATCAGGGCAGGCTCTGATCCCCACACCCCCAATTAAAGAGATAATAGCCCATACAGACAGAGGAAAGACATGGCGAACAGCCATCACAAAATCTGTACAGAATGTTCCTAATTATTTAAATTCAAACAAACAAAAAATAAAACAGCCCTTCAAGACCGCAATAGACAACTGATACTCCCAATTAAAAAGACCAAGAGAAATTCCTTGAAAAAAACAATCAATGAAATAAACCTCCTCAATAGTCTACTAGATCATGACTTCAAAAAGGGAGTGATCAAAGCACTAAAGGCAGTCAAGCAGACTAGATCATGCAGAGAAATGAGTAAGTGACTTAGATGACAGAATAACAGAAGCCACCTTATCAGAACAGCAGACAGAAAAGCAAGTAAAAACTAATGAAAGCAATATAAGTGTGCCAACCTATACATAATATGGGTCCCAGAAGGAGAAGAGCAAGGGGGATTGAAAAGGTATTTGAAGAAATCATGACTGGAAACTTCCAACCAAGTATAGGAAGCACAGAGGGTCCCCAACAAGAAGAACACAGATAGACCTACACCAAGACATAATCAAGATGGCCAAGGTTAAAGATAAATGATCCTAAAGACAGCAAGAGAAAAACAAAGAGTGAGTTTACAAGGGAACCCCCATAAGGCTCTCAGCTGAACACTACAGGCCAGAAGGGAGTGGCAAGATATATTCAAAGTCCTGAATGAAAAAAAGATGCAGCCTAGGATTCTTTATCTAGCAAGGTTATCCTTTAGAATAGAAAGCAAGAGAAAGAATTTCACAGACAAGGAAAAACAAAGCATTTAGAGTCACAAAACCCAAAAAGAAGCAAAGCTAATACAAAATTATCAAATGACAGAAAGAAAAGGAAAAGAAAGGAACAAAGAAGAAACACCAAATCAACTTGACAACAAAGATCAATAATTACTATAAATGTCAATGGACTAAATGCTCCAATCAAACGAGTGGCAGATTGAATAATAAATGAAAAGCCTACAATATGCTACCTACAAGAGACCCACTAGATTGAAAGTGGGAATAGCAATACTCTTATCAGACAAAATAGACTTTAAAACAAAGGCCATAAAGAAAAAGGACACTATATAATGATCAAAGGAGCAACACAAGATGAAGATATTATACTCGTTAACATATGTGCACCCAATATAGGATAATAGGATATATATATAAAACAAATACTAACAGATATAAATGGAGAAATTGATGGGAATACAGTAATAGTAGGAGACTTTAACACCCAACATCATTGGACAGGTCTTCCAGACAGAAAATCAGTAAGGCAAGGGAGATTCTAAATGACACAATAAAACAGTTATACTTGGTTGATATTTTTAGGAAATTACATCCCCCCAAAACCAGAATATACATTATTTTCTAGTGCTCATGGAATATTCTCTAGGATAGACCACATACTCAGGCACAAAAGAAGCCTCAACAAATTTAAGAGGATAGAAATTATTCCAAGCATCTTCTCTGACCACAATAGCATGAAACTAGAAAAACAAATGAGAAAAATGCCAGCATGGAGACTAAGCAACATACTACTATAAAACCAATGGGTCAACAATGACATCAAAGAAGATATTACAAAATACCTTAAGACAAATGACGACAATGAAAACATAACCACACAAAATCTGTAGGCTGCAGCAAAAGCAGTCCTGAGAAGGAAGTTCATAGCAGTACAGGCCTTTCTCAAAAAGAACAATTTCAAACAACCTAACCTACCACCTAAAAGAATTACAAAAAGAACAAACAAAACCTAAAGTCAGCAGAAGGGAAGAAATAAAATAGAGATTAAAAAAAACAATGGAAAAAAAACCAATCAAACCAAGAGCTGTTTCTTTTGAAAGAGTAAACAAAGTTGACAAAACTCTGGCCAGGCTCACCAAGAAGAAAAGAGAGAGGACACAAACAAAATAAGAAATGAAAATGGAGAGATTTCAACCAACACCACAGAAATACAAAAAATCGTGAGAGAAAACTATGAACAAGTAGATGGCAATAAATTGGACAACTTGAAGAGACCAATCACTAGAAGTGAAATAGGATCAGCAATAAAAATTCTCCCTGCAAACGGAAGTCCAGGACCAGATGGCTTCACTGGGGATCTCATAGAAAGAGCTCATACCAATCCTTCTCGAACACTTCCAAAAGATTGAAGAGGAGGGAATACTCCCAAACTCATTCTATGAAGCCACCATCACCCTGATACCAAAGCCAGACACAGATACCACCAAAAAAGAAAGCTATAGGCCAATATCGTTGATGAACGTAGATGCAAAAATCCTCAACAAAATGTTAGCAAACAGAATCCAACAACACATAAAAAAGATCCTACACCATGATCAAGTTGGGTTTATCCCAGGGACACAAGGATGGTTCAACATATGCAAATCTATCAATGTGATACACCACATCAACAAGAGAAGGGACAAAAACCACATGATCATCTCAATAGATGCAGAAAAAGCATTTGATAAAATTCAATACCCATTTATGATAAAAACTCTTACCAAAGTGGGTACAGAAGGAACATAGCTCAACATAATAAAAGGTATTTATGACAAACCTACAGCCAGCATAATACTCCATGGTGAAAAGCAATCTACAGATTTAATGCAATCCCTATCAAATTACCCAGGACATTTTTCACAGAACTAGAACAAACAGTCCTAAAATTTATATGGAATCACAAAAGACCCAGAATTGCCAAAGCATTACTGAAGAAAAGGTATGAAGCTGGAGGAATAACCCTCCCAAACTACAGACAATACTACAAAGGCTACAGTAACCCAAACAGAATGGTATTGGTACAAAAACAGATATATGGATCAATGGAACAGAATAGAGAGTCCAGAAATAAGCCCACAAACTTTTGGTCAATTAATCTTCGACAAAGGAGGCAAGAACATACAATGGAGTAAAGACAGTCTCTTCAGCAAGTGGTGTCGGGAAAACTGGAAGCTGCACGTAAATCAATGAAGTTAGAATACTTGCTCGCACCATACACAAAAATAAACTCAAAATGGCTAAAAGACTGAAACAAGACAAGACACGATAAACCTCTTAGAAGAAAACGTAGGCAAAACATTATCCGATATAAATCTCAGCAATGTTTTCCTAGGGCAGTCTACCCAAGCAATAGCAATCAATGCGAAAATAAACAAATAGGACCCAATTAAACTTATAAGCTTTTGCATAGCAAAGGAAACCATAAGCAAAACAGAAAGACAATCTACAGGATGGGAGAAAATATTTGCTAAAGATCAGACTGACAAGGGCTTAACTTCCAGAATATATAAACAGCTCATACAACTTAAGAAAAAAACAAACAACCCAACCCAAAAATGGGCAGAAGACCTAAACAAGGAATTCTCCAGTGAAGACAAACAAATGGCCAATAGGCACATGAAAAAATGCTCAATATCGCTAATCATCAGAGAACTGCAAATCAAAATTACAATGAGGTATCACGTCACACCAATCAGAATGGCAATCATTCAAAAGTCCATAAATGATAAATGCTGGAGAGGCTGTGGAAAAAAGGGAACCCTCCTACACTGTTGGTGAGAACGCAGTTTGGTGCAGCCATTGTGGAAAACAGTATGGAGATTCCTCAAAAGACTAAAAATAGACTTATCATACGATCTAGCAATCCCACTCCTGGGCATAAATCCAGAGTGAACCTTAATTCAAAAAGGCAGTGCACCCCAATGTTCATAGCAGCACTGTTTACAATAGCCAAGACATGGAAACAACCCAAATGTCCATCGAGGGATGACTGGATAAAGAAGTTGTGGTATATTCATACAATCGAATACTACTCAGCCATAAAAGACAATAAAATAATGCCCTTTGCATCAACATGGATGGACCTGGAGAACATCATTCTAAGTGAAGTAAGCCAGAAAGAGAAAGAAAAATACCATATGATAGCACTCATATGTGCAATCTTTAAAAAAAAAAAAAAAAAAGAATCGAACTTATTTACAAAACAGAAACAGACTTACAGACATAGAAAACAAACTTACGGTTACCAGGGGCGGCGAAGGAGGTGGGAAGGGATAAACTGGGAGTTGGAGATTTAAAGATACTAATATATATAAAATAGATAAACAAGAAGTTTATGCTGTATAGCATAGGGAACTATATTCAATATCTTGTAGTAACCTATAATGAAAAAGAATGTGAAAACGAATATATGTATTTTCCTATATGACTGAACCATTGTGCTGTACACCAGAAACTGACACCTTATAAACTAACTATACTTCAATAAAAATATAAGAAAAACAAAACTAAACAGTGGAGTCCTGTTAAGAGTGGCAATAAATTATAAATTACTCTGGGAGTAACTAATATATTTATAATATTTAGTCTTGAAGATTTTACCATTTTTAACCTATAGATTCTGAACATTTATTATTAAGTCATTTCTAACTAGTTTATATTAACATTTTTGTTGCAGTTCAGCTAGGATAGTGAAAATCTCTTCAGGGTTTTGCCTTTCAGCTTTATGAGGTATCTTAAAATTGGAGGATAATTTTTTACTTGTGTGAGATCAAAATGTGACTACATGGTCAAAGAGACCTGAAAATAAAATTCTTCAAAGGGGTGAAAAAAAAAAAAAAAGAAACTCTATTATCACATGACAGAATATTTAACCCTATCTTTGAACGTTCTGAAATTAATGGAAATGTTTTAAAAATGGCCTTCTGGAATAAGTGGTTCAGTCTCACATGATCACAAAAGGTCCCCTGGGAAGAGAAAAATCAAGATACTCTCTCTAAAGCATTAGACAGTGTGTGACACTGATTAATGGAAGCAACAGGCAAGATGAGGTAATCTTTCCGTTGGTTCCATGGAAAGATTATGTGCCATTGAAGGTGAAGGCAAAGTGCCGTCCCAATCTTGTGGGGAAATAATTTTTCACTTTGACACAAAATATATCTCAAGACTGTTTTTGAATAAATATTTGCTGAAGAAAGGAATACTGAACTGTGCCAAGTCTAGAATTCATCATCCTGGCATATCTGAATCCACATTCATTTAATACAAATTTTATCCTCAGCAATGCTCTAGCCTGCACTGTCCAAAGAGGAATTAATTCTGGATTGAAAATTGTTACTACATAACAGTGTCTCTGTTAGCAAAAGCTCACATGTATAGGATATACCACGTACACACTCACCAGAAATCCTGAGAGATGTTACTGTAACAACAGAAAATAAGAAGAGTATATTCTGTGGTTTCCTGACATTCTCTCTAACATACGATTTGGATTCAAGTGCTTCACTGAGACTGTGGTGTTACACTTTAATAGAGACTCTAAAATCCAATTTCATAACCCTGCTACAGAACGTTAAAAGTATATCTCTGGAATAATAGAGTTTAAATTCACTAACTTTCATCACAAGATTTGCAACCATCCAAAGTACAGTGCTATACCACTCACTTCCTGGGAAGGAAATACAGGAAGAAACAATTTTCTTTTAAGTAGCTTGTTTTCGGCACAAGTTTCAATATGGAACTGTCAACCCACAAAGCAGTAGTTGAATTATTACTTATACTTGCTGCTTTATTCATAATGGAGAATACATATAGAGAAATTATAGCAGCTCTGAAATTGCATACAGCTATGACATCTGATTTAATATGTGAAAGTCATAGATATTTGAATGTTCATCAACAAAATTAAATGAAGTTTCATAAAACAGAATAAAGAAAACAGCCTAAATCTGTAAGGGAATCAAACAAACCAAGATCTAAAAATACTGAAAATATACTTTTTTCCCCACAGGTCTCTCAATAATGACCCAGACAGAACAAGGCACACATTTGCTAATTCCAGCATGATACCCTGTACTTGCTGTGCAAACATGTGGCACATGTGCTGGATTCCTGTCTCCAGCACTAAGAGGATCCTGCTGAAGAATGCTGTTTCAAGGCTTTACCTGGGAAAGGGATGCAAACTTGGTGTTTTCAGTTAACTTTATAAAACCTGTAAGAATTCTAGAAAAGTGCTTTCACATACACACTTTAGAGATACAAGCACCTTGATTGAAATCGAAGTCTGAAAAGACTGATGGAGAATATTAAATCCCCATATAGATAAAGGAAAACACTGTACCTGACAAAGAGAAGTTGATTTAGAAGCTTTTAGAAAGAATATGCACACATTTCAGTTTTAGGAGGAAGCTTAGCTACTTAGCTGATGACAATTTTGCTGAGATACTCAAACATGATAATGCTTAGAGGTCTTTCAGGTTTTTCCCAACATACGGGGCCAGGAGAAAAAGGTACTCAAGATACCTTGGAGAGGAGAGGCTTCTACAATTACAACCTAGGAGAAGGTAAGAGAGAGAAAAATGCAGCTGTGTCAATGTGACTGAGATCTTGGATCTGATTTTCTTGTATCAGCTCTCCTGTGATATTAGCTAAAATTCAAGTCAGATTCTGGTGAGGATTCAAATCTCAACACAGAGACTGTCCGACAAAATAGAACCATCAAAAGTTGCCGGGAGCAACATTTTTTGGTAAGATGAGATGTGTCATCCTTCAGTAGGGACGATGGTCTACTCAGGCCAGAGGAGATGGTATCAACTGGAGGCAGGCAAGACTGTCCTCCATGGCTCAGTCACAGAGCTGGGGAGCATCTCAGTGTCTCTTAGCATTATGACTCTGTCTTTCACAACTTGCACATGTTATTTATTTACTAAGTCATCGGATTTGTAAAAATGTGCTTTTTATTTGTCTTTCACTTAACTTATTAAAAGTTTTAAAGAGATTCACACTGTTCTAACCTTTTGAAATTTATATTCACATCATCCAAATAGCAAGCGGTCTTAAGCATTTTTATATAGCCTCCCTGAGCTCTTCACAGGGCTGACAAGTCAGTATTTTAGCAAGGTCTCAGGTGATCATCACTTTATCCCTGTGGCCTCTTAGTCATCTTCTAGATTTCATTATTTCTCTTCTGGTATGTAGATTCTAGATATTGTGGAAATGAAAGGATTGAATCAAGCTTTCTCAAGTTTTCTCTGTTGTTTGCATTTGCCTTGTTAATAGTGTCAACCACAGTGTTGGCTTTATTGACTAGATCTGTACACTGATCTAATGTCCTTAAGGGAAGGACAAAGATAAAAACCCTTTTTCCTAGGCAGACTGTGGGTGGGGCTTGGAGGTGTGCAAAAGCTAAGAATTCTTTACTTAGCATACATAATTTTGAGTATCTACCCTTTCATTCAGAGTGCTTATAAAGAAGTTAGAAAAGAACAGTGCTTTGCAGCTCTGATCCCTGAGAAACCCTGTTTTTATCTAATTCTACTGATAGAGTGAACAGATCTGAGACCTAAAAGAGAAGACAGATCTGGCTAGTGCCAACTTCCCCAGCATTTCTGACATGGAACTTTCAGCCCATCCATGGCAAGTCTCAATATAATAAAGCAGGTATGTATTTAGACACTTGGAAACCCTGCCTTCTTATTAGGCTGAAATATGCCTCTTCCTAACATCCATGTATCAATCTTACAGCTTTATTCTCAACACACATAGAATTCTAGGTTTTAAAAGAAAAGCACTTTAGACATATTTAACAATAACTAACACAAGCCTTTCACACTCAAATCCAGTGCTTTAGGCTAAACATTTATGGTTCCTTAAAAAGTTCCCTATGTTAGATGATTTTCAGACTTACCTTGATTGCATTCCACTGGATACCTTCTGCTTTAACTGTGATTCTATGAAAAAGTGGTATTTGCTTGTACATAGTATGTAATTGTTATGCCAATGGCTCAAAAACTGAGTGCAGCTTTGCTGTGGATACAATGCTTCTATCAAGGCAGGCTAAGATTTAAAACTATTATATTACATTTTGGGTCATGATTGATTGATTTATGGTTGAATAAACTGAGCTTTTCCATAAAATTTCTCTTAAGCCAGGACTTCCCCAATTTTGTGCTTGTAAAATGGGTTTATAGTGCATGTAGAAATTTATATTCATCCCAGTTTTTCATTGAATTCATGACATTTTAAAATTAGCAATTTCTAGTTAAAATAATGGTCCATTTTTTTAAATAGTGGAAACTTAGTAGTTAGTATCTAGTTCATAAAGTAAGCATTTACATATTATGTGAGTATAAAATCTGATTTTTGTGGGTGACATAAAGGACTTATACTTACTAATTTATGATTCAGCATCATAAAACTCATTTTTACATACTTAGTATCAACATTATTTGAATTTTCTGGGCTGTTAAACATTTTAGAGTTACAACTTGAGTTACAACTTGAATCAATGCTTTAAGTGATTTAAAGCCTTATGAAAAATTTCACAGAATTAGTATGCACAAATGATGTTAAACATAATATTTATCCATATGAATATTGTATATAACAGACACTTCAGTTGTTTCTGATTCTTTGGCCACATTATTCATATGCTTTAGGCTGAGCAACAATTTATGTCCTACTTTGCCTTATATTGGAACATTGCAAAATTCCAAACTTTTCATTTAAAAAAGTAAAATAAAAATTACTGTGTTGAAATGTGTAGAAAATTGTTTTCTGAAAGGTTTAAATCTACATCATGTTTAAAAAAATCTTATTGGAAGTTCTGCATGTTTTGTGAAACTTCTGTTAGTGATTGGATATAAAAAATTTGAAACCAAAGTTTGATTCTTTTATCCGACATAGACTCTAGCTGTTATTCAGAGAATTCAATTTTCTAGGAAAACATACCAGTACCGTGAAACAACTTCATGATTGAATGGCTGGTATATCATTCTTGATGGTTTCCTCTGCAATCAATTCCACTAAACCAATGAAACCCTGTAACAAAATTAGCCTAAATATAAGTACATTCTTCCAGCTGTAATAAGGAAACAAGAACCAGTTTCCAGGTAAATTCCAATATTCTAAGAAACGTTCCTTGGAAAATTGTGCAAATTGAGAATCACATTCTAAGAAGTACAAAGAGGAAAAAAGGCTCTTGTTGGAGGTAGTAGATGTGTTAACAAGAGTCTACATTGATTATTAGTCTACAGAAGAATAAGCTGGGGGATGAGTCCTCACTATTGGACATCCCAACAATGCTGCAGCAAAAATTCTCATCAGCCGAGAAGAACAGGAAGCTGTCTTCTAACCCAAAGCATCTTGAATAAAACTGTTGCCTTCCAAAAGTGCAGATGAAGTAAGGCCATAGCCAACCAAAATAATTCGTCAGCAGGAGAACATTTCTGTATGGTTTAGGATGTGTTGGGCTAATATAGTCACAGTGTTTGCAGACACGTCATTCCAGTAAGGAGCGTAGAGTTCATACGTACAACTTTGTTTAATATTAATGAGTGTGCCGTGCAAGATTATCCAAAGGGCTGGGGTGGGGGGGTTCTAATCTTTGCCCTCAGCTCCTGGGAGGTAATCTCTAAACCTTGTTATAGCCTACATGATTAGAGTATATCTGTTTATCTGGGGGCTGTGGTAAGATAGTCCATGATAACAATGTGATGTATGGTGGGGCTTTGGGCCACCTTGACCACTGGAGGGGCAGGAGACTAAGGTCAGCCATGCAGGTGCTCAACCATGTCTCCATGTCTAAGCCTCAACAAAAACTCTGAACATCAAGGCTCCACCAAGGGAGAGCCCATGTTTGGAATCTCCTAGACTCTGCCTCATATGCCTCTTCCCTTGGCTGCTTTTTATTTGTATCCCTTCACTGTCATAAGCTGTAACTGTGAATAAAGTAGTTTTAAATGAATTCTGTGAGTCTTTCTAGTGAATTGTCAAACCAGAGGTGGTCTTGGACCTCAGCACTCTCAATTGGCATCAGAAGTGAGGGTGGATTTGGAAATTCCCAATTCTGCACTGAGTATTTGGTATTGGAAGGTTATAGGCTCCACGGCAGTTTTGATGTTTGTAACACTCACTGTCTAAAAAGGACCTCAGTTGTCTGGAAGGATTATGTCTAAAACTTCCTCAACCTTATATACCAGGCCTGGGACAGATGTTCAGGCTTCAAAATTAATTGTGAACTTTTTTTTTCTGATTCTTTGACTAAGTCCTGACACAACGAGCTATTAAACTGTATTTATTGTGACCCTTGAGACAAGTGCTAAATCCTCTGCTCTTAGGCTCTAGTCTCTATTTTACTCACTCTTCTTAATTTCTGGATAGTTATTCTCATGGACATAAACTTAAATATAGCAACAACTAATGTTACTTGTTCTATTTAATATTTCACTGACTTAACAATTCAATATTTTCATTCTTCTTTATTTCTTTAGTATCGTTTCTACAAAGGTTTATAGAACCTTTGGGGAATATTACTTGGGCCTTCTAGGGGGATTAATTTGAAATCTCTTAAGAAACTACAGTCAACTTTGCTGAAAGCTACAGAACATGGTGACATATATAAATAATTCTGTACCACATTTCATATTGGATACCAATTTTTATCTGTTTCTTTCAAAATGCTGTTTTATTCCATAAGCCCTTTTAAAAATCTGGACCCTGGAGCCTTCAGAGATTTCTTTGTTTCCGAAACCCCTTGATGAAATTATCTGAGGCTTTCAGACTGCCTATCCAAAGATTTAACTTTGAAGGTCCAATTACAGAGCATTTTTGTTTGATGGCGGAAGTGAAAAGAAAAACATGGGGACAAGTTCCATGTCTTTCTTCCACCAGTGCATGAATCATTTTAAACCATTAAAATGAATATATGGATTCTCTGAGAAAATGATTTTCACCAGCAGTGTTGCTCTCAGGAGATTTCTTGTGGCTCTTAAGTCTGCTCTCTTTTGTAATTAAGTTCCGGGTAGGTCTTTGGTTTCAGGGAATGCTACATTTCACTGAACTGATCTGGCTTTGCTTCATGCTCCTACTGTATGTAGATCTCTGATATATTCCAAGAAAATTTCACTAAACTGCAAATTTTATGTTCACTTGGAATTCTTGTTGCATTATTTGCCCTCTATCGTTCTTCCTGTGAGTTTTTTTTTTCTAAATACACCCATGTGAGATTCTAATAACAGCTGGCCTCAAATGCAGATATGTTGCCTATTTTCCCCCTACCCTTTTAATTGCTTTTCAAATTGTCACACAGTCTTTTTCATTGTCCTATAATTGATATGAAAGCTGGTTGACTGATACTTAATTCTTGCTTGGGAAAAAGAGCTGTGATATCTTTCTAAAATTCACTCTTTCTTGGGTACTCTGGAGGTTGCAAATGCTGGGAAAGAGGATGAAATGACATACCTTTGGGAGTATTTCTGTAAACTTTTTAACTTCTGGACTCTCCTAGAAGGGTGCGGATGACCCAAATTGGCAGGAGAGTACAATGATCCACAGTAACATCAACCTCTGTATTACTGGAAAGCAGGCAGAGATTATCTTGTGATTCCCTGGTGCACTGTGACAGTGACAAGTTCAGCTAAAGAATTGCTGAGAAAATACATAGGACCTAATCAGACTTGTAAGGTTTTGTACAGCAAAGGAAACCACAAACAAAACAAAAAGACAACCTACAAAATAGGAGAAAATATTTGCAAATGATGCAACCGATAAGGGATTAATTTCCAAAATATACAAACAGCTCATACAACTCAATAACCAAAAAAAACCAACAACCCAATCAAAAAATGGGCAGAAGACCTAAATAGAAATTTCTCCAAAGATGACATCCAGATGGCCAACAGGCACCTGAACAAATGCTCAATATCACTAATTATTAGACAAATGCAGATCGAAACTACAATGAGGTATCACCTCACTCTAGCCAGAATGGCCATCCATAGAAAACATGGTTACCAAAGGGGGTAAGGGGGTGGGGGGGATGAATTAGGATTCCAGGATTAGCAGATACAAACTACTATATATAAAATACATAAACAACAAAGTCCTACTGTATTGCACAGGGAACTATATTCATTATCCTGTAATAAATAATGGAACCATAATGGAAAAGAATATGACATATATATATATATATATATATATATGTATATATAAAACAATCATTTTGCTGTACACCAGTAACTAACACAACATGGTAAATCAATTATACTTCAATGAACATTTAAAAAAAAGAGAATGGCCATCATTAAAAAGTCTACAAATAATAAATGCTAGAGAGGGTGTGGAGAAAAGAGAACCCTTCCACACTGTTGGTGGGAATGTAAATTGGTGCAGCCACTGTGGAGAACAGAATGGAAGTTCCTTAAAAAACTAAAAAAAAGAGTCAAGATATGATCCAACAATCCCATTCCTGGGCATATTTTTGGAGGGAGTTCTAATTCAAAAAGGCACATGCACCCTAATATTCACAGCAGCACTATTTACAATAACCAGGACATGAAAACAACCTAAGTATCCACTGACAGATGACTGGATAAAGAAGATGTGAATATATACATTTTATGTATATGTAATGGAATATTACTCAGCCATAAAGAAAGAAGGAAACCATATCATTTGCAGCAACATGGATGGACGTACAGATTATCATACTAAGTCAGACAGTCAAATATCATGTGATATCACTTATATGTGGAATCTAAAAAATGATATAAATGAACTTATTTACAAAACAGAGACGGACTCACAGACACAGGAAAGAAACTTATGGTTACCAAAGTGGGAAGGAGTAGGAGTGGGGGGAAGGAGGGATAGATTAGGAGTTTGGGATTAGCAGATACACACCACCACATATAAAATAGATAAACAACACAGTCCTTCTGTATAGCACAGGGAACTATACTCAATATCTTATAACAAACTGTAACAAAAAATATTGCTAAGATTCAACCCAGTCAAACGACGGAGAGAGAGGACTGGGGACTGAGTTCTACCTCCATCTCTTCTGTGGTTTTCTACCATAACTTTGTCACCAAGTAGCTGGAGACCTGGCAGCCTTTTAGAGCCAGAAGAACTCCACTGAGAAATTCATATGACTTGTTAATAGGTCTCGACCCTGGAAAAAGACCCAGAGAAAAATCAAAGCAAAAGTTTCCAACTCTGTAGACTGCTACCTTCCTTCCCCTCAATTGGCTGACATTTAGAATGCTCACTCTAAAAGTCAGTAGGTAGGACACACCACCATATTTAACTTCTTTTATGATGAAAGTCTCCTTAAGTAACAAGAATATCCTAGGAAATACATCACCTAGGATGATTGCCTATAAAGATTTATGAAACATAAAATATGCCATTCTAAGCTGTGGCTATATATTTAAACTATCTGCTTTCCAGCACTCGGGTTTTGACTGCCCTAAGATATATTCCTACAGAAAAAAAAAAAAACAGAATTGAAAAAAAGTCATCTGCTTTTCGAAGATATCTCCAGGAGATATTACCAGTAGTCAGAGAGCAAGGCCATCTAATGTTATTCCTTTTTTCAGAAAACATAAGAAATGTAGAAATGTCCTTCCCCTTTTCTATAAAAGTACAGAACAGCCTGCTTCTCTTATTGAAGCTCAATGCTTAACTCTCAGAATTTCCTAAATCACACCAGGCATTTTTTATTTTATAAGAATAAAATTTCAGGTGATTTCAACCCCTTTTAGCGACATGACATGGTAGTAGAGAAATCAGCATCTGAGAATTCCCACCCCACGTTAGGAACCTCTTCCTCACGCCCAGTCTAAGAAAATTTTACCCGATCTTGGTCAAAAATGACTTAGTACAGAGCTGTATGTCTGAGCACAGCAGTGATTTAAGCATTCAGCCATGTGTCTTCTAAGATAAAACAGTCCTGAGGAGGAGACAGTGTTAGGAAGTGGGAGAAGATAATCCTGGAAATGGATGATGAGGTAGCAGAGGGGAAACTCGGAGCTGAAGCAGTGAGTGCGTGCATGTGTGCGTGTGTGTGTGTGTGTGTGTGTGTGTGTGTGTGTCTAGGCGTGGAAGGAAGGCATTCTCCTTTCTCCTCTGTGTACTCTCAGGAGACCATCTGATCCAGCTAGAAGATGGGGGAGATCTTTAATGGAGATAGGACAGCAAGATACAAGATATGGGATGTATTTATACTAAAAACATTCATTGTTTATCTGAAAGTCAAATGAACAGGTATCTTGTATTTTATTTAATGTGGGAACCCTAGTTGAAGGGCATAGGGAATCCGGGCCCTGAGCTGAGCAGGTGCGAACTCTGCTTTGGTCTGAGCTGAATCCTAGGTCTTTTTTATCTCAATGAGCTAAGGGTGTATTAATTATTAAAATATACTTGATATCAGGGGAGAAAACTCAACTGTGCTGTTCCTTATTCCTGTGCTTCAATTGGTGAACTACCAAAAAGAAGAAAAGAAATACAAGTACATTTTTGCTCTTAAAAGTAACATTTTCACTCACTCATGAGGAATGCCTCCCTTGATTACTATTTCACATTTCATTTATCTGTACAAAATTAATTTTGTTTCTAGTTTTATTGGAAAGTAGGAAATTAATTTCTATGTTCGGTCTTCCGGGGTTTGGAATCTGTTCACAGCTGCAGAGAAACTAAGAGGAATGCCCTTTCGTGAAGGTATAATTGCTGGATTCATCTTTCATTTTTTTTAAAGTTATCTTTTAATCAGTTTTGTGTCTCAAATTACACCAGAAGCTTTATAGTGATGAGAAATGCATTGTCTCTTTAATAAGGGCCCCGAGGGGCTAAGTACAGATGTGAGTCTCCAGAGCGCTTCATACATATTAATATGCTTTCTCTTTGAGTTCCAACAGAAGGAGGTACATGACAGTCACTGCCAAATGGGTCATTTTGTAAAGCGTGGCAGATTCAGAAATCTTTTTATCGTTTTCCATAAACGTGGAATGCTGACAGGTATCTTTTATTCTTTTTTAATTTTAAACTACGAAAAAGCAGACATGAATATTAATTCATTTTAAAAGTATTAGAGACTTTTAATTGCTTGACATATTGCAGCTGATGGTGTGATGGTAGATAATAAAAATGGCCCTGGTACCATATACGATGTCCTTAAGGAATTTCTTACCTTCAAAATATATTAAACAGCCAAAATATTCATTGTTTGGTAATTATTTAGAAATAAAATGGGTTCTTTTTTTGGTGTACTGTAACCAGAAGTCAACGCATAGTTCTAACAACCAAAATTATGATGTGGTTTCTGTCTTAGACTGATCGAGTACTCACTTTCATAGTAGGAATGATTACTAGCAGATTGACATTAAGTAGGACTCTAATTTTTATGGTAAAAATATTAAAAATTTTTTTCAGCTAAGCTCTCCTGCTTTTATCGGGTTCATCATTGGCTTTTAAAGAATAAAAACATAATTGAATTTTTAACAGTTTATGAAAGTTTGATAGCCTTGACCATTCTGTTGAGGACTTATCAAAGCAATGTTCAATACATACATTTTTTTGACTTTTATCAAAACTTTTTTAAATTCATAAGATTCAACAGTTTGCCTTTCCCCTCTCCCTCAATTAATATTTTTTTATGTGTTCACATTTTTAACCAGTGCACAGGGTCATAGTTGTGCTAACACTTGAACCCTTCACAGTAATAATACAAGCATGACCTAAATAGGGAAAGAGGTAATTCTTTCCTATTGAGGAATATTTTTATTACAGAATTGTGTCTCATAATATGGAAGCCAAACAAACATGAGTTCACAGTTTTCAGTGAGGAAATTTCTATTAAGTTTTGGTTAAGTGATGATTAGGAAGACAAAAAAAATTAGAAAACTTTTAAGTGTTTTGGCATTTGAGCATTGGCAAAAGTAAGGCCATAAAGCTGGCAATGATAAATTTTTTTTTAATTTATGAACATTTGACTTGAATAACTACATAACATATTCCTTTTGTTTTTACACATATTTTTCATTCATGCAGAAACATCTGTTAACTAGAAAGACTATATGCTTTCACATTTTAAGAGAGTTTATCAAATTTTCTGAAAATAAAGAAGTTGAGTTTTCAGAACATATATAATTAACGCAAAGAACAAACATATATTTGTTCCTCATTACTGCATTTCTATGCATTGTTTCCTCCATTTCTCATAAACTTCTATCTTACTGAGAATGATGTTTCATAGCATCTGTGCTGGGATGTTATCTGTCACTAAATATGAGTCATGGTGACAGGGATGCGATTCCTCCTCCAACCCATCCCAAAAGTGGTGAGTTTTATGGATTTTGTGCCTGTTGTTTGTTTTTTCCTACTACTTGATGGTGTGTCCTGTTTAGACAATCACTCTGCTTTTTGTTGTTGTTGCTGTTTTAAATGAGGAAGATTAAAAAAATCCAAACACCTTCTGAGAAATACAAAGGCTTCAATAGCCAAAATTTACCATATGTTTCACATTGCTAGTCTTTAATATTATAGACTGAATTGACATACAGAGAATTTTCATTGCAATATCAGAATCAGTCCTTGAAGACAGACAACTAGGTTTCTAATTCTGTCTCCAAATAAACAGAATGCTTTAAAATTAATGAACTCCTGAGATACACTGGCTTCTGACTGTTCCTGTGGTTAGTCTGTCATTCCAGCTTGTCTTCTACTTGTAGCATGCAGCTAGTTCCTTGAGTCTACAATCAAAGTTCTTTAAATTGCTAACCCTCTCCCTGCTCACCTCTACCCCGTCAGCCCTCATTCTTTTCCTCTCTTCCTTTCTTGCTCTTAAACCCTTTTCACATGAGGTTCAGGAGCAAACATCGCTGGGTAGGCAGGCCATGTGGAGCTCATGTTAAACATGATCCAGCCCTGTCTGCCTTGGACTTGCATCCAGTCTCTGCCTTGTTTCTGACCCCAAGCCCCTACTTCACAACCAACTCTAAGTGAGTCCCCGTCACATTCTCTGTGCACCTTTACAACTGCTCTCATACTACTCACTGGTGACAATATGCTGCTTTCCGAATTTAAATTTGTTCAGCGTGGTTGCCCTTTCCCAATCCAGCAGGCAGACCTAGGTCTGCAAACAACTTTCACTTTGATAAATTAATTCTTCTATCCTGGGATATTTCCTCAGATGTGGACTTCTTGGTCAGAGGCCTTAGAAAAATTTACAGGGATCCCATTCTATTTTGGGCAAGAACATGCATTATTAAAGCTATGTAAGGAATTACAGGATCTCCTTGAATTCTGCAGTTGGTGCATATAGCTTATGGAAATAACTGAGCTTACGTGTTTTCACTAAACGTTTTGTCTCCGCATATTATCAACCTTCATTCAGTCTTGATGAACATATTAGCACCTACGATTCCCTTCAATGCCTAATTCCATGTATTTTTTTTTATTGCATTAAAAGTGGAATCATGACATTAACTATTATCTTCCTCTATCCATTCCTGAGCAGAGCTATTTAATATAATTTAAATTAAAAAGGGTGCACTCATCACTGAACTTT
This sequence comes from Camelus dromedarius, assembly GCF_036321535.1. Lineage (NCBI taxonomy): Eukaryota > Metazoa > Chordata > Mammalia > Artiodactyla > Camelidae > Camelus > Camelus dromedarius. The sequence continues at coordinate 56,079,560 of NC_087438.1, forward strand.
ATATTCTGCCAAAACGGAAACATTCTCAGGTGGTGTCCTAAGTTCAAAAATCCAGTAACACCCACGTCTATGTGAACATAGGCAATTTTTTGTTCACACCAACTCTATCTTACTCAGTCCCATAATACTGAATTACCGCAAAGAAGACAGCAGATAGAATTGTAAATAACAGTTGATACCAGATGGCGTTTATTTAAATAACACTGTCCTTATTTTCAGACAATGCTGAAATTCTATTGCTGTCTCCTTAACTTAGTTCCAGTTAATTCACTCGCTCACCAGATCCCTAAGTAAGTACACTCCCGTGACTACATTATGAATCTCTAGAAAGTAAAAGCACAACTCACTTGGTATTTTTGAATTCGAGCATTTTGTGCAAAGCCAATTAGCTCTTGAAAATTCTTTCGGAAAAGCAGCTTCTTTTCTTTCCCTCCCTGCCTTATTTGAAAACAGGTAAGAGGGCTCTGGATGAGACTGAGGGTCTCCCTGCAAGATTGCAAGCATCAGTACTTGATCTTGCTGCTCAGAAACGTGGCTGGTCCTCCTTGAAAGACTTAATTACCCCCTTTCGTATTCCCTTACCACCATCCTCCTCACTGCCACTGAGGATTCCTTTTATTCACTTCCTAGAGCATTCTTCAGGTTCTAAATTCCAGATTCAGATCAAATTTCAAAAGAATAGCATGGGCACTGACTACTGGGCAAGACATCTCAATTGAATCTGCTTCACTGATGAGCTGGACTTCCAGGGCTCTAAATATTCAAATTTAATTTCAGCTACCTGAGAGTGCCAGCATCAGCAGGAGAGACGGCGTGCCCTGTGGCACCTGTAACTACTGTTGGGCTTGAAGATATCCTCCAATACAGATTACGGAGGCTTTATTAATGAGGTTTGTTATGTCGCTGTTTCTCTTTTCACACTGATGCTGAGAAAAGAAAGGAAGTGGAGAAGGACCAGGAATTTTTTTTTCCCTGTTAGAGAGTCACAAACTTTTTGAAACGGACATCTATATGCTATTTCTTTCCTAGAGTTGTTTTTATCAAATAACATGGTACATTAAATTTTGATTCTTAAAAATAAGTTGATTGAATCAAAGCCCCTGGGAGTTCTTTGAGCCACTGTGTCGTATTCAGACTTTTCCCCCCTCACACGTGGCATGGAGTACACAGTAACCTCCCACTGAACACGTGACTGAATGAATAGAAATGTCACATTCTCCTAGATGCTTTCGCACATGATCTGTGTTCCTAACGACTTAAATCTATTATCTAAATTTAAAATTTGTTTAAAGCTAATACCCGTTTGCTTTCTGGTATTTGTAAGAGAACTGGCAAACATTAAAATTTAAACTTACTCTAGGAAATGTTGATTCATATTGACTACCACTGACAAATTAGAGGCCAACCCAAATCCTACAGAATTACAATATAATAAATTCCACTCTGACTAGAAAAATATAACACTACATTTAGTTTCAAAAGCTTAATTTGAGTTTTGGTGTCTGTTAGAGACATCTGCCTCACACTTGCTTATTATTCAGATTAGCTGGGGCTTCTGTAAAGATTCAGATTCCCAGTTCATCCCCAGAGAGTCTGAGGCAGGGCCCAGCAATCTGTATTTCTTAACAAGCCCCCCCGTGAGTGTTACGCTCAGATGATTTTGGAAACTACTGAATTAGAGTTTACCTAGATATTGCAGAATACTTCTTGATGAATATGTGCAATTCATCTTTTTAAGAACCAACAAAATTTTACTGGAAACAGAGTTTTGGATTTTTTTTTTTTTAAACAGAAAACCCAGAGTAAAGTTCCAAGTTTTTGACTTACGCTTTAAAACAAACAAACAACACCTAGGTAATTTTAGGGGGAAAGACAAAAGATCATACCAGCTTTTTTTTTTCCTTCTTCCAAAGAAGAAAGCTCACATGGTGTAAACTCAGGTTTATTTAAGCACCATGACATTATGACTAATATACTGGATAAGAAAATCCATTTTCATTTCTAATTTTTCCATATAAGTACTCTTCCTGAAATTTATTGTTGTTTTACTTTGGCTTATAACCTTAAAAATTAAATACAAAAAGTGTCTTGTCAGATTTTGCAATTTTCCTGCTAACTGCAGTAAAAAGAGGCTTCCAAGAGTATAAAAACAAACATCACTTTCATGAGAGCAAAGGAACATTTGACTTTCACATAAAAATGTATTTGAATCCATGTTGTAGACATCTGACTTTCAAATAAAAATGTATCTGAATCCGTATAGAGAAATATAAAAATTAGTTAAATGTTAGAAAATATTTCAGACTAGAAAGAGAAAAATAAGAATGTAGCATCTGTAACGAGATAGTAGCACCACATGCTCAATAGCAAAAGATTTACTGTGAAATTGTGTCCAAAAATAGAATAGCACAGTAAATTACAATTCTGACTGAAGCTCTGAGAGGGTAATGAGAAAGTAGCATCTCGATGAAGAGAACAAGGCATCTATTTTTTTTTTGCAGTTGCCTTTGGTTTGCACGTACACATATACACATATATTTACATGCACATTCATATGTGTATTTAGAAACTCCTATGCACATATATAAGTTTTTTTGGCATTGCTTCCCTGAAGCTTAGTCAGTTATATTAATGAAAAACAGAAAGGGCATTCACACTTCTAGAATTTCATTTATACCACTTGTAGTAAACCTAGAAAATTGCTGAGTTTGAGATTGTTTTTCTGATGTTAATCTTGTTTCTGGATCTACATCAGACTTCCACATCCATACTCCCAAAATTGATTAGAGCAAGCAGTCAATAAAAACAGAAAAGCACAAAAAAGAAGTTAGATAACTTTGTAGATATTTCCCTTTGAACTGTGTAAATATAAAAAAGCATATAAAACGTATTTATTTAGATAAAAACGTGTAGTTGAATTTACACTTGTAAATATGTAAGACTTTTATGGAAAGTAACCATGGAAACAAGACACAAATAATATTAAGAATCAACAGGAGATAGGTTATTCAACTTTAGAAAAATTAATTGCTGAGTTGTGCAGGACCTCTCAAAAGAAGAAGAACACATCTATAAAGAATATATGGATGAGGACGTCAAGATGGCAAAATAGAAGGACGTGGAGCTCAACTTCTCCCACAAATACATAAAAAATACATCTACATTTGGAACAGTTCTTACAGAATACCTATTGAACACTGCTAGAAGGTCTTGTACAAGTAGAACTACAAGGAAAATCATCATGAAAGCTGGTAGGAGAAAAAAGAGAAAAGAAATTGGGACAGGATCTACCCCTCGGGGAGGGAGCTGCAAAAGAGGAAAAGCACCCTCATCCTGGGAAGCCCCGTCTCCAGCAAGAGCTTAGATGGGATAGAAGGGGAGCTTCAGAGGCTCAGAGGAAAGCACAGAAGCTGCTCTGTGGCAGACAGAACAGAGGCTGGCATAGAGGATCTGTGCAATCCCTAACCTGAGATGCAATTCTTTGATGAATACAAATGCAAAGATTCTCAACAAAATATTAGCAAACAGAATCCAACAACACATAAAAAAAAGTCATATACACTATGATCAATTTGTATTCATCCCAGGGTCTCAAGGATGGTTCAACACATGCAAAATTAATCAATGTGATACACCATATCAATAAGAAAGGACAGAAATCACATGGTCACCTCAATAGATGCAGAAAAAACATTTGATAAAATTCAACACCCATTTATGATAAAAGCTCTTACCAAAGTGGGTATAGAGGGAACATATCTCAACATAATAAAAGCTATCTATGACAAACCTACAGCCAGTATAATACTCAGTGGTGAAAAGTTGAGAGCCTTCCTGTAGAAATCTGGAATAAGAAAAAAGATGCCCACTTTTGCCACTTCTGTTCAACATAGTACTGGAAGTCCTAGGCATAGCAGTCAGACATGAAAAAGAAATAAAAGGGATCCAAATTAGAAGAGGAAAGGTAAAACTGTCACTATATGCAGATGACATGATACTACATATATAAAACCCTAAAGACTCCACACAAAAACTACTAGAGCTGATAAACGAGTTCAGCAATGTAGCAGGATGCAAGATTTACATACAGAAATCTGTTGCATTTTTTATACTAACAATGAAATATCAGAAAAAGGAAGAAAAAAAAAATCACATGAAAACAAAAAATAGTTTGGAATAAACCTGACCGAGGAGGTGAAAGACTGATATACAGAGAACTACAAAACACTGATTAAGGAAATTAAATTAAATTAAAGATTTAAAGAAATGGAAAGATACGCCATGCTTCTGGATTGGGAGAACTAATATTCTTAAAATGTCCATACGACCCAAAGCAATCTACAGATTTAATGCAATACCTGTCAAATTGCCCAGCACTACTGTCACAGAAATAGAACAAATAATCCTAAAATTTATATGGAGTCACAAAAGACCCAGAACTGTCAAAGCAATACTGAAGAAAAAGGTATGAAGCTGCAGGAATAACCCTCCTAGACTTCAGACAATACTACAAAACTATAGTAATCAAAACAGCATGGTATTGACACAAAACCAGAGATATGGATCAATGGAACAGAATAGAGAGCTCAGAAATAAACCTACACAGCTACAGCCAATTAATCTGCAACAAAGGAGGCAAGAATATACAATGGAGAAAAGACAGTTTCTGTGACAACTGCTGTTGGGAAAGCTGGACGGTCGCACGTAAATCAATAAAATTAGAACACTTTCTCACTCCATTGACAAATATAAACTCAAAATGGCTTAAAGTCTTAAACATAAGACATCATAAACCTCCTAGGAGAGAACATGGGCAAAACATTCTCTGATATAAATCTTAGCAGTGTTTTCCTAGGGCCGTCTAGAGGGGCAGTAGATAGAGGAGCAAAAATAAACAAATGGGACCTAATTAAACTTATAAGCTTTTGCAAAGCAAAGGAAACCATAAGCAAAACAAAAAGACAATCTACAGAATGGGAGAAAATATTTGCAAAAGATCAGAATGACAAGGGCTTAACTTCCAGAATATATAAACAGCTCATACAACTTAATGAGAAAAAAAAAAAAAAACAAATGACCCAATCCAAAATTGGGCAGAAGACCTAAACCAGCAATTCTCCAGTGAAAACATAGAAATGGCCAATACACACATGAAAAAATGCTCAATATCACTAATCATCAGAGAAACGCAAATCAAAATTACAGTGCTTAGGATGTGTTCATTCCTGCAAAATATATATTAAAGGACACGAGATCCATGGCTAAATTTAATTTTAAAACTACCAGTTAGAAAATAGTAATCACTTCCAATTAAACTGCGACATTGAGATATACCAACTCCTGAGATGCAAAAAGTGTCTGTCCTGAGATGTTCAGTGAACGTGGCTGCCCTGAGACACAAAATAGGTGTGTTCTGAGATGTTAAAAGGTAAAAAGATGTGGCTTTGGTAATCTAAACCTAAAAACATGTCTCCCCCAAAATGAATTTTGTGTGAACTGAATTCAGACTTCGTAGACTTATTGAAATAGCCATTCCAGTCTTAGTATTTCTCGGAAAATTTAAATTCTCTATCTTGCATACTTGAAGAAAGGAAGATATTCCCAACCTTTCTACTGGTTAAAAATACAACAGTAAAGGCGTAAAGGGTTTCACAAAATGGAAAAATCATTATTAGCTCAGAAATGCTTAACATGTATGAAAGTGTATTACACTATCCCCCGAATCACTGAACTAAGATTTTGTTTCTGTTGATATCTAGAAAGCTACGATTCTTTGCACAAAGTCTCTAAGTAATGAATTCTTTCAATTTCATTAATCTAAGGCCATATTTTAACATCTAATCCAGTAAGTTTTTGATATTGCCCCTGAGCGCTCATTCTCCAGGATCCCACACACATTGAGACCAGTAGATACTATGAAACGGTATTCAACGTAGAAAGAACTTTTAGAAAAACAATTAGAAACTGTATGGTGTAGAAATGTAGGTGCCTCAATATATACTGATCATTCTCATATCAAAACACAGATTAAACAGGTCACAAAAATTAAATCTATGAATTAAAACAATCTAGGAAACTGAGCAGAGAAACATCCCACATTATAATTTCAACAAATTAGTATAACAATCAAATCTCTTAATTTCTGTAATTATAATTCTGTAATTCCTAGTTATCAAAATAATCAAGGAAATAAAAAAAAATTAAGCCATTTGATTCTCCACTTCTACATGTTATAAATTACCTGGATGGCTTACCTTATCTTTTCTTTGCTTTTCATCCTGGTATACTGTCCAGTGTTCTCCATCATTGCTGTAAGCTAGTTTGTAGGACCCTACAAACTGCACATGACCAAAATCTTTAGCTCCTTGTGTAATAATGCCAGTCACCTTGGTAGGAACCAGAAGATCCACCTAAGAAAAGGAAAAGGCATAATTTAAATGCCACAATATAATCTATTATAAATGTTCAATTCTCTTGAATATAGGAGATTCAGAAATAAATATGCTAAAGCCAAAAATCTACTTGATTATTTGCACTTTAAAAAGCATGACTGAGTCTATTCTTGGCTTGTAATTTTGATTATGCCCCTGGATAAACTTCGTTTAAAACTTGAGCAACCATTTTGATCACTTTTAAATAAAATGATGGTCATTTCAGCCTACCAGTCAATTTAATATTAAACTGATTCCTCGCATGTGTTGTTTTTGGGGAACTGAGATGGTACGGGATTGGCGAGGCTGACCTTCCTGGGGCTGATCGTTACCTCCCAGGGCTTGTGCTTATAACTCAGTTTGTTGGCTTTATTGGTCAATTCAATAATAATAAAAATAAAATTGTAGCTTTGTACACATCAGAAATGAAAATAATATTTGATGTTTCATAATTAAATATTAAATAAAAAGTCAACCCTGTTTCCATGAATTTTAATCAGTTAAGTAATATAAAATTGAGTAATAGTAATCATTGTCTACTGAAAATCCTTTCAGAATCCTAAAAATGTGGAAGAGGAAGTCAAGTATTCTTCAAAAATGAAAGAGAATTAAAATACACATCTATGACTTGTGGAACCTGTGCTTAGTATGTGTTCTTTCCTGCAAAATATATATTAAAGGACACGAGATCCATGGTGATTTATAAGCATTAAATTCTTCAAATGCAAAATTGAAATGCAAAAAAAAATCAGGATGATTTTCATCAAAGACTATGTAACATTGAATAGGTTAGTATTCCTACTCTTTGTTCTCTTATTCATGCATCTTTTCTTCTATTTATGATGCTAATTAAAAGAAAAATTATAGGAAACTTTGTTTTCCATGTGGACAATTCTTACAAGACCTTTAGCATTTATTGTATTAATGTTCCTTGATCTATAGCTTCCTCTCTCCTCCTACAATAGCCACCTACTTCCTCCTACTTCCTCTGACTAAATAAATGTCCTGCTACATCTTTGATCCTTATCATCTTTAATTGTCACAATCCCATGTGTGATCTTGGTGACTTTCAACCACTATGTCCTTTTGTTTCTATTTCAGGTTCTCCATCCTGAGAGAGGTACCCAGCCACAAATAGACAGTCATAGGTCAGACACAGGCCACGAATGAGAAGAGTGAGCTGGGGGAAGGCACTGACTAGACCATATTTAGTGACACAGATGCTCATCAATAAGCATACAAAAACAGCTCCCAATGTTTCACTGCCTAGGAATATATTTCTTAAAAAACGCACTTTCCCCTCACTTTTTGGACCATTAATTTAAAGACATTAGGCTCAAACTGGACAATGGATGAAGTCAGGAAACTGCCTTTAATGCTTTATTAAAATATTCTAGAAAGTTTATCAAAAATCTAAAAAATATTTGTTTCTGCTCTTTTCCAAACATGTATTATGTTATCTAAAATATCTTGGGTGTCCAGGAGCAATGTGGGCTAGTGAAATTATGATATCCTGGGAAGGAAACTGTTGCGGGCTCACAATATGCTAAGTGCTTCCTTGTTTGCCTTCCTTGACGCTTAACAATCTTGTACGGTGGGGTATTATTTCCACTTTAGAGGGAACAGATGCTTAGGGAGGTAATGTCACATGATGTTGGACTCAAAGAGAAATAGTAAAGGGAGGGCCCCAGATTCAAATCCATGTCTTTCTGGGTCAGAGTTCCACTGCACATATGAATTCTCACTCAATGATTTCTTCCCATTCTCTGCGACTATTTCAGAAATTCCTGAAGAATCTCAAAGTTTCTCACCACACTCATCAAACTTACAGTAACCCTAAGACTCAAACAAAAAGAACCCTAGCCTTGCAATATTAAGAGAACCCTGTCTTTAAACATGAATTTCCTCTCTGTCCCGCAGCTGTCTGGACTTGAAAATATGGATTGCTTTTGCTGTCCTGAATCCAAATCTAATTGCACAGAAACGTCCAGGCACAGCCGCTGGTCTTCAAAGTGCTCTTAATGTTGCTGACACTCAATGAATGGAAAAAAACCCTTACGGTCCTCTGAGTCACTGTGCTGTCGTCAAGGCTGTAAACACAGGAATTCAAACTGTCACTGAGAATACGAACACCTCCAGGGCTGGATTCTTCAGTGCCTACACGTCTGTTAAGTCCTAAGCTAAGATGATGCAATGAGGAGTCTGGTAGCATCTCTTTTTCAGTGGTATTTCTTAAAGTCAGGGTTTCCTGCTGGGTGGAGATGTTTTCTCCTTAAGTTGTGTGTCTTGGCTCTTTCTCACAGATCTGTTTTACTCCCACTCTCACTGCTCCCCTTCTCCAGCAATTTATATTTTTTGATCTAGAAATGTTTTTCTTTTTTGTTCCAGTTAAGTCAACTTCTCGATTTAAATAGTCAGCAATCTGTTTCAAGCTGGATTTTGTCCTAAAATATGCTACATTATAAACTTAGAATACCAGGCCTAAGCAAGACTTACTTCGGTCTAAAAATACTCAGCATCCCGCACTTAACATGAGGTTGCTGCCGCACGGCATGTACAGACCTCACTCTGAGACACACCGAAAGGACGTGCCACTCTCATGTTCAGCATGCAGAAAAGCCCATTCCTCTGGACCTAAGCCTACCCCTGGCCCAGGATCACTCTGCCCTCCTGCAGATTTTCTAAGTTAAAGTTGTACTGCAAACATGCTTCTGCTGTTTTAGACCCTCACCTCCCAAGGTTTGGCTCAGACAGAGCAGTTATTTAGGGCACTAGGCTTAGTGCACTGAACTTCATGCCTGGATCTGTATTAAAAGTGCCTTACATGTAGCGGTTTCTTAATAAAGGTTTTGCTGGGTTGAGCTGGCACAACTTCCTAAGCATGCTCTACAGACAAAACCAACTTACAGCTAAGAAGGCCGCAATGTGTCACATCAGAAAATGCTAAGTGCTTTTCTGTTGTTTCTCTACGTGACATTACTGGTCAAGAAAACACAATGTCATGGTTCTACCAACAGTTTTTTACTGGGAACACAACTAGTTAAAAAATCCTCTCCAGAGTGTGGAAAAAAGGGAACACTCTTACACTGTTGATAGCAATGTAAATTGATGCAGCCACTAATGACAAGAGTATGGAGGTTCCTTAAAAAACTGCAAACAGAGTTACCATATGATCCAGCAATCCCACACCTGGACGTATACTGGAAAAGAACAAAACTCTAATTTGAAAAGATACATACACCCCCATGTTCGTAGCAGCATTATTTACAATAGCCAAGACATCGAAGCATCCTAAATGTCCATTGACAGATGGCTGGATAAAGAAGATATATATATAATGGAATATATATATATAATGGAATACTACTTAGCCATAAAGAAGAATGAAATAATGCCAATTGGGGCAACATAGATGGATCTAGAGTTTAAGTCAGACAGAGAAAGACAAATATCATATATCACTTATATGTGGAACCTAAAAAAATGATACAAATGATCTTATTTGTGAAACAGAAAAAGACTCACAGACAAAACAAATTTATGGTTACCAAAGGGGAAAGCAGTGGGGGTGGGGGGAATAGATTAGGAGTTTGGCATGAGCAGATGCAACCTACTATATATAAAATAGATAAACCACAAGGACCTACTGTATAGCACAGGGAACTATATTCAATATCTTTTAATAAACTATAATGGAAAAGAATCTGAAAAAGATATATATATATATATATATATATATATATATATATATATATATATATATATGTATGTACACACCCACAATACACACACACACACACACAAAACTGAATTACTTTGCTGTACACCAGAAACTAACACAACACTGTAACTCAACTATTCTTCAATAAAAAAAAAAAAAAGTCCTCTCCACCCTTCAGGAATGTGATTGTGAGAGGCAGCCTATTCTGGCAGAGCTGAACGGTCTGTTTCCAGACTGGCTCTCTATATACCCATGCTAACTATATACCCGTGGGCAATCTACTTTACCTTTCTACATCCTCATCTGAAAAAAAAAAATTAGAATAATAATCCCATGATTAGGATTTTATGGATTTTATGAGAATTCAATGAGTTAATATTTATTAAATGCATAAAACAATAAATAGAACATAGTAAGGACTATATAAAAACTGTTAACTATAAAACAAATAAACTGGGGGTAAGAATCTATTTAATCAGTCTCAGAGCACCTTTTTAGAAACATAAATATAGAAACGGAAACTGGGTGGCCAGATTCTCCTAGAAGCCACTTCTTGATCATAGCATATTTTGGTCACCTTCTTAGGATGTACAGAGACAGTCATTTCATTGTTACTTAAAGTAGAGAACATTTAAAGTAACTAAAATTCACATTTATGGGTGAAATGATTAACAAAGAATAATATAAATTTATGGAATGTTGTGCATCTCCATTTAAATATTAAGATTATATTATAATGGGGAGATGGTTCTAAAATAATATTAAGAGAAAATTATATTCCAAATTATAGTGAATAATTTATTTCCTTTAATAAGAGTGAAAAAAGAACGATATATATAGAGGCTTAAGTGATGTGTAAGTAAAGGAAAAACTGCATGAGCGTTATGTAGGAATGTAACTTTTGCTGTGAAACATCCTGTAAGGTTTTAACAAAGCATAAATATTTTTAGGGTCTAACTTAGAAAACCAGGGTAGAAAAACTAAGAGCATTTGTTTGAGAAAGTTCAAGAGAAACTACATTTCAGATTATCTACACTTCAGTATAACACCCTGACAGATGGCTCCCTGACAGGAGACAGGGCAGACCAAGGAAAGTCCGTTGATTTTCATGGAGATGTTCTTAAAGGGGTGAGGAAAATGAAAAGTGATACAGATAAACAGGTGCGCAAGGAAAGTGAACAAAAAGACGAAAGAGGTTTGCCACAGAAATATGCCACTCAGCTGCATCTACAGTGCTCTAGTTTTTGCTTTTATGCTGTATCAGTTATTTTGGATTACACATTTTATAACTTCAGGAAGGTTTGTAAAGCTAACTCATTAAACGTAAATAACTTTGAGGCTAATATAATTATCTGTATTTAAAACTTGAATTATAGACAAAAGAGTCAGACATTTTGGTTTCAATAAAGAATTGTTTACCATAACATTACATGAAACAACGGTATATAATGCTAACTCCATGTAAAGCACACACATACTTCATTTTATTGCACTTGGCTGCAATAGGGTTTGGACTCATGTAGGTAGTTGAACTGCATATTTTAACTAAGGATGGGAGATAGCATAACTATGAACATTACATATTTAATATTTTTAATAATTTTCCTCATTATAAAATACAAGCTATGAAGAACAATTGAGAAATACAGAGAAGAATCAAAAACAACTGTCTAACCATGAGATACAATCAATGCTTTCATCCCCCTTAAGTGTGGATGTTTTAGACAAATTTGTTGTATTTGGCATTTGAACAATATTATTGGTTACTATGTGTTGGTTGTACTTTTAGTCCATATTTGCAGGTCAAATCATTCTTTTTTTCTTAATATTTCACTAGTAATTCTCTATGTCAATAAACTATTTTTAAAACTTTTTTTTTATCCTAACAAGCCATTTTAAGAATTTACCACAATCATTTATTTACTGTAAAACATTTACTCCTCCCTGTATCCTTAAATTTTCTAAGAAAATTAATACTTTCATTGAATCCTAGTCCTTTCATTTGGCCACATATCTCATTTACATATGATAAATTCATATAATTAAGAGTATTTGGTCATAAAAGTAATAAATAGTCATGAGTATTTCACATGGTGTGAAGAGATACAAGGAATTCAGATAAAATAACCAAAACTCTTATTATCCAGAGTTAATTCTTATTGGTCTCTTGATATTCATATTTGCAGATATTTCCTATTCCCAATATATCTTCATGAAAATAAACTCACAGTACACATGTGACTTTGTAATTTGCATGTGGATATTTTTATATCTAAATAATAGTACTTTATAATGGCTATGTAACAATCTATCTTATGGATATAGAAATAAATAGGAAAACTATTTAACCAGCCCTCTATTAATATTCTTTTAATTTGTTTCCAATTCCTTTTCATTGGTAAAAACCTAGACTGAACTCCTGTGTGTACTTATTTTTACTCACTGCTGCAACTGTTTCCTTATAGCCATAAAGGATCTGCTATTTCAAACGTGACATATATGTTGTTTCATTTGTTTCCAGGAAAGTTATATACTTCCAGCTGTTGTATATGGTAAGTTTTTCTCTACATACTGACCAATCTTATGTTTTATATGATTTTATATTTTTGAGAATGTGAAAAATGGCATTTTTTACATTTAATGTGCATAAATGGTGACAAGTAGCATTTAATTTACATTCTCCTAATTGTTCAGTCTTACTAATAACATATATTATTATTAATGTCTTTTTAATATCCTCTAATACTTCTGGGATTAGAGATTTTCTTGTTTGTTTTTGAGAATTATTTATGTAATATCAATATTGGCTTTTGTTATACTTATTGCATTTTTCCTAATATGCTATGTCATTTAATTTTGTTTCCATACAGGTTTTTAATTTTCCTATACTCACATCTGTCAATCACTTCCTTTGTGACTGAATATTTTTGTATGCCTAAAAAGACCTTCTACTTAATTAGATCACTTAAAAATTATTTACATGTTCTTCTATGATTTCCTCTGTGTTTTCTTTCTTAGCTTTCCTTCCTTCCTTCCTTAACATCTAAATCTTCTTGGCTTTATGTGTATATATGACATGACAGAAGGTTCATACTTTGATTTTTATAAAAATGTCATTTTCTCAACACTTTTTGTTGAATAATCCATTTTTTCTTTGTTTTTATTTTCCCTTCTCTCTGGCTGGTAGTTACAAGGTTTGCTCTTTATTCTTAAAATCAAAACTATAAATCATCATCATCATCATATACCAGGATGTATCTTGGTAAGGTCTCTTTAATTGCAACAATATTGATTCTTCCAATCCAAGAACACTGTGTATCTTTCCATTTGTCTGTGTGGTCTTCAATTTCTTTCTTCAGTGTCTTTGTTTTTATCTTTTAAACTTCTTTGAGATTTAATAAGAACATCTTGATAGATGGACTTTCACTTAGAATTATCTTTACACAGAGTTTTAGTGAAGCCTGGGTGAATTTTCTCAAATATATTTGTAAGAACTACATTTGGAAGTTTCCTCTGGAGCTGAGAAAGCAGACCTGATTTTAAATGTTCCTATGTTGAGCTTATCAGGAAATCACTTACATGATTTTATCACATTTAACCTGTCAGTTGTGACTGATGCAGCCTTTGATTCCCTTCCCATCATCCATGAAGTATGCACACAACTATGAGCAGTCGGTGACTTTCCAGGCTCTGGGCAGAGCTTCCGGTAACTACAGTATGGGGATTCCAACATCTGAATCAGGACAGGGGTGGCCAAGACCCAAAGTTTTTTCTATGGACCAAGGGCCTGGAGGTCACTTTACCATAGCCAGAAACTGCATGCTGTGGCCAGCACTCTACTTCTCAATGTCTCATCACACCAATAAAAAAAAAAATTTTAATTTTTATGAAACACAAAAGACCCTGAATAGTCAAAGTAATCTTGAGGAAAATGAATAGAGCTGGAGGAATCAGGCTCCTTGACTTCAGACTATACTACAAAGCTACAGTAGTCAAAACAGTATTGTACTGGCACAGAAAGAGACATGTGGGTCAATGGAACAGGATAGAAAGCCCAGAAATAAACCCACACACTTATGGTTAATTAATCTATTACAAAGGAGATAAGAATGTACAATAGAAAAAAGACAATTTCTTCAGTAAGTGATGCTGGGAAAACTGGACAGCTACATGTAAAAGAATGAAATTAGAACATTCTCTAACACCACATGCAAAAATAAACTCAAAATGGATTAAAGACTTAAATGTGAGACTGAGATATAAAACTCCTAGGGGAAAACATAGATAGAATCCTCTTTGACATAAAGTACAACAATAGTTCTTTTGGATCCATCTCCTAGAGTAATGGAAACAAAAGCAAACATGTAGGACCTAATTCAATTTAAAAGCTTTTGCACAGAGAAGGAAATCATAAACAAAACAAAAAGACAACCTATGGAACACGAGAAAATATTTGCAAATGATGCAATCAACAAGGGATTAATTTCCAAAATATACAAACAGCTCATACAGCTCAATGTCAAAAAACAAAATCAACTGAATCCAAAAAAGTGCAGAAGATCCAAACAGACTTTTCTCCAAAGGAGACATCTAGATGGCTAATAGGTGCATGAAAAGTTGCTCAGCATCACAAATTATTAGAGAAATGCAGATCAAAACTATATGAGGTACCACCTCACACAGGTCATCATGGCCATCATCAAAAAGTCTATAAATAATAAATGCTGGAGAATGTGTGGAACTCTCCTACACTGTTGGTGGGAATGTAAATTGATGCAGCCACTATGGAGAATAGTATGGAGGTTCCTTAAAAAACTAAAAATAGAGTTACCATGTGGATGAGAAAACCCACTCCTAGGCATATATCTGGAGAAAACTTTACCTTGAAAATATATATGCATCCCAGTGCTCACAGCAGCACTACTTATAACAGCCAAGACATGGAAGCAACCTAAGTGTCCATCGACTGATGCATGAATAAAGAAAATGTGATATATATGTGTGTGTGTGTGTGTATATATATATACATATATATACACACACACACACACATACAAAAACAGAAACAGACTCACAGATATGGAAAAACTTATAGGTACCAAAGGGGAAAGGTGGGGGAAGGATAAATTAGGAGTTTAGGATTAGTAGATGCAGATTCTATATATAAAACAGATAAACAACAAAACCTACTGTATAGCACAGGGAACTATATTCTATATCTTCTAATAACCTATAATGGAAAAGAATCTGAAAAAGAATATATATATGTATGTATAACTGAATCACTTTGCTGTACAACTATACTTCAATAAAAAATAAAAACAGATTTGACACAACATTGTAAAATGATTATAAATCAATAAAAAATGTTAAAAAAAATAAAAACCAAAACTATAAACATTTGGAGTTAACAAAATAATAGTAAAAGGAATGAATCTAATGCCCTTGTGATGATTTATTTAAAGCATGACATATAAAGAGAAAATAAAATAATTTGATTTTCTGTTCTTTTTTAATGAGCAGATTTTTGTAATAGTCTATATAAATTTTATTTTTTGAATTGTTTTTAAAATAATTCTCAAACAACTACAGTTACAAGTAAATAAAATTTATGTCAAATTAACAGGTAAGCTATTACCCAATTTCTCCAAATCCTATGTCATCAAATCCTATGTCAGCAAAACTAAAACATACTTGAAAAAAATATAAAATTCAGAAAATTTTTAGGGGAAATAATCATACTTTTCCCACTGGGTTACTGAAAGTGACTTTCCGCTGAGTTCATCAAAAATAAGTTCAGCCTGAGAAAGAAGAATTAGTTAAATAAAGAATATCTTTGTTATTTACCTTCTTAGCCTGATTTTGATTAGGCTGGGAACTTTAACTTACTCTATGAACAATAATTCAGGTTGGTGACTAATTGAATTAGTGTATAATTGATAGGGTAGTTATTAATTGGTTAATGGAGACGATACTAGGCTTTGATCAAATAGCTTGATGATACCCAATAAATGTTATTTAGATACTTCAATTACAGCAGTGCTGATGCCCAAATGAAGTAGAAAACAAAGAAAATTACTGGTGAATGATTTACATGTAGTTTAGAAAACAATAACATAACTTTTAAATAGGAGTTAAAGTAGCTTTTATTTAGTGCTTTTAGAAAGCACAGTGAGAGGAGATCCTAGGTGGAAACTGTCAGGCTCTTTTAGATAGCTAAAAATTCACTGACGTGGCGTGCACTTCAGTAGCTAGAATTTGGTTGGCTGTTCACTTGAAAGAACTACTGAATATATATCTCTGACAACTACTTTATTGAATATAATTTTATCAAAGGCATTTGTGTTTTGTATAACCCTTCTATATCTTAGAGGCTGACATTTACAAGCACCAAACATCTATACACAAATATGTGTGTCAATATGTATATTTACATAAATCTTCTTGTTCTGTGACACATAAAGGGAAATCACGAGAACTCTGAAAATAAAACATCCACAGCTTAAGGTATACTGCAGAGGCAAATCACATTGCATATCTTAAATATTTAGAGGCCCTTGTAAGGTAGGAAAGTTGACAGAACACACAACGTATTTTTATGCATCACGCTTGCTAGGAGCTGTGCCCTTTATATTGATATAAAACTTTGTCATTCCCACAATATGTAGATCATCTGTAAAGTCCTATACATCATTTTGTTTCATTGGACGCATAAGCCTTAATTCTAGATTTTTCAATCTTAACTGGATATATATGCATGTTTTATCCTGATTTGATTTTTAGGCTAAAACAACAATGCAAAGAAACCTAGACGTAACCTTTTCCGTCTTGTTCTTACAAAGGAAAGTGGAAAGAAAGGGGCATGGCCTCTCAGGAATCAGGATGAGATAAAGGCTTCAAATTGCTTTGGGAAAATGGACCATCAGTGTCAACAGTTGAAAAACAGCCCAGGTCAGTGCGTTGCTCTGAAGTGATCAGAGTGGGAGGGGAAGGAGTGGGGGATGGGTCCCCCTGGAAGAAAAGTGCCCCCGGATTACAGGGTTAAGAGCCACTGACACAGAAGGTGCAATGCCCTAAAGGGTGACTTATTAAAAAAAACAAAACTTTTGTCCAGAGTATGCATATAGTATGGATAAAAAGGATACAAATTATTTCCATTGAAATGCATAGTTAGTAACACTGTCAGCATTTTAGTTGCAAAGGAAGGACAAACTCCCTGGAACCGGCAGACGGGCTATCTGGTTCATCAACTCTAGTCACCACAGGTTATAACTGTCAGAGCCTCATTAGAAGCCAGGGTTAGAGTCCCTCACTGAATATGCACAGAATCAACATGTTTTATTTATTTGTATTAATTTCTTCATGGTGAAAATGTCTTATCTGTATTCTTCTGCTGTTATTGACGTTAATTTCCATTTGTTTTGTTCCCGAGTGGAAATAAGGAGCAGCTGTTCTACACTTGAAATCCGAATCTCGCCAAGATTCTCCTTTAGGTCCCTATATTAATTTCCTACTTATTCTTCTTAATACAGTGTTCAAGGTCTTTTTGAGCTTATTAAGTGGCAGAATATAAAACTGAGCTCTGAATGCAGATAAAATCTGACTACTATCTGATGAACATATTTTAATTAAGTCCCACAGCACAGTATGGCCTGGATATATCTATAATGAAGCCCCAAAACAGTATATGCTTAACAGTTATACTGTTATGGCGCAAGTATGGGGTATGTAACTTTCATAAAATATGTTCTTCCTGATTGCTTGTGAACAATAAGATGCTCATACTCTCCTTCTCTTGAGAAGTGGCACTTTATTTAAGGGACTCTCGTATATGTGCTCGTTTCAGAACAAGAGTTCATTTCTTTGTGCAGTCAGCTCCAAACAATCTCATATTTTAAAAATCATGTTCTTTAAAACTATTCATGCACTGTATTTTCTATTACTGCAAAATAGCTCATAAACTACAGTTTTAAATTAGGTATGGGATTAATAAATCACTTGGAACAAACTCATTATACTTACTTACTTTTCTTTGCATATGTATTTAAGAGTTTAAAAACTCTCCCAAGTTATACTTCACTTCACTGAAGGCCCACTTAGAAATTTAAGTGAAGAATTTCATGAGATAACAACCCTACCCCCCGCCAATGGTTGAACACCTTTGCAACTGTTTTTGATATTCCACCTCAGACTTCAGGCATAAGCTTCTGGCATTTTAAACATAATTTGCAAAAAAAAAAAAAAAAAAGAAATAAACAAGCAATTGAAGTATACTTCCCTTTATCTGATTTAAGTGCTTAAGGATCCTGAAGTCCAAAGATGAAATTCAAACAATGATTTTTTTTAAAAAAGAGGAATTACGTAGAAATTATTAGAATAACACTAAAAATATAATTTCAGAAAGTTATTTACAGTGGAACCAGGCAGCAAGGAAGTATTAAAAAAAAAAAGTTCATCCTCATAAACAACTCACAAGAGTTGTCTCTTATCTTGTGGCTTGTCATACCTAAACAGATTATTTTGACATGTTTTTCCCATCACGGAGAAATCTGGTACATTTCAAGAAATGCTGAAATACCTGTTAGTTTATGAATCAGAATACAAGCTTTGACACATCTATACATTAAACAGAATCACTATAGGTCCAACACAAATTACTTTTTGCAAGTCTCCCTTTAGGGCACACTTGGGACGGAGGTCACAGATATAATTTATTGACTTTTTAATGGTTCTAGGTATTTTTGCCATAAGTATCTTAGCTGTAGACACCTTTGCTGCAAACATTTTTGTCACATAATTGGTTATAAGGCAAATTTGCCATAAACAATAAAAATAACTATAAGAGGGACATTAAAAAGGACAGAAACATTAAACATGAAAAATGAGTAACAAAATTAAAGACTTTGTTATGAAGTATTAAATATTTGAATACATGTAAAATGTGTGTAGATTCATAGCAATAACTGTGCGAACAACATTTTATTTTGTGGGTTGCACCCACATACTTGTCTTCCAAGTTTTTCATTCATAGTATCTTATACTGTTTGGTGTGGGGTTTTTTTTGTTTTTTTTTTTTTTTTTGGCTTGTTGGTTTGACTCTTCATTGGGCATCACACCTTTTCTTTTTTGCTAAAACGTCTTTCTCCATTAAGAGAGTTATCCATTTCCAAGTACTAGAATGCATATTTATACCTGCGCTATTGTATTGTGAACACTGTTGTTGGTATTTGGCATACTGTCATATGTCCGTAAGATAGATGTTCCCAAGTTCTATGGGAAATGTGGCAACTCTATGCCATCCAGGCCCTTGGCTGGACTCTCCCTATTCCAATGCAAAGTGTTTCAAAATAAGGAACCAACTCTTGGGGCAAATTGTTGTCATCTGTCAGCTTGATAAAGCTTCCAATAACATTGCTAACTGGAAGAAATACTAATGTGTTTCATCCAGTTGAAAACAAGCTGTCACACCCAAAACTGTCAACCAGCTATTCTTTCAGGGCAAAATTGCCTCACGGCCAGTTAGTTACGTGGCAAGAATGTTTGCAGCAAAAAAACTTATGGAGGAAATACCAGACATGCTTTTTAATACCCTGTATTCTGAAAAAAAAAATGGCCTTATAATTCATTGTCTCCAACTCCTTTGTATAGTGCCACTTTCATTAACAAGTAACAGCAAGTGACATAAACCATCAGGAAGAGATTATGCTTTAGGAGCAAGAAATGTCACTGTCGTTGGGCAGACTGGAAGGTAAACTGCGAAGAATTATCCTGAAAGAACATATTCTTTTGGAAACTTTCAGGTCACAACAACATCTTGTATTTTCAAGATGGAAACAATAGTTAAAAGTAATCCAACAATAAAAACCCAGACATTAAAAGAATGTATATTACATTTCTGCCCTGAGAATGCTTTTTGATATAGCTTTTCTGTAGACATATTTTATTAGATTAAGAACTTTTCCTTCTATTACTTGTTTCAGAATTTTAAAATCATGAATAGGTGTTCAATTTTATTAAATTATGTCTGTTCATATTGAGATGATTATACAGATTCCTCCCTTAATTAAGACATAAGCGGCCACAAACCCAACCAACTTGAGAACCATAACACTGACAATACCTACGTGTGTATCTTCCCCTATCTTCCTGCTTTTCTCAACTATGGTTACTCAGTGCTGCATTTTCCTCTATTTCTTTACTTTTTCAAACACATTTTACTAGAGTGGACCCCTAAATAATATTTAATTTTAAAAATTCATAAAAAGTATCATATAGTAATCTTTTGGGACTTTTTTCATTCAATATTATTTTACTGAGATTAATCTGTAAGGTTGTTTATAGTTATGAAGTATATTTATTTTCATAACTATGTAATATTCCATGTGTATATGTAAGACAATATATTTACCCATTCTACTGTCATGAGTATCTGATTATTTCCAGTTTTGTCTTTTAAAATCAACGCTATGAACTTTCTTGTACTTGTCTCCTGGTATAAATAGTATTCAAAATTTTTTTGTGAACATGTCCCTAGGAGTGGAATTTTTTTGGTTGTAGAGTACATGAATGTGCAATTTTGTAAGATAAGCCAAATAATTTCCAAAATGATTTTATCAATTTATATTCCTATCAGCAAGATATATACATTCCTCACATTTAATTTCATACCTTGGTGATTAACAGATTTTTTTAAGTTTTCTTCTTTTTAAAATTTGATCACTTTATGCATTCTTGGGATAAATTCTTCTTCATTATAACTTTGATGGGTTCCATTTAGTAGTGTTCTATTTAAGACTTGCATTTTGCAAGTGAGATTCTAAGTCAATTTCTTGTGTTTGCCCAGTTTTAGTAACAAGAAATCATAGTTTTATAAAAGAATTTGTGAAGCCTTTTTCTCTCTGTTTTCTGTGGAAAACAGAGGGTATATGTGTTCTGTGTAAAACACAGGGTATATGTTTTTTGAAAGCTGTTAAAGTCTGACTTGAAGTCTTTAACAAGGATAAGTCTATTAAGGGATTCATTTCTTTTCTTCCTCTCTCTTTTTTATGTGTGATCTTTCTTGACCCTACAGGTTTCCATTTCCCTTTTAGTAAATACTTTTTGGTAATATATTATTTACTGTATATATAATATATATGAAGTAAATATGGCATGATGTTAACGTTTGTTAGATTCAGGTATTACATTATTTTCTATAAATGACTAGGATACTTTATAATTTTAAAAAAGCACAGTAGTCTCTGAGGAAGGACTTAAATAATATGTGTATTTGTTTTTGCTTCTTAGGAAGTATGTACAGGTGAAGGCTGGGGTAGACTCTTAAGATATCTGTCTAATTTTCTCTAGTAATATTGACCATATGTATTTTTTGCAACATAACCTCAAACCACATTCAATCTTCAAATGAAAAGTAACATAATTAAACAAGTTCCAAGTGTTTTAAAAGAAACTCTGCTTGCTCACAATATTGTAACTCTAGGCCTAACAAAAACTAGTGTACTTAAGTGCTTAAAATCAAAGCTCTTAATTTTTTGGCATTTCACATGACTTTTTATTATTGCAATCATACCACTAACATTGAGCCATTCGTTTTAAAGAAGGACTTTGTTCTGTTAGCTGAATTTATTTTGTATAAATTGTTTTCATGTTTCTGCAGTTTTGCTGCCTTCAGCATAAGAGAGTTATGGCAAAATTATGTAAACATGAAGCAACAATGAAACCTGAGCTATTTCATACATTCTATCATAAAGCTATGTTTTTCATAATGACAGGTAGATAGGTAAGGAAACTAAATATAATTAAGCTATCTGCCACAAAGTTTATCATTTCCTTATTATAAGTTTTATGAAAAACACAATCTAACACATGCACCCTAAAGGTTTTCTTTAAAAACCATGCAAAACAAATTAAAAAGTTTAATGAAAGTAATTAAAAAATATTTATTTTCTTCTTAACATGTATTGCCATCCCCCCAACCCAGCTTTTTCTATACTGCATGATGCCTACTATGGAACTAGATGGTTGACAAATTTTATTCTTTTTATTTTTGCATTAGTGAATGGGACCAAAATGAATATTAATTAACATGTCAGAATTAATTATCTACATTTGATATTGATCTGAAACTCAAATGCAAAGAGCTCTAAGCCTTTTCTCAACTTTCAATCTATGCTCTCCTTAGAGCCTCCATTATAGTAGGTAATACATTGTGTTCACAATGACCCATTTATGAATGTCTGTCTGTAATGGGGCAGGACCATATTGTCATCAATGGTGACCATCTGATATCTGTAATGATGTTTGAAACTGCTTAACTGTATAATGGTATAAAGGTTTTTCCCATGCTCTTACTGACCAGGGTTGGACTGGAGAGAAAGGTTTGGATGGTCTGCTCAACCCCTTCATGATGATGTTCAGTGTCCTGCTTTTGCCCATAGTGACCTACTCTTGACCCTTTGTGGTTTCCTTGTATCCTGTTGTTTGAGCTGCAGGCCTCAGCCTACAGCAAGAAATCCCAGGCTTCAGCCTGATTTAAACACTAAAAGCATTTATCAACCTGACTTTAAACTGCACAAGTTTTTCTCTAGAGCTCTTTTCCAAGGAGCCCCTTTCTGTGCATCCTTTGTTCTAGGCACAAGAATATTAAGAGAGTCCTAAAGCCAGAGATGAACTTCATACCCAGCAGAGGGAAGGGGACCACTGCATCTGCAAAAGTAAGAACAACTTTGCAATACTTTGTTACTCTGTAAGAGATCTCTATGGAAACTAGCTCTGCCCCTTGAACTGCTGAACTTTTACTATAAAATCCTCTGCCTTCTCTTCCCAGTAGGCTCACAATCTTAAAGGCATTAGTCCACTGTGACCTCCTTTGCCTGGCAAAGAAATAAAGCTGCCTTTTCTGCTTCATCCAAAACTCTGTCCTCATCTCAATTTGGTAAGCAGGGTATGGAGGCTGTGTTTCTGCAACATGTCCTCTACTAGATTCTGAACTCCTTGAGTACTCCATCATATTTTAGTCATCTTTGCATCTTCTAAGTTTATTGCAAGGTTTTCATGTGTTATGTATCCAGGAACATGCTTAATAGATAGGTGGACAGATAAGATGGAAAGAAACTGACCAGGAACACAGATTGGGGCTTGTTTTTAAAATATAGCAGGGTCAACTTTTCTTCATAGATAAGCAGCAAGGAAAAATGATGTGCAAATATCTAAAGAAATGCTTGAGTGGAGAAAAATATTTTCTTGAGAGAGAAGTTTTAAGGTGCAGTATTAAAAATCTGCTTGTACATCTTAGCACTGTGAATTGGCAGCACTGGGCAATATAAACTTTGGCAGGAAAATGTTACAGTTAGTGAGAATGACTTTAATGCTTTGTCAGTATTGCAGAACGAGGTAAAGATCTCTAGATTCAAAGAGTAGTAATAAGAATGGAAAACCCAGGGACAATCTGGTAGGTGAAAGGGCAGGGTCTTTTTCTTTCTTCTGCACTGTTCACTCAATTTAATCAGAACTTAAATCAAGATAAACAGCACCAAAATGACAGCCAATGACAGCCCTTAGGAATGACTGAGTTAACATGTCAGAAATAGGTAGATAAGAAACCAGGGAAACTAGAGGAAACTAGTAGATTATCAAGTCCAATATCATTTTGCCAAGTAAGTTTCAGAATCAGGAGGCTAACAGAAGCAGTATGGGTTGGATTTTCTTGCTAGGGTACAAGAGGTAGACTCTGCGAATTTGAACTCCACACCATCTGAAGAGGCTGGAGCAGAGGAATGTTTCTTGGGAGACAGCATGTTAAGTTGGCTGTTGGAATTTTGGGGACCCAAGAGTGACCAAAGACAAGAGACCTTCTGTAGAAGGTTGTAGATCTGAGACGTCCAGCAATAAGCACTATTTAAGAAATAGAGTGAAAGATGAGGTGCAAATGGTACTGCTAGGAGTTTTGGAGATGTCTAGAGAAAACAACAGGTGAAGATCCAAGCACACAGACACTCTGTATCACCAAGCAAAGACATGGGAATAAGGCGATGTCCCCTCAGTGGTTGGATTCTCTTCTCAGGGAATACTGGTGAGGCTAAATTTGGGAAGGGATGGAATATCATGCAGGGAATCACTTGGGAGACCAAATAGGACTGTGGTCCAAAGCTGCATCTAGCAACAGAGAGGAACAGCAGCAATTCTAATGATGCCTGACCCAGAGTTCCTATGATAGGGTTTTACATGTCCACTGTCTTGGAATAAGATGGACTCCAGAGTCTGGGACTCTAGGGGATGAAACTTCAAGTACGCATGAGGTGCTCTCAATTGTGAAGGCTAGAAGTACTCAGAGATGAAAAGCCAGAGAGGCCGTCATGCTGACCAATTCCATCCAGATCACTGAAGAACTGAGGGTCCTGAAAAATGCTGCACCAGATATCATCTGCTCTTCCACCTGTCTCTGGCATAAAATGCAACCCATTCACACCCAGACAGCTTCTGCCTATGACAGACCGGACTATGTTATGATGAAAGGAGGCTTACCTGCATAGGTAATACATCATAGCACTAAGCAAGGGTGCACATTCATACATGTACACACACACACACACACTGTATAAGCAGAGTATGATTTCTACCACTTTTAAACTCCCTTAATTTGCTCCTCAAACATCTCCTTGATTCTCTCTTCTTCTATCTCAGACTAAGGAAAAGGAAGAATGCAGGAGAATGGAAAAGGCTCTTTCCACTTGGTGACTGTAGGTTCTTTTTTGTGCTAATTATATGTTATATTCCCTGGTATGCTGATTACCCCAGAGAAAAATAGTCAGATATAAATATAATCAGAACCTCTCGTGATCAGTATAGGACACTGTACTAGTTTTCTGTTCTGGCATAATGATTTCTGTAGTTTACTGAGTGCTGGTATGGCATACCTGCGAGGAAAAATGGAAGATATTCTTTTGATTGGACAAAATATTCTTTATAAATCCTCATTTATTTCTTCAGTCTTGGTTATGAATATGAAGTGTGGGTTTTTAGTGACAGGATTTAATTGAATTTAATTGTAATGTCTGTATGTTGGTGCCATGCCCAGAAAGCTTTGGAAAATGGATACGTTTTTATACCAAAGAAGTACATCAGGGCCATACACCCTCTGCTCTGTCATGTCTTGCTTACTCTTATTCCTGAAATCAATTTTTGGTTAAAAGAGAAGGAAAAATCCCTACCTTTTAAAAATAAGGTGGCCTTGATTTTATGTTTGCCTGAACTCTCTTCCTGATTGTTTTATGTATTTTACCTGTCTAGTGCTAGGTAAAAATGTTAAATTCATTACTCTAAAATTCAGTAAACTATTTCATGCAACCTTAAATATGCTTTTCATAGCTTATGGATAGGTTTGTATTGTTAAGTACTGAGATCTGACCTGTTTTAGGTGACTGTGATGTTGGAATTGATACATTAAAGAAAAACTTTCAGGGCCAACTAAGGTCTACAGTGAGATACAAAATTTCACATTAAAAAGTATAGGGTTACAAATGTGGAATACGAAAATAAAAACTGGAAACAAGATTAATGCTTACTGAAAAAAAAAATGGAGAGGCTAATTAAGTTCCTTGATTTTAAAATGTGCATGAAAAATGTTCCATACCACTTTTTTTTTGATGTAAAAAATAAAAAGACATAATCAACAAACCACTCCAATGATTAAAAAAAAACAAAAACAATGGCTTGTATAAAAAGATCAGTCATCACATGCTCCCCAATACTTGCAAAACATTTTTCTATTTTTATGTACAAGTCAAATTCCAAATGACCAAGACATAACAAAGTTTCTTCCATCACATGGCCTACGATGTAGAATTAAAACCAGATGATATGGATTTAAGTCCTGAATCTGTTGTACACTAGCTTAGTAACCTTAAGTAAGTTAATTCACCTCCCTGAACACGTTTGTAAAATGAGAGGCATAGTTTAGATTTTTGAATTTTCTTTCTATTTGAAAAATCTCTGTGATTCCCTATGCTACATATTAATCAATAATAAAGACTTCTATTAAATGTCCTCTTCTACTCTATTTATCCAAAGGTTAATCCAGTATTTACTGAGTGCCTACTATGTGCTAAGCCCTCAGGTGACTAAAATTTCCTCGTGGAACTCTGGTGTCTTGGAGAAGCAGACCCGGGTATGCATAGCTTACTGCTGAGGTGTGGACTCTTGAGGCAAAGAAAAAAATGCCTGCAGTGAGTGGAGAGCCAGCAGAGCCCAGGTGAGCCTGAATGTTGAAGGAATGGTATGAGTTGGATAGTGAAGAAAGGAGGGAGGGACATTCCAGACCAGGAGTTCACTTGCAAATGTACAGTATCTTGAAAGAGCTTTTTGTGTTTAGAGAAGGAGGAGCATTTTCTTGTGGCTGGAATATAGGGCAGAAAGAACCTTAGGAGAACGAGGCTGGAATGGAAGGTTTGAACAACTTGTGAAGGGCTTTCTGAGTCAACAGCCAGTTGAAATGAAGACATTTACAGCCTAAGGAATTTAGATTTTAACTTAAATGTGCTATTTTAAAAGTAAAGGCAATGTTAACCACTATATATAAAAACAGATAAAAAACAAATTTCTTCTGTATAGCACAGGGAACTATAGTCAATATCTTGCAATAACCTTTCATGAAAAAGAACATGAAAAGGAATATATGTATATACATGCATGGCTGGAACATTATGCTGTACACCAGAAATTGATACACTGTAACTGACTATACTTCAATTTAAAAAAAAAAAAAAAAAAAGGAAAGGCCATTAGGTTTTTATCATGTACTCTACTGGAAGAAATCCTTTAACCTCTCTGGATTTTAGATTCTTTATAAAATGCCTTAGGTCCACCTTTAACATTATGTTTCTGTTTTTCTATCTTCTTAGGTTAATCTCTGAATTTGTGCAGTCCCTGGCTATCAATTTTTATATAGAACACTCCATTGCAAACAGCTTGGTTTCTTCTTGTTTTAGTGTCCAACAGTAAAAGACTATCACCAGTACATAATTTGTGAGTCCAGTGTGCAATTCAGTAGCATTTTATGCCTTTTTAAAAAGTACCATGTATTCATACAGTATGATGTAAATTTAAATCTTTTGACTTAGACTACTAAATAGTATTCTATCTTTAATTTCTGGTGACATTAGTAGGTGGACATTTTAATGTTTAGTATATGTCAAAATATGTATCCAATTTTTCATCTAGGGAGAAATTCCCTACATCCCCTTTGAGGTGCGCTAGAAAAAAAGCAGCTGCTAAAAATCAATTTTCCATTTCTGAAAAGTGCAGATCCTTTGTGTATCTGGGGCTTATCTTTCAAGTGTTTGCTTCTTACAGCTTTATCTTTTAAATGGTCACTGCAACTTTCTCTCATTATCCATATACATGTCCAGTATATGCAGACTCATCACTTGTGTCCAAATCTCCACATTTTTGCTATAGTCTCTGAGGAGGAAAAATTACACACTTAAAAAAGAGTCTTAAAAAGAATAATGTAACACATTCTTTTTCATATTTCTTTGAGTTAAAAATTTTTATTTTACAGATCATATCAGATAATATATCTAGATATCACCCTATATCCCATATAGTTCAAATGTATAATTAACTATATACCATATATTTAGTTTATGAAGAAAAATCTCAAATTACATTTGTTACGGTGTCACCAATGTCTACTAGAAAGCAAAATGGAACCTGGGCTGGGGCCTCAGACTAGCACACAATGAAGGTCTCCAGATCTCTCTTAGGTGTGGCATTGTCTTCTGACTACACAGGATATGCTTGCCTGCAACTTGCTTTTTCCCACTGAAAATGACTCTGCTTGTTTAGATACTACCATTTCAGATCCACACTAAAACTGATCAGAAAGGCATCTTTGTAAGTTCTTTCTCATATTCAAGGAGAAAAGTAACGGCAGCATTAAGGCAGCCAAAATCAACACATTTGTGTGTTGACATTTCAAGTGATTTATATGCTCATTGGGCTGCTCAATAAAATAATGCATAATTACCAAATCTACTGACAAAACAACTAATCATATTTTTTTTTCTGACTCAGGCAACTTTTTTTAAAGATGAATGAAATTCAGTCAGTTTTATATTTATTGAATTTAAATACATTTTCCTCTGAAATTAAAAAAAAATGATCAATTAAAAACTATGATCCCATAAGAGCAAGAGGGAAACAGCCCTGCTTTAATGTTTTCCTCTAGATTTGGTGTCTGTCCCATTTTGCACAGAGCTCATCTGTTCTAGTCAGGAAGTACATGGAAGAGCTCCCTGTGCAGAGCTGGCAGCCTGGACTCAGTGGGACCTCAGTCATTTTTTGCTTGCATACCCTTGGACAATCACGTATCCTTTCTGAGACTGTTTCCTTTCCTACAAAATGGGGTTCATAGCAACTGTCCCTGACTTCCTCATATAGTTGTTCTCAAGGTTAAATGAAATATGAAAATATTTCTCTAAAAGTAAAATGCTATACCAAGATAAGTTTCGGAATGATTTTCCTTTGTTTTCAGCCAAAAATATGTTTGTTTCCAAAGAGCAATATAAGCTGAGTTTTCTAGAAATAAAATGCCACCAATTTAAAATCCAATGTAAAGATGTTATAGAGAACAACAGCAGCTGTATTATGACCACCTAGGATGACATTTCTTAATCCTAGGTCAAGGGCAAGTTATCACCACCTGTAGAAGTGGTCGGCTTTTCAAGTTGAGAATCTTTTGAGAGGGAATATTTTTAAGTCATTGGAAGATGATGTTAAGGTAAAAAAAAAAAAATCAAACATTAAGGCTTTTATTCACCAATTGATTTAGGGACAAAGTAAACTTCAGATTGCTTACTTTCACTTCCAAGTGGTTCAGGATAATTGAATCCCTGGCCGTGGAGTATCGGTTCTTCCCTGGGTATTAAACTCTAGGAACTGAGCTTGTGGGGAAATATAATTTCTCTCTCATTTTAACAAATGCTGAGCAGAGAGAAGCAGCAGCTCTACCCCATCTGCTCATCTTCTTCCAGATACAAGAAAAGATTAGTCCCATTCGATAAAGATCTGGAGTCTCACTCACTTCCTTTTTGCTCCTCTCCCCCACCCCATGTGCTAGGGTTGCTTCTGTTCCCACTGTCCAAATGTGACGCTTTGCTAACAGCTCTGTGGAATGGAGATGGCTCCCAGATAAAGGAGCTGTATTGGCCAGAAAAATGTTCTGATTTTTCCCTTTACTGATGCTATCTTGAAACATGTATTACTCCTTATCTTTTGGGAAGGGGAGATGGAATGTCCCTGATGGTTATTTTGTGTCTTTATAGCATGTGATTTAACATCAGTTCTTTGAGTGAAAGGGGACAAAGGACACAGTGGAATGGAGGCTGGCTAAAGAGATAAGTGGATCTTGTAAGAGGTATTAGGCAAAAGTATGGACTTAGCGGTGTGGCAGATGGGCTTTAGGGTGGCCCCATGATTTCAGCCTCCCTGCTGTCCACGCTGGTGTATAGTCCCCTCCACCGAGTGTAGGCAAGACCTCTGACTTGCTTCTAACCAACAGACTATAACAAAGACAGTGGGATTTCAGTTCCTGTTCACATTATATTATATGAGACTCTGTCTTAGCAGACTGCCCTAGTTTCTTCTAGCTGGCTTGATAAGTTCACAGACCATGCTGAGCAATCTACATGTCAGGAAACTCTGGGTCACCTCTACGAGAATGTGGCCTCTAGCAACTAAAGTGTCCTCTAGGATGTGAGGGCAGCCTCCAGCTGAGAGCCATCTAAACAGCTGGGCCCTCATCCAGCAACAAGGAAATGAATTCTGACAACAATCTGAATTGGCTTGGGAGCAGATTTTTCCCCAGCCGAGCTTCCAGATGTGCATACGGCCCAATTGACACCTCTACTGAATCCTTTTAAGTCCCTGAGCAGAGGACCTAGCTAAACCACACCTGGACTCCTGACCGTCAGCAACCATGACAAAATAAATATGCAGTGTTTTAGGATGTAATAATTTGTTACGCAGCAATAGAAAACTAACATAACAGCTAACAGGAGGAGGTCAGAAAGATGACTTGGTGAAATGATTAGATGTCAAGTAACAGAGCAAAGGATGAAGGAAGCAGGTTAAGTGAAGGGCACAGGGCAGCACAGAAAATGGATACCTTGAGAATCTTCTGTATTATTTATAGAGTAAAGACCTATATTTGTGAATGTGATATGAAGCGTTGCTTTACAGCATACCTTTAGAATGCAAAGTCATTTCAACTTATTCTGTATTTTTCAGATTCTGAATATTTCCTTCTGATTAAACATTTATGTTGCTTGCTTCTTAAGTGCCATCCCTGTACTGCATATTTCATCTCACAGCTTTGTTTAGAATCCCTATGGCAACTGGTCTACTCCCACTTTCTTTCTTTACCTAGTTGAACTGCAAAAACTCTACTTTTCATAATAACATCAACAGTGAGCTTGATATTGTAGAAGTCTCTTTTATTAAGGGTAAGAGTACAATAAAGTAGTTAAATATTTTTTTTTTAATTAGAAAAAGCTAGATGTACTTTCCGGTAACCAATCACTCTATCTTACTGTATCTGCCTCATCGATTCACCATCTGCTTCCAAATTTCATCCAACAACATGTTTTTCTTCTTTGATCACACCTCTTATTTTTCTCACTTTTATTTAAATTCACATGAACCTTATGAAAGTTAACACGTTCATGCTCTCAACACTGCACACATGATCACTGTCTCTTGGCCACTCATCGTCATTTAATCTTAGCCATGAGTTAAGCAGCACAAGGAACACAGTATCTGGACAACTCTGTGTTGATGGCACCGGGGGTGAGGAGAAACAAGACTGTATGTAATTGCACTCACAGTTACAAACAGCACCTCTTAAGTTTGGGCAGGAGGCTGACGTATACTTTTTAATTATCTGCCACCCTCATCATAGGTGAAATGTGGGTTTTCCTTACTGCTCTCTTTCCCCCTGATGTCTTGGCAAAAGATCCTGATCTCCCCAGAGTTCCCTGTCAAACTGAGCGTACTCACATTCCCTGCTTCAGTGAATATATTTGTCATCCACATTTGGCAAATTTGTGAATTCAGATAATTTCCATTTTATGCCCTGCAATCTATTAGTTGGCCTTTGGAGGTTTCACAAGGCTTAGCAGGTGCATCACATAGGGATTCAGTGATGCAAGAATGATGGTAGATAATAAGGGCTATTTTCCCACACTACGTTTCTACATGGCAATTCCCAGCATGGACCTATAGAAGCACTGAAAGGTAGACTTTGGAAAACACCAAGCCAGTTCATAACAGCAAATAATTTACAGAATATGATAACTGTGTTCAGCAGTCCACTTCATAAATTCTTTAGATTAAAAAAATCTACATTTATTCCATAGATGGCAGTAAGGCAAAATACTGACGGGGCCATTATCAAGTTGATTTAGACAATATGCTCCATGAACCTTTATAAATAAGGCTAAACATACTATTAATTTTCCAAAGTCTCTTCACAATGTATGGTCTTACTATGACCATTTCAATGAAAGATTCAAAACATGGCCATCTAGACATTGGTTAACAAAGTCACAAGGAAGAGATGGAGGCAAGCAAATAAAAAATTTTGCAAGCACCTAACGCTTGAAATATGTTTATATTCCAATGATTAAGTTCATTGCCAAATCCAGTTTTAAGGTACTTTATCTATGAAGACATTGCAATATATGCACATATTTCAGGTTTTTTTCACTATTTAATTATTTTCAACAAAGCACAGCCTGGAAAGATGAAAGATATTTTACATGAATCTATTCATTTTGAATGTTATAGAAATATTATTGCTGACTAATAATTATTATCACACATCATATTCTGAAAGTTATGACCATCACATTATTTTTAAAATGAGATCTTTTGATTAATTAGTTAATGATTATCGACTTTAGTGTTCTCTTCTGGATTAGTAATGTATAAACATAAAGCTTTAAAACCTTGGGGCGGATTAAGTGTCTACCCAAATCAACGACTGCTGAAGTATCCGTGGAAGCACTAGCTGCTGTCCTGGAAGATTCAAGTTACCTAAATAAGAGACTAGCTTAAAACAGTCACTAATATGAAACATTAGAATGAACAATTCCAGTGAGGAAGGAATAAAAGAGCCCCAGTGGTAATAAACTGTCCTTTAAGCAAAACCTTAATTATAGTAAAGCAGTATTTCTTGCCTTTATAAAAGGCACACTTCCATTCTTTGAACATAAAGATTTCACGCCCTTGTTAATATTACCTGAAATTTTAAAAAAATTCCATGAATAAAACAAAATCAAAGTAATGTGACAAAATGATATTTTATTATAAATCACACATACTGTCCTCCATTCCCCTCTGAAATAAGAAACCCTTGGGGTGACAGCTTTCTCCTATCTGCATCCTGGCTCCTTCATTTTGTAAATAGCATCCTTTAATCACATTATAGGAAGAATAGAGAGAATCGTCCAAGTACTGCTATTGAATCTCCTCGTCCACCTGCTGTAAGACCTCCTCCTTAAATTCTAAACCAGTGGTATTTAAGCATGCTGAATTTTGAAGTAATTCCAATGGGGAACAAGTTTCCTTGAAAAACAAAATTAGGAATGATTTCTTTGCATATAATTTAGGGTGCACCCTGTATTTGCAAAGATAATCTTCCATGGAACTTAAGTCTGCAAAAATGGTGAAAGTTGCACTACTCAGACTGACTGAGGAGGGAAGTAAGTCTGCCCAAACTCACTTGTTGGCTCTTTCCTCTGCCTTCTAGCACCCATTTGGCACCCAGGACCTTCAAGGCAAGCCTGGGATCCTGAGGAATATAACTAGCAAACCACCAATTTAAAATATTTCTGACATTTTCTATTATTGGTCATATTGTCCCCTTCCTCTTCTGATTCAATTCTTGGCCACTCTACTCCCTAAAGCTATCCATAACTATGTGTAGTTCCCTTTAGGGGAATGCACTAACAGTGTCTTCTATCATAGTTACTTTAAATTAGGACATAATTGGAAGTCTTGCAAATTATCTCTCTCCATCACTCTGTATTTAAGTATCCTGTGCTGTCTTTATGGTGCAAATATTCTTAGATCCTCCCACAGAGCTGGGAGCATTAAACTTAACTTATAAGATACTTTCACATAACCAGATTCTTTTTCAATAATTATATACCTGCTATACTTATAAGTAGACTTAAATAGAAGAGATTTTTGACTACTTTACCAAGTTACGTTTTGGAAAAGCATTTGAAACTAAAGTTATAGAAATCCACTGGCGATAATTTCTGAAGACTTTTTTTTCCCCATTTCAATTATTCTACCATTTCAGGCTATCATGCAAAGCTTTTTATTTATCAGAAAATAATTTGTTTAAAAACTCAATTTTTTTCTTTAAACCCAAGCAACAAATATTAATTGCGTTAAAAGCACCCATTTAAAAACTTTTTTTCCTATGCTGGCTGACAGAAAGGTCTGAATAAAATCTTAAATAGATTCTTTTTGGCTGGCATTTTATGAGAAAGAAACACTGTTTACCAATACCATATTGCTTAGTTCTTTCCAAATTACTTTTTGCCTGGAGAGAAAACCTGGATCTACTGGATGTACTTCCACCTAAATTATGTGCAGAGAAAAACATTTCTCATTTTGTTTTTCAAGGAAACTTACTTCACATGGGAATGACTTAAAATTTGGCCAAATTAGAAAAGAGAATTATGTGTAAAACTCTTTATTCCACAATCCCTAAGTTACCTCCTTTCTCTATTTATATCTTATATGTATTTATCTAGATTGTTGGTAGGCGAAAGATACTATCTCTTTCACTGCAGGAGCAGTTGGGATTAAATACACACACACACACACACACACACACACACAAACAGAGTTTGGGTTGCCTTTTCCTTTTCTTTATAGTAGCAGTTTTACTTATACATGTTTATTGATAGAAGACATAATAATAACTTAAGAATTCAGTGACATTTTAAAATGCGTTTTAATTCCTAACAGCAATAGACAGGAATATTTATAAAATATATATGTGTGTGTTATGTGCGTATGTGTGTGTGTGTGTGTGTACATATTTTAAACCTGGCAACAACACTCAGTATGGTAGGAATCCAAAGTACCCCATCAAGCCCTCCAACCTCCATCTCTGCTCCCTGCTCCCTAATACCAGGTTTACTGGACTCGGGCTTGGAGTCACTGCTTTTGTACATAAACACGTGTTTCAGGGGAGAAGGGTAGAGAACTAAGGGAAGGCCTTTATTCCACGGATGTCATTTTCTGTAGTGTCCCTGCACCAGCACCTGGCATACAACTGATGAACCATTTGTAGAGTTATTTCTACATCAGTTCTAAGGAGTAGAATTATCTGGCAATAGTCATTAAAACTGCTGAGCTGTTAAATGCTAAAAATAAATGTCAAATTTAGGAAGTTGAAACTTTAATCCATTTTCATATACTCTTAAAATTTTTAATAAAATGCAAACTCTGTAACACTTATCACATAATCACTTTAGGGATTAAAAATATCATAATCTTGCCTGACGAGGCGTTTTAATGGTCAGTGAAATTTGTATGCTCTCTGTGATCTTACTTAGTGGATATGTCTCAATTTCTGCTTTATTGCATTCTATTACCATGTTTTATTCATTTGCCTATTCCTCTCCTGCTCAAAATTTCCAACTGAGAACAGAAAATGCTTTAACTTTTATGAAGGCTCATTCTCCCTCCCACCCAGTAAGCAAGGCTGTGAGTCTGATTATGTTCTTGACAGAGGTATTTTTATCCGTAATGAGCTAAGACAACGGGTACCCTAAATTTACCTTGGCTTCTGTAATTGATCAATTAGGAGGCATAAAGTGTAGCCACTATGTTCATATTTCCCCCTGACCTGTTTATGAGTAATCTTAAGCGTCTCTCATTTCAGTAGTCAAATTTAATGATCCCTGGGAAATCCGAAGATATTTTGAGATGAATAATCTAGATGAAAAGAGAGCAAGGGATTTCTGATTAACTTTACTTGTTCCTACAAGCATGTCAGCCAATATATTATGTAAGTGCCATTGGACAAGTGCAAACCTTTCTAATATTGGACACAGAGTGATTAAATGGTGAAATCTCACACTACAGTATTGAACAGGAACTTTCATGATGTCTATATTTCTGGATAAATATAGTTACGTTTTCTGCTTTGGTATTCAAGCAGGATCTACTCTGACTGAAAGGAAATTCAAGTACCTCTCCTCTTCTGCCAACGTGTAGAAGAATACAGACCAGGAGAGAGGACACCGCTGTCAGAGTGGCACAAAACCCCGATGGTGCCAGAAAACGCACTCCCCATGGAAAATGTGAGTATTCTCCGGCTGAGAGCCAGCACTGCAGGTGATGAAGCCTTACTTGTTCTCTGAGCAAAGGCAGACATAGCAGCAGTAATGGAAGGAGCACTATCAGTAAGGGGCACGTTGCAGAGGATCCAGAGTGATGCTATGGGTCCATCAGACTGTGGTAACATTACAATAAAGACGCAATAACGATGCAGGCTCGTGGTGCCGTGATACGTGGGAATGCTCCACATGTTATGATAATAGCAGCTTTCCAACCTTGAAAGGTCACGCGAGTCTTCCCAGGATGAATGATATCTGAAGGGAGATCTAGAACCTTCCTACTCAGAGGGTCACCCTCCAGACTGTGGCCATCATCTAGAAGCAATCGCTGGAAATACAGAATCTTGTGCCCAGCCTGGACCCAATGAAACAAATCTGTATTTTCACCATATCTCCAGGCGACTTGTCTGCACATTAAAGTTTGGGAAGCACTGCTCTGGAAGACACCTTGTAAGCAGCCAAGGGAACAGGCCTTCCAGGCCGAGGAAACAACGCTGGCAAAGGGCTGGAGGTAGGAAGAAGCCACCCTGGACTGGAAACTGTAGGCACATACTGGTTAGTATGGCCAGAGGGCAGAGTTTAGTGGGAGGGGTCGCTGGAAGGGAGGCAGGAGAAACGTGCAGAGGTTGGATAATGACAGATAATGCCACATACAGGAGCCGGGCTTTCTACAAGATAATGATCGAGGGGCGGGTTTTGTATTTTAGTGAGATTCCTTTAGCTGTTATGTGGAGAACTTTTTGGCAGAGAGCAAGTAATGAAGCAGGGAGACCACTTAGGAGCCTATCATACTTAAAGGAAAAAGGACGGTTACTTAGACTAGACAGTGGCCATGAGGGTGGGAAGCACTGCCCACATATACGGGACAGGAATACGAAAAGTTTAAACAGACTTGGCGACTAACTGAATACAGAAGACTGAGAGGGGGGTGGGTATGAGAGAAGGAGAAGTCACAGACCCTCCCAGATTTCTGGCTTGTGCATTTGTGGTTGGTGGGCCCAGTCCCTGAAATAAGGACTGAATTTGGATAGAAAAGGTAAGCAACTTGATGAACATAACTGAGTTTGAAATATCTGTAGGACAAACAAGTGATGATATCCAGGAGTAGTTGAATATATAGGTCTAGAACTATAAATCTGGGAGTCATCCAACAGAGTTGTTAATAAAGGGTTAAGAGTGGATTGTGTCACCTGGGAAAGCATGTAATCTGACTGGCAAAGAAGGCACAAGGAGTAGTGGGCAACAGAAAGAAGAGCTGTGAGGTCCTGGGTTCAATCCCCAGGCCTCTGTTAATTAATAAATAATTAAACCCAATTAACCTCCCCCTTCCAAAAAAAGACCTAAGAAATGAAACAAAGAATAGCCCCCAAAAACATACCAGAAAGGATTAGTCAAAAGGTTGGAAGAAAAATAATGTATTATTTCTACAAGAAGAAGGAATTTTCTATGTCAAATGTAAAATCTTTACTGCTGATAAGATCTTAATGAAAGTAGCTTCAAAGAGGTGATGGGGTGGAAGAGGGAGGAGGAGGTGAGAGGAATGTGAAAAAATGAAGATAATGAATAGTTAGTTGACTATTAATGGAAAGGGAGAGAGGGTATCTTGGAGTCCCATGTTAAAAGATGCTTCTGAGACTGTTAAATACATGTATCTGAACGTGGTGGGCCCACCCAGGTTGTCAGTCTGCTCTACTTCATTTTAAATTTTTTCCCAAAATAAAAAAAAAAATAAAGATAGCCACCTTTCTTGATAAAAATCTGCTTAATGAGGCTTATTTCCATTTGAGTTTGTTCATATTATACAAATATCATAACTGGGACATTATAGAAGTGATAATCACTAACCTGATGATCATTTTGATATAGGGCCAAGAACAGATGGGGCCAATGGGATCTCCTGGCATTCTTTCTGAGCTTGGAAGATCCAGACTGCATGCGATATGATGAGATGGCATCTTCACTCCCTGGGTCTTATGAAGCCTTTGTTTTGAGTAACAAATATCTTTAACACATTGAAGTCACTATCCATCTGTGATATGGTGATCTATTGAAAGAATCTGGGTATGCTAACATTATTGTCAGGTTATTAAGCAAAATTTCAGGTAGATTAATGTTTAATTTAATGAGGCTAACATTTGAGTTAAGAACTTGGGAGATTAACGACACTGAGAAATGTCAAGAGTGAAAAACACTGTTACCCAAGGGTTGCTGCCAAACATCAAAGTGAGTCTCTATAAAAGAGCGAGCCTTTGTGAAGGGGAATTAGATGGCTGGAGACTGGGAGGTCTCTGGTAACTGCTGAAAACTGTGACTATCATCAGACAGTAGAAGCACCACAGGTGATGGGACAGGAGAACTTTCCATGAACCAGGCAGGATGGCTGTCAGATGCAGCACATAGTCTTTTTTTTTTTTTTTTTTTTTTTTAACTGCACTGGCCCTGGCCCCGGCCCCGGCCCAGATGGCAGCCTACTTCCACCAAGTCAGGCAAACGCTCGAGTACTTTGCTAGGTTCTCTATTTCACAGGCAACAGTGTGTTAGGTCAGGCGTAACTATCGCTAATCCACAAATGCGGAAACTGAGCTGAGTGAGGTCACACGGCTCCTGCCAGTCACACAGCTAGCAGATGGACCACTTGGGGCTCAAAGAGTCCGGTAGATGCTGGGACTCACACTTGCAACAGTGAGGTCCCCACCTGCCAGGAACTCACTGAGTACTTTTTTTCAGGTACCTGGTTGAGCTGTGCTTGAAATGTAAGTTTAACATCCAATCCCGTTTCTTCCTCTTTCCACGTTTCCTGTAATCACCTCATATGCAATTCTTAATTAGCAGCCTGGGGACTTTATAACAATCATTCTTTCTACTCATAATCTCATTCTTTGAAACATTTGGCTTGTTCTTTCCACTCATATTACTCAGGCAGTTCATTTTCTCCAGCTTTGTCTTCTTTACTGGACTACAATCCCCTCTCCTTCAAAAGTACTACTAAAGCTTCTCAATTACCTTTTCAGTACAGGTTCTATTTCCTTCCGAATTTAAATGTGTAGCTGTAGCTGGCTTTACAAATGTAAGGTACAGTTCCTTTGATATTCATGTCTAGTTTCACAGGTGTTGTTTAATGTTAATAATGCTGTATACTGTTTTGTGCTTCTTGGTTTACAGAGCATAGACATTATCTCAATTAATTATTCTTTTTCATTTACACATAATATCCCTCATTGTATCGCCAGTTCTACTATGTTCTTCATGTGCTGACTCTGTCTGGGACCTACTAGCATTGGGGGCTTTATAAATGGATGTCTAAGAGGCAGCTCACACTTACATGCAATCACATTCACTCCTACAGGAGAGAATTTCAGATACACGTGAAGCCTGGGGCAGCCAGGAGTGCTTCTGGGCAAACTGACCTAGACTTCCGTCAAAGGTAGATCCACCCCAGGAAGCAGGTGGCACATAACAAAAGTATCCAGAACAGGGTGTGTGTGGGGATGATATGTGCTACAGGGTCAGTGAGCCCCCATAAAAATGGCTTCATGTGACATCTCAGTGTGGAAAGTATCATCGATGTCCCGGGGAGAATTCTGGGGCCTGGAAGAGCCAAACCTCCTAACCGTAGCATTCTATGCTACCTGTACTGCTTTATGTAACATTACCTTTAGTTTTTATATCCTTTGCCATTAAAGACATTTCACATCATCTTTATCTTTATACTTCTTTGGTGGGGGGCAGTGGGCATTACAGGATTTTTTTTTAGTTGAAGTACTGTTGTTGTTGTTTTAATGGAGGTACTGGGGATTGAACCGAGGACCTGGTGCATGCTAAGTATGTGTTCTACCACGGAGCTATGTCCACCCCTTTTATACTTCAATCATCTACATCATTGTCCACTGCAAACCCACAAAAGCCTAAACCTGCTCTTCTCCTCATCTTCCCTGTCTTGGTAATCAGCCCCAAACCTAGAAATCATACTTGATTTCTTTTGCCCTCAAGCCCTATATTCATTCTATCAAACCTCCTAAGTCCACCTTCAAAACTTAATCTGACTCCATCCACCTCTCCTTATCTCTATGGCTGTCACTCAGATTCAAAATCCTTTCTCACCTGAATCTTGTGCCATGCTCTCAGATGATCCTAACTGGTCTCAGTGCTTTTATTCTTGCTCTTCTATAGTCAATTCTCTTCACAGTTGCCAATATCATCTTTTAAAACCACACACAGTTCAGATGACTTCCTCCTGGTATAAGAGCTCCAGTCATTTCTCATCACACACGAAACAATGTGGGTGGCCTTGGACGGTCTGGGCTCCACCTTCAACTACATGTGCCTCTGACTTGCTGACACCGCTCTGGCCACAGTGTTCTTCTGTTTTCTCTAATATACCAGTTTATTCCTACCTTAGGGCCTTGCTTTTGCCTTTCTCCCCAAGTACTTATTTTGCATGGCTGGCTTCCTCACATCATTTAAGTATCTATTCCAATCTTGAGTCTTTAGAGAGGTGGCCCCTCTGAATATCCTATCTAAAATAGCAACCCCACATTCACATGCACACACACACACACACACACACACGCAACACATGCATCCCGACTTACGGCCTGTTGCAAGTTTACTTTATGGCACGTTGCACTACCTGGCATTATCATTAATTTAAATTCTTTGTTGATTGGCATCCTCTCCACTAGAGCATAAGTTCCATGAGGGCAGGGATTTGGTCCCCCTTCACGTTCCCTCCACTCCCAGTGCTTAGCATGGTGCCCAGCACATGGCATGTGTTTCAGTAAATGTTGGTTGAATAAACTAATTATTCATATCCATCTTTTCAGGCAGAATGGAAAATCAAGGCCTGGTTCCCTTAAGAACCAGCATGACAGACGATGGTAGAGGATGTGATTTGGAGTCAGACAGACTTGGACTTGGACTGGCTAGAATAGCAATTCTGGCCTTAAGTAGCTAACTGATCTTAGGCAAGTTAATTACCTCCCTAAACCTGTGTTATTGTTGCTTCTTTTTTGACTTGTAAATAGTGAAGATTAGACAACTTTTTATAGTTTTTGTAAAGATCAAAGATAACTTTTGTGGAAATCCTAACATCGTGCCTACCACTGCAATTGGTAGGACTGTCACCAGACAGGGTACACCGTGGGTCAGGACACTGACCTCATTCTGAGTTCAAGTGACAAATATCAATTCAATAAAACACACTGTTTGGATTTAAACAAATATTCATGCTCACATTAGAAATACAGTCCAATGGTATTTGGAATAGTGCCTGTTTAACATTGACTGTACCAAGGCTTTTGTAAAGCTTGTATTTTAAAAAAATTATACTGATTTTGAGCAGAGTAAACTAGCTTCCCACTGGATTGAAAACATTCCATTTGTAACTGTAAACACAGTTTCTCAATTTGTTATTCTCCATGGTTTAAGGCATATTTTAAAATTATAATTATTCTATCCTGAGCTATTGGAAAGGATGATAAAGTAATCAAAGAAATTCCTAATCCTCCCAGATACAATTTAATCTTTTTTTTTCCCTGGCTGAAGAAGCCAAGCTTATTACCCTACAAATAGCTTTCATTTTATATGACTCTAACTGAATATATAAAATCTATTAGGTACATTTCCATTTATATGAAGATTTTACTGTGTTCAGATAAAATGTGCACTTGCAATCTTACTAGAGTTTCTTCCTAATTAAAGAACATACGGCTGGCAGATTTAAAGAATTAAAAAGTGTTTTAAATTTCTTTACAAAATACAATTTTTAAATAATAAGGAAACCTTTCCATGCTTTCAGGGAAGAATTTTTAACCTATTATGACTTATTTTATTTCTGGGAACAGAAGCTAAAAAATGTGCTTCTTCCGTTTTAAAAAGATCTCATATACAAGTATAATATGCATTAAGGCAAATTCAAAATTAAATTTTAAACCTTTAATCTAAAAACAATAAGGTGTACTGTTTATTACACACAATACCATTCTATTAGGAAATCTCAGTTGAAGTACTAAGCATGGTTTGTGATTTAGAACAGGGTTAAATAAGAGCTGGAATGGCTGATAGTTTAATTTTTTAAAAAGAATGCTTTAATCATGAAGACTAGAACTATCTGAAACTTATCAAAAGCCTTCAGGAATATTATTCTGCCAAGCACAGAGATTATTTCTTAGTGGGTGGTGATTGTTTAGATAGTAAATGAATAAATGTTGAAATGTATGAGATACATACATCATTGACTTGCTCATTAATTCTTTCATTCACTTAACACTTATTTACTGAATGTCAACCACACGGTAGGCATAGTTCTGGAGGCTGGCATACAGCAGTGAAGAAAGAAGAATGTGGTATGTGTAAGCAGATGTTCCTACTGAAGTTTAAAGTTCACGTTCAACCCAAGCCAACTGATGCAAAATATATCTTCTAGAACACGAAACATTTTGAAGATCTAACCTGTTTCCCAGGGAATAACTCTTAAGTGGAATGAACAAAACGCCAAAGTACTGAATCAATTTGGTTGAAAAGTTGGGCAATCCAATGATATTATATCACATACGTTATATTATAGTAACTTGAAAGAATTTTTCTGTTTCTCTGTTTTGCTTTTAATAAGACATGATGCACCTTAAGATCAGCCACACCTACATACCTTGTTTGTGACTTTCTAAGCTTCCAAATCTGGAATCCTAAAAATTGCACCAGCTCTGTTTACCAACTCTTTATGATAATACTCCATTTGGTTCAAATAAATCTTGACTCCACTATGCTTAACAGGATTTTTCTTTCTTTCTTTTTTAAAAGGATATCTTATTTATTTATTTATTTATTGGTGGGGGGGAGGTCATTAGGTTTATTTTATTTATTTTTAATGGAGGTACTGGGGATTGAAGCCTGGACGTCCTGCATGCTAAGCATGCACTCTACCACTGAGCACTCTACCCTCCCCACTTTAAGAGGATTTTTCAATGTGCTACTTTGACTACTCTTCTGAAGGCATGGAAATGCCACATCAGATGTCTAGAACAGTTAAGTCACTTTAGAAAAGTCTTTGATCACATTTGTGACTAAAAATTAGAGACTCTCTAATGAGGTATAATGTGAAATGAAATGCTGCTTTAAGAAGGATCCAAGAGAAAAGAAAACAAAGAAAAACTAGCTAACTAACTAACCAACCAAGGAAATTACTTTTCTGCATCTGTAGGTTTTGGCTAACTGAAGAACAGATACAGAACTCTGGATAGCCAAACAATACCAGAAACTGATTGTCCTGCTCTTTGGCTATAGTAAGATTTGCAGCTAAAAACAGAAGGAGGTAGGACAGAGTGCACAGTGATCTCTGTACCATAGACTTGCTTCTTCTGGTGATTACAGAACTGTTCTTCTTTTATAGATAAATGACCTAGGTCACTCTGATGAGCTCAGGAGTGATTTCAGTATGTGGTACACTTGGGACCTAACAGGGTATAGTCAGTGACTGCCTCATAAACATGACTATCTGAGAAGTGGAAAATACTATTTGTGAGTGAAGCCATATGAGCCCTGAAGGGAAAAATCTAAGTTCAAGAGGCAAGTACCTACATCACAATAATGCAGTGGCACGTTAGAGCTGGATAAATAGGACGAGCCATTTACTCCAAGGGGGAATGAGTAAGATTACCACCCAACAGGTGGCGCAGCTCAGACTGAAATGCTAGACTTTGGTTTGTAGGCTAATATTTTAGCACAGACCCATACCTTCCTTCTAGAATTTACTCCGAAGTTTCTTTTCTAGGTATAGGTCACCCATTTCCTTTTTCAAAAGTTTCAAATAAGAACTTGGTATCAATTAAATAAAAATATTTGATTCCTAAAATGGAAATTAAAAAATAAATTATTTTCATGCCCCAAATGCATATTTTCCCAACAAAACTCTCAGTATGGTATGAAGAAAATCATTAGGCTTAGATGAAATTAATAATGTACATTTTTAATTTAGACAGGATCAGGCATGTTCAAGGTGATATGGCCTTAGCCTATATTATCAATTTATAGTGAGAAACAGAACAAGAGTACCTGGATAGGAACATGGCTGGCTGGTATTCAAATAAAGCGAGGAAAATAAGGTTTTCATCAGCACTAAACACTCATGGAGCATCTATCAAAAAATGACCCAGGCTGAGAAGCCTCTACAAAGTGAAAAGATTCATATGAATAGCAGAAGCTCTCTTGAGAAGTAAATGTTAAAATTGTGGCAATAGCCTTGAGAGTTTTCATTTAGAATTACAGCTTTTCTAAAGAATTGCACTTCTTCTATACCTTTGCCATCTCGTAAATCTGTTTATTACCACATGTGCTACAGTTTGTAGAGCAAATTTGCTCTAAATGGTGTGTGATGAGATTTGTAGCCAAAGAAGAATGTTTAAACCAAAGTTCAGCTTACGTCTAGTTTACCTTCATACATACCAAAACCCTGGTTAGCTGTAATAAAGTGCATCTCATTTATTTCTCTTCTTCCTATAAAGCCTTCTTCTGATCCCAGTGTTGTGAAATGTGTGGAAATTAATGTTCTGAATTTATATTCCCTACTGTATTTCATATTTGATGGGTGTTGTAATTCATCTAGTTCAACAGATATTGAGTGTGAAGGCTTTGTATTGAGAATATATGAGATAACAGATGATTTAAAAACCATAAGATTATTAGAGCTGAAAAGGTTTCAGATTACTTGCCCAACCTTCTTATTTAAAAAAATAAAGAAACTGAGAATCTGCCTAAGATTTCCGTACTTGTTGGTTGGGGTAAGACTAAAACTGAGGTCCCTTGAATTCTGATCTACTTTGCATTATAACACACCTCAGTGGGCCA
This sequence comes from Camelus dromedarius, assembly GCF_036321535.1. NCBI lineage: Eukaryota > Metazoa > Chordata > Mammalia > Artiodactyla > Camelidae > Camelus > Camelus dromedarius. The sequence goes on from NC_087438.1 coordinate 56,123,974, forward strand.
GAATCCCTGAACCTCCAAAGCTTCTTATTTTGTAAGGAGAATAAATAAATCTCTTTTTATAGTTAACTTAAAGAAGGGTAGAAATACAAGATGCTATAAGGACTCAAAATATGCTGGGAAACAAACTATGGTTACCAAGGGGAAAGGGTGGAGGAGGGATAAATTAGGAGTTTCGGATTAACAGATACACATTACTATATATAAAACAGATTGCCAACAAGGACCTATTATATAGCACAGAGAACTATACTCAATTTCTCAATTTCTTATACTATAACATACAATAGAAAAGAATCTGAAAAAAAGTATGTATACGTATAACCGAATCACTTTGTTATACACCTGAAACTAACATTGTAAATCAACTACATGTCAATAAAAAATAAAATTAAAAAATATTATGTTGGGAGCAAAGAAAACTTAAACAAACAAACAAACAAGAGCATTATGGACTTCATTACAGTAAAGGTGCGGTGCCTGTAGTCTTTGTTATCTGGACACACATAATTAATTTGCGGTTAAGATACTTGCTCCTCGTGGATTGTTGTACTTCCTGCCGAAGGCTACCCAGCGGCTGCTGTAGAAACAAAGTGTGAGTCAAGCTGCGTGGTGGCCATAGAGAGAATCAACAACAGCAGTCTTGATACTACCTCAAACACTTCTCATATACAAAAAGTCAAATTTATTCCTCTCAAGGCTCTTGTGAAGGAGCTAACAGATATCTTGTTTAAAAGGTCATAAATAAATTAATAGGGGAACATTACCTAAATGAGATCAATGTGGCTATCCAGAGTCTAAGCTTTTGTGGAAGAATGTGAATTCATACCCAGAACTTTCCTTTCACAAGTCTCTGCCCTTTCTCAATAAAACTGGGGCAGGGGAGGGGAGTCCATGCCCTTCCAACAATGTCATCTTGTCATTCAAGCCTACTTATTCAAAAACTTTCTTTAGATAGAAACAAGCTGTGTGTGAACCCTGCGGAAACCCAGCTTCCACACAGGTTGGTTATCTGTGGGTGGTATGGGAAGGACACAGGAAGGGCACTGGATGTGGGCATCAGAAGACCCAGGCTTGACTCTTCCTTTTGTTATGCAGCAGCTCTTTAACACAGGACCTGATCCTTAATCATCATGAGTCTCAGTTTCTTCATGTACAAAATGGTGAGGATAAGTGAGGAAGACAACATCTGTCCAACATCCCTCACAGAGTTTTTATGAGGATCAATGTGGAAATTACTCAATAAATCTCTCTACTGATGTTCTTTCTCTCATAGATGCCATTACACCCACCCTAGTTCTACCATCAAGATTCACAGTACCCTTTTCGTAAATCTAAATTGCTGAACGAATAGAAGGTAGGACGTGCCAGGCTGTCATCTGGGGCTTTGCTACTGATGAACCTGTTCTTCCATTTGTTATTCAGTATGGTACAGAGAAAGGATCAGTGTGAGTAATTATTACCAGTTTTATTCACTTTAATGACAGTTTCACTTTATAAATGTGTAAATAACACTCTGTGATTTCATGAGGATCACAACCTCCTGAGGGTTTTTTTTTTTTAATGAATTTGAAAGCATCTTTTATAGGCAGCTATATTTATTCTTAGGAAACTGTGTAAGGATCAAATCATTTTTAAATTTAGGGTTTATCTTAATGGTTTAGGAATAGAAACACACTGTGACAGACAGTGCAAAATTTTTAAAGTTTTTTTTTAAATTATGTTTTTAAAATAAATGTGTAACACATATGGGGACTCATTCATTGGGCAGGAAATACATAATGAAGCATGATTTGGAAAAAAATGACAGGATGTACTCATTGGGTAAAATGACACGAATTATGAATAGTATAAAGTGAATTCATTCTGTTGTTTTCTTTTCAATGGTTACTTACTCTGTCATCTGTTAGTATTGATCATAAATTGCGTCACTTCCAAAAAAGGTGCCATATAAACCCAGAGGAACAAATAACACATTCCCAAAGAAGGCTTGTTTTACTCCACTCTGAGTCATCATGAATGTCACCTTCCTTGGGCCATCATACAAAAAGCTGTCCATCAGGGGAAAAAAACCACTGACTTACTTGTACATATATGAGCCTTATCCTTTTATGTCCAACTAAATCCCTCCTTCTCTGATGTCTGGCTACCCAAGTTCATAGGCATCCCTTTCTTTTGGAATTCTTGTGGCATGGTTGTCTAAAGTAGGCAGTAGGCCAGCAGCATACAGTAACTTGCATTGTTTTGCATCTCAGAGTATAAATTCTGATGCTATATTTAGATATGAGACTCTTACATCTGGTATTTCTCTGCACGTTTTGTCTCAACATAGCTTTAATAGGCAACCGTATAAATTCATGTTGTGATTCATGAAGAATGGATGATCAAGAAAAGTTGCTGATATTTTAACTATTCCCTCCAGGAGACTAATTCCCTTAATGATAGGAGGGCTGCTTGGTTCCTCTAATTTCTCTGGGTTCAACACACTGATAGGCGAGAGGGGCCTGAATAAAATGCTCAATAAATCTCTCCACAGCTGTCCTGGTTCTCAGATGTGTACTTGCAATAAATTTTGTTCTACCCTCAAGAATCATGAAGCACCATCAGCGCCTGGCTCCTCTCACTCCTTACGATGTCCTCTGTCTTCCGATGGAGTAACTGGGAAGCTCGTAAATTTCCCCAAAGAACTAGTGAGGTCTTCTGAAGCTAGCCTTCCTTCTAGTGGTGTTAGAAAGTCATTAACCCTGGAATTACAAAACTTTAAATACCCAAAAGATAAAGGGAAACTCTGCTCCTGGGACTGGTTATAAATATACATTGCAAAGACTCTGATTGCTCTCTTAAAATAGCAAAAGAGGGATATAGCACAGGGCCCCTAACACACCTTTCTTGGGCTTTCAAGTAACTATCAGTGAAGGGTTGGATGTGCAAGACCTCTTTTCATCTTATTTGCTAGCAACATATATTTGAACAAGAAGCCCAAAGTTGGCCATACTGGTTCTAGCTGAACCTTTGGTTCTACTCTTGAGTCCTTGGAACTTGTGTTCTCACTTAGTCTAGGTTTCTGGTAAGACCTTCCTGGGAGGCTCTGAGGCTGCTCCACAGAGCACTGACTGGTCTGGCAAAAGTGCTTTGCAACCAAAGGGATCCTTGGCCAAATCAGTGTGGGGAATTCTGCAGTTAATGGCTCTTCCCCAACATTCATAATGAGTATCAGTGTATTAAAATGTAGATTTAACTTTGTGCAAAAAAAAAAAAAAAAAAGCTTTCCTTTTATAATCCCATGTGTTTCCTTCAGTATTAACCTTCTAAAGATAACACTTTGTAAAATGCTATTTTAGTACATAAAATGTAGTTTTTGCTGTGATACACAGAGAACCATTTCTCAGATGCTTAAAACAGACTTTACCCTCATCTGAACTTATATTCAGCTATTAATTGCTTTAATAACTTAGGGAACTTGAATGGATTGGGAATGACTCAGATTTATATTCACCCAAAGGAAATATGGATTAAGAAGATTGCTTTCTCATGGGCCATTTCTCCAGAGATAGTTTGCTGAATTAAGGAATAAAATGTCAGGTCAAACTCATTTCTTATTACAATCTAGCAAGCTAAATGGCAGCCATTGAGATAAGTCCAGAGGGGGTTACATTTACAAGGGAATAGGTTTATTGACTACTTAAAATCAATTCTTCTTTGCATCTCTTCAACTTTTAGAGGAATAATTTTTACCAGGTTAAGGTGGTCATTCTCTTTTAAAGAAATCTTGACCCTCAGTATGGCTAACTTTGCAATAGGATGTAACAAGTTGGTTACACACATATGCACACTCTGTGTAATGATATCTGTCCCAGTGATTGATTTATCTATATAACTAGCTACTTCTCTCACAAGAACAGTGATATTTGATGGGAAAGGTCTAAATATATACATAAATCATCTTCTGCTCCAGAACAGTTACATTAGAGAAACACGTTTCTAATTCTTTTACATTTCTTTATTTAAAGAAAAGACTACATAAGTATACCAGTAAGTAGTCATGGTGTACATGCCAACAGTTTCTACTTTTAGATAGAATAAGGAAAAAATTACTTGCATTTAAAAAAAAAAACAGTCAAGGAGAAAAATCTTATTATAGGGTTATATAAAATCGTGTGTGAAACTTTTGAAAATCGTAAAGCACTATAGAATTTAAAGAATCTCTCATTCAATAAAAATATTTAAAAATTAGTAACATTTCTAGAAGGAGAAAAAATGTCAAATGCAAAAGAAGTGCATTAAAATTAAAGATAAAGAAAATTTAGTCCAAATACTAGTAACGTATCGTAACATCTGGCCCTATGGAACAAGACAGCTATTTAGCAATGTTTTGACATAAATACTTCTACTGATTTAATAATTCCAAGATTGCACAAAAAGTTTAAGTATAGTCTGGTCGCCTATATATTGCCTCACACACGTTGTGATATCACGTTTAATGTAAATGAAAAAAAATGTATCTGACTACTTAGAGTGTATTCAAATTTGAAGCTGAAGAGATGTGTTCTCCTTAAGAAATAGTTGGGTGTCAAGGTTCCTATTAACCTGTCTCATTAGGCCTTTCTTCTTTATTGTATGCCGTGGACACAATTACTAGCTGACAGAGGGCAAAATGACAAAGCATCCTATTATCAAGCCCAAAAAGAAAAACTTGAAAAATTATTTCAATATTTAAATAACTTGCAAGATTGCAGTTCAAATGACACAGTAGCATTGCTCAATTTAAACTCACATCTTTCTGTAAAGCTGAAAAGCAGATTAAATTTGAATAATTGATTTTAACGTTTTCATTTATATGTGGTACGTTAAAATTTTACTTGCTCTGAGCTGTTAATAATGGCTGATAACCCAATTTCCAGGATTTAGCGATTATTTCCACAGAGATTAGCCTTGGTGCTTATATCAGGCACACTTTCTAAGAGGCAATACAAAATGTGTAACTGTACTTCACTCCTAATTGGCCTGACTCAGGCATACTATAACTAAGCAGACCCTTCATGGTATACTGGCCTCAAACATATTGTAGCTATATTCTGGGAAATATCCTGTCAGTTAATTTTCAAGCACTTTTTAAGTACAATGTAGTCCTTTGACATCACTCTTAATAGCTTACTTTAAATCAAACATTATTTGGCGCAGCCAAGAAGAATGTTTTTAATAAACTTTTCTTAGCATCAGTGTTTCATTTGCTTTTCCCTTCTGTCCTGTAATGCCTCACAGTTTCAATCATTTATTCATTCATTTAATGACTATGTGCTAAGCACCATATATAATGCCCAGGGCCAGTCACTTTTTACAGTACAGATATTTGAATTCAGAACCTGGTCCCTCTGTAGTTTCCTCTATTGCAAGGGTGATATAACATAAAGCAGAACGGCAAAACCTAGAGTAGGAAGAAAGAAGACTAAAGAGTCAGAATCTGCGGGTTTTGACCATGAATCTGCTACCTTCTAGCTATGCTATACTCCGAGCTCTAAATAGCAGAAAAACTCAATCCATAATGCCTTAATTATTAAGGAGATTTATTATTTCACGTAACATGAAGTCTTAAAATAGGGTCACTACAGGTTGGTTAATTAAAGGCCTCATTAGTATCCCCAAAAACACAAGTTCTTTCCATTTTTTTCACCCTACCATCTTAAGAATATTGATTTCCTCTCTTCAACTAGCTTCCTTCAATATCCCAATATGGCCACCACAACTACATGTCACATTACACACGAATACAACATTGAGCATTCTGTATCTGGCAAAACCATGTTTATCAAAGGAGAGGAGTTGTCCCTTGCTTTGTAACTAGACACAAAAGCCAGGGCTTTTGCCTCTGTGGGTTTATTATGTATCCTTTGCACCCTTTGCCACTTCATTGAAACTGGGTTAATCAGATTTTCTCAAAAAAAGAAAAAAAAAAAAGGGACTGAGCAATGGCTCATTAGTTTGGTCTAGTTGCCCAATGAAGACATAAATTTGATTACATGAGAAATCCTAGTACATATCTACTCAAAGTGAAGGCCCTGAACCACTAGTGTTGGCATCGCCTGAGAGCTGGTTAGACCTGCAGAATACCTGGCCTCACTCCAAGATGTATGCCTCAGAATCCGCTGTGTAACAGGGTGCCCAGGAGATTCATATGCACACTACATTTTGCATGGCATCACTCTTGTCGAATATAAGATTTCTGTTTTGACTCCTCAGATGCTTTGAATCCAAATATGTCATTGGAATTAGGCTAATGCTGATGCTTTCACAAGAAAGTATTTTCTGCAGCAAATTGCCGTGAGCCAATTTAATTCTTTAATCAATTTTCAGAGAAAGTGTGTTTCCTTCTTTCTTTTTTATATTCTTCAAATTACCTTATTGGATCAATTCTTCTCTAAGTAAATTTTACAATGAAGATACAATTCACTCATCATCTTTTTCATATAAAATTATAGTATTTAACCTGGGCCACTATGTCTTTTTCAGGGGAGAGGGGCATTTCTACTAAGTCCAATTTTCCTGGCTTAAATTGATCAGTTCTAACTTTTTTCAGATATATTTAATTACTCTATTAATATTTAGTTAATAGAAATTTTACTATATTTGGTTTTAGCCACAGCAAACTATTTTATTCTGGAATTTTATTTTTACTTGATTATTTCTAACTGTAATTTTCCTTATGAATTAGAAAACAATCAGCTCTGAATAGTTATCTTCAAACCAATCAAATAGCTGCAGCTATCTGCATGTTTTGTCTTCTAAAGAATTAAACGAATAAAAGGATCTTAACATTTAGGTTCAAAATGGTTGATGTAAGAGCATCTTTCTTTAGCTCTGATATCCTCTGAACTCAAGCTTGATTTGTACAGCATAAAGACATTAACACATAGAATAGCACTTGTTGGTTAGTATAAGAGTATCCACGTATCCACAAAGAAAGATTCTACTGGAATATAATCTCCTAAAGAGTAAGGTCCTTGTCTCATTGATGTCTAGTCCCCTGGAATAATCTGTAGTACATTGCAACTGTTCAAAACAATTGTCAAATTAGACGTAATAAACATACCATTCTTCAAACACATCCATGAAAATTCAGAGAAGAAAAACTTGCTCCTATTTGGGTTATAAGAAGTTTTCATGGAGTAGTTGTTATTTCTTCCAGAAGGTACAGCATAATCCAGGGCTTTTTCTGGGACACTGTCCATTATGATTAAGTGTAAAACACTTATGGACTAGCACTGGCATGCAAATTTGGACAGGTAGGAAGATTTTGAAAGTGAGTCTGAGCATTCTGATCAGTGAGATAATTAATCTGACAGTCAAGTACATACTAGATGGAGACAGGGTGTGGGCTGAGAAGTAGTGAAAAAAAAAAAAACTGGAGAAAGTCATGTGTAGGACAATAAGAGGTAGTAAGAGCTTGAACCTAGAAAACAGGAACTGGGGTGGAATTAAAGGGCTCGATCCTGAAGATGCTTTGTAACATTGGTGTCCACTGCCTTTGACCCCCTTTTTTCATGCTGTACATTCTTCTTGAGGAATTTAACCCTCTGTGAAGTTATTTCCAAATAATTTTCAAATTCTAGCTTGCTCTCCTTCTGAACTGTAGACACCATTTTAATCACTTTAGAGCACCTCCTGGGCATTTCTACTACCATGCTTTATATGAACCTTGGTGTCTCAAGAGTAATCCTCTATGTTATTTCCCAAATTAAGATTTGCTTTCTTGGTAACTACATCATGACATGTGCAAACAATCTTATATACTACTGGTCATCCAGGGCTACCAATTTTACCTCTTAATTCGCTCTTCCAGTTTTCTCCCTGCCTATTCCCACTTCTGCTGCCTCTGCCACTCTCAGGGACTTATTATCTTCTACTCACCTTTACAGTTTTTTCCTAACTGGTCTTTCTGTCTAGAGTCTCTGTCCTCCAAGTCCACCCTTCACACAGTTACCAGAGTAATCATTCTGGTATGCAAATATAACCATGTCACTTTTTGATTTAAAGTCTGTCAATGGTTCCCAAATCTTATCTTTGGAAAATGTAGTGAGTTCTAACAGAAAGGGCAATATGATTTAGAACCAGATATGTATATCTGAATCTTGATTCTACTATATACTAATCATGTGGCCTTGAGCAAGTTATTTATCTGGTCTTCAGTTTCAAAAAAAAAAATCTTTCCTGACAAGATTGTCCTGAAAATTAAATGAAATTGTATATATAAAGTGCTTAGCGCAGTACATGATAGACACTGGAGAGATGCATATATAAGAAAATTACCATTGAAAAATCGATAATAATAAAGTGTAAAGTATTCTGGGCAAAACTAGGACTGAATATTTTCTTAGCCTAATATGGCTAAATACCATCAATTACCCAATTAGGAAGCAATGAAGTTAATATTAGGATCAATGCTAATTGTCTAGGGAAATACAATTCAATTTAACTGTAGAATTAACTATTTTCAGTGAATCTTAGCTCATGTCATAAAAAAAAAAATCCATATACTGATGGGGAGCGAAGTGGCAAGATGTGGCCACAATTAGAAGGAAAGAGAACTAGGAGTGATGGAGAAGTTGAGGAAGTAGATGGAATGAAATTTATCTTTTGATGGTGGGAGGAAAAGAAATATAGGATTACACTTTGAGTTATATTTTTCTAGAATTAGGAGATACCTAACTTTTTCCTGTAGACAATGAGTAAGAAGAAGTGAGAGACTCAACCTGTAGTATAGAAGCATTTAACTGAAGTATCAGATGAAGTAGGAGGGGGTATAATCAGAGGACTACACCACTTGATTCTTTATAAAGGATCCTTGATAAATAAAAGAACACTGGATAAAGGTAAGCCTTGTTAAAGTTAAGTCTTGATAAGAAGGAAGAGTCCTTTATCTATTTAAATAGAAAGAATGGAGGCAAAGATTCTTGTAATTGAGACAAATCTGTGGCCATGAGTGACTTCTAACCTTGTCTGCACATTAGCATGACCCAGGGGGGTTCTATAAAATGACAATACCATGGCACCACCTTTGACATCCTAATCTAATACACCTGGACAGAGATTGGGGCACGCGAATTTTTTTAAGCTCCAGGTAATTTCAATGTGCAGCTGGGGCTGCAGTCTACAGAGTTGCTTTGAGGTAGAAGAGATAAAATGAAAGACAAATGATATTAGGAGAGACTGTCCTGATCTCAGTAGCTATGAAGAAAGTACAGGTTTTTTTTTGCAGGATGGGGGCAGGGAAACTCTTGAAGGTTGTGAAAAAGCTCTTATTTGTTGTCATACTGCTTCTGTCTACATCAGTATGTGGTAAGTAATACTTAAAGGCATCCAGAACACATCCTACAAGGAAGAGGAGCTTCAAAGAACCATCCATTTGCTGTCAAATTCCCAAGGTGAAGTTTAATGGAAGTAGGGGTGGCTGATTCAGGAAGGAGAGCCACCAGGAATGGCTGAGTGGCATATTTTTCTCAACCACATTAGAGGAAAACCCAAAAGAAAAAAATTAACATTAAAAAAACCCTAAAACAAAACAAGGGGACTGTAAAGAATGTACATGTGTGTAGATTATACTTGTAGAACATATGATGAATTTATACTTTTATTCAACAACTTAAAATTCTGCCACATAAAACACCTAATATAGGAGATCCCAATTAGGCAAACATGATACATGAAAATACATAAAAAATCAATGGACAATTATTGGAAAAAATTTAAACTTCAAAAAATATTTTCAAATGTTTCCAATAGTCCTGTATGTACATATGGATGGATGTATATATGTATGTGCATATAGTTACACATATACATATATATTCAGTCTTCAAATATATACATAATATTGCTTATGTATAATTTTAAATTTGAGTAAATATGTTCAATTGTATTGAAGTTCTAAACATAGACTTATATATTTATATTTCATGAAAAATAATAGAAATAAAAGCATAGAAATAAGCTACTTTAATGTTTTTACCAAAAGGGAGTTTTCCTGATCTTTATCACAGGTGTATTTTTGAGAATTGCTTTGGCATCCTGCTGTTAGTTGGAACAGAAAACAAAATCTTAAGTTTTTATGTTAGAGTATACTAACAACATGCAATAACTTCTTTCATCTCTTTCCTGTAAGAAATGTAATATACTCCAAAATTGTAATAATACTGAAAGAACAACAATAAGAAAACCTTCCCTAGTGCTAGGCTGCACTAATTCAAGTCTGTGTCTACAAACTCAGAGGCAAGGGCACTCTCTCAGGGCACTCTGTCCATCTCACTCCACACTGATTAGAACATGTACAGAGCTTTGTGAGCAGTTCTGAGGTCCACATTTTAAAAGAGCTATTAAGTAAAAAACAAAAACAAACAAACAACTGGAGAGAAAGACAAATGAGTTGTCTAGGATTACCATACTTTATTTACAATGTAGAGGTCAGAAAGTGGCTAGAAACTCAGGGAAGTTTTCTTTTCTTTTTTTTTTTTTTTTTTAAAGGAAGGGCATTCTATGAATTATAATAATATGGATGGACTTCCCTGTAACTGGAATAATCTAGGCACAGGCTCAGTGATTGTATGTCTATAAAGGCTGTGTTGCAAGGATTCTAAATATTAGGTCTGACTCATCACGTCTGATTTTTGATCTGGATGATCTTAAAATCTCTTTCTAAATCTATTATTCAATTATTATTAGGAAAAGAGACATATGCAGTAGACAATCATTAATGGTTTTTAATGGTGTTTGTGTTTTTCTTTTTTAAGTATTTTAAGTATGAGATACATACTTAATATTTATACATATAGTTGCATATTTAAATGTAAGTAATACTTTTGTTAACTTTCAAAAATATTCATTCAAAAATTACAATAATAACCCATTATATGTTAAAGTAAGTTTAAATGTAAGTAATATTCTTTAAAAAATTACATTTCTCAGAAAGCTCAAACCATTTGTCTATAATTCTATTTTGTTTTTTTACTTCCAACCTTGTAACCTTTACTTCATAAGCACTGAAACATGAGGTCAAGTGGCTTTCCTTAAGGAATAGATGCATCAAGAGTGGTTTTAAAAATATCTACCAGGCAAAGCAATTTTCTAAGATACAGCTGAGAGATGATAAACAGCAACAGCACAAGAGTATGTACATCGGTTTTCTGTTTATTCTTAGGTCTTATATTTATATATTTATAATATGCAAGGGTTTAAAGGATATTCACTTAAACATATTTCTTGAAGCACCTGACCGATGATGTGATGCTATGGATTTTCAGCTACTGGGATTTGGTTTTACTATGAATGAGGCAGTATTTCCTGTCCTCCCTAGGTTATGTCCACATGGGAACACTAGGACACTAACTCTGATTCCTAGAGTAGCAGAATCACAGGCCATCTAACAACTGGGGAGAGGCCAGGACTTACGATCCGAGGCAGCCCGCACCTCGGACTGTGCCTTCTTGGAGCTTCTCACACAACCCCAAGCATGGCTCTACTTCTCCCAATCTCATCACTTAAACAAATCCTGTCACAGGTTGACTAGTTTCAGTAATTGTCTTCCTTTTGCCATAACAAAGAACCACAGACTAGGTGGCATAAACAACAGAAATGAATTTTCTTTCAGTCCTGGAGTTAGAAGTCTGAGATCAAGGTGTCAGCCGATGGCCAATCTTTCCCTGTCTTCACATGGACGCTTCTGTGTACACCCAAGTCCTAATTTCCCCTTCTTATAAAGACACCAGTCATATTTGATTAAGGCTTTCACATATGACCTCATTTCACTTTAATTACCTCTTTAGAGTCCTTGTCTCCAAATACAGTCACATTCTAAGGTACTAGGACTTCAACATAGGAGTTTGGAGGTGGGGGAGACACTATTCAGTACATAATAATTTTGAAAGCTAGTAATACACTAAGTTGATTTTTCTATGTGAAATACTTGTTTGGCACAGTTCTTTTTAAGTTTTGACTAGATGTTTTGGTGTTAAGGAATTTTGCTAAGTTAAAGAAGATAATTGTACTTTCAGGCAAAAGTCTGGATCCTATTTTGGAGTTGTGGTTTAGTTGGTAATTCTACATGCTCACTACTTATTACCAGAGAAGCTCTAACTAAAGATGACACAGAAACCTTTTTAATTTAAAATATTACAGAGGAATTTCAGTTATAATTTCAGATTTGCTGGACTTTTTAGCACAAAATGTCATTAAAGTTTGTTCACATGCCCTATGAACCAAACTAAAGAGAAGTGCAAAGGAGTATTTGAAAAGCATACTTGTTCATCACATATGGAGAAATCAGTTTTCTTTTTCTTATGAAAGCATTTCTCAGAAAAGTATTCACGTAAGATTGCCAAGTGCTTTTCCTGCTTAATTAAAAATAAAGTTTAAGCTGAAATGGATTAAACACAACTACTACTTAATTAAATCAAAAATCTTTAAGAGGATCACTCCACTAAGATCAATTAGCATTCTGTTCCATATTGGACACAATTAGAAAGCAATTCTTGTAATCCACTGGCAAAACCTTTAAAATACACTTGGCCTTTATAACTTATCTACATGGCATTTCTTTAAAAATCCAAACAGATAAACAGAAATAATTCTATACTAGGTTAAATGTTAGTGCTCTTTTAAAAATTATAATTACTCAAAAATAGAACTAATAGATCTTAATTGACAAGTGGTACTTCTGATTAACTTGAGAATTCCACGTGAAAAATATATTCCCGTAGATGAAAAAAAGAGTAAGTTAAACCTTAAATTTGGGAATTGGAATATTAAGCAAACACAACAAGAATTTGAATCTACACATTCCTTTTTTTTTTTTTTTGAAACTGAAGAGTTTTCAGTCAGGGTTTTTGAAGTATTTGCTTTAAATTTCCGAGTCACAGAGCTTATGTAGACATAGCAAAATGTTATCAATGTCAATAATAATTTGAAAAGAAAGCTTTTATTTTCAAGTCTTTGTATGAAATAGCCAGAAAAAATTCAAGAAACAGAAAAAAAAAATACTGAAGTGACCCTTGACCACTGCTGCTTTGTGGTATAGTGATTATTAATGGAAAATTTAAAAGTATGCACTACAGCTTAAGAAATATACATGACACTGATTGCTGCCGAATATATGCAGTTATATTTTTCCATCAAAAAATGTTTAAATGTGCTCTAAGACATCTAGGTGAGTGATAGAGAAGATGTGGGAGTGTAACATTCAACATGTTCAGGTGGGATAGGTGACACTTCAGAGGGGTCTGGCGTTAGGCATCTTACTGGGGAAGAGCAAAGCCACTAGACATGGTAGAGCTTCAGACCTCTTAGGTTTGAATGGCTCCCTGGTTCCAAAGGTCAAATTTTCAGGTCTTGTAGGGCATCATCCCCAGCAGCTGCACCCATTAAGGAGCTGCCAGGAGTTGCCCTCAGGTTGCATCTTTTACATACTTAGCTTCTCTGATCCTCTATTCCAGTGTAGGATGCTTCTTTAGAGAGATAGCTACACTTTCTCTATTGTGTGCATATGGCACTACTCTGTCCCTTGTTATTTTGGTGATTCCTTTCAACTTAATTATTTCCTGGCCAACACCCAAATCTGCATATGAAAACTCCACTCACTGGACCAATAAGGATTAGTAATCCTTTAGTAATGGGGTTTCTTCATCTTTTCCATACCTTCTTAAAATTTTTTTCCTGTCTTATTTCAAAATTGATCTAAAGCAACCAACAAGATACAATTAATTCAAAATCATTAAAACATTAACTTGTTGCCATGTGACACAAAGAGAAATAAAGTTTGGTACACTTTCCTGTGAGCCACCAATTACCTCTGGATGGTTGTGCTCTCTGTGGGGTATACTAACTTAGTGATCTGTACTCTGCATTGTACTGGGACTACATTTTAACATAGCAGTCAGGCAAAAAAAAAAGTCTGTTCTCTTAACCCCCACAGCTATCTCTCTGACATAAAAATAAAGGTTACCTCTCACCCTGAACAGGCAGTCCTCTCTGGAGAGGAAGTTCTTATGGGAAGGAAGAGGGGGCACTGGCTGGCTTATAGCCACATCTCAACCCAGCAGAATGCAGGGCAAGATTCTGAACCCACTAGAAAGACTCCAGGCTGCACAGTTGGACATAAGAGCTGTGTGCAGCTACTGCAGGAAATTAGAAGATCAGAAATTTGATAGTTATAAAGGCTTCAGCATTTAAATTTACTCATTTTAAAAGAGCAATTTGTTACGTATTTTCTAAATAGTTTAATCAATTTTACTAAAATTAGAAGAGCTGCACATTGCAGGTGCATAATTACACTTGCCATTAAACACAAACACAGATGCACGCAACAAAATTAGATGCAATCATTTCATTGAGAAAAGAATGGCACTTGTTTCCCATTTCTCATTTTTGATTCAAAAAAATTAAACTTTAGTTTTTCTCAAAGACCAAAGGATATGTTGGGTCCAGCATTTTAATTTTCCCCCCACATTTTAGTGGGAATTAATGATCAGGTCATTCTAAAAGTAATGGAAAGAAACTTTATCAGGCTGGAGGCTAGGCCTCCTTCACTGTAGTCATGATAATAATCACCACGTCATAATCAACTCTACATGGTAGACACCACAAAAAGCAAATATGCCTTCAACTAACCTAGAATGGCCCTTGCTATCTGCTTACTCTGTCCATTGGGGAAAAGGCACTGCTTATGTGCCAGGCAGTGTGGTAACGACTTCCATGGATATCCCTCTCATTTCAAGTCCACAAAAGTCCCTTGCGTTTTTTGGCTGACCTCATTTTGAGGTTGAGAAGCCCTGGGGTGGTAAATTCATTTGCCCTGCTAATAAAGGTAGTAAGAAGCAGAGCTAGAATTTGAACCACAGTAATTGGAATGTATCCCAGCATTTCATCTCCTTACCAGCCAATAATCCTCAGAGGACAACGCCTTCTCCAGCCTTGATAAGACAGGCCAGATCACTGATAACAAGTCCCACCACATAACTCTTACAGGCCTGAATGAGTGACCCCTTTCAGTACTTAATCATTGGAAGATAAAAGTTATGGTGATTTACTTTTTATTTTTCTAGGATGTTGCTTTTTATCATAGACTATAAAACTACACTGATATTTCTTAAATTGGGCTTATGAAATTAAAATAAATTTCTAAAACTCAAATGACTAAGAATAATTAAACTGCATCCCAGAATTCTCACTGTTATTTAATTCATTGAGCATCTGTATAAGTAAAACTTTTTTATTCTAGCCTTCGTGCAACTTTAGGGACAACAGGGAGCAAAGTTTACCTTTATGTTGGTACTATGACTACATCTCAGCCAAGATATGCTAAGTCAGCTTTCTTATACTAGAATCATAATCTCAAGTCTCTTCTTTCTAGCTCTTTTTATAGAAACTTCAGTTTTAATATTAAGTGATATATTTTAAACTTTTCTTTGCTAGAGGATTAAGAAATAAAACCAGTTACATTTGAAAAAACAATGATGATCTCTTAAATTAATTTAATTCATAATAAATATTTATGTGAATATTTCTTGAAATGGGGTCATTCATAAGTATAACTATTCCATTAAGCATCTTAAATTTCATTTTACTTTTATGCTATCACCTTATGTAGAACTACATGCAGAGAGTATATTGGGTAATGTACACACAGTTTCATTCAAATTACTAGGAAGTAAACTTCTTTCAGTTTCTCAGATATGCCATGCTTTTATCTCAAGGACTATTCATACTGTTCTTTCTAGAGTATTCTTTCTATCCCATCTCCCTCCTCCTACTTGCAGGCACAACTCCTGCTTATATTCTAGGTGTCAGTTCAAATATCACTTTCACAGAATGTCTTCTCTGATACCCAGGTCAGATCAGATTTCTACTATATGTACTAACAAAGTCTTCTATTTTTCTAGAATACTTATTTTTCTCTTCTTTTAATTCTTGTTTATAGCTCTGTCTTTATAAGCTATAAAATTCATAAGGGCAGGAACCTTATCTTTCCTCTTCACCTCTTCATCCCCAGAGTCTGAAGTTAGAATTCATACAATAAACATCTGCTGAATGAGTGAGTGAGTGATACTGAGTAACACTGCCAAAAAAAAAAAAAAAAAGTGCAAATTGTGTTTAAAAATCTCATAGGATACCATGATGAAAATTACTGAAACAAGAACCAGTGATAACTCTCTGTGTCATTTCCTCCTGAGTAACCTGAATGAAGGTTCTGGATAATGGTGTTAAATACCCCGGAGACCTGTCTCTCCTGGGGATGGCAACTGGGAGCACAGCATCTAGCTCTTGGGGTGGGCATGCGTAGAGTCAGTGCAATCAGATCTGTACTTCTATGGAAGATCATTCTGAGTTTGGTCTGGATCAGGTAGGATCTTAAGGCACAACTGTAGGTACCATTTTTTCTCCCTGGATACCAGGTAGGTATCAATAAGAAGGACAGGCATTTTAATTGCCATAGATGATATCTCATCTATTTTAAAAATAAGGAAACTGCGCTCCAGAAGAGGCAGGTCACCTGCCAAGGGTCATGCTATAGTTAGTTGTTTACAAACTACTTGTTTACACATTTTAAGGCTAACTTTCTAAACATCTCATTTTAAGACGTTACTTTGGAGTTATACTTCATCTCCTAAGCCAGAAAATCATAAGCAGGAAGGGATTTAAGGAGTCCTGCATTCACCATTGATATGGGGGTAATCCTAAAAGCCATAAAGACTTGATGGATTATAAGACAATGCAATTGCAAAATTATAAAACCTTAGTTCTGTGAGAGAACTTATCTCATTTAGAGCTTCTTGGGAGCTAAGTTTCTTCACACATATTAAAGTACACCTTTTTCTTCCTGATGCTTAGTCTCTGCTTGTCAGTAAAAGACCAACATTTTTGACAGAGAAGGTGACAGGCTTGGCCAAACTTATAAGACCTTGCTTTCCCCAGCTCCCCAACTGCACCCTATCTCATTCAAAACTAGATCAAGCCTGACTTGAAGCAGGCGATCTCATGCGCCTTCTCTTCCCATCTGCAAGGTCACTTCAGGTCCACAGTATATCACTGTACAAGTAGGTTATGCCCCAGCTAAGGGGACGAGGCATCCAGCTAAGGGGACGAGATGAAGCTGAAAAGCTTCCTGATGCCCTGGCATCACTGTTCTACTCAGAGGAAGGGGCACATGTGTACAAATGCACCTTGTGGGCATGCAGTGACCTGAGCTCTTTCTTATTCAAAGGCTGTGATGTTCCCGTGTTTCTCCCCACCGGGTCCCTGCTCTGTCCTCAAGTGTCAGGTCCCAGTGTCAGGCCAGCTCCACTGAGCTTCTGTATCTCTCTTGAGCCTGGAACTGGTTCTGCTCCTAGAATTGTGGTCCCACAGCTGAGGTCCTGCTCAGGATACATCACTCGTATTGAATACTTCTCTGTTATTAGACGCAGACTACCAAACTGCCACCAGTGGTGCTCCAGTCACCGTGACCATTCTTTGCTAGTACCTGGGGGTGGGGTGGGGTGGGGTGTGTGTGTGTGTGTGTCTGTTGTGTGTGTGTATGTGTGTGTCTGTGTGTGTGTCTGTGTGTGTGATCACTCGTAATTACTTGCCTGACCTTTAAGTTTTGTTATTATTTTCTTTCTTCCTCTCCTGAACATGCTTACTCATTTTCTAGAGTTGGGCAAGGCTCTTCAACAACCCCCAGTCCAAACCTTAGATTTTCAGCCATTTGGTACCTGTCTCTCTCTGCCCTGTGTTCTGAAGTAAAACAGAACAACAGAAGCAAATTATGAATGAAAGAGCTCTGCTTTCTCTAAGTCACAGCTCAGCTGGGAAAAGCTGGGGGACTATTTCTTCCTTGAGGTTCTTATTTTAAAACCAACTAAAATAAAAACCCTTTTGGTCATCTTAAGCAAGTGAAATATCTTCACAGGCCTGCGGGGAGTGAATCAAATGACAATTTGGGATAAAAAAGGTACAAGCCAGTGGTGGATTGTGGTGAATGAGAGGACAAGTGCTCCATTTCGGCCATTCAAGGGAAAGATTAAAAAGGACACAGTGCCATCTGAGGAAACTAGATTGAGTCAGAATCCAGCCCACTGCTACTGGGCTGCAACCTCTGTCAAAACATTCTTTTCAAAGCTAGCTAATTTTGTGCAGTTGTTACCGTTAATATTATAAAATGTTTGCTTTCTCACCCAGTTCCCATCAAATCTTCCTCACTCACAAATGTCTCCATTTGGGTGAGGTCTGGAGCAGCACTGCTGTGACTGTCACTGTCATCGCGCCCCTTGCCATTAACTATTTAATGAGGGTTTACTATGAACAAGGCATTTTACTGAATTACACCTAAATTATATAATTTAATGCTTAGAACAGCCCTATACATGAGTAAATGCTATTATTCTTATTTTGTACACTCTCTCCCCTCTGGCTTCCAGACATTTAAAGAGTTTGCTGGTTGACTTCCTTTTGGCTCCAGGAGACGCCCTAGCTGAAGGATGAATCTACCTGGAAGTGACATGCCCCGCGCTATAAGGTAACTAACCTGTGCCTACCTTTATAATGTGAATCAGGACCCGATACCTGTTTTTTTTTCCATTCCCCAAATTTTCCACTCAGAAAAGGGAAGCATTACTTTGCTTCCATTCACTGGCCAAGGTAAGTCACATGGCAAGGCATGAAGTCAGTTAGCGGAAAGGTTTATCCTTTTTCAGAAAGGAGAAATGTAGGGAATAGCAGGGGCAAAAATTTGAACAATATAATCTTCCATCCTCTCTCTCTTAAATATGTATCATGTGCCTGGGTAATCACGAGCTAGAGTCAGTACCTGGTAGTCTAAAATTCTGTAATTAAATTCTCATGTGAAAACAAACTATAATTTAACAGCGTGAGGTATGGTTGTTGTACCTTCTTGCTGCATTAATACCATAACATCATAACAGGAATGGGGCTTCTATGATTGAAATTTGATGGTCACACGATAGAGCTATCTCCTAATTGGCATTAACTGGCTAGCTTTATACTATTGTTCATTTCCTCATTTTTTTTTTTTTTGTGATTCTATGTGTATTTGGTAAAGCGGCAGAAAATAATAAGCCTCATTTATTTGACTTTTACTAGGAAATAATTGTTGCTTCTAATTTACTTTGGAGATATTGAAAAGTAGGTAGACTTTTTAAAATTATAAAGGAAATACCAAGAAATAAGATAGATTTCTTTAATATGTTTTGTGTTTATTTGATCCATTAAAAAACCCATCTTGGAAATGAGTATGTTTATGCTCTATATAAACAGGTTTTAGTATATTTAAAAAAGTCAAAGGATAAAACTTCCTAAAGAGATTCTACACTTCCTATATTTAAACCTAATTAGCATTTAAATTCATGATATTATTTATAGATACAATTTTTCAAGTGCTGTGTTTTTCGGTTGTATTTTTTCCCCAGAACCTGAAAAATAGGCAGAATACTATTTTCTGCTACTATGCTCCCATAAGACCTCCAAGGCCAAAAAACAAACAAAAACAACTCCAAAACAATCTAGTGGATAAACTCTTCTACTTAAGGTCTTTTACCATGAATTTTTCTTAAATACTCGCCATTCTCTTGTTGGTTAGTATGCACTTGACAGATGGAAAAAAAAGATTGTCCATTAACATGAACAGTGAGCCCAAGAAATAGCAAAGTGTGTTGGGATTCTCTTCTCCACTAATGCTCTTGGAGTGTCTTTCCACATGTGGCAGGTTGGGGACAGTCTCCACCTAGCCTGTCCCTCAATTTCACACCTGAGGGTGGACTGGTAGCTCCAAGGAGCGGGTGGCTCCAAGGTGGTTGGGAGTTTTTGGTTTCTTCTTCACCTCTCCACAAAGCCTCTCTAATAATCATTTTCTCATAAATTATGGTGGGCTTGCTCTACAAGGGTAAAAGGAATGTCTCCTGCCTCTGCCTCCACCTTCTCTGTGACAATTCCAACAAGATACTCCCCTTTTACAAGGAAGTTCTGAACTCTTCCCTAAAGAACTCAGCTGCAGTGAGTGAAGGCAAGACTATGTTGGCAGCTTCTGTTACAAATATCTGGTTAGACTGAGATTGCTCCCCAAAGGCAGTGACTTTCCAGAAAGAAACCTGGGCTAATCAAACCATAGATAATCTCACAAAGTGGGTAGGTGAGAGAAGTTCTATGGCATGTTTTAGATAGTTAAGGAGAACTATTGAGAAAAAATCGAGAAGTCTAGGCAGCTTTTGGAAATATATGAAGTAATCCAACTGACGGCTAAGGAGACAAAGGAATCTGTTTCCTCCTTTCCTGTGTCTTGCGATTAAATATAATACAGTCACAGCATTCGGGGTCAAAATTGGTTCTACTTATGGTAATCTCTAGTTTCTGTTTTAATGCTAGCGAAAAGGCAGGGAGGGGACACACATGGGGCACTTAGCCTATTCCAGGCACCTTGATTTGGGTCTTATATTGGTAGTATCTCATGATCATTTTTAAAAACATCTGTTACTGTGTTTTACATATCAGAAGACTAACAAAATCCATGATAATTTAACTTCCATAATTTCACTAGAGATATATATATTTCATACTCAGAGAATTCAGTCTTCCAACAGCCCTGTGGAGTGGGCATTTACTACATTTCCCAGATGAACAAACCAATGCTTGTGGGGGGAAGACCATTTCCAGTATCATTCAGCGGACCAGGAGTTAGGTCTGTGTCTGTCTTTTTATAACATGAATTCACTGAGCCAAAAATGTTTGAAGATCTTAAATGCCATCTAATGGTAATTTCTACAAACTGTAGACACAATATCCCAAATGTCATTAAGAGTCATGCGGGGGAATTCCTGGCAAATTCAGACCATTCCCATGATGAAAATGATTATACTGAGTTCCAATATATTGAAAAAACACTGACTTCCAGCATTTATCACCTGGTAGATCCAAAAAGGTTCATCTTATCCCCAGAAATTCACTAAACACAGAAGCACCAGGATAAAGAACAGCTTCTCTCTTTTTTTTGAAGGGGTTAGTAATTTTGAAGTAGAAGTCAATTTTAGCATATTGTCTGGGAGTTAATAAACTAGTGGCTTCCTAATATCTATTCATCTTGGAATACAGGCAGAGTGCAAAACAATCACAGGTGAACACTTTATTGAAACCATTATCTATTGACTAAATCATCACTATATCAGCAGCATAACTTGTTCAATTATACATTCCAGAGGAAAGACGGTTGTTGAAAGTCTGAGCTGGAGTGAAAACAGGGTTGCCAGATTTAGCAAAATAAAATAGAGGCTGCCCAGTTAAATTTGAATTTCAGATAAACAATCTTATTTTTGTGTGTGTGTAAGTATGTCCCTTGCAATATTTGGGACACCCTTATATTAGACAAGTATTCATCATTTATTCTTAACTAAGCATTCTATATTTTTTTAATTTGACAACCTTAAATTAAAGAAAATATGCTATATAGTTTCACTGGGAACTGGTTTATTATGATATAAAATAATAGTAACTAACATTTTTATGGTAATTATTTGTAAGCACTTTACAATGTTAATTCATTCAGTCCTTAACACAAGCCTGTAAGATAGATACTGCCTTTACCATTTAGAAAATGAGACTGCTGAGACGCTAGCAGGGCGAGTCACTCGTCCATAGCACAGCTAGTGGTGGAGAAAGGGTTTGAACCCCAATAGCTCTGCTGTAGAGTCTGCCATCTAACAGTTATAAAATACTATTTCTTATCAAATATGTACATTAATTTAAAATTAACTCCATACACTGCACATACATGTACAGGTTTTGAAAACATTATTCAACAGACTTTCAACAAGTGCCTACTTTAAGCAGGGCCTCCTGTATCAGATAAAACCAGTGAATTCAATACTCCATCTTCACTGGACATATTTTACTCTCTTCTAGTGGTACTTCAGAAATTGGTAGTGTCTCCTGGTCGTTGTTAGGAATATTTGCTACTGTACTACACATATCAAAAGACCAATTAACAAAAGTCTATGATTATTTAAATTCTGTAATTCCATATACTAGACCTTTTCTTCAATCTAACCATCTAACTTCTCACCTACCTATATTTCATAGCCAGAAAATACTAGAGATATAGAAACTAATGTAGATCCTCTTTCTCAGATTTGAGATCTGGTTCTATGTGTGTTTGATATACCTTACTTCCGATAGAGTTAGGAGAAACTAAAGATTTGTTGTTGGATTCACTCATTTCACAAAAGTCAAGTCAATATAAATGGGTGAATTTTTGAATTCTGCATACTGTTATCATGACGTTTCTTTAATTTGAAGTATCCTGATACTCTACTCCTAAACTGCAATTAGATTCATACTCAAATAATTTTCAAGTCAACATGTCTAAGCAAGTCCCATTAAACTAGTTGCCTCTAAATGAATATGTTTTTCAGTCAAGCCACAAATTACCAACTCCTTTTCTCTCAAGTTTCACCTTGTGCAAGAATCTCTGGCTATATATCCCGAAATGTACATTTCTGCCCAAACTAGATCTAGTGATATCAGAGTCTCTGGGGAGGGGATTTGGGAATCCACATTTTCAGCCAGCTCATGCCAGTTCATTGGATGCAGGAGGTCTCTAAACCGCACTTTGAGAAAATGACTTTGACCCCAACATCCAAAAAGACAAGCAGCTGGTGTGTGCTTTTTCCCACTGAGGGCTTTAAAGCTGCTTTATTTTTAGAATTTCCCCTATTTCCCATTACAGATCTTTGAGGCAGCTGTAGAAACATACATACATATATTTAGTGTTACATTCTAAGTACTCTTAGATCCATTATCTTGTACATACAGCTCCTCCCACATCATCAGGCATATGCCTACCAGAACAGATGGGTCCTGTGGTACTCATGAAGGGCCATCAAATCCTACAGCTTTGGGGATTAAAATCCAAAGTGCTTCTCATGAAAGAGACAAAGGCTGAGCTTCGAATGGGTGATAGAATGTTGGGAGAAGGGAGAGAGGGGACTCAGTGTTTAACTGGAATAATAGTCAATTACTGTTGTTTTTATTTTATTCATTTACTTTAAGCCCTCTTAACTATATTTGGTTTTGTTAACTATGCTGCACATAAAATGGTAATAATAATAATTTTACAGTTCCCTAATGATAATTAATACGATGTTGAATGCAATCAACAATATTTTATTTTATTTTTAATTTTAAAACTATGGATATCCCATAAATTAGTAGTAATTAATAATGATTATATGTAAGTATCTCTTGGTTTTTTCTCTTTCTTATAATGGATAACCTTGATGAAATGCTTTGTATCTGTTTTTAGCTTTCTCTATTCCAAGTCACAGAGCAGTTAGAAGAAAAAAATGTATGGGACAACAGAAATCATATTCAAAGAGACTGCAGCCTGATTTCTTAAGTTAGGAAAATCTGCAAGGAATATATTTGTAAAATAATGATGATTTCATAGTTCCAAGTTCACGTTGCTCAAAAGAGGTGAGTGCTACAAAACGTCTATTGAGTGAGTTTAGTATCCCATTTTACTGTAAAACAGTGACTATCCTAATATGAATCCTATATTACAGTTCAGTGCATGTCAGGGACAGAAGCCTCTCTCATTGGAACGAAGAGATAGAATTTTACACCGTGAACACAGAGAAGGCAAAGCCAAAGGGTATGAACATTTGCAGGAGGAAGAACTTACAGTTTAGTTATTTAAAAGTAAGTTCCAATTAAAATCTTCCATCATTTTAAGTGAGAGGGAAATGAATTTTAAAGAAAATTATCAAATGCACTTTTCAAAAATGAGAAATTTTTTTACCACTCACGGTGACAAATATTTG
Source organism: Camelus dromedarius (assembly GCF_036321535.1). NCBI lineage: Eukaryota > Metazoa > Chordata > Mammalia > Artiodactyla > Camelidae > Camelus > Camelus dromedarius. The sequence continues at coordinate 56,147,817 of NC_087438.1, forward strand.
TGTGCTATTATAAACTTCTGTAGCTAAAAGGCCCATTAGCTCACAGGAACTGTTTCTTAATAGGCAAAACTGTTCACATGTTACTTTCTGTATTTAGAGTGACCAATGCATAGAGCTCATTTTAACATGGGCTGACCACTGCTCAGGCACATCTGGAATACCTGTAGCTATGTGCAACATTCTTTTTGAAGAGGAAATGAAAAAATGCTTTGAATTCATTTAGGCAATTTTTAAATGCTTGAGTTGTACGTATACGGACGTGGAATTGATGAACTTGTTTGTGATACTGAGTAGGTCTATCACAAAAATTGAAGAATGCAGTGAATTGGAAAATCGTATTTCCAAATATGCGTATTTTGCATATATTTTGCTGTACTGAAAAAAAATCATGAAAATTATGAACAAAATTCATGAAAAACAAGCTACTAAGGTTAGATTTCATTCTACCTGATGTCAAATGCAAACAGCCATGAAAAAATGGCACTCAGTGGAAAAGAGAGAAACCAGATTTTTAGGTCAAGTTCTGACATTTATAGGATTAAGTCATATAATCACTATAAATTGTTTCTTTCATGTTTTGGGATAGAATACACAAATAATTAAATGTACCCAGATTATTATAAAGACACAGATTATTAGAAAAGCCTTTTGAAGACAACAAAGTGTTAGAGAAATGCAATTTAATTGATACAGGATATTCTGAAGTGGCTACTGGGGATGTTATGATAGTTATTTTTAAAAAGCACTTTGTGATCAAAGGAGTTTGAAAATCACCAAATAAAACAAATCTCTTTCCTATAGGAGTCTGAAACATTCTATGTTAATATTCATCTGAATCAGTAAGAATGGAGAAAAGGATAAACACTTTAATAAGTACATTTCAGCACAGAATCCTTTTTTTTGTCGGTGGGGAAGAGAACCCTATGGAAGCAGTGTTCTTCATGGTACGTCTGGGAAAATGCTGATAAAATTGATCACTAGAGAGAAAGGCAACTTAATTTTTTTATGGTGCTGCATTTTTAGGATCAAAGAATTATACGTATTATCCTCACTTTATCATTTCATAATCAGACTGAGAAAGAGAGAACCTTTGGAAACTCTGGGTCTGTAGTCAGGAGGGCTGCATTCTGGTAGTGGAACTATCTGAAGAAAATAAGCATCTGGAAAAAGAGAAATTGTAAGTGCCAGGACCAGGAGCTAAGAGAGCTAAGACTGAGGTCAGCTATGACAGCAAGCTGGACCCAGGGGCACTGAGAAGTCTGATAGTCAAGGGGGCATCAGATGGCCCTTTGAGAGCCAGGGCAGGGCTGAAACTCCAAAAAGATAAGAATAAGCCAGTTATAAATTAACCTTCAAGGGGCAGCTGGAGCTGGAATGCAAGATCAAAGACTAGACAAACTAAACAGGGACCCAGGAAAGCTCAGATGAGAAGAGGGCACAAGAGGAGGGCAGTCAGATGTGCACCAGGACTCGCAGGAAACAGTGGGCAGACCAAACGCAGAGAGCAGCAATGGATATCTTGACAGACCTGGGCAAGGAGCCTAAGTGATGAGTGAAGAAGTCAAAACTCTGGTTGGCCTTGATACTCAGGGCACAGTCCTGGCCAAGGAAATTGTTATCTGTTTCCCTCTGAAAAATACACTAATTCCAGAAAGTGATTCATTGGAAGCTAATGAATTAGCAGGGAGATATGCTCTTAGGCACATCTTAAAGGATCGCAGAGAAAATTCTAACCAAAGGTTAGTACCGAAATGGGCATGGCCAGGTGGACCAACCCTTTCCAGGAGACATACTGAGCTGGTGAACTACAACATAAAACAAAGACACTAGAAATTTAGAAGTCACTTCACTAAGGCATGCTTTCTCTACAGAAATGCTAATTTAATAGTGAGAGAGAAAATGAATGCAGTATTTGCAATCAATAAATTTATTTTATGTTGACATTAGCTAGCAAATAAATACTCCATAAATGGAAGATACTTTAATCATGAATGTAAATGAAAACTGAATGACCTATTCATCACAGCACCACTGGCTTTGAAGAAAAATGACAAAGATCCTTAGGATAAACCAAAATAACAAGTTCAGGTGAGATTAACTTAGACCAAGAGTGCCGGGCAGAGCAGTGTGGCCTAAAGCATGGTGTCTGCACACAGGACGCACCATCAAGTTACAGGAAGAAGAAGTTAGAATTTCCACCCTATTTCCTATTTGTTTTATCGGAAACCAAAATCATAGAAATTAGGTTTTCTAAATATCATGCATATGTGTTCAGCGTTTACTAACACTGTGAGGGGTATACAATTTTTACAGTGTGGAACCCCAAATTTAGAGGGCAGGCTGAATCCACAGAAAATACCAGAAGCTCTCCTTCAAGAAATGTGTGGCCAGGGCTCTGCTGGTCAGCGCTGGGCACTGCATGAGCTTCCTAATTCAGCAAACATTCCCTGAGAGAAGGAGGCAGTTCCCTCACTAAGTGGTCCACAAAACACTGCGGTAACAATCATCGCGTGGACTCCCTGGCGTGTTGAGTTCCCCTCATACTGCTGACCGGCCTCGCAATCCTTAGCAAGCCTCTCAGACTCTCTGGGGCCTCGGAGAACATCCAGGAGTAACTTAGTCACTGCGAGAGCTGCTTGAAAGGCAAGATGAGATCCCTGATTCAAGTTGACTCTCATTCCCATTGAAAGCCTTTATAAACACTCATCTTATTTGAAACAGTATTCCCAAGTTCTAAATTTTATTCCTCGGTATATTTGAAGTTCATATCTTTAGAATGGTTCCTACTCTTGTAACTGTATTTTGCTAATACAAAGATAACTAATATGTCACAAATTAAAATTCATTTGCACACAAAGGAATCGGAAGTCATTTAATTCTCATTATCATAAAAAAACATGAACGGGCCTGCTGTGTACATACAGTTCTTACCAGCCCTACTGTTCAGGTTTTCAATGTTTCAAATATGGCTTTTAAGCAAAAGCATCAAACATCCCACATTTCCGTGTATTGCCTTTGGAATGTTGAATCCATGACATTAGTGCATCAATAATCATACCTGCAGGCAGACGTAGTGCTGGATACATCTTTCAGTTCCTTGTACCTGGTATTATACTTTGTTATAATAGATGTCTCAAAAATATATATTTGAATTAAAAAACAAAACAAAACAAAACTATGAAGCTGTTTATAAGAACCTCCAAAACCACAAAGTCTCCATCCAATTTTCATGTACCATCGAAGCCTGCCTTCCCCAAACTGCCACTTGCACTCAATCTAATCTCCTCCTTCCCTGTCACCAGAAGCTATTGCTTCGGGTATTTTTCATGAGGTGCTATTTGCAGATGCTAATGTATTAGTATTTCCTAATGGCTTGTGTCATTGCCTTGTCTTAGGGAAGTCTTTTCTTTCAAGCTGTTTATAGCGAGCTATAATACAAAGAAACAACTCAAAATTGGAATGGGTGGAAGGAAAGGGGCAATATTTTGGGTATTAAGTAGACATAATACACATAATGTAAAAGTTTACTTTTTAAAGGTTAATTTTAAGGTTATACTGCTGCATCCACAACACTAAATAAATTATATGATGTCTTTTTGTTAACTTCACCAGAAGTTATCTGGTGGGCCTGGTAAATTTCTAATTACTTTGGATTTAGTCAATCATCATTTAGATACTAGAATCTTAGTGATGTGACAGTTTTTAAAAGGGGGAAGGTTGCCTGGGAGGTGATCTTTTTTGTAATACCTACATTTTAGCTGAAGAAGAGAAAAAACTGAACCCAGAGTACTGATGTGATCTGTCAGTCTTCAAAACCAGACTCTTGGCGTTTGGTCTATTTGTACTGAATTATGTACTCACTCTAACTACACTGGCGCTGATGCACTTTCCTTGGCCCTCCAAGTACTTTTTGTATAAATACCCTATTCAATTTTGTTTTGCTCATTGAAAGTTTTTTTTTCTAATTAGATCATGGAGATTCCCTTTGATATTACAAAATTATTTAAAAATTTAAAGATGAATTTATAATCCAAGCCAAGTACGGAGTTCTTGGATTCAATTCATACACTCCAAAATATATTACCATTTATGAAAGATGGGAGTGGCTTCACAATCCTACATAAATTAAGTTTCATTATTTGATCTCTTTTAGATCTGCTTTATAATTGCACCTTTCATGCAGACTTACTGTTTATTGTACATGAAATATTGAAATAGTGAATTGGAAACCAGAATATCCCTTCATATTGCCAAATGTTTCCCAGTGGCTTAGAGGTCCCTTGATCCTTGAAAACCTTTCCTTTAGGTTTTCTGTAAATAAACTGTCCAGAAGGCAAGGGAAGTTATTGGCTTTAAAGAATTTACAAATTTTATGGCCAGAATACTTCCTTTCAAAAATCTGAAATGGACTAAATTAAATAAGGCTTATTTAATTTGAAAACCTAAATTCAATTGCTTTTTTACGTATTTCCACAAAATTGGTATTGAAATGAAGCTGCGGAGGGTTAGCTGCAATTCTGACAAAGGTCAGCATTAAAATGTGCAGGCTAACAATTCTATTAATTCTACTAATTTGGTTGAAATACTATACAGACTATCTTAAATTAGCAAATGTCTCATGAAATAGACCAAAAGGTCATTTCCTAGGTGACAATGTGATATTTTCCTTCCTGTTAGTCATTTATAGTATGCTACACTTCATGAAATCCAAAAAAAATTCGGTAGATTCAATTACAGACAATGAATTATCCATTTTCTATAGTCACCACCAATTGGACAATGAATATATACACACTGTATTCACCATAAGAGAATCTATGATGTCTTATTTTAAAGAATCCAAATTAACTTGTAGAGTGCTCGTTGTTTAGATGCATCTAATATAGCAAAATACTTCTTCACAGTTTATAAAATTATTATCAATAATGCTCCTACTCCTGACAGAATGTCACTAAACATCTCAACTTTATGCTGAATTTTAATCAGTTTGTATAATCCGAAAATAAACAAAAAGAGGATTTATCCAATCTGCTGAAAAGCCACTGAAAGAGAATATTTAGAGCACAAAACTATTCAAAAAAGAATACGATTTCAGTAGAGAACACTGCCAAATGATGTAATGTTCATTTTAAGTTATTAATAATAATAGTATTACTACTCTTAAGTAAAGAATATGAAAAATAACTGATACTGCTTAGATTAAAATATTTAAAAATTTTCATTTGCCAAAGCAAATTTATGTAATTTATCAACATTACTCACAATTTGCAACTGATATAATAATATATTACTTTACATTTCACAGTTTCATTGGAAATTCTCTTTTGGAAGAAGCTAAGAACAGATGTATATCTTCCTTCTTGGTTATAATAGGCGGTGTCAGATTACGGGCTCCTGAGGTTTCAGAAGCCACCAGAAAGAGAAAGGGAGCTACTTGTTGATGGGTACCTACTATGCATTGTCTCTGTTTTGTCATTTGTTTTATTTAATCTACCTTAAGACCCAACAATATTTCTGTGTTTTTGTTTAGAAACTAAGCACAGGAGATAACAGTCTGATTTTAAAAGATCTCTGTAAATTAAATGTCACTTTATTTTATATTAAGGATTAAAATCCAAGCCAATCATGTGTTAAATGTCCAACTATGAGTCTGGAACGATCGGCTTATGACCCCTCAACGTAGATGTAGGTAAGACTTTTTGAAAGAGAGTAAATGCAGTTTAACCTTTGCAGGCTTTTGGAAAACACACTGGTAGAACTTCATGCTCAAAGTTTCAGAGACCATCAAACATTTCAAGTGATGGAACAATGTTTGTTCATAGGTCTGAGATATGCTTCTCACTTTGGACCACCTGTGGACTTCACACATATTCATAAAGGAATAGCATCATGCTTTTATGATTAATAGTAGTTCAAGGGAGCTAATCAGTTAGGTAAGATCACTTCTAAAAGAAAAACACAAGAAGTTTTGCTTGAGAAACTTCTGAGATTTTGACCTTAGAGAAGAGACTGGAAGAAACATTAGACCCATAATAATAATAAAATGTTAAATTGATATTTGAATACTTAAGAATTCCCTAAATGAATGTATATGAATTCCTTAAAATATATCACAACTGGGTAAAGGATGTTTTGGGGGGTTTCATTTACAACAACTGTATTTCCAGGTATTATCTGATCAAGTTTTGGAAAACCTACCAAACTGAAATAAAACTTATTATTAGGGAGTTACATAAATAGTTGGCATATGAAAGAAATTTCTCAAAAAACAATTAGCAGGAGATTGATAATGAAGGAAGAGAATTTAAATGACCGACAGTTTCTCTTCTGAAGAGCTATTTCTCAGAAGTGATGCATCTTAGTTAAGAACACAGCCAAAATTTATAAAATCAGAAGCCTCCAGATAAGGATAAAAATTGATTCTATATCAACAATTCAAAAACAGAGTCACTCTATACACTATCTATAAAAATATTAAGCTTCTTGTCAACAAAGATACTAACAAGTATAACAACGTCTAGTTGAACAGATTATATTCTCTTGAGGAGAAAATACTAAAAATAGTCACAATTTTGGAGCACTTTCTTGAATGATATCAAAAAAGGGAAAATAAAAATAAGACGTCAATTTACCTTGGCTTGGAGATTCTGAATATGTTCTGACACAACAAAAAATAGACATGTACGGGAAGAAGTGGTCCTTGGATTGACAGAAAATCTGTCACCCACAGAATGAATCAGTTTCAGCAGGCAGGTGACTTTAAGAGGACAGATGAAAAGCCATCTTAAAACAGTGGTGGATAGAGGTTTGCACTGAACATTACACCCTGATTTGTGTAAAAACAGTTGTTTTATTTTTGTCTTTCTAAAGAAATTTGCCATTGGCAACACCTTTACGTGGATATTTCGAGAGTCTACCAGCCTGTCTGAATTACTTATGGGGTGTAAAATATTTTGTCTTATTCCACATGGCATTATGACTCACAAATAATATTCGCCATACCCAGCTAATATGAGATATGACTGGAATGTTTCCAATTTTAAAAATATTATACAGTGGCAAAGAACAAGTTTAACTTCACCATTCAAGTCTAACAAATGGAAGGGTTATTTTCCACGGTGTCTTCAAATTAAGAACTTGAAAAGTTCATAAAGGCTATGTATAATAAAAATTAGTTCCTTTACTAGTAAGGCCACACCTTAACAGAAAATTTTAGGTTTCTTTTTCAATTATTATTTTAAAATTTGAGGATCCTAGCAGGTGATCTCTTAAATTGGGGATCAAAATTATAGGCAGTATAGGCCCAAATCACTAACTTGAATAATACTGAAATCCATTCATTCATTCTTTCATTCAACGGTATTTACTGAATGCCTACCATATGTCAGGTGTGGTGACAGGTATTTAGTTAGGTATGAGACAAGAGGTTGAGAAAGTAAACAAAATACAGATGTGGTTCCATCCCTCCTGGAGCAAATAATCTAGCGGGAAAAAACCATTTCCAGTACAGCATGATAATACGACAGTGAGAGAATTACAGATGACACGGTAATATCCAGGGGACAACTTAGGCCAGATTTGGTGTGGGATGGAGGTGGCAGCAAAGCCTTCCCAGAGTAAAGTACATCTAAACTATACTTGAGGGATTTAACCAACAGAAGGCTGGGGATGCTGTGGGCAGACGTCTTTCCATTCGCTTCCTCTAGGAAGAGGACATTCGCTTCCTCTGCGAAGAGGAGCAACTGAAGCAGATTCAGAAGCGTGGTTAAGAGATGAAATGCAGCCAAGCACGCGAAGACTTTTAGGCTACACTGAGGAATCTGCACTTTATTCTGAGGCTGATAGGGAACAGTTGAAGAGCTTTTTAAAAAAGGAGCAAGAGAATCACATTTACATTTTAGAAAAAAAAAAATCACACTGGTTACAATTTGGGAAATAGGTTTTTACAGAGTAAGGCCAGAAACCAGAAGCCTGGTTGGAAGGCTTCCGCAAAAACCCAGGTGAAAGAGGGTGGTAGATCTTGGAAGTGGCAGAGGGGGGTGGTGAGAAGGGAAAAGGATTTTTAAGTCACTGAATCCTTTCTTCAGTTATTGAAATAACCAGTACTTGCTAGATGAGTTAGTGTGAGTGTGTGGAGCTGGTGAAACTGAGGTTGTCAGGAAGGTCACAGGCAGGGGAAGGGTGGCCTGGAGGACAACGGGACACAGCAGCTAGAAGGATGAAGGGAGACAGAGTATGATGCCGTGCGCCCCGAATAAATGGAATGGTCTATGACAGAGGCAATGTCTTAGGAGCATGACGGTGTGGTGCTCACTCACGCGCCATCACTATTTTTCATAGTATGTGATGCTTCCTACATGCATCACAACATTTGTCAAGCGAATGATTTAACTCAGTAGCTCTGCTACATTATACGACAAGGACATAAGGCTGGGTTCTGGGATGACAAATCTATCTTGTGTTCCATATATATGGCCTATCCTCACAAAGCTCATAGAAAAGGAAAAGGAGAAAGACATACATAATTATCTATCATGCCTGGTAACGAAAGAACTTAATACAACTTCAGCTCAGTAAGGCTCCAGATAGAATGTTAGGGGAAAGTAAAGAAAAAAGTGATTATTTCTATAAGACTAGGGAACATGAAGGCCAAGAAAGCAAAGACTGAGAAGAGACCACTGGAAATTTCAGGTCACTTGGAAAGAACAGTTTCATGTGTGGCAAATCCAGTTTGATACAGGGCGACATTTGTGATTTTAGTTATTTTCATGATTTCCAGAAATACTATGAATTACCACATCTTTGAAACTCTTAAACGCAGCCTAAAAATCAGTAAGAGGAGAACTCATAGCTTTCCAAAAAAAAAAAAAAAAAAAGACCTCATTATAGAAATAAGCTGTCTTACTTTTCTTAGCCACAGAAGACATTAACAAATTTGTGCATACTTATAAATACTCCACACATAAGTGCATTTTAAGAAGACTTTTAAAAAGCACCGACTGTAACCTTACCTCACGTGCAAATGATAAACACACTCTGCAATGTGTATGCTTTCCTTCTATAAAGCTCTCTTATGAAAATGTAATCAAATTGCTCTATTGCTTAGCAACCACCAGTAAAGAGCTAATAAGTCATGAGTCATGATTCTATGAGAACAATCTGCAGGTCAGTGGCATGATTTCAAGGCGGTATGGATTCCTGCTGTGATGCTTTCAAACCAAGACTGACACAAAGCATTAGAAAAGATGAGAGTTAAAATGCAAATGTTCTCATAATCAATCAAATTGACCTATACATAGCGTGATCTGGTACACTCTGCTACATCAGTCTGACAGGAACATCTATAAATCAACACCAGAGTAAATATAACACGAGGACATGGATTCCTAAGGAATTTTTGTTTTACCAATTTAGTTAAGCCAAAGAAGAAGGCACCTTTAAATTAGTATGAAGGTAACGATTCCAACATTCACCTAAAAACAGGAAATCCTCTAAGGAAGGGGAGCAGTGGGTACTGATACACTTTTGGAAAATATTACCTGTAACCATTGTGACTGGTCATTGTGGCCGGAGGTCCAGGCATTCACTTTGCCCTGCTTGTCCAGCCGAGCTTTCCTCGGTTCCCAAGTGAACATGTCCATATTGAGAGTTCTGAAGATGCTGGAGGCAGTGATCTGATAGTCTTGTATATGTCCTGATTTCATCCCCAGAGGCTCAGAACAGCCTAGAAGAAAACAAGAAGGGCTCTATGAGAAAAATAATTTATCACCGTGGAAGGTTTCTGCATTCATTTTGGACAGGGAAGAGAAGATTAAGCATAATGCTATTCATTCCCCAAAAGAGAGAGCATCTAGATTCAAAAAAAAGGCTATAATCAGAAATAAATCTGGAACAAAATCGAAAAACAAGATAGCCAATTCAAGCTATTTTGTCTGAATATATTTTGGAAAAATTGAAAACAAGACGGACCATTCAAACTACTTTTCTGTGATAGATGATTTTGCAAAATGACAACAATGCTGAAATGCTCTCTCCTGTCTCATTACTGATAGCCTCATGACTGTTTCCTGGTTTTCAGTGGTTTCATTGTGTCTTTAAAACTGGAACATTTTTCTCGCAAAGTATATTTGGTTGTCTTTTATTTGTTTCTATATATAATACTGCAAATGAAAATTCCCTCAATACAAAGTTATTTTCACAAAATGCTCCAATGGTATATTCTTAACTGGACAGCATTTTTTTTTCTAAGAAATCTGTTCATCATTATCTTTGATTCTTACAGTACCACCACAGCTTCTTCTGGAAGGTAGGAAGCTCATATTTATTCCATGTATATCATGTGCCCAGCATTGTACAAGTGTAGAATTTAAACTAGTAGATGAGATTTTAAGAAAGCTAATTCTAGCAAAAACCATTAGTGGACAAGCCTTTTTATAAATTTTTATATTTCAATCATTCTCAATAACCTCTAGTATTGGATATTTTTTGAGGATTCTCAAATCCAGGTTTGACATGGTACAAAATTTAGGTTTGTCCTTGTCCTTGAAAAATCTCATGTGTGAGTGTGTATATACACACAGTATTTCCCAATGTTGAATTGCAACTGTGACAAAATTATATTCACAAAGCTTGTAACAGGCAGCATGATTCTACTATCATATTAACCAGTGATTGAGCCTTCTATATGTAAAATTTTACATTTTGGCCAAGGAACACACAGGGTAAGTTTGTGCATCAAGAAAGTTAGGATAAAAGAGGAGACTTCTCTAATCAATGTCACCTCACACTCTCTTGGTCCCCTACTCACTAGCTGTGTGACCTTGTACCCATTATTTAACCATTCAGTGCCTCAGTCTTCTCATCTGTAAAATGGAAATAATAATAAAAATTGTCTCAAAGAAGTGTTCTAAGAAGTAAGTTAATAAAGTATTTAGAAACAGTGCTGGTATATAGCTAGCATTCAGTAAATGTTAGCTATCTTTATTATTTCCATAAAGCTCATTGCAACAGATGACAACATTAAGTCCCCAGATCAGCGTATCAGTGAGTACTAAAGAATATCCTCTAACTGGTTGTAGTTTCTAAAACTAGACCATCTTAAGTCTAGGCTCTAAGAGAGGTGGTTTAGACTCTTCACTGATACAATGAATTCTTAACTATAATTACTTGCTTTCTTTCCTAATCAGTCTAGATCCAGGGTTCCTTCTTGAGGCTCCTCGACATTTGTCTTCACCCCTACCTTCTAACAAACTCCTATGCAAACATGACAAAAATGGACCCAGAGGGTTAGCCAATTGGATGTCTTAACTCAAGTCTTTTTGGGTTGTAGGATCATAGGAGACCTGTATTCTGAGTCCAATGATGAAAACAGTTCTAAATCCTAAATATAAATTCTGGAAAAGAAATATTTCATGACAAATCTCAAAGATTCTAGAAAGTTCTAACATCTTAACAACATGCTATTTATCTTCAAGCAGTTCTAAGATAACATGATTTGTCTGTATTATGGATTTCTGACCAGTTCTTCTATTCCCACCAGCAATCCTCCACCTCCACCCGACTTGCTACCAAAGTCTCTGTAAAATTGCTTGGCTTGCAGAAGAGACACAAGGGAAAAGGAAAGGTAACTGTTTTTCTCTTTTTGTGATAGAGCATAGTATCTGAAGTACTGGATAGAAGAGGGATACCTTTACTTTGACCATTTCTGCTTTGCTCTAGATTCATTTCATTGCCCACTCTGTTGTCTAGTACTTAGCCCAGAAAAAGTGCTGTATTCTTTGTTTAAAGAAAGAATGAATGATTATTCCTCTACTAATTGTAGTCATGATTCATTTCATTCTAAACATCTTAAATCATATCTCTTTCAGAGAATTTAGGGGTTTTTCTTTTTAAGTGTCTGAGACAAGCTTTACTGCTGATCTTCTAGGCAGGCTGAGAGATCTTGTAACAGTTTATTGAACACAATAAGGCAGCCTTGGGCTTCACAGTGCTGCACTGGATTGTGGGAAATAGTTTGTTGCATTATATTACTGTTTATTTCCAAGTGTTATAGTCAACTTCCTCGCCAATTTGCCTCACATCACGAATTTCCCTTCTTATCTGTATGACTTCGTATGTCTAAATTGACTCTTTTACCAGCATGGACAGCACCTGAACAAAATGAAGCATTACCAGCAAAAGTGATTATTTCTATAGTGAGGTACCCTAGCTTTTAAAAGCCTTCATCAAGAGATATTATTCTCTGCATGCACATTCAAAATCAGTTGGTGGGGTTGGGAGGTGGGGTATGGCTTCTTTTTAAAAACATAAAAATCCGTAAAGTGTCAGTTGTAACCTGTTGTCAAACTTGAAAATAAAATATATTCCTATCTTGGGGGTGTAACTGTGTCATGTCTGAGAGACTGGCCCTCATGAATCAAAAGACTGAAAAACTGGGGAAGGTAATATTAAGCAACTAAAATCCACGGGACTTGCAGCAAACCTCAACATATTGTGGCTTCCTCTTGACTGCTTTATGATGAATGACTGAGGGATGACGCTGGCCTGTGATGATATGGTGACACACAATATAAACACTCTAGAGCAATAATTCTGCTGAGATTTACTGGTAGTCAGTAAGTCTGAATTACCAAAATAAGGAAAACATCCCTATTAGGATAATTAATGGTACTAAAACTGTATGTTTGATTGCTTCCTAAAAGACACCCTTTTATAATATGAAAATGTGATTCTTAAAATAGATTCACTCATCTGCCCAAATGTTTTTCATTCCACTGAATGTAATGCGTTCATTTAAGGTTTGGTTGTTTTTTGCTAGTAACTTCTATTTCCTTAAAAATCACTCCCTTTCTTGACATCACAAATAAACCTAAGAAGGGAATAGATTTGAAGTATGCATTTTAACCCACGTGCAACCTTTTGAAATGAATATAAAGCTCTCTGTTCTCTCTTTGCAGGGATGTTTTCTCCTATTTTTAACTAAATGGTATTATTGTAAATGTGATAAAAGTCTCTCAGACTTGGAGGTGATGCTAAAAAGTAGGGCACACGTGAATTTTTAGTTTTCTTAAAAACACAGTCGTCTGAACAGAATTTCAGGCAACAGGGGCAAAGATAAATGTTGATGTTAGAACTATAAGAACTACCACCAAAAATATAACACAGTGAAACACCTAGACAAGACTGTCTGCTTAGCTGAGAACCTAGCTACACTGAAAGTGAACCACTGTGAGATCTGCACATAAGGTCTGCACCTTTGTGTCTAGTCCTGATGCTCCCGGAGGACAAGGATTATTTAACTTTGAGTCCTTGGATAGATTATCTTTGTGTTCCATAACCACTGTTTGTACAATAAGCAGGTTACTAGATAAGAATGATCTAAGAATGAATTTAGAGTAGCAATCTGAGATCTACCATCTCCTTGGAAGGAATGTTAAGTTTGCATGTTTCATACAACCCCCCAAAAAGGACAAAACCAAATTCTTATGGTAGCTGGACAAAGATAAAGCTTACTTTTCTATACTGTAACCCTAAACATAACTGCAACTTGTGAGGTCAGGCAGACTCCAGTTTTTACTGAAATCTTGTCACAAACCATAAATCATAGTTACTATTAAAATCAAGAAACACATTTAAATTTGACAAAAGTTTCCAGAGTGAACATTTGTTGCACTTTCTTCAACCATTCAAAGAAATACACTGCCCTTCTGCATTAATTCTATCCTGTAGTGTGTTCTAGAACTTATTTATCCTGTACACACACACTCTCTTTCTTGCCTTCTCACTGAACCAAGCCCGGATATTCTGAAGCAGTAATGATTATCTATGGTGTCGAAAAATTGCAAGTTAAAAGCAGACTACCAACAAATACGCTTTTTTCCCCCCCTTTAAAGAGGGTACAGGAATAGATAAAATGAGACTCACCTGACAGCTCACATCCAAGAAGTTCCATTCTCAAAGTGCAGTGTCTTCGACAAACTTGGGGATAGAGTCTTACATACTGAGCTTTGATGGGGGGTGTGAAAGAGTTAGCGTAGGGTGTATTGTTATCAACATTTCCACGGAACACCTGTGTAAAAAGATAATACAGAATTTAAAAATGTTAATTGCCAGGGGTGGGTATACCTCAGTGGTAGAGCACATCCTTAGCATGCATGAGATCCTGGGTTCAATCCCCAGTACCTCCACTAAAATAATAATAATAATAATAATAATAATAATAATAATAATAATAATAATAATAATAATAATAATAAAATTTAAAAAATTAATTGCAATAGATTTTTTAAAGAAACCTATTTTCATACAGTGACTCTATATACTACTCAACATAATCTTTCAAAAACTGGATTAAATAATTTAGGGGCCTGGAGCATTTCAGATGCACCTTGCCATCAGCAGTGAACGTAAAACCTAGAGATAAAATCCTGATTAAAGCTATAATATCACTGTGACCTATGGCTCAATCTCCACCCTACTACAATGGTCTTGTCAATTTAAGGCCAGTCCTTCAGAGCCAGGGAATGCTTCTTTTTTTTTTTTTTTTTTTTTTTTTGAGAAATGGGCACCTTAAATCTTTCAACTTAATTTGGGGTCTGGGTCTGCCTGATCATTTTGCTACTTGGTAATTATAGTTTTTGTTTGTTTTTGTTAGAACTAGTCTTCACTACTGCTTCCTGATCACTGGGTTTCTCTCACCCTGTGATCAGATTTATGACATTTTAGGGTCTGATTCCCCAAGATTCGTACCTTATCAGTCAGTTTCAGGTCACTAGATAAGAGACTCGTAATTCTTTATATATATATCTCCAGTGAAAAGCTAATTTCCCTCTAAAACTCAAGTGCTAAAATGTGTTATTTTTAATTCTTTTAAATCTCATTTTCATTTTACCCTCTATATAAACTGGTAATCAGAAAACCTACATAGGTTTAATTTAAGAAGGTAATTTTTAAAATCTTTCATAAAATCTTTTATTAGTCTAGTCTAATGACTAGTTTTAAATGGAATAAGCTATAGTCCTGGTATTTTTAAAAATTAATAATGTTGAGTAAAATTAATTTAAAAATTGAGAATACCTTATGAAAGACAAAGGAGATATTGAATATTATATCCATTTCTTCTAAATATTTTCTTCTGTTAAATAACAAAATTTTCTTCCAATATGAAGTATATTAAGATATAAATCTTTTCCATAAAGGTATTTTTCTTTAAAAATCATATTTTTTCTTTAAAAATAGTAGTACTGATCTGCAGTTATTTGATCAAGGAGAGTGATGATCTGCCAAAGCAGTAAAATGAAATTAAAAGCTGACTACTGTTGAAACAAAACTTAATTGTCATACACAGGACCATGCTAACCTTGCGATAAAGTATTTAAAGGACCACTGATGAAAATCTGAGAAAGTCTTAAATGGTAGATACTGTACATTTATAATTTGGGATAACTCCTTATCCTCTTCACACTACTAGTCCAATTAAAAAATTCATAAATTTATTTTCAACAACTTAAAGCTTCTGCTGAAGACTCAGTAGCCATTTAGTAATCAACGACTATTAATTAATCAATGACTATTACTTCATTATTTTCAAATGAAGTATATCTTGTCAGCCTTACCACGTCTTCATTGGTGCCTTTCACTTTGTACATTGCCCAAGTCTTTCCATCATTACTATAGGCAATTTTGTAGGATTTTATATATTCTGGGCTTCCAATCCTCTTGGCTCCTTGGGTAATAACACCAGTAACTCTCATTTTTCTTTGTAAATTTATCTGAGGAGACAAGGCATAATCAACTATAATCTCATTGCTTTCAGGATAACAATGTTGATGATATTAAATTTGAAAGTGGAACATTTTTATTTATTAGCATAGATTTAAAATAATACAAAATAAGCATATATCCAGCTTAGCTTCAAAATGTCTTTCTCTAATGGTATACTTTTTTTTTTTTTTTAAAGTTAAGCAGCATTTGTGAACAAGCTTTGAAAAGGGCAATGTGTTCCAAAAAATATAAGGATTAAAAAAGCATTTGGTTGATTGTGATATGGAAGTGTGACTTACCAAAGTGAAAAATGAGAATATTATCTTATTAAAATAACCTCAATAACCTTACTATGAAACTCTAATGTTAACATAACTGTTATTGTATCTCAAACTGGCTTTAGATGCCAAGAAATTTCCATTGAAATAAAACATGCAAATCTCTTTAAGATCTTTGAGCACTAGAGTAAGAAAAAGTAAAGACAACAATGATGGCAAAATACAAAACAAAGTATCTTCAGTTTCTGAATCTTTATACTGTAGTCTCTGCTATGGATTGTGTGAGTACACACTGTCATGTAGGATTCCTCACCAGACACTTCTCATTCACTATATGGAGACGTTCTAACTGGTATTTTTGTCTCCATATTTTCTCCCCACTCCAAATTACCTTTCAATAGTTTGCTGCATCATAACTGTCATCTAATAAAATTTTCAACATTTTTCTCATATTTAAATAGAAATCCCCCTTTGACACAACATATAATAATTGATTAAATGCAGCAATGGGAGAAAACATATTTTCTTTATATATGGCAAACATTAAAAATTGTTCCATTGATTTTAAAATGCCTTTTTGATGTCTATAAAATCTTAAGCTCAGTAGAAAGGTACTGTTTCAATGTTCTTGACAAACTGCTATAAAGCTCTCCACTTAACATTGGAAATGATAGAGGATGTGCATGAGGAAACCAGCTCTTCTAGAATCATTGTTTTTCATATGTACATTCATGTCACATATCTAAAAAGTCAAAGATCGGAACTAAGAAAGCAATCCTTAAGGTGCTCCCACCCCAGACAAACACTGTGACTTATTAAGAGGCCTATGATGTTAATTTCCCTGAATGTATAAATTTCAAATGGGTTGAGGGCAATCCTGAAACCTGCATGTAGTCAGTGCTCTTTTCGGCTTCTGAAAGTCTGCCGACACCGCAAGGTGCACCTTCCTCTTTGTCATAAGTTTCCCAAAGTCTCATCTTCCCTCTCCAAGGCTCCTCCCCAGCTAGTGCTCACCAAGTGATGCTCTGTCTTCCTTGTTTATAAGGAAAACCTGGGATTTGGATGAGTTAAAGAACTGGGGTGAACAGTCCCCAGCCTCTGACTGATGAGCACACCCATGTAGGTTGTAGTGAAAACCCACAAACAACACTGTTGTTTTTAAATTTGGGGTCAGTGGTCCAGTACCAAGACAGCTGACTCATATATCCAATTCTGCTGCTCTCATTTAAATACTTAGATGTCAAAATCACCGGCAGGGATACGTTTTATGTTCCATTCTTGTTTGGAGGCTCAAGTAAAAGAATATCCTTCTATGAAAGTAAATTTTACTTATTTCTCTTTTATTTAGTTCTCTAAAGAATGGGTTTGGAATTTTAACTGTGGGATGTGGCATCAGTAACCTCCGAAAGAGACTTTATTTCACTATGTTAAGTAAATTAGCACACTGCCAGGAAAGAGCAATATTCTCCCACTGTCCTGCGTATGGCATTCTTTTTCTTTTTTCAAACTGAGACTCTTCATAGTCTAAACCTTACAAATATATATGTGTGGGTATTCATATATAGATACACATACGTATATAACATAATCAGTGGGCACTATGAATCATGTTTCCTCCCATTTTGGAAGCCAAATTCCATATTTGATACTGCTAAACATTCCTTTTTCAATTATCTTTTATCTTGTTTCAATTATCTTGTTTATACTTCTCGTAGATGGCTAAATTATCTCTCCTCCAGTTTTGGCTGATGAGCTGTAGACTAATTTTCTAAAGCTTAAACTGTATCACAATCAAAAAATAAAAATCTGAGTATGTTTCTCTCTAAATCATCAGAAATGATGTTTTAAAAGATTTCTATTTGCTCTAATATTTACAAGCTCTGAACATACAACTCAGGGAGCTGTCACTCCAGAGAGTAAAGCAGCACCCAACTTGGGCTGCATCTACTTTTAGTAAGTATTTGTAATCAAATATCAGTGCTGTTTTCATCCAATGAAAAATAAAAACCACAAAGTGATTCATAGAATACTGGTTCTGGGATTATTCACAATTACTGGGCTTTAGACTTTTTGAGTTCTCCTGCATCTGGCGCTATTAAGCTTAGAATAATAAGGAATTCATATGTAAAAGGGCTACGATTTCAACATCATGGTCATACTCAAATTTAATACCAGGAATCTGTATTACTGTGAGAAAAAAACTAAGCCTTGGAAGAAAGCCATCACATGATTTTTGAAACATCTCTACCATTAAACATGCTGCAAGTTATCCCCCCTCATCCCACCCCAACATTATTTTATGATCTCATCATAAAATAACATTGGCTACAATGTGATTTGCCTTTTATTCTGTTCATTCTGCTTGCATGAATCACCCCAGACATTGTTAAAGGTCTACTAAAGAGGACTGCAGGAGAAATTCCAAATTATTCCCTGTGACTTTGATGGATGTTTGGATATGCAATAAAATATTTTCATTTATTTCTCTGGTTTAAGAGAAATTATTGTTCCACTGGGGGTAGGTATAGTGTATGGCCTTAAAAAACAAGTGTGTTCTAAGGTGTTCTATGTGAACCGTTTCCCTTGCATTAGCATAAATATTAAGAAATGTAACCTGGATGCCTAGAACCCAGGTGAAGACCAGGCAGAAGGCAGAAAAGGATTGAGGCTTTCAACCCTGGCTTTTGTCACTTCCCACCAATATAAGCTTGGACAATTTTGTCTAAGCTTTCTGAAATTTAATTTCCTCCCTAATAAAAAGAATTTTAAAATAACTATTACATCATGTAAAAATTATATGACATAATGAATGTAGAAATTTAATAGCACCTGCCACCTAGAAACTTCTTAGAACATTTGCTTTTTGGGTTTTTAGTTTCTGTTGTTCTTTTTTTAGCTGAAAAGAAGCATTCTTTTTCTGTTTTCTACCCTTATTTTTAAGAGCTGATGATCATAATTACCACATGAAAAAAGCTTTGAAAATAACTTCCAAAGCTATGCATTAATAAGACATTTAGGGCTATTATATTTAAGAGAGAGAGAGAGTGTGTGTGTGTGTGTGCATGCATGCGTGTGTGTGTAAATCTTATCATTAGATTCAACGTGAGGGGAAAGAGAAAATTAATGGGCTTCTGACAAGATAGCAAACTAGTGTGGCCTACTGGCTCTCGCCCCTGAATCTAGCACTGGAGATATTCCAGGACAGAAGGTTGCTGAGTTTGTACTGAGACTGGTACTCTAACTCAACTCCATCACAAAAGAACCATGGGAAACCCTTAGCAGAACAGGGGTTTTTGAGACCCAGTGCATGTTTGTATGTCTGGATGTGTGGAGG
Organism: Camelus dromedarius; assembly: GCF_036321535.1. NCBI lineage: Eukaryota > Metazoa > Chordata > Mammalia > Artiodactyla > Camelidae > Camelus > Camelus dromedarius. The sequence continues at coordinate 56,167,191 of NC_087438.1, forward strand.
GGAACTCCAAGGGCCAATGATGATGAAAACAAGCTTGCGAAGAGCTTTCTAGATGTGCCATTTCTCATTCTCATTTTGCTTGCCTTGTTCTTTCCTGATTTACCCAGTTCTAGCCCACAGTCAGTGGATGGCAGTGGTGAAATGAGGGCCAGGCTGGAATGGGGGGCCTGTAGTGACTAACAGATCTGAGCCTTTCACCCTCTGCATTCTACATTCCCAGCCTGTGAACTAAGGAGGTAAAACAGAGAGATGGAGGTCTTGGTGAAAGCGGTGTCTAGGGCAGACAAGGTCTTCCACTGGGAGAAGAGAGATTATGGCTGAGTACGGCTCCATCCACCTGAAGTCACTGAAGCTAGGGCATCAGCTTCACCTTTCCCTCCAGATACATCTCTAGCCAAAATATTAATAACAAACTACCTGAGGAATGCTAGTGTCAAAATTATGAGGAAGAAGAAGGAAAAAGAAGTAATATTAGAAAAAACTAATGTAATAGAACTGGCAGGCTAAGACTTCAAAAAAATTAAATACCCCTAAAAAGATAAAGGAGTTTTTGAAACATAAAACAGAAACAAGCATATAAATAAGAACTCATTAGAAATAATGAGAATGAAAAATATAATTAAAGTTAAATGAAGTTTAAAATTAAGCAAAATAAAGTTCCCAATGAAGAGACTTAAAGCAAAGAGGCTCAGCTGAAGCATAAACTAGTAAGCAGAAAGACAGATTATGAAAAACTTTCCAAAAGGCAATGGGATGGGATAATGATATTGCCCACATTGGCAGATGATATAACAAGTGACTTCGAAAACTCAAAAGTAACAAATAGTAAAAGCTAACTTAAAAATCCTGCAAGTTTGTTTAATATAAGATCAACATATACTTAATCTATACCAGCAATTATCAAGGGAAAATACAAGTAATTAAAATAGTATGATACTGGCACATATAGAGGCAGACCAAACAATAAAACAGAATAGAAAATCAATAAATAGACCCCTCTATGTAAAGGGATTTTGTATATGAATTAAGTGGCATTCAAATCTGTGGAGAAGAGATAGAATATTCAATAACTGGATTGGGACAATTCGGTAGACATCTTAAATAAATTTAGATCAATGTCTGTCTTCTTATCCAAGAGTAAATTCAAGGTAAATTACACACTTAAATGAAAAAAAGGAAAGAAGGAAAGAAAGAAACCACAAAGGACCAGAGGAAACAGAGAGTTAAAAATAATCTCAGAGACAAAAATTACATTCCAATCATGGCACTAGTTTTCAAAACATTATTATATTAAACTAAATTTTTCCTTAAAATAAAAAGCAAAATAAAGTCAAAAGACAAATGATTAACTGGGATTAATATTTTCTAAATCATATCATAGCACAGAATCATTAATCAAAGAAATACGATCTCACATATTAATAGTTGAAACACAAACAACCCAAGAGAAAAAAATGGGCAAAGGATTTCATTAGTTGACATCTTAGGAAATACCTATGATTCTTAAACTTATATAAAGATACTCAATCTTACTTATAATATGAATTAAACTAAATCTACCCCAAGGTACTATAATTCACCTTTCACATCAGCAAAAAGCAAAAGGAAATTATCACATGGTATTAGCCAAAATGCAGAGAAATAGGCAAGCATGTACATTCATTGTGGGCGTATAAATGACACAGTATTTTGTGAAGGTCAATTTAGTGACTTGAAACAAAAAAATGACAAAAGCACATTTTCTTAAACTCAGTAATTTCATTCTAGAAATGTAGCCTACAAGTATAATCACACATAGGCAAATTGATGCAGGTACAAGGGTGTTCCCTGCAGAGCTAGGTATAATAGAACACAATTTCGAACAATTTAAAATGTCTATCAATAGGGGTCTAAGCCATTTCATTATGGAGAAGTCCAGAAAATGGACACAATTCATTTGTAAAACAAAAGAACAAGAATGAAGGAGAGAGGGAGGAGGAGAGGGAGAGAGCAGCAAAAGAGACATCCTCAGATATGATTTAAGAAATTACTGCTTGTCAAGTTTTGGTGTGGTATCAAAGAAGATTTACAATTCTCAGGAAATTATGTGGAAAGAGTACAAAGACTTCAGCAATAGGACAGTGTGTACCGTAGGCTCCTGTTTATATTACTGTCAAGGGAAAATAATACATATACATATTTTCTTGTACATAATTATAGTGTCTGAAAGCAAAAATGAGAAGCTAGTTACCAATGGTTTCAAAAGGAGATAAATAGACATCTGGAAGGCAGAGGAGGAGGAGGAAGAATTTTTACTATACTCGTGTATCGGTTGAAGCTTGCAATATGTAGATGTCTTAGTTATTCAAAATACAAAAAAGTAAAAAATGATTGATAATCAGACGTTATTTATAATTGCACATTCATTATAAAATATCTAGAAATTAACTTCATAAACAATTAATATGATCTTACGGAGAATATTTTTTAACTAAAAGACATTACAGAAGATCAGTATAAATTTGAATGGATGAGACAATATAATATCTTTATTCCTTCCATTTTGTTTGTGAATTCTGTGCAGTTTTCATCAAAATCCAGAGGAAAACTATTCTGTGTAATTATAAATTTATTCTAAAAATCAGTACTTGTTTAGTTTAAATTATACACTGAAAAATAAACTTTCATTAATAAATAGTTAAATGAATCTTGGAAAAGATGTTAACAATGGGGGAAATCTGCCATACATTAAGACATTACAAGATGATTTTAATGAAAAATAATGTGGTACCAGCTGAGAGACAGATAAATATCCATGTGGAATTGGATCCCAAATATATATTCACACCTGAGGCAGCATTACAAGTCAGGGGGGGAGAGGACAGATTATTTAGAAAACGATGTTGGGGAAATTGATTCTCTGTCCAGAGAAAAATGAAGTTGGACTGGAATATAATGAAGACCAAATATGAAAAGTAACACTATTCATCTAATGGAAGGAAATGTAGAAACATATTTTTGTGACCTCAGAGTTGAAGAAGCTGTTCTTTTTAGAAGACCAGAAAGGCACAAAAATGTGAAGGAAAAATGGAACTGGCTCCAAAAAGAAATTAAAGGTTTCTATTCAACCAAGTACAACACAGGTAAGGTTAATGGGAAGGTGACATCCTGGGAGAAGATATTTGTAATGTCAAAAACTGACAGATTTATTTAGTAGACTAGTTCTCAAACTTAGGTCTCAAGACTCCATCCCTCTTAATTTTTGAGGGCCTCAAAGAGCAAATATACTCACAACTGGCATTGTGGGATATATGTATATATCAACAATTATTTTATTAGAAATTAAAACCAAGTTTTAGAAATATTTACTACTTTTTAAAATTAATAACTTTCTTAACCGTAATTGAATAATTTATTAAAATAACAGTAATAAGCCAATTATATTTTTATAAATTTTATTAAAAATTATATAACATTTTATTTTAAAACTCCATATTTTCATAAAAAATAAATTGCCCAAAGCCAAAAACTTACTGAGGAGAGGTAATTTTACATTTTTGTAAATCTCTTTAATATCTGACTTAAGAGAAGATAATGAGACTCTCATGTTTGCTTCTACATTAAATCTATTGCAAAATGTTTTTTGGCTGAATTATGTGAAGAAATTCTAGCTTCATACAGATGTGTAGTTGGAAAAAGAAGGGTATTTTAATAACCTTTCATGTAAACGTGTATATTCTTCCTTGCTATGACATCAAAACTTGACTCAATCATTTCTTAAATTTTAGTTGCAGTGTGGAATCTGAAATCTACCAGTGAAATTCTCCCATTTGTTTAGTGAAAATCCATTGGTTTATCTTGTACTTTGAATGAATCTTCTATCCTTGCATGGTTTTATAATATCATGCACTGGTCATTTGGAAAATATAGGCTCACCGAGCTATGCAGATTCTCTAAAAGATTACACATTTAATTGTATACTATCAGAAAGTCACATTCATTAATATCACCACCAATTTCATTAAACATCTTCAAGTATCAGAAGCTCTCAAGTTTATGCTGGCAGTTAGAGTTTTCCCAAAATTCTAATTTTCTCTTGAAATTTCAAATTTTATCTAGCAACAAATACTGTCAGCTATTTCCCTTAGTGTGGCAGGACTACTTTGTTCATTTTCAAGAAAATATCAGCCAAATACCGAGGTATGAATAGTCACGGTTTGTCAATTGTTCTTTGAAGTAAACATGATGTTCAAAAAAAGGAGGGGGTTGCTCAGCTTGCAAATCACACAATCTCCCAAGTGCTCTTCCTCAAGATCATCATTCTACTTCAGAACTCAGCAGAAGTGCTCTATGTGTGAGTCCCATGTCATCATGCAGAATATTAAAGACATAGCCAGCACTGGCATTTAGTAAAATTAATGATCATTACTGTTTCATCAAGGACATTCTTAAATGAGCTGGATTTTTCTTTTTTCTTTTTTTCCCTCTAACATGTGCATGATGAAGGTGAATACAAAGACTACTAGTACAGTTTGATGCTACTTGTCTTAATTTGCGGTAAGATTCCAGCAGTTTTACTCACTGTTGTTTTGTGGCATCAGTGCAAATGTTAACATAATGAAAATGGCAAAGTCTTATAATTATTATGGAAATAGTGTTGACCTGTGAACCTCCTGAATATGCTTCTGGGGCCCCCTACCTCCAAAAGAGATGTGTGAACTGCAAGTTCAATTGAGAACTACTGATCTGAAATATACGAGGGGCTATTGCAAACTCACATACACACACACACACACGCCCCCAAAGAGAGGAAGAAACCAATAGAAAATGGAGCAAAGCATATTAAGAGGCAATTCAAAGAAAAGAAAATGACAACAGTTAAACTTTCACTGTTAATTAAATAAATGCGAATTGAATAAAAAAATAGCAATTTATAGCCAACAGAATGACAAAACAAAAAATGTATGACAGTATCAAATATTGGTGAAGTATTCCTCAGCTGATGGTGGAAGTATACACTGGCATAGTTATTTCAATCTGTTACTTATTAGTAAAATCAATCAGCCTATTCCTGGGTATTTTCCCCTGAAAAATTTCTGCGTTAAGTCCTCAAGGAGAAATGCACACACATATTTACTGCAGAATTTTTTATGTCAGCAAAGAAGAGCAGCTTAAGTGAATATCCCCTGAGGAATAAAGATTTAAGATAGAAAACATATGTGTGTGTGCACAGGCATGTATTTGTGTGTACACTTGCACACATACACAAAGGCATACTTCTGAGAGTCAGAAATGATGAACTGGATTTATACATAGCTACCTAAAAACTTAAGAACGTAAGAAAAAGAAAAAAAACCAGAATGAAAAGACACACAATACAATTTATGTAAATTTAAAAACGTACATATACAAGATAACATCATACACTTTCCAATAATTCACTTGTCTAAGTCAACACAGGGAAGGTGAAATGAAAGGATCCACATCAACTCTCCTAGGCTGTATTTCTATAAAAGAAGAGGAATGGGAAGGAAGGTAGGGGAATGGGTAACAATCCCACAAAACAAGGAGGTTCACCCTCAAATCAGTCCTGGCAAATGATACCCTACGTGGGGGAAGGAATCACTGGTTCCTCCCATTTACTACTCTAATCTCAAGGGAAAAGATTTAAGTATGGCCATTTGATGTAATAGAACTGTTACATACAGAAGTATTTTCTGAGACGCATTCCCTAGTATAAGACGCAGTACCACAAGCATTTCAAACACACTTAACTATATAATAACATACTTAAAAGTATTTATAGTTGTAATTCAAACAAAAGCTAGTATTAAATAAGCAATTATCTTTGAGTAGCTTTGTGAATAGTTAATTGTTTTTCTCTACCTCAAGCTTGTCGCTGGAAGATGTGATATGCCTAAGTAGTACGCATGCAAGTGTGGGTTTGACTGATAGCTGCTATCACTATGTAATAATAATACAAACATAAAATGCAAACAGTTTGCCAAGAGGAACTATTTTCCTATTTCATTTAGTTGAAAAAGAAGCTGTCAGTTTCTTTAACGTTGTAATACTTGGGAATGGAAGAATTCCTTTTGGAAGAAACTCTAAGAAGCATTTGCCAATAGAAGGTTGCTAAAAGGTAAACTGAGGCATATTAAAAACTTTGAGCTTATTTGAGCAAAATTTGACTGGAATCGGGCAGCACCAAACCAGAAGTGGTCTGGAGCGCTCCATGAACAGGACTCACAGAGAAGAGGGGGAAGCAAAGCAAAGAAATGATCTGATTGGCTATAGCTTAAGCAATTGCATCACTTGGGAAAGCCTAGTTGGCTGTTTGTGCCTGTCCTTAGGTTTCCAATTTTTAAACTTGAAGAATTCACAGGCTTAGGTTTATATTTACTCAGGTAGGCTGCTAAGGCATTAAAGCCAACTCAGTCTAAAAATATATAAACAACTCAACAACTTAATATAAAAGAAAATAATCCAATCAAAAATGGGCAGAAAACATAGAAGACATACAAACGGCTAACAGACACATGAAAAAGATGCTCAACGTCACTAATTATTAGAGAAATGCAAATCGAAACAACAAGATGTCACCTAACACCTATCATCAAAAGTCTACACACAACAAATGTTGACAAGGATGTAGAGATAAGGGAACTCTTGTACAGTGGGAATGTAAGTTGGTGCAGCCACCATGGAGGTTCTCCCTCAAAACTAAAGATAGGCCCAGCAATTCCATTCCTGGGTATACATCTGGAAAAAAATGAAAAAAACTAACTTAAAAAGATACATGCACCCCAATATTTATAGCAGCATTATTTATAAGTGCCAAGATATGAAAGTAACCCAAGCATCCATCAACAGACAGATGGATAAAGAAGATGTGAGGTACACATATAAGAATATTACTCAACCATAAAAAGAATGAAATTCTGCCATTAGCAGCAATATGGATGTACCTTGAGAACATTATACTTAATAAGTCAGACAGAGGAACACAAATACTGTATGTTTTATCTTACATGTGGAATCTAAAAAATAAAACAAATGAAAGTATACAGCAAAAAGGAAACAGACTTACAGATATAGAAAACAAACTAATGGTTACCAGTGGGGAGAGGGAAGGGGGAAGGGACATATTAGGGGTATGGGAATAAGAGATACAAACTACTATGTATAACATAGATAAGGAACATGGACATACTGTATAGTACAGGGAATTATAGCCATGTCTTGCAATAACTTTTGATGGAGTATAAACTGTAAAAATACTGAATCACTATTTTGTATACCTGAAACTAATATAATATTGTAAATCAACTATATTTCAATAAAAGAAAAAGCCACCTCAGTCTAATGGTCTCTCTTTTTAATGAACGAAATCAATTAATAAGGAAAATAAATGCCTGATCCATAACTTGATAGGAAAATCATGTTAAAATCAAACATTCAGTGGTTGTTTACTTCATGACTGAGGTACACACACAAGCAGTAATCTGTGAGCTGCTATAGAAAAAAATGCAGATTTGAAGAGTAGATAGCATGTTACATTAAAGTACTATATAAACAAACAATACTTAAATACTAATGATGCTCTACAGCAATCATGCATACCAGTGTTTTAATAATCTGCAGATTTATTTAAATTGACCACTAAGTGCTGGTGAATAGCGATTTTTCAATTACTGATTTTTCTTTTCTTAATGATAAAGGTTATGGATTATCATATAACATTAAAAGTATCAGGTAAAAGATTAAGAAATAAAAGAATTTGCTAGACAGGATGAGACTGATGTATGTCCATCATTACAACTGCTAAATCACAGCTTGAGGAGTTTTTGCTGTTACTGCCTATTAGATATGCACACACTCATGCTTAAACTAAAGGAAAAGCACGTTTCTTAGGAAAACAATGACCAGACTATAACCACCTTTCAATTTCAGGAAACAAGTATTGCACTTGAACATCACAGCTGTCCTGCTGCTGCATTAAAAACATTATTTTTGTATGATTATTATAAAGAAAATGTGTAATTGGAGTAAATTAGAGCACCTCTGAAATTGTAAATCATCATTATTCATGATACTTCCATCTTCACGGAGATTTTATTTCATGTACTAACATTCTACCTGTAGTGGAGAAGCAAAAAGACTTGTATTCTATGAGCTCTTTTTCCTAACACCAAAGAAGTATGAATATATATATTCATATACATATATATGTATAGGTGTGTGTGTATGTATGTGTATATATGAAATTTCCAGATAACCATTTTGTATTGATAGTATTTAAACTTTTAAATTTGTAAATGAGATTTTTTTTTTCTGTCCACAATATTTTTTATAACCCACTTCATTTAAGTATGCCTTCGTAGGTCACAGTAAGGACAATCCTCCTTTCGGGAGCGGGCAATACAAATAAGCCTGGGGCAGAAAGAACAGGCAACCATCTCTTTGGTGGGATATGACAAATAACTTGAGACTCTCGGGCAGTTTTAAATATTTGGATTGTAAAGATGCCACTTGAGGGGTTTAAAAAAAAAAAAACGGGAACATCTCCAAAAGCTTCTGGTTAAAAATTACAGGGAACTAGAATGCCTATGTAATTCACATTAAATGATAAATTATCTTACTGAATGCATCTTTAATATCTTCTATGGAAGGAAGATGGGAAGCATCATGAACGTACCCAAGGAAGAAGACCTTTGAGATGTGTGAGGGTATAAGGAGTAACTCAGACCAACAGTGCATAGCTCACAGTTTTGACAAGACTGACTCTAGTGGTTATAATAACATTTCTCTGAAGCAAACTCCGTATCACCAACGACCTGATCCGCTGACACGTCATTCCTACTGTCAGACACACACGCTGCTCTGCACCTCCCAGCACTTGCCCCCGCTCCCTGCTCCCTGCTGCTGCTTCCTGGACTGTATACTAACCCCGAATCAGCTGTGTTTGCTCTTAATCTTTTTTTTTTTAAGCTGTGCTATTTTAATTACATAATTTGATTAAACATACATGCTAAAAGTAAGATTAGAAAAGAAGAGGGGTTTTTGTCTATGCAAACATGAAGAAGCTTTGAAAAACCCCCCAAAGGGAAATTATAGAAAATAATCGATAATATTGGGGAAAATGATTAATATCTAAGATTCTGTGCTTGAGTAACTTTCCCAGTATGTATAGGCAAAAAAATAAAAACTGATATATCAGGAATGCTTTATGGGCGTGGTTCATCTAAGAAGAGAAACAGAAAAGAACATACATGAATCAACATTAAAAACTAGCATCTCTTTATGACTCTGCACCTGGTAAAGCTCCCGATCAAAGTGAAACCCCTCATTCACTAAGCTGCATGTGACAGAAGCAATACACTACCAAGGGTGTAATCTGTTGGTTGTTCCAAGAGCCCTGGCCGGGCCTAACAGTTTCCTCCAAGTTTCCACCTGTTTCTGAAGGGCTTTCACTGTATTGTACTCATCTCCCTACTCTTAGTACTTGCTCTGGTTAGACTTTCTTCACATCCTCCACCATTTACAGCTTCACATTCAGGGGCGAAATGAACTGTGGCTATTTTCTTTAAAGATGTCAATCTGTATATTAAGTTAGATGCAATAGTATATCTTAAGGTAGTTTAGATCCCATCAGAAATATAGTTTTATGATCTGAGGTAAATATTTTAATTCATATGCTCTGAATTTTAGATTCTTCTTGCCTTTTTCCTGGTTACTTCATATGGCTGGGCAAGAATTAAAGGAGTCACTGTATAAAGCCCAGCCATCTGAATAGATTCAGTAAAAGAATGGATGGATGGATAGTATGGATGGACGAATGGATGGACAGATGGATGGAAGGAAGGAGAAAAACAGAAACCTCAACGAACAGATAGAAGTTGGAGAAGAAGCAAAAGGAATAAAAAAATAAAAGGATGATAGTACATGAGTAGAAACACTAATCCCAATAAAAATACACTAGAAATAATGAAAACGGTCACTTTGGTAATGTATATTTTTCTAAGAAGCCTGAGGTGCTGCTAAAAAGGAAAAAAAAACCCTCAGTGCAAAAGCGCACTGGGCACTGGGTGTGCCGTGAAGGGGAGAGGAAAGAGGGAGTCCGTCGGGGAGAGACTGGACTTTCTTCAAACTCCTGTGAATGGCCAGTGTCAACAGCAATAGCTCTTATGTGGATGTAAAGTGGGCAATCACCTATTCCACAGATAAAACAAGAAAAGAGAGAAAGAAAATAAATAAGCTTATGGAAACATTTTAAGAAGCTAATTACTTTTTTAAAAGACAGGCCTGAGGAGAGGTGGATTAATTCCAATAGCTGGCCCAGGAATAAGGTGGAAAGGGTGTGGAATTTCACTTTAAGGTCATATGAATATTCTCCTCGGCTTCAGCCACCTTGCTGAGTGGACTTCAAAGTGAATGTGACTAAGGACGGTGCTGAGTGAACCAGAAAAGAAAAACAAAAATGGGATCTCCAATTACCCTAAGCAGAGTCTTAGCTAAAACTGTGAACTCCCTGATTCCATACCCCTATCCAGGATGACGAAGGGTTAGCAGGTAGAGAAGAAGGCATAGTCCCCTGTGTTCTCTAATTTTTTCTTAATTTCGTGTTACCTTGAGCACACACAGAGTGATGTCTACAGGACAGTTTTCAAGTGTTGCTCTGAGAACACTCTATACCTTTCCATTGGTGAGGGTATTATGGGTAGTGGCAGTAAGTGTCCTGAAATTTAGAATGCTGATGTGGGATCAATTAAACATCAAGAGGGAAACAAACATCACATAATAAAACTTAAAGGTACTTCTGGGAAATAGAATACCATGATACTCTTCATTTTTATGTACTGAAGGAAAAAGAAGCCTAAGCAAACATATGCTCTAGCACACAAAGTGGCAAACTTTCTAGGATATTATTTTCTAGCATTGAGCAATATGAATAAATTAACCAAAAAGAGAAATCAGGGCTGAACAGAAGGAATGGAACCCCTCTGGAACACAGACGCAGCAGCTATTATCAAGTCATAACTTTGTGTTCTGTATGCTTTGTGTTCTTCTGGCTTTATTTTAATCTAAGTAAGTATGATCTTACATCTGTGTTTCAAAAATAAAATTAAATAATTTTAGAAATTAAATTTCATTGCCACATTGCAATATACCAGCATATGTTCTGAACAATAACAAAGCAGACTTACATTTCATGCCTTTTTTGAGAACTTCATGATTCAAAAATTCTCTTTAAATAGACAAACGAAACAGTGCTTGGTTATTTTTCCTTATTTAATTGTTACTTTTGACTTAAAAGTAGCTGCTAGGAATGTTATTAACTGGCCTGACCAGATTATCTAATTTCAGACACACTGAAATCACTTTTTAATATGACTCCAAAATCAGAGACACACTTGCAGTATTCCATAGTCTCTTAAAATGCTGCCTGACACAAAAGATTCATTGCGGTCTATAATCAAGTCTCCCTAGAAGAAGCAAGTAATATCTTTTAATTTTTCCGCCAGCTTATACATTTCTATAATAAGGATTAATTTATAATATCATTGTATTTCTATGGACATTACGGGTAGGGTACCACACTTAAATATCTAATTATTTTCAAATAAAATATGGAAGGTAAAGTGCCCTAAGCTGTTTTAACATTTTGAATACCTTTATGAGCAAATAAATTCTGAAATGTGAAGTCAGAGCTTTTCACAACAAACCAATACCTGGGACTGGACGTGTTGAGTTTGGGACCGTTTATTATTAGGTGTTGGGAGAAAGATGCTGCTTTAGGAACACTGAAAAGATGAGAAACACAGAGAAGCAAAAGCCGGCAATCGGGAGTCCTGTACTACATGTCTTTAAGATGTGCAGACAGGCCCTCCTCTCTCGGTGCTGATCAGTGATAAGAACCACTAAGACTCCAAATTGCCTGCCTCTGCCAAGGGACATTTGAACGAAGTTATGTTTCTTCAGGGTGAGAGTAGACCACTGTACTTAAGATGTTGATCTTCTGAAAACCCAGGCTAGAAACCTAGTTGTGCTCTGGGCAAGGTTCTTAACCATGTGAACCAGAATTCCTTCATCCCTGCAATGGAAATGAGATGCTATGTAACTCATAGGGTCCTCTGCATATTAAAGGTGATGTTGGCCCTTAGGAACCTAGCATCTTTAAGCATTCAATAACTGTTTGCTGTCATTGCCATTCTTTCCAGGGAAGAAGAAAGTTGAATTTCTCATTTATGAATGTGGATAAACAAAAAAAAGAAGAAAATGATTCTTTAATTCACACTGATCAGGTATATTAGATTCTATTTCTTGAAGTAACTTTTACTTTTCAAAGTGCTTTTATACACGTTACACTGTTTCTTTGCTCTTTATATTAACCTTAAGAAATAAGTTGGACAATTCTGGTCTTCTGTATAAGACAACAGGGGGAGGTGATGGGGGAATTGTGGTCATCTCTGCTCCCTTAGAAGTAAGGAGAAGAACACACAAAGAGCAAAACCAACCACAAAAAATTCTACTCCTCACACTACATGCATATCCAACATCAACTCCTTGATAAAGTAAAAATATTTTTTTACAGGTTTTCAAGGAACTGCAGTTTCATCACTCCCAAAGAATTCTGTATAAGCAAAAAATTAAAGTGCTTAAAATTTATGAAGAAGAAAATAGAATGCACTTACTTATTTTAAAATAATAATTTTGCTGAACAGATGTTGGCAATTAGGAACTGCCAACTTACTTTAAAAAATGCAATAATTGTATTGTTCGTAAACTTTTATTTCCATTTCCCTAACTAAATACTATAATTTTATCTAACATTTTCAAAGGCTTGAATAAATTATTTTTAAATGGAAAAATATCATTCTTTTATGTTAGTAATTTCATTAGAGTGTGACCCGAATTTAGAAAACAAGTTATTTTTAATGATCAAGAGCTACACACACTTACCAGTGACTGGATTTGTTTATATACAAATAACATCCACAACTCTAGTTTTAGAGCTAATCTTATGGACCCATAATTCTAATATTTATATGATTTTTAAAGTGACATAAAATTTCTGATAATAAAATACTATAATCATATTATTAGGACATTCAAAATCAGGCAAACTCTATTACACTTGATTTTTTTTTTTGTAGCTTGAACTTGAACTTACAGATTTTCTCCAATTTGACATCACTCCTCTGTTTTCAAAACTTCAGTGGTTCTCCCCCTACAACACCAATTTCAAATATGTACATTTTTTACTCTGACACGCACAAACTTCTACCAGGTCATCGCAACATATTTTCAGCTGCACTTCCAAATATTAAAGTATTTAATGTGCCCCAAATTCTTACATGTCCATAATTTATAAACATGATGATAGATACAGTGGGAAATGGAAAATCAGAAAAGATCTTTGCACTTGTCACATGTAATCTAAAGAGGAAAAAACACAATTATCTGTAATTCAAAGCAGAATGTTACAAACAATAAGGGGACAAATGCCGTGTCATGGACATAAAGAGAAAGTATCAGTTAATAGTGACTGGAAACAGAAAACTAAGGTCTAGAGAAGTCAATGGCCTGCCCAAGGTCACATGCTGGGATTGAATGGGTCATCTCAGTTCCAGACAAGAGGAAGAGAGACACCCTAGGAAGTGGAGTACTCACTAAGCTTTATGAAGGTCTGGTGAGGCTGGACAGAACAATAGCTCTTCTTCTGCTAGGTCTGTCTACCTGGAAGGCCCCTTGCATCTCTTGCAGCAGTCTGAAAACTTATCTGCTCTTTGAGTCTCATTTTAAATAGCTTCTTTGCACCCACATGTACCACTTAAAAATTATTATTATGAAACTTATACATTCTGCCTTGGATCTAATATTGAACATGCTAATGCAAGCTTACATTTGGTCTGATTAGGTTCAGCTTTGAGTGACAAAAACCCAAATTAATAGTAGCTTAAGAAACAAGGTCCTCATGTATAGCATAGGGAACTATAACCAATATCCTTAATAACCAATAATGAAAAAGAATATTTATATACATATAACTGAATCATTATGCTGTACACCAAAAACTAACACAAAATTGTAAATCAACTATACTTCAATAAAAAATAAATAAACAAATACATTAAAAAAGAAAAAACCCAAAACAGTGTCTAATAGGAAAGAACTTGGCTTCTCTTTTGTGTAAACATGGGACTAGGCAGAAGGGGCTGATATAGCGGGGCCCCACAGCTCTCAGTCTTGCTGCTACTCTATGTAACCCGGGTCTCATGGTCCAACATGGCAGCACCCGAGTCCTGGCAGCAGGATGGAGGAAGTGATGAATAAAGGAGAAGAGGGCATGTGGGTGCTGTCTCTGAAGGAAGGTTCTCAGGAACCACCATGTGATACTTTTGCTTATATGCCTTTGGTCACTTGTGAGTCACATGTCTACACCTAGCAGTATGGGGGGTTGGGAAATATAACCTAAAAGACTATATTTTTATATAGAATATACATATATTACACTGAATAAGATATATAATCTTATACAGAATAAGACTATATCCTGAGGTAAAACATGCTTAGATAACAATCCTCTTGCTACAGAAACAGGCAAAAAGGATGTTGGGAGACAGTTAAAAGTCTTGGCTATGACTCTCAATCAACATTTACTGAATGAATGAGAATGTACATTTATTAGTCGCTTGCTGTATGGTCTATATGTGACAATCCACTATGTAATATCACATTCCTAAAAAGCTGTTCTATTTTTTTGTTTTTTACCGCTTTATATACAAAGAAGTTGGATCTTAGAGTGGTTACATATTTTTGTCCACAGTGGCCAGTGGCAGTGGCCAGTTGAATCCAGAACCACTGATCTTGAACTCCATATTACTTCACCTTAGAATACAATACTACAGAGCTACAGTAATCAAAACAGCATGATATTATTACAAAAACAGACATGGATCAATGGAAGAGAATAGAGAGTCCAAAAATAAACCCACAAACTTTTGTTCAATTAATCTTTGACAAAGGAGGCAAGAACACACAATGGAGTAAAGACAGTCTCTTCAGCAAATGGTGTTGGGAAAATTGGACAGCTGCATATAAATCACAATACACAAAAATAAATTCAAAATGGCTTAAAGACTTAAACATAAGACAAGACGTGATAAACCTCTTAGAAGAAAACAGGCAAAACACTCTCTGACATAAATCTCAGCAATGTTCTCCTAGGGCAGTTTCCCCAGGCAATAGCAGTAAAACCAAAAATAAACAAATGGGACCTAATTAAACTTAGAAGCTTTTGCACAGCAAAGGAAACCATAAGCAAAACAAAAAGACAATCTACAGAATAGAAGAAAATATTTGCAAAAGATGAGACAGACAAAGGCTTAATTTCAAGAATATATGAATAGCTCATACAACTTAATAATAAAAAACCAAAAGCCCAATCCAAAAATGGGCAGAGGACCTAAAGAAGCAATTCTCCAATGAAGACATACAAATGGCCAAAAGGCACATGAAAAAATGCTCAATATCACTAATTATCAAAGAAATGAAAATCAAAACTACAATGAGGTATCATCTCACACCAGTCAGAGTGACCATCATTCAAAAGTCCACAAACGATAAATGCGGGAGAGAGTGTGGAGAAAAGGGAACCCTCTCACACTCCTGGCGGGAATGTAGTTTGGTGCAGCCATAATGGAAAACACTAAGGAGATTCCTCAAAAGACTGAAAATAGACTTATTATATGATCCAGCAATCCCGCTCCTGGGCATTTATCCAGAGGGAACCTTAATTTAAATAGATACATGCACCCCAATGTTCATAACAGCACTATTTAACAAAAGCCAAGACATGGAAACAACCTAAATGTCCATTAACAGATGACTGGATAAAGAAGTTGTGATATATTTATACAATGGAATGCTACTTAGCCATAAAAAATAATAAAATAATGCCCTTTGCAGCAATATGGATAGAGCTGGAGACTGTCATTCTAGGTGAAGTAAGCCAGAAAGAGAAAGAAAAATATCATATGATATCACTTACATGTGGAATCTAAAAAAAAAACAAAACAAACTACAAAACAGAAACAGAGACATTGAAAACAAACATATGGTTACCAGGGGGTACAGGGGGTGGGAAGGGTTAAATTGGGAGTTCAAGATTTGTAGATACTAATTAATATATATATAAAATAAACCAGAAGTTCATACTGTATAGCACAGGGAACTATATTCAATACCTTGTAGAAAAAGATTATGAAAATGAATATATGTATGTTCATGTATGACTGAAGCATTATGCTGTGCACTAGAAATTGACACATTGTAAGCTGACTATACTTCAATAAATATATATATAAAAGAAAATAACTGCTTACGCAAATGTATTTTACTTGCATTAGATTTATAGGTAATGTGGCTTATCTTCACACTACTTATTAATTCATTTAATAAATACTTACCAAGCAAATAAGAATTCTTCTGAGTCTTGGGGATACCAAAAGATTTATGATAGCATATTTTTTTCTTATTTATGAAAGGTTTAGCCACTGGGATTGAGGAGAATTCTAAGTGAGCCAACAGACAGTGGCTCTACCCTCACGCAGCTTACCTAATAAAATAATCTCCTACATGGTCTTTAATTGTAAGCTGCAACAAGTGTTAGGCAAGAAAAGAATAAGAAGTTATATGAACGTATATCAGGAGAACCATATCTAGTCTGGGGCAAAGAGCTCAGTTAGGGAAGGCTTCCCTGAGAAGGCAGCATCTAGATGAGCAATTGGCACCTGGGAAATAATGAATATACTGAATGAATGAATGAATTTATCAGTTAAAATGAAGTTGGAAGTCACTTTGGAGGATGTTTTTCCTAAGCCTGGGAAGCAGAAGGAAGTACCCTTCAAGAAGTCCCATCTGGCTGGAACTCAGAGTCAATTCGCTATACTTTCCCAGCACATAGTTCACAGTTCAATTGTTCACTGAATTAAATCAAACCGCTTTTTTCCCCCTCAAATGTCCATACAACGAAGTAAAAATTTTCTGCATCAGATCATGTTTTATTTACTTCAGTGAACTCTGCATGGGCACAGAAAACTTGTCTACTGCCCAAATAGTTCTCTGCAAATAGGAGCTGCTAAATAAATACCAGTTCTTCTACAGCAGGTTTGAAACTAAGGAAGACATTCTACAAAATATATAACGTGCTCCTCCTTCAACATTTACATCCATCTTTCCAAGTCTAGGTTAATGCTCCTAAGAAAAGAAAAGCGAAGATCCACTGGCAATATTAAAATGTCTTATTTGTTGTTTTGTTTTGCAGGATAATCATATTTCAGTTTAAGAGCATCTTGAAAGCTGCCGTTATGTAAAAATACTGGCTTAGGTTGGGCCCCTGCTAGGAAAACTAAGATAGAAAAATTTGCATCTACTTTTGAAATTCAGCACTTTTTGCCTAAGCAGTGCTAATGATAGTAACTAGACAGACCTGAGTTTCACATTGGTTTTTTTTTTTTTTCAATCTGAAAAGTGAAAATATAGCCTATTATTATGAACTAGGAGAAAAAAAAATACTTCAAAGCTACTGAAGCATTAAATATATAATAGAAGCAAGAAATGTGAAAGCCCCTTTGTGGAGAAAAAGGAGTCCTCTGTTACTTTTTCAAGAACCAAAATCACAACAAAATAAAATAATCTATCCTAAGTACACCAATGTTAGGCTGAAACAACTACTATTTTAATTAAATATATCAATTCTGGGGAAAACAGCAGAAGCCCCAGCAGCAACAACAACGTTAAGAACAAATACATGGAGAAAATGTAACCAATGTAGAGCACAAAAATAAAAAGTCCTGAAAAGGGCATTCATGTAGAATGGATACACTTACTCAGAAGCTCTAAGTTCAGTTCTTTTCCCCCTAAGGGTCCTGTGCAATGGTGTGTCCAGGTAAGCTATTGTCCGATTAAAATTATTTCTTGGATATGTGCTTTAAATTGTTTTGATGGAAATGGAAATAGGACAGAAAGCAACTTTCACCTTCATGGGAAGATACTATATTTTGGAGTTCTCATCTGTTCCCTCAAGTGTCTTTCAACTCTGTGGACACTACCTGACCTCCCATTCCACCAGGTGTGGCCATGTGATGTGACTCACAAATGGCCAATGGCAATAAGGAATAATGTCACGTGGCAGTGGTGTCCACTTGATCATTTCCAATCTCCATACAGAAGCAGCAAACTCACTTTTTCAACTTCATGCTGGGTACTGTTATTTTCTTCAAGTAAATCACTAAGACCCCAAATATATGCACCATTTTTCCAAGCAGACAAACTCTTTGTCTTATTTCCTGTATTTCTGTTAATGGTACCAAAATCATGCTCATGCTCAAAACCCTGGAATTTTTCTTATTTTTTAACTCCTGCCTTTCCCATAACACACAGTTCAATCAGCTGTCCATGAGGCAGCCTCAAACCTGCTTACAAATTTATTTTTTATTTTTTATTTTTATTTCCACAACTGCCAGTGTAATTCAGGTCCTCCTCTGGGCTGTTAGCTGTAAAAGCCATCACTGGGGTGCCTGCTCCTAGACCTGCCTCTGCATGCGGCACAGTATTTATTCAATACAATTTTACTCAGTGCCTCAGAAGCACTACGTTTTGTGTTGTGTACTCATAATACACACAACTCACATGCCATCTTCCTAAACTCTAAGTTCTGACAGTGTTAATACCCTGCTGAAAACCCTTCAACAGCCATCAAGTGTCGCCTTAGCCTAACACTGGTGTATTTCACATTCTGATGTCTCCTTACTTTGCAGACTTTTATCCTCCTATGCCCCAGATACACACCCAAATTTTCAGCACAGTAAACCAGTCCCTGAGGACCCTGAGTTCCCTCTGTCTCTCTTGTGAGTTTGTTCATTCTACTCTTTCCCACTGAAATAACCCCTTTAATATCATCCTCAAAAATGGTGAATATGCTAAATTCACCTAATAATTAAAATGTAAATGGCTTTTTTGATGTTTTCATTATACTCTGGTTGCACAGAAAATAGTACATCTTCCTTAAAGACTCCTACGACCCCGCTGAGGGTTTAACAATAAAACATTTAATGCCTAGTCTTCTAGGGATGTGGATAGTTTTACAATCCTTTTACTATTTAATTATGACTTAATTATTGAAGGCCTCCATGTCACAGGCAAAAATCCTTTGAAAACAATTAAGCATTACTAGTTCCAGTTCATGGAGGAATGGGGATTCCACTTAAGGCAGGCAGCTGATACAGGCAGGTTAATAAAATATCACCGAAGTAGGTTAAGTAGTTACGTCTTAGATTTGTGATGTCTTGATCCATTACTTTAAAATATTTTGCACTGATGTCTCATTTTGAAGAACACTGTACTGTTCTCCAACATCTTAATTTATTTAATTAAGTTGCTTCTACTAGTGGAAGGGGCACAACCAAGGGGTAAGTCTGTCTCTCTTATTAGACTGTGAGCTCCATCAGGGCAGCAGTCACCACTTTTTCCCCCTTAGGATCATCAATATCACAGTCCGCCTGAGGTGTCTGCTCATGATGTAGTCCCCTGAACCTCAACTCTAACTCACTGATTCAGCAATTCTAAGGATGGGAACCATGTTTAAAAAGCTCTTCAGGTAATTTTTTATAGAGTTTTAAAGTTTGAGAACCACTGTCCCTGGCTAGAGGTGAACTGCTTGCTTATGGGCAAATGCAGATTTTATAAAATACAATAGCTACTTTATAAAGCCTTAAGAAAATCCAAGACTCCTACCAGCACTCACCTCCCTTACCTTCAAAAAAACCCACATAAAGTAAAAGGACACTTTCAAGAGCTTTCAAAGAGAGGATAGTACAGAGGTTAGGAATGGTTTAGTGCTGGCCTCTCACACAAGCTGTGTTTCAATCTGAACTATGCAATTTACTAGATTAGTAGTCAGTTTGGACAATTTATCTTTCCATTTCTAGATTTCCTTATCTAAATGATGAGAATAAGAACAATATGAATTATATGGGGTTATGGATTCAATACATGCCAAGTAGTTTGAATAGCAAACAGTGCTAGCTGTTAGGTTATTTTAAAGTGAATACATAATAGTATGGATAACGAGACTCACCTATAACCTAAGTGTAGCTGACTATAGTAACCTCTTCCTGCACATGAATCTAACCACATTTAGCTTGTTTTAAACAACAACCAAGTCACCCAAATTGAAATGGTTTCAAAGTAATTGCTGTCTCAAGAAAATAAAGCTTTCAGAATCAGGCCAGGTGGCTTGGTACTAGGTCACATTTTCAACACAAGGAGGTTTTCAGAGAGGCCTGGGAGCAGAACTAATTTGTTCAATGTCTACAGTAGAAATAAGGGATGCCTTCAGCTCAATCCAAATAGTAATCCCGCTAGTTCCCAGAAGATAAACATAAAGAGACAATCAAACCTTTAGTTCAGACTCTGATTTTTCCCCTTGCTTCTCTGCATTTCTCACCCCCAGGGACTCGGGACAGACTGCCAGGAGACCTTCCCTGTCCTGGCAGGAGGGAGGTGCTGCTGCAGGCCTTTCAGGACGAATTGCTGTGCTGGAGGCAGGAGCCGACTCTAATTCACAGGCACAGTTTTCCATGGACAGGATTCAGAGCAGGTTTAACACCTCCGGTTGCAGCAGGATTCACATTCACAGGGGAGTCACATTCACAATTGCATTTAGCAGTATCAGCAAAGTTACAAGATGCTCTGGAAGATGATGGGAACTGAGTGCTGCCTCCCAGAGTCCTAAGTGCTGGAAATTGGGATATAGAGCCCAGGGACTGCCTAGATGGTCATGAGAAGAGGGATGAAGAGGGACTCAGAGTAAGTTTGCCATGAAGGGGATCAAGGTAGATTGTAAAACCAGAGATATTAATCTTTGAATGCTTTCTTTTTTCCATGACAAGAGCAAGTTGTTATTTATTGTCAGTCAATTCAGATGACCTTCATTTCACTTGACCAGTATCATAAACAGAAAAAAAAATCACTCTAGTAATATTCATGAGACTAAATGAACCACAAGACATTTAAAATCTCAACCTTTGTAAATACAGAAGTTAAGCTGGAAATGTTTTCCTCATGGCCAAAATGTGTAGCAAGTATACATAATGAAAAAGTCTTTCACATAAAAGTGGTTTACTGAATTATCTACTAAGATTTTTTGAGATGCTAAAATTGTGTTAAAGAAATCCCTGCAAGTCTTTATATTCTATATTTTATGAATAATAGTAATAGATGTAGTTGGTATGTTTTTGACATTTCTGTAAGGATGAAAATGACATAGCATAAGCTAGGGAGATACCAGTATTTTAAATGCTTTTTTTCCTATGATAAATTTGTCTTAGAGAAGATATGGTTATTTTAACAATGGCACTATCTAAAGTTCCTGGTGGTGTGCTTATGATAACAAATGTATAAAAATGTGCAGGATGCTAAAGCAAACATTTATTTATTTTTTAACATTTCAGGAACAAAACATAAATGGGATAGGAGAGCATGAACATTCTGGTACTTGGTACACAGGATTTAATTAGCAGACTTCCCAGCAACCACCTTACAAATATTATCCCTGCTCATCTAATGTTGCTTATAAAAGTGGTTTGCAGTGATTATGGGGGAAAGTGTGGGGCACTAGGGTTACAGAAAGTTTGATTCCTCTGCTGTGCAGATGGGTGAGGCATTTCTTATGAGGTGGAGAGATGTAGCACCTATGGCACCCATGGGATCATGCTTAGATGGTGCAATTGAATCTCAGTGTAAAACAGCTGAACACAGAGAGAGAGCAGTGTTGTTTGGGCATTCTCTCAGTGCTGTATAATTACCACGTGAAAACGACCACTATCTCTCTCCCATCTGTTTTGTTCAATAGTCTCTATTCTTCTTTCAGTCAATTACCTGCAACTATTTAACGTAATTTTTCTTATTTGAGGGGCTATGAAAATAGACTTAAATCAGGTGTAAAACCATCTCTCAAGTGGTATAGGAGAAAGGTAAACAAAGACCCTATTATGTTAAGTATGTTAGCTGCTACGACTGAAATATATAGTTGGCAGAGAGGGAAAAAAGGACAGTGTAGTAGCTCCTAGCTTTGGAGATAAAAAGTAGGAATTCCAGGAATCCCTTTATAGAAAAGGCAACAAAGGAACTGAATCAAAGGAAGATTGGTAGATGATCAGTAGAAGAACCATTAAGTGTACGTGCCTAATCACAGGAGCAGAAAACAGCCAGAGAAAGCTGAGGAATAGCAAGAAATCCAGGTCAGTGAGGATTTGGATGCTGAAAGAGAGAAAGCAGCTTAGAGGAAAAAGAAGAGATTCCAGATGCAGCTTCTTTTACATTGGAGAACAACTGCTATCTAGTTAATCATCTGCTCCGTAGCTCACAGAATCTGGAGTTAAGATCCAAAACATACCCTTTATAGCAAATAAGCAAGTAGTAGGCACTAGTATTAGTATAAATGTGGTAAATGACCAGATGATTAGAAACTAAATATAATATTTTTCAGTACAGATGCATCAAGTCATTTTTACTTAATGCTAAGTGCCTTTTGGTTTTTCAAAATTAAAAGGTAACATTTTTTTCACATACTCAACTCTGTGTGGAAGCTCACTTCTAATAAACAACTTAAAGGAAAACAGTAATCTTCCATCCAGAATTACTGTTTTTTAAAAGAAGATCATTAGAAACAATATATTAATGTCTAGATATAATTAACCTTAGAGAGGTATTTAGCATGGATGGAAGTATATCTGGTAATGTAGCTTTTTTCAGGAAAAAACAGGCTAAAATATTTTCTATTTGAATGAAGAAGTAGTAAAGTTAGATCAGACTCAGGTTCTGTAACTTGAAAACAATCTGAAAATGAAAAAAAAAAAATTACTTCTTAAAATCCGCATTTTAAAAATGTTTTTTTGTCTCAAGGAGCTCCAAGTGCCTGTAAGTACCAAAAATGTTTTCACACACATTATATACAGCCTTTTGAAATGAAATAGATGGTTACTCTATGTTTTGCAACATATTCAATCCCATTGTTCACAAAGTTGAAAAAAAAAACACATATAGAATTTATATTCCAGAAATGTGAATTTGTAACATTACTTGTGCTCACATAACTCTCCTTTGGGCCCATGTATTCTACGTTACCATTTTATTTAAAAAGCAAAAGTCAGATGGTCTTGCTTTTGGGCATTCTAAATTTTCTAATGAAGAATTTAATAGCCATTTAGGAAAAATAACTACGGAAAATACTTAAAAGCTTTATGACTAATGAATATTTATAAATTGTTGCTAAAGCTGGGGTGCACTTCTGACTACCATCTACAACATGGTTCTACTTCCTTCTAGTTTAGAAACTTTTTGTGGGTCACATAATTCCTACGAATATTCTTCTTCATTTTTCTTCACTGTTCTTTCCTTTCCTTCCACCCATGAAGTTATCACTACTTGCAGTTCCAACAACAAACTGCCCAGATCATCAAGCAAAACTGTTTTTTACTCTGGGCATAGCCATTCTAGGAATGCTACAGCAATTAACATCAAAATGGTAAAAGATTCAACCCCTAGTAAGCCTTGAGGCTTAAGATGCAGGAGATTTAAGTTTTAGTAGACCTTGAGCTTCATTATACGCCCACTGTAATATATTAACAAGGTGAATAACATGCCCACAGGCGCCATGACAGTCCCAAGGCTAGCCACAAAAGGTCAAAGACTGGGAAATGGCCAACTTCCTGGGAATCCCAGCCCCTTCTCCAGACTAGTTAGACTGGTCCTTCTACTTATTTGCATATGAAGTCACCAAGCCCATAAAAACGGGCAACACTGCCGCCACAGCCGCTGCTCCCTAGCTCGCTCGCACGCGCTCTCTCTCTCTCTCTCTCTCTTCAGAGACGGCCGCTCTGTCTATGGAGTGTGTACCTACTTTTACTCCAATCTGAGCACCCAACCCCTACACCTCGTGGCCCTTCTCTTGCCTTTCGATGTATCTCTTTAAATAAATCTACCTTTATTCAAAAAAAAAAAGTTTTAATTTTAAAAATTTCCCCCTTTTAATTGAAGTATAGTCAGTTTATAATGAATGTTACATTAATTTCTAGTGTTTATCATAGTGAGTCAGTTATACATATATATTCGTTTTTACATTCTTTTTCATTATAGACTATTATAAGATATTGAATATAGTTCCCTGTGCTATATACAGTAGAACTTTGTTATTTATCTATTTTATATATAGTGGTTAGTATCTGCAAATCCCAAACTCCTAATTTATCCCTCCACCCTCCCTTCTTTGCCCACTGGTAACCATAAGTTTGTTTTCTATGTTTGTGAGTCTATTTCTGTTTTGTAAATAAGTTCATTTTTGTCATTTTAAAAGATTCTACATGTGAGTGCTATCATATGGTACAAAAGTGCTTTTTAAATTTTATTTATTTATTTTTAATGTATTTCAGGCAGTACAAATCCAGGCTTTACGAGCTGATGAGACCTGTTTTTACGGTCAATCTGAGGATGACCTGTAATAAATAGGTCTGTAGGGCAATCCAGAAGCTTCTGTTTTTACCCAGTGATTACTGTGCACATTAAAGTTTGAGAAATAACTCTGGCATATAGAAAAGGAATATGTTAAGATCATACTCACATTTTCTAAAAGGGTAATGCATTATTTAAAATAGAAAGATCAAAACCTATTTTTCTCAGTAATAAAATATTAGTGCTGAAACAAACACTGGTAAATTAATTTTCAAAGGAAAATTATGGCTTTGCCATAGTATACTCATCAAATAGATCAGCATGTAATAATTTAGCTAGGTAATACATGGTGTAATGGGGATTTCTCTACTTTCATATTCTACAAATATTATGCTAAACTAGTTTTTAGTTTAACAAAACCTCTTTTAAAATAGACTACCTGGATAATAGTAAAATATTATGGTTCAAATAAAATGGTTAGCAGATGATGTAAGATCAGATTATGTATGTTATATTATTATATTTACTCTATTTACTTATCTATATCCTTGATTTAGAGCATCCTGAAGGCAAGGGCTGTCTTTTTTCTACTGCCCAGGAGAGAACAGACTACAGAGTAGACATTCATTTAGTGAATATTTGTTGAATGGGTGAATAAATAAATGGCTGGAAATTCAATGTATATTCATTCCAGAAAGAACACATACAAACAAAATCATTTGAGAAATTAAAAAACAATAAAATGGAGATTTTTACCACCTACAGCTATAAAGAAAAGAAAAATAAGAGGAATAGAAAATAAATATCTTTTAAAATAAATAATAAATAATCAGCCTGACTGACCTTATTCAGTAAGTTAAGTTCCCAGAGGTTTAGACAAACTTCTACATCTTTATATGAGATAACACAAGACCTATTTCCATAACTGTGTGAGGTAATTTCTAACGCATCAGCCAGAAAGAAAAATTGATATTCCAGGAAGCCAATGAACTAGTTAGTGTTTAAGATGGTGGTTATTTATTACTTGGATAAAAATCTAGGCGAGGAATTAACGGTCAGAAAAATTGAGTAAAAGGATGAAATAAGGTTTTTGTTTAACTGTATTTACTGCACTAACTCCTTAAATTCAGAACCAATTATGAACACTGTGGTGCTATCCATAATTACATGCTGAGTGTGTAAATTTAAAATGGCAATTTCAATTTTCATTTCATCAAGACGAGGAAGAAAATGAAATTGAATACTAATTAGTGCATGTGTCTCGTACACCTGAAAGATTAGGGGACTACTGTGCTCATTATAAGTGAGTGTAAGCAAAGCACTCAAATGTTTCATTTGAAGGCCTGAATATAAATAAAAGAGTTAAGTGACAAGGGAAATTAATAATGCTCAAACACAGAAAATGCGGAACAGGATTAGACTTCCCAGAGCCTCTTAGATATGGTTTTCCTTTAAGAAAGGGATACACTTTTTCTTTCCAGAAAAATAACTTAGAAAATAAGATGTTATTAAAGAATACAATAGCATAATATGTACTCCAAACACAATCATGAAGTATATTTTGAACAATGGTGAGCTTTCAATTTTCCTTCCATTATATGTAAGATTTCTTCACCTAATATAAATTCTTTTTATTTACTTTTACTGTTTTTCTCAGAGTTACTATCTTCACACTAAAAGCAAAATAATAAGAAGAAAACTAGCAATAATAGTAATAGACTATCCTTAAAAGAAGTATTTAACTATTCTACTGAGGTTGATAAAATTATATTTACTCTAAATTCCTCTAAGAGTCAACCACTGCCTTGTTCCATTGAGGATATTTCTACCTATAATTGCTGGGAATAAGAAAACTTAAAATTCATTCATACTTTGAAAGACAGAGCATTGCATAATGTTAAGTAGGCAATAAACCACAACAAAGTAAAGTGAAAAATCAGGACATAAAACATTCGTAAGGTGCTTCTCAGAGAAAACACTGCAGAAGTATATTATTTATGGTTTACTGAAGCATGGTAATCACTGATACTCTCAAACATAATCTGTCAAGTGGAAACCCTGATTCAAACCTGTGACATCATTTCTCAGTTGCTCTGCAATTTCTGCTATGAATCTTAATTTCTAAAGTTTTATCATGACCTCAATCCTATAAATGCATTTTATAAAGTCAACTAAAAAAATGGTCTCCAGAATGACTTTTAGCAAATAGAATGCAAGCATTTTGTTGTTGTTGTTTCCTGTTTACTTAAAACTTAACCGTAACTTCGTTAGTCCATGATCAAACTGTGCAGATGTGCCATTTCAACTATCTGGAATTTTTACACATGTGGCTATAGATTAGAAAGATCATGGTTAGGAAATAATTTCTGCAAATGCATGCAAAAATGAATTCATAAAACAAAACAAGAATATCAAGTAACCACATGGAACCACATAGATAAAAGAAATGTATATAGGATATGTAAAAATTCATAAGAAAACTGAAGATATATCTAAAGCAGAGCTTGGTCCTATTTCGAAAGTATGCAAATTACACTACTTGGCCATAAATCAATTTCTCTAAAACTGCCTGTACAGCAGCCTCTGTTTTTTGCACCTAATAACATCACATCATGGATTCCCATTTAAAAAATTATCTCTGACTCAAAATACGTAGTCAACAGATAAAACAGATCAGCTACCTAAACAAATCAAAATTCTGTAACAACTCCTTATTCTGATGGAATAAAGCCAAAATCTTTTAGTATGTATAAATCTGACGGCACACGAAACTTGCACATTGGATTTGAATGCATTCCTCCAGCAACCTAAACACAGGTCATAATTTTCTGTATGTCATTGCCCAGATTCTCACCTAGCATCTTTGATCATGCTGTTCCCTTGGCATCTGGTCTCTAGTGAAAGCCAAGGCCTATCTCAAAAGCTACCCTCCCCATGATGCTTTCTCATGACAATCATTTCTTCCTCTGTCCCCAGTGTATAGTGGATTTTCCCTCTTTATTAGCACACATCAATGACTTGTTAGATGTTCTTAACATGCTCCCCATCAACACAGGTATAATTTTTCACAGAAACCAGAGTTTGACCGCCTTTTCTGTCTCTAAATATGTAGTTTCCTGTCTCACTTCAGCTAAGGGCTCAACAAGTGTTTTACTAGGTAGAATATAAGATGCAAGCATCACTACATCCATCACATCTTTGGGAAATCACTTAATATTTCCATATGTCATTGCTTCCTCATGTTTTAAAAAAAATAGGTAACAAATAAGAGAGTATGAATTGAAACACCCTCAGCTATTGACAGAAGGTGCTGAAGACATTTGTGGTATTACCCTAAGCTTCTACATATTGTATATTTGCACATATGGAACCACTTATAAGACACAGAAGGAAAAGACAATTTTTATATTCTTGAAGTGTTAACGTTTAGCAGCAATGTTTGATAAAGTACTAATGAACACATGGTAAATGTAAAAACCTTCCCCTTGATATGTACCTTAAGATAATGATACTTATAATCTAAGAATTTTAACATTTTTAACCCTCTTAATGCACTTCCCAATGGAATGATCACATTTCCCACAGTTTCAGAGCTTACAGTCAATTGGGACTCTAGCTAAAGCATCCTTTCCTCTGCAACCATGAAGACAAGTCCCACTGTGGGCACCTACTATGTTCTTTCTGAAACGACTCTGGTCATTCCTTGACAGTAGCCCTGACCCATCCCATTTGTTACCTGAATCCATGGCCATCTGTCATTTTCTGCAGCTGTCCAGGCGTTTATCAGCCCCTTCTTATTAAGACGGGCATAGTAGGGATACCATTTCTGGAGTCCAAAAAGAGCTCGGTGGGTAGATGAAGCTGTGATTTGTTGATTGGATATGATTCCACCTTCAATTCCCAATGGGCCTGAGCATTCTGGGAACAAATCAGGAAAAAAAGTGTGAATGTATTAGAAATAATCCCTATCGAAATGTGGCTGTTAGAGTTGATGGGAGATAATTTTTAAGTGCTTTTAATTTGGACCATCACACCATCTCAGCCCCTTCTACTTTCAAGATTTGTTACTGGTGACATGATGGAGATAATTCTTGCTCTTCATGCCACTCTTTTCTCCCTCTGCTTTGAGTGTGGCACCTGAACACTCCCCTCTGAATTGTGATTCTGTACGATTTAATGTTATCCTTTAATTGTTGATCCCATCAACAAAAGAGTAATGTCCTTAAAAGGTCTGTCTCATCTTTTATATTCCCATTAGCATGCTTCATAAACTATAAGTTCTCAAGAATATCTGTTGATACAATATTTCTTAACTAGCCTACACCTGAGTTTTGTATCAAAAATCATTTTCTTGCTGACTTAGCTCTTCTCACTACTATGCATTTTTTAACTTAAATTTTATAACCGCTGTCAGTTATACTTCCACAAAAAGGGCAATATGTCAATCTGTTCACATTTAAGACTATTATAATAATGACTTGTGATATGCTATAATAGAGAATAAACAAATTCTTTCTGTAAAGTAAGTAGGTAAACTCTGACATTATAAACAGCAGTATGAACACCACTCATTAAATCAAGATATTAAATACTTACATTTCTAATATTTTTAATTCAAAATTCACAACTGTACCAACAGGGATACTGCATTTACATTTTAGTTTTTTTCTTTTATTTTTCTTTAAATTTGCGATTTGGAAATTCAAGAAAACTCTCCCTAAAAAAATTTAAAACACTAACATTAAAGCATAATGTACTCAAATATGTTCTCAGATACCAAATGTGCTTAGATTTTAAAATTAAAAATGAAGTTACATCAATCTAAAAATTATATATATTATATATCATGTATATTTGAATTTCTTACTTATTTCATAGAATTTCACCAGAAAGTACATTTATTTTAAATTCATTTTCAAAAATTTTGAATAATACTATGCTATGGTGAAAGGTAATACCTAGCTTTCTTAATTTCATTAAAATTTCATGTACTATATTCAACTTTTTGCCAATTTAGAGTTATATAGTAACTAATTTGATAATCCTATTACAAAATACACTACAAAAATGCATCAAAATTCCTGAAAATATGAAACGAGCATACTGCCATTATTAATGTTAGCGTATATAAGTCAATTTGATCAGAGATTACCACCAAGCCTATTACAGATTTTAATTACTATTGAAGTCCAACATTTGTCAGTGATTAAATGTTTACACTCCGACTGAGGTTGAAAATAAGAAAGGAAAAACCTTGCAGGTAGACTGTAATATTTTAAAAAGTTACAAAGATGTTTCTCGGTGGTAACCTTTTCTTCACTAAGCATAAATGTGTTTTTCTCTCCCATTCTCAGACAATAAACAGCTCTAAGCACATTACTTACTAACACTTCCCCAACAGATTAAAAATCTTAAAACATTTTTTATAAAAAGGAAAATATGTGGATAAGTAATCATCTTAATCAGATGTTATTAGTAAAGATGACATTACTACAGCAAAAATTGTACCTTTGTGATTGACAAGTCACAAATCATTCACTTGATAAGTTTACTTTAGATAGTAAGATCTTTTCTAAAACATGCATTTAGAACTCTTTAGCACATTATAAAGGTGTGTTATATCACTTTGAAGTCATTAAGTAAGAAGCCATTCACTTTTAGAATCGTAGTATTAGGAGCTACAGATAATAATCTGATTTTCATATTCCAAAAAAATTAACATTGAAAATTCAAATGTTGAGTCTTTGAATTCTTGCTTTGCTTTGCATTTTAAACATCAAGATCTTTACAGATTTCATAAAAGCACTAAGAAACTTTCATGATGACACTTTGATTTTAAACAACTACAGGAGGCTGGCTTTTTAAGAATATTGCCATTAAAAAGAGTCTCAAGGATGCTTGTCCTTGATTTGTACAATGTTTGGATGCGAAAATGCAGCAGGCAGGGAGGCCATTTATTGTAGGCCAGTCAGTGGAATGGCAGAGCCAGAGAGCCAGCGTTGATTAATTAAACTGCAGGGCAGCCTTAGAAAGAATTCTGTACCACTTAGTTCTGTACTTCTAAAGACCTTATGTGGAATTGGATATCCTCCCTGAATTTGTAACCATTTTAAAAGAGATTAGACCTCAAACCACACTATTCAGTGTCTCTGCTTTGTCAGTCCTCTTAACCTTATTAGCTACCGTATCAGCAAAACACACTGGCTGTGAATTGTTGCATCATCATACAGGCCAGATACCAATGAGCAATTTTTAAAATATAGTTGCATTTTTTTCACTCTGCCATAAGGCCCCCAATCCTCGTCATGCCATCAACAGTCATTCTTTCAAACAAAATATAATTCCAAAAACAACTGACATGTTATATTTACATAGGACTTCACAGCTTATAAAGTGTTTTCACATGAGCTCTCATTGCTGTAATGTCAAATTGAACATTTCTTTTCTCAGTTCTCAATTCCTCCCGTTTTGTTTTTTTTAAATAAACTCTTGTAACATTCACTTACATACTATGCTGTGTGTTGCCAATCAGTAAAGCCCAGCAGGAGGAACAGACCCTGTGGGGGGTTCTTGAGTGAAGCGTGCATCTGTGAGGTTATCAGTTTAATTCCTTAAACATTGAGTGGTCCTCAATTTTTATTTTCATTAAAAAAATTGTGGTTATGATGACAACTAATCCACCAGCTGTGAAGTAAAGAAAGATAAACAGTGTTTTGCCTTTGTAACTACAAATTGTTAATAATGAGCTTGGTTCTACAAGGACATTTGCACGTTTCTCTTTATTGCTGATCAAGAGGTGATCCTGACTCTAGCTCATCTGAAGCAGGCGCTGAATCTTACTGTTGTATCCTTAGATGTTCACAGTGGCTTGGCTTCTTCACAGGAAGAGCTCAATAATCATGTGCTTAATGTTGGTATCAAAGGCTTTTTTCCTGAAGAGGAAGCTAATCATCAAATCCAGGTCTTATAGTTTGTTTCACCCTGAAAAGTTGTCACAACAGCAGCTTTTCTTCACTAATCATTTGGACCACAATCAAATGGATATCATCATAATAAAGGGTTCAAAATTCAATTTCTTTTTGCCTGGGCTATCCACTTCCCCAGTGCCCTATTAAATTCAACAGTTACAAAAATGAAAGGAGTTGCAATTCAGAATGCAAATGATTGAACACCTAAGATTCAGTGACCTTAAGCAGTGAACAATAAGATGCTTAAAAGAAAGACAATCTGGAGATATACATTGCTATCACTATCAATAACTGAGGGAAGGATATAAAATAATGCTTGATGAAAAATGGTCTCAGATGAGCATTCTGAAGTTGGAAAAGTACATCCGCATGTCTTTCCTCATGTAGGCAAAATTATACTTCAAGGGAAAAAGATCATCATGCTAATTCATAAGTGACAAAACTTGTGAGGAGGGAAGTTCAACTCATAAAAAAATGAGTCTGGAATTAAAGCCAAATGCTCTTTGGCACAAACAGAAAATAATGTCAATTGATAGTGTAAGGAGCTCAGTAATTCTTCAAAATTGGATCCTGGATCCTTTCCTTCTGTGGTGATTTTACATGGAGGATGTGGGCTTACACATACTAGAGTATAGGATAGGATAATTAACATTAAGAAAACTTGTAGAATATCACTAGTGGTACCCAGGATATGACCGAGTTTTCGCAAATTGGGACATATTAAAGCAGCAGGTGACAGTCTGTGGCAGTGAATCATGGAAGTAAATCCTGAGGTATTATGGTGGTCTGTGTTCCTTTAAAAGTATCCAAAATTGACCTGCTACCATTATTGGCTTATATACTGCTTATCAAATATGAATAGGCTAATTCAATCCTGACTAATTTACTGTCCTCTCGTTATACTCATCTATCTATCCATCCATCCACCTATTCTCTGTTCATTCAGTTCAGTTTTTAAAAATGCACATTTATTAAAGGCTTACTATACACCAGACACTAGGCAGTGTAAACACAGTAAACAAGGCAGAAAAAAATCCCAGCTCTCAGAGTTCATATTCTAGTGAAGAGACATACTATAATGAATCCTTAAGTGAAAAAGGAAATACCATAAAGGTTAGTGAAGGAAAAAAAAAGGTGGACCAGGTAGCGGTGTCAGGTGATCAGAGACAGCCTTTCTGAGAGGTGACACTAAATCTGATCTCTGAGTGAGAAGCGGGTGGGCTACTGCGCTAGGTTTACTGTGCTGTTTTCTGAAGGAGCTTCAGTCCAGTGGGAGAGACACACCTAGAAATGAAAACATTTGAATACAATATGGCAGATGCTGTGATGTTGGATACACATTATTCAATGGGAGGAGGAGAAGGAATTATCACCCAGACTGAGGTTCAGGACAAGATTTCCTGGAAAAGAGAGGGAGCTAAAATAGAGAAGAAGAAAGAGAGGGCAGACACAGAGACAGGAAACAGCTGGTATGATTAGGGAAGTGGAGGTGGTTCAGTATTATTAGACCAAGACAAGTTGGTCAGGAGATGGTCAAGGATGGGGTGAAGAAGCAGAGAGAGCCTAGATTATTTTGCTAAAGAGCTTCTGAGAAAAAACTGATTCTATTAATGATGTGGAGTTTTTGAAGGATTCTAACTATGATCATATTTTCATTTAATGTAAATAATTTAAGGGGGGGACAAAACTAGGGCCAAAGAACATGCTACTATCATGGTCCAGGTGAAAAATGGAGCAGGTCTGAAGGAGAAATGGAAAAAAAGAGTTTAAAGCATATTTAGAAATTAAAAAATGAATAGAGCTAGGAATAATTAGATGTTGAACGGAGAAGAGTAATGGAGTATCTTCAAGGGTGACGGACAGCAGAGAGCACATGGCAACCCTCAATGAAGGGACTGGTCATGCCTCACAAAGAACACCTTTGAATCTAATTCTTCCCTTAAAATTTTATCAAAAATTATTCCTGCTGCTGGAATTTGAGAGGACCTGTTTTTGTTACAGCTGGTATTGTCATGTAGAACCCTGCCTGCTATGTTCACAACCAGGCTGCAGGGACAGGATTGAAAAGAGAAAACCTGCTTCCACGCTGAAGCCACACTCAGAACTCCCCTGCCCTACAGCTCACCCATGTATACTGTGCAGGTACATCTCTTGTTCCACAAAATGGGGAGCCCTATTCTGGAGAGGGATTACATCCCTCCCAGTATCTAGCCTCATACTTGGCAGAAAGTTAATTTCTTAAAATAAATCCAAAAGGTACATAAACAGGAAAAGCTACAGCTAACATTGTAACAATTTTATTTGTATAATGCACTTTTAAATTTAAAAATTTCACCTAGTCTCTCCAGAGCACACAGATACTGAGGTTTTTAGAAACGGTATGCTGAGTGAAGAGGGAGTAATTAACAAAATGGGCT
Source organism: Camelus dromedarius (assembly GCF_036321535.1). Taxonomy (NCBI): domain Eukaryota; kingdom Metazoa; phylum Chordata; class Mammalia; order Artiodactyla; family Camelidae; genus Camelus; species Camelus dromedarius. The sequence continues at coordinate 56,201,071 of NC_087438.1, forward strand.
GACAGTCAAGTGGGTTACTTCTCTTTCAACTAGTTGTCACACAGCCACAGTATTTTTGAAATTGTCTACTGTTACCTCTAGAGTGGGCCCAGAGGCAATGGGATCATTGCCGAATACGACAGTAGAATATGGTCAACATTTCCTGGCCATGTGAGCTGTGTTTATGCATCTTTGCTATTGTGCTTCCTTTGGTCAGGTTTAACAATCATCCTGAATTAATGAGTCCAAATCAACATTGAGTACCAGAGGCTTTTAGGCATCATTTAAATAATCAGTTAAATAAATGCTTTGCTTGAATTGTCTGAGTGGCCTGGAAATGCCTTCTGACCTGAGGCCCTGCTGTGCAAACTAACTGAGCGAGTGACGTGAGTGACGTCACCCGGCAGGCTGAGCAGGAGCCGTGGGGCCAGCGGGCAGCGGCCAAGCCTCACGTGCCCTCCCTAGAGTGACGCCTCCGATTTTGCCAAGTCCACGTGAATCACATGGCCTCAAAGTGAAGTCCTCCTCACGTTGCAAACTCAGTCTCTGGAGTGTGGCAAAGAATGGCGTCTGCATTTTATTGATCCTGCAGCTGACAAGCCAGCAGTGCCTCAAGATGTCTCACATCTTGTTCCTGAGTGTGCTGATTAAGCCTTTCAAATAAGGGAGATGCTCGGCTGAATCTCTAACAGGAATGTACTGCTTTCCTTTGCTCTATCTCAATATCCAGACATCTTCAGAATGAAAGGATTTCAAATTAAAGCCATGTAAGAAACAAATCTTTAAACATCTCCAGCCCTCTCTTTCTCCGAGCATCTCATCTTCTTGCAGGAGTGTGAGTCCTCTGCTGTGCTTAGCATAGCATGATAATTGTGCTGAACACAAGCACCAGCGGATGAGTTACTGATGACCTCCAATGCTGCAGAAACTAATGCTGAGTCAAGCATAAACCTCCCTCTCTGCCACCTGGACCACAGCCTTTCTTTTATTCCTAGCATTTGTTTTATTTTAGAGCTGTCTTGAGACCAGGTTCTAAATTGATGAGGGAGAGATCAAGGCCACTATTTCTCACTTTGTGGCCCAGGGGTTAAAAGGAGCCCTGAAGATCTTTTTCTTGTGAGTCCTGTCACTTAAGCCCCACCCCACCCTCCACACACACACTTGCTGATTTCTGTCAGGCTATCATTTTTCTGGTCTTGGGGAGCGGTGTCAGAGGAAAGAGGATGAGGGACAGAAGGACTACAGGAGGTATAAGAAAAGCTGATTTCAAGAAGAAAGTTTAGATGCACCAGTTTGGTGGCAGGAGATAGGGGAAATGGGGAAGAGCTCCCTGGATTTGGTGTAAGAATGTGAAGTGGACACGCACAACACGGTCCTCCCTTAACTCATGTGCTCACAAATCCCCATGGAGCACCCCTGGGGGTCAGCCTCCCCTCACTGCACCGAGAGTGATCACCTTAAAAGGACTTAGAGGGAAAATCCCATGTGGTGATGCTTGTTTCTCTCCACACTTAGAGAACACGCTTCTTTTATCAGGACTTAAATTTCACATCTGGCCATAGTAACCTTGCTTAGGGAAACTAGTAATTGCAAAATCATCAAAATAGTTTTCAAAAATCAGTTAAGCTTATTTGGAATTCACATAAAATGCATGTGTACCTTGGAGAAAAGTCTATTTCTTTGCATCAGATGGGCTGCACACCCTAGATAAATGCCAATTTTCTTCACAATCTTGAAGACTGATTCTGTGATATATGGCCACTAAAGTATTTGCCCCATGCCATTAAGAACTGAATGCTATTATTTTCACTACTGGAAAGCTCACAGGTGCCCAAGGTAAACGATGAGGAACAACTATTTGTGCGTATTTTTTTCTCTTAGGTAATAAACTTCTTAGAGGTAGAAACATGCCTTTTGCACTATTTATGTTTCCAAATCACTTAGCACAGCACCTTACAGTTGGCAGTTCTCAACATTGTGGGTTAACGTAAATTAAAACAAATCACTGCTTTTTTGGGATGACTTCTCTTCTTGAAATTGGATCAATCTTCTGAATGTAGGTGTATCATCACTCTAAGGAGTCAACAGACTGGGTGGGTGTTAAAAATCAGAAATATGTTCTTGGAATGCTGGAACTCTTGAAATATGTAAGAATTAGCTCTTGGAGGTAGGGGAAATAACATGTTTGGAATGAAAACCAGCATTCATTAAGTTACAGATTCAATTATCAGCCATCTAGCTATTTTCCTATAAAATGTGGTTATGCTTTTCTTCACACTGTGTTATCTCAAGTCAGTTATGATGTACTATCAGCTTAAATTAATCATTTTAAATTCAGAAAAAATTAAACTCATGATGAAGTTAAATTATAATAGGAAATTGTCCATTCATATGTTCCCAAGCTAATTTCTGAGCGCACTGATGCGGACTGATAGTGTTACTCAAACACTGGGGCCTGTGGACTCTAGTATCCAAAGGCCAAAATTTGTATTGCAGTAATTCACGAAAGTCAACAAAATCCAATGCTATCCTCCTATGACAGTTACCAGCACTGTCACAGGACAATCAAAGAGTGCATTTTAGTTTGTTTACGATGCCTTCTTTCAGGAAAGAAAAGCATAAGGGCTTTTCAAGTGCTGAGTGCCCTTTGGCAGTCCAGCAAGATTTCAGGAACTTGTACTCGGGCTTCCACTTACACTGCACAATTTATCTTCTCCCGACTATGAAGATAACAGCATGGTTTGATGAAACATTTGTCTGTAGAGTCAAAAGCCTGCAATTAAAAAACCTGCAGACATATACCTATTCTTGCCTTCCGACAAAACATACATCTGCACAGGAAAGAGCTGCAAAGGGGTATAATGCCAAGGTAAATGCTAAAGGTGGATTCAGCTGCTTCAAGAGACCTGAGTCGAATACTAAATGTAAATATTCAAACCCTGCTATGCAGAAGACACTTTCCCACGCTTAAAAGTTATTTACCTCCTTTAAGTTCTTTTGGTAAACTCATATCTGGATAAGTAATGCAAGGCATTGCCTCTGATGTTTTGTTATAAAGTAGTATTAGTGACATGTCAAACTCAGAGTTTTATTTGAGAGATAAATCATTGTCCAAAATCCAATTATCAGCTACCTAGCCATTTTTTCTGTACAATGAGGCTGTGCTTTCCTTCATATCAGATTGTTATCTCAGGTCAAGTGTGAAGTCTCAGTGTTCCAGAGGTCAAAAGAAACTAAACAAGAAGAGAATAAACAGGAAGCCACTGCAGATGGCAAGGTACTACGTAATGAGCCCCCGTCCTGCTGGAACACTTTGGCAAGTTGGCAGAACAAAGGATGGAGAGCAAAATGGAAACTGGAAGTGCACTGTAGACGATCTGCTTATCTGAATTCTAGAAATATCTATATGTGCATTAATTCCCCAAAATCTAGGAAGTGTTTGTCACATAGAAAATAAAGAGATAGGAATCATATCATCAGAGACGTGCTGGAGTTGGGGAAGGAAACTAAAAGTTCTGCAAGTAATATTTTTCAGACTGCCCTCCATGTCACAACCTCAGCTCCATTGTTTTTCCTCCTTCCAAACTAAATAAAACAGAAAACCTTTTGTCAGCATTTCCAGTACAAAACTGAGGCAGGAGATGAATTCTTGATAACAATATATTTACTAATCGAATATTCCTAGAGAAGAAAGTATCACAAGGGCTTTGCATATAGTATTTGCCAGGACTTTGGTAGTTCTGAAAGGGACAACTCAACATAGAATTTTAAACACAGCAAATGTAAAGTTCTTAAAACAAAGGATGCTTTGTGAATTTCACAGAAAGTACATTCTAGGAGAATTTAGTAGCTTAACAATTAATAACAATATTATTACAAACTTACAGAAGCTAAGCCGGCTTTTCATACATTCTTTTTTTTTGGGGGGGGGAGGTGGAAATTAGGTTTACTTATTTATTTTTAGAAAACATACTGGGGATTGAACCCAGGACCTCCTGCATTGTAAGCATGTGCTCTACCACTTGAGACATACCTTCCCCCCAACACATTATCTCTTGTTCAAGATTCATATGGGATATCCATTTTATAATGTAATGAATATAGGTCAGCTTATTAAAACAGGATATTTAACTTCTATGTCTTCTCAAAGTTATTTTATATAATAATAAAGTAGACCTTGATATTATGTTACGACCAGGTTTAATGTTCACTTTTGCTGGGTAGTATTTGTAGAAAAAACAACTAAAATGTGTATCAGAGCTACCTAATAATGGATACTACATTTCAGAGAAGTAAAGGTATTTAAAAATCTTAAATCTGCATTTAAATCTTAAGCTGCTGAAAAGAGCAGAGAATATTATCTTTGTTCAACAAAATATTCATAATGGGATATGATGCTATTTTCTAGTATGTTCATATTATTGTTATGTAGTCTGACCTAATAGATATGCTTCTTACAAACTTATGTTAAAATTATATGACGAATATAAAGACTTAGACTACAAAGAATCCTGTTTGCTCATTAAGAAGTTGTAAATTTTGAAAAAGCAGTCAAAACTAGAATTTCACTTTTTTTTTAAGCTTTTAACTAAAAGGGAACTTAATGTTTCTCTTATTTTGGAATTATGTAAATGACTAGTTTCTCCGGAAGCTTTCATTTTACCACCTTACTCATGTTCATCACCCTAGTTACATATTTACAGGATTCACCAGGAATCAGGTAAGAATTAGCAAATCACACACATAAAACAAAGCACAGCCACTAACCCCAAATGGAAATAGAAGAATTACTATCATTTCTAAAAGCTCCTATACAAATGAGGAAAAGAGTGACATGCTTTTCTTAGGAATCCTTCACTTCAGTCAAATGCGTCAAAAAATACTAAAAACAATTATTTTGTAACTTAATAGTCATTAGGATACAGAAGGCTATAGCTACTAATTTTAATATACAGGAATGATAAATTACACAAAATAAATAGAACCTGAGATGTAAATTTAATCTTGCATTAGTAAGAAAATATTTCATTAGTTGAACACTTTTTTTCATTACCCAAAATCTCTTTAGCTACAGAAAAAAGAAATGACTGTGTGAACTATAAATTGCTCAGGCAGGGGGTTATGACAATATATCCTTGGGCCTTAGTACTTTCCAAAGTTATCTGCTCAACTAAACCAAAACTACAAAGATAAAAGGAAAATAGAAACACTCTTATATCAGTAGATTCAAAGGTCTATAATTTCATAGCATTATACAATTTACAAATATAAGCAATTTATGTGGGGAAAAAGGTTAACAATGAAGTGTAATATACTGGTGACTTATGATGTATATAAAGTGACTTATTAAGTCTTGGCAAATTTGCTGGTATATCAGTTCATCAAGGCTGTTTTCACTGCAATTTTGGTTACGGGCATGAAGGTAAATGCAGTCCCAGATACCCGTAATTTTTTTAAAAATCTGGGTAATACCAATACATAGCAAAGTATGGAAACTGTGCATTAATAATCTGTATTACAGGGAGAATAACACCCACCTGAGCTTTGTTGCACAGGTTAGGAAAAATACATGGTGATCACAGAGTAAACCATATGGCAGTTAATATGCCCTCAGTGAATGGTAGCTCTTATATTGTAGTTGTTATTGTTGTTATTTCATTGTTATAAAGCAAAAGTTAGAGCTAAAAGTTATGGCTAGGGGAGATTGACTCCCACAGTGACTACTTGGAGATCCAAGATTTGAACATATACCGCCAGTTCAGCCAGGTTTTTACATGCACTCACTTCTTATTCAGGAAGTAAAAGGAATAGAACGTCTACTCCCATTTTCCATACAAAATATTCTTCAATAAAAATTAAAATACATACATAAGCACAATTGTTAATCATGAACAGTTACTGGCAATGATTCAAAATGTCATGTCAGTTGGCGTCTCCCTAATATCATATTCATCATCAGATAATTCTGTCACCAAAGCATGCAAATTGCCACATAAATCTCTGCCTGAGGGAAATACAAACTATAGCTTTTTATAATGAATGAAAATGAAATGATTCCCCACAGTATATGGCCAGACTCACTGGAAATAAAAATAACTAATTAAATAATCTCTTTTTAAAATAGGTCTATGTCTGGCAGGCGCTTTTCGTCGTTGTGGTACAGAATAGGGAGCCCTCCTATGGAAAAGTCTCATATTAACACTCTGATAAACCGGATTACAGTTTTGAAAAGCACCTTTATAATCAAGTTTTTTTCCCAATTCAATATCCGAGTAATCCTACCTTTAGGTTAGATGGAGATGAAGTTTTAGCTGGCGGCCACTTTGTTGCAGTAATCAAAGGAATCTTATTTCCTCAAGTCCATAACCGAGAGTAAAGTAACAAACCATTTCCCTCCAAATTGAATAATACTTGGTTCCCATATCTTCAGCATAATCTTTTTTGTTTGTTTCATCATGACTCATTTTTCCAGTCAAAGTGAGAAGAATGCTAATTTTCATTATTTCAGATATCCAAGGACATAAAGGGGATGTATTGGAAGAAAAATCATGAAATGCCCCTTAGAACATAGCCAACTCTTTTTATGATCTGATTGTGTAATATAAGAAAATCATGCATGAATACTAGTTTCTTAGGAAGTGTCAACTCAACAAAGTAAAATGAAAAGACACTTTCAGAAGAAACTTCTTTGCTCCAAAGGTGTGGATCTTTTCTCTCACAGACATTCCAAGAATAAAAATGAAGCCTGAATATATTTATTGCAGAGAAAAAAAAATGCTATGCATTTCAGCCTCAACATAACCCCAAGAATAGCAGTTTCATTTCCAACTTTGAGGCAACTGAGGCTCAGAGAGGTTAAATAGCTCCCATAAAGTCACAGAGCCAAAATTTGGCACCAGGTGTATCTATTACCAAAGGGTCACGATAAACACGCTGATATGACGTGCTGGGGACCTTCTGTTTGCTGCATAAGGCTTAAGCAGTGTGGAGAAGTGATGAAAAATGACAAACAGGGCACTTGGTGATCATGTTTACAAAGACAGAGAGTAGTAACCTCACTCACCTTGTGTTCATCATTGTTTCTGCCATGGCTCATAGACTGAAGGCTCCACATAGACTGTTACTCATTCAACATTTAAAAATATTTGTGGAACCTCTTCTTTGTGCAAGGCAGAGTCATAACATTTCATACTTTAGTCTTTTGAGGTTCAAAGTGATTATACAGCTGGGAGTAGTTCAGTAGAAACTAATTTGAAGTCAGCATCATTTTATAGCTAGAGGTCCATAGAAAAGGACTAGAGTGAACTGCCTACCTCAAGGATTTCTACAGCTATATTTTTCCTCTCCCTCTTACTCTTTATTCTCACTCTACAACTGCTTTCATCTTTTCATTTTTAAAGGCCAATTATGACACAGGGCATTCTTCTCTGTTTAACAAAATGCCTCAGGATAAACCGTGGAAGCAATTGTTTTCAAATGTTAATATCTTCAAACATGAAATTAGCATCTGGGTAAGTATCACATTAGTCTAATTTAGGTTACAAAGGTAAAGGTTTATGTATAATTTCCAAAATTTTTAGCATTACTTTATCAAGAACTTTGTGTCCTAACCCAGGATTATTTTCGTTGTTGCTGTTAATTTTTGTTTTTTTTTGCCAATAGCTTTGTATTTTCGGTGTACAACAATCATTAGAAAAAAATAAGCAAACACCAATTAAATATTCATGTGCACATTAACTTGGATTTCTCCAGTGTATTTCTCTTTTCCCTCAAATTCACTTCAATGTAAATCTAAGATTCATTACCTGTGCTAACAGATTAAAAAGTAAATATAAAGAAGAGAAATTAATTGATTAAATCTATGCCACACACCTTGCAATTATTTTAAAATTCAGTTTTAACTCTCATTTCTCATAAGCATGACTAATTAATAACGTGATTAACTGAGACATAATTTTTGCCATATTTAACCTCTATCAATACTCTCTGGTTAAGGTGGAATACTAAAAAGAAAAATCGTCTCTACCAGTAATAAAAGCAGCCTCATAGACAATTTACTTGGCTAGCCAGCTCCTGGAATTTCAACAAGTGTATGTACTATTACATTATTTGGAGCAGAGAGGCTGTGACTAGAATGTAAAACAGTCACTCCTTTAACTTATATGCTGTGAGGTAAGACCACGTCTATAAATTTTCCCAATATTTTTCTTTTTTAAAATTCAGTTTAAATTTGGGTTACATATGTCTAGCAGTGTATTCATTATGTTTAAACAAGTGAAAATCTGCTTCCCATTATTATATTAATCAATATAGATGAAGGCACTCTCTCTTGCTCTCTCTCCATCTCTCAATCTCTCTATCTCTTTCTCTTTCTCTAAGATTTTTTATTCTAGCTCTCTCAAGAAATCTGAGTCACTCAACTGCCTGGGTTTGTCAAATGTCCAGTCTATCCAGGTAGGGATTTTAGGTGTTACAGATACTAAGAAAGAAAATACAATGAAGAAACAATGTCTATTCTTGAAAACTTTTGATCTGAAATGGGATTTGGCCAACTAGACAGAGGGAAGCCACACTAGAAAGAATAAAGCAATGATAAATAAGTGTTACAAGGGCAGTATTTGGTAGCATACTACAAGTGGTGGATTTAAGCAGACTCCATTTCAGAAGGAAAATAAATTCAAACAAATTTTGTGTTTTCCAAGTGTTCTTTTCTAGGGTCTTGTGTATACATATATAAATATATATATAACTGTATATTATTATATATATAACTATATATAGGTATATATATGTAACTCTGTAATCAGAAGAAAAAGTTAAAAAAAAATTAAAGGGTCATTACAAGTGACATGCCAACAGTTTTCCAAGTTAGACGATCAGAGATGCGATCACCTGTTGCTAAGTGGCACAGAGATATGCACTAGAAACTTCTTAATAATTGTGCCTAGTAAATGACAATTCAACTAGTTTCTAATTAAGGCAGGTATGTGTGTGTGTGTATGAAATGCTGTGTAATGATCTTACTGGTTTTGAATTAGTCTAAGCATAGTTCTCCATATTTGGAAAGGGTATATAATCCATGTGCAAACATACAGGCTTCTACAGATGTGGCCTGACATGAATAACAGTGAAGTATTCATATTCACAATGGGAAATACAAATGGGCAGCATGAATTTATGCATCATTTGCTTTAGTATTAATCCATATTTTTATTCTATTAATCTAAAAATCATTACTTGGATGGCTTAGCTTAGATATAAATGCTTGTTGGTAGTCTATTTTTTGGAACGGTCATGTTACCTATTTCTGTTTTATTGTTAATTTAATAGACTGCAGTGAGACCAAGTTCCCATTATTGTGTACCATTTTCTTATGTACCACCAATATATCACTGATTTTTAAGGTAAATCCCAAATTCAGAAATACTACAACAAAAAAGGCATGCATTTTAGAATGGTGGAAATGAGGAAATGCATATGATTTATGTTTATTTTCTTCTCTTAGAGGTGCTTGTTTTCATTTGGGGGGAGAATTCCTTATTCCCATATTACTGGTATTAGGCAATTAGGCAATTAGGCAATCCTACAATTGATACAGTTAAACCAGAACTACAAAATTTTCTCTTTTAGGTCTTATGAGAAGCAAAAATTTGAGGGCTTATTACTAGACTAGGAAAATGAAATAATTTTTTTTCTATTATACTGGCTTATCCATTTTATTGGACAGAATTTTATATATTTCTTTGTAATATTTTCAGTCAGCAATGCCACTATCCCCAGAATATAAAATTTGTTTTACCTTTAAATGACTAGACCAAACACCAGAAGCCAGTTAATAGTTCTGTGGGGACTTCTATAGTGTTCTGCTTAATGAATGAACTCACTTAAGCTCCTATGATAAAGTCCACCTGACTGCTCAAAAGGTTAAATGCGTATGAAAAGCTGGTATTTTGCTATGCTAGGAAGAAGAGTTAAGAGACACTAAATGAATTGTTTTTCCTTCTCAGATACAGTTGCATGCTTACTACTTTTCTGTGTTATAAGTAACCTTTTCATGTATAATTTAGAGCACTATTTATTATTCATTAAAAAAGATACCTCAAGTAAAAATACTGCTGTAATTGAGGAATATTTGATAAACTGAAATTCATCATTCATGCAAAGAAGGAAACAGTACAAACACAGGGAAAAGCAAAAATTATATGAGTCCATGTGACCTAGAAACAGGAATAAAAAGAGAATTCAGAAAGCAAGACAGATTTATTGAAAAAAAAAAGACAGACAGATAGATAGACAGACAGACAGAGGCTCAAGTAGTACATTAGCCTTCTTTATGGTTTTGGTTCACATGTAATCTTGAAAATAGCCCTCTTAAGGAGGTAAATTGAGTGGGTACATTTTCCTGGTACTCAAAAAGCCAGAAAAAGTATATCAGACATATTTCAAATGTCTTAATGTATATGATCATGTGCTAGATATCTTGACAGTTGTCTCAGCACCTAGCATAATGCTATTGTCACAGTCAAGTTGCAAAAAAATCTAGGTTGTTCGAAGACCAATCATTTCTACTTTTTTATTCCCGTCCAACACCCAGAGATCTGTGCAAACTCATCCTCCTTAGAGAAGGCCAAGCAAATGACAGAATCATACAAATCCTGGAAGCATACACTGCTTAAATAATTCTCGGCACCAGCATATTCTGAAATAAGAACTAAATTCAAAAATAGACTTATTTATGTGTTCAGTGACAATACTCTGATGCTCTGAAACTGACGTGAACATCAACTGAAAATATCACTAATTTAATAGACTGGCATCCTTTTTTTATGTAATGAGTAATACACATTTACTTGGTATTTCACGCTATGATTCTGGATGATCAGTAGTTTTTGGTTAACTCATAAGCAGGCAGCATTCTTCTCAAATGTACATGTCATTAACAACCCAAATAACTGAACTGATTATAAATTTTACACAGATGACAATTAGTTTTGAGAAAATTGAAAAGGTCCTGGTAAAAGTGCTCAATTTCAGACCATAGCCCCGGGCAGGAGGGATATTCTTTAGTTTATCTTTCTTCTCTCGTCTTTTAAATATGGGTTAGTGTCTGTAATCAACTCAGAATACTTCACCTTTCTCTAGGGTTACAAAGTTTCTAAACCTACATTGTTGGTGAGAAGCAGCAATGGGTTCACTAAAAACTCAAGCCTGTTAATAAAACCTCTGTAAACATGATAACAAAAATGTGACTTAATAGTATCATCTTCTGCTATTTTATTCTACCAAACATACAAAGAAGAACTGATACTGATCCTTCTCACACTCCTCCAAAAGACTGAAAAGGAGGGAATACCCCCAAACTCATTCTATGAAGTCACCATCACCCTGATACCAAAACCAGACAAAGACACTACCAAAAATGCAAATTACACACCAGTATCATTGATGAACATAGATGTAAAAATCCTCAACAAAATATTAGCAAACAGAATCCAACTACACATAAAAAAGATCATACACCATGATCAAATTGGCTTCATCCCAGGGACACAAGGATGGTTCAACATACACAAATCAATCACTATGACACACCACATCAACAAGAGAAGGGACAAAAATCACATGACCATCTCAATAGGTGCAGACAAAGCATTTGATAAAATTCAACACCCATTTATGATAAAAACCCTTACCAAAAGGGTGTATAGAGGGAACATATCTCAACATAATAAAAGCTACTTTTGACAAACCTACAGCCAACACAGTACTTAATGGTGAAAAACAGCTTATATTTTTTATACATGGAGCTAAAGAACAAACTCAGAATCAAGGCCAGAAATGAACATTCAATGAAAATGGATCATTAATATCTTTTATTTCCAAAAGCTTCCTCCATGCTATACAGAAGGAAAAAAATATCTTTTGAAACCAATAAGCTATTAACTCAGGGTTCTGAGCTTTTTCTACATTATGGACCCTTTTTATCAGTCTGGTGAAGCCTGGAAGAGCCCTTCTAAAAATAAGCTTTTTAGTGCATAAAATGAAATGAACAGGAGCACAAAGTCATTATCAAAATATTTAAAAATGTGTGATATAGTAATATATGTGCTTATCAATGAACACATTAACAGAGGTGGTGCCAGGACTACTATTGCGTCTTACTAGTGCACAGTGTAAATGGTATTTTCAGATGTGTACAATGCTTATAATGTGCTGTGAAAACATTTGTGATTTCTATTAGTGACAAAGTTACTGGTACTGCTAATAGGATGACTCATTGTTGCCTATGAAGGCAATGAAAGGAAATTCTAAGTTTCAGGGAACCATTAGGAAAAATTAACATGATTTTTCTTTTCCGATCAGAAAACACAGACACTGTGAATTCTATCCACCCATCCCTGAGGGCCCTGTATCCTTGGTCAAAAACTTTGCATTAAGCACTTAAAAAGGCAGGGCTGAGAACTGTCCTTCCATTAATCCCTGTCGGAAAGTGCTCATGTTTTGTTAAACTGAAAACTATTAACAAGATAGACTCCAGGAATAATTCTAATGGGAAAGGAAATGGCATTATTAAGTTACTGCTGAGTGGACATGAGGCAACATTTATATAGCAAATAGTCGTTTTATGGATGTTTAAAAAATTGTGTCTGCTGGCGTGTCCCAAAAAAACACAAAGCAAATTTTATTTTGAACAAACCACCACAAATACGCTCGGATTTCTTGGAGCTGAGAGGTGCAGGTTCAATTCTGTGGTGCTTTGTAGTTAGACAACAGCCCTGAGTATTTATGGGTTCCCTTATATAACTATAGTTCTATCCATTTTTCTTGTCAGAATAGTTTATTTTCTGTCCCTGCGCCTGTTTTCCTTGAATTTTAGTACTGAATTTACTGACTTTGCTTGGACTCCACTTCTTTTTATAGAACCATATTCCTCAAGTTCAATTTATTTTTAAGTTGGATACTTTATATGTCCATTCCCTTCAGAGCTCTAAAAAGAATGTATATTATTGACCAGATAAAGCTATTAAGGTAACTATTATGAAATTTATTTTTAGGACCTTGGGCACCTTAATGGCTCTTCGGGGTTTCAGATGGGCTCCAAATGGAATGCACTATAACCTAGGAGGAGTGGTCTGTGGCAATTACTTCTTCCTCAGCACCTGCTCGATCTGGAATAGCTGCAATCTGGCGTTCTCTCCACTGCCCACCACAATTATTTAAGGACTATTAATGATTTGAGGCTTCAAACTAAAAGTCTTTTCTCAGTTATCCATTTCCTTGAGGAGCTCCTGTTTTGGAAACATTTATTCCTTACCCTCTCTAAGGCTTTATTCTCTATTTCTCTGATTACTTTTTTTAGTTACTTGCCCCTTTGCAGACAGGATTTCTTCACCTGTCTTAAATTCTATCTTCAGTGCTCTTGATCTTAAACCCTTTATTCTTTTTTTTTTTTAATTGAGTATAGTTAGTTTACAATGTGTCAATTTCTGGTGTACAGCACAATGTTTCAGTCATGCATATACATACATATATTCATTTTCATATAGTTTTTCATTACAGTTTACTACAAGATATTGAATATAGTTCCCTGTGCTATACAGAAGAAACTTGTTTATCTATTTTACATATAGAAGTTAATATTTGCAAATCTCAAACCAGTATTAACATTCCATCTTATCACTTCACCATTCTCATCTGATTCCCGAATCTGAATCTGTGTTACCAATGCTCCCCTGAGTTATCATCTGCATTTTAATATCCAGCTGTCCTACCTTCTCAGGACGTGTCCTACCTTTCCAACTATACGTACAACTCAATATACCTCCACGGGAAAGAAATCTGTTGTGCCCCTTTCCTTCAGTTGAAGAAGATTGCTTTGAAGATCAAACTCAAAACACGTACATGGCTCTTCGTGTTACATGCTGCTGGAAGCCATCACTTCCAAGTCTGCTGATGGAGTAGAAAACCACAGCTAGGGGCCTGTCAGGTACTAGGTTTCTGCCCAACTCAGCTCCATGGTTGCCAGTAAAATTTTATTGCAACTATTTGAAACTCTGTGATTTCAGGAAACCCCAGAAAATTGTGCATGTTTGGTAAAAGATCAGAAACCATCTATATTCTGTTCTTTTTCCTATTTGAGAAAAGCATTTATCTCTGCTGTTCAGTGAATCTGATAAAAGCAGAAACTACAGTAGTTTATGCCTGTCATTTCCCCATTACAAAATAACCACTTCAGTCTCATTTTGATATTTAGAGTCAAATTTCACCTAAGCATTCCAAAATGCGATGGTAAAAGAAGTACAGTATAATGACTAGCCTACAAATTACATTTTAATCATGTTCTAACTTTCAAGTCCTAGGATAACTTCTTTTCTAGTAGTTTTCTTATAGAGAGATTTTTGTTTTTCTGGAATGTACAGACTTTACTTGGGTTCTTCCCTTTTTTTTTTTTTTAAACAAAAATGAGGATAGGGTGATTATTGAGAAGACTGATATTTACAGTCTGAGAAAAGTACAATATTTCTTAATCATATACTACAATTCTAAATGTTATGAAGAAAAATCAGGTTACCCTGTTTCCAAACTCTCCTGATCTCTGCATGTTTTATCTTTCTTTGTTTTTGAGATAGGAAATATTAGAGTGAGTTTTAGCCTGGAGAATAAATGCAAAAACTAAATTTTAATCCCTGGATATATGCAGGTTACCACATAATGGGAATGTTAACATAATTTGAAAATCAAGAAGGTCTTACTAGATGTTTCAGTAATTATTTGCAGTCAGATACAAAACTGTCAGGTAATGAGAATCTGATTGAATTTGTTAGATGTATTTAGTAAGTCCTAGGGGGTCTATCTGAGCATTCTGCAGATATTTTTTTCTGTCATTCCTTTATTAGATCATCACTTTAAGGTACAGCAAGTGAACTTTCAAAGTGTGATATGTCTGTACTAAATTGTTGGGCAAAATTTGGAAAAATATACCCAGAGGGAACTGACTGAAGATGGAACTTCCATGTCAGACACAGAAAATTCAATTCAGGTTTGTCATTGAGTCAATTTTTTGTGTTTATTGTTGCAAAGACTTCATCCTACAGTGATGTTGGAATCATGTCTTTCCTTGAGGGCTACCGATACACTTGCACAGTATTCTGGTTGTTTTTTTTTTTCTTTTTTCTTTCACTTATTGTAGTATCTTTAAAAAGAACGTCAGGAATTAAGTTAAAATGATTATCTACACTCAAGTATTTATAGTTATGGTTATTTCCACTTATTTCTCTATATATTTACTGGTAGATTTAAAATATTATATATCTTGGATTTAACATTATACAATTAATCCTGAATATAAACCTTTCATCAACTCATAGACGATTTCCTTATTTTTATTATTTTTATGTTCACAAAAGGTGACAGCCTGAGGTAAGCTGTCCTTCTCACATCCTATTGGCATTCTGGATTAATTCCTATTCTATCTATTCAAGGAAAGTAATCTTACGCTGATATTAGGCAATGCTTTCAAAGACAAATATTGCTAAAGCATACCATTTCAAATTTCTAAAACAGAGCAGATATTTTAAATCTGGAATAAAACTAGAATTAGCATTAATGATAATTTTTCTCTGCTTTTCTTTGATTTCTTGCTACATTGCAAAAGTTAAATTCTATTTTGGTGTTTTAAAAATCCCTTGTGGATGCACAAAAGCACAATTTATGAGATGGGTTTTTAATATATAAATATTCTTGTCATCAATTGATCTTGATCCCATATTGTCAAAACCTAAAATGTAAGTTGATCATCCTACAAATCTCGTCACATGATGATTACAAAGCAATTGGAATTCATACACTTAATACTAAGATTCTAAGGACAAGGGGTCTGTTTATTCTTGAGAATATCATCCTTCTTGTAAAATTCTCATTTCCACAGCCCTTTATCTGTTTAGTACTAACTACATATTCTTCTAGCCTCAGTTCAAATGCCATGTCCTTAAACTCCCCAAAACAAAACAGGTGTCCTCATTCATGGCACTCATCATGTTTTAAACTTAGACATTATGTAATTCTTGTTTTTCTCTCCCACTGATCTGTAAACTCCGTAAGAGAAGGAACTGAATTTAACTACCATTATTGTCCCAGCTCCAGAGGATAGCTACTGTTTGATGCAATTTGGTAAATGAACTCATTTATGTTCTGAAAAATTTGTACATAGTTATGCATTGAAAAACTCGATAAATATTTGTGGCTAAGTTTATTTGACAACATAATGGAATATATTCACTATGTTATAACACTGGACTTATGCAATTTCCTTATTAAATTCATGTGTATATTAATTCTTATTTTTACTTCCTTATAAACACCTCTGATTTTTTAACATTCTTTATTTTAATCAGAATCTCTTTATATTTGGCTTTTGGATCCATGTCATACCTGGATAAATCAGAGTAGGAATTTACAGTTATATAGGATAAAACTATAATCTTTGACTATCTACATAGTATAAGAAAATACTGGAATATTTGTTCCACAGTTAGTCTCTGTTCACAATTCACTGAAGTACTTAATCAAATTAACAGTGACAGCTGACAATTATTATAAACATAAAAACGTAAAGAAATGAACTTAGGTGTTTGTGGTTCAGAAGTCCTTAAACTCCCCAAAACAATAAATAATGCCATGTTTTTAAAAAAATTTAAGCAACTCCTATCTCATATAATGGTTTTGGTTGGATTAATAATATTTGTTTATTAAAATTATGTTAATGCCACTGGATTTCCTAAATATGTACTTGTAAATCATGGTATTATGCAAGGCATTAAAGCTAATTTCTATACATTTTGTTCTCAATACACACAGTTACTAAGGATAGGCAGTTGTTTAAAAATTTTAAATTTCACAAAATTGTAACAAAAGGAAAAGTGGAACATACTGGCATCAGCTTTTCAAATAACTCAAGGATCCTTCTGTCTACTTAATTATTTATGCAATTGTTTATTTACATTTACTGACCTATGTAATTTATTAGGTATTTGAGATACGCTATTAATTTTAATCTGCCCATCAATATAAACCAAAAGGTATTATTCATTCCATTTACAGATGAGGAATCTGAGGCTCAGAAAGGGCAACTAATGTTGTTCAGACCTATTGTTACAAATGAAAAAAGCCAGAGTTTAAACTCCATTTCTATTTGAATGCAAAGCCAGTGCCCTTTCCTCTTAACTCTGCCACCCCTCGCCAAGAGCACTCCTCAGGTGCAAACATTCTTTAAGTGTACACTGTAATCTACAGTGTTCTCCAAGGGGCAGGGTGTCATGCTTCGGAGAGCAGGCACTCATTGCAATGCCTGGGGTTAAGGCCAGGATCTGCAGGTTACCAGCCTTGTGAATCTAATCAAATTATGTAATCACACAGTAGCTCAGTTTTCTCTGTAAAATGGAGCCAATGATAAACAGAATCTATGATAAAGAGTGTTAAAGGGTCAAATAAATTAATATTTAAAGTCCTTAGGACAGAGCTGGGCTCATACTAAAAGCCTAAATTAAACTCAACACTATCATATGAAAATTGGTGACAAAATATTTAGGTAAGTTGACTGTGTTTCTTTACAAATTTGTCTTTACAAAAGCAATAATGAAGTGTTGAGCATATAAAAACACATTATCACATCATGTATTTATCCATAAAATACTTTAACAATTTTCACTGCATAAGCCTACGTATGTACAGATGGACTTGGCAGCACACCCTGATATCAAAAGAATACATATGTGCATTTATATAGTATACATTGTAGATGATTGTGTATTTGTAAATACTACCTCATTTGTAATGAAGGTTCAAAGAGGTACAGCTGCTCAAAAAAACTGAATATACAGAAATATTCATTTATAGTTTTTAAACCATATTCACATGTATTATCTATCACCTTTTGTCCTTAGGACTTTATAGATGGAATTCTTAAAGTGCTATAGAATTACCTAGATTATTTTATAAATTTAAAAAACTGGATAATTTTGGCATTTAGAAACATCACTTTATCTTCAGTTGAAGATTTTAGCTTTCGTTTTTAATAAAACTCTCTGAAATCAGCCCCGTCTCGATATTTTCTGGCATAATAGTTCAGGGATGTTGTATTATAAGAGCTCCCTTGGTGACTATCTTAATTTCCAGAAATAGTATTAGTGATGGAAATGAATTTGAGTGCCATTTCTGAAATTTAATCATGTCACATTTAAACACCCAGGAGGGAAATGTATATGGCTATTGTGGGCCACGTGGCCCAATAAATGGAAACAATTCTACTTATTTTTAGATTAGTAAACTAAAGTGCTATCAATTTCTATTGTACTCACTTTAATTTAAATATCATGTTCTGTTAAACCTACATGGCAAAGCATAAACCTGTTCTTATGAGAACAGATTCCTCATTCCAGTTCATCATCATTGTCCCTTCAAACTGTCTATGAAAATGGCTATCTGAACACTTGAGCATGTATCATTTAAGAAGCAACAAGGGAACATAAATTAGAAGTTTAATTAGAAGAATACCTGTAATACTATAATAAATACTATGGAAACATCTAAATAATTTTTATCTATTAATCAAAAGTAACTTTAAATAA
Organism: Camelus dromedarius; assembly: GCF_036321535.1. Taxonomy (NCBI): domain Eukaryota; kingdom Metazoa; phylum Chordata; class Mammalia; order Artiodactyla; family Camelidae; genus Camelus; species Camelus dromedarius. The sequence continues at coordinate 56,219,676 of NC_087438.1, forward strand.
AATAAACAACTAATCAAACAATCAAATCTCCTGTAATAAACAAATGAAAAATAAAACTAAAAGTAACTGAGATCTGGCAAAGTCAATCATAACTTAAATGAACAGTATCTGGAAATTTAAACTGAAATGATTTAAATCAGATGTATGATTGCCTTAACCCACCTATAAACATTAGGAAATAATGTGAAAATAACAGGCAGAGTCTTTGCCAAGTATTAAAACATGTGTTGTTAACATTTGAAATAATTACATTGTTATGTAATTGTTATGTAAAAACATATTAAAAATATTTAATAAGTGATTGATATGCATAATAATTATGATCACATAATTAGGTATATCATAATAGATAGGGTTAGATAGAAACTTATTCCTCATAAAGGTATTTAATAGCTATATTAATTAAAAACATACATTATAATAAAGAATTCAGATAACTTTTAAAATAATATTAAAGTAGCATCTCAACATAAACATCTTGCCTTTAAGTGAAAATGAAGAAGCATACTTAGGTTTTATAAATGTAGTATATCATTAATATTAAAAATATTTCAGATGGCCAAAAAGCACATGAAAAAATGCTCAACATCACTAAATATTACAGAAATGCAAATCAAAACTACAATGAGGTATCACCTCACACCAGTAAGAATGGCCAATATTAAGAAGTCTACAAATAATAAATGCTGGAGAGGGTGTGGAGTAAAGGGAACCCTCCTACACTGTTGATGGGAATGTAAATTGGCTACTATGGAGAACAATATGTAGGGTCCTTAAAAAACTAAAAATAAGAGTTACCATATGATCCAGCAATCCCACTCCTGGGCTGGAAAAGACAAAAACTCTAATTCGAAAAGATACATGCAACCAATGTTCATAGCAGCACTATTTACAATAGCCAAGACATGGAAGTAACCTAGTGGTTCATCAACAGATAAATGGATAATGAAGATATGGTGTGTATGTACATATATATCATATAGATGTCTGCATGTAGAAATGACCTAAAATGAGAAATATGTCCCTATTTACCTCTCTTAACCCCACTGCAAAAGAGAGTTATAAAAGATTTTATCAAGTTGAAGGAAAGCAATTCAACTGGCAATACCATTTATTGAGTACCAAATAATATAGCAGATTGTATTTACTATCTTGGCAAAAGCAGCTTTAGAATACTGCTTAAAAATGAAAAGTCAGGTGAAAAATGACTTGACGGTAATTGAGAACAAAGAGAAATCAGATATTATCCCTATACTTAGGGAATTCAGAGTGCTAGCTTCATTCATTCATTCAGCAAATATTTATTGAGCACTTACTGTATGCCAGCCCTGTTCTGGCAACTGTGATTACAACAGCAAAATCTCACCGTCCTGGAATATACTCCATGGGAGAAACAATCATAGACAATATATTAAAGTAAAAATGTGACAGAGTGATTAAATGCTAAGCAAAAAAAGTATAGCAGAGAAGGGGACGAGTGTGTGTTTCAGAGCGTTGAGGAAGGGACGTGGAGAGGCTGGGGAAAGCCTCATTGAGAAGATATCTTTTATGTAATGACGTGAAGGAAGCATGGGAGTGTTCATAACAGAGAATATTACAGAAAAAGGGAGAAGGGAAAGGAAAGGCTCTAGGGTAAGAACGTGCCAGGTGTTTGCCAGAGACAGCTAGGAGGCCAGCGCGGCTGGAGCAGGGCCTAAGAAAATGATAGTTGTTATGTTTAATTTCATTGAATTGAAAGATATAATAAATTAAGGATGAGAAATACTGCCTTTCACGTTTATTGTAAATATGTCCCCAGTTTATTATTTGTGTTTATAGTTTACTGTTTTGCATAGATTTTACAAAATTAATTCTATTCCTTTGCAACATCTTCTATTATTTGTTATTTTGGGGGGCACTGAGAATTTCATTTTAAAATATACCAGAACTTAATTAACCCATCAGTACAAATAAGAGAGAATTGGAGTAAGTAAAGAAATATGAGTGCAGGAGCCCCAAATGAGACTAAAGGCAGCTTGGATTTGAACACCAAGATGACATCATTTTGGTACGAGTGTCCTCTGACCCACCCAGCAGTGAGTCTCCATCACTCTCCCTTCTCCCTGTCATGAGATATCTACTAAAGCAAATGGCTTCCCTGCCATTAGTGCAGGTGAAAGCTGACCTAGTGGTACCCCTATGGGACATGATACAAAGCCCGAAGACAGTTTATCAATCTTACTTCAGAGCGGAAGTGGGCAAATTGGCTATAATCTATGTAATGTCAACTCCCAAGATCCTAAACTCAGTCAGCTTCGAGCTGGCACCTGTAACCTGCAGGTGCTTCTGCATGCCCTGCAGTAAGTGAAGGATCTAAGTTCTTAGTGGATGGTACTAAATCATCACTGTGGCAAGATGCACTTTCTTGCTCTAGATTTCCTAAACATTCTAAAAAACCACAGGAAAAGCAAAACCATATCCTTAGAAACCTAGACAATGGGAAGAATCAGGATTCTGAATTCATTACACAATCTTATAAATCAAAACAATAAAAACAAATACCCCATTAGGAACGTATTTTAAACTGTATGTTAGGTGACTCTCTTTGATCTCTGTCTGGGCACAGAGATGAACAGAGGAAAGGGTAGAACGTCAGAGCATGTGATAAGTTAAGGGAGGTACCTCACTACCACATTCATGTTCAGAGAGAAGTCTGAGTTCAAACATAAATATACTACAAAGAAAAACAAAGAATTTTAATTAAACACAACAGCAAAAACTGATTGGAAGACACTAGACACAAACTGGTGACAATTAAGTCCAAAGTCTTTTTCAATATGTCCATTCTAATCAGTTAGGTTTCTTTCTTTCCAGGGGCATATTTAGAGGTGGTGACCTCCATAAAATTTCTGATGCTGGGATGAAAAGGCTTCATCAATTTCAAATTCTAGCTCACGTCCAGGTCTCTATTAATTCTTATCGGGTAGGCAACCAACTGAATGTCTAAGTGCTCCTCGGTCAGGACAAGGGGCAAGGGCTGACTAGGCAGCCATCTTCAAGTCCCGTGAACCAAAGGGAAAAGGACACAAGAGCTGGGCCTGGGTGGGCCCAGGACCAGCTGAATCTGAATTTAAGTTAACTTGGGGAGTGGTCAGTTAAATGCTTTATAGGAAGTTTGCTAGGTTAGATAACTGGGTAGCTATTGGTCTATTTGGTTGTATGATCAACCTGCTTACTTAGACGGTCCTTTCCTTCCATTCATCCTTGCCTGAAGCTTCCTTTATTAACTCATGCTCAATTGCCTTCTCCAATTACTTTAAAGCCTAGAAAAATTACCCCCCAATCTGAGGTATTTCTTTGATAGTCAAAATTTCATTATCTTAATAAGGTTTTTCAGGACTAGGGTGGTAAGAATCCCAAGATGATCATTTTGTTTATATATAAAACCCAAATAAATTCTTCACTAATTTTTCGTTTTATTTTATGAAGTAACAATGGTAAGGGGGAAGAAAGAGAGAGAAGGTGAGAAATAAAATTGCTACTCTGGCTAAAGCAGAAGGGGGTGGATTGTGAATGTGTACGTGTACGTGTGTGTGTATGTGTGTGTAAGGGAGAGAAGAGATAGAGGGCGCTTTCACGTTTATCTTGTTCAACTCTATATGGAAAAATATGTTGAACTGGGACTCAAAAGACCTGATTATAGATTCCTCCCAGTCCTGCTTCTGTCACTAACCACGAGGGCGTGGGTAAAGCACACAGCCTGTGTGTCTCAGCTCTTGCACCTGAATTCTCATCCCCATCTGCCTTCTGAATCTGCATAATGTTACGATGCTGTAATAGTATATACATCAAAGCAGTAGCTCTATGAAGTTTGTGTAAGTGCCCAACAATTAATAATTACTGTTCTCATTAGCATGCATTTGTACCTAGTTCTGGTCTCCTCCCACTGACTGTAATCCTGTTACTACCTTTCCCTAGTTTGAGGGATGCTTTGTGCTTATTTGTAAACACTTCAGGGAAATTACTGTCCTATAACCTGACCCACTGTCTCAAGACCCTACTGTTTTAGGCTTCCAAGAAGACAAATAAATAGCACGTAAAATTCTTACCAATGTATAGGCCAGTTCAACGTGAATCTTCGTTAATCTCTACTTTTTATCTGTGATGAAGGCTATCTGGTTAGAATGCCCTGAATTTATTGTTTGAACCAGAGTATCCACTCTGGGGGAAATTTAGGTCATACACATACTCAAAAGTGTAAATGGAGCTCATGGGAGAGATGCACTTGGTTCTCTGAGGAACTGCTGGCCTCCTGTGAGACTATCAGGTGACCACTCCTATGCCTATCATGCTCTAAGTGACACCCATCCTGGAGAGTATATGTACCTGGATAGCATTAACAACAAGTATGACATGTACCATTTCAATACATTATGAACTCTGGAAGCAAATTACATTGACTTTGACCCAGATTCCATAATAGATGGAGGTTATGCAAATAAAGATATATACATATATATATTCAGGTATATATGAATACTTACTGTATTGACAATTTCTTCCCATAAACTCCCCTGGGCACTCACAGGAATAGTTAGCAACAAGGTCTGTGCATATTCCACCATTTTTGCAAGGCTCAGCTTCACATTCATTTATATCTGCAGAACATAGAACAGAGGAAGAGAATTATTGGTGGAAAAAAATGATTAGTTATTGGAAGGTTTTAGGCATTCCAAATAAAACCAAGTCAAAATAATGCTATTAGGTTTTGTGTGTGTGTGTGTGTGTGTGTGTGCGTCTAGTCAATAATGCAAACAGTGCTTACAACTGACAATTTATTAACAATCAAATTAAATCAAGTTGAAGTGGAATTGAGAATCCAAATAAAAGACCAACAAAACTAAACCACTCTCCAATCCAGAAAGTAAATATGAATAGTTTGGGGAAATATGCAGTGTATCCTTAGAATTAAATCAAACAAATTAACCCTGATAGAGAAATGAATTGGTCTCACTTATACGATCTAGAAACCTCCCCTACAGCAACCACTGCCAATTAACACTGTCTCCTTTCATCTTAATTCATTAAAATTCTAACTGACAGAGATGTTTTAGTTTCTAAATAGTTCACCCTTGATGAACGTGATGAGAAGCAAATTAAAGTTAATAGCTAAAGCTCGTTACATGCGAAGTATAATAAATGCAAATGATGATCACTTCCTAATCTCACTCAAGGGTTTCTAAAGTTAGGGTGACTAAAGGGACTTACCTTTGCTATATTATTATACCTGATGCAAAATCACATGAAACATAAAGCATTTAGCAGGTTATACTAATTTCCATGCTAATTTTGGACAACAGAGACAACAAATGGGATTTTGAACAAAAAAAGAAATAGTGACTAATTCAGGCAGATATCAGTCACTGATATTTACACACCGTTCCCTGTAAGCACAGCACACGCTAGGGTCTGTGGGAGGTAGGCCTGTAGTCAGAGGGCACACACTGCTCCCCCGTGCTGTCTCTTCCTGTCGTCTACTTCAGCTGAACTCCCGCTCTGCTCTTATTACTACAACTCCTGCTTACACACTCAGATGGTGTTACTTACGGGCTTTCTGTTCATGTGTCTTGCACCTTTTCACCGAGTCAGTCTGTGAGCTTTACAAATGCAGCACCTGTCCTGCACTGTTCTCTGTACCCCAACAAATCTATCTGGAAGACCACTAGTGCCCAATAAATGTTCCTTGATGAAATTTCTAACAAAATCGTGCTACAATCTGAAAAAAAATTATTTCAAATGTGTAATGTGCCTTCTGATACACTACAACGTATCAAAAGGTATTCCGAAGTCCTGGTTTTTCACAGTGCTTAAAACAACATGATTATTAAACTGCTCCCTCAGTACCAAATAAGGACAAAATACTAGAAACCCCCTATTTTGCCCTTTCCTTTAACTTCTTTCTTCTCAACAACATCTTCTCTTGGAAGCAGTATGGCTACCCTCATTCTAAGTTTACGGCAAAGCTTGTTCTAAACTTCCTTAGGCAGGTGATCACTTTCTCTGAAAGCCATCCTTTTTAGTTTCTGGTGAATTGCTACAGATTTAGAGTGAAGACAATTCATGAGTGTGGTTAGAAAGAATCTAAATAATTTGCACTTTATAACATCAAATAATAGGATAAAATCAGAATCTGATAATTTTTAAAAATAGCTATGTACTACAAAATATACTACTATGTACTACAAAATATAATATACTCCCAAATATTTGACATTAAAACTCTCCAGGAAGGAAGGAAGGGAAGGGAAAGGAAGAATATGTAATTTATTTATTTTTCTAATCTGATGAAATATTTAGTTCTTTTTTAGTCTTTACAAAATTTCACTTAGTCTTTATTTATATTGGACCAACATGCAAAATATTTCCATCAAATTTTGAAAGTGGTAACAAAAATCACTGTGTTACGCATTTTCTTGCCAGCTCAGTGCGAGGCAGTGGCAATAGCTGGCTACTTTGGAATATGACTAACATGCCTTTCCCTGTATTATATCTACTGCAATTGTTTTAGGTGAGAATAACATCAGTGGTTGATAAGAAGTTAAATCTTCCTACTTAATCTTCCTATCTTAAAGAATATATTGCCTTATTTTGTAAAGTTAGACATAAAAAGCTACCTTTTAAATACTTATAGGGAAGAAACTGAATATTAATGTCTGGAAACGACCACATAAGGGAAATAGAATTTATCTTGGACTTGAAGGAAAGTTTTAATTAGGGTTAATAAAAACAGGATGAGGATGGTGGTATATGTTCAAGCAGGGATCCAGGATGAGTCACACCTTTGCAGACAAATGTTCATGGTATGACAATGTGTCCAGTTCATGAATAGCACAGTCTGGAGCAGAGAGTGGGAAGGGGAGTGCTGGGAACAAGTCTGAGGATGTAGACGGGGACCAGATTACCATGAACCCTTAGGGTCAGATAAAGAAGCTGGCCTTTACTTTTTGGCACTGAAGACTTGGAGCTGGCTGGGATGGCACCCTCTGTATCCCCGTACTCTAGAAGGCCCTTGTGAAGCCATACGTGGGATGGATTTAAGAAATAAATGAAGCCAGCCAGGACAGAGACCCACCCAGGATTTGATGCTAATAGGTACCTATACATATTAATTCTCAGGTACTCAAAACATTTCTAAATTTAATACTGAACTATATCACCGGTAAAATAAAACCTAGCTCTTGCTTCTTTGAAATGTTAATAGAAGGAAGTTTTCACAGTGGGTAGAACAATCAAGAGTTTTTAATATATACTATTAAGAATATTCAGGCACTGTTGTTCTTTTCTTCCTTATTTCTTCCAAGTCTTTACACAATAAGTAGCACCTGTGAATTTAATTAAGCCACATCAACCTTTGAACCTTTGAACTTCTATTTGTTCATCAGGTCAGATCTATAATCATCAATGAAAGAAGTTTTAATTAAGAACATTTGTTTCTAACAATACAGTTACACCTTTATCAAGAAGTTAACATGAGATGGAATAAACTGGAATTGCATTTGCTGAAGTGAAAATGCTTTCTATCCATACTCAGTCTGTGATAAGAAATGGACCTCTTGTTTGTGCATTAAAAAAATTTAACTCAAAAAACTGTTTATCTAAATTCATAAAAATATAAATGTTATATTAAATGAGTTACAGACTTTAACACAGTAGCAAAATAAGTAAAACATTCCATTCACATCTAGTAACATGTAGGCACACACCACAGATGAGAATTACATTGAAACGTTTATATATTAGTATAATGCAAGAGTTCTTTCAGCAATGAAGGTTATTTGCACTGTGATTAACACTGCAAGCAATCTAAATGAAAACAGATCTCAATCTGAATAAATCATGTTTAATTAAAGAGTAGGTACAAATGTTCACAGAATAAAATGTAATGAAATGAAGGTTAAACTCCTTTGCATGTACATTTCTCTTTGTCATAGATCAAGACATTATTATTTCCAGAAAAAAGTCCTGATCTATTCCAAATATACTGAAATACACTAAATTGTTTTATAACTAAGAAAAATTTGGCATAGGAATCCTCATATAAAATAGGAATTTCCATATTTGGCCACTTTTATAGCTCATTTCTAATAATAATAGCTATGATTTTTGAGGTTTTTACTTCTATAACTTCTTTCTGAGAACTCTTGTAAAAAAAAAAATAGCCTCATTCAAAATTGGATTCTATTATCAAGACACCTAGCAGAGTCCTGATTCCTCACTGAGAACATAAAACCTTGCTGCCCAACCTCAAGCTGACTGAGGTAGTGACTAGAGCTGAACATGGATTTCCAGATATAAACTCACAATGCACTTTGTGTGTGTGTGTGTGTGTGTGTGTGTGTGTGTGTGTGTGAAGGAATTAAAAAGCAAGGTAAAGGAAGGAAGGAGAGGTAGAGAAGAGAGAAGAGATAGTTGGTCACAACAGCGTGCATATCTTTGAAACAAAGAAGTACTCTGCAAGGATTTCCAGACCCTTAGATTTGTTGTAACTACTTACACAGGTTTATTCATATTATATGTATAACTCATTCTCTTTCTGTCGCCCTTAGCCCACCTTATGCAGATTTGTAAAGGTGTGTTGGTAGTCTTTTCCCTTTGGCTTGGCTTTTTGCTAACATAAATAATGCCAACCCAGACATACTCTGGAGATGTCCCTATGGGAAGTCTCCTCCAGTAATTGAAAAACACAGATTCATTAAGGTCACTTTGAGTACGCATGAACTTCCACACAGCTGCATTCTCGTCTTTTTTTCTAGGTGTTTTTTGATCCATCATCATGCAAATTATAGGCCCAAAGTTCATGAAATTGACTCTGGGTGGTAGGCTGTCAGAGAGTTTTTGAAAAATCAAAATTATATTTGCTAGTTCATTTCTTTGTGCTTTTAAAAAAACCATGGCTTCTCTGGGCATAATTTCTTGCCACAGAAATCATGCTGCTTCTTTTCAGATAATTATACTTAAATATTCAGTAATTCCTTTCTTCATGATAGATTCCACCAGCTGGCCAGAGATGAAATGGAGATTTTTGGAGTCTGATTTGCTAAGGCATCCTGTCCAAACTTTCAAAATTAATTGATTAACTAAATAACTAATTAATTGCTTGGCTTGAAAGCTGGCTCACCTTTGCAAGTGCAGAATAGGAATGATTGCAGGCTGTACTCTTGGGCCATCAGTGTCCCAATTTACCCTCAAGATTCTCCAGACTCCTGTGTCGATGCCATCTGACCCCAGTAGCTCCACTAGATTTACTTTTGCCAACTTGATTTAGGATATTTCGAATACTGCCCACCATTTAGACGAGGATATCCGTTCTTTCTTGGGGATGGAAATCCATGTGACCTCCTCTTGACTGGAGAAAAAGCAACTTAATCACGAAACTATCTCTTTCCATCCCCAAGTACATCCAGGACCCATGAGCTTCAAGAAAGAACAACTGACTCTCAGGCTGAGCACCCTCATTTTGATATATTAAAAGGACACCATAATTAAGCCTATTTTCCTTTGCAAAGATAAATTCGACTTCCTTATTCCCTTCCCTTGAGCAGTCTTTCCTCCTGCAATATTGTTATTGACTGTTAATTAGCTGGCAAGAGCTTATTTTCAAGAGCCTGCTATTTTTGATCCTTAACAACAGGTCTTCCCTGGGCTCCCCATTAGCTATTAAATATTCTCCAGGCCTCTGGTGAGTGATTGCCTTTTAAAATTTGACTTTTTATTATTTTTTCTTATCTAAAGTCTGTGGTTTTTCAATTTCTCTTTCAAGGCTGAATAAATTACACTGAATTTCTAGGAATTCTGTCCCCCTACTCAGATACTGAATTTCATCATAAATTCAGTCATAATCAGAATTATCTACAGGATTTCTCAATCATCCCTGGAACCAGTCAGTATATTGTTAATCTTGTGTGACTGCACTTCCTTTTGATCTGGCCTTTTGCTGTATCACTAGTAATTCATTTTAAAGTGGCAAATTAAAATGAGCATTCTTCAATCAGACCATATCACACACAAACCTTTTATAATAATTTATTGATAATCTTCACTTACCAATAATAGTGTAAAAAAATCCAAGAGGTATTTATTCATCACTGCTTACTCACAAAGATAATACTCTAGGCTTATCTGGATCCTGGCACCCTAACATACGTTTTGAGATCTCAATTTTCATTCAAAACATTTGCTACTAGTATCCAGCTACAGCCCAATTCTCCAGGATGTTTCCATATAAAATTAATTCAGAAAGGTTTTATTTGCCTTAGTCAGGTATTTGGCCAATACGATAAAATAGCTTTTCCAGGATACTTGTAAAGCCAAAACCAGGGAAGAAAGAAGAAGCGTTGGGGGAGGGGCAATCAAGAGAGTGCTACACTTCAAATATCTGAGGCCTTGAAAAATTCATAAATAAAAGCTACAAGAAAGACACAGTAGAAGCCAAAAAGAACCAATGTCTCTGTAAAAATTTTCACTGAAGAGCAAACCATCTCGAAGAACATTACCTTAGGGGCATGCAGCAGAGTAACTTATCCTGCAGTACGTATGTGTTGATTGGTAAGACAGGACTGAGGAGTCATCAACTGTACTGCACAGTGAGTCCCTTGATTAGGGCAAGTGTACCAGCATACCTCTAAAGGGGTTCTACAGAGGAAAATGGATTTAGAACAACAGTCCTTCTCAAAGCCCAAACTTTTAAAATATACCAATGCAAAGATTCCACATCAGAGATTCTGATTTAAATGGACTTGGGTGGAATGGAGGCAGTAATATTGTTTATACAGAAGTCCTGGGGATTCTAAGGATAGTCAGGGTTGCCAAACACTGTGTAGAACCTCTGTGTATGAAGTCCATCTATTCATCCATCCATTCAACCATCTTTAGTTCTCTGTGAGGTGCTAAGAATGCAAAGATTAATATATCATGTTCCCTTACTTTTCTCAAGGTTCTTATAGTACAGTAGATTCACCAGAAAATAATCAGTTACAGTGTACAGTGACAAGCGCTCTAACAGGAGAATGAATGCACAGTTTCTCAGAGAAAATTCAAATATCATTAATTAGTCTAGCAAGACAGAGAACGTTGAGTTTTAGATGAGTCTAGCTGCCTGGAGAAAATGCTTCTGAGTTATGTTAAGTTACAAGTAATTAATCTGAAAAGTTATTTCTCTAAATTAATATACATCTCATTATTCTACCTATCTGAGGGTGACTTCTCATTGTCCCATTGTTCTTGGTTCCAAGTGTAAAAGTCATGTATTTTTCAATTTCTTATTTTTACTATGTATAATTTATATATATATTTGCATATTCATAATGTTTTATCCAAAATTAATCACTCTATTCTGTCACATGCATGCTAAATTAGTTTGCTTGCAGCTCTCTATTTTTAGTGCTCAATACCAATGATCAATTATTTTGGATTTTTTCTACAGTGAGTTAAAAAAAAACCCATAACTGGCTAAATGAGACAGGAATCACATGCGAAGCAAAGCTATGATCTACATGGTTGAGTTCACCCATCCGTTCACTCACTCACTCATTCATTCATTAAAACTGTGATGAGCACCTTCTATCAATCAGGCTCTAAATAAAATATATAATTAAATACATCAGTGGACAGATAGAGTTCCTGTTTTGAGAGATTCATCTTCCATAATTCTACTCAGAGAAATAGTTATAATATAGTGAACTATGAAAATATTACACTATAGTAAAATTATAATATAGTGAAATACACCATTATGGACAAAACGTCCTGTGATCATAGATGAGGCAATGGCTTTGCCCAAAGGAGATGTGGAAGACTACTTAAAGAAGGTAATACTTGGTTGCTGCTTAAAGGATATGCAGGCAATTTTTAGATGTGTTAAAATAAGAAGGAACATAAAAGGACACAATGTTTTCAGCGAGAACTGAACACTTTTATTGTCTGGATATGCATGTGACTATGTGTGTGGAACTATTAGGGATGGTGGTTACTAGGTAGTCTGGGACCAGATTTTTACGGCTTTACAAATCAAGGAGTTTGAAGTTCAGTCCTTAGATATCAGGGAGTTAATAGAGAATTCAAGAAGTGTGGAATGGAATTGAAGAGATCTGTGTTTTAAAGAGCTCATTCACTCTAGAATTTCATCACTGGTAAGTAACACTGTGGAAAAATAATTCAGAAGTCAGAAGGGAAATTTATGTTGAGTCCATATCACTCAGACCATGTAACATGATCACCCTAGTGTGTATCTAAACATTTAGCTTGGTTTGAAATGCATACAGACTTCCTAATATGTGGGTTGCCAGATTTAACAGATAAAAATACAAAATGCCCATGCAATAGTTCACTCATATTTTATCAACAAATAGTTTATCTGCAATTCAAATTTACCTGAGCATCCTGTATTTTATGTGGGAATTTTCCTTGAATTGTCAACTAGAATATGATTTCGCCGTATTTTCTTTCTTATTATATAAGCACTTTAATTTTCAGCATATGGTCATGCTTTCCATTTTCTATATTCAGCAGACCCCCAAGGAAAACTACCTACAGTAGAAAATCATTATTGACAAATGAGTCTTCCGCAGGCTTTTGCTCAAACTAAAATTCGTTGCTTGAATTCAGCAAAGCAGTTCATAATCTTTCAAGTTTATCTCTATGTAAGCTTCAATGTATTATTTATACAGTTACGCTTGCATGTATACTTTGGCTATGCAAGAGCTAAAGAAATCCATTTCTTAATAGACAAGCAGCTGTAGATTCCAGGAATAAAATTAGAACAGATGCCCATTAAGCCCAAACGACTTAAGATTTTGAGAAGAATTACAAAGAGACATAAAGAAATTATGGGGAAATCAGCACTCCTCTCAGCAATTTAATTCAATATTTTTGAGGATATACTATGCATGAAACTTGCAGGTAACCATTTATTTCGCTTCGTATACATGTCATAAGCAGAAGGGCTTAACAACAATATATCACTTTAAGATATATTTTTTTTATTGAGAGAGACTTTTAAGGGAATGAATTAAAACTTCTAATTCATGAGGCTGAAATATTTTTCTCTTCAATGACAGTGACTTAAAAAAACCCCGCAACTTATACTAAAAGTGATGAACCACTAGAAGCATGTAAGCAATGCCACATTTAAATAACAGGCACTGATTTTCAGCGGCGTGGTTGGACCTAGAGATTGTCACAATAAGTGAAGTATGTCAGACAGAAAAAGACAAATATCATATGATATCACTTACACGTGGAATCTAAGAAAAAATAATACAAGTCAACTTATTTACAAAACAGAAACAGACTCACAGACATAGAAAACAAACTTATGGTTACGAAAGGGGGAAGGGGGAGGGATAAATTAGGAGTTTGGAATTCGCAGTTACTAACTACCATATATAAAGTAGATAAACAACAAGGTCCCACTGTTATCGCACAGAAAACTAACTTCAGTATCTTGTAATAACTTGGAAAAGGAATATGAGAAAGAATATATATATATGTATGTATAACTGAATCACTGTGCTGTACAGAAAGTAACGCACTGTAAAGCAACTATAGTTCAATTAGAAAAACAGGCACTGATACACACTTATATTTTGCACATACAGAGAAATAATTTCATTTAACTCTAGAATTAATTTCTTAAAAATAACCCAGTAACTTGTATTAAGTATGGACAAACAGCTCTCCAGGATGACAACTGATTGACATCAATTAGCACATCCACCCACTTGGACTATGTGCCAAACACTGTTCTAAGAATTTCGTATATAACATCACACCCTCTGAGCTACATACTATTAGCATAACTGTTTTACAGATGACAGAACTGAGACATTGAAAATGTAAATAACTTGCTCAGGGCCACAGGGGTGGTAAAACTGAGATTAAAACCCAGATGATCTGTCTCAAAAATCTGTACTATTCACCAGTTACCTCTAGCACCACTGGAAAACAGGAACACTCCCTCCTCAGCTTCCCTTCATACTTGCCTTCGAGGTACCAGTTTGCGTGCTGAGGAAGACAGACAAGGGTAATACACGGTCCTCAATCTCAAAACGTTTATAATGTCCGAGTAATATTAGTATTGCTGCTCTAGGCCAAAGACCCCACTCCTAAAGTCTTAGCTTGGAATACTTTTTTTTCCTCCAATTCCTCTATTCCTTTTAGCAATTTTTCTCAAACTCTTAAGTGGTTTGGGCTTCATGGGCATCTGTTCTAAATTTGTTCCTAAAGTCCACAATTGCTTGTCTATTTAGAAATGTATTTCTTTGGTCCCTACATTCTTTTATACATGATTTTTCACTTTACATTCTGATGGAGAGAACCCATTTATTTCTGTTTCTTTCTTTACAAAGAACATGGATATATTTTATAGCTGTACAGTAGAAATTTTCATTTTTCAAAGGTGACAATCCACAGTATTTTTAAATCTTTATTTGCAAGATATCATACAGAAAAGTACACACAACCATCGAGTTAGATGAATTATTAAGAGACGACCTGTGTAACAACCACCGGAGTCCAAGCACAAGAACAGTGCCGAAACTCCAAGAACCTCCCTGTGCCCTTTCCATTTACAACTTCCCTTCCACCCTCACAAAGGTAACTGAGCTCCTGCTTACTATGCCAGTCACATGCTCATGTTTTATGTGGTTTAGAGTTTCATTACTTGAATATGCATTCCTAAACTGCATCTTCTGTTCTTGCCTGTATTTGAACTTTAATAGTAGGGAGTAAAAAAAGAAACCATTCAGTATGTGTTCTTTTGTTTGTGGCTTCACTCACAATGTTTTCACAGATGGCTGCAGTGAGTTCATTTTCACTGCTTTATAATACTTCACTATAAAATAGCCCACGATGCATTTCCCTTTTTCTTGTTAATGGCAGTTGTGTTATTGCTGAAAATAAAAGCATCCACGAGCATGCTTGTACATAAGCATATTGAATTTTCTCTGGGTTTACCCTGAAATGAAATGGCTGAGTCATTTACATATTGTAGTAGATAATGCCCAACTGGATGTGCAGTGCTTGTATCAATCTGCAATCCTGTCAGCAATTTAATTCATAGTCTTTTTGAAGATATAATATGGATGAAACTGTCAGTTAAGCACTTACTTCACTTCATATACAAATTGTAAGTAGAAAGATTTAACACCAATAGGTCTTTTTAAAGTATAATTTTACCAAGAGAGGCTTTTACTTTTAACTCACTAGGTTGAATTATTTTTCTCTTCAATGACCATGACGTTAAAAAAAAATAGACAGTAATTAAAAATGATGAACCACTGAAAGTATATAGGCCATGCTGCAATAGAATAATAGGCACTGATAAACACATACAAACTGTATATATGGAAAAATAATTTTACATAACTCTGGAATAATTTCTTAAAAATTACTCTATAAATCAAACTCTTACAGATAAGTAGATATTCTGGTAATACAATAAGAATATGTCCTGCTTTTACATTTCAATATTTTTTGAAATTTTATATCATAGGCATAATTAAAAATGATGTCTAAAATGGTTAATTCTATTATATTTTTAAAGCTACTGTAAGAATTAAATGAAGTAACTTGCGAGAAAAAATGTGTTGTAAACTTTAAGGAATGTAAAAAGAATTATCCACATTCTTATAATACAGCTTAATCCATATTTATATTATTCTGTAGACTGTTTCTTGATTATGCTGCAGGAGGAAAATGCAGGTAAATTTTTAATGAGACTTTCTGTACTCATGTACGTCTACTTTTGGGGTTATCATCAGAGTAAATAAGTGGGTAGGATTTTCATCGATATTCTACAGAAGAGCAGCCTTTCCTTGGAGGGACATGGAAGATAGTATTTATTCCCATAATTGCAAAGCCCATGGAAACTCTGATCCACTGAATGGGATAATTCAACAGATACTCTCAGTACACTGCTTTCTAAAATGGTGACATTTACTATTTTTTTTAAAGCAGCTCATTGACTCTCCATACATCTCGCCTGAGAGATCGTTGAAATCTATAGGTGACAGACGCACATTATGGCTGGCGAACGCAGAGAATCCTCCTGTTAACACTCTTAGGCATTTCCGTTCTCATCAAAGTGAAAGAGCTGCATGGCTACACTGCCCTCAATCCCAGAATCCTGCGACACAATTCGAGGAGGTTTCCTGGATCCCTGGATGCCTGGCAGAGCTAGAGGCAACAAAATATCTGCCACACTCAAGGCTACCACAGAAGAATCTGCTTCAGCAACCAACTCACTCCTCAGTGCCAAAAACTGCTGCCTACAACTCACTACTTTTCATATTTTATTTTTTCCCATATTTATTGTTAAGGATGGCAAACTGACATTATGTTCTTCACTAAAAGTGACATCACAGGATCCAAGAGAACTTCTCCTTCTGGTCAGTATGTCATACAGGGACCAGATTTGCCTTCCTGCCAGAATCAACCAAAACAATAAAAGAGATCAAACATACGAGGCAACAGTTTTCAAGGCACTGGACATTAGGAAAGAAAGGCTAGTAATAAGCCAGATAAGTTCTACAACTGTTCCGGTTGTAGACTAAACACCTCATTGGTTCCATCTAACAAATCTTAGCAGTAAGCCCCAGAAGAATCAAACCATTTACAAGTAATTTAACTGTGTAAGAGAACTAAGCTTAGGAAGATATATAGGACTACAGAGTATTTAATACTCAACAAGGTAAAATTCATGTCCGTAATCCAGTCAAGATTAATAGACATGTAAAAAAGCAGGAAACAAGCCAGATTTTAGATTTAGCATACAATACTAAAATAGTTATTATAACTATATTCCATATATTGAAAATGTTAAGTGCAGACAAGGAAAATATAAAGAGATTATACTGAATTTATAGAGATGAAAACTATAATATGTGAGATGAAAAGTACACTAGAAAAAAAAGAAACCAAATTAGATACTGCCGAAGAAACAATTAGTAAATTTTTAAGATAGAAACTACAGAATAAAATACAGACAGACCAAAAAAAAAAAGAAACTGGACATCAGTGAATTTTGGGAAACACACACATATAGATACACAGCCTAAAAGAGATATGATTAGAGTCCCTGAAAAGAGTGGGCAGAAAAATATTTGAATAGATAGTGGCCAACATTTTTCCAAATATGACTAAAACTATATCCACAGATCCAGGCAACTCAGCAAATCCCATGGAAAGGACACGAGGAAAACCACACATTATCACATCATGATTACAAAAAATGTAAATGTAGTTCTGTAGATATGTGTAGTCTTTTCAATAAATGATTCCAGAACAACTATTTAAATAACTATATGACAAAAACAAACAAAACCAAAACCTCAGATCCATATCTTATACCATATTCAAAAGTTAACTCAAAATGTATTGGAGATCTAAGAATAAAACCTAAACCTACAAAAAGTATAGGATAAAATCTTTCAAGGTTCAGTTCAGGCAAAGATTTCTTAGATATGACATTAAAAGCATGAGTCACCAAAATTGATAAATTGTATTTTAACAAAATTATAAACTTGTGTATTTCAAAATCAATTTTAGGAGAATGAAAAGACAAACTGCAGACCGGGAAAATATATTTGCAAATCAAATATCTGATAAAGCACTTGTATCCAGAATATATAAAGTCTCAAAACTCAGCAATAAGAAAACAAATGACTCAAAAAAAATGGGCAAAATATTTCAACTTCAGAAAAATGAAAAAAAATGGATAGGTAAACATGAAAAGATGTTTGACATCATTTGTCAAAGAGTAACACAAATTAAAACCAAAAACAATACCACTACACAACTATTACAATGGCTAAAATAAGACTGATCATATACCAAGTGTTGGTGAGGATGTGGAGGAACTAACTCTCATATACTGTTGATCAGAATGTAAAACAGTACAATTAGTTTGGAAAAGAGTTCGACAGTTTCTCAAATATTTAAACACATAAACACTACATGATCCAGCCAACCCACTCCTAGGTATTGAACCAAGAGCAGTAAAAACTTATGTCCATTTGAAGACATGTATGAACATTCATAGTAGCTTTATTTGTAATATCCAAAAACAAGAAACAACCCAATATCAATCAATTCAATTAGCAAACAGCTAGTTAAATATTGGTGTATTTATCCAACTGAGTACTACTCAGCAATAAAGAATAGTGAACTACTGATATAACAACATGAATGATTCTCAAAATAATTGTGTAAGAAAACAGAGAAAAAAGAGACTATACTTATAAATTCTGTTTACATATATTTCTAAAAATTCAAACTAATTCATAGAGACAAAGAAAATCAGTAATCTGTGATAAAGTTGGAGGGACAGACAGAAGGAATTACAATGGGGTAGGGAGAAACTTCTGGGGGTGATGGAAATGTTCAATATCTTGATTAAAACGATGGCTTGATAGATGGATACATATGTCAAAATGTATCACATTGTACATTTTAAATATGTGTGTTATATTGCATTGGATGGCAATTATGTCTCAACAGAGATGTTGAAGGCAGTGATCATGTCAAGGTTCTTTTTATGACTCATTATTTCTCATCTGTGAACTCAGCTCTACACACATACATGAATCCATGTACACACGAACACACAAACACACATCCCACATACACTGTATCACAAAGGCAGGCCCACAGAATTAATGAGGGACATCAGCCTTCTCAAATGCACATCAGAGAGGGTTTGTTTTCTTTTATACTTACACCTCGAAGTGAGAGCCATGCTGCCCAAGTGAGATGAGGCAGGCCTTAGTGGAAAGACAGAGCACTTTAATAAAACATACTAATAGAAGGTGCTGTATTCATAAAAATGACAAAAATACTGTTTTTTCACAGTAGTTCACCTCCTGCTTCGCAGGTGATATTCATCACTCAAGGAAGGCTTTGCAGGAAGCCTTAAATGAAGATGAATGGGAAAAAACGTCGTTTAACAGCAAGATTTTCTATTGCTCATATATTTTTGGTTTCAGATTGGATTTATTTCTGATACAGATGGCTATCAGAAATATGAAGATTATTAAACTATAACTGGAGTTATCCATACCTTCCCGAATAGATATTATTTCCCAGAAATTTTTCTGCAGTAAGTTCATAAAGTATATTGATGTGTATGTTTCCTGCACTCTTAGGATCTATTTAAGAGGTTGTAATTTTCATATTAAAATCATGAAATAATTTTCTCTAGTTCTCTCGGCTCCTAAATGAGAGGTCTGACTAAACACACATGTGCACACACATATATAAAAGGAGGGTTTTATTATTAATTTCTTTTACTATACACTAAGATGGAGATTTCCATTCCATTAATCACTTACCATGTAATTTCACATAGTAAAAGTAAGCCTTCAGGGCAACAATTTCCATCATCTCCAATGAACCTGATTAAAATAATTGGCTATTTCCATAACAAGCACATTAACAAATGGTCCTATGTTAGAGCAGAATGGGTCTGATTAGAAACTGCATTGCTGTTATGCTATTATTAGGTTAATGCAGAAAAATAATTTAGTTCCTTTTAATAAAATCCAATCACTCGTAAAATGGGCTAAATATCAGTAAATAGTAAATGTAAGTGTAACCCCATCTACTTAATTTGGTTGTTTAATTTGGCCCTCAGTTTGATTTGAGTTTACATAGCAACTTACTTCCCTACCCTCGTTAAATCTCCTTCTGTGTTTCAGGGGATGAAGAAAGACCTATGCAGTCTAACTTAAATGGACTACAGAGTTATCTGCAGAAGTGATACTAATATTTTTCCAAAGTAAAATCCATACCCAGGGTACCACAGTATTTAAAGCATTTTGGTTAAATCACAGAGAGATAGAGAAGGACCAAGATCTACTGATTAATCTATTTTACTGAATATACAAATACATTTTGAAGCCTGTAGATCTCTTTATAGATACTACCACTTATCTATATAAATTCATATCTTTAAGAAATACGGAGGCTGCTGTAACCATACATAATTAAATACAGTTGATACCTTATTTTTATCTACTTGCCATATATATTAAATAAAACGTAAAATACATATTACATATATATATGTACATAATTTTGTGAATTACAAGTATTTAACCTATGGCTTTTATTCTATTCATTATCAATAGTAACTCATTATACAAATGAAAAAATGATCTCCAGAAACTACCTCCTCTTATTCTCTGTGCCTTCTGAATTTTCTTAGTTATCTAATTATTTTCCTTCCTCAACTGATTACATTTACAA
The DNA here is from genome assembly GCF_036321535.1 of Camelus dromedarius. Classification (NCBI taxonomy): domain Eukaryota; kingdom Metazoa; phylum Chordata; class Mammalia; order Artiodactyla; family Camelidae; genus Camelus; species Camelus dromedarius. Next base: position 56,239,956 of record NC_087438.1, read on the forward strand.
TCTTAACCAGTATATTTAAACCCACTATTTGTTCATAAGCTTTAGACATTAAGGCTATATATCACTTTTCATGTCTCTTTCCTGCTTCTATAGTCCTATTATTTTTTTCACTATCAAAATTTTATTTATGTTTTTTCAACACATTCTGTTCTATGGTGGTGAATGTATCAGTTGATGAAAGCTACAGTTCTGTGTAACAATCACAAACCTCCATGGCACACAACATGCATGTATTTATCTCCCCAACATCCAAGTCTCAGTGAGGGGTTTTGTTGGTGTCAGGAGATCTCAACAGGCTTCATGGAGGAGCTTGGCTTTGACCTAAAGATCTCGCCATACTTGGCTCCTTACTGAGGTTTGGGCTCAAGTTCACCCCCTGTGTGATCATTCTGGGACTCAAGCTGAGGGTATAGCAACTATCTTTTGCATCTCGCCTATGTGACAACTGAAGTTCACAAAAGTGAAACATACAAGACTTCTTAAGGACTAGGCTCAGAAGAGGCTCACTATCACCTCACTTCATCTCAATTGGCCAAACCAAGTCACATCTCCAAACTCAAAGTTAAGGAATGAGAGAAATAAATTCCTCCTTTACAGGAAGATCCAAAGTCACATGTGACAAAGGATGAGGATATATGAAGGGATGAAGAATTGGGGTGATAATGCCATCTTTATATTAATTATCCAATGTCTTGTATTTAGTTGATTGCAAGAATTGGAAAATGAAGAGCATTTACATAACATGATTATATGAATATTTTTCACTGCAGAACCAAGTAGAAAAATGTTATTCTGCTTCCCCAAAATGTGCCATATTATGGAGACTGTTTTAGCATCATGGTCAGATGGACTTCCTTTGAATATTGAACATATTCTATCAGTTGCTTAAAATCATGTCACATTTAGATGCTTCATATTTACAGAGCTTTTTTTCCCCTCTCTTTCTCTTATTTTTCCTGAATTTTTTTTTTCTGGTTGACAGAAATATCAACATATCCACCATATGATCACAATCTTTCTATATTTTAATTGAAATTTATTTCCATGATACTTGAAGACAGTTTCATTAAGTCCTCTGATTTCTCGTTCTGAGTTGGGCTGACTGCTTTCCAGGTCTGCTGCAAGTTACCTCCTGGGACTTCTTTTCCTTTTTTCTTTCCTTCTTTCCTTTCTTCCTTCCTATTCTTTATTGAAGGCTGTTTCTTTTTCATATCCTGTTTTCATTTGCCATAGGACATCTTCAGGTAATTTTCATGAAAGGAGGAAGAAAAATATTATTTTGAATTGCTGTCTTAAAAATTGTCCCTACACATGAATAAAATCTGGCTGGTAAAAGAAGTCTAAGTTCAAATTCATGTATCCCTAGAAATGTAAAGGTACATTCATTTCTTTATTTAATTCTAATGTATACTGTCATTGTTTGAGAGGTCTGAAGCCAACCCAATTTTTGCTTCTTTAGGGTTAACATGTTACCCTTCTTATGGATTTTGGGATTTTTCTCTATATTCAGATTTCATTAGAATTTGTTTGGATATATTCATTTGCTTTGTGTTCATTTTGTTGGTATTAATTAATTTATTTCACATGAAGACTTATTTGTTACTGTCTCCAATTTCTGTTTTCCCTGGATCTACAAAATTAGTCCTATGTTCAATTTTTTAAATTGGTTTTCCATGTTTGCTAAACATAATCTTGTGTTTTTCACGTCACTATATTTTGATCTAAGTTTTGGAAGATTTCTCTGACTTTATTCTTCTACTACATTAAATTTTTTTTTCTAATCACATTTTTCATACCCATAAACTTTTTCAAAGTGACATTTTCTAGTTTTATGAATATCATTTTCTTTATATTTCTTATTAAAATATTTTTTAAAAAGTTCTCTCCATTCCACAAATCATGCTTGCTTAGTCTTGTATCAGTTATTCTATGCGTTGATTTTGGATCTTCTGCTTTGTGTTGTTGACTTCAAATGATCAGCGATTGTCTACTTATCTGATGAAACACTAGATCGATTAATATACTTAACTGGTGTGGTTTCTTCAGTCTCTTTGTAAGTTGATTTTCACCAAGTCTTCTCTTTTGAAAGGATGGACTGACTGGAAACTCTAAGTTATGTGGAAGATAAGGGAGCAGGTAGCAAGAACACCTCCATTTGCAAAATGAGAAGGGTTTTTATTCAGTGACGCCTACTTCCACATTGGGAACCCAAGCTCTCCCTCTTTTTAAGTTTTCAGACAGCTGTCTCCCAGCTTTAGACTCAGAAATCATGTTTTATATACAGGAGAGAAATGAAAGGACGGACAACTGGGGTCACTGTTCCAAAGAGAGTTCTTAGTGAATGAACCTGATGTCTGTCCACTCATTTCTGTAGTAGACCAGTTAACTCCAGGTTGACTCCTAGCTCACACTTTTCCACTAGGAGAAAAACAGCCTCTGATACTATTTCAGATTTTTCTGGGTCAAGGATGTAAAAGCCTAAATTTAAATAACTAAATAAGAAACTAAATAAAAATTAGGTAGAAAGATGAAAACAAGAAGATCCTCTATTAGGGCATCTTCTTTCCAAACAATTTCACTAAAGTGTTCACTATTTTCTCTACTTGTTGTAGAGGTTGATAAAGAAGCAGCTTTTCAAGCACTTGAAAACCAACCTCTCACCATAGTCCCTTGACTTAAAGATGGCCCTCGAGGGAGGTGGCAGCCCCGCACATAAAATTGTTTCTTCTGATGGCTCAGTAAAGTTACAGGAGAGTGTATTCTCTGAGAGAGCAATAAGTTCAGTCCCAGAGATTGTTTGCAAAAGCTTCAGGAGAAGTTATTCTCTTTTTTTAAACCGAGCATCCACTTGATAAGATCTTTCTCCAATATACCTTCCTTTGTGACACCAGACCAGAGCACCATCAGCACATGTCACAGAGACAGAAAGAGAAGTTAAACACAGCTGGGCTTCCCCTTCTTGGGTGCCACCCATATCCAATTTTTTATGCCAGGAATGAACCATGATCCAGGATTTTTGCTGTATTTTTCTTACAGAAAGATAAAAACAAAGGATTCTTAATAAAGCTCTAAAAATATTTCTTCTACCATCTGATTCTAACAAGAACCTGAAGAGTTTTTGACAAGAATCTCACCCTAACCTTTTGGTTTTTTTCTTTAAAATGAAGTGGGGAGAATTATCATCACTGATTCTAAAACAGCTTTACATATGATCCATATGTGAACTAAGGTGCCCAGTAAATAACATTCAAACTACTCTGAAGAATCAAGGTACAGAAAGCTTAGCAGTTGTCAGGGATAAGACACCCAAACCTTTTCAACTAAACACACACACACACACACACACAGTTACACAATTTCTAGTATTATTTCCTTGAAGTCTTATTTTCTTAAGTGTTCACATTCTGCACATTCAACATAATTTTAAAGTTACAAAGTCTGGTTCTATGCTTTCCCAACATCAATGTCTTGGACCCTTTCCATTCTGCCCACATAACGTAACTCAGTGTTCCTGACAGTGGCAGAGCTGCGAATCTGTGTCATGTCTATAAGGAAGCCTGTAGAGAGAATGATCTAGAAGAAGATGATGAGTGTTTTTAATTCTTCTGAACTCTTGTTGGCAAATTTGCTTTTCCCTTGTAATTATTTCTTATAAAGTTGTGTTATGAATTAAAGCTAGGAGTATATAGACAGCTAAATGTGCAAGTTACAAAATGCATAAATATTCAGAAGAGGTAGTTAGAATAAAACAATACCTCAGCCTTATTAGAATATAGCATATTTTGGTGACAAATAAAAGTGGTGGATGTTTCTGAAAATTTCTAGACCACAATAACTGGAATATATTACTGAACAAAGTGGTGGTGCTATAATGAAGCAGCACACTGCATATAATTAATAAAGTATTAAAATAGTATACAGACAAAGAAACCGTTAGGCACAACAAGCTTCATTATATACAAAGGAAGATAAAAATGAATACATTTGTAAAACCAGATGTCCTAGTAAATAAAAGTAAAAGTAAATAGAAATCTGACTAGTTTATAAATATATCACTTATATTGGACAGAGTCAAGTAACTTCTGGCATTCTCATTTCTCTACTTTTATCCAGCAACTCACAAAAATAAGTAACCTTACGGGTTTTGCCAAGTTACCTCTCAACTCTCGAAGTGAATGCTGCTCTGATATTTTAAATAATAGTACTGGCACGGAAGGAAATTAAAGTGAATACTGGAAAAATAATTTATCGAATTCCCACTAGCAAAACACACAGAAGTTCAGCTGCATTCATACATACCTAAATATGTCAGCTTTTTCTCAGAGACATGCCTTGAATTATGCTACCAAACAGAATACCTGAGAGATGAAAGGGCACTCAGAACGTCAATGCAGAAATACACTGATTACCAAAACACAATTTTAAAGTGCTTCTAGCATATACAAGACACATTTATATTCCACAGTTCTCTTGTGGGTGGTCCTACTTTATTATAAAGTATAAGCTTTGCATCTATTTTCTATTTATCCCTCAATTACATGGTAAAACTGGATAGTTAAAAAGAAAAAAAAGACATAAATACAGAAATCTTTGGTTTTATGTACTAAAACCTTTTCTCTAAAGATGTGCAGAGAAACTACTACTTTGCAAATAGTATTTGTGATAAATTCTCCATTTTCTGTAACAAGGTTTTTACCTTGATTTTTGACTTTCAGGTCAAGGAATGCAATTCTGTCATTCCACCCCTTTGTGCTTCAGTTTCATTTTCAGTATAGACAGTATTGATCTAATATTCAAACTCTACTCCCCCAAATATCTACAGTCATTTTATATCGTCCCTAATTTATTATAAAACCTGTAAAAGTATCCCCTGTGGTGCCTATAACAAAGGAACAAACAGAACAATAAAAAGAAACAATGTGCATTTTTATTATATTTTAATGACATCCCTGTTGCTTATACATGCACAACCAAGTGGAAACATTTTAGCCACAGGCATCTCTAGAGATCCACTTGTTGCCACTCTGCAATACAAATTAGTGGGTAGAACCTTCCATTCACACAAAAAAGTTAAAAGGCAACTAGCTATCCATTATAAATAAATAGTGCATTTATGAGTTAGCTCATCTTAAATCACTTTCATAAAAGCCAGGGTGAAGACATTGTTACAAGTATTGTATTTCTCCAAGGGCTGCATAAATCTCTGTGATTGAAATTTTCTATTGCTTCAACAATCCTAAATGGCCTACAAATTTATAGGTAGAAAACGATATCTTTGGTTAGTTAGAAGCAGAGGAAATGGATTAATATAAATATAGTAAGACATTCATTTGTCTTACAAGTTCAAGGGTACATGAGCTCTTATGTTGTATTTTTTTTTCTTTTAAAAAATTTAAATACTCTGCAGTCCTTTCTAATCATAGTCTCAAAACTCTTGATCATATATGTCTATCAGTAAAACTTTAACTGCAGTATATACTTCAAAAAGTGTATAGTTAAGTATTTGTAAACTATATACAAGTATTACTAAATAAATATATTTTATACATTACAAAATGTATGTAGGGGGAGGTAGGGGTTTTTTTTTTAGTGAGAAAGGTTGAAATACAAATTTTAAAGAACCTTCCTAACTGTGATGCTTCATATTACCATTAACATCTTAAAACATGGTATTTACTCTGGGTAAGTTCATCAACAACAATGATGGATGTAAAATATATTCTACATCATGTTGATAATTTCTATTTGGGGGCCAATCTCCTGTTAGGTATGACTAGTCTGACATGGCTTTATTTCATAATGCTTTGTGCTGAGCTCCTAATAGGAGAAGAAACATTAGCTGCCATTTTCTTGTCTTCTTGCACTACCGGTAATTTCTCCAATCTAACATTTCTTTGCAGATGTCTTCTTAGGCCAATTGTGGATGCGGTGAGGATTAATTTAATTAAAAATAGATGACATAAGCAGAGCACTGTGAACTCCTACCTTCCCTCAGAACCCCTGTCCTGGTGTCCTTATGACAGATTAACCCAGTGAGATGCCTCTGTTAATCTATGTGGCAAAAGGGAGTTTGATTAAGAAATGTAATGTTAACAATAAGCAAATGTAAGAGTGTGTCACCTTGTTTTCTTTGCAGCTATCAGAGGATTGTCTCTTGCACACTTCCAGGGTATATGCACTCAATGTGGAAACTACATTATAGGGAAAATGTCTAGGAAGACGAGTCTGATGAATCTGGGAATTTAACGTTATGTCCTACTTGCTTTTTTTTTTTTTTTTTTGAAGAACTAACTGTCTACATGAGAAAACTCTTTATCCAGATTAATTTGTTTTTAGGACTTTCTGGAAACAAATAGTGAAGTTTTTTATTTTTTATTTATTTATTTATTTATTTTTTTTGGTTTACAGCCTTATCTTCCTAGAGAAGAATTTCATAAAGAAATAGTAGAGTCATGTTGACACAGATAATATCAGTTGTCTATTCTGGTTGTTAAGCTACGTGGATAAAGATGAGCTCAATTTTAAAGTGGTTTAAAATATAAAGACATACTAAAGGTAGAAGAGAAAAATTATAGGACATAAATCCACTTATTGGAATATCACAATTTTCTATGTGCATCCAAAAGCCCAACACAAACACCTCCTCCTCTGTTACACCTTGCTGTAGTCTCTGAATTGAAATAGGTTCCCGTTCCTCATCCTCTTAATGACTTTTTGTGTTTCTATTATAACAGATTTATTTTATATTATATTTTAGCAGAAGGTTTTAATTTCTTTTTTCAAAGAAAGGCAGATATGTCTAATTGAAACCATTTAAAAAAAAAAACAACCAGAATTATAGTTTCATGTGAGGTGATTTTTAACAAACATTTGCAAACTAAGCCTTCCTTCCTTCCTCCCTTCCTTCCTATTTGCTTTTAATCAGGAAACCATGCTCAACTACCTATGGCTTCTAGAGAATAAAAAGTGGTTAATAGGACTGGATTTTTCTTCTTTCAATCGTTTCTAATCTAATGAAGTATTCCCAAGTTAAGAAAGAAAAAAATTATTATGATAACTTCAGGACAATTGCCTTTTTAAAAACTCGGTTTGGTATGACTAATCTTCTATTCAAGCCTATATATCTTAGACAGATGCTAAGATCACAGGGTGACTGTAAGAGAATGATTTACCCAAACCAAAGAAAACGAACACTGGGTTCCTCATTAACCAAAGAGCTTCCTCCCTTGTAAGATTTAAAACAAAACAAGACTATCTTTTACCTAATACTAGATACTTATTTCTGCCTATCACTGAATCAAATCTTGAAGCAGCTTCCATAGTGTTTTTGGTTATTTTTAGGTAATAAAACTATCCTTGGCTTACTTTCAGTTAATAAATGATCACTTATATCTTACATAGTAAAGTATGTCCAGTCTTGTAGCATCTAAACCTCCATAATCATATCCAATTTGGAAATTTCTTTCCCAGCCTACTTTAGGCTGGGAAAATAGCAGTGGGGAAGGAGCAGTCCCCCTCTTAACATGTGCAGTCTGGGCAAAAAAGCAGCTCTCTTACTTGCCTGAATATTGAAAATTTATAAATAAGGTTAACAAACTGCAAAATATAGATAGATAGATAGACAGACAGACAGACAGATAGATAATTTCTCCCACATTTCTAACAATGTAGAAGACTAGGTTTGAGTTGAGGATCCCAGATATTTCAGAGTTTCATAAACAAAGTGAGGACCCTGGAAGAAAGGACTTTCAACACACTCTTCTCAATGGATACCCCAGTCTGAACATCCAAGGTCTATCCCTCATCCAGCAAACAGCTACCCAATGACCTGTCACTGAGCAGAGGGTTACGCATACCAGGGACACAGTTCATTCATGGCAGGGCAGATACAGAAAAGACCTACTTTACCCGTGAAGAATGTTGGGTGTCATCTGGACAAAGTACTCTGGGGTCTTGAGTACCTCAGGCATGAAAGGGGGGAACTGTCTCCAGGTGGTCATGCTCCTTGTGCCCACTGACTCCTTGCCCCATGGAGAAGGTTGATGCCAGAGGAAGGCCAGAGCAAGGTCCCCAATATGAGATACAGGGCAGGGGGCCCTCCAGGCAGTGTCCAAGGAAAAAAATGGGAAGAGAGTTAGGTTCATACTCTCTCTCATCCCAACTCATCCTCCACTCTCTAGATATATTTTGGCCTCTCCACTGTCAGAGTAGATGAGATGAAAGTCTTCCTTGATATTCAGGTTGAAATATGGCACTGGTGACCTGGATGTGGCAGATGTGCAGTTGTGGGCTCATTCTCTCGTAGGGCAATTTTGTCGGTTCTTTGAAGATAACTCATCACTGGAAATTCCTTCCCTCTAGCTTGCCTTCTCTGATGGGTTGCTATGCTCTGATCCCTGGTTGGCTGTCTGTGGACCACCATGCTGGTGGGTCAGAGAGCTTCTCTGGGCTTTCCTCTAGGGCTCTAGCCCTCCTAAGACAACACAGCTGCTTCGATTGGGGTCATATCTGACCCACAGGAAATCCCCACACATCCTTTTCCTGCCATATTCTAGAGAGAAGTCCATTCCTCAAACAATATCTTGCCCTTGTTCCACATCAAGTAGGGGGGCAGCTTCAGTCACAGTCTTTAGTCTTTGGACCTCTCCAGGCAGGTGTTAAATCACCAGTGTGTACCTGAATATGAGAAGTCACTACAAATACGAAAAGAAAAACTTGGTGTTTTCTTTCTTTCTGATTTCCCACGGTCTCTTTTTCCTTTATTAGTGACAATGTTCTTAGTATTAATCATGGTTTCTTAAAGGAAATATTTGGAGGAAAAAAGACGGTCTACTTTTAAAATACACCAAGGTTCATGAGTTTGGTACCTGAGAAAGGTTTAAAAATAAAAGTTGGGAAAGAAATTTGAACATCAAAGAGTGACTCTACTTTCAAACGACAAAATCAAATCATGTCCAAAGTCCCTGAAAGACAGAAAATGACCAGGAGGTTCATTTTAAATATACTCTCTGAACCATTTGAGAATGGCAGGCCATAAACTACAGCAGAAAGATAGCTAGCAATAAATATTTTTCTTCAATTCAGCTGCTCCAAAGAGGAAAGAAAAAGACCATGTTCTCAGATAAAAATGTCATTTACACTCTTACAAGACTACACTTAGAGAGAAATTGAAATATGTTACATTTCCTATGAGTTTAAAATATCAATTCAAAAATTAAGAGTCCACTAGGAGTAAAACTACCTCAAGGAAATAAGGTAATTTCACATCTGTTTAGTTCTTGATATATTAGACCAGCAACACAAAAATATATTAAATACCTTATATTACTTTGCAAGTTAAAAAGTAACTGACGGACTGGGAACTTATCTAAACAGACTTAAAAGATTAGCCAGTGTATCTTAGAGATAGCAATCAGCCATCCTGAGTCAATCCATCTACATAACTTAGAGTCATGCTGATAGTAGTGGATTAACAAGGACACTGTGTCACCTTTTACAGCGAGAACTACGCACATGGCAAGTTTTATAAAAAAAAAAAAATTCACAGGTGTAGACTTGCAGATTTACAATGGACTTCATCCTAAATGAAGACATAGAAAATGATTCTAGAAAATGCTAGCCATGTTGTCACCAAAATAATATTTTATTAATTCCTAAGTGGACTCCCCTGCTTACTTTATTCAAATATGGTGAATCATCTATACATAGCTCCTTAGAAATTTGGAGTAATTGTCCTGGCTTAAAAAGGCTGACTTGAGCTTCTGGAGCTGGTCATAAGGGATTTACTGCTATACACGCTGTGCTGTGATGTTCTCAATATATATGCAGAGCCATTTGAGAAGCATTTGGAATAATTATTTATTTTTAATATATACTCTGCTTTTTCCATAAAGCAGTTGAAACAGCTTGTAGTAAAATCCCTACAAATTAAAATAGTTAAAAATAGAAATAGATGTCCAAACCCATATAGAGTGGGCGCAACAGGAACTTAGAATACTTGGTGGATTTGAATGCTAAGTATGTCTCTGCCAGCCAAGCCAAACAGCTTTTGTAGTTCTCAGTATCTGGTAACATGCAGCATCTCTGTACCTCAGAAGAAACATGTGCTTCCCTGAATTTACATCAAATATATAAACAACACATTGATAACAAGTATCCTCATATTCATCCAACAAATACGTATTGTATACCTACTTTGTGACAGGCTCCTTAAGAGACATAAAGGATAAATGGATATACAGAACAGACATAGAACTCTGCCATATAAGGACAAGTAACCCCAACAGGACTGGTGCAAGAGACAAAGCTACTCCAATGATCTTTGTTGCAATTCTCTAGGTTTCTATTTTGGTAGTCAAACAAATATACTCAACTATATTTTGAGTACCTACTATGTGCAAGGCACAGTGCTAGGTTATGATCAGGAATCGAGGATGATTCAGGGGGAAATTGTCTTTACGCTACCTAGGGAGATGAGAAGTACACACATCAACACAAAGCAAATTAGAAATATGAAAAAAGTGCCGTAGGAGGAGTAAAGTACAGGGGCTTTCTCGCTTGAGGGAGGAGTGGGAATCGTAGCAGTGCCCGCGGAGGATCTGGGCCTGGGATTACAGACGCGTGAAGAGAGGAGGGCTCCTGGCACAGAAGGCACATCAGCAGAGGCGGCACAGGGGGCAGTCGAGGAGCGTGAACTGGGAAGGGCAAGTGGTTCACATGGGTGAAGCATGTGACATGTAGAGGAGACGTGGAAACAGCAGGGAAGTTAGGTCAGGGCTAGATTTTGGCAAGAGATAAGGCTCAGCTGGTGCCCCTAACTATGACCCTTGCTATACAAAGGTTGGCAAAGGAGACACACGGCTAGACTCCTGCCCTCAAAGACTTCATAGTCTAGTCTGTGCACGGCAAGGCAAATGCAAATCGCTCGCATTAAATTATTCTCATGTACCTTTCTCCTACTAGATGATTACATAGAGCTGTATTTAAAAAAAAAAGCAACTATACAACTGCCACAGTTCTGGAAAGGCACAGATCCGGAGCCATCTGATCTGTGACAGAATCGCCTCTCACCGTGTTTACCTCTTACGTGTGACTGTGACTTCTCAGGACCCGCTTCTCCCACAAGGGTAACTCCTGTGTCGCATTCCTCTCTAAGTGCTGCTAAAGCCTGCCTCACAACACTACTCTTGAAGGATCACTGTCTGCGCTGCGAGGATGTAGCTCACAGAGCTTTTCAGTTCATTCTGAAGAGACGCAGCAGTAAAGCGAACATAGCCGGGAAAAGGCAGCAAAGGACTGAGCTGGTAAGAAGATACAGGAAGAACACCGACTCCCAGAAAAGGGTGCTGACTGTAAACCACAAATAACAGCAAAGACTCTAGCAGCAAAAGTGGCAATGGCTCTCTAGATAATCCTGATGGAAAGCACTGCTCATCACTCCATCTCTCAGACAAAGGAAGTCACCACAGGCAGGGCCACATGAACATAATTATTTCCGGGTGAACTGTAATCGCTGAATCAATGCTCTTAAAGAAATATGTGTGGGTGGACGGTCCTCTTGGTGTGTATCTGCATCAAAATTGCATGAATATGCACAGATGCAAAAGATCCCTGAAATAATTTTCCGCATCACCGAACACTTGCTTCTCAGATATTTACCAGTCGTTTGGCAACAACCCCCTTACCTTTAGCATCTCTACCTCACTTTGCTTTCGTCTACACTCTCTCCTTTGCCTAAAGAGTCAACTTCCCATCTGAGCTTTCGATGTCACTCCTACTCCCCTCTCTCGCAGATAACTGAGTTAAACAATATTAAACAAGTTTTAAAAATTATTTAACAATTATTTATCAGTCAAATTGACAGTTAATTTATTGACAGTCTATTGACAATCTCCCAAAGGAGTTAAAAACAGACTTTGTTCCCAAACTTAATTGATCATACGACTTTTGTTAGATGACACATTATTTTTCTCCACCCTAATTTCACAAGCCATTGAAGGCAAATATCATTTCTTGGAGGTTTTAGGTCTTCCACCGAGCCCAGCATCATGGGAGATAGGGTCTTAGCAGATGATACATTAAAGGGTTATTTTTTTTTAACAGACTCATGAGTCAGTTATTCACTTATTTATTTAACAAATATTTACTGAGCACCTATTAGGACCTTTTTGGGCATAGAGAACAGAACAAAAAGTAAACAAATCAAGCCCTTGCTCATAGGAAGCTTACTTTGCAGAGGAGAGAAAAACAATAAAAACAATAAAAAATAAATATATAATATGTTAGGTGGTGAGGAGCGCTAAAAAATAGAGTAAAAGGGTTGGAGAGTACAGATGGCAGAGGAAGGTTTTACAAAATGATATTTTATTCAGGGTAGCTGGAGAAAGGCGCTTTGGAAAATTACCACTTGTGCAAAGATCTAATATGGAAAAGAAAAGGAGAGAGCCTTGTGGTTATCTAAGAAAGACCAGTCAGGCAAGCTAACACAAATGCAAAGGCCCCAGACTGGAAGTGGGTGTGACACATTTAAGGGCAACTAGAATGATGTGACCACAGCTAAACCAGCACCACAGAGCATGGTTGGTGGTAAGGCCACAGATGGCTAGGAACAGAATGCATCAATCTCTTTTGGTCTATACAGGGCTTTGGATCTTTCCTCAAGTGCACTAGGAAACCGTGGAGAGTTTTACACACAGAAATGACCTACTATGAGTTGTGTTTTAAGAGGACCACTCTGGTTGTTGTTTCGAAAACAGACTAAGGACAAGTGCAGAGACAGCATGATCCTTAAGAGTATGTCCTAGTGGATAATGGTGCCTTAGGGAAAAAGTGGAGGTAGTAAGAGGTGATCAGAATCTGGATATAGTCTTTAAGTAATCACAGAGCATACAGAGGCACTGACTAGAGATAACTCTTCTAAGGAGCTTTAATGGAAAGCACACAAACGGAATAAAAGTACTAATATGTCTCATTCATTCATTCATTCATTCTCTCCCTCTTTTATCCTTCCTCTCTTCCTTTTACCCTAGCTACTGAGAAGGCGTACACTCTCAATGACAAGATTGTTTTTTAAATTGAGGCATCTGATGTTCCCATTCTCTCTGCTGCAAAATTAGCTCAGATAAAATCAGTATTTATGTTAGTTTTATTCTAGTGCCAATTTTTTCTACTACGATTAAAGACAAAGTATTTTGAAAACTAATCATAGAAATAATGATAGTTTATGATGTACAGTCTTCTAAGTTTCACATAACATTTTCATATACATTAAATTGGGCATCATCAAGCTGGACCTAAAAGTAGGCAAAGGGTCCAGTTATTTCTGTTTTACACAGGAGAAAACCAAGGCTTAGCAGAATCATTAGTTCAAATTGATATGACCTGTTAATAACAGATAGAATTCAAGCCTGAGTCTCTTTTACATTTAAGTTCTCCGCCTTCTTAACAATCATGCCTTAATGATTCAAGTAAACTCTCCTCGTTTCATTTAGCAAGAATTAGAGACAAGTCCTTTGCTTAACACTAAAAGAGTCTTTTTCATATGGTTGAAGGGAAGAATACTCATTTAGAAATATTCTAGCTCAAAATGTATCATATAAAATGGGTAAAACTTTCTGAATATCTCGGGATAATTTAATTCCAAAGAATATATTGCCTCAAATTTCTCTCAACTTACAGGCTGTAGCATGACTGCAAAGTCAATTCGGAATCATGAGAGCAAAATCAATCACATTACAGTCTAAAGGCTGATATTAGTAAATATCCACTCAATGCAATTGCGATTTCCAGATTTCCCATTAAAATGTAAATGATGGCTTCTTTTTCAAAATCACTATTGTATTTTAGTATGTAATTGTATTAGTCTTTATTTACATACCACTTCTGTTATAATGTTTTCTTTAAAATGTATGACTCAGCTAATATGAAAGATTAACTGACACAATATATCTAAAGATAACCAGTTTCATTTAAAATATCAAGGGGGAGGGTATAGCTCACATGGTAGAGTGCATGCTTAGCATACACAGGGTCCTGGGTTCAATCCCCAGTACCTCCTCTAAAAACAAGTAAATAAACCTAATTGCCCACCCCCTCTATATACAACAACAACAACAACAACAACAACAAACACCAAAAAAAAAGTTGGGAAAAAAATATGAAATTTGAAAATTCAATATCTTAAATAATATCATGTATATTTAAAGCATTGATTATATATGCATATATGTGTACATATACATAAGTTTTTTAGATTCTAGCTTCTGTCCTAATGATGCTGTTAGGGACTAGAAACAAATGCCAATAACAAGGCATAATGAAAATTATAATATACTGCCCAAGTCTATGACAAGAAATTAAGCAAAAGTAAATAATAATTCTACAGCTATTGAAATTAACTATAAAAAAAGCAAGTATTTATGACCCTCAGGTAATCCACTTGAAACGATTTTCCAAATCTGAATGTTGTTCAGCTCCTCTCAAGCCTTCATTTCCACCTCTGTCTAAGCTGCCATCATCTTGCCCCCAACAAGACCTTATGCTTCACCAGGTGTCAGAGTCATTCTTCAAACAGAAATTAGTTAACACGTTCCCTTGCTCTCCACCTTCTCCCAAACTGCTCTTTTACAATTTCAATAAAACAAAAAGTCCTCTCTATGGCTTTAAGGGCCCTACATGATCCACCCCGACTCCCAGTTAGATCTCCTTTCTGCCTCCCCACCTCATCCCTCACTGCACTCCAAGCACACACCCCTCTTAGGACTCTAGCTCCTGCTACTCCCTCTGGTTTAACTGCCTGGCCTCCTGACTTCATTCACGTCTCTGCTCAAGCGTCACTTAATGGGAGAACCTGTAGCCATGCTCTAAGATATAAAACACCGCTGCTCCCTAGTCCTTATCCTTATAATACATATTATTACAGTTGATATTATATACTACTACTATATTACTATGTGTTATATACTACATTACTTTTTGATTGACATTTGTATTGAAATAATTGTAGAATCACATGCATTTGTAAAAAATAATGCAAAGAAATATCGTGTACACTTTACCCAGTTCTCAATGGTTAACATTTTGCAAAACTGTAATATAAAAGCACAACTAAGTTAGTGATATTACTATATCAATCTTACTCATTTTGCTCCAGTTTTACTGATTTGTGTGTATGTAATTCTGTACAATACTATCACACATGTAGGTTTGTGGATCTATCATTCCAGCAATACACTGAATAATTCCAACACCACAAGGATAACTCATTTTGTCCATTTAAGACAACATTAACCTTCCTCTATTACTTCCCCAACACTTGGCAGTCTGTCCTCCCTTTCTAAACTTCTGTCATTTAAAAAATACTATTTAATTGGAATCATCCAGTATGTATCCTCTTGGGGTTGATTTTTTTTTTTAACCCACTCAGCTTAATCTCCTGGAGATTTATCTAAGTTTTATTTATCAACAGTTCCTTCCTTTTCATTGCTGGGAAGTAAGTATTCCAGAGAATGTATGTACCAGTGTTTGTTTAACCATTCACCTGTTGAAGAACATGTGGGCCAATCTTAGATTCTGGGTATTACCAATAAAGCTGCTATGAACATCCACATACAAATATTTGTGTGAATTTAGGTTTTCATTTCTCTGGGATAAATGTCCAAAAGTGCAACTGCTGAGCCATATGGTAAATGTGTGTGTCCTATTTTGTATTCTTTCCTACATTAGAAAGGAAGTCCTATGACATGTGGCACTAGGTCACGCTGGTCTTTGTCCCCAGTTCCTAGCATAAAGGTTACAAGACCCTTGTAATTTCCTAAGTAATGGGAAGTATCTTTTATCCTAATACTTGGCCTCTGACCCTGGTTCCTCACACAGGCTCCTGAAATTCTTGTAATTTCTTGGGTGATAAGAGTGTCTTTGTTCTAATGAGGGAACTCTGGGAAGGTTCTTGGCTGGCTCTTGGATGAGGGCTGGTCACCATAAAGACCAAGCCATGATGAGAAGCTTGGAATTTTCAGACACACACCCCATTCTCTTGAGAAAGGAGAATGACTGAAAATGGAATTAATGATCAATCACGCCTATGTGAGGAAGCCTCCATAAAAATCCCTGAAGTACTAGGTTTGGAGAGTTTCTAGGTTGGAGAACACATGCATCCTGGGAAGATGACACACCCCAACTCCATGGGGATTGAAGCTCCTGTGCTCAGGACCCTCCCAGACCTCCCTCTGGGCTTTCATCGTATCCTTTATCATATCTTTTAACAAGCTGGTAAAGTATTTCCCTGAGTTCTGTGGGACACTATAGCAAATTAATAGAACTTGAGGAGGGGGTTGCAGGAACCTCGTATTTATAGACAAATCTGACAGAAGCTGTTGCTAACCTGGGGACCTACTACTCTCCACTGGCATCCAAAGTGGGGTGGGAGCAGTCTTATGGGACTGAGCCCTTAATCTGTGGTATCTGACACTATCTTCAGGTAGACAAGGACAACAAACACAGACAAAGAAAACAAACCGATGGATGCCACAGGCAGGGGCTGGGTGAAATGGATGAGGGAAGTCAAAGATACAAACTTCCAGTGATAAGAGAAGTAAGTCCTGGGGATGTCACGTACAGCATGATGACTATAGTTAATAACACAGTACTGCATGTTTGAAAGTTGATGAGAGTAGATCTTAAAAGATCTCATCACAAGAAAAAAAAAATGTAGATTGTACACCCGAAATGAATCTAATATATGTCATTATGTATTTCAATTAAAAAAAAAAAAAGGAGCAGTTAGGGGAGATAGTTGAGCAGTTGGGTCCATAAAAGGATGTATGAGTTCTGGGAAATGTCGCATGACTCTCCAGCCCCACAGAACCCAGCAGTACCCAATGTTGTTCAAACAGCAGGACTTGGCCTGACACTTTCTCAGGCCACGTGCAGCTTCAGGGGCCTGGGGGGCCACCCGCAGAGGAGAGAGCAGCCGGCCTCTTAGTGGTGTTTTCAAGGTGGGGCTAGCAGTAGAGCCAGGGAGTGTCCAGCACCCACTCCTAAGCACATGTGGCAAGCTGGCAAAATAGAAAGCAAGCTCTCAAAAAATATTTGTCAAATGTGTAAATAAGTAAATAAATTCCTGAGTTGGGGAGACTTCAGGGAAGAATGAGGCCCAATGGGGCAAATGGTATGGAAAATGGTGGCTGAGAGCAACAGGAATTTAGAAATCAAGCTAGCACCACCACAAACAGAGAGGCCTGGGAAATTTGGATTACATGCAACAAATTTATTTTTTAAACTGTGTCTGTGGTACTAGCTCTATTCCTGGAGAGATCCTTTATAAAATCACAAGTGAATCAGTTCTAGAAGGTTAGGCTTATTAGTGGACATACACCACCTTCAGGAGTATAACCTTTCTGACCAGTTCGGTTTAATGTATTTTTCTTCAGAGTTTATGGTTTCCTGACATTCAAATTTCTTTTAATAAGTAACAGGAAAACAAGAACGTTTAACTGTGATTTAAAGTAGCAATTTTCAAATATTTTGAGTTTGACAATATCACAGACTGTCTATATTTGAACAGTGTTTCTGTGTAAATACCTATTACATATATCTGCCAGGACTGTGTTCTTTGTGAGGCTCCTGCAAAGAATGAAAACAAGAAAACAAAAATGCCTTGGAACTCTGACTACTGCAGACTGATTAAGGGATAACATATTTTAAGAACAGTAAGCTGATACTTTCCTCTGGCCTGATTCTTTCAATCAGTTGAGGGTTCTTGCTGTAAGATGATTTCCATTCTATTAAGCAAAGGCTGAATGGCAAAATTCAGTAGGGTTGCCTGATTATCCATTTAGTGTGGAATTATATTTGTGTATTCTAAGCTTCGTTTCTCTTTGAGTATTTCCCTGCTTGGTTTCTTCAAGGCATAGTAATTCCTCACAGTATGACTCTAGAACGCTGACTCCCAGCCTTGGCTGCACATTAGAGTCATCTGGGGAGCTTTCAAAATCTCCTAATGCTTAGACCATATCCCAGACCAATTAAATCAGAATCTCTGGGGTAGAAGCCAGGCATCAGTATTTTTTATAAGTCCCAAGGTGATTCTAATGTGCAACCAAGGTGAGAACTGGTGTTCTAGAATCATCTGTGTCAGTTTCACTATGGTAACTGTTAATAGTCATACCTGGTCCAAAATTACATCTATTAAATTGGAATCTCTATGGATGACAAGAGGAGTCTGAATATTTATCTTCATTCCCAAATGATTCATATACATACCAAGTTTGAGAACCTTTGGCTGATAGGGTTAAGGTGGCTAACACTGACCTGCAAAATCCTCAGTGATCAGGAAAATTTGAATTCTCCATCTACAGTCAGAAAGTTTTTCCAGGTTGGAGGCAAGTCTATTTTGGAAGTCTCCTTGGAGGTCTTTATTTAGCCACTGTAGTTATACAGCTTGCAGGTGTCAGTAATAACTCCAGGCAAAGTTTCCAGACAGTTTTGAAGTGAGTACTTTATTAGGGCAAATTGGTCCTTTAGTGGAAAAGCTCAAATAAAGACGCTACCGGGCTAAAATTAGAAAGAGTAATTTAAGAAAATAATAATTATGTATTAGAATTAAGAATGGAAGAGAGGAATTGTCCTAGAAAAACAAAAAGCTCCAAAGTGGACTTCCACCTGCCCCACAACTCATTCTTTTCTAGAAAAAAAATTACAATTAAAATGTTTTTAAGGGAAGAGAAAAATTAAAGACCAATAGGAAACCCCATTATATTTTAAAATATTCATCTATTAGGCATATCTTACCCTTTAAAATATGTAAAGTATGTTCTAAAACTTCTCATTTTATTCTAACAAATATCCTAATTAGGGAAGCAGGACAAAGGACCGTTAATTCCACTTTTTATAGACACGTTAGTATGAAGTTCTAAGCGTTTTGAACTGAACTGAATTGCCGAAAGAGAACGCTGAAGCACAGGACCATAAAGTGCTAACTGATGCTTCATCAACTGATCAAGACAGAACTGCATCAAAAACCCAGGTCTAATCCAAAATTCTTTCCCTAATAGCATGCTTACTCCAGTATGATTTGGAAATTAAAGTTCATTCTTTTAGCCAGTAGTCCTCAGGCTTAGTATACCTAAGGACCACATGGATACTTTTAATTATCTCCAGGGTACCAACCAAAGATTCTGATTTAATAGGGCTGAGGAGGGACCAGATCCTGTTTGTTTAGCAAGAACCACCTACCAGAAAACACATGTAATTGTCAAAAATGCAATTAGTCCAATTAACAATGATTGTCAAAACAGCAAATACCATCGGCTAACTGTGAGAAAAGTGAAATATGTAAGTTAAAGAAGTAAAATGACTTATGGCCCCAGTAAATATTTGTTGACTGTATGCATCTATTAACAGTATAAAATTAAGACCAAACTGGTTTAGAGTATTGAGCATAATATACAAAGAGGAAAGCTTTAGAATCTGTGTTTTCCTGGCCAAGTTTCTCAGTTCAAAAAGGAGTTAGAAAGCATGTTATCTTGAGCTAATTTGATAACATGGGCCCTTCTTTAAGCCAGCCCTTTTCTTTCGGGGCTTGGTGGGCACCTACATCAGCTCTCTTTTCTCAAAGAACAGGAACCAAGAAAATGTGCTCTTAAAAGGAACTGAAGGCTGCAGGGCTATGTACAGGTAGGGAGGAATGTAGAATTCCTTCAGTAATAAGATGGCCAAAGAGTCCTGGGGATGAAGAAACAATCCTTCCCTAAGGCATTAGATTTGTCACTAGGCAACAAATAAGATATGGTTACTTCCAGCCAGCCCAAAATGCAGCTCCCAGCAGGAAAGTGCTTGCTTAAAAATTGCCTTTCAAAAGTCTAACCTCTAGACAATGTTAGTAGTGTTCAATATATCCTATAATTTTCATCTTATAATTTACACACACACACATACACACATGTATGGTTTACATTATTGTATGGCATTTTAAGTGCATGCACAATTTGATAATTCTATATAAAAACCAATGCTGATCATTATTAGTCTTGTAAAGTTACAACGTCATGCTATTTTCATTACCAAAAAAAGCGTATGTAATAGCCAAGATCCAAAACACTGACAATAACAAGTGCCTGGGAGGATATGGAACTTCCATTCATTGCTGGTAAATATACCAAATGGTACATCCACTGTGGAAGATAGTTTGGCAGTTTCTTACAAAACTAAATGTACTCTTACTAAACAACCCAGCAATTGCACTCCTAGGTATTTACTCAAATGGGTCAAAAACTTATGTCCATATAAAAACCTGCACATGAATGTTTAAAGCCGCTTTATTCATAATTGCCAAAGTAACCAAGATGTTCTTCAACAGGTGAATAAACAAGCTGTAGTGCATCCATAAAATGGAGTATTATGCATTGATTATGAGAAAAAAGCTATCAAGTCACAAAAAGACATGAAGGAAACTTAAATGCATCTCAGTAAGTGAAACAAATTAGTCTGAAAAGTCTGCATATGATATGATTCCAGCTACTCAATGTAGGATACCAACTATATGACATCTTGGAAGTGGCAAAATCACAGAGACAGTAAAAAAGATCAGTGGTTGCCAAGATTGGGGGTAGGAGGAAGGGATGAACAGGCAGAGCACAGAAGATTTTTAGGTTAGTAAAACTATTTTGTATCAGGCTGTAGTGGGATGCATGATATTATGCAGTTTTCAAAACCCACAGAACTATATGATACACACAGTACACCCTAATATAACCTATGGACTTTAGTTAATAATAATGTATTAATATCAGTTCATCAATTATAACAAACATACTAAATTAATGCAAGAGGTTTAATGATTGAGGACACTCTGTAGGAGGAGGGATATGGGAACTCTTTGTACTCTCTGCTCAATTTGTTTGTAAACCTAAAACTGTTCCAAAAACTGAAATCTAATTAAAAAAATATGTAGGTAAGATTAATGCCAGCACAGGAAGCATTTTTTCTAATTTGTAATATATTGACAAAATAGTTGTTAAACTAAACTAATAACTATGTATCTGTCGCTCCTGTATCATGAAACTTAAAATTCTTTAGCTATTTACTATATTCCGAAAGATACTTAATACACGTTGTCCTACAGAGCTAAATTAATAAGCCATCCTGTAATATGGATGTATGAAGAATTTTTTCCAATTCTTTCTTCAAATGAAATGTTCATATTTTGGTATAGCCCTCATTTTCATTGATTTTCAATATAGTTTTGTTTAGCAGAAAACATAATAAATATTTTGCATATATTGTTATGTAACTGAATAGAGAAGTTGCTACCTTCTGTAAGATGATTCCTTTTGGCTACTGAAAGCCTCGTGCAGTATTTAGCAAACTTCAGTATGTGTGGGAGTCAACTGGGGATCGTTCTGAAACTCAGATTCTGATTTAGCTCATTTGAGGTGACACCTGGTCATCTGCATTTCCAACAAGCTTTCAGGCAATGCCAATGCATGACCACACTTTGAGTAGCAAGGTTCTAGAGCATAGTTGGCCCATAAAACTATTACCACTATGAAACACAAACCCAAATCCCTAGAAGCTCTTGCAAGGGAGCAAAAAGCTGCTTTTCTGCATCTCCCACCTAGAAAAGCTCTCAGGGCTTCCAGCACTTCTAATTTTGCTTTCCCAATATATAATCCTTTTCAATTTTATCTATAAAGAGGAAGGCTTGATAGCCTTTGTAAGCTACCCATTTAGTCATAATACTCTCCTAGCTTGTATGAACCAAAGATCATTTATTTCTAGTTCAACTCCTCTATTTATATGTCTCCAATCACAGAAAGGTCAAGGGACTGACTCAAGGTCACTTACCCAATAATTTAAAGGTAGATCTCAAATCCAGGTCTCTGATTCCAAGTCCAGACCCTTTCCCTCCATTCTCTCCTGCTTCTAATAATGATGCACTTCAGAGAATAGGGACCAGTTTGTTTAGACCACAAAATCCCTGTCCTAAATTGAATCCCTCAGCTTCTGGCTTCCCGCTGTAATTTCTAACATGGGTTTAGCATCTTATAGGAGACCAAGTGTAGTAAGGAGACTTTCTTTGTACTTCAAAATAAGCCTTGAAATTCAACACAATTATGTGGATTAATGAGCTTATAGAATATGGTGTAAGGTAGGAGAGAAAAGACTTGGATGTTCCACTGTGAAGAATGTGGACAAGAATGATTCATTCTATTTCTCCAAACTTGATCGTTCTCTTGACAGAATTCATAGCCAACCACATTGGAAGTCAAAGGCAGGCAGGCACTACCCCAGTACCAGCTGTACAGAGCAACCTCGCTTATACTGGGACAAACAAATGGTGACTTACTGGTTTCAGAGGGACTTTAAGGCTACTAAAGATAACTGAAAGTAAACATTTCTTCACAATATGTAGAAAACAAAGCTCAGACATGTAAAAGGAATTTTGTGCCATTGTACCAGGATTACTCATTGAAACTTAGATTTGGAGTTTCCCAACCTCTGGTTTAAGGATCAACCCAACTCCAGACTGACATCAGCAGTAGGTTAGGGGAGGTGGGCTGAATAAATATGAAATATGACATGTCTACACATGCCTCCCAAAGGACAGTATTTTATCCTCAATGTTATTTATCCTGATAAGTGTAACAAAATATGTCTACTTGTGATGATTTCTTCTTAGAAGTATAGTTCAACGTAAGTGCCAAATGAGTGGTGTGGGTCCTTAACCGCTGCAGGGGTTTAGGAAGCAAGCAGGGAGGCCACAGTGGACCATCAGCCATCAGGGAAGCTGTTACAAGGCTGCTTCATATAATCTGAGTCTTGAAGGAAGTGTAGGGTATTGATCAGGGGGAGGGGAACAGGGGAATAGTACGTGGCCCAGAGCGGGTAATGAGTATATGTAAGCCCTGAATAATGGGGTGACGATGATTAAGACCATGGTGTCAGGAATGAGTAAGGCAAAGGTGGATACTTCACTCAGAGCCAGATTTTCAACCACCAGTAAAAATTAAAGAGTGCCTCCTGGCTCTGACACTTTGGGGTCACTGTGTACTTTTCTGGAGACTTGCAATGGTCAGGAATTTGTGGAATTTCTGTTGCAACAACAGACCTTGTTAAAATACCTAAACTGCTTACGGAGGGAGGGTACAGCTCAGTGGTAGAGCACATGCTTAGCATGCACAAGGTCCTGGGTTCAGTCCCTAATACCTCCTCCCAAAATAAACAAATAAGTAAATAAATAAGCCTAAGTATCTCCCGCCTCCAACAACAACAACAACAAACCAAAGCAAAACAAAACAAAATAAACTGCTTTTGATTGTCTCTAAGAATTCAGGTCACCAACAAGGAGCTGAGCAGCTATTAATTCTTCCCAGGCTGAGTTCAAGTCACCCCAGGGCTGATTCTCCCTTATTGTAGCAACATGGTTCAGCTTTCACACATGAACATCTCAAAACGTCTCTGGAAAGACAGGGGTGGGAGCCCAGAATCTTGGCTGCCCTGACATTCACCTAATCACCTGAAGAGAACATTATGAGTTTTACTTATTTACAAAGCTTTGTGATGTGGTGTCAGAGCAACACCCAGAGGGAGTCAGTCTAGCTCCCACACTTGAGCCCCTCAACTCAGAGCTGCTTGCTCGGAGCACACACACCTACAGAGGAATCATCCCTTGAAATGAGAACAGAATATCCATAATGGGATGTTGTCCAGTGTTCAGAGGCAGGAACTGCACTCAAGGTTGTATCATCTTACGTTTCTCATTTTCTATGCTGCAAGGCACCAGGACAGAAAAAGCAGAGTATACAAGGCAGATTCTTACTGTTAGAAAGCCATAGAAGGACAGTAAAGTTGAGCCATAGTTCTCAGAAGAAATCATCACAAGTGGACATATTCTGTGTAACTGAAGGATACATGAGAATGAGGATAAAAGAGAGAAGTGCAGAAAACACATTTGTCAAACTTGCAGATTTTCACACTGAACATGCAAACATGTAAGGAGGAAACAGGAAACAGGCTTGTACAAAGGACAGAGTGGGCAGTTTTCTTCTCTGGGTATCATTTCAGAACTTAACAGGATAACATCTAGAAAGCTTGAAGAATAGCTTCCGAACAAGTGCGAAAGAAAGAGAAATACCAGTTTAATATAAAATGCAAAACTCTGATATACGGCTGTATAACAATGAAAAGGACCAACACAAGACTGCTACCCCCTCACGCCACTGCGAGGATTGAAATACAGTCCAGAAGTCCTAAGCAGGGGATGTGGTGTGCTCAGTGGGAGAGAAGGAGCACGAGCCAACAGTCAGGCCTCTTTGCTGCTCGAAGTTTCTATCATTCTACTACAAACAAGAATGATAATGACTTGTATACTGTGCAATCAATGATAATCAAAACACAATGACCGTGGATGACTTACTGTGCTGGCAGTGAATCCCATTAAATCCTCGGGGACATTTACAGACATAGCCTATGAATGTATCCCCTCGGTACGCCTCGCTTATTTCACAGGTTCCTCCATTATGGCATGGATTAGGACTGCAGGGACCTGCAAGACAGAAAAAAATATTGCTGCCATGATGCATATGGTTTACAACAGACATTGGGTCAAACTTTTACAATTAATAATTTTGTAGGGAAAAAAACACCTTGGATAGTAGTGGTTCAGGAAATGCAGTAGTTGTGTGAGCTTTGGAAACCAACAGCCTGGGTTTGAATCCTAGTTTCATCACTTTCTAGCCATGTGGTCTTAGATGATTTATTTAACCTCTCTGTACCTTAGTCTTATCTGTAAAATGTCAATCCTCAATCTACCTCAAAGGCTAAAGATGCAGATAAAAACAATTCATATGTAGAAAATCCCCAGAAACAACACATATTAAACACTCAAAATGTATTAGCACTAGGTAAAATATTGTTATTAAGATCTCTGAATAATAAAATATCTTCTGCATATTTAAAAAGCAATACTGAATGGCAATTTCTAGAATTATGAACACTGAAGAGCTTTCGTAGCCTGCTGGTGAAAGTAACATAAACTTGCAAATTACTGTAAACACATTTTTTTTTTAGTAGATTTAGCAGCTATTTAGAAGTAGAGAGTGGGTTGTAATACTTTTATCGGCTCCTTATGAGTTTGTGGTGGGCCATACTTCTAGAGAAGCACAGTTGTTGCTGATGTATTGCAAGCAGCTCATGGAAAATTGCAAATAAACAGAGAAGAGGTGCTGAGAGTTATTTTTAAGCTTCAAGAAAGAAACTTCACTAGGATAACTGGCACTGGTGACAGTCAACAGAAGTGCTCCACCTCCCTTGGAGAGAACCAGGTGCCAACACAGTGGGGGTGCAGGGCTGGGCCAGTCCCGCCTGACCTGGGAGTCCTATAATGTACATTCCACATTCTTTACTCTGAGGTGCCCCTTTGGTATGGCTTCTTCTTTGCAATATTCTTCCTTCCTTTTCTTTCTTCAAAGTTGACAGGCTTGTGTCACAGTCTGAAGGCTCATCCTACCTACTCTTGCTCTATCTCCTCTTTGTCCATCACAGTCATTCCCATCAATACAACTTTTGGACCTCTAATTCTGTCATCTAATTGGCCTCTTGGAGGATGCTAATTAGCTTGGGGCAGAATCAAGACTGGCAATTATGAAGAAGGGAAGAGAAAATCTGATGGAAGAGAACGCTCTCCCTGGGAGATGAAGACAGACCGAGGAAAATATATAGTATTCTCTACTTTTGTCCTTCTATTAAATTCAAGAGATGAGAACACATTGAGGTAAAACAAACATCACTGCAGAAAAAGTTAAGATGTACATCTTAGAAAAGGAAAACAAGAGTGATTGAACTAAGTGTCTGACTCTCTATGTAGAGGTGAATCCCAGAGTCCTGGAGGCAGGTTAGCCAAGAAGGAGCAAGTGGCTTCATCAGAGGCTAGAGAGAAGGCTGAAGCGTTGGACACAAGAACGGTGATAACCTGAGGGAACTGGCTGGGGCTCCACCAGGAAAGGCAATTAAAAGAGGGCGATAGTGAATGGCTACTCAAGTGTGGGTCAAAGCCACTTTATGACTTAATAAGAAAAGAGCAAATTCACCATCATCACGAAGTTAACAACAGGAAGCACTTAGGGGTTAGGCAATGCTGTCCTGCACAGAGGCAAGACTTTATAATTCTATTACCTCCTCCAGCAGTTCTTTGACACTCAGTTTCTTTCAGTTGAAAACTTCCTGACATTCAACTGTTGTAGCACACAATAAAGATCTACATGCAGTAGGAAACAATGTGGCAGCTCTGGGGTCTGGGTCTTCTCTTCTTGGTAGTGCTGACTTTCAAAAAGTGAAAAGCAATTAAATGTTTTCTGTGATTTTTTCCAGATATCTCCATACCAATTAAAAACAATACATTTACTCAAGTAGGCAGTTTTGTGTGGTGCAGTGCTTGAAAATGAAACTAACACCTACCTTTGAGGTGGTATATTGACAAGAAGAAGGGCAACACCAAGGATCATTTTCTTCCATCATCAAGAAATGCAAATCATGCTACAGAACCTTTCTCTTCTTCTCTTCTTTCTCACTTTCTATTCTTCCCCTCTCTCAAATTAATGAACATTCATGGTGCCTGACCATTTACAAATTCCTTTCACATAATTAATCTCATTTATTCCTCCCAGAAACTAGAGAAGGTAGTATTCATTGTCACTCTTTTACCTTTTTTTTAAAAACACTAAAGGTTTGAGAGATTAGATACTATTTGTTAAATGAACATCTACAAGTGATGCATTTAGGTCTCGAGCTAAGAAGCTGTGGCTCTAAAACCTATACTCCTTACAGAACCAACCAATCAGGGAAAGGAGAATGAAACAAAAGTGATATTTGAGTTTTGACTCATCAGTTCACTCAAAATTAGAAAATACATGACTTAGATTTCTTTTTATTAACTGATAACTGACACCCAGGTATATAACTGCTAAACAAAAATATTAATAATGATAGCCAAAGAATTATATAATTTTAGATAAATAAGGAGTATTGGAGATCACCTAATCCAGTCTTTCAGTTTTGCAGATGAGGAAACCAACTCAAAAAGAATTCAGTGATTTCTCAAAATGAAAACAAAAACAAAAACCTCACCTAATATGAGGAAAATTGGGCTTAAGGAATTCTCTCTAGGAGGAAAAATATTACTAAAACCAAAAACGATTAAGCTTTTTCTGACACCTCAAGAGAGTGACATAATTTTTATCAGAAAGAGAGTAAGTGTTTTCCCCTCCACTTGTAGAGCCGGCTGGGTGATGGAGGGATAAAAACAATCGACAATCGACTACAGTAGTAAGGTCTCTGCCAGTTCTTGGGGGCAGTTAAAGCCGAGATTGCGAGGAAGGTGGTCCATGGAAGTCACCCCGAAGAGCAGGAGGCAAACATGAGCTTGGAAGAGATGACTGTGTATTCAAGCCTATCGCCTCTCTGGAAAAGGAGAACTTGGTGAGAAGCTGAGGATGAGTTAGTGGCTCTGCCTTAGAAGGGCAAGGACTTAGGAAGGGATGGGGACAACCCAGGAGGGGAGATCTCACAAGCAGAGCTGAAAGTAAACTTCAGGGAGCGAGGGGGCTCAAGTAGTGTGCTGTGAAGCTGTAACATGGGAAGACAAGCAGCTAGTAAGAAATGGTGATGTCTAAAATTCAGGTTTGAGGAGTGAGGGTACAGCTCAGGGGTAGAGTGCATGCCTAGCATGCACAAGGTCCTGGGTACAATCCTCAGTACCTCCATTAAAGTAAGTAAATAAACAAAAACCTAATTACCTGCCCCTAAAATAAAGATAAGTAAATAAAAATTAAAAAAAAAAAATTCAGGCTTAAGTTGTTTGCACGGCTGCAATGTGATCTGTCTCTGCCAGAACATCCAGATCTACTCTCAAGCCTGCTGGACAGAGCTGGGTGTGGGATCTGCGGAGGTGAGGGAGAAACAGCTCTGCTATTCATCTCATTCATGGGGCAGAAGGGAGGAGCTGTTGTCGCACAAGACGCCCTAGGGACTCAAGAATCCAGCAGAAGACGGAGCTGACAGAGGTGTCTCGTCCTAGACACTCTAGATATTTCCTGAGGGCACAGGTGAAGCCTGTCCAGCAGTCCTGGCGCAGCCTCTGGGATTCCCCAAAGAGATGAGTTAGAGAGTTGGAGCTCATTTTATTTATACCCTAGAAGACATCATGACCTCAGCTGACACCTGGGTTTCGGAAAAAGACTACCTGTTACAAAGGTTGTAGCTGCTGTTACTTTTTCTACTCTAAGAAATTCAGTGCTTTTCATTCACAGGGTGAGGATGAGGTAAGGCTAACGGGGCAAGGATTTAACCTTTCTAGAGTGCTTTATATGCTAAGCAAAAAGTATACATAGTAGGCAAGAAAACAGGCTTGTTCACAAAGGTTAAGTAACATGTCTATCTGGAAAAACCAAAATTTTGCTTTAGTACCTTCTGCCTGACTACAAACCTAAGCTCTTTCCTCTAAGCTGCACTTTCTGCCACTTTACAGATCGGTGTATTAATATGTTAATCTTGACAGATGCATACAGAAGCCGCAGGGACTCACTAAGCACATTCCTATACATGATACAGGACTCCAAAGCCTTCCTAAATGGAAATATTTCAGAACATTTTCAGCAAATGGGCCAGAGTGTATTAGACATTATGAATACAGATGGCCTCTGCTATGCCAACGATACTCCACTTCAGCTATGTTTGAAATCAGCTGTCAGATACGCATGTTTCCCTATTATTATTCTGTAATAACATATTTGGTATGTGTATACTGTTGCTTATACTGTGAGGATAAGAAATTGACCCTGTCCAACACAGAGATTCTTTTTTTTTCTTTTTTTGTCCATAACAATTATGAAACTGATATCACATGTCCTGTATATCCATGACAGAATGCTAAAATGGTCACCATTAGACCATTAATTCTCTGTGGTAAGAATCATGGTTGGCACACAGTAGGTTTCTGATATATTTTTAATAAACAAGGGTATGGCAATAATGAGTGAGAATCATTATATCTTTTGCCTAAACCCCATTCAAGCTTATGAGGTTTGTAAACTATCAATATCTTTTGGCATTTCAATTGGTAATTAATTAGGATAGTTTCTATAACTTTTCCATACTTTTTAAGGTTCAATCCCTCTAAATTTATATATTTTTTTTGTCTGTCAGATGGTTCAAGCTTCTGGAGTATTATATCTGTAATATTATAACTGTAAATAACAGATAATTAGAATGTTAACTTTTACATAATGATTACATGCATTTTAATTCTTTGGCAAACAAATAATCAAGAAATACGTAACATTGTATAATCCCATCAATAGTGTTTTGGTCTCCTAATTTAACAATTCCTATGTAAATAAAGACATTCACTTAAAGCATCAGCAAGGTGAAATAATCTGAATACAAATTTGTACATAAAGATAAGATAATACATGTAGTCCAAAGTGTCAACTCACAAACTCTTCTTAGTAGAGTCAAAAAATTTTGTGTTTGGTGTTAAGTGTATCAGCAGTTTTCAGGTTTCTTTCTCTAAATGACAAGTGGGCTAATCGTATGAGAATTAGAGATCCTAGGAAACTCTTGACTATTTTTGTGCGCCCCCCCCAATCCAACAGTATTCTCTGATACTGAAAGTCAGAGGTATTCTAAGGTCTTGGCACACTGATAAGTAACAACCAGCCCCTATAGCATGTCCCATGAGATATGTACTATGAGACAAGAAAGAAACTGACCCTGACCTTGCTCAACATAGTGGTGTGTTTTATTTATTTTTTCCAATTTCAGTTTAAGTAACATTTATCCATTAGGCATCTATTTTGTGTGAGCACTCTGTTAGTGATTTGGGATAAATATTTTAAATGGAATTACTATCGTCAGCAATTGGAAGAAGCTCACAATACAAGAAAGTACTTAGTTATCCAGTTTATGCACCTAATTTTTTAAAGATAATTTAAACAGTTATCCTCTTCTGTGAATATACTATGACTAGTATTAATCTGTTTTTTTGTTTGTTTGTTTATGTAATGGTTTCTGAAGATTTAATTCAAGAATTTCGTTAGTGACATCATAGTAACAAATGTAACATGGTTACATTCTTAACTTTCGCTGCCAAAACTTTGGTATATTTAGGGGATCTCCTATCTTTCTTGTAACACATTAGCACGAATCTATAACTTATACATAGCTTTGAAAACTATTCAATAGCAGAGCAAAATGTGAAAACAAGTAAGTACTACTCAAGCACTCAGAGTTTGTGGCAACAAAAAGGATCTCAATTCCTTTCTACTTCAAAGATCTGCTTCTTTTGATATCACAGGTAGAAGGAGAGGTCTACGAGCTTCAGTTCTGAGTAGTATTCATAAAAGTCAAAATTGTCTGATTAGACAACACTTGGTAATACCACTCTTAACCATGAAAATATAAGTGGACTTTCAAGATACAAGAGGCTTCAGGGAGTTTTAAAATCAATAATGCTGTAATACTTTGGTAGGTAATCTTTAAGGAGCTCCTAACACAATGAGGACAGCAGATGATCAATATTAATGAACAACTGAAGTCAACAGCATGCTTTCCAGGCATTTTTATGCAAGCTCATAGAATTATGTCAAGAAGATTAATTGCTCACAAGAGCAATAGATTTGTATGGCTTGCTACTTTTCTGCATCTACCTTTTCACAATCCCAACAGTAGAGAGACTAAGTTACTTTGATGCATGTAACATGGTTAGCTTTTCATGTATTTAGAGACTATGTCCCACATCATGAATTCCTTATAGTGTGTAAGCAGATTATTAGAAAGTAAATAGGTTAACCCTCTCCTGTGATGATGTGTACATAGGCTTGGTCAAATTTTACAAACGATGCTCCCAAAATCTTGGCAGTTAGATATTCAAAATGAATGTCCATTTTAGATTATGTAACAAAGAAATGTCAGTAAGTTTCACCATTTATTCCAGCAGTACAATCAAACAGGAATAATTATGACCCAACAGTTCACTTCAAATTCTGGTCTTAAAAAACATGTTAATATTCTCTTATTATAGTGCTACTTTTCCATTTAATAAGGTTTGAACATTCTGGCAGTTCCCATTTTGAGCCACTGCCACTCTACTTTAAATCTAATTGAAAAAGAAGGAATTAACCTGGGAATGTTCACCTGACATACTTTCAAAGCATTTTTTTTTACACTAGTTGTTTCTCCTCCACTTTCTCCTCTTTTCAACTCTTTCTCCCTTTTAAATGCAAAAGGCAGATTCAGCATTTGAAGAGAAAACATAGTCTGTAATTTCTGGGTATTCTGTATACATACAGAGAGGTAAACGATAAATAAATCTAAAATATTCAATTTAAGGGGAAAATCAGCAAACTTAACAAATTGTTCTTTAAACATAAAATATTTAAGTGGATTATGAAAATTGAAATCTGAGGCTAAAGAGAGATTTTTGTAATACCTACTGAAACACTTTCTCCTCAAGAATTAGTCCTGGACTCTACACATAACCGTCCACAGGAAGGCTCTGAGATGACTAGTGGCTACAAAGGTGATTTAGCGCCCCTGTAACTAGTTTCCAAGGGCTTCTCTAACAAATCACCACAAACTTGGTGGCTTCAAACAGCAGAATTTTATTCTCTCCCAGTTCTGTAGACTAGAAGTCTGCAATCAAGGTGTCGGCAGGGCCAGGCTCCCTCTGAAGACTCAAGGGGAACAACTCTTCCTCAACTCTTCCAGCTTCTGGGGGCTCCTGGCGTTCCCTGGCTTGTAGCAACATAATCCCAATCTCTGCCTGCATCCTCTCCTGCCTTGTTTCCTCTGTGTTGTCTCCTCTTCTGACTGAGTACACCAGTCACTGGATTTAGAGTCCACTCAATTCGGGATAATTTCACCTCATGATACTTAATTACTTACATCTGCAAAGTCCCTGGGATGGGCTGAACTGTGTTCCCCCAAAATTTAGTTGTTGAAGCCCTAACTCCAGTATCTTAGAATATGACTGTATTTGCAGACAGGATCTTTAAAGAGGCAATTGAGGTTAAAGGAGGCCATGTACGAGAGCCCTAATCCAATCCAATTTCCCTTATGAGAAGGAACTTGGACACACTGATGAGATATCAGCAGTGTGCCAACACCAGAGGAAAGGCCGTACGAGAACAAAGCAAGAAGCTGGCTATTGACAACCCAAGGAGAAAGGCCTTGCGAGAAACCAGACCTGCTGACACCCTGACCTTGCACTTTGGGAACTGGGAGGAAATACTTTCTGTTTTATTTCCCCCAGGCTGTGGTACTTCGTTTTGGCAATCCTAGCCAACTAATACAGACCCAATTTCCAAATAAGGGCCCCTTCTGAGATTCCTGGGAGACATGCATTTTGTAAAGGTACTACTGAAACCGCTGTAGTCCCCAAGTACTTGTTTCATGTAGCAACGCAGTTAAGGAATCCAGAGCCCTCACCTACTGTTAGAGTCGGCTGACAAAGCACATGTTTATCAACAATTGACACCTTAGCTAAAACTGATTTGACTTGGGTCCCATCATAGAATAGTAAGCAAATTTTGATGATTTTGGAGATCAAGAGAACAGTTTAAATTTGGAGCAGTGCCTAGGAAGAGCACAGAAATGGCTATCACATGACATCAAGGAGGACCTGTCACTGATAGGAGAAATAATTAAGATTTCTTGGAGTCCATCTTTATCCACTTACTTTTGTTTGGCCTTGGGCTTGACAATGGCAGTGTGTTTTTTAGGTACTCAGCCAACACTCTGAGGAAATCGTCATATACATTATTTCTATAAACACATATAATCACTCGTGTAACAACTGTTGAGCTGTCCTCTTTTCCCAATAACTATCTTATTAAACATTAGCACGACTTTTAAAAATTAGTAACAAAACACAGCAAAAGGATGTCTCATCTACAAGGTGATAATTATTACTATTGCTCCATCTTGTATTTTTCCCCCTGGCCATGCAGCCTGAACACTGCTGCCAAAACGGGCTTCCTAAGCCACCTCTTGTGTAATGGAAATTCTCAGCTCAGAATGCTTTATTACTCAAACAGAAATCTGTCTCATTTGTCTGTTGTCACAATGCATATACATTTTTTTAATCTTTCAAAACATACTGCCTATTTCAGGGCATCATTTAGCTAACCAATAATATTTGCTGACTGATTATGTGATGTCATGGTTAACAGAGCAATAATGTGCAGTGAATACAGGACAAAATATAATGTTGCCCTTTGATGTTCTTGCTAAAACAAAGGACACTAATTCTGGAATACTATGCCTATGAACATTAAAGATAGTATATAGAAGCCTTTTGTAACTACTGAATGCCATATGAAATTAAGTAACTATTACTGTTGAAGTTAGTCACATAAGGCATCTTGAAATCTTGGGTCAATAGGATAAACAATCCTAAAATCTACAGGAAACATTGATATTAAAAGTATGGACCATCGTGCTTTCCTTTGTTTTGTCAGACAGCCACTAGAGTAAGAGATTTCCCTGTGAAAAATTCCTGTGAAACTTTAGAAACCATAAATGCAATCCAATCTGATGGATAAAACTGACATTTAATAATTTTTTCGATCAATCTAGGGAAAAAAATCACTTTCTGCTTCTAGTGATTATAGTAAACGAGCTCTGGTTATCTCTAAGAAATAACAATTTCCAATTCCTTAAAAAGCCCTCTTTAATCAGGGAGCTGTTTCCAAACAGAGCTCTGCAAATCACTTGTTTGAAAGTGCATCTGTCAGAACTCATGTGCCATGCACTGCAAAATACAATTCAAGCTCCAGAATACACATCAGCAGGTGGTGCAAAGTGGTAAGAAATCATTCAAGTCTGCCATTAGCTACGTTGGTTTGTTTCCTCTTTTACGTGTCAATAGGACAGGGTATAGATTAAAAACAAAGCAGAGACCAATGCTTTCCATCGATATTATTATAGAGAAATTATCTGAGCCTAAGTTTCAGGAGCATCAAGCAATATCACTGTTTCATACGGTGTCTCAAAAAAGCCACAAAATATCCATTGTCTTCATCAATCTTCCTCTGACAGCTTTTCACCTTTTTCAGGCTCCTGCTGAACTTGTTGCCTGTACTGTATGATTAGCATCTCACCATGTACTGCTTCCTTCTCTAAGTATTTTATGCATCTCTTTGGTCTCCCTGACAAGACTGTAAACTACTTTTGCACAGGAACCCCTACTCCTTATATTTTTATCCCACTATAGACCCTGGAAAAGTGCTAGATACTCTAATGCTGCTTCATAAATGTATGATGATTGACAAAAAAAACATTAATTTTAGGAATAGCAGCATATTATCCAAACTACTCTTCATGGTCAATAATGAAAACCTAAAGTTTCGAGATAGATACGTTTTCATTTGTAGCCCTTTCTCATCCACACTTAGCAGGCTGCAACAACCCAGTTTAAGCCTGGAGCCAGGTTCAATTTTCTTGCTGAATGCTGTGGCAATTTGTAAAATATCAGATTGTGGATAATCTTATATTTACAAATAGGTATTAAAATAGGTGCACTATTTCCACAAAACTGCTAGATTTCAAAAAAGAAAGAGTTGTAAAGTGGTTTGGTTTTTGAAGGCTATGACAGAAGGTGGGGGAAAGGATTTCTATTTTTACTTTTGGAAGCTGCCCTGTGTGTCTTCCATCTTAATCAGGAGGCAGCAGGATCCCTGTAGGAGAGGTGCCAGCTGTACTCAGATGGGAAGGGTACCTGCCCAGACTTCACCGCCAAAAACACTGATGCACAGCTGGACAGGCAAGTCACTGTTTGGACTGCCTCCTCAGGCCTCACAGGGGGCTTCTCTGAGGCAGACTGGAGAAGGCATAAAGCAAAGCAGGCATGGATTTTGGCCAGCTGGCCATCTGTTCCTTCACCCACTGTGATAATTCGGTCTTGTAGAATTTTGTTAAGTGAGCATTAAGTAATGACCATGTCAAACAGAGTGCATAATGAATGCTTCTTAATCACTGGGTGAGAGCTTAAGGGATGGTTGCCCAAACACAGAAAAGGTCACCAACACAAACTAAGAATTAAAAACAAGAAGAGCAATGAAATAGATACAAAACAGCAATAATTAACGTCTCTTCCAACAGCAATAATTAACGTCTCTTCCATTTTTGCTTTTGTTCGTACTGAATCTATTTCAAATAGAAGATGTGGGTCTCATACAGAAGCGAGGTAATATTGTCACGGATTCTACTATCGCACTTTGCATGTATCAATATATATTGGAAAACTACAAGCTAAAGAAGAATGTTATAAGTAAGAAAATACGTGAGGGGCTTTATCATTCTGACCTGAGTTGAAAGTACTTACGGTTATAGCCATTAACATCAAGCTTTTCCAAATAGTTCCCCAGAGTAATACCAACTATTCATTGATTGGTCAGAATTCTTTCTGTATATTTTTTAATCAATTGCAATATCCCATTCTGAGAAAGCAGCTTTTTTCTCATAAATAATTAATAATTGCAAAATCATAAAAGGTTTTAATCCCCTGAATGGAATGGAATGATGTACTCGATAAAAATTCTGAAGACCATAAGTTTGGACTAATCTTGTATAGTCAATGTTACCCTCTACTGTTCACAAAAATGAACCAAAAATGCTTCACTTGATTAAGTTACCATCCTATGGCCTAAAGAAGGTAATTTCTATTCCTCAGATTCTGCTGAAAAGGTTCCCCAGCTCAGAATGCCTTTCTTCACCCCACTCTCCCTTCCAAATCTGTCTTTCCTTCAAGACCACCCCAAGTTTCATATCTTTCATTAATTCTTCCCCATCATTTATTCTTATTCTCTTCAACAAATTTTCTATTACTTTCTATTACAGCCATGTTTCTTTCATTCCTTCATTCATCCATTAATTCACATAACAATTCAGTTTATATTTAGAGCTCCCACTATGTTCCAGACACAGCGCTAAGTACTAGGGTTATAACGGTGAGCGAAACAGATACTCTTTCTCTTCTTTTTTTTATTTTTTTTAAATTTTTTTATTTTTTTTTTTTAGGGGGAAGGTAATTATGTTTATTTATTTATTCATTTGTTTTTAATGGAGGTACTGGGGATTGAACCCAGGACCTGGTGCGTGCTAAGCATGCGCTCTACCACTTGAGCTGCACCCTCCCCCTCCTCTTTCTCTTCTCATGTAACTTCAGTCAAGTGGAAGGATTGACACCAACCATATAATCACATCTAAAAATGTAATTTCAATAAGTCATTAAGGAAAGGTATGCAGTATCCCAAGAATCTATTACTAGGAGGTTCCCTAAAGAAGTTACACATAAGCTACGAGCTAAAAAAATAAAACAAGAGTTAAAGAAGAAAATGAGTTTTGCATTTATAGGTCTATGGACAGAGAAGGACAGAATCAAGGTCTTCAAGAAGGCCAGGGTAACCGGAGTAGAAACAACACTAATAGAGATAGAGAGGGACCAGGTCATATACAAAAAAAAAAAAAAAAAAAGAAAGAAAGAAAGAAAAAAAAGGTATTATGGGATACACTGGCACATGTAAACAATAGAATAAAAGGATTGGGATTTCAATTTTAAAGGTAATCTCTGTTCTATATGGATAATACTTTGGAAAGGATCAGCATAGATGAAGTAGACCAGTTAAGAGGCTTCACTCTAGCACAAGTGAAGCATGATAAGAAACCTGGATTGGAGTGGTGAGCTGGTAGATATGGACATACACAGATTTGAGAGAGAAGGGTCAAGGATGACTACTGTGTTTCTAGAGTTCATATCTCAATAGATGAATGCTGGTGCTGTTCCCTAAGACAGAAATACTGGAAGAGGGTCTAGATTGGAAGGGAAGACCATGTAGTCAGTTTTTGGATCTGTTATTCAAGAGGAGGTATCAAGGAGGCAGAAATCAGTGTGGCCTGGAGATATAAATGTCAGTGGCCCCGCTATAGGTGGAAATTAATGGGTATGGATGTCATTGCCTGGGGCAAGACTAGAGATAATATGGAGAATCTAGGATCAAGACTCAAGAATTGCCATGACTTAATGGCCAGGTAGAAAATGCAGTGTTCAGAAAATGCAGCAGCCAAAGAGGTAGGAAAAAAAATCAGAGGGAAAGTGAAAAGATTGTGGCACTTAACATATTACTTTGCATTATTATTAAACTCTTTAACCTGTATATATTTTATCATTCTGAATAGGTTTTAAGGTCCCAGACACATGGGACTTCTGTTTTATATTTTTTTTATAATCCACTCGGTGTTTTATATACCTCCCAGCCCACAACAAATACTTGCTGGATGGATGAAATATGTTCACAACTTCATAGACTGATTATAGTAGCAATGTATGTTAGGGATTTAAGTGACATTGCTTTATACCAAGAGGACATTCTAGTTGATTCTTTTGCTTATCTAGGGAGTCACTTTCTTATAACTAAAGGAAAAACCCAGCTGGAGACACTGCGAATACTTTTTGTTTGCTCCCCAAAGAAGGCTTCTTTGGTCAATAGGAATAACAAACGTTTTAGCAATCTCAGTTCCTTTAGCATCTGTGAGAGGAAAAGGAAGAACGTAAAGAACAAAAAGAGTGATATGAAAATGAAGAAAAGCAGCAAAAATACATGTTGAGAACATAGACATGTTTGCAGATTTACCTCAAATCCTCTGGCTGTTTTTCCTTTTCCACGACTGTCTCTCTGGTGCTACTCTCCACATCATACTGTCCTTTTACTAACCTTCAAAATCCTTTTGACTTACACATCTCAAACTGGTTCCTGTAAGATCACGTTGACAAGGGAATCCAACTTGTTCTGCTTTACTATTTGCAAGACAACCCAGCTTAAATCGCTTTACTCTTAGGCTGAGAAAACCTCTGTCAAGATTTGCCCACAGGGATAAGCAGTGTGTGGGTGAAAAAAAAAACCCCAAAAAGCCATTTAAAAATAATAACATCGCACTTTATGTAAAGTAGTTGTCTGACATGAAAATGGAGGAGGCAGTTAAATATTTGAGAACTCTGGAAATCCACTTAAAAATGTGTCTAACAATTTACTATCATTGCAAACACAATTAAAAATGCTGAGCTA
Source organism: Camelus dromedarius (assembly GCF_036321535.1). NCBI lineage: Eukaryota > Metazoa > Chordata > Mammalia > Artiodactyla > Camelidae > Camelus > Camelus dromedarius. Next base: position 56,278,073 of record NC_087438.1, read on the forward strand.
TTAAACACAATTCACTTTCTAACCCATGAGAGAAAATATTAAATGTATGCAGCACAGACTTGCACTGCTACAAAAATCCTTATTTCTATTTTCCAGCATTATACATTCAAATTTGTAAATTCCATGTTACATTAATCACATGAATATAGATGGGCAATTTTTAGATAGGGAGCTACAGTAATCACTGTATTCCCTATAAAAGAAATCATTCCTGCTGACAATTCTGTGGTGAATTTTGTTAAAAACTGACTATAGTTCATAAAATGGCAAGGCTTTCTTCACAAAAGTTATTAGATGTTTAAGCCCTGCTCAGCTTTATCAAAATAATAAAAAAAACACTACACTTTAACAGCACTGTCTTTGGACTCTGACACTGTACTTAGTACTACAGAGAATGTGGTCATATAACCATTAAAAGAAATGGCAATAACCCAGATTTGACTGCACTGTGATTTAATATTTATAGTGTTTTCAAGATCAAAGTGCTGATTAAAATGATCAGGATGTCACCATGTGGAAGGACAAAGAAGATGAGGTCCACATCTTCAGTACAAAATGCCTCAGGTTATTTCTGCCTGTTATCCTTTCTTATTTCCGATATAATTTCTGTTAGATGAAATATTGTAGTATAGAGGAATTATATTCAGTAGAGAAGACTTTAGTCAATAAATGAATACCTTAAATAATTAATTAGAGAAGTTATTACCAATATACTATTTAAATTTAGTAGGTCTGAAATTTAAATACAGTAGGTCATTCTTTAAGATCAGCATATTCAAATATAAAAGATTTTCAGAGTAATCAACAATTTACTAGAAGTGATAGACTATGTGGCTGCTACTTGGTCAATGTGGTATGGCTTTTACTGTGATTTTTCCTACAAAAACTGTTTTAAAATAATTTATGAATCTAACTGAAGTAGGCCACAAACAATGAAGTAAAGAGATTTATGATTGTTTACTTAGTACTTAAAAAAATCAGCTGTAAATGTACAGACATGGTAATTTCTAAAGAAGCAGCTAAACAATGTCTTTACATCACTGTACAAGACACTATGGCACTTTGATAGAAAAGCAGCATTGAATTCTCATAGAAGACTGGCAAGTAGCAAAAATGTCTCTAAGTTGGGTATTTAAGATAACCATATTGTTCCAATTAAATATCTTCCGGATGTGGACTGAGGCTCACCCTCTTAACTGTAGCAGGAATCTTATTACACCACTTTAATATTTTTCTGGGTAAAATAATTTTGACCACGCTTTATGTCACAGAACATGTGGCATCCAAAATTTCTTTGATCTACGCGCTAGAGGGGACATGAAATCTCGAGTCTCAGCTCTCTATACAAGAGCTACCTTCGTCCACCTCTGGGCTAAAAAGTGCAGTCTTTGATTCAGACACTTGCTCTCGTCAGGCCTCTCAACTTTCCTAAGAGGATGTCACTACCATTCATGCCTATGCCACCCCTTGCTTGGGACATTTGGGTATATATGCCTTCAGCCTACATCTAACTCATTAGGAAATACTGTTGGTTCTACCTTCAACATATAACTGAGTGGCAATAAGCCAGGGGACGCAGATAAGTATTTACAATAAATGGTATATTGACATTACATTGCAAAGCAATGAAATAATTTTGATCTACATGGCCCCTGTTGCTGTATTGAACATGCCAGTCAGACTTCCACTTTGGGAACTTTGCCACTGGCTGTTCCCTCTACCTAAGAAATTTCTGCTAACTCCTTCATTTTTATCAAACTTTTGCTCAAAATGACATCACCTGTTTCCTACTCAAAACTGCAAACCATACCCTCAATCCCAGTATTCCTATTTCTCCCTTACTGTGATCTGGTTTTCTCAGAAATATTTACCTTCTAATACAACTTTTAAAAAAATCTCTTTTTCTTTCTTTCTTCAGATCTATCTATGTATCTATTCTGGGTTTTGCTTATTATCAAAAAGACCCCCAGCTAGAATATGAGCTCCATGAATACACAGAACTTTGTTTGATTCATTGATATATCCTAAGTACCTGGCATTGATGTAATCAGTATATCTTTGTTGACTGAATATGTCTCTGCATTTAAGTGTAAGTTCTCCAAGTATTTGTCAGGAAATAGAAGGTTAAACTTACTAAATACTGATCAAAAGCTGGATTTAGCTCTGCATTATGTCAGAAAGGCCATTATCCCTGTACACTGGATCATTTTGACAAATACTAAAATGCTTTTACAGGATTGTTGTTGCTGTAATCCTACTGACCTACATAAAAACAAAAAAACAAAACAAAACAAAACAAAACTTTAGGGAAAAAAAGCATCCTGGTTTATTTATTGTAAGGAGCTACATTATCCAGAATCCAAGGAGCAGTATCTCTGAACTTGAAACCAAGAACAGTTTTATTTTTCATGAACAACAAATCTAGTTTATACTTATGGACAATTGAAATCTATAACATTATTCAGTCGTCAGAAACCTATTAAGCAGCTGCTATGTGCCAGGCACTGAGTATAATGAACACTATCAAAAAAATAAAAAACTCAATGGTATCAAGGATCTTATATGTCAATGAAGATGACAGACAAGTAAATAGAAAATTTCAATATAATGAAATAAATTCATGCCAAGAACAGAAAGTTCTAGGAGAAAGTACGATGAACACCTAATTCAATATTGGAAACTCAGGTATGTTATCTTGGAATAATGAACATTTAAAGCTGAGGTCTACAGGATGGATAGAAGTTGGCTGTTAAGGAAGGTAGGTTTTAGACCTTGAGACAGAGGAGGTATGAATATTCAAAGTAAAGAAAATGGCTAATTTGTAGAACTGAAAAAACATGCAGTGCAAGAGGGAAATTGGTAGGAGAAAAATTCAGTGAGATTAGCAGAGCCTGATTATGACAAGCCTCCCAAGCCAAACTGGGAATTAGACTTCATCCAGGATGTTATGGGAAGTTAAAAGTTTTAAGCAAAGAACGACTGATCAGATGCACACAAACTGAATATGTAGGATCAGCTATCTGATGGAGTTATCAAGGGATGGTTTCTGTTTCATCTACAAAACGTATATCTGTCTCAGTAGTAGAAAAGACAGTGGGAGGTAGTGTGATAGGAAAGGAAGCAGAATCATTTTAAATAGCAACTGGCGGGGCACAGGAGACAACTGAGGAGGCAAACAGGGAATCTGTAGGTAGTGTTGATGTTCAGCTGGTGTTGAAGACGAGGAAACTGTAAGGGCACCACTCTCTGCATGATGCGACATTTCTTCTGCTCTGCTTAGCAGAGAATGATGATATCGTTAACCCAAAGTTAGGAGTTTTCTAGTTGTACGTAACTCAGGAATGGCAAGGCAAGGAAAATGAAAATGTGTGCAAGAGTGGTCTTCGTGATGGAACTTATATCTTGGCTAGTAAAAAGAGGGAGATCAGGCTTTAAGAAGCTAAAAGAGAAGGGTGGAGGAACACAGGGATTGGAGGTCCGAGATCAAAGAAAAGGTGTAGTTTAAGGACTAAATGAGTTCTGGGTCTGAAAAAAAAAGTAGTTATTGAGTTACATCACATAATAAATGCATATATACATTTTGAATATAGATTTATAAAATGTTAGAGACCTGTTAAAGATTACCAACATACTGAGCCATTCTTCTTGACATGATCAGAATGAGTAAAAGAGAATTAGCATGAAAGCAACATTCTGTGGAACACTGTGTGATTCAAGATTATTGATATCTTGTTTGCTCACCACCTAAAGCCATCCAATGACAACCAGCAGTAAGTACCATACTTTCAGAAACACTGTGTTAAGACAAAGAACATTTCTGGGAAGAGAGACTCAAACCTCTGTATAAAGAGCAAATTGCAACTTGAATTAGTTTTGCTTCTGAAGGAATCTTTCCTGGTGGGTAGTGATGAGATGGTCCAATGTGTTAGGGTCTTTTAGACAGCAGTCCTTAAGGAAGATGTTTAGAGCCCAATTCACACTCACCTCTATCACACAAGTCTATGCTAAGAGCACACGAGCCCTTTAGACACAGACCTCACCCCAATTTCATCTTAATTTGACTGCTTTAATTTTTTTCCTTTGTCACACATAACCAGAAGAACAATCCTCCTCATCCTTTCTAACCACTTTTGGAAGACGGAAAATCCTTACATTGCATATAATGAAAGTTCAAACATCAATCAGGAGAAGGCAATAGGCCCCCAAATGTGATCCAACCCAAAGTGAACACCTCTTAAGTAGGTGGGGTTTTTGTTTGTTTGCCTGGCAATACTTTCTAATGACCTTGATCTCTTAATTAAGTAGGTCTCCGCCATTACCTGGAAGTATGAGATTTGCAATAGGAAGACTGAACAAGGCAGCAGATTTTAAAGCGAGAAAGAAAATGTGGTGACTGAGTTAGAGAAGCAAGAATTGGAAAGGAGTGCACCAATGGCACCAGTGAAGAGAAAACAATGTGAACAGTTTGTTTCTATTTCTCCTTTCCTTAATTCAAAGAATAGTCATATTAAATATCAAGTTTATTTTTGATTTGTTCTGTCTTTTTAATTTCTTCCAGGGAGCCTTAAATCTCCAGTAAAATCTTTGCAACAGGAAGCTTTTATTTCAGTGGGCTTGAGGGGACTTGAGTGGTAGGCAGGAAGAGGAAATGGCACTTCCTCCTATCCCACTGCAGCTCAGAGGAGAGCTCCATTAGCAGCAGCAGATGAAAGAATCTGGAAATCTGTCCTGTGACCAACTACAAAGTGATCATGGGCTGAGAGCCAAGCTGAGAGCAACTAAAGCAAACAGTATCTAAACACTGAGGAAAATGAGACCTTCCCAAATCTATACAGTTGGGGATTTCTAATAGTATATTGGTAAAATTCCCCCTAAAGCTTGAAAAATTAGGGGAACCCAGGTGACTGCAATCAGGATTACATTCAGGGATTAATTTTCTTAAAATATGAATTATAAATGTTGTATAATTTATATCTGAACTTAAAGATCCTGCTGTGAAATCACTTTAAATAAAGAGTATTAATTAATCAACCTATTTAATGAGTTCAAATTGTTTCAGGAATTAAGCATGATTCTATGTAAAGATCTTCAGCACACATAACCAATGAAGCATATTTGTTTCAAAAAACAAACTGGATGTAAAAATTAATATTTATGAGTAACTAGAGGAAATATAGTATGCTTTCTTCCTAGTTCTAAAAAAAACACAAGTTTCAAAATAGGAAATCATAATATACATAAAGAAGAATAGCTATATCATCTTAAATTATTACAGATTTTAATCGATATTTAATGAGATTTCAAATTTAGAAGTAAGAGTCTATTTTTTATGAGACATCCAAATAATTAAACCTGTTACATAGTTTTATGATATACTTGTCTTAAGAAAACTGAAGTGATTAGTCATATAATTACTCTAATGAAACTGAAACTCATTATAAAAAGAAACAAAATAAAATTCTTAAGTCCACATTAGGCCAACATTAACAGCAGACAGGCATTACTAATTATGTAGACATTGATAACAAGAAAAAAAACTTCCTCGGAAAGTATTGGCATAATGGAAAAGAGACTGGAAAAAACTGTCTTATATGGATAAAAACTGAGTGACAAGTCTTCCAGTTGATATGATTTTCACTAAAATTTATCTTCACTGGAAGGCCTAAGATAATTATTTATCAAGCATAAGGCACTCAGGAATGGAGCACAGTAAAACTGGATGTTTTACAACATTTTAATAGGACATATTTTTTTGGGTAATGAAAAAATTTAATTTATTGTATCTTAAATCTCAAAGAAATAATCTAGGATATGAATACTAATTCCCAAATATATACCACTTGAGTCTTGTGGAGACAACAGCTAAACAGTTGGCTTATAATCCATTTCTCTCCTTTTATCAGGGGTATGATCCAAGGGAAAGAAAGGCAGATGTTTCAGTTCTTTGTAAATATACTGATAACTAAACCTGCCAGCAAATATTTGCTAGGAGGAGAAACCTTATCTACAAATGTTTTTAGCAGTATATCTCTAGTTTAGGATTACTTACGGTGAACAAATCTATAATCTACGAATTTACAAGGTATAGTTCCATGGCAAATGTCATATAAGCTATTCAACTACAGGAAGACAGACTATTATCTAAACACCCTGGCAGACGTGGTAATCCAAGTACCATACTTAGAGACTCATCTTTTTTTCTGGGTCAGACAGCATGTGTCCCATGCAGGAAAGAAGGACCTAGACAGCTGTCCTCAATGTCCTAAAGCTCTCTGCTTCACTTGTGCCTCTTGTCTGCTAGTATCCTTGAAATCAATAGTAAGCTTTGATATTGAGTAAGATCTCATTTGTGTAAGGCTGAACCGACAGTCTCATCTTTTGAATTAACTCAACTCTAGTTAGTCAACATTTCTGGAAAACGTATGCAGACTAAAAGTGAAATGCTTGAGGTAATCCAAATGCCCACAAGTTGAGGAATGGTTAAACAGCTTTCAATATAACACAACTGTGAAGTAGAATAGAAAACTGCCAATTAAATTAAAATATGAAAACAATTTAGTTATATGATAAAATCTACATAGAATTCTACTAAATGTAAAGAGAGCACAGTTTGTACTACAACCAAGTAGAATGTGGTATAGTAAAATAATCAGCACTGAAAGAATCTATATATTTTTTTAAATAGCAGGGTTATGATGGAGAATTTTGACATAAAGGGTTTGAGGAGGAAGGTCAATGTAGGCAGGAAACCAGTGTGCAGGCCCTTGTAATGGTCCGATTACAGTCACTAAATCTCTGCAAGTATTCTACGTCTCTAGACAGACACATGGTGGAGCTGCACTTTTCCATCCCTTTTCAAGTTAGTAGAGGCCATGTGAATTTCTTAAGCCAATAGTTTGAGAAGCAACGTGTGTTATTTCTAACCATGTTTTATGAACTAATCAGTGATTAATCATGCTTGACTCACACTGCTTTAGTGACTATAGAAGCAACTATTGAGATGTAGACTTTGTTGGCCTGGGTGCCAAGTACAATGAGCAGAGATCCCCTACTGACCCACACTGGACCTGCGTGATAAGCCCCTGAGATTTGGAGGTGGCTTATTCCTGAGGCATAACAAAGTTCATTCTGACTGACTCAGCAAAAAAAAAAAAAAAAAAGAAAAAAGGTAATGGGAGTCTAATACCTTCACTGTTTAACATTTTGTAAACCATAAAAACTTAAGCAAAGTTTGTGCAAACACAGATATTTCAGTCCTACAGGATGTCGGCTGGGAGTACCTAGTAAGGAATGGACTTAACAGTTCTACTGAGTAAGAAACCAATCATCATAGAAGGTAATGTTCAAGAGAGTGAAATTGAAGGTGACGTGGATGTTTTACACCTGACAGAGAAATAGGTAATGCCACTGAGAGAGGTAACACATGAGAGCAGAGGGAAAAAGGAAAGAATGTTCATTTTTGCATACTAGCCATTAGATGTGTCCAGCTGATGTCTGAAGATGAAAATACGAAATTTATGAGAGGCCATGGCTATAGAAAAGAGGGAGAAGAGAAAGCAGCCTAACATATTCTATGAGTTGGCTATTCCCCAGGTCTTTTACATGTAATATCTCCAATAATAATTACAATTTCACCATTTCACTGAAAAAACTGAGTCACTAAGAGGTTTAGCTACTCAGACTTGGGAATACTATTGGTATAGGAACTAACAGAAGTCTGGGGAAGATTATAGAAAAAGGGGCAAGGAGACAGGAAAGGCTAGACTTAAGAGGCAGGCAAAGGATAAAAGACACTAAATAAACAAACAGTTTTAAAGCCAACCAAGAACAGAGTGCCTCTGGGGTCAAGGGGGAAATGTCAAGGAGGAAAGGGATGTTGTTTACGATGAACACCATGAGAAAACTAACTAGATTCATCATCTTCAAACTACTCAGTTTTGCCTCAAAAGAGTTAACTTACGAGAGGCAAAAGCTGAAAAGTGTTCAGCTTTTCATATATTAATCTTCTGCAGAATATTGAGCTGAATAAATCTCAAAGATGGGGTATTTTATGAGCATCACACCTCATGTTTGCCTAAATTAAAATCCAGGGAATTAAGTAAATACTACCACTAGGAATATTTTTTTATTTCTTTAGATAAAAAATATCTTTAGCAAAGATGATCCAACAGATGTTGAATGAACCCCTTCACTGGCCTAAATCAAATTAATTCCACAGATTGCTCTCAGAAGGAATTTGCATCTCAGTGCTGATTTTGGTGTGCCAACAGCACATGTTCCTGGTGGGTCATATTGCTTCATGAGATGTATGGGAATCTCTGAATTGGATTAATATTCAGAGTGATCTTCAGGAAAATCCTAAATTAGAATGCACTCCAATAATTTAATTAAAAGGTCACATAGGTGAGTGACTATTATAAAACCTATAACATAATGGAAGCACTGTACTCTCATATGGGGCAGTTAAGAACTTTAGGTCAAGGGCTCTTCACATTTCTAGACTTATAAGAAGACAATACTCTTAACTTATAAAAAGTGTCCACAATTATTTAAGAGAAAAAAAAAACCTCTTTTTACATAACTTAAGATAATATACTTGAATTTCCCATATTAACTATCTCAGAAAAGAGGCAAATTTTAAGTAAGGCAAGCACACATCTGCAGATACTTTTTTTTTTTTTTTTTAACATTTCGGTTGTTAAACGCTTTTGCCAATTCCTTAGACATGATTAACAATTCATGCAGATACTGGGTTCGATTATTAGAAAGCTGCTTTGATTTACCTGTTTGTTCTACTTTTGTTGCTTTGTACTTTAATTACTTTTATTCTACAATAGCTACCAAAAGCAAAACATCAAACACAATTTTAACTTAGTGAAGAATATTTACAGCACTTTTGAACACTTAGTGAATAAACCTAATAATCAATATTACAAAATTTATTCAAAATACTTCATTAGAAAGGTATTAGTTGTCCAAGAGAAAACTACACATTAATATAGCCCTTTTAGTCAAATTCACTTGCCTATACTTCAGGTAGTAATGTCCACTGTATATTCCTTAAAATTAACAATACAGAATACAACCAATTCTAACATTAAAATATTCTGAACACTGTCTATCCTAATAATGTTTGGTGCAGAAATTATTTCCTTAATTTTCATTAAATATAGGTAACATATAACTGAATTTCCACAATCAAGATAATATATTTTTATAACCAAGTTCCACGTTTTTGATGTTCAGTCCTTTAATTAAAAAATTCTTCCTTTTCCTTCAATTCTATTATAAAATGTGTATGCACCTCCATTAAATACCAGTTTTAGTCATTATCCAATTATTTTCCATCTCTAGGTCTACATGAAACCTGTTCTTCACTTGTCGGCTTGAGTTCCAATTAATTTGGAAATTCAGCAAGCCTCTTGTAAGTGTGACATCAGTATCCTTCAAAGAGTCTTCTGCTTTGCTATGAAATAACAAATTAGTGATTTCAAAGTAGTTCTTAAAATTCTCTCTCTTCTACTGTGACCATTTATAAAGCATAATTTAATTGGCCCAAGGCCAACTATCAAAAAATGGCTGCATGATCTAAAAAGAATAATGTAACTTTTGTATTATTTTTAATTTTTAATTTTTTAATTGACAGTTACAATGTGTCAATTTCCAGTGTACAGAATCATGTCCCCATCATGCATATATACACATATATTCGTTTTCATATTCTTTTTCATTAAAGATATCTGTGCTATACAGAAGAAATTTGTTTTTTATTTATTTTTATATATAGTGGGTTAACATTTGCAAATCGCAAACTACCAAATTTATCCTTTCTCACCCCCTTTCCCCCTGGTAACCATAAGATTGTTTACTATGTCTGTGAGTCTGTTTCTGTTTTGTAGATGAGTTAATTAATTGGTATTCTCTTTTTTCTTTTCCTTTTTTTTTCTTTTTTAAGATTTCACATATGAGTAATATCATATGGTATTTTTCTTTCTCTTTTGGCTTACTTCACTTAGAATGATGATCTCCAGGTCCACTCATGTTGCTGCAAATGGCATTATTTTATTCATTTTTTATGGCTGAGTAGTATTCCATTGTATAAATATACCACAACTTCTTTATCCAGTCATCTGTCAATAGGCATTTAGGTCGCTTCCATGTCTTGGCTATTGTATATAGTGCTGTTATGAACATTGGGGTGCATGTATCTTTTCAAATTAGAGTTCCCTCTGGATATATGCCCAGGAGTGGAATTGCTGGATCATATGGTAACACTATTTTTAATTTTTTGAGATATCTCCACACTGTTTTCCATAATGGCTACATCAAACTACACTCCCATCATCAGTGTAGGAGGATTCCCTTTTCTCCATACCTTCTTCAGCATTACTTTTGTATCATTTTGAAATGCAATGTGTCCTATAAACAACCTTAGTCATTAAAACAGTAAACTTCTACTTCTACACACACCAATCTGTGTCCCACTTTTTTTCCAGGAAGGATTTTAGACAGCCCCAAAATAATCTAAAATAAGCTAGAAGCATTCAAAGAATCAGCAGAAATAAAGATGAGCAGTAATCTGACAAAGGAGTAAGAAAAACAATGAGGTCAGATGTGTCATTCAAAAGACTACATCTCTTTCACAGAGGCAAAATGAAATGTGTAACAGCCATAATATTTAAAATGTTATAAAGAAGCTGTGTCCACTTGAAAAACTTCACTCTAATGACAGATGGTGAACAGTAAGGCTATTCTCAACATCTATCAATCATAGGGTAGAGAAGCTGGCAGTGCTATAAACACTCAGCAACAGAAATACATGTATTTATTGAGTACCTAGTTCACTGGTAAATAAAGTGGAAAAAATTCCTTTAAAATGTTTTCTTGACACATTTTTCACAGCAATTTACTGATATTTTCTGCTCTATCCCTCAAGTTACTCAACATGATGATTTCCCAAGGGTTGTTTTCACAACACAGTGAGACACTTGGTTCTTGTTACCTGAATTTAGAAAGAGCTTAGACTTGTGTTTAAGGACATTCTAATTTAACCTTTATCACCATCACCTTCAAAGGACATTTTCTAGGTATAAAAAGTATATTGGCTTACCAACAAGATTTATATGTTAAAAATACCAGAAAAGTAAAATTTAAAACAGTAATAGTTTAAAAGTTTCTGTATTCATTATAAGAAGGTTAAGCTTTGGCTCCCAAATTGCTAAAACGAATTTGCACAAAAGACTGTTCTCATTTGCCACAGTAAATATTTGTTTTCTACTCAGATCAGAGCACTCATATGGAGCTGATTATTTTTCTGCCAATAAATAAAAATAAAAATAAGGTAAATTTTAATTTTATGTTTCCTAATTCTGTGTTATTCTAACTAAACTGACTGGATAAAATAAATGCATTTTGGGTTTCTATAATCTGGGGCTCTGCTTTTCTTTTTCTTGCTTATACAAATTAATGAATCCAGCATTAAAACTGGAGAACCTGTGAAACCTCAAGTAATTACAAAATTATGCCAAAATACTTAAGAAAATTATGAATAACACTTTTCTTCTTTAAAATGAAAAGGAGTTACTTTATAATGTGCAAAAATATTGTGTATCTGTTTTTTTCTCTCCAGATGTTTCTTAAATATACATTTGTTTAAAATAACATATATATTGTTAGAGTTACTATCTAATTTTGTTTTACTCAGAACCCATTTCTTAGAACATATAGAATTTCCACTGACACCGAGATTAGCTCCAACTTTACTGAATTATATTGGCTGAGGCTATGACAATGTCTACAGGCTTTATGAATGCTCTCTGCACCGCTTTACTGAGGAAACTATGATTTCATCACTATAATTTTACGACCAATTTCTAAACCAGGAAATAACAAATCTTAGAGGTGCAAGAATACATAATCTACCCATTCTGGCAAATCTTTCATTACACATTAATATGTTCATTTACTTAAAAATTTCAGGTCTCAAAAATGACAACCAAACTCACTGTACATTTATTTACCACGTTTACTTTAAGCTGTTGTAGTACCCTGAATGGCATCCTACAAAGATATGTCCATGACCAAATCCCTGAACCTTTAAATGTGACCTTATTTGAAAAAAGGGTCTTTGCAAATGTAATGAAAAGATTTTGAGATGAAATCACCCGAAATTATCTGGGTGGGTCCTAAATGCAATGACAAAGTGTCCTTATAAGAGACAAAAGAAGAGAAGCCAAAGAGAGAGAAGAAGATGATGTCATTATGGAGGAAGAGATTGGAGCAACGTGGCAACAACCAAGGAAGCCAAGGAGTGCTGACAGCCACCATGAACTAGGAGAGGCAAGGGAGGATTTCTCCCTTGGAGGACTCATGGGGAGCACAACCTCAATGACACCTTGGTTTCAGACCTCTGGCCTCCAGAACTGTAGGAGAACAAATATGTGTTATTTAAAGCCAACAAGGTTACGGTAATTTGTTATGGTAACTTTGGGAAACTAATATACCTGTAGGGAATCAAAGTGATTAGGGAATTATATAAATCAATAAATGTGGTTAACATGTATCCTTCTGAAACTATTCCAAAAAAATTGCAGAGGAAGGAACACTCTGAACTAATTCTATAAGACCAGCATCACCCTTATACCAAAACCGGACAAAGGTATCAAAAAAAAAGAAAATTACAAGCCAAAATCACTGATGAACACAGGTGTAAAAATCCTCAACAAAATGTTGGCAAACCAACTTGAACAACACATTAAAAGGATCATATACCATGATCAAGCAGGATTTATCCCAGGGATACAAAGATGTTTCAATATTCATAAATTAATCAATGTGATACATCACATTAACACACTAAAGAATAAAAACCATATGATCCTCTTAATAGACACAGAAAGAGCTTTCGATAAAATCCAACATCCATTTATGATAAAAACTCTCCAGAAAGTAGGCACAGAGGGACTATACCTCAACATAATATAGGCCATATATGACAAACCCACAGCTAACATCCTCAATGGTGAAAAGCTGAAAGTATTTCCTCTAAGATCAGAAACCAGACAAGGATGTGCAGTCTCACAATTTTTATTCAACATCATTTTGGAAGTCCTAGGCAGAGCAATCAGAGAAGAAAAGGAAATAAAAGGAATCCAAATTGGAAAGGTAAAAGTAAAATGGTCACTGTTTTCAGATGACGTGCTACTATACATAGAAAATTCTAAAGGCACCTCCAGAAAGCTACTAAAGCTCATCAGTGAATTTGGTAAAGTTGCAGGATACAAAATTAACACACAGAAATCTGTTGGGTTTCTATACACTAACAACAAAATATGAGGAAGACAAATTAAGGAAACAATCACATTTATCATCACATCAAAAAGAATAAAATACCTAGGAATAAGCCTACCTAAGGAGGCAAAAGACCTGTACTCCAAAAGCTGTAAGACTCAGATGAAATAAACTGAAGACAACACAAACAGATGAAAAGACAGACCATGTTCTTGGATTGGAAGACTCAATATTGTTAAAAAGACCATACCACTCAAGGCAATCTACAGATTCAATGCAATCCCTATCAAATTACCAATGGTATTTTTCACAGAATTAGAACAAAAATTTTTAAACTTTGTATGGAAACACAAAAGACTCTGAATACCCAAAACAATCTTGAGAAAAAAAGAACATAACTGGAAGAATCATGCTCCCTGACTTCAGATTATACTACAAAACTACAGCAATCAAAACAATACGGTACTGGCCCCAAAACAGACACATAGATCAATGGAACAAGATAGAAAGCACAGAAATAAACTCATGCATGTATGGTCAATTAATCTATGACAAGGGAAGCAAGAATATACAATGGATAAAAGAGAGTCTCTTCAATAAGTGGTGCTGGGAAAACTAGACAGCTACCTGTAAAAGAATGAAATGAGAACATTTTCTCATGCCATACAGAAAAATGAACTGAAAATGGAATAAAGACCTAAATATAATAAGACCTGAAACTATAAACATCCTAGAGGAAAATACAGGCTGAACACTCTTTGACATACATCTCAGCAATATTTTTTTTTGATCCTCCTCCTAGAGTAATGGAAACAAAAGCAAAAACAAACAAATAGGACCTAATTAAACTTAAAAGCTTTTATACAGCAAAGGAAACCATAAACACAACAAAAAGAGAGCCTATGGAATGGGAGAAAATATTTACAAATGATACAACCAACATGGACTTCATTTCCAAAATACACAAACAGTTCATACAGCTTAATATCAAAAGAAGAAACAACCACCCAATCGAAAAATGGGCAGAAGACCTAGATAGATGTTTCTCCAAAGAAGACATATGGATGGCCAACAGGTACAGGAAAAGATGCTCAATATCACTAATTACTAGAGAAATGCAAATCAAAACCACAATGAGATATCACCTCACATTGGTCAGAATGGCCATCATCAAAGTCTACAAATAATAAATGCTGAAGAACATGTGGAACCTTCCTACACTGTTGGTGGGAATGTAAATTGGTGTAGCCACTGTGGAGAATAGTATCTAGGTTCCTTAAAAAATAAAGAATAGAGTTATCATATGATCCAGCAATCGCACTCCTGGACATATATCTGGAAGAAATACTAACTTGAAAAAATACATGCACCCCAGTGTTCACTGGAGCACTATTTACAATAACCAACACATGGAAGCAATCTAAGAGTCCATGGACAGATGACTGGATAAATAAATTTGGTATACACACACACACACACACACACACACACACACACACACACACACACACACAATGGAATACTATTCAGCTATAAAAAATTGATGTCATTTGCAGCAACATGGATGAACCCAGATATTATCATACTAAGTGAAGTAAATCAGAGAAAGACAACTATATGATATGATTTATGAGTGGAATCTTTAAAAAAAATGATACATATGAACTTATTTACAAAACAGAAACAGATTCACAGACAAAGAAAACAAACTTATGGTTACCAAAGAGGAAAGTGTGGGGAGGGATAAATTAGGAATTTGGGATTAACAGATACACACTACTATATATAAAATAGATAAACAACAAAGCCCTATTATATAGCACAGGGAACTATATTCCATATCTTGTAATAATCTATAATGGGAAAGAATCTGAAAAAGAGTATATATGGGTATATATAACTGAATCACTTTGATGTACACCTGAAACATTATAAATCAACTACACTTCAATTAAAAATACAATTTTAAAAAATAAAATATATTTTATCTGAAAAAAAATGACCGTAATTTACACAAACTCAGGAGGATATAGTAGCTGTACAAGGCTAATGTCACATAACTTCACATATTTTACATATTTGAAAAGCACTATGTTCATTTAATTTCTTTTTGTTTTATGATCCTAACGGGTGATAATACTTTTAATGATAAGTATCTACCTATCACAACATGGATATTGATCCCTGACTCTGTCTTCAGCATTGCTGGGAATACAATACAAGAATGAGTCACAGTCAAGTCTGAGTCCCCAGGTAAGGGAGACAAGCAACTGCAGTGCACATCTAGTATGTAATAAAGGAACTCAAACCCCTTTAAGGATAGAAGCTATTGTCTCCCCAATAACTATTTTATCACTTCTTTCATACTCATAGAAGCAGGGTTTATTTGAAAGGTAGCAGCAAAGATCCTGTGATCTTAGAGAGTGGACTCCTTCCCCAGCCATGCTGATCTCAGTTCCCTACCACAAAGAACATTCCTAACAGATACACAAGTTGAGATTTGGAGAAAGAGACATCTGTGTCGGTTACAGCAGATGGGAGATGTAGAACCTGAGATGAGTTGAAAAGATGGATAGATTTGGGGGATATAAAAGGGAAAGGAAAGCATGCCCTAGTCAGACAAACATGAATTAAAGCTTTGAAGTAGGAATGAGCAAAGCATGCATGACTTGGAAGAGTGAAGATGGTCTGTCTCCTGGGGAGAAGACGCCCCAGTGTGATGACAGTGTGACGACAGGTCATAAAAAACAGGCACTGGTTTCACGGAATGAAATGAAAGAATGCCTTTATGGGAACAGATTTTACTGGTTCCCTCATTTTCCTAGTGAAAACAAAAGTAGTGTGAAGCAATAGTTTTATCTATCAACCTCCCACCACCCACCCAAATGTCAAGGAATACAGAAATTGGAAAGATATAAACACAGAAGACTGAAAAAATACCCTACAGTCTGAAAACTCAAGTTATTTAAAAATATGTTGATCTCCCTCTTCTGGAGCTCTATAAATTCTCAGAAATCCTGAAATTTAGACCACTTGCTTGAGCATTCTGCCGAAAGAATATCAGACTGAGGACTGGCCTATCATACGAGCTCAACATGGATCAGAATTTTCAGTGTTTTCTTCATGCTCTTATGTATAAAACTTACTGCAAAACAATGTGTTTATACAGGTAAAGATGCAGAATGTTAAAATTCTGGGGAAAAGTCCCTATTTATTCACTTTCTGATCATTCTTATTTAACTTTGTTTATATTCATAGATTAGTACTTCCACAATTCCTCCCAATACACTTTTTTAAACACTATGTTATGGATTGAAATAGATTTCAGAGAGCGTCAGTCTCAGACAGATATCATACTGCCTTAAAAAAAAAAAAAAAACTAAACCCATGGCACAAACTATTACTTGACATGTACAGTGGTTTTTATTCTTTTTTATTTTGGGGAACTGGATTGTTCACTCGTTTTCAAGAAACTCTAGTAAGTTTCTAAAACAATCAACGATGTTGTAACATTTAAATTAGATAAGATATTCTGGATATTTTCTCATGTAGATTTATGTTTTGAGAAGTATAAAATTAGATGCAAAACACAGAATACATCTCTAAATCTTGGCTGTACTGGATAAATAATTATAAACAGAAAGGTGTATCCCAAGAGTATTGTATCCAGATACATTTTATTTTATTTTTAAAGGTATTACTCAAAGGCTTAAAATTCTACATTTCACTCAAGTTTGAAAATAAAATTACTTGAAAATGTCTTTGAGCTTATTAGACATAAATTGATAACAAAGCAATAAGGGGGAAGTTATTGCACAAAAAATTTGCAAGCCCTTTTTTATTCTACTTAAGAGTCCAAGAAGCCAGTGGTCCTGCTAACACCATTTCTGCTGCTTCCTTGACCTAAGCCCACCCACTCCTCTACCCATGCCCAGCACTAGACAGTGGTTGTTGTCGTCTCAAGCTTCTTAGAAATCACTGCTGCAGCTTCTGTTCAGTAATTACTAAACAATGGCTGAATTACTGACATTGTTAGGACACCACGCTAAAAGAATTACTAAACATAATGTATTTTATTCTACTGCAACAACAGACAAAGATCAATGTAATGGCTTTTCACTGCCAAGGGATTCAACTAATTTTAAAGCAACTTTAAGATTGTCATCAAATTATTAGTGTTATCCTTTTATTTATTTCCTAAATTGGGAAATATATCTATCATCACCCTTTCTCTCTGTATCAGCATACAGGGAAGAACTATGTATTTTCTTGGGTTAATAATGCTTTAAAATTAGCATTAAATCAGTAGGGTTTAATTTATTCATTAATTCACTCACACAACAAATATTTATTAAGCATCTACCGTGTACTGAATACTTGTTTCAGCAGCTAGGGATTCAGTACTGAATAAAACAGTAATAATAAAAAATCCCATTCCTTGGGGAGTTTATGTTCAGGCTGGACAGAAGATAAACAAGCTACATACATAAAAGTGTGCAGACAGTGATAACATTAAAAAAAAAGCACAGCAGGGGACCATGACAAGATGGAGAAAGTGTGACCTTTTTACAGATAAAGAGAGGGCCTTTCTGAGAAGGCCTCTTTAGGTCAAGACATGAAGGATGAGACAGAGAGGACATGCAGATCCTTACAGGAGAAGCTGTCAGACAATGGATCTGTGAATGCAAAGTCCTGTGCAAGACAGGAATGTGCTCAAGGTTTGTGTTTGTTTTATAGAAAAGGAAGGACAGAGTAGCTGTAGAGGAAATGCAGCCAGGGAGGTAATGGAGAAGAGTCCAAGTTATATCCAGTTTTAATCCTAAATTTACTGCAGGGGTGAGCGAGAATTACTAAAGTATTTAGCCTTAGGGCTGCAGAGTGATGGGATCTTATGGCCTTGTAAGAGACTACCCTGGCCTCTCTATAACTGCAGATGGGCCAAGGGTGCCAAGAAGAAGACCAGTAGGAGGCTACTGCATAATAAGCCAAATGTGAGAAGATGGTGACTTGGACCAGGGTGGTGGCATATGTGACGGCAAGAAGTGATTAGATTTTGGATATATTTTTGAGGAAGAGGCTAAACGGGTCCTGTGAGAAGGAGAGGTAGTAGGTGTCATCAAAGTTGACCCTGAAGATTCTAGATTGAGCCACTGGGATGAAGAAGGCTGTAAGACCAACTGGACTGAGGCAGGATGTTTTATAAAAATGCAAATATTCAATATGGATAAAGGCAGTCAGAGGGATTGTCATTTCTTATCTTACTATTTTAAAAATGTCTACAAGGTCCATAAATCACTACAGTAATCAGATTGCCATTTAAAATAATAGGTAAAATTTTGCACATGTAATTAGGTATAGCTTTACAACCTATGCATGACAAACATCTTGGATAGCTGTGTATTTCTCTTACCACTGAAAGAAATATATGCTATTTAAAAGTATTTATAAGTGAACAGAAGGCAGTTTGCTGCAGTAGAATAAGCACAAGTTTTTCCAGAGAAACTGGAATTTGAATCCTTTTGTCACTTGCTTATTATGTAACCTTGGGCATATTTCTTCATGCTTTAAAATTCAGTGTTCTCCTCTTTAATTAGGAATATATATATATATATATATATATATATATATATATATATATATATATATATAAAATTAGTTGTATAGCTTTATCATGAAAATTAAATAAAGTACTATACATAAAATACTCAGCACATTGCTTGACAAATAATCATAATAAAAATAACAATAACATGGCAAATAACGATGATAATGAAAGTGAAAACAACATTGCGCTTAGGTTCCCTACACTTATTACAGAATGGCCATCTTGTGGTAAACACTTTAATGCATCATCATATCTGATTCCTACAGCAAATCTTTAAGGTGGGCACTGTCACTAATCCATTTTACAGATGATGAAAATAAAACCTGTAAATGGAACCATATGGCTAATTATCTGAAGATAGAAAAACCTAAAGGCATAGGTTCAGGGCTTCAGGTCCAAGGGGTTTTATCCCACCCATCATGAACTGGAAAGTTTAATGCCTTCCCTGAGCTTAAAAAAAGAAATCCCTGGAATATTAAATTAATACTTCTCAGTGTTCTATTTATAATCAACTTTGAGGTGAAACTTGGGACAATGAAAAAATTGACCCAGACAATCGGAGATGGCCTTAACAATGAATCCAACCAATGCAAGGAGGAATAGAAATTAAATAAGGCTTGAAGTCTAAGCGTACACAGACAGTAGGGCAATGTGCATTGGTTTCAAACACTGGAAATGACACTTGATCTGTTTTCCTGAAATAAATCTGGTGAAAAGTAAAATATTTTGCATTTATATAATTTTTACTCACTTTCTGTGATGGTTAAATTTCCTGTGTCAACCTGGCTAGACCATGGCACCCAGTTGCTTGGTCAAATACTAATCTAGACACTGTTGTGAAGGTATTTGGTTGATGTAATTGACACCTACAGTCAGCTGACTTTAAATAAAGCAGACTTCTCTCCATAATGTGGGTGGGCTTCATTCAATCAGCTGAAGGCCTTAACAGCAAAAACTGAAGGTTCCTGAGACGACAAAACTTTGCCTAAAGACTGTAAAACAGAAATTCGAGTTTTCAACTGGCCTGGCCTGCCCTGCAGATTTCAGAATTGGCCAGCCTCACAATCCCACGAACCAATTCTGTAATATAAATCTCATTATTTTACATATTTTATATGTCTCTCTCTGTATATATCCTTCTGATTCTGCTTCTCTGGAGAACACTGGCTGATATACTTTCCTTTTCCATCTACATATCTTTATTACTATTTTAAACTTTATCTGAGTAAAATAGAAGTATAACAATACGAAATATGAAAATCCTATCTACATATAAAATAAATTTAAATAACAATTATTTTCTCACAATTCAACATCATTATCAAATATATTTCAGTAAGGAAGTTTTGTTATATCAAAAAAGAAGTAAGCAAGCACTATTAGGTCTTTTCACTAATGTTTTAGTGAATTGACCAAAGCTAAATCTTTAGAAGCAATGATTTCTTCCCTGTTCCACTGAGAATCTATAAATGAGTTCTTTCTATTTTTTAGAGCTTGTAGTAATAAACTTTTTAGTCTTTATATATTAGGTTTCAATATTTAAGCCTGCTTAGCATATATTTATGAACAAGAATATACTTGATAAAATAATTAGTCAAGTTGCTCCAGGCACTAGAGGGAAAATAGGCATGTCTGTATAAAAAAGGAGAAAGTCTGTAACAAATGTAGGCAAACAAAAACAAGGATGTGAAGCTTTACTTCAGACCCCCAAGGAAATAAAGTCCTAAGATCAAAATGTAAAAGCAACTCTTGTTCATTAGAGAATACTATGATTGGATATCATTCCTTTTCAAAATGCATGAGTTGTAGAATAATTGAGCATAGTCAGCCATGCAGAATTAAACTCTACAAGAAAACAGGAAAGAGATCTATAAGAAATATGTAGCATAATTAAGAAAAATCACAAAGCTCATTATAAACAGAAGTAATATTTTTGTAAGACTAAAACAGTATTTTGAAAGTTAGGGGAAAATATCTAATCACTGTGTCCTGCGTTTGCTGCACATATATATAGCTTATTTGTATATAGTCTGTTTATAAAACTATAAATACATATTTATATATAAAACTATAGATTTGTATCTTTATTACTCCCAGCCAATGTTCCCTTATATGTGATGAGTTCTTAGATGTTCTTCATTTAAAAGATAAAACATATTTAGAGATTGAGAAGGAACTAGTAAAAACGATGAAGCTCAGCTGTGCCGAATCACTGCTGTCTCACCTCTGATGGGCATCACACAGCTCACAAGATGTCTAGCATAAACTACTTATCCAGGCAGTAACCTCTGTCATCATACCAGTTGGGAACAGATGTTAATAAGTCCCAAATGCAGTTTTACATTTAAGTATATTAAGAAATTTTAACTTTATAAACATGTGAAGAACCATATGGCTTTTGTAGTTTAGTGTTTCAACATAGCTGATTGCTAAAAAGATTGTTCCTTTTATATTCATTTGAAAATTCAATTTTTTCCTAATCATAATTTTTTATTATATGACCTGACTCAGTATTAATAACTACATTCATATAAATTCAAACTCAGCTTCTTTCTGTGATATTAAAAAATGACAAATGACTATTAAAGCAATTAAAAATCTCCCCTTAGGCAAGAGAACAAGGAAAAATTCAAGCTTCGTTTTTGAGGTAGTATGAACAAAAACCAGTAAGTTGTGGTTTGATTAAATTTAGGCATTGATTTATTGTACAGCTATAAGATTGCCACTGTCTCATTTTCTGACTGATTGATCCCATTCAATAATATATTCCATTTCTGTCCCTATTTTAATTCTTATAATGATTTCATTAATTTGGTGAATAAATGGTATTTCTAGAGGTAAAATAATAGCTAAGAAAACAAAATAAATTAAGAGGAAGGAAGAAATTTATATGAGAATAAGCCTGATTTGATGCACATTCTAGTTAATAGATAGAATTTTGTATCGATTAGTTCATTTTTAGCAGTTAATTTTCTTATGTAAATGTCTTAATTTTTTTTAAAGGAATGAACAAAGGCATTGGTGTAATCAGTTTATCAAGCCTGACCTTACTATGATATTTAAATAAAAGATAAATGAAAATTGGATTAGTACAAAATGGGAGAAGCAGCCACTGACTTAACTTCACTAAAGAGTGTTATTAAAGTTATGAACTGATCTGTATTTCACACCCACCGATACACACGTATATTACACACATCTTAATATCTGGAAGTCTTTGTTTTTGAAGGCCTACTTATTAGACCAAAGTCTGATGAATATAGCAGCACAGTTTTTAGTGTATGAAAGGGAATAACTGATATTGCAATTTTTGAAGGAAATTGGAAAACAGAGTTACCAAAAATTATCTGAGCAATAGCAACATAATTGGATTACATATATCACCTCTAAACATGACTCATATGGAGGTACAGTATCTGTTGTGGTTGCTTTAAAAATGTGAATCTCATTAGTTTATAATTAGATCTTGGGACATAACTTAGTTTGAAGGAATTTCTTGTGTAGTTAGTGGATGTGTTTTTGTACTCAATGATAAGATGTTTAAGTACCTGAACATAAGATTCAGCTAAGATAAATAAAATGATGCTTCCAGTAGTTACGAAAACAGGTGTTAGGCAAAACTGCCCTACTAACTCAGATGCTACAAACATGTTGCTGTAGGCTAATACATCCCATCAGAACATTTGGAGACGAAAATAATTATCAAGTGGATGCTTCAAGTTCTATACAGGGATATAGCTCCATGAGGAGAAATGCAGATGTGACATATCATGCATCCCTTCTACAAATCCACACAAAAAAGCAGTCAGTAAGTCCTTGCTTTCTGCAGGGAAAGGTTCAAATAAAAGAAATCGGGCATATTTGAAAAAAAATAAGACAGATTGAAGCACAAGAATATTGTAAAAGGAATTATATGGGAACAGAGTGATCACTTGTCTTGTCTGTTTTAATAATGGCAGTCATAATAATTCTAAATATAAGGCAAATCAAATATGCTCTGTTGTAAAGAGAAAAGCCCGTATCATTTTGTAGTATCATAATACAAGTAAAACACTATCTAATATTGCATTAATTTACTCTGAGTTATATTGCCTCTTCCTAATTTTTTACAGTATATGTTAGTCTAGACAGAAATCTATTTTCTTTAAAAAATATTCTGAACAATGATAATTTATTACAATTATTGAATTATAATTAATCCAATTCTGTGTACCTCACAGGTAAAAATAACTTAGATTTTTAATATAATGTCCATACTGCAAACATTTAATACACAGTATCACTCAGTAGTAGTATCTACTAGGCACCTACATGTTTAGATAAAGCATTTATATATTAATTTTTTAAATAATTTTTAATTCATAATTCATACATTAACAACTAGTGATCAGGTGTGTGTGACTATATGGCACCAAGAAACACCCCCATTTACTTTATTACTTCTTCTCCTGTTGAACTTGGAAGGGTAGCAGATCTCCTGTTAGAAGTATCTGAATAATTTGAAGAAACTAAAGTAAGTATTAGAAGAAGTTACTGTCCAATTATGCTGTGAATCTGAAGGAAGAAATTGAATCTGATAAAGATATTGGGTGAGGAGACATGAAAGTTTAATTCAGGTGCAATTTTTGTGGCCAACAAAAGACTCCATTTTGTTGATAATTTAAACAGAATGGAGAAATAAGAGGAAAGGAAGATAAATTAAAGAAGGACCACAAAACATAAAGCAGTCTGAGCTTGGAAAAGATCACTCTAGATAAATTTTGTTGATGGGAGGAGATGAGAGTGAAAACAGAGAATATTAATAATATAGTAAATATATTATGGATAATAGTTTTAAATAAAAGATATATTTTGATAAATATCACTGAAAAGACACATAAACAGAATAATAAATGTTCAACTAAGAAAAATAATTGTTGAAATAACTGGAGGTAAGAAGTACCAAAAAGGACTAAAAAAAAATCACAATCCACTTTCTACAATTATTCATATTCCTTACAAAACTAAGCCTTACAAATATATCTTGTCAAAAGTTTTAATACAACTACACAATAATACTCTCTTTCTTATACACTTTGATAAAATCAAAAGAAAAATTTGGCTCCCATTGGTAGTTTTATATAAAAGGAATGTCTGCTTTACTAAGTGCAAATTTTCTTAATGTTAATATCATCTGTATGTGAAATTAGTTAAAATATTCCTTAAGAATACATTGTTCTTTTCTAATCATCTGTGCTGAAATCAACAACAAAAACATCTGCTCTTATCTGAAAACAAAAATATATTTAAAACACAGTTTAAACTCTATGATGTTCAGATCACTCTAGAGTCAAATAAATATTTGGAGGAAAAAATGTTCATAAGTTGCATTTATCCAAAAATGTTCTTAATAAGCAGGGAAATTATTCAAATAATTTTAAAATAACAAAATTACACCAAGAAATAGTTATACTGTAAGCACAGTTTACATTAAGTTAAAATTGATCTCCATCATGCAAAAATAATAATTCTTTTGCAAAGCCACCAAAATCCCTTGTCAGGCAAGATAGCAAGGAATGGGATGTAAGAATATCAGAGAAATGAGACTGAGCTAGAAAAGCATGGGTACTCACAAGGATTGGTACTCACATGAAGAGAAAACTCAATCATGACTGAGAAACAGACTCCTGGAGAAACTCTGTAAACACTAAACCCTCAAGTCAGGGCAGAAAGAAGTCAGAACTAGGCAGATGAAACTCAGAACAACTGATAAGTTTGCTAGAAGGTCACGTGATGAGGTTGCTTCTAAAAATAGGCTACAAAATAGGACTAGGGTAGGAGAAAATTATAGGGAGTTCTTATCCAAATCAGGTTATAATCTATCTAATGATATTATGAAAAAGAAACATTAATTGAGAGCTTATCCTATTCTGTGATTCCATTTCAAGGCAGTTAAAATGAGTGTAATGCAATATGGCATACTTGGAGTTGACCAAAGATATTTTAAGATGTCTATTTCATTTCCTTCCATTGAATGTTTGATCTTTTGAACTTACTTTTCCAAGTGAAAATCCCTCCCCAGTTTCAGAGAACAGCAGAAATCAAGAAGTCTCCCACCAGTTGAAATAAATTAGGTCTATGAATTGAAAAGACCCTGCCTTGTACCTGAGTTTCAATAACAGGGTTACATTCCCCACTTCCTATAAAATCAAGCCCCATTAGTTCCAGTAACCATTTCCTGCTCCTCTCTCTCAAGCCTAACTCCTTTCCTCAATTACTTTGCCTAAGAAAGAGTCTGGTTCTGAAGTCTTGTCTTTCTATTCCAACCAGCCCCTAACCCCCCTCCATCCCAGGGCTTCATCCCCCTTTCTGGATGCTGCTGGTCTGCTAGCCTGGGCTTTTTATCACTTACTAAGCAGACTGGTGGTAGTGTCTCCTATATTCTTACAAATGTGTCTGTTCTTTAGGATCCTATCATTTCTCTTTGACCCACCCACTGTCCTGGAGCCATGCTGAAAATACCACGTGGTCTCTACCATTTGCATTGGTCTCAGCATTGTTAGGTTATAACTGTAAAAATTATTTTTTTAAAGAAAGTGAGTATTTGCGGCAACAACATGATTTTTATCCTTAAACTTAAATGAGTATCATGCTCAATGTCAGGCATATATTTGATAATGCAGTATTCCATCATGAAAAGTCAGATTTCTGAAAGTACGTTCTATCATTTTTCTTTTTTTCATTCTCCTCATTTTATTATTTCCTGCATTTTTACATTTTAGTTTTCTCTCCCCATTTTATTATTTTTGGCATTTTTCTCAGTGTTTTAATTTTCTAATTTTCCTTATTCCTTAATGTGTATGTGATGTTTTGTGCTATGTTTTCCTCTGTGATAATTCATTTTCACTTATCTTCTCTTTTTATTTAAAACTCATAACCAACATCATTTAGTCTAGGACAGCATAATGGGTCCAAGAAAGAAAGAAATAAAAATCTGCCAGTTTTCTGGTTGAGACCTGAAAAAGCACATTTTAAGAGGTCTCTATTATTAAGGGGATTACATTAAATAGGAATAATCTTTACAGCATAGGAACTTTACCTGCTGTAGTTGGCGCTTCTTCATCGGATGCTATAATGAGAGGAAAAGAGATAAAGTGGCAAAAAGGAGAGGATGGGAAAGGGGTGAGAGGGAGAGGAAGAGAGAGAGAGAGAGAGAGAAATTGAGATTGAACATAAATAAATTTCACATTTCTACATAATGACTATAAGGCCCTGACTTGTAATTTTGAGTATACATTAGAAATTTGTCACTAGATAATTATAGGTTAATGGATATTTACATCAATTTAACACTTAAATAATCTTATACATTAAAATAAGAAATAGAAAATAAGAACTAGAAAAGAGCATTCAGTTGTCTGAATTTGAATTTCCCATTCTTTTACAAACAAGATTGATTTTTTTTCAGTTTGAGTGTAAATTATAATTATTAGAAATAATAATTGTTTGAAATATAAATTGTATATCACATGTAAACACCCCACTCATCACCACTTTGTGGGAATTTTCTGCTAGCAAAGAGGAATGAAGGGGTATTGTTGTTTTAGTCAAAAGTTTTGTTCCATGAGGGAGAAATTAACAAAGATAGCAATTACTAAGACTCAGAATCACTTTGCATGTTGGTTAGACACAAAGATTCTGTCTTTCTCTCTCCATCACATACACACACAAACGCACTCAACGCATGTGTACCACACACTTCAGGATTCTGTAGCAGTGGTTCTGTGGTGAAGCCATAGGAACCTGCATTCTAAAGGTTGATCCCAACTGATTTTGACACAAATATTTTACAGACCGTACATGGATAAACATGGATATTATACAAACAAAGGCCACATTATGGAAATACAAGTTTAAGCTAAAACAGTGGTTCATAACCCTGAATCTCTGTAAGAATGCCAAACTCTGCCCCACCCCACCAAACCAGTTAAGTCAGACTCTCTTTCAGTGACTCACTTGTGGCCAGGACTGAGACACTACTAAGTAATATCAGTATAATGTGAGA
This sequence comes from Camelus dromedarius, assembly GCF_036321535.1. Taxonomy (NCBI): domain Eukaryota; kingdom Metazoa; phylum Chordata; class Mammalia; order Artiodactyla; family Camelidae; genus Camelus; species Camelus dromedarius. Next base: position 56,305,012 of record NC_087438.1, read on the forward strand.
TGAACCATAACTCAAAATGTTAATCATTTTGATTCCTGCTTTAAAGGGGAGAAATATATGAGAGCAGCAACACTTCAAGGGTAATAATGTGCTGTGCTTAAGCACGGGAGGGAGCGTGGTGGTTGCAAGAGGGAAGGAGCCTCACAGTTTCTCCCTCAATCCACCTTTTCACCTTCCTACCAACAGACCGACTCTGTGAGAAGACATTTCTGCTCTGTGCACAAACACAGCTTAACCAGAAAATTACTTTTGAATTATATGACTCTGGCCAGTACTCCTTCATTTGATTCACGAAGTTTTAAAATAAAAATTTACTCAGCTGAATTGCTTAGAAAGGAGCTTTGTCCCCAAGTGATTCGTTCATCAAGGTATCACTGTGCAACTAGGGAGCGGTCTCCACTATTTTCCGTTAAGGTTACATCTGCACAGAGTACACATTAGACAAGCTTACTTTGTGTCCTGACAGTATTTTCGTCTCACACTGTTTGGCTTGTCTCTTTGAAAGCACCAAAAAAAAAAAAAAAAAAGAGAGAGTGAGGAAACACACTTGGCATGCATGGTGTGGAGAACATAAATATTTAAAAAGCTATTTACTGCTTTATCATGTCCAAAATATTATCACAACACATACAAGGAAAACTGTCGCTGGCTTCCAGGAATTCCCTTTTAGGAAAATACCATTGGGACTTGTAGAAGTGCTGAATGAGATGGGTCATTATTAGTAAAAGTCTGGAGATTCAAAAGGAAAAAGAAAAAAAGCTCACACTTTTAACTGGTCCCTTTGTGTATGTGAACTCAATTAATAAAGCAACCTATAAGATGAAATTACTCTTATCTGATAGATGAAGATACAGAGATGCAGAGTGACTGAGCAATTTGTCTAAGGTCAATTTGAATTTGAGCTCGCGTGACTTTAAAACCACTCTTTCCATGCTGCCTCACTGCCTCACTGCCTCACTAACTGCTGATTCAGTATCCACTTAGAAAGAATGGGAAAAGGGAGAAAGGGTCAAGGAACAAGGACTGGCTAGATCTCTAATTATGTTCGTTGGACTTAGCTTAACAAACAAAAACAAAAACAAAAACTGGATGTAAGGGCTACAAGAGAAATCCATTTAAGAAATGAAACGCTCCCTGGGAAATAACTTCAAGTCCCTATAATCCAGAATAGACACAGCTAGGTGAGAACCTGACTAGGTGGTTAAAGAAAACATCCTAAGCCAAAAATGCCTAAGAAAGAAAGATAAGACATGCTAAGATTTTATTCCTCCATTATATAGGTAAGAAAGAAATTTTAGGAAAGAACTAGCAATCACAGAAGTAAAGACAATTCCAGATTTACAGGACTCATAGCAATTAGGTAATCTTAAAACCACAACCCCTGGGGCAAGTAGTGCATTTACCTACGCTTCAGGCTATATAATACCTGAAAGCATGCTTGTAACAAATTAACAATATTAGAATCAGCAGGTACACAAGTCTGCATAGAATTCTGTTTCTGTGCAACATCTCCATAGTGGTGGTTCCTCATAATATGTAGATGTAACTAGATTTACGCTATTAATCTACATATATACTATTAAAATACATACTCACTCACAAAGACACATACAGGGTTAGGATTGGTATTAATCTGCTGTTTCAGTGATCAGTGACCAAGATGCTCTGAAGGCTAAATGCATTAACAAACAAAGCATCGTGAACTATTAACAGGTCGTAGCAAGAGCCCCCAGAGTACAAATAAACCTAAAAGTGGACATTAGTGGCCCATTTAGTGACATTTGAGTGAAATTAAGTATCACAGAAGTAACGTCATACTATCCAAATGAATCCTTACTCTTCCTGTTTGCTTCTTGGAACTCAGAGTTAGTAAATTAAAAAAAACATATATATGTATGTATATGTGTATATATATGTGTGTATGTATATGTATATGTGTGTATACACACACACACACACACACACACGCATATATACACACACACACATAAGTCTGTGTCACATGCAAGTTCCTCTAATCCTGGAAATTAAAACCATATGTACCAAGAAAATAAAAATAAACTGACAAATAACTCTGTATTGTTCTGGCTGGTGACAATGCAGAAGAATCTACTGAAATTATGCTGATGATAGGAAAACACACAGTAGAAAGACCTATCTGATATACAGAATTTAATTCAGTGTGGTCCTCTCATTGCACATCACTGAATTGCCTGGGCGTCTGTTAAAATGCCACAGATCTAAAGAACTTGAATTTTGGGTGTTAGCCCAGGTCTCTGCATTTTTGGAAAGCTCAGCAGGTGACTGTTATGAAGACTAAATGCTGAGAAATATGACTCTACCCATAGAAAGTTTGTTGCAGAGCCATGGGTCCAGTTGCTGGAACTGCAGCAGTAAATGAACAATGTGGTGATATGCACTGTGTTTCATCAGGCTTCAATGTTCTTTTTCTTGTAACGTCTTCAGGTTTATGTGGGCATCTACGTCAATGCCTTGGGGGAAGATGATCCCTGCCTGGGATTTAGAAAGAAAGTCTGTATCTTAGAACCAGGTGAGTCTTTTTCCTTTTTACTGGCCATAGTTACTGGTCTATGGAGGTATATGACCCATCTGGGGACAATAACGTGTAAGGAGAGGCGTGCATGTGTTTGCATGAGGACAGGCTCTTGGAAGGACACTTTCTTCTGAGAAAGCATCTGCTAATAACCTTCTCTCTCACTCCTTTAGATATGGACAAGGAAGTCTGTGGCCCCAGAAGTAAGTTGGCAGATATCTTGCCACCATGATTGGAGCACGTTTCAGGAAAAAGCCAAGCCTCAAAGACTGAGTAGATAAACAAAAAGAAATTAGATTATTGATAATATTATTGGGCAGGGAATCATATCTTGACCTCACTCTAGACTTCCAGCTCTGAGGAAAAATACTTCCACTTTATTGTTTATCTAGTTTTAGTTGAGCTTTCTCTTACTTGTGACTAATGACATTCTGCTGCAACCATAACCAGTTTCATTGTTCCCATTTAAAATATATTAGAATGCATAAAACATTAATTACCTCTGAGGCAGGCACATCTGGAGCTGTGCTTTCACAGGGAAGCTGGGCTTTCAGCAAGTTTTAATTTTAATTTTTCCACAGTTTCCCACCATGTTTTGATACAATAAACCTAACCCTCTGATTCTTAAGTTGGTCAGTTTTTTCAGGACAGTCTGGCATTATACATGTTCATGAACTGGGTTGGTAACAGGATCTACATCAGGTACAAATAATTACCCACTGAGCTGTGTATTACCCTGATATACATACAGTATTAAAACACACATACTTCTTCATTGGACAGGGTCTAATCTTTTTATGTGGGTTCAACTATTCTTGTATCTCCTGCTTTGGTTTGCCTTATCCTTGGATGTCTTAAGTAAACTTTCATAACTTGGAAAATCTATCCATTTAAAATAATTCTATACCCAGTGTGACTCACTATCAAATAGGAAAAGCTCATTATGAAATATATAAAATACATTTCTTAGCATATTATAATCTATTTTACATAAAGATGTTATGCAGTTCATATTGACTTGTGCATCATTTTGGTTGCTATATTATAAATTTAGTTAATTATGCATCAACTATGCTTTGCAAGTATACAGTTATACATGTAATTCATTACTTCCATGAGCAAAGCAACAAGAAATATGTATTCTTATTCTCACAGTTTAGTATGTTTTTATTCAACTGAAGTGATGCAAAAATAACAATGATGATATTTACACATTATTATTTATGCCTACCCAGATGTTAAATGCTATAAATATGTGTGTGTATGTGATCACTATGGCAAAGAAGAGTAAATTATCATTTCAAATTTGTGAACTCAGTCATTTGAGTAGGATGTGCAGTTGCCTCTGGACGTTTTCAGAGAAATATTTAGAGAGAGGCATTGGTTTATATAGTCTTTATTGTCTGTCTGTTGAATTGTTTGTTCTTTGCCAATGGCCCAATGAGGACATGCCTCAGGACTTAAAAGTTGCTGTTACCAACTCCTCCTTTGCGAAAATACATAGAAAAATATTAGTCTCTCCTGGCTCTTCAGGCAGGATATTATCCGGTCAATTCTACACTGTCACAGCCGCAGAGTATCTGGGTCACAGGGAGGAGCCGCAGGCAATGTATTTGCATAGAAAATGTTCAAAGACACAAAGTCCTCTATTCTATCAGTCTTTTGTGTGCAGTTTAATTCTTGTGCTAAGTTTGGAAGATAGCATCTGAGTACAGTTAATAATATGTAATACATAAAACACAATTATGTACACAGGTAGTTAGCATGTAAGTTTGTATCTCTTTGTGTGTTTACTACTCTCTCCCATTAGACTAGGAGTTTCGTGAGGACAGGGATGTGCCTTTTTTGCTCATCATTCTAACTACAGTTTTTAGAATGGTACCTATAACACTGCAGGGCCCAATAAATATTTGTCAAAATAAAGAAAATATGTATAAATATTTAATACCGTCTTCTGTATTACTCAGTAAAATTTAGCTGCTTCGTTATGCTACATTACTAGACTTACCAAAGAGAAAGCCTTACACCGTCATCTATGTTTTAGTTACATCAATCTCTGTATATCATTATATATGTAATAACTTACATAACTATATAAAGTCCTATCAATCCGATTTTCTTTCTTGCAGCAGAGAGAAAAGGATTAATAGTAGAAAAGACAATGGTTGCTCCAATAACCATTTGATCATCTCATGAAAAAACAATTCTGTGATTTTAAATTAATTCAGAAGCATCAAACTATAGTTTATTAACTAAATAGATTCATTAAAACAGAACCACAATTTCTATGTTTTGCACTAGAATGCACTTTCTATAGTTCAGTAGTAATACATCTCACATGAGTTTTATAAGCTACTTATACAGTGAGTGAGTCATGCTAACAGCAATTAGCAATGCATTTGTGATTTTCTCATTTTAGAAATAGGTACAAATGGGGAGGATAATAAAGAATGAATGGAAGTTTGGTTTCATTTTTCTCTACTGAGCAAAAAAAAAAAAATATATATATATATGTAAAATTCACAAAACTAAAGCACAGTATTGGGTAGCTGGGAAGTAGTATGACTCAAGTAGCCTACATTCATATCCCAGCTAGTACTAAAAAGACTTTGGGGACATAATTAGGACAGATTTTGCTATTTCAAGGAAGCATTAAAGATCTTTAAGTTAGCTGGTCTGACATTACAAAAGCCCATAATTCAGTATCTCATGTATCTACTCAATCATCCTCAAATATATTTCGTTTATTGAATACGCCCCCTCCCTCCCTATCCAAATTCATCGCATCTTTGTAGACTGAATTCAAGTCTCACCACCTTTGTAGACTGAGTTCAAGTCTCACCATCCTCAGTTCTTTAATATTTTAGTTTCCAGATTTATGTAGTTACCCACTTGCATGCCCCACTAGCTTTTAAACTATAACCTAAAGCCAATTGTAAAGAAAATGGCAATAATATTTTCAATCTTGTTCCCAAGCTCGACATTATTCATGGTGCTTCTTTCAAGGGCAGTAGTTATGTTTTAACTTTGTAGAGTGTACATAATTAACATTATTAACTGAATCAGTATTTTTGGAAAGCTTTCCAGTTTTAGAGAAGAGAAAATGAAGTCCTGAGGTGAATTTCATGGTTGTTTTTACATTATTGTGAGCCATGTAAAACAGAAGATTGGAAATTAAAGCTAAAGTATCCTAAGGAAATTCGTGGACAAATAGAAGAAACTTGAAGGAAAAAGATTAGAAGTTAATGTAAATGATTGCTCAATTTCCAATAAAATTAATTCATAATCTTTTTGAAACTTTAATACAGGAGAGGGGGGAATAGTTCTAGCATGAAGAATGCTGTTCAGTGTGACAGGGAAGCCATGCAGCTAAGGTTACCTGCTCATCATATGTGAAGTTAAGATGGTGCAGCACCTGTGTAACTCTGCTTCACAGCAACTGACAGAAGGAAGCTAATACCATCAGGCTCATACTCCATGGATTTCTGCTTTATTTATGTGTGGCCAACTACTCACTTCAACCTCAATCCATTTCCATAAGTCTGGACAAAGGAGCTAATCTAGAGAGTAAATCTGTTAAAACTGAAAGAACAAAACATGAAAAGCTAATGGCTAGATCAGCAATGTTGGCACAAATCTCAGTGACAGCAACCACTTAAGGAAACTACAGAATCATTGCACATATAATGTTAATGTCAGAAGAGGTTGTGTGATTAAGGGGTTGGCAAAAAATCCATTGTTACAATGGGTTAAGGCTTGCATTAAAAAATAGAAGTACATTGATTATATCATATTTATCAAATTATCTAAATTACCAACTAAAAACTCGACACAAACTGAATTTTGAAGTAAAAATACTGTAACATCAGAATACATACACAATGTATAATAATTAAATATTTCTATTATAAACAAAAGAGGATTATATGATACATGCTGTTCTATACCTTGTTTTCATCAATACATTATGTATTTTTCTATGTCAATATAATCAGTGAATATGGACAATATTTAATAATATTTTATTTTATGGATGTACCATAATTTATTTAATGAAGTCTTTATTAAATGGTATTTGGATGGATTCAGGGGTTTTTCTCTTGCAAATAATATTTCAAAGAATAATCAGACTCCATTTGACTAGTAGTAGAAATATAAAACAAAAATATGACCAAATAATTTCCTCAAGTAAATAAATAGGAGCCCATAATCTTAAACACACTGTAAAATGTGCACTTTTTGTAGAGAAGGCTTTAAAGGATCCTCTTTTATGCCATCAGCCTATCTTTAGTAACATGCTTCTTCAATATATTAGACAACAAATTTGTGACTTCTTCCTATGAAAGTTACTCTCTTGCAATAGAGTTGCAATATTAATGGAGATCAAGTAAAAGTTCCAGTGTCCCATGTCCATGTAGCACAAGACACAGAGACAAGAAATGGCTGAGCTCTGTGTTTGAATCACTGTGTCCTTAGATGAAAGGGTTTCCCTGCTTGACACCCCTCTCCCAGCTATAGATGGTGTAGGAATGTATACTAAATATAATATTCTTATATTAAATAACATAAAACTTCATTGTTTATAAAAAATTAATGGTGACTATCTGAAGACAGAAAATTACCTTATTACAAAATATCGGCATGTAATGCGTGGGTACACAAGTAGGTATTTATTATATTAGTTATTTCAAACATGGTATTTATACCACTTTTGAAATTCGTGAAGACTTTTAGCAAAATATCATTTCTTTTTCACTACTTATATTCCAAAGAGGAATTCAGAAACTTTACAATGGCTTTGAAATGATAGGTTCCCAAAATATAGATCCACACATTAGGCTTAATTAAAACATGTTCTGAAACTCAATAGATAAAGGGAAAAGACAGTGGGAAGGTGTGACTTGAAAAGAGCTGAGATATCTCTGGAGGATCCATCGGTTTCTCTTTGGTCAGATGAATTATTTTTTTCATGTATTTTGAACTCATTCCAAGGACACTAACCGTAAGAGATACAGTAAAACCTCTGCTTGCCTATACAGAGCTCGACTAATCTAATATGCCGCTGACTTATTCAGCAGTGAGTTAATGACTGCTATAGGGATTTTTTCCCCTGCCTGTTAAAATAGAAGCTAAAATTAAATGCTTTCTTTTCGGAATCATTAGGACCTCCTTTAAAAGAAAATAGTCAGTGTATCCACATTCAGGTGTTAATCAAATGACATTGACAATGTAATTTCCTTATCTTCAAAACTTGTCTCCCTAGGCTAAACTTTTCCTTAATTGGAATGTCTTTAAGGAACTCAACTGATAAAAAAGAGGACAGGTCTAACTTGAATACAATGAAATTGAATAAAGGTGCAGGGCTATTCAGGGATGGCCCAGAACCCTTCTTCTTATCTTTGAGGTTATTTTCAATTTGTGAATGCACACTGTTAACTTCTACTCTTCCAAACTGTCAAGAAACAGTCTAGGAAGCAGCCTGTAAGGAGACAGGATGTAAGCAATTTTGCAAAATAAAATTTTAAATCCAAACCAAAATTAAAGGCCACTTAGTCCAACCTACCAACCAAAAATCTAAACACTACTTCAAAACTTCTAGTGGCAAAGAACTCAGTCTCATAAAGGAACATGTTACATCACTTTCCCAGAGATAGCCTCTGGAAAACAATGGAATAATGTGGCTTTCTTTAGCATACGAGCCATTCAAATATTTGAAGAGAACTATCATATCCCCTATACTTCTTTTCTTAACTGAGATAAATATTTCCACTTAATTTCACATGCCATGACATATCACATTTTCATCATGTTTGATAAATGATAAATTTCCTCTTCTTGATATATTTCCTCTTCTTTCCTCTTCTTGATATATTTCCTCTTCTTTCCTCCTCTTGATAAATTCAAATTTGTCAAAGTCTTTTAAAATACAGTAACAAGTTGGGGGCAGTGAGGGGTAAATTAGGACTTTGTGAGTAGCAGATACACACTACTATATATAAAATAGATAAACAACAAGGTCCTACTATATCATACAGGGAACTACATTCAATATCCTCTACCCATATGAAAATAATACCTACAATGAAAAAGAATATATATATGTATAACTGAGTCACTATATTGTACTCTAGAAACTAACACAACATTGTAAACTAACATAGTAGAAAAATAAAATAAAATAAAATATAGCAACAAGAATTAGATGTCCAGACAAGATCTAACTAGCGCAAAATACAGTGTTATTACTGCCTTCTTTAGGCTGCTACATTACAAGTAATAGTCCAACAGTGCATTAGCTACTAAAAGAGTAAAGAATGAATTTCCTTTCTCTCCTTCCTCCAGTTCCAGCTTATACACCAACTCTGAGAGCACTAGTGACTTCTAATCTTATCTCCTTCCTATCTGAGGGCAAGATGAGGCAAGAGAAAAAAGAGGTGGAGGGAGATGTGGGGTGAAAATCAAAGGAAAATAGACTGGCTTGCAAGCAATGCAGAAAGTACCTTAGCAATAGGAAAAATTCCAAAAGTTTGAAACCAAGCAAAGCCTTAAAGGCTTTTCCAATCTTTCACTTTCTCTCTAGCAAAGAATCTAGTCTGCATGTTTTATATGTAGTTGATTAAGCTCACAGACACGAAAACCAAATATTTGTCACCAATGAAACAGCTTCCTTAGTGCCCAGGACTAGGTGTCAAGCCAGGTGAATATAAATATTTTGTGGCTCCTCATGGAATTTTCCACATGTCAATTGACATTTCTAGTCATAGAAGGGTCTCCTGAAAACTATTTTGAAACCTTCGTAGTTGTTTCTTTCAGTAATCAGTTTCTGGTTAGAAATTAGCACTCATATTGGTCAATAAGCCACACTGAGCCTTTTCCAAATCAACAATCTTGTAGACCAAGTCTTATTGAAAACAATCACAATAATTAGTGAATTGAAAAAATAAATTCAACTTGTAGGCAGAAAAAATGTAATAGCAAAAATAGTACAATTTAATCCTCAAAAGAAAAGCCTGAGGTAGTACTTAAAAATTACCTCAAATATTCAGAGTTTTGTGTTGTTTTCTTTCTATAGTGTTTCTATGCCTCAATTATTAATTATCAAAAGAGATTACAGACTAACATTCCTGGGATAATTTCTTTAATAACATTGAAAACTATATTATGGAAATAGTTCAAGAGGATGACTAGAGGCCCTGTATAGTATAGATCCAAACCACCTTCCTGTTTGGCTCCTAATCTCTATAAACACCAAATAATCTGGGCAACCTCTAATGCTAACTCTTCCAGAAGGTTCCCGTTTCTCATCTTTGTGTTTTTTTTGTTTTTTGTTTTTTTTTTTTTATCATCCTGTATTTTGCTCAACATGTTCCTACCTACTAATTTCATGGGTGAAGTACACTCCTAAACCAGCCCATCTCAAAAGCCATCTCACCCGTGAAATTTGATCCCTAGGACTGGAAGCAGCGTTTGCATCTCTTGATACCTACAGCACTTCCTTCTTTTCCTACAGTGACTACTTTTTGCACTGTCTTAATGACTAATGGCATGTGTGTTTTAAAGTCCTTTCCTAAACATAAGCATCTCGAGGTGCAGCCCTTTATCTTGGGGGTCACATAGGGGAGGTTAGCCTCTGGGGGTCAGAAACAGCCTTCCAGAGATGCTCAATAATCTGTGTTAAATAACAGATGCTAGTGTTCTTTTGTGCTCTGTGCTTCTATCTTCATGCAAAGAGCTTATTGTTGATCTCTCACATCTAAGACCCTAATATTAATATGGTGCCATAAATTCCAACTTGGTATTTATTATGCTTTACAGGACTCCCATTCTGCAATCTTATAAAGAAAAATCAATTCATAAGTTATGTGCTGTAAGCATAAGGAAGGCTATATCCCTGAAAGGCTGATTCCTAATTATGCAAGCATTACTTACATTACTCATAATTTTCAAATAATAAAACATAGGGTTCTCTCTTTCTCCCGTAACAAGTGAGGTGATTTTTCAAATTATACACCGAAGAAAAGAAAATTTTGAAAAATTTAAAGCTGACAGCTAAATTGCCCCCAGTTTGCATATTCAAGCACAAGTAGGAAAAAAACCTGACATTAAAATAACAGGCCAGGATTTACTGGACATTTGAATGTTATTAATGATTGAAATGATGGAAGAATATTCAGAGACTTAGAAGCTTGATTTCTGCGTGTAATTTTTGAATTGTCTAAAAGGTTTAATTATTTTTATTTACTTATTTTATAACTCCTAAATAGCTCTCATTATAAGTGAGGACCTAGTCTAAGAACCTTACATATATGAATTTACTTAATTTGAACATAGCCCCTTTGACGGCACTATTATTACCCCGATTTTACAGATAAGGAACTAAGGCATCAAGAGGTTAAGCCACTTGCCCCAGAAGACAGGGGTAGTAAATAGAAAAGTCAGAATTTGATTCAGTCTGACTGAGTTCTTAACCACAACACCATGATGCAATCCTCTAAAGAATGTTCCTACAGAATTCCAAGAGAGCATGCTCAGCATGACAACGCTGGAATTAGAGGCATTATTAATAATTATTGTTATTATGTACCCGGGTTCTTTTATTGTTTCAAAGTATCCATCCCCATATGTATAACAGGAACACTTTAACTTGGACACAAATGTTAGAGCAGGCAGATAGCTAGATATGAGCAGAGAAAGGGGGACACAGACCAAATGGCAGGAATTGGGCAGAAAGGAGGGCACAAGCCAAATGCAGGAAAACAGACATCATCTAAACACCAGGAGTCCCTGGGCAGAGATCAAAAAGCAGAGACCTTTTGGCTGATAAGGGGCCACACCTTTTGGCCTGGAGACCAACAAAGAAAGGTGAAAAAAAGGGCAGGAATTTCCAGTGTCCGAATGTAACCTTTTGCTCATTATGCACTCATTTTGATAAAATTAGCTTTACAGATCAAAAGTACCCATCATGCACCGACACCATGACACTTGTGTTCCAGAATAAATAAGGACAAAAATCCCTCCTCCCTTTGGGAAGGTGGAGTTGGGATGACAAGCAGGACATAGGACCCCAAGCCCTTCCCTCCTCAATGAATATTCTGCCCATTCATTTTTTACACCCTATGTAACTCACTTCCCAAAGAAACTCAGGGCAGCTGCTCACCTGAGCCTGCCCGCTCTCCTTTTGAGAGTGTACTATCCATCCTTTAATAAATCCTCACTTCATTTTTTTTAACCTCTACATCTTATCTCTGAATTCTTTCTGGGATGGGACAAGAACCTGGAACACCAGTTGCATCCACCAGCAACACAAACACTGGACTGTGAAAACGCATGGGACAAAATTTCACCCTTTTTGGTTGCCTTTTAGCAGAAATCTACGACCTTGGTATAATCATTGTGTTTATCAAAGAATCACCTTCCCATGTAACATTGAGATTGGTATTAGCTCAACTGTTTATTTCAAGATTATTATAGGAATTACATATATATGCACACACACACATATAAGCCTTTTAATGGATAGAGTACTCTAAAAATACAAGACACTATTAAAGGGAAAAGGGTGAGGAAAAAACGTCCTTGGTATTATGGTGACTGATAAACTGCATAAATGCCCTGCTTCAATGTTCATGACATGATGGCCTGATAACCAGAATGTCTGGTTGTGAGGAGAGCCTTACCACAGAAGTTGTGTGTCAGGAAATCATTGTAGAGAATAGTACAGCTCGACTTGGATAGTTGAATAATTAATGGAAGCTGACCTGAGGGCCTAGAGCACATTCTGTGATTCACTCTGATTTCTCCATTTCCTGAGGAACCAAAGCCATTGACTGAACCAGAGATGATCTGACACAAACAACATTTGTCTTGTTGAAAATGTTTGGTAGCTACTGTGTCGATGAGTAACAGTAATGACTCCTTACCCTACTGCTCTCTATGATTTGGATGAAACCCTTGGGGTCTGATTTCTCAATTAAAATTTTACCAGGTAGAGACATTGTGGGAATTTATCAACATTCTACCCCAAAGATGCTAATTCCTCCTTGAAATTTGCTCTATTTTCCAACGATAGTACTTAAGAAAACATCCTTATCTGTGGTTTTATCTCTTACTGAGGAACTGAAACTGTGTCCTCCCTACTTCACTTTCCAAAGTTTGATTAAAATAAAATAAAGATAACGGTAAATATTGATTGTTGTCCATTTAAAATCATAGTTTGGTGAATTTTAGAGACAAAAAATTGAATATATTCTGAAAAAGATTCTGCCCAAATTCTCTCTCATTATACGATTTTTAAAAATTATGTACTGCCACTGTACCTTAAGTAATATAGACTGCAGACTATGCCTTCATATAAATACTTTGATGTATGTTTAACAATTAGAATACAAAATAAAAAGGGGTGTATTCTTCATATGCTATAACCTTGAGGTGTCACCCAGTTTTCCTATGGCTTCAGGGACTTTGGCCAAATAAACCTTCCCACACAATGACATCTACTTGAAGCTCCTTGAGAAAATATTCAGGCCTTCAGTTTCATTTCAGTAACCCTTCTGCTTTACTCCAGTCACTCCTCATAACAAATGGTATGATTCTAGCACAGAGTGGCTGCCGATAAGATTTGTTGATTAATCCAATTTACTAGTATTAAATACTACAGGGGGTTCTGATAGTTTTAAGAAATAAATATCAACCTATCAAAATGCTTATTTTCAATGAATTCTTAATGCCTCATCTTTCTCTTCATTCTGTCTTTGGTGTAACTAAGGGTAAGTGGAAAGATGAGAGCAGACGCTCCATCATTCATGCAACAGCCCTTCACTTTCCTGTAGTCATAGTCATCATTTCCCCACTCCCCACCTGTGTCTAACCTTCTAGGCTTTCCTCATCCAGTCATTCTAAGTCTGCTCCGTACTCTAGATGCTCGAGAGCCCTTCTTAAGGTTTCTTTGATAAAATGCCTGCTCCCCCTCTTACTAGTCTTACTTTTAGAGAATAGCCTTTTCCTTACAGTTTTTATCAATAAACTGGACTTCCTATATGACTATTTCTAGTTTACCCTTTTAAATGATGTATGGCCTTATATAATAATTGTCTAACTGAAAATAAAAAGGGATGTATTCTTCATATGCTATTTTAAAAATACATTTGATGGGACCATCTCTTTTTTTGCTCTTCAAGTATATTTTTCTCCTCCTGTTACACAAATCAAATAGCCCCGAATGTTTACTAAGGTTAAGGAGATTTAAGCCCATTAAGCTTTCTTTCATCATAATCCATCATAATAAACCGTTCAGCCTTTTGCATATAATCTTTAGGATATTAAAGGTTCTCAAATAATTCTTAGTGTAGTCATTTACTTCTAAGAATTCCCCCTAAGGAGACAGAGGTGAATGTACACAAAATTCAGTTACAAACATGTTTATGAAAATGTTTATAATAGGGGAAATTTGCATGTAACTTAAATGTCCAAAAATAGGGGCTGGTTGAATAAAATGATGGTAAATGATAGAAAGTTAGTCTAATAATTAACATCAGAAAATAATTTTCAATGAAATGGAAAGATTAATTTCATAGTCTAAGTGAAAAAAAGTGATCAAAGAATATGCTTTGTATACTTTAAGTTTTACACACATGTTATGTGTGCATATAAACACATGTACACAATTTTATATAAAGTTGTCAAAGTGCTATTGCTCACTATATGACTATGGCTATAGATACAGACACAGAAAGAGTCATAGATATAAGCAAATGATAAAAAAAAATGAAAGTCTACATAACCTAGGATTCTGTTATTTTTATTTACTCCTCTACCTTATATTTCCTAAATTTTCTTCTTTATTACTTTCATAAAGAAGAAAATCAATAAATTTTATGTAAAATATAAATTCTTAAATATAGCTAGCTATCCCAAGACAAAAGCAGTGTAGACACTTCACTTTTCTTCCTGTTAATGGCATTTAGCAACTCAACCTAAAGATAATTATGTTTTCATTTTCTTGTCTCTATCGTCATCATAGAAAGAAAATTTTGCTCATTCTCCAGCAACATATCAATTTCCCTGAAATGATAAAATTTTAACATCTTGTCATGACAAGTTCAAAATAATGTTTTGTGTTTTTTCAGTGACCTGCTCAGTTTGGGATACCATGGATTGATGTGGACTTAACTCAGTTAAAAGGAAAAACATTAAAACATTAAAACATTACGTGTAATTGTTAAAATCAAGCAATAGATGGTGAAAATCAATGAAGAAAAAACCAAGCAACAATTTGAAAGGTTTTAAACATTGTTGGGCATGTTTTAATTATTTTATAAGTCATTTGCAAGTCTCTTGTAGAACTCTTTCCATGATATGGAAGATGAATTTTTTTTCCCAGATTAATGCTACATTTGTCATTTAGCCTATTACTTTAAAATATTAATTTTCATTTTCATATGTATGTAGAATTGTACATTTTGGCAATGCCACAAGTGATTTCATGCCACTCCATTTGGAATCTGAATAAAATAACAAATTAATGTCACTTTCCATTTCACTTTCTAACTTTTTCTTTTTATTTTCCTAAAATAAACAGAAAATAATCAAGTTTTTCCTTTTTAAAGAGTTTTTACTTATTTCTCCCTTATAAAAAATAGAGGATTTGATAAAAATATTACTAAAATTTTTGTATGCATAGCTAGTAGCAAAAAATAAGTATCTAAAATCATATCTATGTTTACCAACTTTTGGCATTGCCAATAAAAACTGTTAAAAATATCAAATAAAAAGAAAAGCAACTAACATTCCATGGTAAATTGTAAAATTAGCCATAAATTCCTCCCCTTCTTGCATCCTCATCTTTGCAATATGAAGTGGCAAGTCCTCCACACTTTTGAGTGTGGTTAGCTAACACGACACACAGAGACTTGAGTAGTGCCTATAATTGGGACTTGATCTTTCTCACTGCTCTTGGGGATCTTTCCACCACCACTATGTAAGGAAACCTGATCTAGGAGAGACAAGCCATCCCAGCCAAGCCATCTACTACCCAGCACCAGCCAACCAGCATGCCGCTCAAATGACTCAGAGAATTGTAGATGAATTGTTGCTGTTTAAATCCACTAAATTTGTGATTGGTTAACCAGAAAAAGCTTAATAATACACATCTACTATCACTTCACTCACAAAAGCATTTATCTCTAATTAACAGGAAGTGTATACTCAGAAAAAAAAAAAAGATAGTGGTTTAAATGGCTAACATCAGAAACATTTAATGTGTTACATTGTCTTTTGTTACAAATAAAAGTCTTACCACAAATTGGCACTCATCTTTTGATTGGGCAAGAGGGAATCTCTGTCCTTGATATTTTCTGCACTACTCAGATTTCTATATATTTTTTCTGAAGTCAGTACATAATTGTTAGGGCTTAGAACTGCAAGCTAACAAGTTCTCATCACTGTAATTAACAATAAAGTAGAACCATTTTTAAATTAATAAACTAGTTTCTAAGCTATATTATAGAAATTTTTACATATTTATTATGTAACAAAATTATTTTTCTGTAATGTACACAAAATAAATGGCAAAACATGTCCATTATGTTATTAACTCTGTCATTTTAACTATACAATTCTATTTGTTTGTTTCAACACATATTCAATTATTTTTATTATCAGAAAAGTTAAGTAAATAAAACTCTGAAAATAAATCCCTTTGACTCTCATTGACCATGACATTTCTAAGCAATCATCCATGGCTAGCCGCTTTTGAGAAACTATTTTAGTCTATGCAGAATAGCTCTCTTTATGATAATTTCTAGAAATATGGATTCAATCATAAGTGATCTTTCCTTAGTTCAAGGAGTAATCCGGGGGGGGGGGGAATCTGACAACTACTCATAATTTCATCTAATATATGAATAATTTAACTGAAATGTATCAAATCTCTCATTTGGTAACCAAAGTTTGGAAACGTAAAAATAGCCTCACTCTACCCAAGAGATCTTTTTAAGACTTGTTAATATTCTGATATGACATGATCTCTAACAAGAAGCCTTTTTTAGACAGAGTCAGCCTCTGTTATACTACTTGATATTCTGACACTGATGACCTTTTAAAAGATAAATATGAATATGGCTATTCAGAGCGCAAGATATATAGTGGAAATGGGTGTGTTTTTTGTTTTTTAATTTTTTATGAGCCACTTCATGTTTTGGAGCAATTGTAACCAATTTCTTATAATGAAATGGAAGCAGAAAGATAGATTAGCCGTGAGAAGACCGGAGGGCCACAAATTTAAAAGAACCTGAATTTATGTTAGAAAAAGAATACCAATTACCAAAGGGAATTACGCTTGGCTGGAGTACAATAGAACAGGAGAAGATAAAACAGGATAAAGCAACTTCATGTTTATTAATTTTTTCTAAATGAGAAAACCTGGTTAGAAGCCAATGCAAGTACAGAGAAGATAAAGAGGAAGAACAAGAAATGATATGCTAACTTTGTACTGAACTACTCTCAGAAATGCAGGTACTTTGAATTCTTTCTAAAAGTGATGATGAATATTAAGTGACTACCAAATGTCCTTTGTTTTCAGACTGAAATTTTTGATAGGTTAAATGTACACTAAATATTATTGAAATATCTATGAGTCATCTAATATAGTTTATTCTTAGTAAAACACAAGCTTAGGCTTTATATCATGTTTCTGAATCTTAATGCCAATTTCATTTAAAAGAAAAATCTCTTTTGGCCCAAATTCCCCTTGTAGTTACTGTCCTTTCTCTCCCATCCTTATACAACAAATCCATCTCAGTTTCTCCCCCTGTTCAAACATCAGTCTCTTAGTCTCTTCAAGTCGTCTTATCCAAAAATAGACCTCCTCTTAGTCTACCTCATTACCTGTCTTTATTTTTTAAATAGAGTTTACCATGATAAGTGTAGTAGTTTATTGTCTAGTTCGCCATATGACTAGAAGATCTGTGACGGGAAAGCCTCTTTTTTAATGTTGATATCCTCAGTTCCAGGAAGAACGTCTGCACATAGTATACTCAATAAATATTTGATGGATGGACAAATAAACAAATAAATGAACAAATTGATGAATGTCTGTTACAGCCATGTTTTAATTAAAGGCTATTTTTATAGCAGCGTTAAGCTCATGGCAAAACAGAGGAACGTATAGCGAATTCCCATATGGTCTCTGATCCCACAAATGCACAGCCTCCCCCATTATCAACACTCTGGACCAGAATGTTACATTTGCTACAACTGATGAACCTACATGTACCCATCATAATCATCCAGTCTATAGGTTGCATTAGGGTTCACTCTTGGTATTGTACATTGCATGGGTTTGGACAAACATATAATAACATGTATCCAACACTATAATATTATATAGAGTATTTTTACTGCCCTAAAATCCTCCATGCTCTGCATATTCATCCCTATCACCATTCCCCAGCATGCACAGATCTTCTTCCTGTCTCCAGTTTTGTCTTTCCCAGAAGGTCACATAGCTGAATTCATACAGTATGTAGCCTTTTCAGATTGGCTCCTTTCACTTTGTAATATGCACGTTAAGTGTCCTCCATGTCTTTTCATGATTTGATAGTTCATTTTTAAAAGCTGAGTACTATTCCATTGTCCAGATGTACCAGAGTTTATCCACTCACCTACTGAAGGACACCTTGGTTGCTTCCATGTTTTGGCAATTAACGGATAAAGCTGCAATCAGCATCTGTGTCTAGGTTTTTGTTTGGACATAAGTTTTCAATTTCTTTTGGTAAATATCAAGGAGAATGATAGCTGGATCATATGGTAAGAGTATGTTATATTTTGTAAGAAACTGTCAAACTACTATACTATTTTGCATTCTCACTAGCAATGAATGAGAGTTTCCATTGCTTTACATGCTTCCCAGCATCTAGTGTTGTCAGTGTTCTAGATTTTAGTCTTTCTGATAGGTGTGTCATGGTAACTCGTTGCTTTAATTTGTATTTCCTGATGCTGTATGGTGTGGAACATCTTGTTATATGCTTATTTGCCATCTGCATGTCTCCTTCGGTAGGGTGCTTGTTAAGGCCTCTGACACATTTTTAAAATCAAGTTGTTTTCTTATTGTTGAGTTCTTTGTATATTTTAGAAAACATTTTATCGGCTCTATCTTTTGCAATGTTTTCTCTCAACTTGTGGCTTATCTTCTCATTCTCTAGATACTGCCTTTCACAGAGCAGAAGTTTAATTTTAATAAAGTCCAGCTTATTGATTATTTGCTTCCTGGATTATGTCTTTGGTGTTGTACCTAAAAAAGTCATTTTCATACTCAAGGTCTTCCAGGTTTCCCCTTACGTTATCTTCTAGGAGTTTTATAGTTTTGCACTTTACATTTAGGTCTATGATCCACTTTGAATTAATCTTTTGTGAAGGATGTCTATGTCTAGATTCCTTTTTTTTTCTTGTTTGTTTTGCATGTGGATGTCCAGTTGTTTCAGCACCATTTGTAGAAAAACTACCCTTGCTCCATTGTACAGTCTTTGCTTCTTTGTCAAAGATCAGTTGACTATATTTATGAGTGTCTATTTCTGGACTGTCTATTCTGTTCCATGGATCTACTTGTCTATTTTTTCATTGATACCACACTGTCTTGAACAATATAGCATTATAGTAAGACTTGAAGTCAGGTATTATCAGTCTTTCAACTCTGTTATATATTCTATTGGCTATTCTTGGTCTTTTGCCTCTCTGTATAAACTTTTGAATCAGCATGTTGATATGTAGAAAATGTTGAGTGGGACTGCTTGAATCTATCAATCAAGTTGGGAAAAAACTGACTTCTTGACAATACTGAGTCTTCCTATCCACAAAGATGGAATATATCTCCATATATCTTCTTTAATTTCATTCATCAGAGTTTCATAGTATTCTTCATATAAATATTGTACATAGTTTGTCATACCTAAATATTTAATTTTGTGAATGCTAATGTAAATGGTATTGTTTTTAATTTCAAATTCCACTTGTTCATTGCTGGAAATACATAGGAAATCATATATAGGAAAATGATTAACTTTTGTATATTAACCTTGTGTCCTGAAACTTTGCTATAAAACCTTATTAGTTCCAGGAGAGTGTTTTGGTCAATGCTTGAAGATTTTCTACATAGATGATTATGTCATCTGTGAACAAAGACAGTTTTATTTCTTCCTCCCAATCTGCGTATTTTTCTTTCCTTTACTTATCTTATTAGACCATTAGACCACACTAGACCACACTTCCAGTACAATATTAAAAAGGAGTGGTGAGAGCGGACATCCTTGCCTTGCTTCTTATCTTGGGGGGAAAACCCCGAGTTTCTCATCATTAAGTATAATGGTAACTGTAGGTTTTTATAGATATTCTTTTCAAGTTGAGGAAGTTCCCCTTTATTGCTAGCCACTTTTTAAAAACTTTCCCCTAAGTCTTCCATGTGACACCATCTAGCTCTTTCTCCATGAGACTCCGGCAAAACTGATCTTGGTGAGAGCATCCATAATTCACATGGACTCAATATATATGTCCACTTTGGTCAACTTCTTCACAGTATTTGACACTGCTGATCATCCATTCCTTGAAACACTGTTTACCCTTGGCTTTGGGGGCACAATCCTTTCCTGGTTTCTATTCTATCTCCCCAATCACTCCTTGTCAGACTTAATTATGTATTTTACTTTCTCTACCTATTGATTAATTGTTAATGAACCTCTAATCAGTTTCCATTTCTTGGTCCTCTTTTCTTTTCATAAGTTATTCTTCTGGATGGATTCATACACTCCTTGAGCTTAAATAATTATCTATTTAACTATGACTTCCAAATCTATGCCTGACTTCTTTACTTATGTCTAGCAGATTCCTCAAATTCAGTATGCAAAATACTCAACTCACTTTCTGCCTCCCAATCCAGTGTATCCTCAATTTACACTATCTCAGTAAATGGCACCAAGTTGCTCAGGCCAGAAGCTGGAGATGCTTTTTCTTTACTCCTCCCTTTATCTAAAACCCTTTTATTCAATAACCTCACAAGTCATGAATAATTATCTACTGTATCCTTTAAATACTTACTGACTCTCCCCTCTCCACTCCCTTTGTTACTACACTGAGCCAAGCTAAGAATGTCATATCTGACCTGGTCTCTGCAGTAGCCTACAAATAGTCCCCTGCTTTACTCTGCATGAGTTTCTTCCATATTGCAGTGACAATGATCTTTTAAAAGTACAAATCCTCTCCATTACTCTTAGAATAAAATCCAAATTCCTTATAACATCTTGCAACGCTGCAGAATCTGCCACCATCACCATCTCCAGACTCATTAGTGGCCACCATGTTTCTATCTGTTTCTATCCTTTTAAGCTCTAGCCACCCTAAATTTCTTTCAGCTCATGGAATTATGACTTTCCTTATTGCCTGATTTTTCTAAAAAACATTTCTGCTGTCTAGAATACTCTTAGCTTTCTGCCTGGTGGATTAAAATTAGTTTTTAGAATTATGTCTAAGTATTCTTTTCTTCAGGTAGGCATGCATTCTCTGACACTGAGCTTAAAAAAGGACACCTGTTTTAAATTCTCAAGGCTCCATATTCTTCTCCTATCATAACACCAATCATATTTATCTACTTATTTATCTGCTCTCCTAGCTAAACAGTAATTCCTGTAAAATTGTTTACAACTGCATCTCTACCATTTAGGTAATTATTATTTAGTACTCAATAAATATTTGTCTAAGAATAAATGAAAACTAAGATTTTATTTTTTTAAATTTCAATCACTTATTTTGTTCTCTTTGGTTACATTAATATACTATGTAATTGGGTTGTATAATTCGTATTCATGATAAGTTTACAAATTAATCTGATAGCATAAAAAGGAGAAATATGCCGTGGAATTTGGACAGTTTAATAATTCCAGATTTCCATATATGAATGCTAGAATATTCACTAGGCATAGAAATTTCTTCATGAAATGAGTGTGTCAACATTTGGCTCCAAGTTACAGTGTCATATAGGAATATGAGCAGGTAATTGGCAAGTAATTTGGGGCTTAACCACATGGTGCTCTGTCTACAAGTCCCCTGGAGAAGGTAGCAGTGTCCAGTGCACATCTGCACAAACTCTGGTAAGTCTGGCTGAAGTCTTCAAATCACAAGATGAAAATTAGGTTTTCTTTTTCCTCTCCTCTGTCACAGAGATGCTTTCCTATTGTATTTTGTGGATATTACCAGTGAGTCTTTTTAACTTTAAGAGGCCAAGTACATTGAGAGGTGTGTAGATGTGTATATAAGAGGATGTGTGAGAGAGAGAGACAGTAGAGGAGAGACAGAGGCAAAGAGTCAGAGCTAACAGAACACACAGACAAAGAACTAAGTTCATAGAAAAGCAATGCTGTCTAGTGAATGAAGTTCACAAATCTGAGCAAGTTAATTTCTCTAAGCTCCCACAAGTAGTATGGGAATGTAAGTGATGTGAGGATTGACTGCAAAGGTGGTAAAGTGTTTTGTGTTTATCTGACATTAGATGCTTTTAAAAGTACAAAAAATGGATGAGGCTCTCTTGAAGTAGCATCAAGAACTTAAAATAAGGTTATGGCAAAGTAACGAGGTTTGAGGTAAAATCAAGAAGTAATTTTTATCTCTAAGAGCAGCATGTATTTAAAATTCCCCTCTCCAGATGTGCTACAATAAAGAGAGTATATTTTTCGACTGCAGAATAAATGGAGTAATTTTAAAGTTAAGATCAAAACACAACTTTTTCTAAGCAAATCTAAACAAGATAATTTTCTTTCTTTTGGAAATTCAAAATAAGGAGATTCAGAACTTCATATAATCATAAAATTTATATGGCTCACAGGGTCATTAGATATCTTAAACATATCTCCATCTCCATCTTTGGGAGGATTAACATGTAAGTAAAAATACAGCAATGGTGACAGCTCAAATCTTGTCTATTAAAATACTACATTAAAATACCTACAACTTTTGGGAGTTTTTTGATATAAAACTCCAGTACATTCTGCTTTTCTGCACTGGGGCTACCTAACAGCAGGGAAACAACAACAATGTCCCGGAAATGTTCCAGAAAAATAGTAGATGCTTTAAACTAAAATAGGCAGGATTGTCTTTAATGACCTAATGTTCACATATTTTGCACCAATAGTTTTAAAAATATGAAAAAAAAAGACCAAGGTAAGTTAGACATTAAAGGTATTGCTATTAAGTGTTTTTATTCAATAAATATTTAGTATTCCCTGAATATATGCAAGAGTTAAGAAAGAGATCAAAGAAAGGTAAGAAAGGTAATAACACATCTGTCCTAAAGAAGTTTTTAACCTGAAAATTTTACTTAATTTTCCCTTATTTTCTCACCCTTTAAAAATTATTTCACATCCTAGAAAGTTGTATTTAAGAAACTATGGACATTTTAAACTTGTAGAATACTTGTTTTCTATTTTTTAATGCTATAAAACCAATGCATTAAATTAAAATTGGCATAACTAATATGCTATGATAAAGCAAATATAAATTAAACATATTTCTTCCAAAAACACTTCAATATACCTCATAGAAGAATGAAGTTGCCTGAAACATAAAAACATAAAGCTTAAGGTAATATAGTATAACTATGTCATTTCTGAATTTCAGAGGTGTTCTAGTAACATAGAATAACGAGTGTAGGTAAAACTTAACTCTATAAGCATTTGATTTCCCAAAGTCTTATCGAACTATGTGGAATATGCTTAGTTTTTAAAGTGTTACTGCCTATAATATCATCCTTCTGATAAAATGATAAATGTTGAATTAATGTTTAAGAATATGGCCCAAAATAATCAAGTATTTACTTCAAAATTCTATAAAGATACCAGTTTCTTAATTATTTAAATACATTTGCCTCTTCAGTTCCAGATTTGGCCCTTATAATTAGCAACAAAAACATTATACATTACAAATCTAAGGCACTGCCAATTTGGGGTCCGTGGGCTTAAAATGTAACACTAAATTTTTATTCTATTCATATATTCCTGTTAGGAATATTTATGACCGTAATTTTTCTCAGAGTTATAAACTTTTTTGAGGATATGATTCTCAGATTAAACTCTGAAACTCACAGCACATATTTGGAGACTGGGTCAAAGTGATTACAACAGTTTTATTTCTATGGCATTGCATCAATCCCCCTAAAATAGCAGCAAGTTAAAAGAGAATTATCTTTGAAATGACTCAAATGAACAAGGTACCTTTCAGAAATAATGTAACTAACTTTTTCAGATATAATATACTCACAGCAATGTAATATAAAAAATACAAGAAAAAACATTTAAAAAATAAAGCACACAAAAATGCAGTAACTAGTGGCTCCAAATGGCAAGTCAGTGGTTTTATTTAATTATTCTCTCATTCATTCAACCAATAGTTACTGGACTCCTACTATGCATAGAGGTACTAGGTTAGGTGCATTAGATACAATGATGAATAATTCAAATTTATCCCATACTATAGACACTATTACTTCTCTTTTTCAAAACTATTTTTGAAAACCTAAATAAATCTGAGTCTCCCAAGATTTATGTTGCCTGACAGAATTTTAATACAACACATGTTTGGTTTTCCTGTATTGAACAGATATAGTCTACTTTTTTCCTTCTTAACATTGGCATGAAAAAAAATTTCTTCAAACTTAATCATGGTATTACTTTTAATCAGAGGAAAAGAATTTCTATACAAGTTTACGTCATGCTAAATTATTAACGTACAGCTATTTTCTTACTGGGGAACTATTTGGATATTATGCAAGTTACCCTGACTCCATAACTATACATGCCAATGAAGCACCTCACAGATAAAAACATTTTGAAATGTGATCAATATTTGCCAAGCAAGTTTTTGAGACCTTGAAGAACAATGCAGCTGCAACACTTTTTCTTTCATCATGTATTTGTAGTCTTAGAAAAGTAATGATTAGAACAGCTACAACATACTGATGGATATTTTCAGTTACTAAAATAAGTTCTGTTTTATCTGAAGTGACGATTTAACTTGAATAAATTGACTTGGGAATCATTCTCCAGTGAGAAAATTTAAATGTATATGAATACTAGAAAGGTAGGAAATTTCTTATATTCAAGTAGTACAGGCAGTGCCTTTTATGTATAGTGTTAATCACTAAAACAGGTTGAAATTATTTAAATTAAATTAAAAAAAATTTAAAAATAAAATAGAAATGATAAAACTGAGAGACCTACAATTAGTACTTGCTAATTAGTAGATTAATCAGCAACACACAGCAATCTTACATAGAACACCCATAATCCACTGACACCCAAACTTGCCAGTCACTCAGGAAAACAAACAGGATAACTACTGAAATGATTAAATCTTGCACTTACCAACCTCCACAACACTAGAACAGTTGGGATCTGTGAAGCCATCTGGACACTCACAGGAAAAGGAACCATCAGACAGCCCTGACACACAGATACCTCCATTTTCACATGGATTGGGATCACAAATATCACCTGAGGAATAAAGAAACAGATATTGACTTTTTTTTGCCTTAGGCACCGAATGTACTATTTCACATACTCCATTCATCTTCCTTTTGTAAAGTCACCATACGATTTAGATTTACAGATAAGGCAGGCAAAACTCATTTGAAACCATGTGCTTCTAAGAGGGATGGCATGTAACATGGTAAAAAATTAAATTTTATAAATCAAACATTGCATACTGAATTGCCTCCTAAAAGTTGTTAACTCAGTTTGGGGTTTTTTCATTACATGTAAATGAAATATTGTCTAATTTGTTAAAGAAGATTAACCGAAATAGCTGTCGTAGACTGGTTTATTAATTATTCCAATAAATAACCTATCTACATCCACACACTTTGCTCTGTAACTGCAATTCTCTCAATAAAGGGGTGGGGCTTATTTCTTGATTCCCTGGAGTCTGGGCTTGCCCACATGACTTGCTTTGGCCAACAGGATGGTCGCAGACTTAAAGCCAGCAGAGGTTTGAAAACACACTTGAATATTTCTACTTCCTTTCTTGGAAGCCTGCCACAGCCAAGAGAATAAATTCAGGCTAGCTTGCCTGAGAGAGGTGAGAGAAACATGGAAGAAAAGAGCAATGAACTGTACCACAGCAAAGAGCTAAAACATGTGGCCTTGGCTTTAGTACTGTAGCAGATGGAATCCGCAAAGGCACTCAGAGAATGGCTACAGGAGACTAAAAAAACGTCTATCCACGTTATGCAGAGAGAAGCAGCTGGTAAAGCTGTCACCTGAGGAAACTGCATGATAGAAAATGTACCCAATGAACGTTTGTAATTGAGTAATGAGATTTCTAGGCAGTGTTAAGGTACCACTTGGCTCTTAATAGCTGTATTTGATAAGGCACTACCAGAAAGAGACGTGTTAAAGAAAAAAACTGATGAGTTTGAAAGTAAAGAAAAGGATTATAGGGAAACCAGGACTTGTGATTGAAAATAAAACAATTTCTCAAATCCAGCCCTTCAAACCAGTGAAGGATCAGATCCAGAGCTGTGTTAGAAAGACATGGCCTCAACATAAACATCACATCAAGCATGTGGCTATGAGACCTTTGTGAAAACATTTCAAGTAATTCAGGTGCGGCCTGAAAGACTCTCTCAGCTAAATAAGAAGGGCTTCTAGAAATCTTAAGGGTTATTAATCCCTGAGTAGCCTGATGTACCCAAAGTAGCACTGGTTAAGTCTGGGGAACAGCAGGCTTCAGAGACACAGATGTAGCTTTATTACACAAAGAGGATGTGAATCAGATTCAGAAGAGCCCATTCAGTTTCCAACGGAGCTTTACAGGTGGAAGTGCCACCTCACGGTCAGAAGAGACTGAGGCTTGACAAAATTTAAAGAAGAAGCAGGACCTCCTACTACTACTTTGTATTTCTTAGGCATTCTATCCCCTGTAGAAGCTTTCTCATGAATTAATTATTTCATTTCTTTTCCAGACTAACCACTTTAAAATATTAGAAAAATGAAAATGGAAGTTAGAATATTTGTCAAATGTATAAAGCAAGTCATTAGCTATTCTAAGATGACAGACAAAAATGCATCAGCTCTGGAGCAGGTATCAGAAAAGGGAGTCACGAAATAAGTGAATAAATGAGTATGGTCTGGAAACACTATAGGATTTAGTATGGCTGGACTATGGAGTATTTGACTGGGAAAGGCTGAAAAAGTACAAATATGTCAGATCAGGAAAGATTAAAAAGTGACATCACCATTTGTAAGATGAGGAGCCAATGAACGTTTTTAATATGTATTTTAAAGCTTTGACGTAATCAAATCTATTTTAAGAACACTATGCTTGCAGCATTCTATAGACTACACTTGAAATTGGAGGTTGATGAGTGGTAAAGCTATTTCGATAGATTATCTGTCTCTCCATGTATCTAGCTAGCCAGCCACTCAGCCATCCCCCCATTTGTCCACCCATTTGTCCATCTATCCTTCTATACCCGAGTACCTATTTTATGATAGGCACTGAGGTAAGTGCTGAATATACAGAACTAAAGAAAGTCTTTGAGATCGATAAGCAACAGAGCCTACTATCCAAGATTAAAATATAGGAACAGTTACAGCACACAGCAATAAGACCTCTGATTGGTACACATGCTTCAAATTGTGGGATCACAGGAGGCTCCTAAAAGGACTCAGTGCTGTTAGGTGATGCAGAAGATGAGGGGGTACATTCTCAGCATTCCAGGCAAAGAAAATAATATATACAAAGAGAAAAGATCACAGCTCACTCCAGAAACTTCAAGCAGGCCACTGTAATTGGAGCACAGATGTATATGAGGAATAGAAAGGAGCTCAGAAGGGTAGCACTGTCATATAAATAAAGGCCTTATATGCTGTGCCCACATTCTGAAGTTTATCCGTGAGCACTGGAAAATCATAAAAGGACTTTACACCTGGGAAAATATACGGCTTCATCTGTGCTCTGAACAATGACCCAGGCAGCATCCTGTTGGATCAAGACTGAGGGCAAAAGGATTAAACATTAATCTTCTGAAGTAGTCCCAGCAAAAAATGATGAGGATTTTCTCTTTTTTTTTTTGCCTTTATATATATATTTATTATATATTTAATTGACGTATAGTTGATTTACAATGTTGTGTTAATTTCTGGTGTACAGCATAGTGATTCAGTTATACATGTATATATTCCTTTTCATATTCTTTTTCATTATAGGTTATTAAAAGATATTGAATATAGTTTCCTGTGCTATACAGTTGGACCCTGTTGTTTATCTATTTTATATGCAGTAGTTAGTATCTGCAAATCCTGAACTCCCAATTTATCCCTCCACACCCCCTTTCCCAACTTGTAACCGTAAGTTTGTTCTCTATGTCTGTGAGTCTGTTTCTGTTTTGTAAATAAGTTAATTTGTGTCTTTTTTTTTTTTTTTAGATTCCACACGTAAGTGCTATCATATGGTATTTTTCTTTCTCTTTCTGGCTTACTTCACTTAGTATGACAATCTTCAGGTCCACCCATGTCGTACAAAAATTTTTAATGGGTAAGTAGTATTCCATTGCATATATATCGCACAATTTCACAATTTCTTTATCAAATTATCTGTCAATGGACATTTAGGTTGCTTCCATGTCTTGGCTATTGTGAATAGTAGCGCTATTCCTAACCCTCTTTAGAGGTAGCTCTGGACAGGGAAAGCAACGGAGGCACAATTTAAACCCAATCCATGGAATAAATACTGGAAATGAAATGAAAGTCTCCCCAAATCATGACCTCCCCTCCCCCTAGATAATTCACCTAGAAGCAAAGGCATTATTGTTGAGATTTTCTAGAAAGCCAATCACCAGTTTAAAGGTGTGATCCTGCCTCTCTGCCTTTGTGAGTAAACAAGCACAGCTCTGTATAGCAAGACTAACAACACCGCCATCTGCTCTGTGCACTGCATGATGATGTGTATGAACACCCGCTTTTTTGATAAGATGTCAGTCATATTTCTGTGAAATGTCATTACTACAAAAAGGACTTCTCCTCCCCAGACCAGGGTCTGTTGTTACAGAAATCTCAACAGATCAAGGCATATTATAGATATTTATATTGATTTATTTATACTGACAGAAGCAATGTCTACAGGAGAAAGGCAAAGCATGAACAGTATCCTAGAGGTTCTCAAGAATCCAGGCTACATTTATAAATGTACCCAAGTCAGGAACCTTTCATTCGGATCCCTCTCACTCCTACAGCCAGGTTCCTGCATAACCTAGTAACTGATGTGAGCTTCCAGTCCTGATATACCCAGGACCACATGAAGCCAGAATGTCTGGTCTATTTGAATATCCCATTATTATGGGGAGTTTTGGTGTCTTAAGAAATCCTCCTTGTTACTGGTGCTGCCCTTTCTAGGTGATCACCCTTAATCTAACTGGTTTTCTAGCCGGGGTGTGGGCCAGCCACACAGTGCTTCTGTTGTCAGAGTCAGAACAATCTGTCCACCTCTCACTGTATCTTGCAGATGCCAGCTGCTCTTCAGCTGACCTGCTTTTTCCCTCTTGTCCTTGTACTTTTTGTTCTTTCTTTTTGCTTACATCTACTTATTTCTAACACATTATATGCTTGTGAAAACTAACATTTTATTGCCATTAGTGGTATTTCCTCAGTGTCTTCTTAAAAGGTAGAAAAGAGGTAACAGGTTTGACCAAAATGTATAAGATAGACTCAAGATGACACTGTGACCAAACTGACATGGGGTCTGTGGGAGAGCAAAAAATCTGGGTTGAGTTTCAGAGCTCCTGTCTTTATGACTATGTGGCCATCTTTCATAAGGAAATACAATGGGTTTAGTTTTAAAGGAATTATTGGGTTTGAGAAGCCTGTGGGATAGTCAAAATGAAAATGACCCATAAACCTACTGAATAAGCAGATATGGAATTGGAGAGCTTCTGTTAAACATGGACTGTTAAGTACAAATGTGAATACTGTATTCCTGTGAGAGTCTTAAAGCGAGGGCAGAGGAGGGGAGTAGAGAGGAGAGGGATGGGGAGGGAGGGGAAGAGGAGGTCCTTGAGCATACTAACAAATAAGTGAGGAGGAAGAAAGAAGATTCTTCAAAAGAGAAAAAAAGAAAAGAAAATTAGTGCTAGGCTCTTTCCACTGCAGTGTAAACATGCAGTTTATTCACTCAGGGTCTAGTATGTCAAGGTCTTTCTGAGATTAATTAAAGGCCCCACATAGACCTATGTTAGATGGACAATGTCAGCAGAATACAAAGTTCTGCCCTTGAATGAAGTAGAGGGAAGACCACAGAGCTCATCAAACATAATTAGGGTTGTTACAGACCATTCTCTATATCTGGTTCCCTATATCTAATTATTAGTAGGACCCCTGTGTGAGTTGGGTTCTCCATGAAGTAAGTGCTAAAATGAAGTTAAAAGCACAAGTTTACTGAGCAGTAATGCCTAAGCAAGATAAAATGAGGAGGAAGCAGAAGTGGGCAGCACAAGTCTTCATCTTGTGATGTAGATGTGACACCTGGGGAGGAAATGTGGGTGGGGGTTGAAGGAGGAATGGGCAGGTGAGTCTTGGGCCATCATGGCAAAGTCTTAGCCAGTCCAGCTGGGATCTCCAGGAGCAAAGGTTACTTTTTAGAGGAATCCCCCAAGGGCAGAAATGACCAGGCACTAATGCCCTGACCGTGTTCCATCACTGGCTGGAGGACAGCCAGGCAGAGCAAGGCTCTAAGGCTCAAGCGGGATCCTGTCGGTGCTACAGAAGGGGGTCACTGGAAGCTAACTGAATTATTTGCAGCCAAACAGCATGTTCTTTCCTGAAGGGAAATTGGAGCCAGGCACCTCCATGGGTGCCAGAGTCCCCTTCTACCCTCAAAACTGTCCTGGTGTGGACAAGATGCACAGTCACCTTGGTCAAAACCATCATTTCTTAGCCCACTTTTTCCCCTCTACACCCACTATCTCGGGGGTGCTACAGTTATAGGCTGGCACCTTCAGTAGAAACAAACCCTCTGGCTAGATTTTCAAGGCCAATTACAATGCACTGTAGGCAGTACTATCATGCTGTACACCAGAAACTGACACAACATTGTAAACTAACTATATGTCAATAAAAAAATTAAAATTAAAAAAAAAAAAACGCACTGTCAGGACTTCTGATTCCTGGTCATTGCAATTAATCTGAGAAAGCATCAGCTCAGGTAAGAATCCTCGTTAAAATGCAACCCATTTCTGGACTTCAAATCAGTGCTTTGTTGTCAGCTTGCTTGTTTCCTAGAGGGGGTGTTGGTAAAGCCTTTTAAAACTAAGATGGCAACCAGGACAAGAAGGCAGGCCCAACACAAGGAAAATAGGACAAAACACCATTTCATGCTTCTTTATTCCACTGTCAGCAGTCTCCTAAAATACACCTCTGCCTATTGTAATCTGTGTGCGGTGTTATACCTTGATGCTTCTTGGCTGGCTGGACTCACCTGCTTTAGATTAGGACAGATGTGTTTAATTTGAATCTAACTATGTTTTATGATTCCATCTGCAGTTTATGGCAGACTCAGGCAGATTAAGCTGATGCCGATTTGCCTTTTGGCAATAGAATGAAGCAATTATTTTTCCCAGGGGCAAGAAATCATTGCAGGCTAAATTTAACTTCCCATTTGCCTGCTCTTTGCACCCTCCCCCCAACTCCAGGGTTCTGCTTGGACTGGGACCATCCTGTCTGTGTTCAGTGTCTGCCTCATCCTTCTCACTGACCCACCACCTGTTGCCAGTCACCTCTTATTCAAGGTGATTCAGAGACTGTCTTATTTCACTTTATTATCAATTTGTCTGATCTTTTACCCTAGATAGCAAAAGTTTGTATGCATCTATAAAATATCATGTAGCACTGCAGAAGACAATGCAAAAGAAAAAAAAAAGAGACTCTAAAAACTTAAAGTCTGTACCATTATGCTGTGGTTGTGTTTTTCTTGTGAGCTCAGTATACGACCATGCATCTTATAATGCCAATGCCAGGTAAAGAAGAAAATTCTATGTTGCCACTACTCCGGGAATCAGGTGGACAGAATAGCTAATTTCTTTCATTGATATTTAAACTTTTGGATGCTTTATATATTCAATTTTCTTTATATGTGAGTGCCAAAATCCAGTTCACAGATCAGAGAATCAGTGATCACTCTATCGTGTATTGATACTCCAGGAATCACATTAGACACTGGGAATACAGACTAGATAAAGATATGTAGGTTTCTGCACTTTTAGAATTTGTATTATAGTGGAGGGGATGGAAAGTGAAAAACTTACAAATAAATAAGCAAAGTATTGTCCATTGTAACGAAAGCTATGTTGCGGGGTGGTGGGGCGAGTAGACAGGAGAACAGGCTGATGAGAAAGGCAGTAAATAGATCTGGTTACTTAAGGGAGCCAGTCAAGAAAGGTGCTGCTTGAGCTGAAGAGGGACATTAGCCAGTCTTGTTAAAGCCTGAAGAAGAGTCTTCCAGGCAGAAGGAACAGCAAGCGTGTGGCCCCAGTGATGGGGCAAGTGAGTGATGAATTCAAGAAATGCTAGAGGCCAGTGTAGCTGGAACACAGTAACAAAGTGTCACTAAATGTTTTTCATCAGCAACACAGTTTTAGTAGGAACCAAGTGATAACCTAAAGCCCCACATTTGATCCTCTGTCCTCGTGATAATCAAGGGCATTTCTGCTAAGCCTAGTCTTACTACATTATCAAACATCTACTGAAAATACATTATTGCATTTATATATTAATGTACTTATGTATATATTGATACATTTTTACACATTAATATATTTACCCAGTACTGCTAATGTATTCCTGTACTCGCACAGTATTGTAACTATATTAATCATTTATTTGGATGAATGCATGCATTTCCATTTTCTTTGTTCCTTAGCAATGCTAGAAGCCACCTAGAATATGTCTCCACCCTCATCCCTGCCCTCTCTCTATTTCTGCAAAAAAATCTGTATAGATGTAAAATTAGAAACAAAAAAGTGGTAACATCCCTCTTAAGCATGTTACTTCATCAACACAAGATATTTCTTCAGTATCTCTGCAAATTAAATGTGAAGACTATTAAATACATATTTATATGTGGTAAAGGAAAACAGACCTTTATTTTTGTTTGTTTTCCTTTTGATTTTTCTTAGTGGAATTATAATTGACATACATTATTTTTGTTTTACTTTTGATCTTTTTTAATGGAATTATAATTGATATACAATATTATATTAATTTCAGATGAACAACAAACACAATGATTCAGTATTTTTATACATTATGTAGTGATTATAAGTGTAGTTACCATGTGTCACCAAAGTTATGACAATATTATTGACTGTACACCTTATATTGTACATTATATCCCCATGAATTACTTATTTTATAACTAAAAGTTTGTACCTCTTAATCCCCTCATCTATTTTACCTGTCCTCTTACTCTCCTACCCTTTGGCAACCACCAGTTTGGTTCTCTATGAGTCTATTTCTGTTGTTTGTTCATTTGTTTTGTTTTTTAGATCCACATTTAAATGAAATCACATTGTATTTGTCTTTCTCTGTCTGACTTCTTTCACTTAGCAAGACACCCTCTAGGTCCATGCTTTCATGAGCAGTTAATCTATGACAAAGGGGGAAAGAATATTCAGCATCGAAAAGACAGCCACTTCAAAACTGGACAGCTACATGAAAAAGAATGAAACTGGACTACTTTCCTACACTATACACAAAAATAAACTCAAAACAGATCAAAAATTTAAATGCAAGATCAGAAACCATAAAATTCCTAGAAGAAAACAGGCAGTAAGCTCTCTGACAACTTTTCATAGCAATATTTTCCTGGATATGACTCCTCAGGCAAGGGCAACAAAACAAAAATAAACAAATGGGAATACACCTCACTAGAAAACTTCTGCACAGCAAAGGAAACCATCAATAAAAGAAAAGACAACCTACTGAATAGATGATATTTACAAATGATATATCTGGTACATACATAAAGAACTCATACAACTCAACATCAAAAATAAAAACATAGTCAACTATACTTCAATTAAAAAAAAAGAAAGAAAATCTTAACTCTCTCTGTTAAGTGATGGAGGCAAAAAGAAAAGTCTCATGTGATTGTGTAATAAAAAATTGTGACAGGCTTTGAGAAGAAAAACAAAAAATAAAAAACCAAAAAAAACCTCCAAACAATCTGATTAAAAAATAGGCAGGGAATTTGAGCAGACATTTTTCCAAAAAAAGACTTACAGATGGCCAACAGACACATGAAAAGATGCTCAACATCACTAAGCACCAGGGAAATGTAAATCAAAGCCACAATGTGAAACAAGAAACCATTTAAATTCATGTTTCACAACCACAACAATGCAGGTCTGTGTATTACAACCTCATCTTCAGTTTATTGCTCTCCCATTGAACTTGGCAGCTATACTATCATTTCATTTAAAAACTGAAAGAAAATAAAGGCTTTGTCTTCAATTGCACAAGTTAGAATTTGAACTAACCTGTAAACAGAGTACTTTGCAACATGAGCCAATTCCAGTACCCAAGTGAGCAGTAACTCCAGTTAAAAAGAGATAAAGTTCATGGGGATTTGCATACTCAAACTGGTAAAACTCACAGAAAATGTTAGCACCCTATGACTTACTGCCAGTGAAACTGTACAGAACAAATAAATGTCACTTTCTGAATCAACAATAGGCCTCTCAATTTATTTTGGTGACTCTGAAGAGGCTATTTGTGTTGAACATTGAAATTTTATTTGTTGTATGTTCTAATGAGTATGATGCATAGATTTAATTTTAAAGCCTTCTTTCACAAGTTAAATCTTATAAGTGTGGCCAGTGTAAATATCCGCCCCCAAAATATATATAGTTTCAAAGATCTGATCTGCTTGTTAGCTTTAAAACAAATTTAAGTTGGTATTTCAGACCATCCAGCAATTAGGAAGAGTAGAGAAGGAAATAAGATAAAAATGCCAGTAAGAATATGTTTATCTGCATTGAGAGGAACTGTCATTTTACCAGAAAATCATGGGAAATACTTGTAATAAAAGACTATCCAAATGGTGTCCACAGAGCCCCAAATGACCATATTCAGCCATAGAAGAAGACACAGATCTAAGGAATGAATAAAGAAATTTCTAAGACTCACTCAGAGGCACAGGAAAGCTAATTTAAAGCAGAATGTTTCTCAGCTGCTAGCCAGGGATTTATCCCACTATTTCTAGACACTTTTTTTCTTTTTAGATAACTTTTTAAATGCTAAGGGAACACTGTGCTGAAAAGAATTAGAAGAAAACCAGCAATAATTGTTGAGTGTTGACTACCTGAATTTTACATCCTTTAATACACAGCTACAATCAAGGCTAACTGCATGAAAAGACAAAAATATTTGGGGCTCTACATTTTGAAAAAAAAATCTTTCGGCATATTTTGTATTTTAAAACACTCTGGAGAGTCCCTTAAAATAACAAAATCTAGAGTTTTTAGATTTGAAAGGGACATTAGAGATGATCTAACCCAGTGGTTCTCAAACTTTGCTGTATATTAGAATCACAGAGGAGCTTTTAAAATTCCTGATGCCCAGTCCAATTAAATCAGAATCACTGGCGCTGGGGCCCAGACTTTCACATTTTTTTTTAAAAACTCATCCAAAGATTTCAATTTATTAGAGAAGAAGGAAAATGAGTAAGAGGAAGTGAGGAAGGAAAGAAAGAAAAGAAAGAGGAAGAAAAGATAGAAAGAAGGAAGTTAGTTTATATTTTCCTACCTTCAATTAAGACGAAAATAAATGAGGAAAGATATTTATTTGACTAATGTTCTTTGTTAGTATACTGTGAGTTATGAAAAAAATTATTTGCAGGAAGTTAGAATCAGCAAATTAAAAATAAAGGTACAGAGCATGTTAGGGAGAGTAGAATAGATACTACTCACTACTAGCATATATTGAATTTACATAGAATAATTAGCTTAAATTTTACAAAGTGCCAGAAAATTCAACCATATACTGGAATTCCCAAGTATTTTTTGACTATATTATTTCTACCTATGAAGCATATCCATCCATTCAGTTCATATTAACTGAAGCCCATCTACATGCCATTAAATGATAATTGCGGTACATATTATGGGGCCCCTGATAGTCAATAACCTGTTCTTTAGAGCCTAACAAAAGACAGGTAGTTCTATGAGAAAGGAAACACCTAGTGCCAAGGGAGCACAAGAGAGGGACACCAAACTCAGCACTGTGAGTCAGGAAGCCTTCCCAAAGCAAGTGATCTCCAATTCAAGACCAGAGGATTAGCAGAAACCAGCCAGGCAAAGCGTGGGACCAGAGGTCTAATGCAGAAGGGTAAGCTTTGCAAGTGCAAGGAGCACAGTCAGAGCACGTGCTTAAGAAACAGGATGAAACTCACGTTAGCTAAAGAGATGAGAGCAAACAGGAATGGCAAGAGGCAAGACTGAGGAATAGGCATTGCCCCGGGAATGGAATGTCTTTAAGACAGTCATAAGAAGTCTGGGCATTCCTGAGCATAAAGGACTGTCATTTAGGGGTCTAAGCAGGAGGGTGACACGATTTGGACTTCAGGTAACTCACCCTAGATGTAGTCTGGAGAAGGGATTACAAGGAGGCAAAGTCTAAGGGTGACAGACCAGTTAGGAAGCGGCAAAGTGTCTTCTGGAACAAGGGACTGCTGGCTTACATTACAATACCAAAAACTAAATGGAGAGAGGAGGATTCCAAAAGGTATATTGAGAGACAAAATTTATAGGTCCAATTTGACGGCTGAAAAGGAGAAGAACTAAGAATGAAATTCAGATTATCAAAATTTAACAAAGAGCTCTCCCTTTCATTTTGATAGAAAACATGGTCTAAGGAGCAAGTTTGCGGATGGTGGTGAAGGAGGGGAACCCCTTTTTGGGAACACCTGGACTGAAGTGTCTATAGACATCCACATGCAGATATTCAGTAAGAAATTGATTTTAAGGATTTGAACCTGTGGAGAAAGATTCAGGTTAGAGATAGAGAAATTTGCATCAAGTCGATCTATTAAACAATGGGAAGGTAAATAAAAAATTCTGAGAAGTGTTTTTGGAAACATGGTCTAGATGCAGACAGGTATTTCTGCATTGTAAATGCTTTGAAGTTCAGAATCATTTCAACTTATTCACCAAGTCTCCCTGCTCCAACCCACCCCAACCCTGACTAAGACCAAAGACCAGTGCCTGGCACATACTCGGTGTTTTTCAAATAAAATGTTATCTAAATGAAAATTGGGTAGGGGACAGGGGTTGGAAATGTATTTAAAATGGCAGAAAAATGACAGTTTTGGTGATGATGGGAAGCAGCTACCAGAAAAGAAGAGGTTACAGATGCAGAAGAGAGGGAATGCTCAAAAGGATAGGCAGTGAGAAAACAATATGATGATGGTCTTCAGAGTACATGTGGAAGGAATCCCCTTCAGTGTGAGGAGGGAGACCGACATTATATGAAGTATGGCCTGGATGCCTAGGTGTCTGGAGATGCTGTTAGACAAACTGACAGATACGGCATTTTCTCTGTGGTATAGTGCGGCTGGAAATGGGATGGGATTAGAGGCTTGAGAAGAGAAGAAGGTAAGGAACACGCACCTGCAGTAAATAAAAGCTTGCTGCCTGGAAAAGCTTAGAAAAAAGATTGAGGGAAAGCACTGAGGGTAGAGCTGTGTTTGGGGACAAGAACTGACAGTGGCATGTACTCAGCCACGTATCTGGTAAGCGGACAGCAGCTGGCACTCACGCAGAGTAAACAGCCTGCCCCCGGTTTGTTGCTGTACCAGATGGACGTGTTGAAGGATGACAGAGCAAAGGAGTGACACCTGATGGCTTCTAATTTCTTGAAAAATGCATAATTAAGATGGCTTATTGAATTTTATACTCCAAGATTATGTATTTTTAAAATGATGCAAAAATCATAAACCCAGTGAATGGTTCATTCAGAGAACATTGCAGTTCTTCAGTTGACAGCAAAGGACAAACTAAACAACAGAATTTGGCTGCTGTGTATAAATAATGCAGTACATCATGATGATAACACTGAGACCATCAATCCTTGTCAGGACACAAACTCATACTGACTTTATAAAAACAACCAGGTGATACAAAAAAAAGATGAAATCCAGTGCCATGTCCACTGTGGAACTTTCACATTGCCTTCTTACTTAGGCCTTAGATTGTGAATTCTTCCTTTTCTAAGTGTAAAGCCGCTAGACCAAAATTGAAACATAACCTCCAAGGAAAATGAGTAAGAAAATAAATTGTCTCAATGAATCACTTATTAAGCAGAGTGACCCAAAGACACAACAGGACATTTTATTAATTACTTTATAACCCATTTTATCAATTTTTCAGGCAGAAAGGATATGTCATGTTAAAATTACAGAAAAAAAATTTTGAGGTCTAATTTTGTGTTTTGTTTAGAATTTTCTTTTAAAAAGTCCTAATTTAAGATGGCAGTAGAATGACAGTTTCAAACTACAGTGTGAAAAAGCTCAAGAAATATATGTTACTGTTTCAAGTGCAGCCCCAATTATTTATTCCTAGAATCTTTAAAGTAGTATCTTTAAAATCATCTCATTACATAACGTGTTTACAAACTGCACCACTGAACCTGACTATGTTCATCCATTTGGTGGGTGGAGAAAATCACAAAATTTAAAACTAGTCCTCTTTCAACCAGAAATAACCATAGACACCTATCTAATTTATAGATGTAAATCATTCAGAAAGTCAGACTTAGATCTTGATTAAACTTTGTAAAAAGGAAATGATTTCCTATTCACCTTTTACAGCAATATTTTCACATGAAAGCAACACTTTATAGACTAGCTGTTCAACACTCTAATTCCAGGCAGTCTCTAACATTTCAGAATTTATATCTTTTATCCACAGACAAAACAGTCTTAGGAGCAGAAACATAAATCTCTTTGATAGGCCACTCTCCGTGGATGCGCTTACTGATAAACATGACAACAAATGAGCTCCTTAATTCTTTTAACAAACATGGAATCTGTTATTCAGATTAATGGCTATACGGCTAATGTGTTTTCCTAATACAGGGGAGTTCCCGACAAATAACAGTGCAAATCAGAAATTATGGGTGAGTTCTTACCACCTTCCTGGTTTTCAAAAGGTATCAGGTTATTGCTATAAGCACTCCAATTTGCATCTTTGCAGGGGACAACTTGATTGTAAGGACAGAAGCAAAGTGCCCTTTCTTCAGGAGTTCAGAGGCCTTACTGGAACTCCATTTAGAACCTCACGGCTTTTATACTAAAAAAGATCAGGGAAATACTTAGGAAGTGGAACTATGTTATCCCTCTGGCCTACCAAATAGAAATATGACTTGCTGAAAGAAGCCATTAAGCACAGAATCGGAAAACTCTTCAAGAACTTGAGTGCATTAAAAATCACACTGTCTCTGGTCTATCAGTAGTCTCGACTCCGCATTCGATCACACACCATGAGGCCTTACCCAGCATTTAATCTCTGTACCCCTCCTGTCCTCACTGCTGGGATCATTTGATACCCACCAGCTCCTTCCCAGTCTCTGAACTGAAATGGGAGAGTTTTATGCAGCTCTAGCCCAAGGCTCAGAACCTGGCATCAGTTTTTCTCTGCTGTTAGTGAGCTTCTGACTTTGTCTCTCTTTTCTCATTGGTGAAATTACTGTCTCTGCAGTTTTGTCAGAGATTCTCATACAAGAATGGTGTGAATGCAGTTTAGAATCTACTGGGGTACAGAGCCTCAAACTACATGAACTTTTGGGGAGCTCCTTGTCCCAGGCCCCATAGTGCTCCTTTTTGACCTAAGTGTCTTGGTGACACAAGTATCTTTAGTCCTAAACTCATGCAATCTGCTCCTAAACATTTTTTTCTGATACAAATAACCTGCTAGCTTAAATTTCCAAATTTCACATATCCCTGGATTTGTTCATTCTATTACTAGACCAATCTGTTAGAACATTTTATTATTTTATAGTAATACTAGTATTTTTTGTGCCTTAACTATGTGCCAACATTATACTAAATGCTTTATGAGTATGATATCACTTAATCCTCATAATCTCTATGAGAAAGTTTGCTGATATTGTTAATAAGCCTTATTTTACATATGAAAAAATTGAAATCTACAAAAGTTGCAGTTTATGGTTCGTGACATTGGGTTGAGATTGCTTACAATAATGTACGTTAATTTGCAAATGATGTGTACATATCATTCCATTCCTCCTTAATAGGAGCAGTTTCCAACTTAGTGCCAACAAGATAAACTGAGTTTTTGTCACCTGGGAAGAAAAAATAAAGGATGATCTGCTTAACTGCATAACTAATCCAAAAGATAAACAAATTGGAGGCTCTTAAAGCTTTAAGTCTATTCCGAATGTGGGCCACAAAGTGAGTGAGATTATTGTTGGCAGTTTTCCCAGACTCAGGGTTAGGAAACTTAAGAGGCAGATCAGTAGATCTACGGGGTCTTCAGAGGACCTAGCTTCCATCCTTTCCACTTCCCTCCCGCCGGCCCCTGCCCCTCCAACCTTGAGGTTGGAATAGCTCTTTCCAGGAGATCATTACAATTTGTCAGCATGGGGCCAATACACAAATGCTGTTAGATCTTGTCAAAATCCTGAGTTAACGGAAAAAGCAGGAAATGTTCTATGAGATTTTTCTAGAGTTGAAGAAAGGAAAAGAAAGGTCTGGAAAAGCATACACAAAGAGATCAACAGTGAAAATCTTTAGGGAGATTACAAGAGTATTTAAATATTCCTCACTGTTTATTTTGTAATGTTTCCTACAATTATATGTACAGATTTTTGGTAATAAGGAAAAAAACTTCATTAAAAAACATATGACATTTATAAATCCAATTAGCAGCTAGGTAGAAGCAGAAAGGATAACTACCAAGGTTGAACTGAGAGAAACAGAGGTTAGTGAGCCTTATGATGGGCCATGAATGTTTAATGTTTACTAACGCAGGGAATACTGACAAAGTGCTCCTAGGAACTCAGCCTATTCTCATCACAGACACATTGCAGGCACTAGCTCTCAAGGTTTATCTTAGTTGTTAAACTCGTGAGCCTGAGGATATATAGATGTCAGTAAATATGCTGATACTGTTTGTTTACTTTATGTGGTGTTCTTTGTCAATTTACAACATCTTTTTGGTAAAAATTAATGCATAATTCAATTCTAATTCCTTTTTTACTTTGTTACATATCCTGGGAGGTTAAAGTTTTTATTTCTTTTATTTAACTCTATTCAATTTTCAAAATTCATACTAATACCAACAAGTATAAAAGCTAACTATTAGTTACTAATTATATACCAAGCATCATTCTAAGCACTTGAAAAGTATTATTTCACACAAACTTCCATAACCATGACATGGATACTACTACCACTTTGGTGATTAAAAACAAACAGTGAACAGGAAGTAAGGTTAACTCACTCACTCGAGCTTCTGCTCTAATATGTCACCTATACTCAACACCATGCAACCTGACCTAGAACTCGATGAAAGGAATGAAGTAACATACATGCAACAGGCAGCCAGCAAAGTCTAAGAGAAACCTAAGTAACCGTCTAGGTCGCTTATATAGCCCAGTCCTGAAAGAAGTCTTACTCATTCATCCCTTGAGTCATTCAAAAATAATTCATCATTTCTCTACTAGATTCAACGTACTGAGTTAAATTACAAACTTATGACACAGTCCTGGCCTACCTAATTTATTCGTCCAATTTTATCTGGACACCGTAAAATTCACCTTTTCTGGGGCTTTCTACAAGAAGAGAAATAGACAAAATTGACTCAATTTGAAAGCGTCATATTATTATGAATTTTCATGTGGAATTAAACTACCCCTTTAACTGTCACTTAAAATTGAAAAGGGACATAGTTTATTATAGAAGGAAAACTAATGCTGATGTTCAGAGGGCCCCTCATGAACGGTTTACATGCCTTTGATTTTCCCCAGGAAGCCTCTAGTTACTGATGTGTTGTAAGCTTGTAAGTTAGTGAGATTTAGTTTACTACCAGAAAGAGAATCTTTTTTATGTTCATTTCAAATCCCTTATCAGGTTTCTGACTTTGATTAATATAATTATGTCTCATGCTTTTTAAAATAATTACTTAATTACTAAATAAGCTACATTCTAATACTATTGGGAGGTGAGTTCAATTTTAGTAACTTTACTGGCATGATAAAATCTAGAAGTATTTCCAGGGTCAACACAAACTCTTCAGCAGGATGACATAATTCACAGCAGCCAGAGGAGCTGCACACTGCATCCTCAATTGGGCATTATTCAGATCTGGATACTCCGCTGCCACTATTTTCTCAGAAGATTTTCTTGGAGCTTTCCTCCTCTGTGATTTAAATTTTTAAATTTTAATTGTGTTCTTTAACAGTAAAAGGAAAGAAGGAAAGAAGGAGGGAAGGAGGGAAAGAGAGAACGAGAACCCGGAGCTACCCAACATTTTCACAATTTCTATTGTCTGAGGGCACAGAGTTAAAAGCTCAAGAAGCATTCAAGCCCGTGGCAATGATAACACTTTACACGGTGGCTTCTAAGTGGACAGTGACTCTACCACTGTCCTCTGCTGTTCTCTTGGCTTTGTTTGTCTCTTGTTCCTGGTTAGGTATCAGAAGGGTTTCTGATATACTGCCCAAAAGACCAAAGCAGTAATGGGATTTGAAACCACACACTAAGATATCCAGAAGAAGAGTCTCTGATAAGCACTCTTTACTAAGAGCAAGGGGATTTCTTTCCCAGAAGGCTTGGGAATTTTCTCCACTATTTATTGGTCCTAAATGTATATGTATAATGTGCATTTCTGATTCAGTTCTGTCAGGAGAATGCCTTGTGTTGATGGCCTTAACCCGAATTCCTGAATCACTCACTCAACCAAAGAGAAGGGGTCTTTAGAAAAATCAGGCCCACTTGTGGGACAGGCAGAACAGCATGAATCTGCTGATGATGATCCCAGCCAGACTCCAGGGTTCAGACTTCGCTTCCCTGTGTACTCGAGCACGTCTGTGCTCCTGTTTCTGCATGTATAAAGTGCAATTTAAGTACCTGAGAAGGTTGTAGTGAAAACTCAGAGTTAGTATCCATAAAATGCTTAGAAAAAAAACTAACACATAACAAGTGATACTTAAGTGTTTTTTAAATAGACCCATTAAATTTATTGGAATAGCAAGAGACACAGTTGTCACAGTGCCCTGAAAATGGTCAACCCCATATTGTTTCAGTTACTGATGAATGCAAATGCCAAGCCTGGCCTTTCTTTAATTTCTATTTTCACTATATCCAGGTTTCTTCTACAATTCTTACATACAGTGGGTTTCATGGTAGTAAGTCCAACACTGCCTTCTTTCAAGCCTCTATGTAGGGTGGACACACCCATCTCCTTATTTTTCCAGGTTTTTGTAATACAGGCAGAGGTTAGACATCCCCTTGTTTCATTTCTGTACCATTATTCCTTGATTATAACTCCAATACTAGTTAATATTCTTCTTAACGTGAACAAGAATGTTTTATCATCAAAACAAGGCCAAAAGCTTGACAACAGGCAGAGATGAACTGACCTGTTTTCCATTGTCTTTGTGCCATGCCTGTTTTTAATGCACAGCAGCTTTTCCTCAGAATGCTACATTTATAACTGCATACGTGCTATTTGAATTTGCACAACCTAAAATATTTTAGTATCATTTTTACTCAACATTTAGCCTCTCTTTATGCACCATTTTCTAATAACACTCTAGCCCAATTCTCACAAATATTCAGAAAAGGCTTTTAAGTACTGCACAAAAGGATATCTTATTTACTTATTTTAATATGCATTAGAAAAAATAAAATCAGCATATGAAATCAACTTTATGGATATTACTAAAGTTAAAAGTGAGACAATGCCAAGTAGTGGCATATTTGGGATTAGAATCTTCTTAATCTCCTGACCCCCTAACCAGTGTTTATTTATTTATTTTTTTACTGTATCACACCATCTACTCCATAGTTATTCTTATTTTGGGGATGGAAAAACTTAGGCTCTGGTGCTAATGAGTGACTCAAACATAGTCTGGGTAGGTTTTGATAAATCAAGCCCCATGATGTTTCTACTGTCTGCTACATCACACAGTTGAGAACATAATAAAATCCACTCTCTGTTTTACATCCAGCAGAGCTTTCTCTTTGTCAAATGTGCAAAATAATTCACTGTCACAAAAGTCTTGCACCAGGTACTGATTTCCTACCTTAACCACTCATTTAAAATACAGTCATTTC
Organism: Camelus dromedarius; assembly: GCF_036321535.1. NCBI lineage: Eukaryota > Metazoa > Chordata > Mammalia > Artiodactyla > Camelidae > Camelus > Camelus dromedarius. Next base: position 56,348,945 of record NC_087438.1, read on the forward strand.
ATTTGTCAGCACAAGAAGGAAATCAGAAGCCTCTACATAAAATGTATTAACATGCTCTTAGCAATCACTCTCAATTATGTATAACTTATAATCTGTTGGTTTCATTTACAAATTGCATTTCAGTTGAGTATTTTTTCACTTATTCCCAACTGAACTGGCTTTAGTGTGTGATTTCCGTTAGATATTAAAAGAATATTCTGGAAGTTCTTTATTTTTATTCCAAAGGCAATCTAAAGATTGGTAGAGGTGATAATCTAGAATACTTGCAGCTCTAATAAGTGATCAAAGAAGCATCATTATTTTCAGTGGATATGCAAGAATTATAACAATAAGCAAACATATTAAAGGAGTCCCTGAAGGGAGCTGGTGAATGATTTTGACAAATGCATGCTCAAAAACAAAGATCTGATAGGTAAAATGGAAATGTAAATCTTAAGCATCAACATTTTTCTTGTCAAATAGAACTATTAATATTAGCTCAGGGCCTCATTAGCGGAAGACTGAACTACTTTTTATTCATTGGATTTATATATGTGCTACAGGGATGTTTCCTAGTTTGCATTTTTCATGCATGAATATTTAGTATGTTCTCCCCTTCTAAGGTGGGATCTCACTTTCTTACCGCCCTGTGTATTTTCAAGCCAGTCCCAGTCATCCAGTGTTTTCCTTTTCAAACACATTTGTGCCTTTACAGGCCAATCCTTTGCCATCTCATCCTCTTGCACATTATCTCTTTTGTTGGATGCTTACTCCTATGCATCTGTTTGTAAAACTTTTGGTTTGCTTAGTTATACAGGGAACCTCAAAATAAGAAATATGGCTCTCTAGGTCCAGTCCAGTCTGAGAATACTACACTGTGAAGGTGGGCCTACATTTATACTCAGATGAATTTTAGGAAGGACTTACATTTTCTTGCTTATGAATTTTCAACACAAACTCAAGGTATGTTTTCAGAATTCTCAGCCCTGATTGTTAATTCTCCCCCACTAATCTCTAACTCTGCTTTAATTGCTTTCCTGTAACTCTTTAATCCTTTCCTTTGTGATCTATCAACATAAATTTATTTGTTTTTTGATCTGTTTATTTTGTTTACCAATGCCTTTATGTCCTCCTTGGCATTAGTTTGCTGATATACCTCTTGACTTTGTGTTCAAGTAATGTTGGTTTTATCACATTCTAAAAATAAACAAACTGAATCACACACTTTTTTAATCATTTAAACTTTTAAAACATATGACGTACAATAATCACAATTTTGTTATTCTCTAACCTTGGTCCATTAACACCACTAGTCCACAAAACACTTCCCCTTATATCAAGTAAACTATTTTTAACATTAAAAAGCTGGTATCATTATTTGCTTAATAAAAATTTCAGTTACTGATTATTCGCTATTTTATGTTAAAGAATTACATTTATCAACTTATTACCATTCATGTATCTTCATCTTCAATATGTAGCTACTAAAGTTATTAAGACCACATTTCAAAGACCACATTAAGACCACATGTTTACTCATCAACAGTTCAGAACATAGTTCAGCATGATTTCATTTTTTTAATTCACTCATTCATACCACAAATATATTTTAAGCATCTACTTGTGCCTAATACAGTGAAACAGCCATTTATAATGTCATAGGTACAGTTCCTACCATTTACATAGGGATCCTGTATTTTTTTCTGAAAACACTGAACTAATAAAAATTAAATTAAAATTGATTCTTTTAATTTAGAAATCAGTTTCAGTGCACAAAATTGAACCGCTTATTTTGAAAATTAATTCACACCATAATGTATTTATTAAAAATAACGTATGTCCTTCTATTAGTACTATACCCTTGAAGGACTATCCCTGAAGACCCAACCTTTTAATGTCTCCATCAGTGTGACTAGAATTCTAATAACACCTGTTTGTGTGTAGCAATTTTCCTCAAATAACTCAAAGCAGTTATGCAAGTCTTTTTTCCCTAGTAGCCCATATCAATCACATAATCTAGTTTGTTGTTTTGATTTTATAGATAGAAGAGCTGAAGGCAAACAGACATGAATGGGGATGTCTGAGAGTGATCTTAAGGATGAATGAGAGTTTATGAAACAAGAATAAATGGAAGGCAAGAAAATTTAGAGCGACAAGTGCAAAAGAATGGATGCATACAACACTCATTACCAACTGCTTCTCTCGTTTATCTCACAACACTTCATTCATTCATTTGTTCACTCATTCATTTAAACCACTGCCTCTGTCACTAAATAGCATAGATGCACTTGAGCAGATAAATTGAGTCCACTATTTGTGTTTCTAGCATTGACCCTGGCACAAAATAGGGACTCAAAAATTATCTGGACTTCTACAGAATCACATGGGTAAAATAACTTCCTCAAAGACTCAAACACATAGACTTAAAACTCATTTCAGCCTTCTCATTTTCATTCTTTCAACACAAAACAGCAAACGGAGGATCTACCACATGCCCAGTACTGTGTCAGGTATAGGGGACAAGAAAGACTGTCTGCTGTCCTCAGCAATAAGGAAATGAGCCATTGAACATACCTGTGAGTCCACTGTTACTTCCTAAATTCTAACCTTATCTCGAAGAGACTGAAATTCTTCAGAGAAAGAAAAAGAACAGTGCAGACTGTCCGTACATAACCTAGTTGCCTGGCCCCAGTGCCTTTCATAAGTAAATGCAGATCTGCTAACTCCTCTCCTGGGGAGGCAGGGATTCCTCATCCTTCTGCCAGAATTCTCCTTCACATCTCTGACAGGGAGTGACCGGTAAATTGTCCCTACCCAGGTCCTGGCTCCTCTTGAGAGTGTGCACAGGGCAGCATTCCATAAAACAAGGCTGCAGGCTCCAAGAGACAGATCAACCTCTTTCACATCCCAGAACTACTACTTTCAGCCTTGCCACCTTGGGAAAACCTCTGCCTCGACTTCTCTTCCATTCTTACACTGAGAGGCTTAACTGGGGATAACAGAATAATGTATGTAAATCAAGTAGCACAAGGCTAGCGCATAACAGGCATTCAGTGGCTATAAATTCCCTTCTTCCCTTCTTTTGGTGAAAGAAAAATTATTCAAATCCTGCACCAGAATAAAGATTATTAAGTCTAGCTCCCTCCAGTGAGGAGGAATATTTTAAATATATGTGGAGCAATCACATCAAAAGGTTGTTGTAACATTAGTAAACCCAATCAATAAAAGAAAGCCAATCTTCTCCCTTGAGAAGTTTCTTCAGCAGCCCACTGACATGCTAAAAATTGTTTTCTTATCTTTTCCTTAAGGAATCCTGCCATATACATTAGCATAAACACTGTAATCTGCATTCCACGTATGCATTCTTTATCTGTATGCAATGGCATTTACAAAGGTTATTAACACTGTCCTGTTAAACCGATAATGGCTGATGCTTTATGAAGAGATGATGCTATATTGTGCATATCTTAAAATTGTACCTTTTTGAATTTGCAGGCAAAGCTACTATTTGCAGAACGCTTTGCTGTTTGCAACACTGCCTCTCCAGTTCTGCTTTTGGATAGATGCTTTGGTCTGCAAGGATCTCTGCCTTTTGCCACTGGTCCATCTTTACCTCCTTGTTACTCTTGTGACCTGCTGCCCACAGCAAAATCACAGTACTGAAGCTTTTTTCAGATATTTATCCTGCCATCTCTGCTGACACCTTCTTTTTTCCAGCTCCCATTCCAAAACTCTTTGATGACTCCACTGCTGTACATTCTCCCCAGACACCCAGGAATTCTGCACTAAAGCAAGCATTCCTTTCTTGCCAGTGGACTGATACGTCAGTACGTAATCCCCAGGGTCTCATTCCTGCTATTTAATGTACCACTGCTCAAGATTTGATGCTGTCCAGTTTTCACAGAAAACCAAAAGCTGCCCATTTCCACTGCTTTACGGTGCCTGACGCTTTGGCCACATTGTTCTTCATTCTTCCCACATGACTTGTATCACAGAAGGACAGTGGCTGAGTCAGAGAAAGGCCAAATATAATGTTCTTGTCTCTTCACTCTCTACAAAATGCCTAGCAAAGAACTGTTTCCTTGTGGCATCCAGGACTCATGTCCCTCTTTGCTCTTCCCTTTCCTTCACCTCTACTGGGTACTGGGTAGTAAGGGATATCACTTAGAAAGGTCATGATGGGTAATAATAGCAATTCCCAAGAATCCTACCAGACCTGGTAAGAATGTGAATGCCCAAATGGAACGTGGTGTGGTACAAAGACCCAGATCTGGGGGCCACAGACCTATGTACGGATGTAGCTACAGAGTATGAGAAGTACAATCGTGAATCGATCCATTAATTTCTCCAGGGCTCAGTTTCACCTCCTGAATATTGCTATCATTAAATAAGATAATGATCATCCAGCAGGCACTCATTTAATGGTGGCTGCTGTTCCGCTAGTACATTCTAATAGCCCTGCTTCTTCTTCACTGTCATTGCACTTGTCTGTATGAGTTTCTCTTCGTAAACAGTAGTATTGTGACTATTAAATAATGATGTTGCCTTTTCTTGGCTTGTGAGATACTATCTGCAAATATATTTCTACTATCACTTTTTTTACAGTACTGCTCTCACACTGCATTGTGGTTACACATGTGAGCCCTGGAATCCTGTCCTCATTATACACTAATTTTGTGAATGTGGGAAAACTGCTTAACATGTATACTTTGGTCATCTTTTCCATAAAGAAAAAAAAATCTAAGGACTTAACTCACAGGGTCATTGTGAGAGATAAATGAGTTCAGGTTTGCAAAGCCTTTAGCACAGTGGCTGGCACTTAGTAAGTGGTCAATAAATGACCACTCTCATCACCAACTGCTAACTTTCCATGATCTAGTTAATAGATTTGGTGAGCTTTCTGAAGTGTAGTATGTTACTTTTTTCTTACCATTTTATTCTCACTGGATTCTATATCTTACCTTTACTGTGATCAATAACATTCAAATTCTTCAGGAGTTGTGCTATTTTTATACATAGGCTACCATCTAAATCAGTTTAAAGTGGAAAAAAAAGTTGACTACAAATAAGAGGATGGGGTCTATCTTGTATGACATCACTTAATCCCCCAAACACATTGTTCATTTGTCTTTTAATGCCTTTTGCAAACCACGTTCCCTTTCAGTAATGGACAGTTCACTAAAATCACTTCAGGTCTCACTTAAACATGACTTTTGTTTTCATCTTTTTCTAATGCCACAACCAGCATACAACACTCAGCAAAGTACCGAATCAGTGGTTAAAAATGTTCGCTGTTCATACGATTTGTGAGCGACATCTGTGATCACAGTGTGGGAGTGGCCCGGTCTTCTCCGCATGGGCGGCTGTGTGTACAGACCTGACTCTGGCTTGTTCTCTTCTGGTTATGACAACCAGGTGCTCTCCAGTCCCTGCACCCCTTATAATAACCTGTAATCTCAGGCAGTCCAAGTTCTTGTTTTTCAAAGTTACAAAATATTTCAAGAAAACAGAAAAGTGTGATTAATATAATCAACATCCATATATCTATCTACCACCTAATTTTGCCAAATTTTAACACTGGCTTCTGTTTCACTTCTTTTTAAGAAGCAAAGCATTAAAGACATGGTGTTAAGTCCCTAGTCACCCCTCCTTGATTCCATTTCTTTCCTTTGCTCATTCAAAAGAGGAAACCAGTAATATAATTTCTATATTTATCATTTAAATACATGATTATACTTCCGCTACCAAAGCATGGATCCACACAAATCTAGAGTTTGATTTTACTCTCTAAACTTTACATATCATATTATACTAAATGGACTCTTCCACAATCTCCTTTCTTTCTTAAAACTGTGTTTTTGAAATCTATCCATGTTTATCCACAAAACTCCAATTCACACATTTTAACTGTTTTATTGTATAAATATACCAAAATTGATTTACCCATTCTCCTGTGGATGGATATTTAGGATTTAGCTTTTTCCAGTTTGTTTTTTTGGTTTTTTTTTGGTATTTTAGTATGTTTCTCCTTATACACTGTGCAAAAATGTCTTTCAGATATATATCCAGAGGCAGAGTTGCTGGGCCAAATGATATGCATTGACTAAACTATTTTCAAGTTTCTCCACAAAGCAGTGGCACCTCTGCGTATCCCCACCATCAGGGTGTATCTCCACGACTCCACACTCCTGCCAACACTTGGTGCTGTTGGACTGTTAATTCTCCACAAGTTGATAGGTGTGATATCGGCTCTTTATTGTTTAAGTTCACATTCCCCTGATTACTGTTCAGTTTTCTTCTCTTTAAATTGAGGAAACTGGCACGTGTAGTTAAGTATCCAACAATGACATTAAATGACTTATTCTCCATATTTATTTTTCAGTCTATTTCATACTTTTTTTGAAGAACAAGTATATATTGATTATATTTTATCAATGAATTTTCCCTGGGATTACCTCATCAAATGTCACGTAGGAAAAATAGAAGGGTACAAATAAACGGTGTCTATTTATTTTCCTTCTTCTTTTTTTAACCTACGTGTCACTGTGAAAGAAAGATACAACCAGATGAAATTCTGTACTGGGCTGGTATGTTCAGGATTCATTTATAAGAGCCAAAATGGACTACAGGAAATATATTAAAGAAGTGACTATAAATGCCCACTAAGCAGGGCCACAGTTTCTTCCCAATTATGCCCTCTCATGTGGGTAGTTAAAAAGTGGCTGCTGCTGATATAGTAATCATAACATCATGATGATAATCATTATAATAATTGTAAGATCAGTTTACTATTCATGTTTACGCTCTAAGAGTTAGAAACTGCTATGATTATGGTTGACTGCTCTTTTTAAATAAACAATTTTCTTCATCCTAACTCCACTTTTCTTCCATGAGAACAAACTGAGATAACTCCAATTTGCTGAGTTATCTTTACTTTAAGGACATCTATTTTTATAGCTAAGTAGGACCCCAGGTTTTCCTTCAAAGGCTATTTTAAAGTAAACAGGTTACAGCTTCAAATCCTTCAGAGGTATACCATTCACTTTAAAAGAAAACTCTCAATTATTTAGAATTAAATTCCTGTCCACATTTCTGGCCGTGATGAATTACTAGTTGCAATTCACAGATCTTTCTCATTATTACCGAGCAACACAAAGCATTATCTATTCAGGAAACGCCTTTTACATATATTCCTCATTTCCCAGCACTTAATCCTAGTTTTCTTGCTATTTCTCTGGTCATTGTTTCTTTTTGTCTTTTTTTTGCCAACTGGTTATCCCAATTCATATATCTCTACAGCACCACAAGTTTATTAAATTTAAAATCTAACTATCCCCAAAACCTTCAATGAAAAGGGTAACCACTCATCCAGTTGCACAAGACAGGACCATGTACAGGAGCTCTTTCCTCCCTTATCCTCAGCATCCAAACTATGACCACCAAGTCCTCCTCATGTTCTACCTCCTCAAACAGCCTTGGAATCGACTCCCTCCCTTCACGTCCACTCCCACCACCATCATCACACCTCTGCATTTTTGACACTCCCTTGCCAAGAATCCTCACTCCTACATTTTTCAGTCTTCATCTCTGAACTGCTGACTGACCTTCCCAAGTTGGAGCCAATTTTCCTGCCCTCCTTCCACATCAACTTCTGGGGAGAGAACTCCTCTCAGAAACCACATGGCATGATCCTTACGACATTGCTACCACACCCATGCACCTGTCCTGCATACTGCTCCTTCCCCACTGGGCTATAGCATCCTCGAGGACAAATGCCTATCCTTCATCACTTTACCACCAGCACCTGGAATGGTACACAGTGCCACTATTATGTTCAAAAACCACTTGCTTTAAGAATTGATTGTAACCAATCTAATTAGATGGACATTATCATAGAAAGTAGTCTTAGGGTTACATGGTAGCTTTTTCTCTTTTGTTGCTTTTGACTAAGAAATGTTTCTGCCTGATATAATAATACTTTTAACTTCTACAAGTTTTGTCCTGACAGCGTAATTAAGAACAATGCAATAAAATTTAAAAAAAAAAGATCTTAAGGAATTCAGACCAAAGAGACAGATATCACAGCTTATTGCTATAACGCTACCTTTGTTTCCAGCACAACAAAGAAAAAGCTGCCCCATACACTCCTGAAAGATGTAGCTTTTGATTTGTAGCTAAGTATCAGTTACCATCCAGAAGACAACAGGGAAAAATCTATAAAAACTATTATTTTCAGTGACACTCTGTGTACCAGAGAAAGCTCTGTGATGGGTTGAAATTTAGTTTAACAAACAAACCAAACAGCTGTCACAAAAAAGTCGATATCTACAAGTGTTTCTAAAGGCACCTGTAAGTGAATCTGTTAAACAGCACTGTGATGAAACTACAGTCGAACTATATGTGTAGTCTGTGTAACAATGAATTTGATCATTTCTGTATAAGCAGGCTCCTTTTAAATGTCAAAAGATCATCAATTCTCACATAATCTAAATTGTACTTTGAAGGCTCACTGATTGAGAGAAATCTTAATGACAAATGCTACTATTAATCAAGTAAACTAAATTTAAAACATTCTAATCCCACGTATCTTTCCAAAAAAAAAAATTGTGTGTATGTGAACTTAGCCTTCAAATGCTACTTTGCCTATGTATACATTCGTTAATCTAAAGCCAACTGAGAACTATTGATACATAATAAAAAAAAGCATCACTGGTTACGAAGCAAGGACCATGTCTAGGGACTTGGCGCCCTTTGCACCTGGCACAGTGTCAGGCATATAGTAGGTATGCAATAAATGGCCAGTTGAATGAAACAAAACACTTTGTCTTTACAAATATTAAAAAAAAAAAACGTGGTTTATATTACCTGAGACAAAACAGATTCATAAAAGGAACACCATGAAAAGATAATCTTACGTTAGACTGAGGCTTCTAGGTTGTTGAAAATAAATTCCACGTGGAGCTACTAAGATGTTGGACCCACTTGGTATGCATTACTGCACTTTCAATGAAAGTTGCTGCTTTCGCCATGGATTTAATGAAGGGGAGTGATGGACTGTGGAGGCCTCAGATAGAAAGCCTTTACAGGGAAAGTGTCAGGGTGACTGTTCCATCAGTGGCATGAGGGATCCAGTGGCACTGATTAATTTCAGCGCCAATTCTTTATATGGAAATGCAGAGACACACAGCACACAGAACTGGAACACTATTACGCATGGACTTCTTTTTACCTGTTTGAACATCATTGCTGGCAGCCAGAATCTCAACCTATATGATTCCGTGGGAATGTTTACCGTGTATTTACCTAAGATGAAGCTCTTCTCCTGTATCTTTAAATTCTTTTTCAAAATTCCGTATCTTTTAAATTCTTGTTTTAGCTTTAGGCTTACCTCAAACTCTGTAGTCAGACCGCATAAATATTCTCGCACTGGGCTTTGTGAGTCAGGCTCTCCAGAGAGAAGCACAGGCAGTAGACTGCAGGTTAGGATATTAAAAATGTTTTTAATTCTGTGATATCATGTATTTTCACAAAAACTGATGTGTTTTAGCTTGCAACACTCCTTCCATTCCATACTTTTAGAAGGAAAGGACAATAAGTAGTAATAGTCGGCCCCAGATTTAGAAGAGAAAGACATAGATAGCCACAAAAAGGAAGAGAAGATTTATTAACGGAAAACAGAAATAAATAAAATACTCTGTAAAGTATAAAAAAGATGATTCAGCAATAAAGCTTGTAGTACAGGCTGACAGGCTGTCCTTAAGGTCTTATCAAGCCCGTATTGAAGGAGTTCAGCAGGCAGCCACGCTCTGGATCAAGACAATGCATTTAGCATCTATTCCTAGCATGCTTGCTTTTTTGATTTTGATAAACATAAGCCAGAGATCCACAACATTATACATTTAGTTGGATTCTTTGTACGAGGGACTCTTGATTGTCATTTTGGTATATTTTATAACCTACTAGGTTAAATAGGGCAAGAGAATACACAGAATCGTGTAGAATCTATTTGTTTTCCCTGAAGATTTCGGATATAATGCTTTCTCTGTACATTCTGTTTCTCCTGTCCCCACAGAATAAGGCTCTGCACTTCAGGGTAGGATCAGTTAGGCTGGTGCTCAGCTAGTCATCAGGCAGGGTTCCCAGTGAGGCAGCCCCACACACAGTGCCTGCTCTCCCCACTGGGGCTTGAGGCTGAACTCCGGGAACTCTGCCCACCTTTTACACCCTGCCTAGCATCTCAGTGCATAAGCATAAGGAGGACTGTAAGAACCCTACTTCATGGTATAGATAACATTTTATTGGTATGTTGGGGAGGGGAAAATTTCCTCCTCTACCTCTCTTGAGCTCTTGTGGCTGGACTAATAATAAATATGTCATAAGACAGTAACAAGAGAGGAAAAAAACAAATTTTAATTCATGCACATAGAGGTCCCATAGGAATAGGACCTATGAAATGGCTAAAGCAGGCAGGTTTTATATTTTTAGACAAAAAAACCCCAATAAATTTGTGAGGAACTGACAGGACAAAGAAACTTAGGTTTTGGGTGCCCTATTAGTGAAGAATCTAAACAGAGTTTGGGCTTGAGGTAGTAAATTAAACAAGTGACAAGGTTTGTTTATGTAGGCTTCTCAGCTCAAATTCCCTATCTTTGATGATAAGGATGTCTTTCTAACTTTAGATGCAAGGAGTACACCTTTCACATGAGAGAAATTATTTCCTGCTTTCAGGGAGACAAAGAGGAGGGTCAGAGTGTCCCTCTTGCATTGGCCATTTCTTAAATAACTTTAATTCTGAATAATCAATATGCCATTGAGGCCTATTTTGGGGCAGCCTATTCTGGGCCCCAGCAGGTATTCCTCTGAAAGATGACTACCTAAGATGTCTATGACTGCAGACCATCCCTGATAATGACAGAGGAAGGCAGCCACATAATAGGAGACATAGATACTTCTGGTTGGTGATCATTTACATAATATTTTTGAATGATGTAATATATACATATGTTTTATAAATTGCAGAGTTCTACTGATTTTAAGCCTGTGTTTATCAACATGCCTTATTTCTGTAAGGTATGCATTGTAAACTACTCTGAAGAAAAATGTGCTATTTTGATCCTTTATACAAGCTTAGTTTTAGATGTAACATGATATGTGAGATTATTTTCAAAGCAAAATTTCTTATTAAGAATCTAAGATGTTGGTGTTTGACTTTCAAGAGTGTTGGTCTTGCCCATGGCGTATCTTTAGATAGGTCATCATCGGAAGAACTGAGTTCAACGAAAATGAAGAAAACAACAATATTGCTTTTCAGATTCTAAATAGTGGGATATTAAATTTGGAGGTCAGATCACCATGGAAATATGTGTCAAAATGATTTCCAATATTGTTTGGAATTCAGGATGAATTTTTACATTAATCCATAAAATTACACAGACTTAGTTAAGTGGGGATCAAAATGCAACAATGTCTGAATCTAGGACACACACAGAGGCCTGATTTCTACACAGTCATATGGGAAACTGAAGTGAACCCTTAAAACAGAAAACATGACTTCATGCAACTGTCAAATCTTAGTCTTCATCTTACTTGACCAGGCAGCAACCTTTGACAAAGCTGAGCACTGCCTCCTCTATAAACTATTCTCTTCACTTGGTTTCCAATACATTTCTTTCCTCTGGTTTCTCTACTACTTCTCTGGCCATTTCTTCTTTGCAGGCACTTCCTTTTCCTCCCTAACTCTTAATTTTAGAGTGCTGCAGGGCTCAGTCCTTGGACTTCCTGTCTTTTTAATCTGTACTCACTCCCTTTGTGATTTCATCCAATCTCCTCGCTTTGAATACAACCTATAGACTAATGACTCTTAACATTTTTACCTCCAGCCTGATACATCCCATTATCCTCCAGATACATAATTACAAACTCACTTGGATGACTAATGGGCATCTTAAATTTAACATGTTCAAGCTCCTGATCGTCTTCCTCAAACCTACCTCTCCTCTGTCTTTCTCATCACAGTTATTATCAATTCATTCTTCCAGGTGCTCAGGTCAAAAGCCTTAGAGGCATTCATGACTCATTACTTTCTCTCATATCCACATCCTCTGTGTCAGCAGTTCCTGTTGGCTCCGTCTTCAAATTACATCCAGAATTTGACCACAACTCATCCCTCTACTGCTAACACTCAAGATCAATCCATAATCATCTTTTGTCTGGATTATTGCAATAACCTCCTAACTGGATTTTTACTTTCACCCCTGCCCCATTCAGTATTTTCTCACATGTCAGCAAGAGTGATTTTGTTAAAACATGTCAGATCATGTTACCCCTCTGCTTGAAATTCTCACGGTAAGGATGATATTCAAAAACTTTAGCAGGGAAAATAATGCAGTCCTGACAGATGGAAATAGATGCCAGTATCAACCTAACAAGACTGGACCAAAACCTACTAAAATGATTCTAATATCCCACTCCAACATGTGTGTAGAGGTGGGGTGCTGGTTTTCCCATACCAACTAGCAATTCTCAGACACCAGCTGAGTGTCCTAAAATTCAACTCAATTCTTACACTATCTACCCAGAAAGAACAACAGATCCCACAGGTTAAGGGTTCAGTCCTAACAGACGGTCCCTGCCCAATATACTTCAGATGCCAGTCACAAGTCCAGGTTGTCACCTGTGCTTTAAACTGACTGGCTATTACAGGTTGGAGGGTCCTACAGTCCCTTGTTTGGGTTAAATTAGTTTGGTAGAGTGGCTCACACAACTCAGAGAAACGCTTTATTTACTACATTTCCATTTTATTATGAAAGGCTCTATCTCAGAAAAGCCAGATGGAAGAGATGCATAAGGCAAGGTATGGGGAAAAGGGTGGAACTTCCATGATCTCACAGAGTGCACCACTCTCACCTAAATTTCCACATGTTCACCAACTCAGAACCTCTTTGAACTTTTGGGTTTTAATAAAGGCTTCATTACATAGACAGGCGTTGATTAAATCATTGGCCACTGGCAACTGATTCAACCTCCAGCCCCCTCCCCTCTTGGAAGTGGGGTACGTGAAAGCTCTAACCCTTTAATTAGGTGGTTGGTTCCCATGGCAACCAGCCTCCATATTTTGGTTACCTAAGGGTTTGCCAAAAGTCACCCCAATAACAGAAAAAAAAAATACTTTTATTGCTCTTATAGGAAATTCCAAGGTCTATACCAGAAATAGGACAAAGATCAAATATATACTTCTGACTATAAATCACACGAGTACACCTACCAACTAAATTTCAACCACACTCCAATGACTTCCCAGCATCTTTGCTACAGTCCAAGTCCTCCTCACTGTTTCTCAAATATTTCAGCCATACATTTACCTCTGAATTTCTGCCTCTAAAACACTTCCCTGTGCTTGGAATGCTCTTCCTCCCAATGTGAGATGGCCCTGTATGCTTACCTTATTTAGGTCTTTACTCATATATTACCTTCCCAAAGGCCTCCCATGACTACTAAACTTAATGTTTATGTTCCTTGTCCCCAAATCTGGGCATTTCCTTTATAATACTTATCTATCATACTACTAATTTTACTTAAATATTTTGTTTACTGTCTTTATTTTCCACTAGAATGAATCCTCAAAAAGGTAGGATTTTTTTCTGCTATATTCATTACTCAGAACCAGTCTACATATAATAGATGGTCTAGAATATTATCTAATTTCAAAATGAAAGTCGAATGACTGAACGGACCAATAAATTTGAAATGTATAGAGTTAAGAAATGCAGATCAAGGCTTGGCCACTGTGACTAAAACATCCCTGCCGCCAACCTGGAATGCCACTTTTTAATAATATTTTGTTTTTTTCTAGGCAAACTCCCTTAGTCATTAGCAATAATAGAGCATTTCATTAAATTTTTCTTCCTTTCAATTAACAAAAGAGTTTAGTCAGGAAGACAAATTGCTGCTTGAATTTTCTGTACTACGTTTTCTTTCTAGAACATATTTTTCCCACCTCCTCATTGGTGAGAGATGCTAGACTCTAGTTCTCTGTTCTTTCAGTCTGCTCTTCGTAAGCTAATCCTGATCAGCACCAACACACACTCAGATTGTCAAATACACTTCCTTCCCTGTGATTCATTCGATCACCTCCTCACTCCTTGTAAGCCGTTATCTGTTTGCAGTTCATCGCCCCCGAAAGACCCCAGGACCACTTGGCTGTGAATCTAGTGGGTGTTCCTCGGTTCATACCTTACCTGACTTCCTGTAGGCAACTAACATAGCTGTGACCACTCTGATTCTTAGCATACTCTTCTCTTGGTAGCATTCACTCCCTTTTATCTTTCCATCCTTCTACCTCTCTAGGTTATTCTTTCTGATGTTATTTCTTTCTGAGAAACAAATAGCTTTACTAAAGTTATTAGCAATCGTTTCAGACACTTCCAACTTGCAAGTCAAGAAACTACTTAAGCACTAAAGTATACTGAGGAAATGAAAAGCTTAATATATGAATTCTATACTCTGCCAGACACATCCTGACTATCCATCCTAAGGGATGTCATTTTAACACCCCAGTGACTAACGAAAAATAATTAAAAACAAACTTTTCCTGCCTTCTAAGTAATATATTGTAGAAGATACACTAGTGGACCCCTTAGGTCCCCCATCAGGAACAAAGCATTCATTTTTCCGCAGTTGAGAATATTGGCTCCTATAAGCTCAAAAGTTAGTTCCTTCTCAGTAACTGTCCTGGACAAGGGAGCAGCTGCACTGGAGACTGCATGCCCTCCCTGGGTACAGCACACATCCAGTGATCGGCTGACGCTAGAGTACAGAAGTGCAGACAGACCCTGGCTGCAACAGCAGATTACTTGGAAGGGCCGTCCCAGCTTCAGAGCTGCCCATGGTGTCACCCAAGACCTCTTTTACAACTTCATCATGGTCAACCACTCGGTCTGCCTGTCCCTGTTCCCCTCACTCCCTTCAAGTGTTTTTCCTGCACACATGTACCCAATTCAGAGTTCCATCTGGATATACAGCATCTCTAATACTTAAGAAACTGAATATCTATGCTATTTCAAGTAGTTCAGTTTCAATCCTTGAACAGACTGCTCACTGAAAACTTGCTATTTTAGCTCTCCTCTGATTACAACACTTAAACTAAAATATTCTCCACAAGGGAACATTATAACCAGGATAGCTTGCTCATATTATAATCTGCCTGATAACCCAATTTAAAATTCAATATACGGTACCCCACAAAAATGCAAGGTAATATCTGTCCAACAGTGAGGCTATGTGACATTTATAATCATACAAGTTACTTGGTAACTGCTTGTAGAACTGACAAGAACTAAAGAGAGAAAAGAGCTCATAGCTTTATATTTAGCTAAATCAATTAGGAGTTACTGTTTCTCCTTACTAAATTGATTTTCATTATATATATCAGAATGTTATCCAAATGAGAGAGACATTTAATTATATTTTAGCTCTATGTACACACACACACACACATAGGTACACACAACTAGTTTGCTCAAATATAGTTAAAGAATATTGAACAAAGGAATCACTTCATTTTTTAAGGCAGAGGTTAGATTGAACTTTGGAAATCATCTGTATATATAACTTCTGAAAAGGGCAGAAAGCAAAACAACCCTGAAAGACAGAAAATAATATGATAGTGTTTTATATACATATAAATATATATATAATATACTTACTTTAAAACTATAAATATTAAAAAATGGAATTTTAGATAAAAATCGATACAATGATTGAAAGGTAAGTGACAATCAACCAAGAAGTTAAAACATTCATTACCACGTATACACATAAACACATAGCCCAGGCACGCTGAAGATAGTAACTGAAAAAAAGCACAGTACAAAATGTAGAAAAAAATTTAATTATATTTTATAGTCCTCCCCCCACACATAAAAACAAATATACCATTAGTTTGCTCGGATATTTTTTTTTAATATCTTAGAAAACATACTAGAACTTTACTGTTCAATGTGGTAGCACCAGCTATAATGGCTATATGAATTTAATTAAAGTTAAAAATAAAATTACACATCAAACTCAGTTCTCCAGTCACACTAAGCACATTTTAAATACTCAATTAGCAGGGGAATGTTGAATTGCTAGCTTGTTATATTCATCAGAAACAACATTTCCATCATCACAGAAAGTTCTATTGGGCAGTGCTCTTCTAGAGTACAAATTCAACTTTTAACGAAGAAGAAACAGGGATTGGGGGAACTCACTGAAGAGAAACTTGCTTTGCACAATCACCTAATTTTTTTTTTTAAGAACTGTGTTCATGGATTAATTATGTAACTAAAATTACTTTCAACAAGGAATTTCCACTCTTCACAGAAGTGATAAATTTAATAAATGATTCCATGCATGCTAATGTCTTGTATATTTATATTTATATAAATTTTGACTTATATCTTTGTATGTCACAGCTGAAAGAAAATTTACACAGACTAGACCAGTTAAACGTCTTATTAAACCCCTATTGTTATAGAAAAACAGAATCAGAAACTTTGTATCCTGATGTGCAGGTGTTTTGATCTCAATTGTGTCCCTCCAGATTCCTAAGTCCTAATGCCCAGTACCTCAGAATGTGACTGTATTTGGAGACAGGGTCCCTAAAGAGGAAAATAAGCTAAGATGAGGTCATTAAAATGAGTCTTAATCCAGTTTGACTGGTATCCTTGTAAGAAGAGAAAATGTGGACACAGAGATAAATCTGCACAGGGAGGACCATATGAAGATACAGGGAGAAGACAGCCATCTACTAGCAAAGGGACAAGGCCTCAAAAGAAGCCATCCCAGCTGACACCTTGACCTCATATTTCCAGAATGGTGAAAAAATAAATTTCTGTTGTTCAAGCCATCCCATCTGTGGTACTTTGTTACGGCAGCTCTAGCAAACTCACACGTCAGGCTTGACATCTTTCTGCTACACCATGCTCTCTCCCAAACCTGTTTAACAACAATGATTGTGATGATCAATGTACTGATTGCATTATTTAAGGGAAAAAAACTTCAAAATTCTAACATTCAAAATTTAGACCTTGTTTTCAGCATAAAATACTAAAAGGCACTCAGAGTTTCAGAATCCATCTCATGCTGAATAGGATATAGTGTTCTGGAGCCAGGAAAGCATTCACTCTTTATTAATGATTTTTTTGTTTGCCTTACTCAGCTGTGTGCAGAAGAAAGAGGACAAGAGCATGGCACAGATTTGCACAGCATACTGTCAAGCCAACAGCAATGATACAGACTCCATGGCAGAACAGCGGCTATCTGTGTTTACCATTAATGGCTGAAAATTTAAAAGGGGGGAAAAACAGCATGCAACAATTGCATCCTCTCTATTTTAAAATATTTTTGAAAATACCCTACCACTACATTTGCCTCTCAGACTATATACTCTTAGTGATTTCACAAACTGATGCCTATATCAGGTACTAGAAACGCATGTGTACACTGAGTAAACCAAGAGTTATTGCTAACATAACTATAACTGTTTTTATTTACTTAGCACTTTACCAAGTCCACTAAATTTATTAAAATTTTTTCTAACAACCCTATGAGCTAACATGATCATTTCCCAATTTTACAGTTGAGGAAGGTAAGGTACAGAGGAGCTGAACAACCCACTGAAGGCTCCTGAAGCAAAACCAGCATGTGAACCCAGGTCCTCCAGCTGGAGTGTCTATAGTCTTGGTCCCTGTGCTTTCATTTGCAAGCGGCTCAGCTAATACTTGTTTCCAAGCATAGACTTAGCCACATGTGGGGAAAACAAACCATGTCAAGTTCAATCCACATGTGTAAAATCTTTACGTAAAGGCAAAATTTTAAAACTAGCAGATCTATAGCCTTTGGGGATACATTTTCAGGATGTAATGTGGTAAAGCAATCAAGAAAGTGATTACCATACAAATGAAGGTACTCTTTCCTTTGCCAATCGGGAAGGACAAGGGATAGAGGTATGTGGTTAGAAAGGGGGCACCAGAGACAATGTATCTGGGCTAGAGATTTTTAGACCAAATGACAGTTACATGAATTTTTCTTTTTGAAATAATTCATTCCTTTCCATGTATATTTCACAACAAAATCTTAATATACTTATACAGACATAAAAATACATTTTCTTTTGGATCTGATGGAAACAGAAGAATGTTGTGTAGCCCATCTGCAAGTGTTTATATGAAATACATGAAGTATGGCAGCATATAAAATATAAGTCAAAATTACACACTGCAAAGTAATACATTCCTTTCAAAAATCAGATGTGCCATAATGACCATAAAGTGAGCCATCATCAAATGGAAATGCTCTGAGAAATTTCCACTAGTCATATATACAACACAAATATTTGTAAGAAATAAATTGTTTTGAAACTAATTTATCACCAGAGTTTAGTCTTCTGGCAGATGTACACATGCATAATACATGTACATCTCACTCAAGTACAATACCAATTTAAGGGATTCCTATTAAAAAAAAAAAAACCTGCAAACCATTTATATTATCTGAAAGCATTCATATTATCTGAAAGCATTCATATTATCTGAAAGCATTTTAAAAAGCCAAATGGATTTCCCAGTTAGGAAATACATTAGCCAACATTTATTGATTAATCTTTACAAAGTACTTACTACGTGTCAGATACTGTGGTAACACATTATGTGTATTACCTCCCTAAACCCCAACAATGAATTATGCACCATTATCATCCTCGTCTTACAGAACTCGGAGGCAAATAACCTGAACAGGTTACACTGCCATACATGCAGATTCTAGGATCCAGACCACAGAAGCCCTATATTCAAGGCCTCACATCACTTCACAGAAGCACTGACAAAATTGAAGTGTGGCAGTAAATTGAACACAATGTACATTACAGGGTAATGCATTTTAATACTTACACTTTTCAATAAAGTGTAAGTTTATCTGAAGCATTTATCTAGTTCCCACAGATGTTGTGCAGGGAATTCGATACAATAGTAATCGGAAAAGAAAAAAGTAGAAGACACAACAGTCACAAGAAAATGGAAAATTTTAGTATTTTTTCTCTTCTGATGTCACACAATAGCATAAAGGAAATTAAAGGAAAATATCACTGTATATATAACTTTAAAAAAATAACAACCCAGTAAGTGTGAATATGTAGGTGTGTCTGTTTGAATATGTATATATAATTTGCATGTCATTTGAGGGAAAGATGTTACCCCACCCTAAAATGATGTTAGAGCACATTCATGCTCTAAGAATATGAACTACCAAAGGAAATTGTCTAAAGTAATTCAGACAATGGTATTTATGCATAATTACAAATTTAGCAATTATTACTGACGCAACAGGAAAGCCTGTCATTATAACAGTGGGACATTAAAGCATACCTAACATAAAGATTAACTAAATTAAATTGTTAAGACTTTAAATATTCTTTTGAATATTCAACAAGATTTTTAGATGTTAAGTGGGAAAAGAGCAGACCTACTAACTTTTCTGTAATTTAATGACTAATTTCTGAAAGCTACAGAGTTCATTGCTTCATTTTAAAAATAGCAGTAAGAGTAGTAATTAAGGATGTGCCTATTTAATTTAAATATATTACTCTTAAAAGACACAACTATAAATTTTACTAAATCACTTACAACACAATAAGGCAAACATTCACTTTCATTGTTTATTATTCTTAACTGCTATGCAAACACCATTTACAACGTTGTAATAGAAACGTTTTGAATGTCCAAAGACTTGGTCTCTGTGTGAACAAAGACTCAGGATGTCAGCAGTCACGTAAGGAAGGAAGACTTGTCATAGACATCTGACAGAAGTTAGTGTATCTTTACTCTCAAGTTAAGTTTTAGTAACTTTCTACCTGGGCCACATTTATTGAAGGTAAGAAAGACGTAAAGCAAACCTCTTCTAGTCTTAGTCTCTTTGTTTGTGAAATTCGATAATTAGAGTTACTACCTCGATTTGTTGTAACGATACATTTATACTGCACAGAAAGCAACAAAATTTGTATGTGACACACAGTAGGCAATTTCTGCCTGTCAGGTACTTTCTTTCTTCCAACTCTAGCAAGAATGAGGTAGTCACAGAAAGGATATTGAACGCCTTCCCTCCTCCTTTGCCCCAGGGCGTCTTCCTTTCTACATACTTGGAGCTCCAGGCATTAAAGTTCATACTAGCTAAGTAGGCACCTTATTACTGTGTATCAATGTTTAGTTAGGTATGTTAGTAATTTTCATGGATAAATTTATATTCCAAAGTAAGTACGTTCTAGTCTGTATTTCCCAGAGGATCTAGGAGAGTGACACATACTCAATGAGCATTAAATACATATTTTGGAATGAAAATGAAACCAAATCTGTATCTGAAAAGCACAAAGTATTTCTTTTTTGGAGAAACGGAATGTGCTTTAATCTGATAAAACTAATAACATAAGTTTTTATGTCATCTAAATTTGAAACAAAAGAAAAGTTTAGGTTGATGTTATACATCAAGGCACCTAAAGGAAACCTGTCACCACCACGTGATGCCTGCCCTCTCTAACTCACTCCACTGGAGCCACTGGCCACAGGACTCTGAGGTAGCTGCTCTTGCTGAGGTCGTATATGGTCTCCAAGTTGTGAAAGCAATGGTTACATCCCTGCCTTTCACTCAAACGGAAACTAACTGACCTTTCTCTCCTTGAAACCACTCTCCTCTCATGCCTGCTACCATCTCTGGTTCCTCTCTTGTCTCACTGAATACTGATTCTTAGTCTTTTAGGATTGGGGTCCCACTGGGCTCAGCTCTTTGGCTGCTTCTTCACCCGTGACTACACTCTCGCTAGAAACCGCATAGAGCCTCAGTTGCAAGCTGAACCTGAACCTGTGGGACACAGCGGGCCAGGAGGAGTACGACTGCCTCCGCACACTCTCCTACCCTCAGACCAACATCTTCGTCATCTGCTTCTCCATTACCAGTCCGCCCTCCTATAAGAATGTGCGGCACAAGTGGCATCCAGAGGTGTGCCACCACTGCCCCGACGTGCCCATCCTCCTGGTGGGCACCAAGAAGGACCTGAGATCCCAGCCTGACACCCTCCGGCGCCTCAAGGAGCAGGGCCAGGCGCCCATCACACCGCAGCAGGGCCAGGCGCTGGCCAAGCAGATCCACGCTGTGCGCTACCTCGAGTGCTCGGCCCTGCAGCAGGACGGCGTCAAGGAAGTGTTTGCGGAGGCTGTCCGGGCTGTGCTCAACCCCACGCCAGTCAAGCGTGGGCGGTCCTGCGTCCTCTTGTGACCCTGGCACTCAGCTTGGAGGCTGCCCCTGCCCCCCCACCAGTTGTGCCTTTGTGCCTTGGCGCCTTGTCTGCCCCCAGCTGTGCTTTAAGGACTAATTCTGGCACCCCTTGCCAGGGGGCTCCTCGAATGCCTTTCTCTCCTTAAGGAGGCCCACAGGGAAAGAGGCTTTGGGCCCTGCCCTACTCTGCTTGGGAACACCAGGTATTCTCGAGAGCTCACCCAGGCCAAGGTTGGAACCCTCCCCAAGAAGCCAACCCAGTGCCTCCTCCCCAGTTTCCCCTACTGACCAGTTGATCCAGCTTTCCACACAGATGTTGCTGGCTATTATGGTGCCTTCTCTCAGGTTAGGAGCTCTCAGCCATCCCTAACCTCTCCCTTGCTGCTCTTCAAATTGCTCCCCCCTCAAGATGCTCTCTCCCTTCCCCAAAGAAGGAGCCACAGAATCCTAAGATGAATGTGCCCTAACCTGCCACTATGTGCCCAGGCCTTATGCATCCACTGACTGACTCAGCCCTCCTGGGGGGCCTTTCCCACCCCCATCAGCATCAATAAAACCTCCTGTCTCCAGTAAAAAAAAAAAAAAAAAAAAAAAAAATATATATATATATATATACTGGTCAGTATAGCATGCTCATCTGCTGGTGAAGTGGGGAACCACAACCAGAACACAAAATACTTTTCAAATGCCTGGAAAATCTATCAGCTGTGCTGAGAAACTAAATGATGAGGGGACAACTTAGTTCAGAATATTCTGTTACTAAGTTGCAGGGGAGGTAGGGAGGGTCTGCCTCTGGAATCCACTAACAGGTAGTAGGTAGAAAGACAGGTATAATCTTTACCACATATCGTAAGGCTCCCATGTCCAAAGTCACTGAACTAAAGAGGTGGTGGTAGACACATATTTTTTAAAAGCATGTAGGCTAACATGACAAGAAGGAGCTTAAGCAGCTGAAAGTGTGATGCCTAGAGCAGCAGGATAGGGCTGGGTGGCAGGGAACTGCTTTTTCCTCTATTAGGACTCCTGGCATTATTTGATATATTTTTTAAATAATAAGCATTATTAGTTGAATGTATATTTTTTATATATATGTACGTGTGTGTATATATCTGTGTGTGTGTGTATGTGTATATGTTTGTGTGTGTATATATATATATATATATGACCATTTAGTGCAAGTATAATTCTCTTCAAAGATGTTGTTTCCTTGAGATCCCCATTCTGTATATATCCCTATAAAACTTTACATTCTCATTAAGGGTGGTCCGATAATTGTACCTCCCTAAAGTAATCTTTTCTCTACAGAAAATCTTTTCTCTAATAGAAAATATTTTATCTATCTTTTGAACCTACCCTTTATTCTCTCAGTATAAATTTAACTATATTTAAATGGAGTTCTTTCCTTTTTCTGACTATAACTATTATTTCCTGCTCTTCTAAATAGTCTCAATTTATTAAATGTATTTCATGTACAAAGTTCATTATTCTAGAAGAGTTAGTTACTGCCTTTTTATTTTCATGTGATCTTTGTATGTATACCTTTATTTCCATCACATCTGATATATAGGAAGTAAAAAAATCACATGATAAATTAATCACCATAAGCCCAAAGCATTTATATTTTGTCTGTAATCATTATTAACCTGTGCATTTGTAACATTTTGTATATCATAGCATATTGAAAATTTGGTTATCACACACACACAAAAAATCTACACTTTTGATCTGAATTTACCATTTCCCAGTATACTAGCTTTCTGCTAATATGCTAACAAATTACCACAAACTTAGGGGCTCAAAGCAACACAAATTTATTATCTTACAGTTCTGTAAGTTAGAAATTCAACACAGTTCTTGCTGGATCAAAATCAAAGTGTCAGCTGAGTTGCATTCCCTTCTGGAAGCTGAAGGGAAGAATCTGTTTGATGTCTTTTCCAGTTTCTACAAGCTGCCCATGTATTGTAGCTCTTGGCCCCCTTCCTCTATCTTCAAAGTAAACAACGCTGCACCTCTCTGATGATTCTGCAGTCACATCATCCTCTCTTCTGAACTCAGCTAGGAAAGGTTCTTTGATTTTTAAGGGCCCATGTGATTACATTGAATCTGCCTGGATATTCCAGGAGTCTCCTCATCACAAGATTCTTAACCTTAATCACATCTGCAAAGTGCCAGGGAAAGCAACATATTCACAGGTCCTGTGGATTAGGAAGGATGTAAACAACTTTGGGAGGCCACTATTCTGCTTACCACACCCAGTTTGTATCATCTATGCAATCTTATCAATAAAAACTCTTAACAATGGATATGGTGTATAATATAAGAAAATTATTTCATTTCCTGAGTTAAATTTCTATAATTTAAAATTAACTATGCATATACAGAAAATAAAATGTAAATCCTAACAAATAGTAGCATAGGTCGAAATCCATCCTGAAGAACTATTTGTTCACTACAAATGAATGTACAGCATGTGGAATAGAGTCAAAAATAATGTAATATGTTTGTATGGTGACAGATGGTAATTAGACTAATTGTGGTGATCATTTTGTATAGAAACATCAAATCACTTATGATGTATACTAGGAACTAACATAATATTTTAGGGCAATATACTTCAAAAACAAACAAACAAACTCATAGAAGAAGAGACCAGATTTGTGGTTTCCAGAGGTGGGGATAGGTAGAGAGCATATTGAATGAAGGTGGTCAAAAGGTACAAACTTCCAGCTGTAAGATAAGTAAGTACTAGGGACATACTGAACAACATGATAATTAACACTGCTGTCTGTTATAGAAGAATGTTAAGAGAGTAAGTCTTACAAGTTCTTAACACAAGAAAAACAATTTTTTTGTGGTAGAATCCAGACTAGAACTAGAATCCACATATAATGACTCCAAGCCAATTAATCTTGCTCATAGGCATGCATACACACACACACACACACACACATCTCATAAAATAGTTTGGAAAGTTTACAGAACCATATGGAATCAGAAGTAAGAAAAAGCCAAATGCAAACTCATGAAGTAAAATGAATCCAACAGCATGAACTACAAAAGACAGTTACTATGACAGGACAAATTTTAGACTTGCCAATCTCAAAATAATCTTGTTAAATCAAGTCATATGTAATACAGCATACTCTTATTCTTGTAAGCCTTAGTATTTGCTTGCTGCAGTGGGCCAAGTACAGAAATAAAATGGTCAGATCCTTCCCTGCTGAAATATGTCAGCCTCCATCGAGTCGTATAAATCACAATTATCATTACTTTAACAAGAGCTTGTCAAACTTGTAGTAAAGAATTAAACTACAACTATAAATCATCAAGTTGCAGGCCACTGTGACTTACGACTCTTTGAAGCAATCATTAATCAAGTAAATTCTCCATTTAAAAAAATCAGCAAGACCAAATGCTCTCCTGTGATGATCTTTGCTGACCCTTACAAGGAGTGTCTCTAATTCCTTAGCACTGATTGGTCTAAAGCAGATAAAGAGAATATGAAGAAGAGGAAAAAAAACCAGACAGGAATTCTGAGTGTTTCTTCATCTGGTGTCCAGATGTGTATGCTTTGTGTAATTTTTTTTTCTAACTACAAATTCCATAGTTTTCATCATATTATCAAAGTACTGTAAGACACAAGAAGTTAAGATCCATCCTATTCTGAATTTAAATAGCTGCAGAGGCCAAGAATGAACTTTTTTTTTTTTAACAATATTTTCTCTATCAAGAGTCTTGACTGTGTAGGGAATATATTTGTATAATGTCTGTCTTAAAAAGCAGTCATTTAGTGGAATTATAAATCTGACTGGTAACTTCCTAAGAGATTTAGTATTAATGGCATAGACTTCATTTTATTCTTTTACCAGTTTCATTTTGAAGTTTTTCTTTTTTTCTGTAGCTCAATTAGCGCATGAATAGTTGTGCACTTTTTTTTTCTAACTTGAAATCTGAAGTACTTCAATTTTAAAAGGAACCTGTGTATTCTGTAGATGGTCTAGTATGGATTTATCCTCTTCATTTCTCAAAAATGAAATGTCATTTTCCGAAGTCTTTCTTGTGTTGTCTATTTCTATTACATGTCTTCGATCCTAAGCAATCTCATCATTTAACTTGCCGGTGATTTTGAACCCACGGGGACAATAGCAGAAACTAGTTCAATCAATGTAGAAGGTGGCCAACCCCCAAAATTTGTGGCGAAGACCGAGATTGTCTAGCAGAAACCCTGTGACCAGCCTGTATTTTTACTCAGGATGAAAATATTTCACTCATGCCTCCTTTAGGCTTTGACCTGTGCCATCACGATGCTCACAGTGCAGTTTAGAAGCTCCAAAATGAGCCTTCTCAGAGGTAGAGGTGATGTCTTTTCTGCAGAGAATTCCCCTGCCTGCACTCTGGGTCTCATCCCTTGCCCTACCTGCCAGACTTTTGTTTCTGCAGTCATCACCTTCAGGACTTAAATCATTCTCTCATCATGAACCTTTTCATTTCAGCTTTCATCAGGCGCCAGGTCTTTCCTAACCTTAAAAATGAAGTAAACTTAAACCTCAGAATTCATTCAGTTTCTCTGTTAATATCTTCAAAATAGAGTTCTCCACAGTGTCCACTTTAATGCCCCATCTCAGGCCCTTTGAATGGAACAAGATCATTTAATCATCCATTAATTTAATGCATTCAATGAACAGTGTGCTTCTTAGGGCGACTGCCATCATGAATTGTGGTACGAGCCACAGCATCTCTAAAAGCAAATGAAAAATACTGATACTTTTCCTTGAAGCAATTTTCCAGTTACGAAGATCTCCTTCAGGACAGTGTGGACTGCTGAACAGGTTGTGTCCCGCACAGCCCCAGAAGCGCCACGTAGAAGGATCTGAGTGGTACCTGTGGCAGGCGTCTAATGAAATGGCCTGGGCCCCCTTAGCCTGTGGCCGAGGTTATGTAAGTTCTCCCTCTGTCTTTTATGGGCCCTTTTTGGACTGGCCTGAATGTCACTATCCACACCATCCTGTTCCTTCACAAACAGCTGAATAACACAACATGCCACCTAGCACCCTTCTCTGAGTCACTGACTAAAATCTGTGTGTAACATCACAGTAAACCTGTACACTTGTGCTCTAAGCTGCCATTTCCTGTTTTCTTCCTGGTATCCATCCTCTGCTCTTTCTTAGCTGTTTGGCCAGAATCTTCCCCACCTCTGTTTCTTTTCATGACATATAACATCTAAGGACTGGCTACAATATATTTGAAAGTGCTTTCTGCTTCTTCTGTCCCTTTACTCCTGACATCACAGTCACTGGTTCCCACTGAGAGAACCGGAGAACCAAGAACCACCTCCAAAGCTGAACACACTACCCATCCCAGCCTTCCTGGGATGGGTAGTGTGCTCACAATTAATTTAGTGATTAATGTCCAAGGGTATACATAATAAAGTTACTATTTTAATTGTTTTTACATTATAATGCCTACATTTTATCTTAAAAGTTAATAATTCAATACAGTTAAATTTCTATTAGGCATAAATCCTTTTTAATAGTTACAGCTAAGTTTTTACATTAAGTATAAAATCACAATGTAAACTTTATTTTTTCATCTCTTGAATCTGACTTCCCTGAGGTGCACTTGAACAAGTCTGTTTCTGTGAATGTCTGCATATGTGTGTGTGTGTGTCTCTGTGTGGGATAAAGTGGAATGTGCCATATAAATTCTTTTGCAGCCAGCTTTTCACTCAACAGTGTATCTTGGGCAACTTTTCATGGCAACCTGTAGAAATCTATCACTTTATTTTTAATGGTTACAGAGTAATGCATTTCTTGGTGTGTACAAACCAAAATTTATTCAAAAATCTGACTAACTGCTTTTAGAAAAGCCTGCTATAACAGTAAATATATGAAGATATACAGTAGTAGATGGTCCAGGAAACAATACAGCTCATCTTTAATGTTTCATCATTGAGTAACAGGAATGTTTTCTAGGTAAAAACTGAATTGGTAACAGAATGTCTTGGTTTTAACCTAATGCAACAAGCCGGACTACATTTTTTGGTATATGTCAATGGACTGACAAGAATGTCAAACTCTGGATTTTCAACTCAAAGTTACCTAGGGTGCACCAAAATTGTGTTAGTTGGAATATGGAGTTTTCTCAATGTGTTCCAGAATATCTGGGGCATTTCTGTCATTTAACTGACATGCATGACAGACCACACAATGCTGAATGCCAGCTTGCATTCTGTACTTTTGAATAGGCAGCCTCTATTCCACTCTTCTTACTTTAGTGAGGTTGACACAAGAATGCCAGGGGAAAATTTGTTTTATGTATCCTAAATGAACGTTTGAAGCCAAACCTTAGAACAAATTGTTAAAAAGATCAGTTGAGTGTGTAAGGTGAAATTATGTTCTGAATCTCACATTGAGGATCTGATGAATGATACATCTTGTCTGGGGATAAGCCTCATTGAAACCCATTAATTACTTCTATATCTTCACGACTAAACCTTCAAAAAGTTACTTCAATATAAAACGAATCTAAGCAGCCAAAAAGCACAACCAACAGATACAAGCGAAGGAATGCTAGGGGTGATAAAAACTATCACACCTTAAAATAAAATTAAAAAAATAAAGCCCTCACTCTGTGTGGTTTTAGTAATGTGTCAGAATCAAGGATCTCGCTCATGAAAAATAATAAATAAAAATAGTCATCACCAATGTAATCCCAGAGACGGGAAAATGTCTTTTTAATGTAACTTGAAAGTAGCTAAAAATAAATCTAAAGCTCTTAGGAGGGCAAAACACTGCAATAGATAGTGGCTTGGAACATGTTGGATTTGCTAACAAAATAAAACAACTCTTAGTATTTAAGAAAGTGACTAAAATTAAGCAGTCAGAATATAAATCTAAAAATAACAAATCCGGGGCTTAAAGGAGTAATTAAATAATCCTGACTCCATCAGTCTTTAAGAATAGAAAAGATGCATTTAAATGCTATTAACTTTTTTTTTTTTAATTCCAGGGATTTCCCCATGGGTACATATGTGAACAATTATAATAACCAGCTCCTCCCCCTTGTATGGTAAAACCATTTCTTTGGACCACCTTGCAATTATTTGCTGCGCCTATCTTGTACATAATTTGTTCTACGAAATTGAGCTCTTAACAGTTGTTGTGGAATCGCTCCCAAAGGTGCATATTAGCTCAGTTGCCCTAGATCCCAGGAGCCTTTTTAGATATAGGCTGTAATCCACTAGCTAAATGAAGCAAGGACTCTCGAAAGCTCTCAGCTGAGTGTGATTTGATGCTATGTTGTACAATTCCAAGCTGGGAGTTGTATTACTCATTACTTAAAAAGTAAGTTCAAGATACACGTTGTACATGTTTTCTTGACTTTTGTGTCATGTCCTTCAAATCCTCTGACCTGTGAATTTGAGCACAAACCTCTTCAGATTTAAAGGAACAGAATTTCTTTGTTTGTCATGAGAATTGTCAGTTTCTAACTTTCTCCTTGTTAAGACAAAAGCACCAAAGCAAGCTCAGGACGTTATCATGAGAAAACTCACCAGGCACAAGTGAGCCCTTTGCCTTTTACATTTCTTGCACTGTAGGCAGAAAAGTATTAGAATCAGCTGCCACATAAAAAGGCCACTGGCTTGGGCTGAGCACTGGCTGGAAAGACAGTAGGAGACCAATTACAACAGCAACCAGCCTGATGACGCACTTGGACTGTATTCCTTTAAAGTCATCAAGTTGGATTAATATTGGAAACAGGAGCATATGAACTGATTGAACTCTAATGCTCAGGATATATTTCTAAAACTGGGGCACACTTTATTGAAAACACCATACTGGTAAATGTTATTGTTACAACAATAATTTTACTCTCATTTCCCACCTTCTATGAATGAAACAGAATCTTCCTTGAGATCTGGGACTATGACAAATGGGTGAATTATAGTCTATAGATCAAATTATCCACAACTCTCTCGACTAAAACTGCTTAGGTGATATCAAAAACATTTTAGAGCTTAGTCAGTAAGTTAGTCCTCAACCATGAGTCAAGGCCTAAACATAAGTCATTTCTACCAAAAGCAATTCCTTCCCAGTGCTTCTGCTTTATTATTTTGTGGTGTCAAAGTTGGTGGCACAACTTTTAGGGTTGTAAGGCATGCTTCCTGAGCAAGTCATTTCCTGAGAAGATGTAATCAATGGCAGCATCTTCTGTAGCCCTGTGAAGTCATATTTTCCAAATGGAGTTAGTGATTTTATGTGTACAAGGCCCCAAACCCCAGCTTCACTGCTCACCTGCCATATGACCTTACAAACCATTTTACCCTCTCGTGTCTTAGTTTCCCCACCTGCAACAGGAAAGCTGTAACAGTACCACTTCAGAGGAGCTTTAAGAAAAATATACGAAATGATTCATGTAGAATACTTTATATAATACTAGACTTTCGGTGAATACTCAGTAAGAGTTAATTATCATTCATGTACTCTTCCAGTAAGCATTACCTAAGTATCCATCTCTAGTGTATTAGGTACCAGAAGGGGAAAAAAAAGACACAAATTACATGATCATAACAGATATATAATCTAGTTAGGGAGGTACAATTAAAGAACAAAAAGAAATACAAGAACATGTTTTAAAAGCAAAAGATAAGTCATTCCAAACTAAGTGACAGGAGCGAAGTAGGATTGGTCAAAGGAGGTTCCATGGAGTAAGTGAATCCCACCTGCCTTGTGTTAAATGGTACCTGCAGAGTAATGGACAAGTGGGAAGGATGTTCTAGGCAGAGAGAACAGTAAGAAAAGTCACAGAAAAGAAAATTAACAGTGGTATGGGTAAGACTGCTGCTGGAGTAATCTGGATACGGAAAAATAAAGAGGGGACGGTTGAAAGAGGGCCCACCAACAGAGAAGTCATTTGTAGAAACGCCATATAAGCTACAGTTATAAAAGAGGTATTTATTTAGACCAGCTTTATCCATTTATACACATAAGCAATAGAAAAAAAAAACACTATAAGTTCTTGAAGAGGAAAATAACTTGTCAAAAATTATGTTTTAGAAAGGTTCTGTCAGCAGCTGCAGGCTGCCTGCTCTGGGTTGAGCAAACACTGGAAGCACAGAAGTGGCAGTTGAAGCTTCAAGAGCAAATGAACTCTCTCTGAGGGAGTTATTAGAGGGGAAAAAAAAGCAGAGGGCAAGGCCGAACTTGAAGAAAGTCCACAATTAGCTAGAGACTGTTCAGGAAAAGAGAGATATAAAAAAATGTAAGAGGAGAGATGAGAAGACACAGTATATTAAAAAGTTTGGTCTCTAGTGCACAAAGTAGTGAAGAGGTGGAGGAGAATACGGATGAGGAGGGGGAAAAAAAAGACAAAATTGGGTTTGAAAAGAGTGGCTAGGGTAGAAAAATGAAAACAGGCAGTTTGAGGCCAAAACTATGTAGGATTCTTGCATTATCCTTTTACCCACAAAAAAAATTCCAAGCAATCATGGTTAGATCTATATTTTACAACAATAATTCTGGACAACAGTGTAAAGGAAATACTGGAGGGCAGAGGAGGTTGAGGGCAGGGAGACAACTTAGGGGTCCCCTGGAAAACTCAATGTGAGAGGAACAGACACAAAAATGAACAGGAGAGGAATCTAAGAGACAACGATGCTCAAGCAGCCTAACCTTTCGACCTCTTCGCTTCCTGGCCTTCATTACTAATAAATGATCCAGCTTGGGCAGACAGAGGAGAGACTACAAAGTATGTTTTGGAAATGCTGAGTATGAAGGGCTTGGAGGATGTCCAGCAGGCAGGTAGGAACATGTATCTGGAATGCAGAAGAGAGAAGCAGCAGCTGAAGGTGTCCAGGATTGTAAAGCTCAGGGTGATTTGTACACGTGAATAGTCCTAATGTTTCCTGTGTTAACTCCTCCAGTGACGTCTTCTCCTAACCATTTGCAGGGCAGTCTAAACTAGTGACACCTTAATTGCAACTGGTTTTTATATGATTGGTACATGCCCTCTCTTGTATTTTAAATTAATTCAATTTCACTAAGAATTATTTCCTTGGTCAGAGATAAAAATATATTTAGCACTCATTTTTGGCCAGCAATTTCTAGAAATATTGAAAAAAATATAAATAAATTATTAATTTAGGATTCAGATTTTATAAAATAGAAATGCTTGATATTCTAACAGGATTAGATTCGTAACATTAGATGCAATACTAAAAATAAATTTTTAAAAAATAATACCATTTGTATAAAGAGATCAATCTATTGGTCCAATAGATCGCTGATAGTGATTTTTAAAAATTGCTACTTCTTTTTCTAATAATATATCATATTTTCAAATAAAGATTGCTCAGGAGATTCAATACAACCTTTTGGTCATGTAAATGGGCAAAATTCCACCATCACTGAGTGGTTTCCTTTTAAACCCAGGAAAATAGTTATCATTTATGTAGGGTAAGTGATTTTTATAGGACATACAAAAGGAGACATTATATTTGCAGTTTGTCAAATAAATTTTTCATAGTTTATGTAAAGATATAGGATCTAATAACACATACTTATATTTCCTTTCATGAGCTGTCTACTGGTGATACACATGCAGAATAAAATTTTTACCTTGGCTCAAACTTGTAAGTCATGATTATGTTCAAGATTAGGGTCTCTAACAGATTTTCCCCATTTATCTTCCCCTATCCATTTATATGAAATCTTTACTTTAAAAAAAATGTTTCTCAAGCCAGCAATTCATCCTTATGTGATAGTGATACATGTTATTTCTTCAGACCCTTCTGTCCCCTCTGTCACCCCGTGCTACCCTTGCTTCCCCTCAATTCCAGAGACTCTTACAAATGTGACACAGCAAACCTGTTACGACAGAAATTTCACAGAAAACAAGGAAATGAATTCTGACACTGAGACCACACAACTTACAATAACATTCTAAAAGCATTCTCTTGATCAAGAAATATCTGCACTTTGATAGCTAGACATTCTTTCAGAAAACACTTCTCAGCTCAGAGTAGCACTTTATCATTGATAAATAGTTATCATTGTGCAGGATGCTAATGATGATCATGAGGTTTTATCAGAAATCTTCAGATTCATGGTGGTAAGTAATCTACCCAAAGTAACTGGGAGGAAAACAAATATATTTTTTAATGTGGAGGAGAATTCATTAGGGCAATGTTAAGTTTTAGGCTCTGCTATCATGAAAAAACCGTCTATTGTAAGAATCGTATGCTCAATTTCCTTTATGTTAAGACTGAAATTTAAAATTATTTGAAGAATTTACACAAAAAATTAATTCCACTGCACCCCCAAAGACAGGCAAACCTTGAAAACAGATTAGTTATCTAAGCACCAAGGTGAGTGACCTAGTCATCTAAGGTGCTAATTCTAAATCTTCTGAGGTCACAATTAATTTTTCTTTATGCTTATACAAATATTTGCTGAGTTCCAAGGTCTTGCTCAATCAGGCTTTGGTCCTTTCAGATCAAAACTAAAAAAAGTAGATGCACACACGCACACGTGCATACACATACCTAATGTACCTCGAAGGAGTTACAACTTGTATCAAGTGCAGAAACCAGGTGTGCCACTCCAGGTTGACACAAGTATCCTCCCTTTTTGCCTCCCAGATAAAAATATAAGGCATTTTCCACGCTCCCTGGTGCTCTTGGTCAACAATCACCTTCCAAAGGAAACACACCTACGACCACCACCATTACAGATTAGTTTTGCCTGCCCCTGGACTTCACTTCATAAATGCCATCTTTTGAGTCTGATTTCTTTCACATCAACATTATACCTCTGTGAGACTGATCCAGATTGTTGCATGAAATAGTTTTTTTCATTGCTATAGAGTATTCCTTGGATGATTATAACAATTCATCCTTTCCACTACTGGCAGACATATGGGGTTTTCCCCCCAGTTTTTTAAATTCACAAATAATGTC
Organism: Camelus dromedarius; assembly: GCF_036321535.1. Taxonomy (NCBI): domain Eukaryota; kingdom Metazoa; phylum Chordata; class Mammalia; order Artiodactyla; family Camelidae; genus Camelus; species Camelus dromedarius. The sequence goes on from NC_087438.1 coordinate 56,382,183, forward strand.
ACTATAAATATTCTTTTACAAGCCATGTACTTCAAATTGCATGGTCTTAGGTTCATTTTGTTAGTTAATTAACACACACTGGCTTCGGTACATAATGACAAATCACTCCCAAAAGATGGTACCCAGGTGCACTCCCGCCATCCAATGCACTTTCTATTGAACATTTTAACAATCTTTTTTTGTTATTAGGTTATACTTTTTGTCAGCTGTACAAAATAAACCAGCCAAGTGCTCATCTTTTAGGATTCTTCTTTCTCAACAAATGGATGATTTAAATATAACCAGTAATTTTAGCATAGAGAATGAGGAGAAGGAAATCTGTAATTTCAAGTAATTATCCCATATAATATTGGAATATCTTAAATAAATATATTTTGAAAGAAAAATACAATTTTCACAAATCTCAGAAATGTTTTGAGGGGCATTCTGCTCCTGCCACAAAATTATGTGAATTAACTGATAGTAAAGGTCTGGGTTTTATGACAGAGCCCACAGTACTGAAAATACATGCATACATTTCAATGCATATCTAATACTAAATGGGGGAAGATTAGAATTCTTTTTTACTAAATGGAATATAGCAAATATCAAATAGCTATCTTGGCACTGCCAGTCAGGTTAAAAGACATAACATACCAATTTAAATTCAAATGGACCACTGTCACACCACATTAAATGAAAGGGAGAAAATAACTTAAATCATTCTATCATTACAGATTCAGAGTATTAGTTTTATATATAAGTAAATATCGTTTCTTTAACTTTTTATGAAAACTACTGATTTAACAATATTGTGATACAATACGAAAAGAGACCACAGCTTTGATAAGAGTCTGGGTCACACAGCACAAAATTAGGCTTATTTCTAAGTAAAGCGAAGGACCCAGCCTGCAATCATGGAAAACAAGGGTAGAATCCTATGGCTATCACATACCAGTGGTATTAACCATAGGCAAGTGGAGAAGAGCAGAATACGCTACTGCAAGTAACAACTGTAGGAGTCCAGGACACGCTACTCCAGAATATGCCACTTTCATATACTGATTATTCTGAGCTGTAGGCATTTCAAAAACAGCAAATGCAGGGAGAGGCTTTCTCTGAACTCCTTTTATCTGCCTAAAGACAAATGCTTCAAAAGGCATTCAGTTGTCATAAATTCCCTCCCAGGGAGTTTCATCAACCAGGGAGGACTGACCTTTTATCACAAGAGAGGAGCCTGGAAGACACCACACCAAAACGGTCATAAATTATCACATCTCCCTTCTATTCTTTTAAAAGCCCATTCATCTCTCCTAAAAATCATTGACTCTCCCCCAAGGAGTTTGCATTCCCCTCTCCCCAAGCTTTCCCTATTAAGATGGTATTGAAGCCTGAATTCGAAAACCATCTCTCTGAGTCTCTCTTCTTTCCTCTCTCTCATGTATGCATGAGGTGTACAAATTAGTGTACCTCTCTTTTTCTCTTGTTCATCTATCTTTCATTACAGAGGTCTCAGCTAAGAACTCAGAAGGGATAAGGGAACATTAGTTTCTGCCCCTACATAAGTCATTTAACCTTTCTGATATTCCATTTCTTTTTTTCTACAATGTATATAATAGCCACCTAGAAGGGTATTTTGAGCAATAAGTAGATGGTGATTCCAAAGAGACGGGTCCACTTCTCAGTACATTTCAGCAGTTCACCAATTACATGTTAGTTACCTGGAAAGCTTTTTAAAATCCCAGTCCCCAGGCCACACCTCAGACCAATTAAATCAGAATCTCGAGGGGTAGGACCTAGGCACTAGCATTTTTTTTAAAGCTTCAGGTGAGTCCAATTTTGTAACCAAATTGTAGATACTTAGATGAGATCCACATACTACAGGTTCAGAGAACATCGGGCAGATACCATTTAGTAGGGTCCGGTAGCTGAGAAGAAAAAGGAAAGGAAGACCACAGTGGGAACCAGAAGGGAGTTTGAATTAGGACAAAGAAATATGAGGTGCACAGATCATGTGGAAGGGACAGGGCAGTGACTCCAATGACCAATCTCTGCCATCACAGTCCTGACTTGCTCTGCTAGGTCTTTACAGTATCAGAAACATCTGCTTTCTCTTTGTGCCCAATTTGCTTTATCTTTTTCCTTCTTAATTTAGCATTTGACTTTCATATAATAAATGCATATAAAGGAATGTCTATTTTAGGCTATGGAGAATCTTTTGTTAACACAGACATACAGACATGTAAGTTAAAAGGTTTCTTAGATTTCAAAAATTTCACCATGCTAAAATTATTAGGCCAATTTACTTTTACTGGAAAGAACATCAATCTTCCTTCCAAAACACTTTGAACATAAAACGGCGTCATTTAATCTTTCCCTCTATCACTCTCCTGTCCTATAATGTGAAATATTTAAAATACAAAAATAGAGTTTTTCTATAGAGTCCCAAACAAGACATGATAATACATAAATTTTTCGAAAAGCCTTCGACAATAAACTTTAAAATCCACACCTAATTTAGTGAGTATATATGCTTATTCAATTTTCTAAATGACTAAGTCTCAGGAATCAAAGAAATCAAGAAAATTATATTCTAACCTCATTATTTCAAGAAGTTCAAACAGCTTAATTTAAAATATAAACATCTTTTGGATTTTATGCTTTTTATGGCAGTTGTAGAAACTGGATAATGAGGCGTGTGAGGTGACATTACTAAAGGTTCACAATACATGAATGTTTTTCTGTTGCAATTTTTCTTTCATTTACCATTGGTTTAACAGAATATACGGCAAGGACTAGAAAGATAAAAGATGAACTGATCTATTTCCACTGAATTTGATCATCTAATACTAATAACCCAACTGAAAATGCTCATTATGTTTCTCAATGATTGAGGTAATTGCCTGGACTCAAGTCTGCACTTCACTGCTTGGCTTATGTATAAATGATCTGAAATCTCATATGTGAGTTACCTCAAAACTGTAATTCTGAAAGTGTTAGAATCATGTCAGTTTAAAGCTGTAGCAATCCAGAGAAACCATGCAGCTCATTCAACTCCTAGGTTTTCAGATTAAGAAGCTAAGATTTAGATCATTTAAATCATAATCAAGTAGTTGGAGACCTAAGATTAGTTAGCACCTAAGTCTCATGATTACCAAATCCAGAGTATTTCACTTGTTGATTTTCTGTTCCACCACATCTCCTTCCATGCTTGATTTTTTTTTTTAAACGATAAAACGCTTCACTGATTTCAGTGTATCTGTGATTTGGGCTATAACAAGCAGCTAATTAAAGAAAATGTAACTAATACTTCTGAAAAAGTTGTCTGTGGTTGATTGAATCTCTTTTTAAGTTCAGTCAATAAAGTATACTGATTGAAAGAATTACTCTTAGAACCTTTTAAAAAATACCCTACTATTTGAAATACATTACTTAAAAATGCAGAGCAGCAGCACCGGCAACGCTTGTTAGAAAGACGGAAACTCAGGGCCCACCCCCGATCTAACTAATCAGCATCCGCATCTTAACAGAGCCCTGGGAACTTAGCTATCCGGTGAAGTTTGAAAAGTGTGGGCAGCCAGCTCTGGCTGCACCCAGGGGAAAGGACGGCAAATAAAATCTAATTAACAGCAGGAATTTTGAAGAACCAGAAATAGAAGTTGAGACGTGCAGATTTCATGAAGATCTCTAACCTGAGGCTGAATTAGAACTGAGGCATCCTAAATCTTTTGCTACCACATCATCCTATGAATCCTATGTAATACTGACCTCCTCTAGGCAGATCCAGCCCTTATTGACTGTACAAGCAGGGAGAGCAACCTAAACCCCAGATTGCTACCAACACTCTCATTCCAAGCCATCCTACACCAAACGGAGAAGGAAAAAAAAAAAACTTCCACCAAGGTTTCTTCCACGCAGGGATGCCAACAAGAAGAAAGGCTGACTGTAGTATATACAGTTGTCTCTCAGTATCCACAGATTAGTTCCAGGACCCTCGATGACACTATATCCATGGTTGCTGAAATCTCCCACATAAAATGGTGTAGTGCAATTGGTTGCCCTACTGTCCATGCAACTATATCACTTCTTATGGTCTGAGGTTTGCTGAAGTTTTTGGTGGAGAATTCGTATTAAGAAAGGAATTTCCTTCTACTCTACTTTGCTAAAAATCTTTGTCACAAATGATTACTGAACATTACTAAATTGTTTTCTGCAACTACAGATGATATTACTTTCTTTTTTAACATTTTAATATGGTGAACAGATTTTAAAAGTCTGAGCCAGATTACATACATAAAATAAATTCAGTTTGATTATGATGCATTATTTTTTCCCACATTGCTTTATTTCTTTTTCTAAAATTCTGCTTAAGATTTTTACAATTATCTTTGTGAGTAAGACTGATCTGTAATATTTTCTTCTCCAAATGTTCCTGTCAGGTTTGGGGATCAAAACTATAAAAGCCTCATAAAATATGATGAAGCATTTTCTATTTCTCTTTTAGGACGATTGCTCTAAAAGCTGTATCTTTCCCTTTAATTATTTCTAACAGTTGGAAGACTATTCAGATTTTCTATTTCTCTTTCAGTGAATTTTGGCAAATGTGTTTTTTTTAAAGAATTCATTCATTTCTCTAGTTACCTTTTTATTCTCTGTAGTATCTGCAATTATGACCCTCTTTCTCCTACTAATGCTGTTTGTTAGGGCCTTGCCACTTTTAGCTTGTAGAATCTTTAACACCTTATCTTAGGAATTTCAAAGAACCAACTATTGACCTTTTTGATTTTATTATTTTATTAATTTGAGCTACTACCATTATTATCTCTTTAATTCTAATTATCTTGGATTTTTTTAAACCTAATTTCTCAAATGTAATGCTTACATGATTTTCACCTTTTTCTTCCTTCCTAATATCTCTATTTGATTCTTCATAATAACTCTAATGGCTACACATTTCCCACTAATAATTTCTTTAATGCATCACCCAAGTGGACATGTAATATTTTAATTATTCATTTCCAAGTATTTTTTAATCCCCACTATTACTTCCTTGACTCGTGAGTTTTTTTAAATATGCTTTTTAAATATTTCCAAACACATTGTGTTTTGTAGTTATTGACTTTAAACTAAAGTTATGTTCTGAGAATACAGTGACATAAATACTGACACTCTGAAATATGTTGAAATCTGCTTTATAACCTAAAGTGCTAAAAATTTTGGATAATGTTTTATATATTCTTGAAAATTATACATATTCTCCATTTGTTAGGTGGCAGCGCTCTATATGTATCCTTAGATTGAGTTTATATTTTAGATATTCGGTATGTACTTTATCTGCTTGTTCTATCAATTATTAGGATATGAAGTTAAAAGCCTGCCTTGACAGTTGATAATGTCAATTGATCTTTATTTAATTTTGGCTTTACATATTTGAAACTATCATTAGTTGATACAAGATCAGAACTGATATATGATACTGGAGATTTAACATTTTTATCAATATGTAATAACCCTTTTAATCTCTAATAATGGTAGTTTCCTTTCCTTAAGTCTATTTTGCCTAATTTAAGAAATTGCTTCATTAGGTATTTGCTACTTTATATTTTTCATTATTTTACTTTCAACATTTTTGTATCTTTATATTTTGAACTTGTGCCCTGTAAATACTTTGCTTTATTATTTCATTTGGCAATCTTTCCTTTGAAGTGCAGAGTCCATTCATTTTGATTGAGATCACCAATATGTTTAGATTAATTCTACCGTCTCATCTTAAGCTTTTAATTTGTTCTGCTTTTGCTTAGGTGTATTTTTACCTCTCATTTGTACTTACCGAGATTCTCCTCATCCTCACCCTCACTTCATTCACTGCCCTGCTTGGGATATATATTTCTATTTCTTTCCTTTTAGTTATGATTATTTGGTTTCTGCTTTAGTTTAGTTGACTAGAAAGTTGAAATCTTGTATTTTATTCAACTGTTAGGTTAATCAATATTTTTATCCTTTTTCAAACTAATACAATGATATTTCAGTCTTTACCAATGATCATCTACTTTAGACTTCAGTACAATTGCTTTCCAGGGATTTGCTTATAACTTGATTTTTCTAACCTAAAAGAGATTGCATATTTTTGTTATGAGTTTACACATTATACATTCAATTTTATTTTCCTCTGTGTTTGTTTTTTTATTTGCTCACTATTCCTTTATGCAGACTTTCCCAACATGATTACTCTCCTTCTTCTGGAAGTGCATAAATTTCTAGAAAGTAGTTCAGCTACTTTTATCTCCAATGTTGTTTCTTCATCATTTTCTAAATTTTCCCTTTTAGAAAGTTCAATTGGACATATGTTGTAACTTATTTATCCTTTATTCTTAACTCCTCTTTTAATTTTTCCATCTCATTTTCTCTTTGTTCTGTAATCAGTTTCTTTAGATAAATTGCCCCTACCCCAAATGTCTTTTTAATTATGTCTACTCTTCAGTTTTTCAGTTTAACGAATCCATTTATTAAAAAAGAATTTCAATTATTATGTTTTTCATTTCTGTAAGTCTAATTTAGTTCTATTTCAAATATAACTGGCCAACTTTTATAGTCATTTTCACCTTTGCCACACTTTCAACTCCATCGTTTTTAGGTTTGTTTAAAGAGATTAAAGATATTTATTTTATATTCTGCATATAATTTTGCTATATACAGTCTGTGCAAACTTGTCTCTATATTTTCTAAACTCTTTTCATAGCAGATTATGTATCTCTATATTTAGTGTTATTTTCTATGCTTTTAAATTCATGTTCTTTGGAGCTTTTTCTGTTAGAAAACTTAGAGTGGTGTATTTCATATTTTTTCCCTACAGAACGGTTTTGCATTAACTTCAGTTACACACTTCAGACACCAATTTCCCAAGACCACTTTATATTAAATTTTAGGGTTGCAGTTTTCAGAGCCATACAGTTAGCATGAATGGCAGTCCCAATGCCCTATGAGGGGGGCCTACTATTAGGAATTCTCAGAGAGACACTGTACTTTTATTATTTTACCTTTTCCTTCTGACTGGCAAGATTAAGAAAGCTGGGTTTATTTCTACTTCTCCCATGGAGAGTATAGCCCCAATTCATCTCAGTTTTGTATGAGGATAGTATGTGGAGGTCTCGCCAGCACACAGGGGCACTCCAAGAATGCTTGGAGGCAGTCTGTACTTACTAATTAAATGAATAAATGGATGCTGCTCAAAGAGGACTTATTTCCAATATTAAATCTACCAATTCCATAACACTGATTAAAGTTCTTCAGAAGTACTATTTCCTTCTGCTTCATTAAAGTGAGAAAGGAGCCAAAAATGAATATTTTTTTAAAAGGACAGGTAAGATAGAAAATCTTCTGAAACATAACTGTAGAAGCATGTCATGTGTAATTAAACATTTTGGCCTTTCTCAGTAATCCTCTTCTACTATTTTATATACAGAACGTATTTCTTGAAGCTGTGTCTTAAGATGAAATTGATCCAAGCCTGTAAAGCTTTGCAAACAATCATGCCATGGTGATACTGACTACAGAGAAAACCCTTCCCACCACTTCCGCCCACCTCTTCTCCATCTCTGTGCTCTGACTCTTTAAAAAGATGTGATTACTACCCTAAGAGAATAAGCATTAATATCCTCAAGAGAAGATACCTTTGCGTATCACCATTGAGTGATGCAATTCATCTAACAATAAATGCTTCAGGTGACTTTTGATTTCTGAAACTTGAATCAAATATTTCTGAACTGGACAGATTATGCCCAGGGTCTCTTCATGTGTATTACAAATGGCTCTACAGAAAGACAAAGTTCACCCCACTATCTCCTTACCCTGCCTCTGCTTCAGTGCAGAAAATGGCAAATTTCTTCAGCTCAAAGAACACCAGGATTCAGCAGAGATAAAATGCTTCATATCATTCCATCAGTAAAAGAAGTGCAGTCGCCTGAATGAAGTAAATTTCAAGTAACTGTCGGTGGTTCATATTATCTCTCGCTGCATCTGTAAGATTATTTCCACTGGGAAAAGGAGAAGAGGCAGAGACTTGTAAAGTTTCTTACAAACACTTGAAATTTTCCTCAGGGAACTTTCAACTTCGCTGTCTGTTTGACCTTTCAGAGAGAGATCATCTTCTAAAAGAACTGCCGTTCTCTGCCCAGGAACCCTCAGCCGTACCAGCATTGAAAAGCAGGCAGCACTGAATCTCTCACTACTTGGGAAACCTCACTATCTGCATACTAAATGAGTTTTATGCTAAGTACTCCTATTTTGCACATTTCCTCCTTATAATAAATGCAAGAGTGTATCTTCTTTGAGAATAGGTTACTACTTTGGTATTTGGTTTCTTTTTTCCTCCCCCAGTAACAAGAGAGAGAAAGGCATGAAAAGGAAAATGACCACTATTTTTTCTCTTCCATGGCAACTACTTTGTTAAAAACCTAAACCCCTTGTCTACTAGCTGAATGTTATCAACATCCCAAGCTATAAAAAGACAGGAAGAGTAAAGCAAAGTTGGGCAATTTCCATTAAATGTGGTGATGTTTTTCTATAATAGTAAGATTTATCTTCAATATTCAAGATAACACTTCAACTCTAATTTTGAATTTTGTAAACGCATGATATATGTTCTTTAGGTGCTTGTTACACAGCGCTTACCATGAAAGGCTCCCTGAGTCATACAGGTCCCCTGACTGCTTTCTATGATGCTGTGCCAGGTATTAACTTACATAATTTTCTCAGAAGTTAGCATACTGATTATACTTCCTTTTGTCTATACTGCTTGTCTCTATTTCTGCATTTGATATTCTGCTTCCACCTCAAAATTAGTAAGTTATTACTGGTATTATTTTGCTTCTTCATTCTCCTGTATAAATTTATCATCATTTTGATAATAATGGTAAAGACAACTTCAAAAATAATCATAAATACAATGATAAACTTATAATAATCAGCACTTTGCAAAGTATTTTCACATAAACTCTTCAGAACAAAACTGGCAAATCAGAGAGATCATATTATCTCCTTTGCACAAAAGAAAAGAAAGACTTAGAATTTTCTATCAGGTGACCTGTCCAAAATTACAGTTTGTATTTTTGTACACATTATGTATAGATTTGTAAAAGAAATTCCATTTCAGAGAGAACAAAATTACCAGTTTGACTGCTAAATATCACAGTAAAATATCTAAATACCTAGATATCTAATTACCTACAGTTATCATCAGGAAGTGAGTACATAATTCTCCAGAGACATTATAGATGATTATAATATTAACTTGCATATGACTAACCCAAATAAATGTAAAATATGAGTATGTATGATAACCTGAGGGACTAAAAGTCCCAGAAAAACTACCATTTTCTCCTGGAGCAACAAACTACTTTTTCTTTTCAGTGCAAAGAGAAAGGATTTAGTTCTAAAACTGGTCCTGTCATGCTTGGAACTCATAAATGTAGAAAAGCACATCCTGCCTTCATTCAGATGACAACAAACAAGTGTGAGTAAGATGGGCAGACGGATACAAGGCAGGCTGCAGTGCACCCTGCACTGAGCTGCCAAAAATCCTCCCTGAGAGGTACCACTTGCCTTGCTAATGTTGTGTAAATTGAGTACCTAAGCAAAGTCTCAGGATCATATTTTCTATGAATGCATATTTTCTTTTCCTAAAAGTCAGAAAACTTATTTTATGACAATAAAAATGGAATTAAGTTAGTCTATGTAATTGTGTGGATAGAAGTAGTATAACTATAGCTCTTGAATTCATAGTTGACATCTTATTTTTTTAAATAAATTAAGGCTATGTATTTTACATATAGTCACATTTATTCCCAGAGGGATAAACTAAAAATAATAAAATTTTAAAATATTATTCTTATTAATATTCACTCCTCACATTCAGCTATCTTCCTTTATCTGTCTTTAATGAACAGAGTCAATAAAAATATCATCTAGATAAAGGTTTGGACATAAAAAACTGTGGTCAACATTTGCAACAGAGAGATCAGTTATCAACAAAATTCCCGAGTTCTTTTTTTTTAATTAAAGTATAGTCAGTTACAATGTGTTAATTTCTGGTGTACAGCACAATGTCCCAGTCATGCATATATATGCATATATTTGTGTTCATATTCTTTTCCATTAAAGGTTATTACAAGATACTGAATATAGTTCCCTGTGCTAGACAGAAGAGATTTATTTTTTATCTATTTTTATATACAGTGGTTATCATTTGCAAATCTCACCAGCCTCTCCATTCCACTTATCTTTTAAGTAGACAGGGCCACTATGAAGGCTGCTGCAGGGCTGCACGCAAGCCTGTGGTCAGGCTCCCCCTCCCTGAGTAGCGGCGCTGCCCTCAGCCAAGAGTAATAAAGGGCACAGGGTTAGTTCTATGCCCTAGAACACTGTGAGGCAATGAAAAATGCATCAGGAAGGGGTTGACGTTCTAGCCCTTACAGCAACTTCTCTGTTGTTTCATTTCATTTTGTTTCCTCACTGGTATTTACCTTCAAAAGGACTTCTTATCAGAACACTTATATAAACGTTTCTCTGTATACTATTTTTTCTTTAGCAGTAGGACCCACCAGGGTACAGGAGCTATTCATTTATATGTTTTTTAACTCCTCCAGCACATATTCAAAACTGGAACATTGGATTCTCAGTCGATACTTGACTTAAAGAGAAGTAAACTTATTATATGAGTCCTTCAAATTATTGTATTCACTCTGGAGTTAGGGGCAAAGTGGCTGAATACATCTGTCCATTAGAAGACTCAGTGAAAGCCTCCCCCGCCAGTCCAGTGGAGGGATCTCGTTTGACTGATAGAAGAGAAAATCTAGTATCACACTAGTCTAGGAAAATGAAGCACACAGAGTACTGCAATGGTTGATTTCCTAACTCAAGTTCAAGTGGAACACTATTATAGAGATTTTCAAGATAAAGTTCTGATTATAGAATTTCAACCTCATGTAATCTTTCACTGAAAGTTAAGTGGCTGTTCTCCTTACAGCGCTTAACAGGACCGCTCTCCTTGCATGTCCACAGAAAACATGCCAGGCTCTTAGCTGGCAGAGACATAAAGTCCTATGAAAGGAGGGTCCAGGACAGTGTGGCTGTCTTACTCTTACTGGGGTTTGTCATTGATTCAATCAACAGTGTAATGGCAGAGGTACAGCTTCAGTAAGTAATCCCACAGTTCCACAGTGATGAACACAAAGAGTTTGCTATGGTAAAGATCTCCTCGAAAATCCCATCAGCATATTGCAGAATCGGGACAAAACCTGACAGTCTACACCTTCCTTGCCACATTGAGGACAGGGATTCTCAGGCTATTTTAAAAGTGTGTCTGCACACTTATGTAGGTAGGTAGGTAGGTAGGAGAGACACAAATGAAAATGACAAAAATTGAGAAGTATATAAGGAAAGGAGAATGGCCAATAAAAAAGGGGAAATGTGAATAAATTTTTTAAAGTAATACCACTCGCGAAAGGAGGATCCAGAGTTATACTAAGGCTCAGGCTTAACCTCCTGCTAACATATGATTATGTAGTTTGGTACTTCTCCTTACTTCAGGTTGTGAATTGGTAAACTTTTCATAACCAATTTCTTGTATTTAAGTTGTAAACAATATGGCTGATCAGCAGGAGCTGAAGCTATAATAAGAATTTAACAACTAAAGCTATGCATTTCACTTGCTTAAACACCATAATTTCTCCCCACTTGAAAATTAACATAATTTGCCTTTTAAAATTGGGGTTGAGAGGAGTTCAGTTTTTGATAGAGGAGAAAATTAAAAATAAAAACTGATTTGAATGAAAATTGAATCAAGATCTCAAATAAACACATGCATTAACACATTCTATTTGTTTAACTTCAAGGGAACAAGCTAATAATGAGACTGGTAGATACAGTAAGAGAAAAATCTGTGTGATATTCAAGTCTTCATCTTTTTAGAAAGAAATCATGAGGTAAATATATTTTTATAAATGTAAAGAATAACTACCATTTCTATAGGGGCCTTTGAAGATGAATTATTATATGCATTCAGAAACTATTAAAATTCAATAGCAAAATAATTATAAACATTAGGCTATCACTAAATAATATATTACTTATATATACAAATTGAAATTTATGTATAATACATAAAATAATAAAAAGGAAATGTATACCTTCCTAAGTAGGAACAAAAGGAAGGTTTCAAAGCGTACAAAATTAACATTTCACTGAGAAATATTTTAGAAAAATAGTCCTGAGAAACTGAAATATGCATAATAAAGTGATTAATTATGATTCCTTAACAACAAACTAACACAAAGACCACAAGCACAAACTTAACAGAAGAGTTACTTCACATTGAAAGGTAAGTTTCTGTGTCAAAGTAAATAGAAACTAACTATTTCTTAGGGCATAACATTCTCTTACGCTAAAATTTTGCTTTTCATTTTTTGTTTTTTAATCTTTGAAGCTTACACTCTTCACGAATCGACAGGACCCCAAGGCCTTAGGTTAAACGAATAACCAAGTACAACACTAAAATCCATAAATATTGTATCAGGTTATTTCCTACCATAACATATTCAATAGGAAAAAGACAGTGACACAAAATTTTCCCTCAAAAATTAACTAAGAAAAATCACTATAGATTTAAAATTCTTATTTAGAAGAATTTCTGAATGCTGCCTGATGGAAGATAAAGACACCAAAGATACCAAAGATGTAACCTTCAGGTAGCTTGGGGAAATGGAGCAACCACTGTGACTTAAGAAGTGTAAAAAATTACACAGCATGTTTCTTCCTGCCCAAAAGAACAGAAGTAGGTATCAGTAGACACTGAGTTTCTTTCATCCTCAATCTCTTCATGTAAGAGTGATGCCCTTGCACAGGGGCTATGTGCGATGAATGAAGTATTTTATTCTTCAAATACAGAAACTAAAAAGAGGGGAGATTTTTTTTCCCTACAGTACAAGAAACCAAGTTCTATTACTTTATCTTAAACTTAATCCAAACATCCCCATTCAGAATTTGTTGCCAACTGGCCCTGATTCATTCTGCCTTTTCAGTCTTTGGCTTTTAATTTCCTACCTGCCCTTTCAGAGATACATAAATTTGGCGGATATTTATTGAATACGTTTTATGTGCTGAGCAAAAATGATGAAAACAAACCTCATTCTTAAATCCATTGAGCTTAAAGTCTCATTGTAATAAAATCTCCGTCTTTTTTAATGACACCGTTACAAGTTTTTAATTTTTTTTACTTATCTTTTGTCAAGTATCATCTATTTGTCTTGCTAAAATGATCTCTTATTTATTAACAATTTATTGAGGTAATGTTGGTTTATAAAATTATGTAAGTTTCATGTGTACAACATTGTAATTTGACTTCAGTACGACACACAGAAGTGTGCTCACCACCAGAAGTCTAGTTTTCATCCATTACCATAAAATTGACCCTCTTTATGCATTTTCTCTCCCCGTTTCATCTCCCTTATTCCCTTCTGGTAACCACCCATCTGTTCTCTGCATCTATGTGTTCGGTTTTGATTGGTTTGTTCATTTACTTTTATTTATATTCACATATAAGTGAAAACATACGTTGTCTTTCTCCATCTGACTTATTTTACTTAGCATAATATCCTCAAGGTCCATTCACGTTGTCACAAGTGGCATGACTTAATCATTTTCATAGCCAAGTATTACTGAATTGTGTGTATATATCACATCTTTATCTATTCATCTCTCAGGCACTTAGGTTTCCAGATCTTGGCAATTGTAAATAATGCTGCAATGAACATAGGAGTGTATCCATCTTTTCAAATTAGTGTTTTCATATCCTTCAGATAAATACTCATAGGTGGAAAAGCTGGATCATATGGTATTTCTAGTCCTAATTTCTGGAGGAATTTCCATACTGTTTTCCACACTGGCTGTATCAATTTACATTCTTGCCAACATCCTATCCACCACTTGTTATTTCTTGTCTTTTTGATAATGGCCATCCTGACAGGGATGAGGTGATACCTCACTGTGGTTTTGACTTGCATTTCCCTGATAATTAGTAATGCTGAACATCTCATGTTCTATTGGCTACCTGTATGTCTTCCTTGGGAAAAAAAGTTCCATTTAGAGCTTCTGCCTATTTTTTCAAATAGGGTTATTTTGTTGTTGTTGAGTTGTATGATTTCTTTATACATTTTGGGTATTAACTGCTTATCCGATATATGATTTGAAAATATCCCACTCAGTATGTTGTATTTTGTTTTGGTGATGATTTCCTTTGCTGTGCAAAAGCTTTTTAGTTTTGTGTAGCCCCATTTGTCTATTTTTGTTTTTGTTTCCCTTGCCTGAGGAGACATATCCAAAAAGATATTGTTAGAATCAATGTTAAAGGGTGCACAATCTCTTCTTCTAGTTTTATGGTTTCAGGTTTTACTTTCAAGTCTTTAATCTATTTTGAGTTAATTCTTGTGTTTTGTGTAAGACAGTAGTCTAGCTTTCCCAACAACCATTTATTGAAGACACATTCCTTTCTCCATTTTATGTTCTTGGCTTCTTTGTTGTAAATTAGTTGTCTCTATATGTGTATGTATATTTCTGGGCTCTGTATTCTGTTCTACAGTCTGTGTGTCTGTTTTTCTGCCAGTACAATCATCTTTTCTTTTAAATCCTCCCTCAATAGATCCTGGCTGTTTGTTTCTTAACATTCTAATTAACCACTGATGAATATTTGGTTCACATGCCTTTTTTGTGCAATAAAATTTTAAATTAAATTTGGGTCAGAAGAGTCAAATCCTTTCCAGCTCTATTCTCTATGTATATAAGTATACATGTAAATATATATTCTCCGTTATAAACTATGTGGGAAATAAAATAAATTTTATATAAAGTAATTCTCATTACTTTCCATTGTCATACTGAATTTTGATTCTCTTAGTTATACCAAAATTAAGGAGAGGTCTTATAAGTTCCTAGTAAATGGGGTTCACAAGTGGTCCTTCTTAACTGCAAATACCAACAATATATTAGTCCCATGAGGTGCTCAGAATAAGGAGCTGTGACTGACAGAGGCCCCACAGGTGAAGTGTACCTTGGGGAAAAGTCATTTTGTAATCACAGCCTGGCCTTTAGCAGTTACTGACTATCCAAGCACAAAGCCTTCCACCACTCACAGGCTTAAAGTACTAAGAGCTTTCCACATAGTAAATATCTTCCCAACCTAACATAAAATCAAGTAATTGTGAATCCATTCACTGAGGTATGATTTTCCAGTATAGCATGTCTGAAAACAGCTGGGCTCACTGTGAAGGTTTGAATCTTGCTCCTCCACTTACTAAATGGTTGGGAATAAAATGGTTCGTCTTCTCTAGACTCCAGTTTCTTCTTCAAACAAATGCGGATACTAATGCTATCTACCTGGGAGAGACAGTGTGAGTATTAATGAGAAGATGTATGTAAATATCTAAATGCAGCTTCTAACTCCTAAATTAGCCCCTGGTTAACTGTCAGCCCTTACCATTGTAACACGATACACTTCCAGTGATTTTAGCAGGAGCTCATTTGTTTGGAGACATTTTTCCTCCAGAATCTGTTAGACTGGACTTTTTCAGATATATTTACACTACAAACAGTAACTCTTTTACAGTATCCAAACTAGCATGTGCAAAATTACTTTACTGTAAGAACTGTAACAGCAACCAGCACTCAGATATTGAACCAACAGCCAGTTAAAACTAGCTGATCCCCAGTAAGGCTTAACATTTAAACTATAGTAGTAAATGGTGCAACCCTTAATGAGCAACATTTATCAATTTAAAAAGTAAATCACCTCAGTTTTTGGTTAATAAACTAAACAGTTAAATGCGTAACAAAAATCCTCCTGAGGAGAAAGTAGAACAGGGTGGGGAATCAGGTTTTGCAAAAAATCTTAATAGATGAACGTGGGCAAGTAACATCGGTCTTAACTGCCTCACAAGACCTGAAGCCACTTCTGCCTAAGCGAACCACCCAGCCAGCCCAGTCACTGGGGCAATGGGGTTCCTTACAGATTAATCCAGCTGAGTCCTATGATGAATCCCAGCCCTGGCCTCAAGGTGCTGGACTCTCACAGAGGCTGACTGGACCTTGTCTTCCCTCCTTTGAAGTACCAGCTAAAGCTAGGCATCTTTCAAGTGATGCTATAGTGAAGGACATCCTAATGGTGATAGTCCCTTGGCCGCGTATACCATCCACACACTCTCTCTTATTATCTTCTTTCATGTTATCACGCATCCCCAAGAGGCACGAGCTTGATATTTTGTCCTCCTTACTGACAGGAATGGTGTATTTGAGAGCAAATCAAGAGTACAATTTACAGTCTTATTCCATTTTGTTAGTAATTACATTATTCTAAAAGAAACCAGACATTATTTTTTAAAAGGAATCCCATTTTCTTCACAATTCCAAATTTAATAACAATATTTCACTAAACCCTTTACAGTAATTTTTTTTTATTCCTGCTCTTAGTTTACACAGTGACCATTTCTATTACTCCTCATGACTTCTTAAGTCACTTTTAATTTTACATCCTTGGTTTGTAATTTTTGTTCACCCCTTCCTCTGGCATAGCCACCATATATACAAAATGTTTAGTCTGAATTTTCTTGTCCATTCTAGGCAATCTCTTTGTCTGCATTAAAATTTTCTTCAGATGTTACAAGTTTTCCTTTCCTTTCTCTGGTAAGGGCTTTGCAGCCATGTTATCTGTTTAATTTGTCCCTGCTTTCCAGATCTGCTCCTCCTTCCTCTTCCTGACCCCTTGTCACTGGAATTTCCTTTCTTCTTTTCATTCTCTTTTTAATAGCATTATTATATCTTCCATCTTACCCCAGGTTATTTCTACTTCCATTGTATAGTATCTGTCTGTACTGGAAGGCAAGCCCTAACCTAGACACTGAATGTGTTAGGTAGTGCCATTCACTGGAAAACATGTGCAGAACAGCTATCCTGAGTCATGCCTTAAATAAGAATCCAAAGATATTTCAAGAAACACAACAACAACAACAAAAACAAAACTAAGACCTTGGCTTCTAGCTCAGAGCAAACACACTTAAACGGAGACCACAACTTGTAAATAATTATAATACAAGTAGAATTAACTGTTATAAACAAGAAAAAACTATATGCCTTGGAAAAGAAGTGGAGGAAAGGGGAAAGGGTCAGGGAATATTTAAACTGACTCTGATACACAAATAGGAACTTAATGAATGGGTAAGAAATCATAGAAACTGGGAGTGCAGCATTTGAGATAGTGCGACCAGGAAGTTGAAAAGCAAAGAAATGTAAAAAAGCTTCATGTGTTTAGGTCTACTTGTAGTTGAAAAACATGAAGGTAGAAGATGAGACTGGAAGAGTCAATGGGCGTCAGAGCATGAAAGGCCTCATATGTGATGCTTATGACTGAAATTCATTCCTGGGCACTACGGTCTGCCACTGAAGGATTTCAGGCAGAGGGGATATCCACACGGTAAAGGTAACTACTGGGACAGTATGGAGAATGGATTAATGGGATTGAAACATGATTCGGAATTAATAAGCAGTAATTACAATAACCCACGGAAAAAATAATGAGTGTGGACCAAGGCAGCCAGAGTAGTGATAGAAAAAAGGTGAAATATAAATTATTTTTAAAGAAAGGGCATTAATAAAGCTCAGTAACACTGACTGGTTGGGGGGAGGCAGTTCATAAAGAATTCTTGGATTCAGGCTTGGTTCACAAAGTGGATGGTGGTATCTTAAATTTAGATGCATTTAATCCATAATTAAGTTGAGAGAATGCTAAATATCACTATAAAATAACAATGTTTTGTAACTTTATTTCTCTTATATATAATACAAATACAGTTCGAACACAAGATGCAGGGACGTATCTTCCCTGTTTTCCCTTCAAGTGAGATCTTATCTCAAAACCCTAAGATTATTTTTTCTAAAAAATTCTTTTAAGTTTAAGGGACTTGCTCAATGTCACTTACCTATTAAGTAGCAGAGCTGGAAATTTATTCAAGCTCTTGCCTAGGCTGTGGTAGTTCTTTTAATCATAGGGACTCCTTACAGTTGTGCAGGTTCTTCACTGCATAACGCTGTCAAGTCAAGTGACCAAGTGAGGGCTGAATTCCTGCCTACATATTACTGGTTTAGCCCTGTGCAATGACCCAAGCCTGCATATAACACTTTGAAGAGGTACTTTTTCCCAATTCATAGAAAAGTCCTCTGGTAAGAGCTGTGGGCCCTTAGAGCTCTGTCTTCTTGGAGGAACTGTTCCAATTCGCACAAAGGTAGTAAAGTCAGCCAGGGTCTTGAGGTGGTTCTTGACTCACTGTATTAAGAACTTTGTCTAGGTACACATTGGTCTGCTTTGGCAAACAGTAAAGGGAAACTATCCTAAAGCCAGAAGCAAGAATGGAGAGGGTGGGATCCACTCTGAATGTATATATATGAGACTATGGGGTTGGAAATTTCCTGCATTCAGTTCCAAATGGAAGCTACATGCTCAAATCAGAAAACATAGACAACTTAAAAAAAAAAACTGTTATTACAGTGTGACTAAAATTAATTACAAATTATGTTTAGACATATCTTTGTACAAACATAATTTGTGTGTGTATATATATATAGCCCCTTTAGAGCATGACTATTCTGAAAGTAGTGGGGAAAAAAAAAATCCACACCAAGGGCCTGGCTCTAGAGACACACAGAAAACAATTCTGATATAATAAAGAATAAAAACACTTTTTCTGGCACTCTGTAGGTTTTATTTTACATTACCCACAAATTTATGACTCCGTGACTATATTCAGACTGACCTTCAATATTTTCCCTAACTATTTTTGGTCATGGTAAATGATGAATCATAATCAGAAAAATGGCTTCTTCTGTACTGATGCAAGTATTTCACTTTTACTATAGAACTGTAACATTCAATTCCATACTGAATAAGAAATCATAATCATATGAACACTATGCAAAAGCTATGAGGCTGTCCTTTTTCGTACCATAATAAAATATGAGACTATTCATCATCAATTTGACAAGAATGTGCATTTTCCTTTCTGTTTGTGTCAAGCTTTTATGCTTTTCTGAAGTTTCATAACTATTAAATACTGATCCATATACTTAGATATACACATATCTGTATCAAATAATTGGATATAGAAATACATCTAGAAAGCTAACTCTAGATTTCTGTTAATTAAAATTCTTCTTATTCTCTTTCACAATAATACTATTCAGGCTAGAATCTCTATAACCAACCACCTTGGGAAGCTATATCCTAATTCTTGGGAGGATGAGGACAAGGAGACCATTCCATAAGAAGCCCATTTCTGACTGAACATAGCTGGCCCTGTAACTTGCTTTGGCCAGCAGAATGCATGCAGGTGTGATGTAAGCAGAAACTTTACAACGTGCTTGTGTGGTTCGGTTAGCTTCTTGCCCTCCTGTCATTCGTCGTGAGAAGACATGAGCATGTGAAGTAAATGTGAATTCAACTTGCAGCCTGTGGTCAAGTCCAGACAATCTACGGCAGGAAGAGGAGCTGCCCTTCTGGGCCCAGTCTAGATCTGAGCACCAGTTGATCTCCAGATTTGTAAGCAAAAAACAACCTACATGGGCCTAGAGATTATCATGTTAAGTGAATAAGTCAGACAGAGAAAGACAAATATCATATGATGTTGCTTATATGTGGAAGCTTAAAAAAGATGATAAAAATGAACTTATTTACAAAACATAAACAGACTCACAGACATAGAAAACAAACTATGGTTACCAAAGGAGAAAGGGAAGGAGAGATAAATTAGGAGTTTGGGATTAGCAGAAACAAACTACTGTATATAAAACAGAAAAACAACAAGGACCTACTGTATAAGCAGAGGGAACTATATTCAATATCTTTTAATAGCCTATAATGGAAAATAATCTGAAAAAGAACATATATATGTGTGTGTGTGTGTGTATATATATATAACTGGATCACTTTGCTGTACACCTGAAACTAACATATTGTAAACTAGAATTCTTTTTTTTAAATGAATTTTTTTTGTACATGTGAGCAAAAAATTCATGTTTTTTCTTTTAGGCTGCTGAGTTTGACTGTTTGCTATGCAGCATGAATTTGGCAACAGCTGACTGATACAGCCATATAACCTTGTACAACATATTTAATTTATCTGGATCTCACTTTCCTTACTTGCACATAAGAAAAGTGGTTGGCATCCGATGATAATACCTAAGTTCAGTGGTCATTGTAAAATAAAACGAGATAAAATATGTAAAATTACTAGCATAGTCCCTTAATTACCTTATTTCACATAAGCAGTTTAACAGGCAGATTGGCCCAAGTTTGGCTCCATGCTGGCAATATTGAAGCATTACTTTTATCCCTTTGCCTAAATAAGTTTCATGACAAAACCCAACATCACTGTGGGGGAGAAGTGAGAGCTCTCACTTTCTTGTCTTTCACACTGTAGGGTCACATGACAGGAGGGAGTGAAGAACGGAGAATGACCATCCAATCCACCAAAACCTTTCCATAGAAAAAGAGATTACTGCATTTCTTTTCTAAAGCTAAGGAAGCTCCCCAGGTCTGGCTTCATAGGCATGTGACCTATGAAGTCACACAGGGCCCCACACTTGGAAGTGGTGCTCGCTTGGTTTGATGTTCTTCTATTGCTGACTTAAAGTCTTAACTATTTTTGAACAAGGAGTCCCATATATTCATTATGCCCTGAAAATTATGTAGCTGGACCTGCAGCTCTCTCCTGTTGCCTTCCCCTTCTTCTCCCTTGCTCTTCTTTGTGCTGGAACTGTGGTAGGTGCTGGGCAAACAGTAAAAATGAATGACTAGGATCTACATTACCTTCCTGTACTGTACAAGAGGCCATTTATCAATTTATCGTTATGGTTAAAAGGAAAGACTTTTGAGCTATGGTGTTAGGGGTTCAGATCTCATTCTTCCACTCTTCATCTGTATGACCCTGGTCAATTTACTTAAATATTCTGTGTTCCAGATCACTGTTTAATAGGGATAATGTAATGACAGTGTCTACTTCATAGGGCTGT
Organism: Camelus dromedarius; assembly: GCF_036321535.1. Classification (NCBI taxonomy): domain Eukaryota; kingdom Metazoa; phylum Chordata; class Mammalia; order Artiodactyla; family Camelidae; genus Camelus; species Camelus dromedarius. The sequence continues at coordinate 56,403,267 of NC_087438.1, forward strand.
GTGAGAATTAAATGAATTAACATATACAGAACAGGGCTTGATCCACAGAAAGCATTGTATAAATTATATTGGCATTATCAGCATCATTATAATTAATCTATGTTTTCAGGGAACATACTAACTTTTATCTCCTCTAACTTCTTCTCAGGCACTCTATCAGTCATCCTGTATTTTTTATATTTAATTTTTATCTTAATTGGGTGCCTTCCCTCTGCCTACAGACAAGCACAAATTTTAAGAAGTTTGTATCAGGATATTACCTATCAACTTGAATGATTGACTTATTTCCTGAGATTTTTTTTTTTAAACACTGGAAAACTTTTTAAAATTTTCTGTGATATTGTATTTATTGCTCTTAACAATCACCTTTATGAAAATTCTGCATGTTGATATCTGAGATATGTTATTTAATCTTAACTCTAGCATGGACATAGAATGCTCCATAAAGTACAGCTAAAAGACATTTGCAGTTGAAGTAACTTCTAACTGTGATGTTGAAAGAAAAAACTAAGCATTAGGAAAGATGAGAAATGAGGGGCAGGCTATCCTAGAGAGTTTCTTTTTTTAAGTCTTACTCTGGGAAAATACACTTAACGATTGAATTCTGCTTATGCTCTAAGTTTTTAAAAATAGTGACTTCAATTTCTGTCCATGTAGAAGAAAAAATTAATACAATATTAAAAAGAAAAACATTTTAGTATAGACGAATAAACCAGTCTTTAATAACTCATTTTCCGAAGTATATAAATATGAGATCTTATAACATTCTAGGCTGTTGAAGGATTTTTTGGTTGCTTTGTTTTTATTTCCTTTTATTTGTTGTCCTGATACATAATACAGGTATTACTATTGCCTATGAAGAAAACATATTCTTGATTCCTAAGTAAATTATACATAATACATTTTGCTCAATTTATAATTTTACAGTCTTCATAAATGTAAATAAAACTTTTACATGAAAGACAATTTAAAAAAAAGTGGTTCAGAGTATAGGCTCTGAAATTAGACAGTTCTGCCACTCATAATCTCTACTCCCTTGGAAAGTCACTTAGCATGGCAGCACCTAAGCTTCCTTATTTCTAAAATGAGGATAATAATGGTCCCCTTCTTATTTGGATAATGTGAGACTTAAATGAGTTGCTGTGTGTAAAGTAATTAGAACACAGTATAACAATGTGAGTTGATAGATAGTATTATTACTCATGGAATTTCACAAAGGGAATATTATTACTTATATTTATACATAACAGAACTCTCTATTACTCCAAGTAAAATGCATGTATCTGGCTTTCATATTTATGAAAATGAGAATTCCTACAGTATTTCAACTGTAATAGCATGCTTATTGTGAATCTAACACTGGGTGGACCTACACACAGTATCTCACAACTGCACATGACTTCTAATTTTTACATAAATATAAAAACCTACTCTACTATTTTATTCAATGTAGTAGTGGGGCTCCTAGCCACAACAATCAGACACATACACACAAAAAGATATACAAGGATTCCAAACTGGAAAAGATAAAGTAAAACTGTCAATGTTGGCAGATAACATGATGTTACATATAGATAATCCTAAAGATGCCACCAAAAAACTGAACTCAGCAATGAGTTCAGTAAAGTTGTAGGATACAAAATTAATATTCATAAATCTGCTATGTTTCTATACACTAATAACAAACTATTAGAAAGTGAAATTTTAAAAATCAACCTCATTTATAATCACATCCGAAAGAATAAAGCATCTAGGAATAAATCTAACTAAGGAGGTAAAAGACATGAACTCAGAAAACGATGAGACACTGATGAGAGAAACTGAAAATGACACAAACAAATGGAAAGATATACCATGATCATGAATTAAAAGAATTAATACCATTAAAATGACCATATTATCCAAGGCACTCTACAGATTCAATGCAGTTGGTATCAAAATACCAATGGCATTTTTCACAGAACTAGAATAATTTTAAAATTTGTATGGAAACACAGAGGACCCCAAATAGCCATAACAATCTTGAGAAAAAAGGACAGAGCTGAAGGTATCACACATACACTCTGACTTTAAACTATACTATGAAGCTGGAGTAATCAAAACAGTATGGTACCAACACCAAAACAGACATAGATCAATGGAACAGAATAGAGAACCCAGAAAGGAATCCATACTTATAAGGGCAATTAATCTATGACAAGAGATGAAAGAATATACAATGGGGAAAAGACAGTCTCTACAATAAACGGTGCTGGAAAACTGAACAGCTACGTGATAAAGAACCAAACTGGACTACTCCCTCTTACCTTCTACAATAATAAACTCAGACTGGATTAAAGACTTAAATGTAAGACCTGAAATCATAAAACTTCTAGAAGAAAACATAGGCAGTATGCTCCCTGACACTGGTCTTAGTAATTTGGGGGTGGGGGATGGTTATGTCTCTTCAGACAAGGGAAACAAAAGCCAAAATAAACAAGTGGGATTAGATCAAACTAAAAAGATTTTGCACAGTGAAGGAAATGATCAACAAAACAAAAAGGCAGTCTGCTGAATGAGAGCAGATATTTGCAAGTGATATACCCATTAAGGGGCTAATATCCAAAATACATGAAGAATTCATACTACTCAAAAATAACAAAACAAAATTCTGATTAAAAAATGGACAGAGGACCCAAATAACCATTTTTCCAAAGAAGACAGATAGGTGACCAAAAGGCACATGAAAATATGCTCAACATCACTAATCATCAGGGAAATGCAAATCAAAACCTTAGTGAGGTATCACCTCACACCTGTCAGAATGGCAATTATCAAAAAGACAACAAATAACAAGTGTTGGTAAGGATGTGGAATAAAAGATACTCCCATGCACTGTTGGTACAAATGAACACTGGTGCAGTCATTATGGAATACAGTATGGAGTTTCTTCAAAAAATTAAAAATAGAACTATCATATGATTCAGCAATTCCATTCCTGGGTATTTATCTTAAGAAAAGTAAAACACTTCCTTAAAAAGATATATGCACTCTATGTTCATTGCAACATATTTATAATAGCCAAGATATGGAAGCAACAAGCTAAGTGCCCATCAATAGATGGATGTATAAAGAAGATGTGTTATACAATGGAGTATTATTCAGTCATGAAAAATACCTTGCCATTTGCGGCACGAGTGGACCTAGAGAGTCTTAGGCTAAGCGAAATTTGTCTTTCTCAGAGAAGGACAAATACTGTATGATTTCACATAAATGTGGAATCTAAAAAAAAAAAAAAAGAATAAACATTAACAGAAATAGACTCATAGATACAGAGAACAAGTGGTTCCCAGAGGGGTGGAGGGTTGGGGTATGAGTGAAATAGGGAGTACAAATGTTATTAAAATTATTTTTGTTTTTCTTTTTTTAACCTGTCTTTTATTCTAGAGGTCTCCACCAAGACTCTAGAAGAACAGAGGGAATTTTTTCTTCCCCTACTGCACCCATTACATTTTTTTTTTCAGCTTACATTCATTGCCTGGTTAAGGTTTATCTCCCCTGACTGATCCATCTGGCTTGGTACCAGAACACATCTTGTAAAAATAGGTTCTCACAAATATTTACGGAATTTATACACATTTATCTTTTATTTTCCACATAGCTCAATATTTTACACATAGCATGCACTCAACATATTTCAGTAAACACTGAATGAGCTCCTGCAATGTGCATTACTCTAGACTAAGGGTGAGAGCAGTCGACAAGACAGAACTCCTTGCATTGATAGACTTTATATTCTAGTTGGATGAACAGCTGTTTGACAACTGTGCCTGATTATAAAATATATGTATTAAAAATACACACACACACACACACACACACACACACACCAAATAGTCGGAATAGAGCTAAGCCTCATAGAAACCAAGAGAAAGTAAAAAAAAAAATGTTTCAGGTTGACAGAAAATACATGTTTCTAATATTTCTATAAAGTTTGTTAAATATTTCTGTATTTTTTTTCAAAGTAAGTTTGAACAGCTTCTATTGTCATTAACTGTATAGGCCAGAAATCTCACACAATCACCTCAAATCCTTCTTAGACCCTAAAAAAAAAAACCTGATGACCTGAGCCGACTAACATAATCTGACATGAGATCAATCAGAAAATCCATCCCACTTCATCTAATTACATTTAAGTTTCTAGTAGATTAAGAAGTTTTGAAAATGTCCTTTTTCCCACTGGCAAATAGGCATATTTCTTAAGAAAAACCCAAATGAGAATTTAAGCATAATATCCCTTCTGTGTATCCAAATGCCCCTCTGTCATAACAAAGAATTTAATACAAATATTTTAGCTTATTTTAATACAGCTTCTTCCTACCTAGAAGCTCAGTGTGCATTCAATACATTATCAATGCATGCTTTTTCCTTATACCATCCTTAAGTTCTTAATTAAAATAACAGCCTTTCTTCCAATTTTAAATGATGAAGGTTTACAATCACCATGTGCTCTCTTTTGGCCCTGAGGGGTGAATTGATTCCTACCCTTGAAAGAAATTTTATCAATAAAATTTATGACCCACCATAACTCAGTTTCCTGGAATCAAATAATCCTTTCTTTCATCTATTCTTTGAACACAGCACAGCAAGTCAATCTTTGTATGATGAATTATCTCTCCTTCATGATTGTTCCGTATTACATTCCAGTTTTAAGTTCAAATACTGACTTAGAATCAAGCTGTCTGCCAGAATGTTATTCTTCATTTTTCACAGTTTCCCTCTTGTTTTAGAAACTTTAAAACTTCTAGAGCTGAAAGTAAACTTAGAAATCATTTGTCTATATATCTGTAATCAAGTTTCCTTTCAAATTTTGACAGTATTTTTTTTTTTATAATCAAAGAGTGTTTTTGCTGAATTTCTCAACTGTTAAGTAGCCATGAGTTCTATCTATAAGCCTCCCCTTTTCAAAGAACCTTACTGTTCTAAACCAAGGTGTTGGTAATGAAGTCTGGACTACAATCCTTCACTTAATTTCCTGTCCAAATTTCTTTCTACTTTCTCACAAGTTTCTTAAAGTCTTCATGATTCCAAATCATAATTTTTCTGTATTTTTCAAGACTCAGACTCATGGTAAATTTATATCTTGAAATATTTAATGGCTAAAATGCAACGAACAACCAAGTTTATTTTCTTTAGAGAGAAATTTAAAGAAGTATTGAGAAGTCATTTAAATTTGGCCTATTTAAAGTTTCAGATGCACACTGTCTTTGCCTTCCAATACATTTTTTTAAGCAGGAAACTTCATCTGATAAAATTCAGCACCTGGAAATTATGTTTTTCTCTTATTTAATGCTATCTGAGTTCTCAGTACATTTAAAATTGAAAAAAATGTGTCTGGCGTATCTTCTCTTCTTAGCTATGTTCTTGAACTAACTGTAACAATGGGTCAGATCTTTAAGTTCTTCTAACCTCAAGTAAAAATAGCTTTTTGACATTCATGTTATGTTGTTAATAAATTGTTTTTTTTCTTTTTGGAGGAGAAATGAAATTGTCTAGTAGTATATATTTTAAGATAGGCCAGCTCATCTGTACTGGGGCAGGAAATATACTTGGATTTGCTTTAATTGTTAGAAAATTAAGAGAATTAACAAGTGATATATTTCCACAGGAACTTCTTCCTACTTTAGGACTTCAGAAAGCGAACCTAAACCAAACAACCACTAAGGTATATTTCATATATACTGCATGAGTAGACGTAAATTTACTTGTATGTCCACAGGAGAAGAAGAATTGAGATTGATCTCTGTGGTTTCCCTCTAACTCATATTCTCTAGCTGGATCCATGGCTGGGACCAGAACCTGGGAACTAAATAGGAGGTGTCTCCTGTCCTATGGGAAATACTCTTAACATGGTCCTAAAGGCCCAGGGCCTCTGGCCTCCATTACTTAAGAGTCACTCTGTAGCCAAGGCCCAGGAAGAGTTTCAGAATGAGGTCCCACCAGGATTCTGACATGAAACTGTTTAACCTTTAATAACTAGAAAAAGAGAACAACACATATTAGAGAAATGTTCCTCCAATAAAATAATTCTATTTTTTTTTTGAAAAAGAAACAAACAAAAACCCTAGCCCATCTTATCTATGTAAGCTGCTACCTACAGTAGCAGAGGCTTTTCAGCTGTGGAAGGATAGCCACTATTTGGGAAACAAAGAGAGAAATATCCAAAATGCCTACAGAATATAGGCCAGTCAATTTTTAGTGTAGAAAGTAATTTTCATATATTTTGTTACAATTGGCACATTGTAGATACTCCTATTTGTATGTTTTGATATTATAAGGAAATAAGTCACTAGTATTTTAAAACTTTGACCTGTGTGACTAATGTGCCCCCCCTGCACTGCCCAATGATATCCTAAGCATAGGAAATGTGGCTCCTGTGGCTGAAGAATTTTCACTTTTTTGGATAACTGTATGAATGTTCATTTAAATAAAAATCTAATAATTAATCTAACGTAGCTATCAGAAAAATTTTAATTGCTAGCAACACCTTGGATACATGACTCTTCTCTTTCAAATATAAACTTAACGAAATCCAAATACGGATAAACTGTTTCTGATGAACATGCAGCATCTAGATAGAGATGTACTGCTAGTGTAAAATGCGCACAAGGTTACAAACACTTAGAATAAAACATAAAATGTAGTATATATCATTAATAATTTTATACTGTTAAGCTTTAATGAGAGTATTTTTCACATACTGGGTTAAGTAAAACATAATTTTCAGTTTTATTAAGGTATCATTGACAAAATTATAAAGTATTTAAAGTGCACAATGTAGTGATTTTATATATACTTTTATATATATGTTTATATATATATATATATATATATATATATATATATATATATATATATATATATATATGTTTATTTACATTTGAAAGGATTCCCTCTACTTGCCCCCCTACCCAGTTGAGGAAATCAACATATCTATCACCTTACATATTTTCCTTTTGTTTTCTTTTCGGTGAGAACATTTCAGTTCTGCTTTCTTAGCAAATTTCCATTATACAATAGAGTGTTAATCTGTTATCAACTAGAGTCACCATTAAAATATATTATTAAAATTAATTTAAGCTATTTATTTTTGTGTTTTTTAATGTAGCTACTAGAAAAATTTAAATTACACAAATGTGGTTCACATTACACCTCTACTAAATACAGCTGCTTTAGACAATAATAAATCATTCAGTGTGTCAAAGGCGAGGGCTCTTGATTTAAACATTTTATGTTGCTTCAAAATTATATTTTCATTTTCAGCCAATCAGTTGTAAGCTGATGTAAACTGGTGGTGCCATTCTAAAAACTCTTAGACTGCTTAGGAAACATTTTAAAAGGATTAGGTATTTTCACATAAACATTTTAATGACCAAGTCATTATCCTGTCATCTTTTCCTGTGGCTCATTTTCTTGGCCCACACAGATAATATTCTACCAGCTCTACAGAATAAACCTATTCTGTAACATTTCCCACTTTACCACAGAGGAAATACCTAACCACTTAAATCTTCAGTAATTATATTATTGTATAACACACAAGTTATCTTGCCATAGAGAGAGAGAATCCTACTGAATAGAGACATCTGAAACACATATTCTGCCAAAGAAATGTCCTTTGAGTTCACCTACCTATGAAAAGAAAAAGGAATTACTCAAATATTATTTTCAAAGTGTCTATTATTCTTGAGGTAGCTTTTACTGGGAAAAAATAAACAGAAAAATTAAAAAACAGGATAACAAAAAATCCAGACACTCTCCCAATTTAAATGCCGTCACTTCAGTTCAGCTCAAGAATTAAAGTAAAGCTATAGCTCTCTAGTTACCATGTTGCCAAAAACTGAATCTGGATTACTGTGTAACAAAATACCTACAATCTAGTTTTGGGCCAAGATGGCAGAGTAGGAAGACCCTGAGCTCATTTCCTCTCAGGAGCACATCCAAACCACAACTATCTGCAGAACAGCCATCCATGAAAGAGACCAAAACCGACAAGAAAAGATCTTTGACAACTAAAGACCTAAGGAAGGAACCATAGTAGACGGGGCGGACTCATGATATAATCAAGTCCTGTACCCCTGGCTGGGCCACCCAGAGACTGGAGAATAATTACATTCTAGTTCCCCCACAGGAGTGAGAGATCTGAGCCCCAGGTCAGGCTCCCCAGCCCAGGGGTCCTGCACCGGGAAAACAAGTCCCCAAAGCATTTGATTTTGATAGCCAGTGAGGTTTAATTTCGGGATTCCCAAAGGAATCTGGGAAATAGACTTCACTCTCAAATGGCCCACACAAAATCTCATGAGCACCAGGACCCAGAGAAAAAGCAGTAATTTAATAGGAGCCTTGGTCAGACCTACCTGCTGGTCTCAAATAATCCCCTGGAGAGTAGGAGATGGCTGAGGCTCAAGCTGGGGACACAGACACTGGCAGGAGCCATATTTGGGAGTTCATTCTGCCATGAGGAAGTCAGTGCTGGCAGGCACCATTAGTTCATAAGTGCCAAGACCTGGTACCAAACAGAATGCAGGCACCAGTGCTGGAATGCTTCAAGCCAAATAACTAGTAGGGTGGGGACACAGCCCTAGCCAATAGCACACAGAATGCCTAAAGACTTTCTGAGCCCACAGCCCTCTCCAGACATACTGCTATACAATGCCCTTACACCACAGGCCCAAGACCCAGCTCTGCCCACCAGTGGGAAGGCACCAGGCCTGACCTCCAGGAACCCAGTACCAGCTTCTAGGTAAGTCTCACCCACCAGGGAGCAAACACTAGGTGCAACAGAACCACAATCCCATGCCTGCAGACCCCGTCTGCCTATAGTAAGCCAGACCCTAGCCCCAGTGCTGCCCATTAGCAGGTTGGCACAAGCTTTGGGACACCCCAGACCACATACCTGACTGTGTCAGGAATCAGCATCCCCTAACAGCAGTCTGACACCAGCTCTGGGATTCCTGGGCCTAGCAGCCAGACTCCAGGGCATTGCTCTGGTTGCCAGTAGTCTGGTAGTAATGCCAGTACCTGGCTTCTTGCACCACTGGGGGCAGGGGAATAATCCTGGAGTCTTCTAGACCCTCACTCTGCCCACCAGTGAGCCAGCACTAGCCCCAGGGCCCCCTGGAGTTCTGCAGTCAACTACCTGCTGACCAGGCCCCCCTAATCAGGAGCCAGCACATCTTCATGAGGCAGGGCTTGGCATTCAGCTGGATGAGGGGCCAACCAGTCTACTAGACCACCCACACAGTCAGCCCACCATAATAGAAGGACTCATGCAGACTTATCAGGGGGAATCTCCAGAGCATACAGCTTGGGTGAGGAGAGTGGAGTGTGCTTCAGAGACGCACAAGTCTTCTCCTAGAGGGCCACTTCTTCAAAGTTGAGAACTGTACCTAACCTACTACATACATAAAAATACCAATAGCAACTTAGATAAAATGAAGGAATAACGTACAAGTTTCAGACAAAGGAACAAGATAAAACCCGAGAAGAAGAACTAAGTGAAGTGGAGAAAGGCAAGCTACCGAAGAAAGAGTTTTGAGTAATGACTATAAAAAATACCAAGACTCAGGAGAAGATGAATTCATAGAACAAAAAGTTAGAAGCCTTTAATAAAGTGTTAGAAAAAATAAAGGACAACCAGAGACAAAGAATATAATAATTGTAATAAAAAAATAAACTAGAAGGAATCAATAGTAGACTAAATGATACAAGGAAACAGATTAGTGAGCTGGAAGGCAGAGTAGTAGATATCACTGCCACTGGACAGAAAAAAGAAAAAAAGAATGAAAACAAATGAGCATCATTTAAGAGACACCTCTGGGACATTAAGTGCACTAATATTCACATTATAGAGGGTCCCAGAAGAAGAGAGATAAAGGGCCTAAGAAAATATTTGGAGAGATAATAGCCAAAAACTTCCCTAACCTGGGAAAGAAAACAGTCATCCAAGTTCAGGAAGCACAGAGTACCAAACAGGATGAACCCAAAGACATACATATAGTGTCTACAAGAGACTCACTTCACACCTAGAGACACACACAGACTGAAAGTGAGGGGATAGAAACAGTTAATCCATGTAAATGGAAATCGAAAGAAAACTGAACTAGTAAAACTTACATTAGACAAAATAGCTTTATAATAAAGTCTCTTATAGAGACATAGAAGGACACTATATAATGATAAAGTGATCAACAACAAGAAGATATTACAATTAAAATTATATATGCACCCACCAGAGAAGACTTAAATATAAAAGGCAAATATTAATGGACATTAAAGGAGAAATCAACAGTAAGAATAATGGTAGGGGACTTAAACACCCCACCTACATTAACCAAATAGATCATCCAGAATGAAAATCAATAAGTAAAAACTGACCTTAAATGACACAACTGATCAGATGAACTTACTTGATATATATAAAACATTCCACCCAAAAGCAGGAGAATACACATTCTTTGCAAGTGCACATGGAACATTCTCTAGGATAGAACCTAGGCTAGGCCACAAAACAGGCTTTGGAAATTTTTTATAAAATTAAAATCATATGAAGCATCTTTTCCAACCACAACACTATCAGACGAGAAATCAACTACCAGAAAAAAATTGCAAAAAACATATGTGGAGCCTAAAAAATATTTTCCTCAACAACCAATGGGTCACTCAAGACATCAAAAAGGAAATAAAAAAATACCAAGAGGTAACTGAAATGAAAATAAAATGACCTAAAACCTAAGGGACTCAGCAAAAGCAATTCTAAGAGGGAAGCATGTAGCAATACAAGCTTACCTCTGGAAACAAGAAAAAGTTCAAATAAATAACCTGACCTTAAACATAAAGCAACTAGAGAAAGAAGAACAAACAAAACCCAAACTTAGTTGAAGGAAAGAAATTATAAAAATCAGAGCAAAAATAAATGAAAGAGATTAAAAATAATAGAAAAGATCAATAAAACTAAAAGTTGATGCTTTGAAAGATAAACAAAATTGATAAGCCTCTAGTCAGATTCATCAAGAAAAAAAAGGGAGTAGGCCCAAATCAATAAAATCAGAAAGGATAAAGGAAAAGTTACAACCAACACCACAGAAATACAAGGGATCAGAAGAGACTACTATGAAAACTATACATCAATAAAATGGACAACCTAAAAAAAAAGGGCAATTTCTTAGAAAGTTACAATCTTCCAAGGCAGAACCAAGAAGAAACAGAAAACATGAACAGACCAATTATCATAATGCATCAGTAATTTAAAAATATCCAACAAAGAAAAATCCAGGATTAGATGGCTTCATTGGTGAATTCTACCACACATTTACAGAAGAGCTTTAACACTTAGTCTCAAACTATTCCAAAAAATTAAAGAGTAAGGGACACTTCTAAACTCATTCTATGAGGCTAGCAACACCCTGATATCAAAACCAGACAAAGATATCACAAAGAAAATTACATGCCAAAATCACTGATGAACATAGATGAAAAAACCCTAACAAAATACTTGCCATCGAAATACAACACTATAAAAGGATCACACAACATAATCAAATAGGATTTATCCCCAGGAAGCAAGAATTTTTCAATATATGCAAATCAATCAATGTGATATACCACATAAACAAACTGAAGAATAAAAACCACAAGATCATCTCAGTAGATGCAGAAAAAGCTTTACATAAAGCTCAACATCCATTTACAATAAAATTCTCCAGCAAGTGGGCATAGAGGGAACAAACCTCAATATAATAAACACCAAATATGACCAATCCACTGCTAACATCATACTCAATGGTGAAAAGATGAAAGAATTCCTCTAAGATCAGGAATGTGACAAGGATGTCCACTCTTGCCACTTTTTTCAACATAATTTTGGATGTCCTAGCCACAGCAATCAGAGAAGAAAAAGAAATAAAAGGCATCTAAAGATGCCTCCAGGAAACTACTACAGCTCATCAATGAATTCAGTAGATTTCAGGATACAAAATTAATATATAGAAATATGTTGCATTTCTGTAGGCTAACAATGAAGTAGGAGAAAGAGAAATTAAAGAAACAACCCTATTTACCATTGCATCAAAAAGAATAAAATACCTAGGAATAAATCTAACTAATGAGATAAAAGACCTGTACTCATAAAACTATGAGACAATGCTAAAATAAGTTGAATACAACAAAAGCATGTAGAAAGATATACCATGTTCTGGATTGGAAGAGTTAATATTGTTAAAATGACCGCACTACCCAAGGCAATCTACAGATTCAATGTAATACTTATCAAATTACCAAGGCCATTTTTCACAGAACTAGAACAAATAATTTCAAAATTTGTATGGAAACACAAAAGATGCAGAATAGCCAAAATAATCTTGAGATAGAAGAATAGAGTTGGAGGAATCATACTCCCTGACCTCAGGCTATACTACAAAGCTACATTCATCAAAAGAGCATGATAGTGGCACAAAAACAGACACTCAGATCAGTGCAACAGAATGGAGAGTCCAGAAATAAACCCACACACTTATGTTCAATTAACCTATGACAAAGGAGGCAAGAAGATGCAATGGAGAAAAGACAATTCCTTCAACAAATGGTGCTAGACAGTTAAATTTAAAACAATGAAATTCAAACATTCCCTAACAAATACCAAAAAATAAAGTCAAAATGGATGAAAGACCTAAATGTAAGACCAGATACTCTAAAATTCCTAGATGGAAACATAGGCAGAACTTTCTTTGACAAATTGCAGCAATAGTTTTTGGATTCGTATCCTAAACTAAAGGAAATAAAAGCAAAAATAAACAAAAAAGATTTAATTAAATTGCATAGCAAAGGAAACCATTGACAAAATGAGAAGACAACATACTGAATGGGAGAAAATATTTGCAAATGATATGACTGGTAAGGGGTTAATATCCAATGTATATAAACAGCTCATATACCTCAACATAAAAAAGAAAAAAACACAACCAATTAAAAAATGGACAGAAGAACTGAATAGACATTTTTCCAAAGAAGAAATGCAGATGGACAACTGGCATGTGAAAAAATGCTCAAAATCTCTAATTATCAGGGACATGCAAATCAAACCTGCAATGAGATATCACCTGACACCTATCAGAATGGCTATCATCACAAAGAACACAAATAACAAATGTTGGGGAGGACGTAGAGGAAAGAATCCTCATACACAGCTGATGGGAATGTAAATGAGTGTGGAAAATGGTATGGCAGTTTCTCAAAAAATGAATAGTAGAACTACCATATGGCCCAGCAATTACCCTCCTGAGTATATATCCAAAAAAACCCAGAAACACTAATTTGAAAAGATACATGCACCAAAATATTTATACCAGAATTATTTATAATTGCCAAGATATGGAAGCAACCTAAGTGTCCATCAACAGATGAATTGATAAAGAAGTAGAATCTATCTACAATGGACTACTAGTTAACCATAAAAAGAATGAAATTTTGCCATTTGCAAACAACAACATGATGTATTTGGAAGGCACTGTGCTAACTGAAATAATTCGGACAGAAAGACAAATACTGCACAATATCACTTATACATGGAATCTAAAAAATACAACAGACTAGTGGATAAAGAGGCAGATCGGAATAAAGACAACACACTAGTGGTTACCAGTGGGAAGAGGGAGGGAGAAGGGGTGATGAAGGGATGGGAGAAAAGGGTTATTATGAAATTATATGAAATCATGTGTGTGAAACATGAAACTTCTGAAGATTACAAAGCACTATAGAATTTAAAGAATCTTTCATTCAAAAAGTTAAATAAGCAGAAAGATAAAAATAAAACTTAAAAAAAAACTATAATCTGAGCATCTTCCAAAGATGGTCCACTTTATACAAACGAGCACAACATTGTTAATTGCTCCCTAATCAGTAAGGACTTACAGTGGTACAGAAAGGGATAATGTGTTTAGGTTCCATTATTAATTTATATGGATGGATGAATAGAGGCCATAAAAAAATCTTTATGCATCATCTATACGTACAGAGACATACACAGAAACACACACACATAAAATTAACCAAGCATTTTTCAAAATTTCCTAAAAATGAAATGCAGTCATATGCAAGTCCAAAAAAAATAAATTTCAAGGTAGTAAAGGCTGGCTCAAAACCTCTAAAAATAGGTACATATTGAATAACCTAAAATGTATGGGGAAATCTCATTCAGCAGATTCCTATGCAACTACAGCAATGTTTCCTAAACCACTGAAGCAGATGATTTTAGAAAACTGTCTATTGGAACAGGTTCAGAAAGCACCAATGTCTATTTTAAAAACTGATGTTTCTACAGATTTTATTTACTCTATTAATTGTAGCAACTTAATACTATTCCTTTCTCTTAAATCTTTATTTCAAGGTCACAAAACTTTTTCTATAAAAGGCGAGACACGAATATTTTAGGCTTGCAGGTCATACTATCTCTGCAGATATTACTCAACTCCACTGCTGTTGTGTAGAAACAGCCAGAGACAATATATAAACCAATAGGTTTGCCTCTGTTCCTATGAAACTTTATTTACAGAAACAGGCTTGGTGGGGGGGGGGGGGATTGCTGTTGCTGATTTAGTCTGAGGACTATAAATGACTGATCCTTGCTGCTCTGTGTCTCTGAACCACTGATCTTGCCAATTTTATTTTGCTTATCCTGGTATTTTCCAGAGTATTTTCCTTAAGTAGGTGAGTACAGTGGACATTTTTGGTTTTGCCTATGACGTCTATTCCTTGTATCCTGTTAACAGCTCCCTGATGTTCCCTGGGAAACTCCCCTCTTTGATAGTCTCCATGTTTTAAGTGACTATTAGAGTCACTCGGAAATGAAGCAATGAGGACATCAGAGCCAGTGATACTGCAGGACTTTTGTGAAAGTCTTCAGAGATAGAGCTTATTCCTTTTCTACTAGGTTTGAAACTAATAAGCTGTATATTTAGAGCCACTGATAACTATCTTGCTTTCATATGGGGTATGCCTGTCTGACAATGAAACCAACACAGAACCAAGGGATGTACTGAGACTAAGTCCTGATGGCATTAAAACCCTGGATCCAGCTGTGTCTGAGGACAGAACATTTCAATTACATGAGACAATGCATTCTCTGGTTTAAGTCTGTTTTCTGTCTTTTCCACACAGGAAGTACTGACAAAAATACACTGAGAAATAACAGTATCTTAAGGCTTCTAAGACTAGATCTGGACGTAAGCTGCAGAGGTGAGCCTTGGCTTCTTTTATGTGTATCTAGGAGGTCAGACATTGTAACATAGTGTCCCTTTGTCCACAGTTATGTCCTAGGCAGCATTAAATATATATGAATGGAAGAAAAACAGTAAAACTGAATTTACTCAGATCTCTTCAAATACAAAACTCTATTTTTATCTGTTGTCTTATCAGAAAACTCATCTCATACTGCCCTAAATAATTTACAGATCTTGTATCATGAAGCAGAGGACACAAACTGAGTAAGAGGAAAGCAATGTTATGCCCCATTTGGGAATAGCTAATTGACATTTCCAGTAATGTTTGCCTTTATTATTATAATGCACTGTGCTCACATCATTAATTATAGTAAGTAAAACTAAGTGCAAGTGACTTTTCTATTGATCTTTTTTCCCTAAATAAATATAGCCATATTTTGCCTTTATTCCAGATACAATCTATTAGCTTCTAAAGAGAGGGTTAAATTAAGGTTAATTTTGGAGAAAATATTTAGTAAGCATTAAGATCTAAAACTAGTAGGAATAATTATTCAATTTGAAATCGCATACTGTACTAGTCTATCTTATAATTATCTTTACATTTGCTTTCTCCCCCAATATTAAACTGTGGTTTCCTTGAAGGTAGATAAGTGAGTTTCACTAGTTTTAGCCCTTGCAGGGCTACTGTAGTTTCTTCCATGCTGAAAGGAGTCAACATCCACTTAATTGAATTACTCTTCCTTATAAGATACATTTAGAATATTTGCTTGCATCTATATTGTAAAGACTTGGAATGCTGGACTGCCATTTTGAATGAAAAAGATAAAGACCTTTCTTGTCTCTTGCCTGCATGCTGTTATCTCATTCACCTTCACCAGAGGTAAATCCTGACACTAGGTCCAAGCCCAGGAAGCGACGGTAAGGGAGTGGGAAATGATTCACGGAAGGAGAGGCAGCCAGTAAAGAGCTCTTACTACACTATTGCAGAGGGTGACCTGGGCCTAATTCTATGAGGAAAAGGTGGAAAATACTTCAGAGATGTATACTTTTTGGTATAGAGAGCCAGGCTATCAACTCCCCACAACTATTGCTTGAGGACTGATCCACAGAGGTGTTAGTTCCTCCTCATGTCCACTCTATCTGTTCCAGAAAAAGTTTTTAGGCCTAGAAATGGTACAGCCACTGGACATCATCCTGAGTACCCAAAAGGGCAGGGCCTGAAGGATGCAGGATGGGCGATGACAGCATCTGCTCCCCCATCTTGTCTTTCTCCTTTCCACCTTTCCTGTGCAGTATTCTAAAAAATACCTATTTTATCAAACTTCCTTATTCAAAAAACTTCAGTGATTCTCTCTTTGGTTTTATCTAAAGCGTCTCACCTGATTTTCCTTTTTGATTTTCTGTGTTCTTCTGTGGCAAAATCAAACCAAATCAAATCAAACAAAAACTAACCACAAAGGAAATTGTGAATCTAGGATGGTGTGTGGCTAGTTGGATTAAAGATGCATAAATTGAAACCTATTAATGATTTCCAATGTGCTAAGTTTTTCTGTCTGACTCGGGCATCCAGAAAACTCACAACACAAAGAAAGTCCTCAATGTTACTGAAGATATAAGAATCCTAATTTTTTCAAAATGTTTCAAGTATCACCTCAATGGTCACAAAATTCATGTTTCTAGCTAGTGTTTGTTAGCAATTTACACTTGAAATACCTTTTGTTTCATTAAGTAAAAATCCTATTTCATTACCTCTTAGAATATGAAAATTATTCAATCATTACTTTAATAAATACAATTCTTACTTATGACAAGTCATTGTCCCAGTCCCTAATCTGAATAACTCTTGTATATTACAGTTCAAAATTTCACCTAAGATATAGCTCCCTCATCTCTCCTCTTTACTAATATAGCAGCCTTCTTAAAGAGATAAATAATATTCTTATTAACTTCTATTGCCAAATTTAGAAACATGGTCTACTACTGCTGTTATTTATAAAGAATAACGGCTTGCTTTCCCAAGCACAGGTCTCGAAGCAACAGTGTACCAGACGTCTCTGAAGCCTGTGTTGTGGAAAACTCAAGGTCCAGAGGAGCCTAATTAGTGATACCCCTTCCACCTGTGTTCCCTGACCCTGCTTGACCTGAAGCAGCTTGTTTCTTCCTCCTAAGGCTACTTGTCAGAGTGTGTTGTAATGTAGTGATCTAGTTAGTAGATCAACCAACTCTCTCATCCTAAAAGGGAAGTAACAGCAGTAATGCACTTAATATCTGCTGATTCAAAAGTACATAGTTCATTATTAAAGAAAAGAACCAATGTTTTGGGACATCACCTTGAATTGAAATTTGAACTTAAATTTAAAAATCCAGGATAATTAAAAAAAAAAAAAACATCGTGTAAAGCAAAATTCTATTTTCAAAGGAATCACGTTCACGTTTCCAGTCATTTCCCTATGAGTATACACAAAATAGACTATTGCACGTTGTGTTGTCCAATGAATAGCATCAATGCTCTGTCATGTCAATAAATAGAGCTCGTATCATTTTAATGACTGCACATCATTTTATAGCATGGATATACCATTTATTTAATTTCTCATTTTCCAATTTTGCATCATATGCGATATCAGAGATTTTTATATGCACATATGTCTTAGCAAGTGCTTTTTAATGAACTTAAGAATGTATACGTAATTGATTGTGTGCCAGGCACTGTTCCAAAATCTCTAACAATATTAACTTAATCCTCAAAACAGCTCTGTGAGGCAGTTCTTATTCGTGTTTCAATTTTTCAGATGAGGAAACAGAGGCACAGAGAGCTCAGTACATAACTTAATGTTAACACAAGTAATAAGTGGAAGATCTTGATGTCAAACTCAGGCAGACTAGCTCTAGCATTTGTGCTCTTACTCACTGTAGTAAGTTACCTTAGTGTATTTCTCTCTCAATATTATGTGATTAGTGGTTATTTGTCTCTCAATATTATGCCTCACCATTAGTTATTATATTAAATTCCTTAAACTCTTACATCTACTGACAATTTTCCCATGAGAAAATCTGAACCAATTTATACTCTCTCCAGCAATCCACGACCAGGATACTAGATATTAACTGAACTTCTCATTTTTGCCTTGCTGACAGGTGGCAAAGAGTGTATCATACCATTCTAATTTGTACTTATTTACTTACAAGTAAAGCTGAGTATTCTTGATACATCTATTAGTCTCTGTAGATGAATGTCCTGTTGAAGTAAATGAGCACCTGAATAAGTTTGGCTTTACATCCACTTAAAAGATTTAGGACAATTGCGCATATATTTAAACCTCTCAAGCTTGTACATACTTAAACTAAAGGCCAACCACCTGGCAAGCCACAGAGATAAGATTTAGTCTTGAAAGAACAAAAATAATACTATTAAAATAATAGCATGTTATCATCTAGCTTTCTAAATTCTAGTGAGCCAGAACTGTCTTTAAAGGGCAGCCATACTATGTATCATTTAAACTCACAACAGTACTTCGTGGGCAGATGTCCCACTTCTGATTTAAATATTCACCTTTATCTTTGATTTGAGCCCAAAACTGTTCAATAGAAATATAAAGCAAGCTACATATGCAATTTTAAATTTTCTGATAGCCACGTTAAAAAAAAAAGGAAAGACACAAAATTAATTTCAATAAAATGAATTATCATGTGAACATATAACCAATATAAAAATTAAATGAGATAATTTACATTTTTTTGCCAAGTCTTTGAAATCCAGTATGTGTTTTACATTCATTGCACATGTCAATTCTGACTAGCCACATACTCAACAGCCACGTGTGACCAAACACGACTGTACTGAGTAACATAGCAATAGCTTTTTTTCAGCTACAGCAGTGCCACCTCCCTACTATCCTTTTTCATCCTTTAAACTAGCTCATTGGGGTGTTAAAAAAAAATGTTCGTAAGTCAGCAATGACAGGCAGTTCTGGGAAATTGTATGTTCTTATTAGTGTTATTTACACATTTTAAACTATTTTGACTCTTCTTGGGATTGTTTAGGACAATAAATTTGCAGCATCATTCTTGTTCTGCAGTATTATCTGATTCAAAATTTATCTACAATTTTTTGGCATTATTTTAAGATGTCTTGCTGACACTGTGTTCTGGTCCTAGGTATGTTCCTAATTTGCTGTATAAACTTGAGCAACCCAAGATGCCTGTTTTCTATCTCTGTGGCTAACAGTGCAAGCAAGCAATGAACTAGACCTTCAGTCCTAAAACTCTGGCAGGGCTCATGTTTTGTCTTACTGATGATGAGCTGGGTGACCTTGGGAAAGTTACTGAAGCTCTCATTTTCCTCATCTGTCACCTGGAGATAATACTAACCTCATAGAGCTGTTGTTAGGAATAAACTATATACTGTTTACTTCATACTGAACCTCAGTTACATTTAACATTTATCAATTATTAAATGTAAATTCCCTTATCTACAAAATGAGGATGTGAACTAGAATGCTCTCCAAGATTCCTTCCAATTAAAATAGTCAATCATTCAGTGAAGTGTATAAAACCACGGCATGTGGATAAGAGGTAAGTCTAAAGAAAATTCACCCCTTACCTCCCACCACCAAAGAGGGTAGGTTAGATTTGTTTCCCTAATGGCTGTACAAAGATAGGATGGGTATAGTGCAGGACCAGGAGTTTCTGTAGCAGACCTACTTGGGAAAAGCACTTCTTTGAGGCAGTAGAGTCAAGGGTGATAGTCAACGTATTTAACAACTGGTAAGTCATGAACACCAACCAATCAGAACAGTTGTGGCAACATGCAAGGAAGAATTCATATTGATCTTTCTCAAACTCTGCCAAAAGATTGAAGAGGAGGGAATACTACCAAATTCATTCTATGAAGCCAATGTCACCTTGATACCAAAACCAGACAAAGACACTACAAAAAAAGAAAAAAATTATAGGCCAATATCGTTGATGAACATAGATGCAAAAATCCTCAACAAAATATTAGCAAACAGAATCCAATAACACACAAAAAGATCATATACTATGGTCAGTTGGATTCATCCCAGGGACACGAGGATGTTTTAATATATGCAGATCAATCAACGAGATACACCACATCAACAAAAGAAAGGACAAAAATCACAGGATCATCTCAATAGATGCAGACAAAGCACTTGATAAAATTCAACATCCATTTATGATAAAAAAAACTCTTACCAAAATGATAGAGGGAACATGACTCAACATAACAAAAGCTATTTATGACAAACCCCAGCCAACATAATACTCAATGGTGAAAAGTTGAAAGCCTTCCTACTAAACACTGGAACAAGACAAGGATGCCCACTCTCACCACTTAGAGTATTGGAAGTCCTAGCCATAGCAATCAGGAGAGAAAAAGAAATAAAAGGGACCCAAATTGGAAGAGAAGAGGTAAAATTGTCATTATATGTGAATGGCATGATACCATATATAGAAAACCCTGTGTTCCAACAATCTCACTTCTGGGCATTATATTTGGAGGGAATTCTAAGTTGAAAAGATACATGCACCCCAATAGTTATAGCAGCACTATTTACAATAGCTAAGACATTGAGACAACCTAAATATCCATTGACAGATGATTAGATAAAGAAGCTGTGGTATATTTATACAATGGAATACTACTCAGCCATAAAAATGAATAAAATAATGCCATTTGCAGCGACATGGATGGGCCTGGAGATTATCATTCTAAATGAAGTAAGCCAGAAAGAGAAAGAAGAATACCATATGATATCACTCATAAGTGGAATCTTAACAAAAGCCACAATTGAACTTATTTACAAAACAGAAATAAGCTTGTAGACATAGAAAACAAAGTTATGGTTACTAGGGGCAGAAGCTGGGGTGAGAAGGGATAAATTGGGAGTTAGGTATTTGCAGACATTAACTACTATATATAAAATAAACAACAAGTTTATACTGTATAGTACAGGAAACTATATTAAATATCTTGTAGTAACCTATAATGAGAAAGAATATGGAAATGAATATATGTATGCATATGTGTGGCTGAAGCATTATGCTGTACACCAGAAATTAACACAACACTATAAACTGACTATACTTTAATAAAAAAACAGAACAAAAAGATTCTAACTAATCAAAGAGGAAGTTCCATGTAAACCAACTAGTATGGCTACACTGGCATCTCCCAGTCAGTATGAACACTGACCAAGAGGCAAGTTGTGGGGAAGAGTCTGATCTCTGAAGACTTATTTCATGTGTGATCTTGTGTAGATAACTTAAACTCATCAAGCTGTGGTTTTCTCATTGAAAAATCACAAATGATCTAAAATTACAAATGATAAAATGAGGTGTGTTTACAAGACGTCTCTTACAGAAACATAATTAATTCCAGGATAAAGGAATTTTAAATGCATCTACTTAAATAGTACTAAAAATATCTTAGGATTTTAGTAAAAATAATAGTTCTGATTAAGACTTACCTTGAACTAAAAATTATGAAACTAAGTTTATTTCACTTTATATATATCAAAACTAAGTTATAACTGCTCTAGTGCACAGAACAGTGAATTAAAAATTGATTGGGAGGAAGGATTTCTGATAACTTTTCCCCCAAAGTTGTATAATCACATGTTTTTTTTTCACTTCAGTGGTAACTCTGACAGCACAATCACAAGGAAGCTTATCTGAAAAACAATTTTGTAGGTAGTCATCAATTACCCCAGAGATTTCTCTTAATTCTATGTATATCATTTTCATTTGAAGCCCTGTTGCTGTGGGTTACCATTGTGTCTATTTTGCATTATTCAGTATTTCCTATATCTGATAACTGGTTAATAAACAACAATATTCTGCTTCAGACTGTTTTGTTAGTCAGAGAGTGTTGTTAAAATAAATACTAATTTTATTAGTCATCTCTTGACTAGTTATTATTTTCTTCTCTTAAAGTTGTTGGTTTTCTGTAAATCTTTACAACTCTGGTCACATATATGATAAACACTTGTGTAATAAGAACCTTGTAGATGAATCAATTGTGAGTGTGGTGAAAGCTCAATGAAATAATGTCAACCAAAACATAGTAAATACATAATAAAGGCCAAAGCATAGACTAGTCTCGCATTTGACCTCGCTGGGCAGAAAGAGCAGGTGCCAATTTTTAAATAGGAAGAGTGCGCAGCGACACCAGGAACAGAGGCATGTTGGGGCCTCTTCCCTTTCCCTTTCCATGGTGACAATGCTTAAATACCAGAAAGGAAGGGAGTATGTGTCCAACTCCACTGAGTTCACTAAAAATAATTTTTAAATGTCCAGCTAATCAATGATAATTAATTATCATATAAAATTAATTTTGTAATTCCTCAGGCCTACATTGCTACAATTCCCCACATATGTATTACTGAAATACACTCAAGACATAACAGTACAGAACTCCATTTTACATTTTATATAATTTCTATCTTAACAATTTTCTTCATTTTCTTATGAGAATTTTTATATCACTGTTCTACCTCTAGGTTCACATCTCCCCTATTTTTTTAAGTACTTGAAAATCACCTATCAAATTCTGTTAAAATGATCCTCTGGATATATAGATCTCTGTATGAAAAAAAGCATGCTTCCAAATCTAAGCAGATGGCCCCTCTGTCTCTAGCAATACCAAGCATAACAGTATTTTAGTACTGTAAAATTATACAGAAAACTTTTAAGGATAATTTTTAACGAAGTTACAGAAGTGTTAGAAAGTGTAGTTTCACATTAAAATTAAGAAAAAGGAACATACTCGGGAGAAAACTGAAGTCCAATTCACTACCGCTATTAAGTCTTTTAAATGAATTTACCGACATATTTTTAAACACACTGTCCTCTAAATTTGTTTTTAATTCAGATAAACTCACTCTATTAGTATTTTAAAAATCTTAACCAATCACATAAAAATTATGTAAAAATATATTATTCCCAAAATCCAGGATGCCAAAGCAAGAATGGTGACACAGAGGGAATGGCTGGGATTATGTAAGTGGGAGAGATGCTCCTGCATCAGTGTATTAGTTTCCTATTGCTGCTGTGACAAATTACCACAAAATCAATGGCTTAAGACACTATACATGTTATTACCTTACCTACCATTAGAAAGACAGAAATATGAATGAGCTTCACTGGACGAAAATCGAGGTGTTAGCAGGAGTGTGTTCCTTCATGGAGGTTCTTGGAGACAATCTGTTATCTTGCCTTTACCATTTTCTAGGAGCTATCCACACTCCTTGACTTGTGTGGCCTCTTTCTTGCTTCAAAGCCATCAGTGGCCAGCTGAATCTTTTTCATAGCCATCACTTTGACTTTGCCTTAATTATCACATCTCCTCTTAATCTCCTGCCTCCCTCTTCCACTTTAAGGGCCCCATGTAACTACCTTGTGTCCACCAGATAATACAGAGTAATACCTCCATCTAAAGATCTGTAATTTACTCACATCTGTAAAGTTTCTTTTTCACAGGTTCAAGGGATCAGGAGCTGGACATCTTTGGGGGACCATTATTCTGTAACCACATCATAAATACAGTGCTGTAATTTCCTCTCCTATACAATCTTCGCTGTAACTAATCATACTTATTTTCTTCTAAGAAATCATTACATTGATGATTTAGGAACTGATTCTTCAAATATCATTTTTTTGGCTTTTCTGGCCTTAAGAGGACAGTCTTTCTGATGTCAGTTCCCACTTTTAGTTGCAGCCCCTCACTGCGCTCTGCTGCCCCAGGACTCCCACCACGTTCTCATCTTTCTGTGAATAAAATGGAAACACAGAACTACCAGGAACACTGGCAGAGTGTTCACCCATTTCTTTCTCCCCAGGGCTGCTGAATCAGTCTCGGTAGACACAAAGAAGCAGTATTCACAGAGAAAACCCAGACTAACCACAAAAATCCTCCATGCAGCCAAGGAACATTCTGCACAAGCAATAATTAGCTCTGGTATACCCTGGAACCTCATAATTTGGGGTTTAGAGGCCAGTTCCAGTGAATGCATTACAAATGGAGATTGTGTTCTGGAAATACACCTGGCCTTCTCTTACTATTTAATGCATCTTCTCTTCTCCTTGGACCCAAAGTGGGGCAGTTTTCTCTAGTCATACAGAAGCCATAAGACTACAGTAAAGTGTTGCTCTTAACTGCAAATATCTACAATAATGTGATGTGAGCAGGGGACACCGAAGTTGTTCTGAAGGAACACGAAGCTCCCTTTTGAAATATCCCACATACTGTGCTGTCACACACTGAAGAATCTAAATGGTGGTAGCTTTCGGTCATTGGAGGTTATATATAATTTTTAGATGGTGTAAAACATCTCTCAGTATCAAGCCTAGAAAACTAATTATCAAGATAAAGCTGTTTTGGGAAAGAAGCTAATTGTAGCATGAAATAGTTGGTTCTCATTTTTATCTGATGGCTTTAAAGGCAGTTCCAAAAGGAATTTAAGCTACCATATATGAACAGTTGTGGTATCATTGGGAAAAAGGAATAAACATCCCGGGGTGATTACTTTAAAGAACACTCATGTAGATATGGGAGTGTGGGTTTATTAAAAACTGCCATTTGACTATTTCTGCTGCTCTGCTCTAAACAAATTAACATTTACATTTTATATCTTGTAGTTTCAATCTAAGACGACTTAAATATGAAGAATAAAATTTTCAAATCAACCATTTGATTGATTAAAACATTACCAGGCATGTCTGCCTTTATAGCATTATCATAAAATGTGCAAGGCAACTAACACTCAACACAGCAAGAATCTGGATAAATGTCCTCTCTCATGCCCGACTTTTACCCAAAATTTGATCAGATAAGCATTTAATTAGATAAGTGATTTATTACAACACACTGCTAAATCATTAAACATAAAAGCACAAATTGCATTTCTAGAATATACAATTTTATTTCTGAAATAAATAACAAACTCAAGACTTTAAATTCCAAAATTATGGCCTTCTAGTTATACAGCTTATGCATACTGAGGTTGCAATTTTAAACAGGATGGGAATCCCCTAGGAACATGGAAATCTGAAAAATAAACTTGCTGGCTGATGGTTGAATTCTAAAATTCCAACAGATAGAAAAGACTTGTTTTTCAGGACAGCAGCGGTTGACAGGGAACTAACAGAATGTATAATCATATCAAAAGAAAGAATCTATCAGCCAGAGTGCTTTGGTGGATGAACAGTATTGGGGAAAAAGAGGTTATTCAACAGTTAGAGCACCAGATCTGAGAGGTAGACGCTAAACCTGGCACTGCCCATCCCAGCACTGCACTGACCAGAAGAATGAGGGCTGTAGCACAGACCGTGGGACAGCTGTACCCCTCATGGGATCAGATCATCTCAGCCTCAGACCATTAAACAATTCAAGTTGTTCAATTAACTCGTCTCTTCTAAACCCATGATTAACAAGGAGTGAATAACTGACCGCAAGTCTCCGATGTCTTTCTGTATCTTCAGTGATTATAATTATCATTATGGAATTAAAAATTCATATTGTGATACAATACTTTCAAAGATAATACATACCATAGATGAATCTGTTCTCAGTGCACTGACCAAACCTTGTTCCTAGAACTGAAATACTAAACTATTCATCTAAGCCTGAATGAACACCAAGTGAAAACAGCTCAAGGTCTCGGGGAGGTGAAGATTCACAAGGGAGTGGCTAACGTCAGGGGCAAAATGATAAAAGCTGAATAGAAAAGAAAGGGAAGGCATGAGGAGGGTTAATACAAGGAAAAAGGGGAGATTTTATGTGGTCAAAGAACAGGTGTTTCAGGGGTAAGTGAGTAATCTGAAATCTAATTGCTTTCCAACAGTGTGGACCTTACTGAAGTGTGAGAAAATATAGGAACAACTATTTGTACAGCCTTCTCTGAATTCAATTAATTCAGGAGGAACCCAGCTAATTTACTTAAAGACTGAAGTTTGACAAATTAAAGGCCAAGGTGTTTAAAGCCTGGGAATAAATTCACTACCCCCTAAACATCTCTTAATACGAAGTGAGTAGATAAATCGAATGCCCTTTATCAGTCATTTCCTATTAAATTAGTAAAGAAGGAATAAGTAATGCCATCACTTGTGCAGGTTATAACCTCCAGAATGGTAATTATCTAAATGAGAACCTCAGTAAACACCGAAAGGAAAGAGACCTAAGCAAATTTCAAAGCAATGCTTAGTATAGATCTATGAAATCTTACCACAAATCAGCATGGGAAAAAGTAGTCTTTTAGAAAATTTTTATTTCATTTCACTATAATAATATGTGATATAACTAAATCATGGGAGGAGAATTAATATAAATATATTGCTAATAATTGCCTCTCAAGCAAGAAGAATGCAATCCCTTTTCCAATAACTCAATCTAGAGTTTAATTATCACATAAAGCAGCAAAAAAATAATTTACTTGGGGAGTGGCTTACAATTATATAGCAAGGTTCTCCTAGGAATGTTTTTTTTTCCCTAAAATGTTCTAGGCACCATATTCACACATTAAATATTTCTGAATGTACTGGAAAAATGCCAGCAATGAGTGGCTCAAAAGCATATATCTTGCTTTTAGTATAGCTGTCCACTTTCCTAAGTCAATTCTGCAAAACAAGTGGTAACAGAGAAGACAGACAATTCATGTTTTTTTTCTTAAAGTGTTTAAAAGAAAATCACATTAGCTTGGACTTGATTCAAGAGATTCAGTCAAAGCAAAAGCATTCTGGTGATAACACTCTTTTGGGATAAGGTCATCAACACACACACACGCACACACACACTCACTCACACAACCGTTAAGCTTCTAAAGCCAGATGAAGCCCCTGTACATGTCTTCCTGCCTCGGGAGCCTGACTATTCTGTAAAAAGCTAGAAAGAATTCTACCTACCATTATCTTTATAAATGGAAGAGCACTTACCTAAGGAGGCTAAAGTGTAATCTTTATTTCTAGGAGAATAAAATGATCACAGGTATTCTAAATTTCTCTGAGTCCATTAAGTAATTTCCAGTGTTTTAAAGATTTTGTTATTTCAGCTTTTAATAGGCCTGATGCTATGAATCTGTTTATTTTTCTCGAAACTTGTGTATTTATACACTTCAGTTCAAAAAATTTCATTATTTGTAATGTTGATTTTTGTTTTCTAACAGCATTGTCATATTATAAAAGTATTAACAAAATGGTCTCCTGGGAATTCAACTTGTCCATCAAGTATCTCCTACATGCAAAGTGCTTTTGTAAGCACTATGAAGCCTTATGGTACTAAATGATCTCCACTGTTTACACTTAATTCCTGCTTTAAAATGAGATAAAGTGGAGATCATTATGCTAAGTGAAGTAAGCCAGAAAGAGAAAGAAAAATACCATATGATATCATTCATATGTGGAATTAAAAAAAAAAACACAAACTTATTTACAAAACAGAAACTGACTCATAGACATAGGAAACAAGCTTATGGTTACCAGAGAGGAAAGGGGTGGGAAGGGATAAATTGGGAGTTCGAGATCTGCAGATACTAATATACATAAAATAGATAAACAACAAGTTTATACTGTATAGCACAGGGAACTATATTCAATATCTTGTAGTAACTTATGGTGACAAAGAATATGAAAACGAATATATGTATGTTCATGTATGACTGAAGCATTATGCTGTACACCAGAAACTGACACAACATTGTAATATGACTATACTTCAATAAAAGTATATATACAAAAAAAGATAAAGTATGAGTAATGAGATAATCAATGTGAAAATGCTTTATATTTTACAAAACCCTACAGAAATAAAAGGAATTGGTACTTCTGTTAAATATGGATCCATATGGACATATAAATGAACAGATATAAGATCTTAATCAACTGGAAGATATAATATTGTTAATACAGCCACTCCCCACCAGGTGATCTATAAATATAATGCCATTTTAATCAAAATTCCAGCAGGACTTCAAAAAAAAATTGACAAGTTAATTCCAAAATTTGTATGAAGATACAAACGATACAGATAGAATTTAGAAGAATTACATTACATAATTTCAAGCTTAATTATAAACCTAAAAAAAATCAAGGCACCCTAATATTGGTGTAAAGATAAAGGGATTAAAGACAGAATTGACACAACCAAGGTGGCAGGTCAATTCAATGGAGAAAGCAGTCTTTCCAACAAATGGAGCTGAAATAACTGAATCTTCCTATGGAAGAAATAAATCTCAGCCTGTACCTCGTGACACATACGTTAATTTAAGAAGAGTCATAAAACTAAATGTAAAAACCAGAAATATGAAATTTCTAGAGGAAATAAGACAATATATTTGTGACAATGGGCCAGGCGAATACCTTTCAGGATACTAGAAATACTTACTCTAAAAGAAAAATGTCAATAAAATGCATTTCATCAAAATTACTAAGTTCCACAACAAAAGAAACCTTTAAGAAGCTGGATATCAAGCCACAGACTAGGAGAAGTATTTGCAGTATGTATCTGGCAAAGTACTCATATCCAGGATTTATAAAGAACCCCTACAAGTCAACTTTCAGTACCCAAACAACAACAAGAAGTATTCTTTGCAAAAGACTGGATACTTCACAAAAGACATACGAATGTCAATAAACTCATAAAAAGTTCTTAAATTCTTAGTCATTAGGAAGCACAAATTAAAATACAGTGAGATACCACTTCATATGAACTAGAATGGCTACAATCAAAAGACTAATACAGTTGACCCTTGAACAACGGGGGTTTAAAAGTTCAGGTCCACTTTTAGTGGACACTTAGTGACCTTATCTCCTTCATTGTTCAAGCATCAGCTGCAGTGACAAATTTTGTTAAGGATATGGAACGACTGGACCCCTCACACGTAACTGTTGGGAGAGTGAAATTATACAATCACTTTGGAGATCTGTTGAGTACTTTTTCAGCAAGTTAACATATATCTACCCATGACTTAGCAATTTCATTCCTAGGTATTTAGCCAAGAGAAATGAAACCATACGTCTACAAAATAAAAACTTCTATAAGATTTTTCAGATTATCCTTATTTAGAATAGCTAAAACCCAGAAACAAGCTACTTGTTCATCAATAGAGAATAAACAAATTGTGGCATATTTATATGAAATATTATTCAAGAATAAAAAGGAATGCCCTCAAGATATATGCAACAAGAAGAATACGAAGATAGTCATGCTGAGCGAATGATGCCAGACTAAAATACACACACACCATTGTTATGATAGTGTGAGTGTGTGTGTATGATGTCCAAATACAAACAAAATTAATCATTAATCTATGGCAACAGAAATCAAAAAACATAATGGAGAGAGGAGGGATAGGATTTGACTGGAAATAGCATGGGCAAATTTTATAGGATTATGGAAATGTTCTATATCTTGTTTTGGGTAGTGACTAGATGGGCATATACAATTTTGAAAACTCATTAAACTATACACTTAAGATTGTTTGGCTTTTCTTGAATAACAAAATGCCTCTAAAATTTATGGTACCATTTTGTCACTGCAAATATATCAGCAATTTTCATAAACCCCAAAAATCAACATTGACCACCTCAGCATAAGACTAATAACCTAAATTGGAGGTCATAAATACTCTGGCTACACAAGAGTTTTCTGAATGTTGTTTCACTGCGACAGTCTGAGTGACAGCACCCTGTAATAACAAGCTTATGGAGATACACAACAAAATGAACTTAATGTAAAATACCTATAAACCAACTTCTCAAATGAGCAGTAATGCCAACAGAACTAAGTTTTAACTATAAACATGTATTAATAGGTTTCCTGAACTGGTTTCCATTTTAATTTCTGGATTACCAGCTTTAAAAGCACTTAACAATAATGTATTTTTGCTTTACTGCACACCTTGGTCACTACTCTAACAAAAGAAACAATAGTGTTTAACTTCCTGAAGTGCAACCAAATTATTCATCAATTCATTTTGCTTTAATTTCCTTTTGTAAGAGTCAGGGAACCACTGAACCATCTGAATAAGTTCTAAATTGTTAAACTGTATCTTCCTCATAGTCACTGTGTTCCTACGATTTCTTGAATCAAAAAAAAAAAAAAGGTTGATTCAAACTACACTGTATGATTATAATAAGTATGATTTCATCATATTAGCTGTTATGGAGTGCTGGTTTTTATTGCCAAATGATCTAAATATGAAGATTTCTATAATGCAGTTACACGTAGAAATGCATACTTTCAGACTGATATACCGACGTAACGAGCCCAAGAAGTCACTGTTAAACTTTGTATGCTCCAATTGGTGGGCTCAGATTTTAGGCTTTGCTCCTAGTAATTGCCTTCACAAACAATTTGGAAGAGTTCTTTATGCTTCTTATTATTCTAAAGTCAATTGACTTAATTTATAACATATTTCCAATTAGAGTTAAATCAGAAAACTGAAACCTCCAACCCTAGATTAGTTTACTATGCAGCTGTTATTGGTAATAGCATTTTAAACATTCAAGGTACTTGAATTATGGGGAATATAAAACAAAATAATCTCTTTAAAATTATCAAGAAATGTTACTTCAAAAATAAACAAATGGGACCTAATTAAACTTAAAGCTTTTGCACAGCAAAGGAAACTATAAACAAAATGAAAAGACAACCTACAGAATGGGAGAAAGTATTTGCAAACAATGCAACTGACAGGGCTTAACTTCCAGAATATAAAAATAGCTTATATAACTCAATAACAGAAAAACAAAGAACCCAATCAAAAAATAGGGAGAAGACCTAAACAGACATTTCTCCAATGAAGACATACATATGGCCAACAGGTACATGAAAAGATGCTCAACATTGCTAATTATCAGGGAAATGCAAATCAAAACAATGAGGTATCACCTCATACCTGTCAAAATGGCCATCACTAAAACGTTCATAAATGATAAATGCTGAGAGGGTGTGGAGAAAAGGGAAACCTCCTACACTGTTGGTGCAGTGTTAATTTGGTGCAGACACTATGGAAAATAGTATGGAGATTCCTTAAAAAACTGAAAATATGAGTTACCATATGATCCAGCAATCCTACTCCTGGGCATGTATCTGGAGAAAACTCCAATTCAATAAGATACATGCACCCCAATATTTATAGCAGCGCTATTCACAATAGCCAAGATGTGGAAGCAATCTAAATGTACACTGACAGATGGTTGAATAAAGGGATTGTGGTATATATACACAATGGAATACTACTCATATAAAAATGAATAAAATAATGTCATTTGCAGCAACATGGATGGACCCAGACATTATCATACTAAATGAAGTAAGTCAGACAGAGAAAGACAAATACCACATGATATCATTTATACGGAGAATCAAAGAAAAAAAAAAAAAAGAAAGAAAGAAACATTTCCAAAAAAAACAGGCTTACAGACATGGAAAACCAACTTATGGTTACCAAAGGGGAAAGGTGGAGGATACATTAGGAGTTTGGGGTTAGCAGATATAAACTACTACATATAAAATAAACAACAATGTTCTATGGTATAGCAAGGGAACTATATTTAATATAACAATCTATAATGAAAAAGAATATGTGTGTGTATGTATATGTATAACTGGATCACTATACTGTATGCCAGAATCTAACACAACATTGTAAAGCAATTATACTTAGGAAAAAAAGTTATGTCAAATTGATCTATACCACTTCCCAAAGACTATATAGAAATTATTTTTAGCAACCATTTTACTTATACTTTTTGATCTGAATACATTCTACATTTAAAGTATTCACCATATGAATTCAGATGTATTTCTTAATAATTATACATAATGGCACAAACATAAGTTACAATAATTAAATCCATGTGCTACTGTCACACTAATGAAGAAGCAGATCAGTAGGAATCTGAGCTGATGCAAATATTTCCTAGAATTTAGTATATGATACATGCTTCATACCCTAACAGTTGTTGGAAGCTGTGTTGGGGCATATTTTGTGGGAAAAAGAAGAGCAATTATTATGTACTTAAATGTGATGCCAAAAGCAGAATTCGTAAGAGAAAATATGGACATATTTTACAAAATAAATTTATTTTAATTGTTGCATAATAAACCTAATACATATAAAGACAAATGAAACTTGAGACAATATACTTGCAACACAACTCACTTTCTTCAAGTTTTTGAACAGTCACGCTTGACTTAAGCACCCTACATAAAAATGAAATCCACTCCTGAAATCCTTATACCCTCCTCTTAACCGACAAGACAATTACCTTAGGTTATTCTGTTTCCCTTTACTAGAATGAAAGCGCTATATGAGCAAGGATTTTTGTCCATTTTGTTCATTGTTTTCATTACAAAACCTAGAGCAGTTCTTGGCATCTGTCTCTACTAAATAAAAAGCTGTTGAATGGATTATAAAACTAGCTGGTATGATCCCTTTTATGGATAAAAACATTACTTTGAGATATTTATTTATTGAAACAAGTCTAATAATGTAGACACCAAAATATCACCAGTTACAACTCTTCTTGAATGAGTGGCTATAGGTTCAAAAATAATTAAAACTTCAAAACAAAGATGAGGAATTCACTCCCCCTCCAAAAAAAAAGTTTCTTTCTTATCACATAAAAAGGAGCAAAGCATTAGATTTTACAGTTTTTACTATACATAATCCTTTGCTGTGTATACCTTTTAAAAGACATGTCCCTTTCACAGCTTTCAGAAAAGGAGTGGAAATTACACAATTACAGGGGTCACAAGCGTACAGATTGTTTTAGAACTACTGAGGCATTTAAGAAAGACAGAAATAAAGTTGCCCAAAGAGGAATGAAGAGCAGTTTGCTGTGACATAAAGATCGTCATCATGCAAACAACTCTAAACAGAGCTGATTCAGGAAGGCTCTTGGCTTGTGCTGATACAGCACCCAGGTGCTGTCCTTTTCCCTCTGGCAAGTACATCTGGGCTCATCAGGTGTGACTGCATGGTGGGAGGAGGGAACAAAGTTATGGTTGGAGGAAAGTTATCGCTGGTGGAGATCATGGGAGCGATGGCCAGGGCACTGGGGCAATTAGCAGACCAAAGGGCTACCTTGCAGCTCCTCCACCTGACAATTAAAACTCCACCAAGCACTTTGAATTTGTTTCACATACTTTTCTTGCCAACTCTTCATAATAAAACGACAGCTGTCTGAATCTGTCTATTCTCCATATACAATTGGAACTATTTTATTGCAATTTGGTAATTTAAGGTAAAATCCAAATTACAATTTTAAAGTGTTTATAAATTAGACAGCTATGGAAACAAGTAGGTAATTTATTTAGTCAGCTCTTAAGAGTTTGCCACCACTTAAGTATTTATTGCTTTCTAAAAGTGTATCACTTGTGCCATAAATCACATGTCAATGCATCAGTGTGTCAAGCAGAGAAGAATTTATTAAATGAGTTAACGGGTCTAGCAAACGAACATTTTTTTTTTTAACCAGAGAAAGATTTATATACCAGCAGAGTTGTTTTTCATTCATGTTTTTCACTCATTCAAGCACGCATAAATTCAGCCAACAAATATTAACTGGGTACCTACTGTAACAAGGCATCATATTTGGAGCTGGATTTACACATTAGGGAACAAAATAGATGTTTTTCCTGTCCACATGGAACTTGCAATACACTGGAAACAGGACAGAAAGTAAATAAATAAGTGATTATGATTATGATAACGATTTTAAATGCCGTAATTTTCAAAAAGGACAGAATGATAGAGACTAATGACAGAGGTATATTGCGTGTGTGTGTGTGTGTGTGTGTGTGTGTGTGTGTGTTAAATCCTCAGCTACTTGGAGAAGGTAATCAGAGAGATTCTCTGATGTGCAGTTTAAGCTGAGGAAAGAGCTGGGAGCAAAAAATGGCAACACACAGAAGGAGATAGCTAGAAATAAATATAGACATAGGAAAAATATGGAAATAGAGACAGATGATAGTTTCAAGAAGATAATGAATACTTCAAAGACCTGAAAGGAATAAATATGCAAAAAAAAAAAAGCTAAGGATAGGAATTTGTATATTTCATTATTATTTAGCTGATATGTATGTGATATAAAAATAGCAATAAATAGCAGAATAATATAATTTTCAGGAAATAAATTAGGTTATTCTGAGATTCTGTGGGTGGAGAATACATCATATTGTACTAACGATCATCATGCTAGATAGAGAATGAAAAATAAAGTAAAACTCCCATGAAGGCTAATGCAAAACAAAGTGATGGGGAAAAAAGGACATAGATAAGTATTACTTGGAAAAGTCTGATAGGGAAAAAAACCCAGCAAAACAATAGATTAAAAATTAAAAATGTATTTGCAAAATTTAAAAGTACAGACTAATGTGTGTGGAATTATTTTAGGGAAGCACATCCTTGGAATTCTCTGCTGAGTTTTTGGCAAGCCTGTTGCATAATTATGTAGGCTACTTGGACAGATTCCAAATGAAACAACTAAAATGATGAAAGGATTGGCTTACAAGGACAGATTAAAGGAAAAACTATGTACGACTTTAGAATGTCAGAAACTAAAGGAACATTATGGTTTACAAATACTTGAAACATGTAAATTTGAGGAAAAAGAATTCTTTGCATATAAGGTTGCACAATTATAAGCAGTTAAAAAGGAAAATAAATTTCCCATAGTAATAATACTGTTTTCCAGGAAGAACCACTGGACAAATAATCCAAGGTGGGCGAGGATTTAGGCCACCACAGAGACACAGACATTCCCAGTAACCAAAACTATGCAGACCTCCAAATACAGAGGCCCATCTGAGTGGGACAAAGTAGGTCAGGGCACAACTGCAGAAATCTTCCTATTCCTCCAGCTGTGCTTTAAATTCAGAAGGGGTCCTTCCTTGGATGTAAGGCTTTTCTCTGTAATTGTGCTAGAGTGAAAAATGAGTCCTAGACTTGGGTCTATAACACCTAGTTTTGAGAGCTGATCACTTACCCTACTCAGTCTGTATCTTCATCTGTCAATGGGGATGGTAATAACCCCCTAGGTGGTTGGGAGGTTTAAAAGAGCTGTCGCATGTGAATATTTTATGTGCTTAAAAGCATAGCTCTTCGTGAGATGTATCAGTTATTACAATGAGCTCAATGTGTCAACAGCTGTAGGATGAGCACTGTCAAAGAGCATGGCACCTGGGACTAGGCTCTTGTAAGTCTGCCTTTCTGCTCTAGACAAAATCAGCTCTCCTCTGAGTCACTGTTCACCCTGCAGCCCTCTTAACTGGATACTGTTTTCTCTCCCATAGCTTTAGACATGAGGTAGGCAGGAGTCCCTCTTGTTCCTCAGTGCAACTTCCTGAATATTCTTTCTTTCCTCTCAAAAAGAAACAAAAATATTACCCCAGTTTTAATTTCATGCCATAGATCTCTGTTCCCCACTCCTATCCCCTTACTACACCTATTTCCTGATTTCTATACCATACCCCCTCATTCCTCGAAGATTTCTGTTCCTGGTTCACTGTCATTCTCTCCAATATTTCTCCTGCTATAATTTCTGGGTGATTTCAATACCTACATGGGGGATTTTCAACACCCAACCATTCACGCCTTCACTCTTTTCTTCCAACGAGCTTGCCTTCTACCCTCCCTCAATCATAACTCCTACGGCCATACTCCCAAATTTATACTGATCATAGTTAGAATTACAGCGTAATTACTGCAATGCCCACATAATCTTACTCCTCACACCATCACTTTCTCTATTTCTTACTCATTCCCTTTAGGATCCACAACTCAACCTTTCAGATCCACCAGGATTTCTACTGGATCCTATCACCCTTTGACAGAACTCCAGTTTTCTCAGTGCCGGGGTAGTAAAGGGACTTTGGAAATTACCTTAGTCTGGGACATAATGAAGAAAAAATGATGAAAGCATCTGGGCTGAGAAATTCACAAATGTTTGAATACCTCTTGAAATGGATAAACAGAGAGACCAGGCTGGGAAAGAAGAGAGAGAGACTACTGAAAATTAGAGCAATGACAAGAGTGGGTTCATGGGGAATGAAGGGCAAGGAGAGGTAGAAAGACAGAAAATTTTGGTAAGAGATGGACAGTCTGAGAGATCTGGTAACTGGTAACTGAATAAATCACATGATGAGAAAGTCTAATGAACAGCATTGTCAGTAGGTAGCTAAAAATGGAGATGAGATCATTAGTGTTGGTAACTTTCAGCAAGTTTAACACCAGAATGTTAAAAGGGTCGCAAGTTTTTAAGGGAACAACTAATAGAGAAGAAACAGGGTTCTAAAGCCTTTGAGGAAGCTCAGGATATTGTGATGGTTAGTAACTGGCTCCAAAGAGGAAAGGGAGTATGATATGCTGATGGCAATTAAGTGTTAATACTGTACTGAGAGGCAGAGTAATTTCTGAAAAAGCAAGTAGTACATCCACTCCTCGTTCTCATCTTGTGAATCCAAGAACTGAGAAAAAAGCACAACTATAATTACCTCAAGTAAAGTGCTGTAGCAGAAAAGAGTATAAAGTAAGTTGGAATCAGAACACATAGAGTCAAGTTCAAACTGTGTCACTGGTTGCTTGAATTACAGGTGATCTGACTTTTTTTGAACCTCAGGTTCCTTATCTGTTAAACAATATTAAGAATGCCTTCTCTGCTTATGTTCCGTAGAACAGACAAGGGAAATGCTTATGAAATATTTTATCACTGTTATTGTGGAATAAATGTAATGAAGCATGTGGAGGTCCCTTTAAACTATTAAATATTATACAGCTGTACAGAAGAAGATACTGACAAGATGATCTCAGATGGTGTAATTCTCATTGTTTTGTAAAATATTTAAAGTTAATCTAAATCTAGTTTTTAAAAACAAACCATATTTTGGTTAAATGATTTTTAAAAGAAACCAGAAAATTTAATTTTCTAGCTGATGTGATTTGAGACCATTTGGTATCCTTCTTTGGCTAAAATTTCTGAATGACATTACATAGAAATAAAATTAAATGAAGATGGGATGTAAGGCAAATAAAATACCTTCATTAAACTAGCAGAAATAAAAACCTTGTTAACCTTTAAAATCACAATGTCCTACATTATGTATCTGCTAACCTTTAAAATCACTTTGTCCTACAATACGTATCTGAAAATTACAGAGAAAGTATGCTCTTAAATATCATACTGAATAACAATGGAGCAGTGGAACCCTACAAAAACAAAATATAAAAGTCATGTTGAAATAAAACTGAAAGATTTCGAAGAACATGCACTTTGAATCACTTCCCAAATGCTCCTCCTCTTTTTCCTGTCTTCACTATTCTTACTACCAATGCATTATTCTGGAAGACACAGTAATTCCTTCTGTCCAAACAGCATACTCCAACCTTGATTTTCGAATGTGAAAAGAAAAGAGGCATGACACTGAGCCAACTTAAATTTGAAAATTTTTAAAATACCCCAAGAGAATAAATAGAATTTACCCCTCCCAAAATATCTATCAGTTAAATAGTAGTAAGATATGACATGTGTGTTTTACAAATCAGAAAATCATTTAACAAAATGTCCCTGTGACATATATACCGGATGTGTAACTCACCAAAATACAGCCTAGTTTAGTAGTTAAGAGAGAAGACTTTAGATTTAAACTGGGTTGTATTTCTAACAAGCTACTTAGTAGACTATTTGTTTGGGAAATTATTCAGCCTCTCTGTATCTGTTTTTTTATCCATATGTAAATAACAACAGTACCTGCCTCACAAAATTATTGTGAGAATCAAGATGGTTTTCAGAACAGGGGAACACACAGCATGCACTAAATGAATATTAGACTTACTAACTATACTTAAGAAAGATATTAAAATGAATGCCCCTTGTTAACTTGCCTACCAAGATGCTTAAAGTGACATCATGGCAGTTCCTAAGAAAAGAAAAGTAAGGAAAAACAAACTGATGTCTGAAAATTATTGTTTCCAGGTCAGAATTAAAGTTAGCTGGAAATGTCAGATCCTTGTATCTAAGAAATCTATCACTTAGCAGTAGCTTTTCTTCTAACTGAAGATGCATAACAAAGATAGATAGCACTTCATATCATGAATGTCCATTAATACCACATATTTAATAATGCTCTTGCAGGAGTATTGAGAAGTATTTTCAAAGTAGGCTCATTTTTACAACACAGACTGTAAAAAAAAAAGTTTATAAAACAAAGTGCGAAACAAATCTTTTAAGGTTCTTCAAACTACTTTTGATTTATCTTTTCTATAAAAGACATACTGCTGTCGAAAATATGCAGGTACTCCTTATGACACACTGATGAGCGGGTGTGCTGAGGGGACAGTTTCATTCATTTCAATACATATTGAGTATTTCAGTTTTGTTGCTGTTCAGTCGTGTTGATTGTTTTGCCTAGCACTGTTCTAAGCCCTGGTTCTGCAGGAAGCACAAAATATTACTCTAGAACTTATAAATAAATATTAAAGCATTTTAAATGGTAATTTGCGTTTTGTTTGCCTATAGACAGTATTTCGAAAAAGTGAGTGTTAACAGTACAAAAGTTAAACTATAGAAAGAAAAAAAGATGAATAAACAAACAGGAAAAAATAGTGTGAATGAAATTAAGAGTTCAATTATATGAGCGGAGAAGGACATCAAAGATGTGAGCACAGATAAAAGACTGATGCCTAGAACTGGGAGACTGCTCTACATTACTGGGAGGGATTCGTCAACTTATTGCAAATGAAACATGCTCCAATGTTCCCACTTCACTGTTCCAGTCTTTTCTGCTCAGGAGTCATGAACAATTTGACCAGGACTGTCTTCATATAATCTCCAGTGGCAGTAAAATGTAAATGGTCATTCTGACCTCAGTACAAGAAGAGACTTAAGAGGATTATGGTGCATTCCCAAAATAAATGCCTTTATCAAATACCAGGCATAAACCTTCAAGAATGCATGGTGCCCTAACCCATTTAGAGATTACCTTCAAATCAAGCACAAAATCATTTGACAAGAGATTAAAACCTTGGCCTTCCTACTTATGGACTAGAACACTTATTAAACTATTTTCAAGAGAGATGGATCAATTTGATACAGACCTGTTTGCAAAAACAGAAAAAGTAAAGCTAAGATCTAGTCAATCTTCTTTCTCCATAGTAACAATCACGTTCAAAAGTGCTTTAGTACTTAGAAAGCCTTCACTTGCATTCTTGTACTTAAATCCTCCATTCTACTTCACGCACTGTTAAATCGTCTGTTGAACAAATCTTACAGTTACTAACACCATAATAACACATTTTTAAAACAAAATAAGAGGTCATTTTCTCCTAAAATATAACCAAATAATTGCAGGACGTCTTATCTGCATTCCGAAGTCTACTTTTCTATAAAATTGAGTCCTTTGTTTTGTAATACATATCTTCATTTCATTACTTGAGGGAAAAAAATCAATAAAATATATATAATAACATCTTCTCTAGAATGATGGGAAAATAAAGTTTCAAACAAGCATATTCCTCAGAAATCTGCTCTTTGACCTTTAAGCAGATTTTCAAGCTTAAACATTTTTGACAAAATCTCTTCCATGCATACATTTCACTGCCTTTGTACCCCAAATGTCAAACATATTGCAGTGGGTCTTTGTCTAGCATGCAAAACCAATACTGACATCAATTATTGTAATATTCTCCTACAAGGAAATACCTTCTGGCCTTTCAACTTAGCCCCTCTCCCCACCCCCAGTAAGTGTCCCTAATTTTTTACAATGTTAGCTAGCACTGCTTGTGTGGATGCTTTTTCAATCTTCTCTTTGTCTAACAGCTGCCATATTTTATTGCTCTGATTAAGCCTACTTGTTCCGTCATACACCTTTCATTTTCTGGATCCATTTATAGAGAGTCCAGGAACTTAAAAACCAAGAGAAATAGACTTTACTATATGCTTTAAGGCCTAAATGTAGTATCTATTCTAGGTGGTCAGGAGTTTTTGATGTTTTCTCCCAGATTCTCAATTCTGTGCTCCAAGCAAAGAAAGAGGCTTTTCTACAAGGAGGGGGCGGGGTGGATATAAATTATTGCCCAGTTGATAGTTTTAGGCACGACTCCGTGATCAAATCAAGGTATAAAATCTTGAACTGTTCCATAATTCAGATCCTAATTTATTTCCATTTATGTTTTAAACCTCAAGATTTAGCAGTAGAGGCTTCACATTATCATTTTCTCTTGTTTTTTCCTCACAAGAAAATAAACTGCAAATTCCACAATGTTTTGGAGATTTGCAACCTTTTGATAATGATAACAGGATTTTATAGTAGATGCTGCGCCCTAGTTGCTATCCAGCAAAGAAACATTGTGTGTTGGGGGTAGTTACTTAAGGGGGACTCTGACACAGATAGGATGCCACTGGAGACAGACTGTTTGGCATGGTGTCTGTGACTTTATAAAAAACCGAGAGAACTTGTAGAAATGGTGTAACAGTGAATCAGTAATGCTATTTTAAGAGAAATATAACAGCAGATGCTAGAATTAATCTGCAACTTAACAGATAAGGATCAACTAGAAACAAATAAATGATGTCAAGTCACTGACAACTATTGAAACACAACAGGCACATATATAAGGATTAGTAACTGGCTGAAATGGGTAATGACAGAACTTTATCATGTCATTTAGTCTTTTTTGCCACATGATTTATGTTACATAGAAACTTCCAAGGATACATACACCTTACCATTGTGATAGCAAAGGATAAGCAAGGTTGTCTCTTACCAGTAATACAGATATGTACAAATACATAGTTGAATATACATCCATGGAAGTCAATATAACAGAACTTCTATTTATAAAACTTGCAGTTGTTATGGAGAGTAAGCTTAAAAGTATGCCAAACGTTTCAGTAATAATTGTTTTAGTACAAGCACCACAGAGCTCTCTGTGCATTTCCTTGGAAGGTTTTCAGGAGATCTCTGAAAAATAATGGTTCAACCTAGACATGCACTTGCATTCTGCAACCAAGTTATAATCCTATGGTACACGCAGTAGGTCCTTGCAATGACCCGTCCCCTTTCTTCTCTGGGGAGCACTGAAAGCTTAACTAGATACATGTTTCACATAGAGTAAAAAGTCACTTTTTGTGGATTTGCAGATTAGCATTTACTAGTTTATTCCCACGGCTCCCCCACTCCCCATCTTCCCTTTAAAAGATCTCCATTTATTATCCTGACACCTGCTGGCAAGGGCATAGTTGATTCCAGTCTATTTTTCCTTCCAACAATTTCCCCAAGTCAAAGACTTTTTAGAGATATTTTCAGTAATAATTAAGTGGTACTTCATTCAGTTTAAGTATTTATAGTACTTCATTTCTAGCATTATCACACAACCATGAGAAAATTTTCAATAATCCACTTCATGCGGTCAACCACTTGACTCTTAATATTTAAGTGTTTGCTTCAATTAACCAAAAGATATTATAATCATTTCATGGGTTATAATTTTAAAAACAAAAGCAAAATACACTAAGCATCTTCCTTAAAACACAGGTAAGAACTGAGTAATAGGAGTGGCTTGGCTTTGGGTTTCCATGATTTTTTTCCCCATAATCACGTCAGTGTGCAAACTACTAGGAAATAAGCTCAAATTCATATAACTCAGAAGAGTAAATTGACTAGTTATGAGAGAAGCCATACCATTAATTACATATTTGCAAAATTTGTTAGTTGTTTCTCGGTACCTACTCATTGTGCTTTACTCTGATTTGAACTGAGTTCTGAAACCCACATGGTTTTTTGTGGGTGTCTTTGGCAAGGATATAATGAAACTACATCATCATAAAATCATACTTAAAGCTACTGTGCCTTGCGAGCGTGTTTAGTAAGCAACAGATATCAGAATTACTTAGCCTTTACAAAACTCTCAAATCAGGCAGGTTCTTAAAAGTGTACACAAATGATAACATACACAGTCTATTCCATTATTCAAAACCCTTCAAAAGAGGAAAAGTTTTAAAAATAAATTACCTAATTAAAATTTTCATCTTAATTAATATCAGTGAAATCAAGAGTATGGACTGTTAGAGTCTAAAAACTATCAAACTTATTTTATAATGGTTCTGAGTAATCAAGCTTTTCTATTTTAGTCATATGTATTTTATCCCTTTAGTTTATATTCCTATCATTTTGTGAGAAGGAAAAATTCTGTACATCTAGCAATAAGAGTAAACTTCATTAAAATATTAAATACCCTAGATCCTGCATACATGTTTGATATGAACACTGATCTTAAGATATCTGAGAAAAATACAATAGAGTTTTAATTTAGAGAAGAGTTCAGAAGTAAAATAAATTTGTCTGGTTTTGAAGATCTTTAAAAATTCAAGATCAAAAAAAAGGGAGAATAGACCATTTCAATTTTCATATCCCTTAATTTACATTATTATAAATGTTTTCCCCAAACTATATAAATTTAAAACAAAATGTATTTCAATTCTAAGAAAACATTTCAAGACTAATTAGGAAAACTTTTTCAGGAACACAGGGGAAAAAAAAATGTGTTTTGTATCATGACAGTGTGTGGCATGGCCAGGGTTTTGTATTAGTTTCAAACTATTAGATCAGGACACTTTGCCTCCAGTTTATTATTTTTAATTCAATATTTTAAAAATATTTTTCAATGTTTCACCTGAAATCTGAAGTTGAACTTATTTTTAAGGTATAAAATTAATGATCCTGTAAATCAGGTAATAAAGACACTAATGTGTAATAAATTTTTAGAAGTACAAAGGCCCGTTATATTTCAACATAAATATTGCTATACTAATGATAAAAGCATGGTCTTATTATCATGACTGAGACTGTTCAGGTACTAATTGATTCCCACCTAGAATTAACTAAAAATCACCATTGATTAAAAAAGGAAGTGCAAATACCAATGATTCATAGTATTTAGGACATATCTAGACATTTTTAGACATTGCCATTTGCTTAAAGACTTCAGGCACAAACTGCAGGCACAGGGACAGATTGCATAAGATGTCACGTGCTTGCTGCAATTGTATGCATGTTATTGGATTTTTTAGAGCAACCCATAATGATGAATAATTTAAGAGTTAATAAAATATTCAGTCTGACTGATCCATTGGTTTAATTTTAAAATAAAAACGACTAATGAAAGGAATTACATGTCCTTATCAAATCCCAGGCATTAATTAATGTATACTGCAACCCATACAGGAAAACACCAATTTCTAAAAAGCATACACTAGATAAATGATTTCTGGGGAGGAGGGAGGCACTGCGAGGTAAATTCTCATCCTAATACTGGCTTCAGTAAGTTTGCTCAAAGTTTAATTGTTTGGAGCTGTCGTGCAAGCTGCATTCTGCTTTTCCGCAGAGCTGAGGGTGAATAAATTTAAAAGGTGCAAGTTTAACAAAAAGAGCTCATAGAAAAATGGCCCATTTCTTGCCTAAAGTCCTCTATCCCTCTCCCCATAGGCTAGCTGGAAACTAGGGAGTAATCTACTGAAAAATGTGGAGTACTCAGCGCCAGAACATTGCCTAGGAGCCAGAATGGAGAGCCCAAATATAACACCAAGGTTGGCTTGTCTGGCAGAGTAAACTGTGCCCTATGCGTGGGTATCTTCAGGAGGCAGAGTGTCAAGATGCAGGGAGCCGGGACTCACCGCGCCCCAGGGTTCCTGCAACCACACACACACACGCTAGACGCACTTTCTCCTCCTCCACACTCCCCTCCCTCGCCCTCTACCTCCAAGCCGGGACTGATGGTGGCAGTGGAGGTATGGAGCAGGTACGTGTGAGAGGGTGAGTGGGTGAGTGTGTGTTTTCGTGTTTGGGGTGGGAACCGAGGCGGGCAAGGGAGGAGGAGAGGGGAGTGCCTGCAGTTCTCCCCTTCCCTTCCTGCTAAGGGATCAAAGCGCAGAAGGAATCCAGACAGGAAATGAGAAAGGAGAAATACAGATAGTGAGAGCACTGTCTTCTTCGTATCGCTGGGAGACTGGCAGCGCAACTACAGAGCCATTACCATTCCTTAACCTTCAGTGGAGTGGCTGCCTCCGCCTGATAACTGGAAGGGCACTTTGCAAACGCAAGCAAGGCACACACCTACACACACCCCTACATGCTGGGGAAAATAGTCACATTCTGGGGGAGAGAGGGAGGGAGACTGAGGAAAGGCGCGGCCATGGATCGCTACCGGCAGGGCAGCGAGGGCAGATGGCCAGGAACACCCGGCTTCTTGGGCAAACGGTAGCCCAAGAGTTCATAATTTTCCTGTGAAACAAATAGATGGCTGGGTACATGGATGGATGGTGTAGAATATTCACGCAGTGCGTAGTCCCAAATGGATCTGAGTCAATGCATTTTTAAATCCAACTCCACTCCTTCAGAGGCACAGCATTTTAAATCCTGTAGTGCACTCAGCTCTCCACTTGAAGCAGTCTGCGAAGGTTTTTTTTTTTTTTTTTTAAATACTCGTACCCCTTAGAAGAGGCTGCCTGGATATGCGGCCGCTGAAAGGGCGCAGGTCTGCTGAAGCGGCCTCCCCAGAGTCTCTGCCGCTCCCCCTGCCCTTTCCAGGAGACAACTTCAACACTGACCTGAACAGAGACGGGGCC
This sequence comes from Camelus dromedarius, assembly GCF_036321535.1. Classification (NCBI taxonomy): domain Eukaryota; kingdom Metazoa; phylum Chordata; class Mammalia; order Artiodactyla; family Camelidae; genus Camelus; species Camelus dromedarius. The sequence goes on from NC_087438.1 coordinate 56,448,164, forward strand.
AACCCAGGCTTGTACTGACAAGTCATCTTCCGCAAAAGACCTGGAAGTCGACTATACAACTCAGCAGGGGACTCATTGAAGTCCTACATTTCTTCTCTTTCTTTTTTTTTTTAACAGACTGGTTTATTTCATGCAAGTCATGGGAAGCACCACCAGACCAACTCTTACAACTTTTTCGCTTTGAGGCAGGGGCACCAGGGATGTCTTGCAATGTACGATTCTCTATTAACAGGAGTTACGCTTCTACCACAGGGAGCACTTAGCAAAGCTCTAGGCCCCTGGGTTAGAAGAGAGGCAGGTTCTTGTTTTTTTTTCTAATACTGATGCTGTACTGTGCGTCCAGTACGGGGAGGCGGGAGAAAGCCGAACTGACGCGTGAGAACGGTCTCCATCGCATCCCTGACTAAAACCCCCAGCCCAGGTTCAGATTTGCCAACTGCTCAGCCCTGCCAGCACTGTAGCACTGCACCCCGGGGGGTGACAGCTTTTCCGCTCTTCAGCCTCTTCGCGGTTTCAACTACTCCACCGACACCCGGGGTATGCTCGCTTCCCTTGCTCCACAGCGAAAGCCCCGCCTGGCGCCAGTAGCCGGCATTGCCCACACTGCCCAGGTAGCGTTCTTAGGGAGACCCGGTGGCCAAGTGAGCTGCAGAAAATTTGGTTTCCCTCCCACCTTCCCTGTGCCCTGGTTTTTCTCTCGATCTCATCCTGGTATCACGCACCCTCTTCCCCAGTCGGCCCCGCGTACTCCGCTCTTGACTTCGGAGCACTTTTTGGGGGGTACCCAAGGTGCGTCGCCTGCGGCGCTCACCACCCTCAGCGCGTAGGGGAAACCACCTCCAGCCCTCTAAATAGCGTCTCCCAAGGGACTCCCCGCCTGTCCCGTGCCCAGCGGCCCCAGACCCCGCTGCCTCACCTTTGCAGAACTGGGGGACACCGAGGCTGAGCCAGACCAAGAGCCAAGCGGCCACCGAGCGCTTCATGATCCCGTCTCCGGGACTTGACCCCGCTGGTCAGGGGTCGCAGCAGGGGGTAGTGTCGCTGAGGTGGCACCGCAGCTCAGGCAGACCCCGCCCCTGACAGAGGATTCAAGAAGATGTCTTCTTCCTACAGCTTTTCCTTGAACAGATTCTTGGAGTGGACGAGAAAGAGTGGTGACCAAAGAGAGGACTCTTCCCCTTTTGCCAGCGCTCTGGTGCCGGGAGGTGGGCGAGCTCCAGGGAGCCGCCAGCGGGCTCAGCCTCCGCTGCGGGTGGGTCCCAGCCGAGGCACGGCGGGCGGGGCGGGGCGCGGGCTCCCGCGGCGGCTCTGGGTCACCCGCAGACCGTGCGCTGCGCTCTCCCTGCCGCGGCTGCCGGGCTTCTGACTTAAGAGAACAATGAAGCGTGAGCAGGCGGGAGCGAGCTGGCGGCAGCCGGCAGCGCACTGTGTACAAACAGAGGCGGCGTGCGTGCGAGCCTGAGCCTCGCAGGCGCGCTCCCCGGCGCCCGCCCGCCCCGCGCCCCCTCCCTCCTATTCCCTCTACCAATCTCCCCCTCTTCTTCCCCACCTCTCTCTCCCTTTCTCTCCCTCTCCCTCTCAGAGGTGGCTCCTTCTGCTGGAAAAGAAAAGGGAGACAACTGCAGCCACACCCTAGCACCTGCCACTGCCTCTGAAGTTCCTACAGCGCTCCTGCCTTCTCCACACACGCCAGAGACTCTGGGGTTAAGAGAGGCACCCTTGGTGTCTGATATACTCTTGTTTTCCAGCACTGATTATAATTAACCACGTTACGGAATCCCCTCAAGTTCCATTCTCAGTCTAGCCAGGAAAAGAAGTTAAGAGATCATGAAAAGTGACTCTTGGGGCACGAAGCTTCTTGAGAGGACAGAACCCTGCAAAGTGAACTGTCCTGGATTCTCAGGAAAGGCAACTTAGTCAGCAGCCAACCTTTAAGCTAGGACAGGGCTGCTCCGCTGCTGCTCTGTATGCACTTTAGTTGGTTCTAGGCTTGGAAGAGAGTGTTGTGGGCTCATCTGTTCACGTGGGCAAAAAAAGGTGACCGCATGGGGCAAGCGAGTGGGAGACATGAATCTCATTAAGCAGGATATCTGTTTCAAATAAATAGTAGGGTGAGTTTGGGAACCATGCAATAAGACAGAAGGCAAGGAGAGATTCTTGAAGCATCACTATGGTAGGTCAAATTTCCCCTCTACCCACCAAAAGCAATACAAATGGTCTAGCTTTTGCAGTCAAAGTGGATGAGCCAAAATACAGCTCATGGCTTACAATAGTGCTTTTTCGTCTGTTTTTCAGTTAGAATATTTGCTTGGCGTACATAGATTCAGTTCTGGCAGTTGCAGGTAATAAAGTGAAAAAGTCTTTTTTTTTTTTTTTTTTTTTAGAGGGGGAGGTAGGGAGAGACAGAAGCATAGACATAGAGAAATTGAAGAAAACATTCTTGAAGGCAAGAATTTGAAAGGAGTAGCACCCCCTCCCAAAAAAGAGGACAATTGGTCATGCAACTTCACCTCCTGTTACCTCCTTGAGTCCTCTAAACTTCAATTTCTACCTTCCTTTGGAATTTGAAGTGAGAACAAGGATGCAAAGCTGATGGAAAAGTAACACTGCATACTGCTATGGAGGAGTTAAGGTACTGTACACAGTGACACACCAACAAAAAACAACAGCAACAATAAAAATGATTTCAAAACAAGGTTTGTTCAGATCTCGTTTGGTAGAAGGGTAAAAGAATATTTTTTAAAATGCCTTTGCTAAGAGAGAGAATCATCGATTTACAGCCTATTTTCTTGCTTAAAGCAACAGAAGTTTGAGTAAGACATCATTGTGCAGAGCTGTAGCAAAGCAGTCTTAATCAAATCCCAACTTTCTGATACATCACTCTTACTTAATTTTGAGATTGTGCTTTCAGTCATGCTGTGGCATGTCCACCTCTTTAACTTTTGAAATGAGATATTTAATATTATTTTAAAGGTATTATTTCTAAAGGATAGTACTAAATCTCAAAAACGTAAAATCAGAAACCAATGACTCTGTGATGAGATTTTAAAGAAAAAAAGTGTGCCAAGAGTTTTTTGTTTTCCTATTTTATTCTGTTTATTCCTACTTTTCTGATAATATATGACCTCACTTAATAGGCATGTTAGCAAGTTAAGTAATTTTTTTTGCAACAGCATATGCTACTAAAACTATCTTTTAGTTTAAATTCTTAAAAAACAAAACCCAAAAAACTCCAGGAGTGTAAAACTACATTAAAATGCATATTCTATGACCAAATGCCTGGAATTGTGACTGTAAATGCCATTCTGTATTACCTGGTAGTTGACTTGTAAAATATGCTGCCAGTTTAATACCTCTACTTTCTTAAGTCCCATTTCCAATCTAAATTTGATACATAGACTTTAGACTCAGTTCCCTGTACTTAGTTACCCTGTCTTTTTTTCCCACTTATTGACAATGATCATACATCAATAAGCGTTTCATTTTGAAAATTCCAGGCACTTTATCTAATTTACATTTATAGGACTCATTTCACTCTTACTAAATTCATATAGAGCCTCTTCAGAAGTGAAATATAAGAAATGTTAAAGGGCCACAGAAATAGACATTAAAAAAAAGGACAAGAAAAAGTAAAAGGGTGAAGTTCTGTTACGAATTTTTATTTCACATGAAGTGCTAAGGGACCTTTACTAATCACATACGATCCAACCTACAGTTTTATAGCTTCTCCAAATATATGCCTAAAGTGCTGAAAATGAATCTATGTATCAATTGAAGACAGCACTTTCCAAAGTATCTTCTGCAGGCTCACTCTCCCCAAGATGTTAATAGGAAAAAAAAAAAGTGCCATGGTCAAATAACTTTGGGAAACATCACCTATCAAAGCAGCCTCTTAAAGATTCACAGTGAATGTTAGCATATTAAAAACTTAGAAAGGTCCAGTGATTAAGAAACTTTTCCCAAAGTGTTAAGCCAGCATTTTGCAAACTTTAGTTACTAAGGCAAGCTCTTTCACAGAACACCTGTTAACATATTGGATTTAGTGTTACAAGGAAAACAACTTGGGAAACATCTGAAAATAAAGCAGAATAAAATATCTGCAAAACAGACAAAAAAGAGACTGAAAAGTTTACTAGTTTTCAAGAATTTTTCTTATCAGTTCAGTGTTTGGATTCTGGAGCAGAACATATCTGACTGGAATACTGTCTCTATCATTATAATTCTTTCAACGTAAGCAAGTCAGTTAGTTGTCCAGCCTCAGTACTCTCCTCTCTAAAATGGACTTAGTAATTTAATACCAAACTCATAGTGGTAGATTACTGTCACAAAAGGACCCAGGCCAGTAGTGGGCACACAGTGGTGGTGATGATGATGATGAGGATAATGATGAAGGTCACAGTCACATATGGAATTCCAAAAGAATTTTCCTCAGTAGCTGATTATCCCCATTCCCCTCCCCCATTAAATTATATAGAAAAATTAACTCATCTTTTAATTTGTCAAGCAATAAACACTAAATATAGAATTTTTATTATTCCTGTAATTACTGAGTAATATTTATCAATAAACTAGGTATAGGAAAAGTCAGATAATTTGATCAAGTTACACTCAGTACTACTATTATTTTTTAAAATTTTATATTTAAAAACTGTATTTTGCATTTCAAAGACTTTATTTTCTTTAATATCCAAAATTCTCCTGAATTAAACTCTCAGCCTTGTGAGATCTAAAGCAGAAAGTGTAGTCAAGCCCACCTGGACTTGTGACCCACAGAGCTGTGACCTCATAAATTGGTATTTGAAACCACTAAATTTCTGATAACTTGTTAATCAACCAACCAGGGAAAAGTAATACAGTAAGTCACTATCATTATTCCCTTTTTAGAGAAAAGGAATGAGGCACAGATAGGTTAGGTAAGTTGCCTATGGTCTCAAGTTAATGTCAGTCCGAATCCAGAAACCAATTTACTCTACCAGCAACAATAATTGGGGGGGCAGCTGTATGCCAAGCACTATGCACTGTCACATACATTGCTTCATTAAATCATCCCAACAACCTTGATGAAGTACATATTATTATTATTTCCATTTAACAGTTGAGGAAACCAGGGATCAAAGCATTCAAGTAATTTGCCCAAGATTAAGGCAGCAGTGGGGGATGGAGCCAGAAGCTAGAATCTGAGTCCTGGGTTGATTCCAGGAGCAGTTATCACAACCATTCTGTTGTGGCATCTATTTTGTCAGTGGTCTAACTTATTTCATTTACTTATATTTTCAATTTAAGTGGCTATACTGTAATTGTCTGTTTTTTTTAAAGTACAGTCTGCATGCTCTCTGGTCTTGATTTATCATTTTACAGTATACTTTGCTTGAATGTAGAATTCCCAGTACATTTTAAAGTTGTCTAAAATACTTGCATAACTCAAACTCATCACACTTTTTTTTTTTCCATCACTCTCCATAAACACCAAGAAAATTCTTTCCTCCAACTCTCTGGCCATGCTGTTATCCCCATCTGAAAAGATCTCTTATAAATTCTACTAGCTAAATTCCTGTCTCCTCATAAGACCTCCCAAATTATTCCAGCACCACAGAACCATGCTTTCTTAGAATCAGTACTTCTTATTTTTCTCTAGTTGTTTCATTGGCGTCAGCCTAATCTTTCCAAATATAAGCGATTCCTGCTGCAAAGGTAACTGCATGTCTTGGATATAGATGAATATTACTTTTTTGCCCCCTATTTTTTATTTTTGTACAATTTTTAAAGGTTACTTTCCAGTTATAGTTATTACAACATATTCAGTCTTTCCACTATGAACACTAAGGAAAAATTCATTTCTAAAACCCCACATTTTATACCAAATTCAGAGTTCCCAGTATTTTGCTGCCTGATTCCCTGATGGATGCTGTTTCCAGAAGGTACGCAGGGTCATTACACAAGAGTGACCCTTTGTCTTCAGAGTCTGACACTGGTAAGAGAAATTTCTGCTGGCTCTAATTCCTTCCTTCCAGTTTCCTGCTCAACCCATTTAGCAACTAAGTCTTTAGCTCCCTAAAATAATTAATACACAGATTTAATAAAAGTTCAAGGTACAGGTGGATATATAAGGAAATAAAAGTTTCCCTCTTGATGACATTCCCTTCTTACACATTCCCTCCCTGGGGCCACCAGCTGGTACCTAGTAGCTATGATGGTATATCCTTCAAAAGACATGTGCATATGTACATACACACACAATAACACACAAATACACATGTGTATATAGAGTGTATACGTGTATACATACTTGCTTTTCACAAAAATTACTAAATTATAAACATTATGCATGTTGATTTTTTTCCCCAATAAGTTATAAATTTTTGAAGTTGCATCAAAGACTGGCATAGTATTTGTGTAACATAAATCCCTTTTGATAGACATTTAAGTTGTTTCCAATCTTTTGTGATTACAAGCGATGCTGCAGTGAATGCACAATTGGATACATGTGCAAGATAAACTCATTAGAATAGACTGCCTGAACTGGTAGTGTTGGTTGAGGGTGCCTGCATCTAAAATTGTGGTAGATACCGCCATAGTGTGAGTCATAAAACATGTATGGATCCATCCTTCCACCTATAATGCATCAGACAGCTTGTCTTCCTTACAATCTTGGTTAATACAGTGTGACTGCAATTTTTGTTCTTGTCAGTCTTGCAGATTAAAAAAAATGGTATCTCATGGTTTTGAATATTTTTTATTATGTGGTTTTAGCAACTTTTCACATATTAACAAATAATTCATATTTTCTTTATGTTACTACATTTCATGCCTTTTGCTCTTTTTTCTACCAGACTGCTGACCTTTATCTTGACTGGTAGGAGCTCTGCATATAATAGAGAAAATAGCCAATTGTGTGTCATATTTACATCAAAAAATTTATTCAGCTAGTTTACAGCTGTTGTTTGCTTATGCTGTGCTAAAATGTTTTATATTTGGAGTGATGAAACTTAACCATCTTTGCTTTATGATTACTAGGTTTCATTTTTTGCTAACACAGGCTCTCACTATTCTGAGTTTATAAACATATTCTCTTATATTTTCTCACAGTACTTTTATGGATGTTTTCATGTGTGTATTTTCAATTTTTATCCAACTGAAATTTATTTTTGTGTAAAGGGGTAGTACAGATCTTACTTATTTTACATAAAACTACCAGTTACATAAAAACCATTTACTGAATAAATTCATGGCTTCTTTACTCCTATGGCATGCCAACACAGTCACCTATAGTCACGATATATTTGGTGCTACTGACTGCCTTTATAGATGACACCACTGAATTATCTATTCATGTGCTAGCACCACACTCTTAGGTATTCTTGTTTAAAAACATTTTTTAACAACTGCTCAGGTAAAACAACTTCATTTTTAAAAATATTCCCTCACTAATGGTGCACATTTATTTTTCCCCATATGAACTTTGGAATAAACTTGTCTAGTTGAAATGAGAGAATATGCATATTTATAGTATTATTATTCCTATCTATATATCCGAGTTTTCTTTTATGTTTCTCTTGCTAGGTTTCTACTTAGGTATTTTATATTTTTATGTACCTACCTCCAAGGGAGGTTTTTTTTCCCTGTTATATTTTGTAATTAGCTGTTTACATTTATAAGAAGGCTATTTGTGTGTTATTTATATTATACCCAGCTACTTTATCAAAGTCTTTTACTGTTTAAACCAGGTTTTTAGTTGATTTTTTTGGGGTTTTCCAGATATACAATTATATCATCTGAAAGTTCTATTAGTTTTACTTCCTCTTTTCATATTTTCATACTTATTTCTTTTCCCCATTGAATTGTTATAACTGCTGCCAAATAAATGCTAAATAAATACACACTTGCATTGATCCTGACTCTAAAGTGACCATTCTAGTGACCTTTTGTGGCACAGTACCTGACTTCTGGTCTCCTGGGTCGCAGATGGTACAGTCATTTTCTATATACCAGCATTTTCTCAAAAAATAACTTTAAGGAATAAAGACATTACTGTCAGTGTAGAGAGGAAATAATGTTTATGAATGTACAGAATAGAAAAAAAGAAAAAAATAATAATGTTTCCTTCAGCAAGCAAGAAAGAAGGCTTGTGAGGATTCGACAGGATCGGATGTTGTAAACTTTGAGGTTATATTTGACAGAAACCTGGAACGCAATGTCTTCAGATTTAAAGCAAAATGACAAAAACTCCTTTCATGCCCACCATAGCCATAGCTGTTTAAATATAAGGTTAACTGGGGAAAAATGATACTGAAACAGTCCAAAGGACAAGTCTGGACTATATCTATCCCTTTTATCTAATTTTCATTGGTATTTCTCTTTTTCTCCAGAGATTTATTTATTTAAAATATACAAGACTTCTAGTTTGATACATCAGGCATAGTAATTGGACCAAAGCTAAATGAAACTTAGAGTAAAATATTTCTGTCTCCATAAACAAATGAATATGTAAAATCCTCTTTGGTTTCCCTGGTTCCAAAATAAGCTACAATTTAACAAGAGAACTCCGTCAAAAATTTTTTTTCACAATCACTGTTTCATTTAAAGAAAAATAAAGTTCAAGTGGAATGTATTTTAATACAAGGTATTTTGGCAAATGCAATTTAAATTATGGTTTATTTATTTTTCCATGAGGAGATTAACATTTAATTTTATGTGTTAATTGACATTGATTCTGTTACTTCTATCTGAAGACAAAATACTCCTATCACATTCCTTAACATATACAGTAATTTTAAACATTTCACTAAAATAAAATATTATGCATGTCTCATATCATAGCTGTAATTTTTCTTAAATTACTGCATTAACATAATATGAAATATGTGATTAACTGTTCTTAACCCATAACTTTCCCACAAAAACCCGTACAAAACCATAATGCTTATATTAAAATTGGAAGGATGAAGGAAATATCACGCTCCTCACCATGAGGAAAATTATAATATCTTGAACTTATGCCTTTGAGAGTGAGCAAAACAAAAAAAGTGATTTAAACCAAGATTTTTAATAAGGTTTTGAAAACACCATGACAGCATGCCTTTCTTATTTTATTTGATGATCTTGGGGACTTTAATTCATAGGGAAGCTTTCATTTTCATGAACAAAATTATAAAGCATATATAAAAGAGACAATGAAGCAAAATTTCACCATTGTCTCACTACATCCTCAGAGAATTCAGAGATTTCTAGTCTATTCTAATCATTATAGTTTTCTTAAACACATACAGAGATACAACTTGATTTGTAATGCAGTTTATGATCTGAAAGATAATGAAACGGACATTTTGAACTGAAAAGTTGCAGCTTACACAGTAAAAACCCACTGTAATATGGGCCCTCAATCTTCTAATTATCAGTAACTAAAACTGAAAACATTAATATCCCATTTAGTTGAATTATTATTTACCATTTTACTGTACAGAGTACATTCCTGAATGTTTTCTTTAAAATAATGTAATGACAAAAAACATAAATTTGAAAATAGAAATGAAAAATCAGGCTTTCTTAAAAATGATGAGTTTAGAGGATTCTTTAAATTCCTCCCAATTGGTGATGAGTAAATTAAAAGTGCCTCCAAATGGAAAGAAGAGAGGAACTCTTGCCACAATGTTATAAAATTGCATTTGTCTAATTTTAAAGATAAAATTAACAGAGATACTGAGATGTAAACTATTTTCTGGGCTTCCTGTTTATGAGTAGGAGACATCATAATAGTGTGTAGGGTCAGCGGTTAAAATGTTTCAAGTACCGTCTATAACGATATGACTCAGGATCAGCCGAAAACACCCGTCTATTATTTTAACATTTTCCTTTCCTGTATTAAATAACGTGTCACTCTGGGCTATGGCTCGAGTTCGTGACTCAGTTCTGCCTGGGAACCTTGAGCAATGACTGAAAAATGCCAAGAAGTTTTCTCCCTTATAAGAGCCTTGGTTTTGATAACTTTAGTGCATAGATTACTGATCCACAACTGTTAGCCAGTTTACTTTTAAAGAAAGGTAATTTCTAGGCCCTTTACCTTTAATAGTTTTTAACCACAGTAAAATCTTTTATTGTTTTATTTGCTTTATAGTCTACTTTACTTACATTTATTATCATCATATTTCTTTTAGCTTTTTTAATTTTTATTTTTTCAAACACAGAAGAATAATCTTCTGAATTCCCTGAATAGCTTACATTCCTAACAAGGGAGACGCCGGCTCTTTTGCTTCTAATTAGTTCTGTAAAATCCTTTGTAATGCTACAAAACCGATCTCCTTTTCTAGTCTCAGATGGCACCTTTGCCCTAAAAGGCTGTGGAGGAAGTGGATAGCAGGGAACTTAACTCACTGTTCCTGGCAGTCCCTGGGACTGTTGGCTGAGGATCCCATCCCACTAGAGTAATAAGCACCAACTCACAGACAGCTCAGGGTAACGACTAGAGTATTGTTGCTTTCTAATTTCTAAGATCATTCAGTCCTTAATAAACAAATCCATGAATTAAAGATTAGTTTCTGACAGTGACCAAGCCCTCCATTCAGTCCTTAGTATGGGGTGAAAAGGAAACTGGAAATCATAATAATTCCTTTCATTTTATTTACTTTGTTCAGCACTCCCAAACAAATCTAAATAACCCTCAGTAGTATGAAATTTTGGTGGCATTCAAGCCCTACTTCAGTGCCAGAGGTGTGCAAACTTGAGTATGTCATATGCTGGCTTGTCTCTGCCCCCTTCAGGAAAATCTCCCAACTACCTGAAGCAGAGAAGGAAGCTATACCATACCTTGTTGTATAAATCTTTAAAAAGGGTAGTGAGTCTATCCCTAAGTCTATTTAAACAATTTTGTGGTGAAGAGGTCTAACAAAGGAAGTTAATTCCTAGCCTGATTTTGGTCTCTTCTTTAAACATAGGCAAAGTAGAAAAGGAGGGTGTCGGGGAGGAGGGGGGAATGCACCAATGTCTTCCCAGGAAACCCAGGGAAAACTTTCCTCTCTAAAGTTAAGGGCATCCTCATGGATACTTCTCATATCAGGATAAGTGGAAATCAGAGTACACACTGGAATTCAAAAGGTGAGTGAACGTGGAGGGGGCAGCACGGGGTGGCATAGTCCTAGGAGGGCCGGAAGTGGAACACGAGGCACAAGCTAAGAAGCCAAACACCTGGATAGCAAATTTTAGGAAGCAGAGGCCTCAGCAACCAAGAAAGAAGAAAGTGAAAAAAATCACAAGTGGGTATTAGTCTGTTTTTCACTTGCATCCTGAACATTTAAGATTTTATTATTTAGTCTCTGCTTACTCAACTTCATTCTACAGAATAAATCTCTATTAAGAATTCTGGTAAGCAGGAGTGTTGGTTGTCTAGTATGATTTGTTTTCCTAAACTTTACTTCATCATCAATATGTCAAGAGCAGTTTTTGATTCTCTTGAGAAAAGTGGCCAAACATATGAATGTGTCTCTTAAGATGAACCTAGGAGCTGTTTATGGATTGACTAGCTACCTCACAAAATTAGACCAAAAAAAAAAGATATCTTACTTTCTTAATTTGGAACATCATTTAATAATATTTCTATCAATCAAATTTTTTGATCAGTCTGTTTCTTTGACTCACCTGAAGAATTAATATGATGACAAGCATTATCGGCTCCTCTGTCACTTGGTACTATTTTCCTCATCACTTACTCTGAGCTCTAATTTTTTCCAGGAGTGTGGGTTGATTCCCCTCCTCAGTTAATTTCCCTCTCATCTAGTAATGAAACCTAATCATGAGATGTTCAATCATTCACTTACTCTTGTTTTTTTTTGCAGGTGGGGGTAGTAATTAGATTTATTCATTTACTGTTTTTTTTAATAGAGGCACTGGCAATTGAACCCAGGGTTCTGTGCCTGTTAAGCATGTGCTCTACCACTGAGCTATACCCCCACCCCTTCACGTACTGTTTTATGCATTCAAAAAACATTTATTATATAATATGTCTCAGGCATTATACTAAGTAGCTCCTTTTAAATTATTAAATTTAAGGCCTGTGAAATACTCAGATATTCTTTTCTTGACTAGTGTTAATTTGCAGCCCAAATATTTCATTAACTTACTAGTCTTGACTAAATTCACCAGCATATACCCCCATACTCCCCTTATACACTCATAACCCTGGTCAGTTAGCCAAGACTACATCTCCACTTGAACTCAACAATATTGGAACCTGTTTAACTCCAGACACTAGGGACATCACAGTTTGATGAGGAAAATATCCCAGATTAATCCCGATAAGTCTTCTCTGTAAACATCTATCTAATCTATTATTTAAAATGAAAATTCATGGAGATCAGCCAAGATGGCAGAGTAGAAAGATCTGAGCTCACCTCCTCTCATGAGCACACCAAAACAACAACTATCTGCAGAACAATAATGGATGAAAAGACTGGAAACTACCAGAAAAGATCTTCTATAACTAAAGACTTAAAGAAGAAACCACAATGAGACAGGTAGGAGGGGTGGACTCACGGTATAATCAAATCCCATACTTGGTGGGCAGGCCACAAACTAGAGGATAATTTTATATTGTAGAGGTTAATTTTATATTGTAGAGGTTCTAACACAGAAGTAAGAGTTCTGAGCCCCATGTCAGGCTCCCCAGCCCAGATTTCCTGCACCAGGAAGATGAGCCCCCAGAGCATTTGGCACTGCAAACCAGCAGGGCTTAATTTCGGGAGTCCCATAGGTCTGGGGGAAATAGAGGTTTCACTCCTGAAGAGTGCACACAAAATCTCACAGGCTCTAGGACCTAGAGCAAAAGCAGTAATTTGACAGGGCCTTTCTGCTGGTTTTAGGGTGATTCCTGGAGATGCAGGGATTGGCTGTGGCTCACCCTGGGGATAAAGACAGTGGCAGCAGCCATGTTGGGGAACATTCTACCACATGAACACTGCTGCTGGCAGCTGCCATCTTGGGAGTCTCCCTCTAGCTCATTAGTGCCAAGACCTAGTCACAGTCAACTGCCTGTAGTGCTGGGATACCCCGGGCCAAACAATTGGGTGGGGACTCAGCCCCAACCATTAGTAGATAGACTGCCTAAAGATTTATTAAGCCCACAGCTACCTCTAGACATGCCCCTAAACAAAGTCCTGCCCACCAGAGGGCCAAAACCTAGCTCTATCCACGAGTGGAAAGACACCAGCCCTGCCCTTGAGGAAACATGCACAAATGTCTAGACCAGCCACATCCACCAGGGTATAGACACCAGAAAACCATGATCCCACAGCCTGTGGACCCAGTCCACCCACAGCAAGCCAGACCCTACCCCGGGATCAGCTAGGCCTTGGCCCTGTCACTAGCAGGCCAAGATAACCTTCGAGACACCGAGGGCCCCAGGCACAGCTGTGTGAGGAACTACTACCTCCCTCACTCCCCACAATGATCTGAAACAAGTTCTGGGAATCCCTAGGCCCTATAGCCAGACTTCAGGAACCAGCTCTGCCTGCCAGTAGTCTGGCAGTAATCCCAGGACCTGGAATACTCACCAGTGGGCATGCAAGAGCCTTGAAGTCTTCAGGACCCTGATTCTGCTCACTAGTGAGCCAGCACTAGCACCAGGACTCCCTAGGGTTGTGCAGCCAACTGCCTTATTACCAGGTGCCACTAATAAGCAGCCAGCAGCATCCACACAAGGCAGAACCTAGAAACCAATTGGGCCAGGGGCAACCAAGCCTACAAGACCGTCTACACAGCCCACTACAACAGAAGGATGCACCCATAGCTTGGATAATTAGAATGGAATGCACTTCTGGGATGCATAGACATCTCCTACAGAGAGCTACTTCTTAGGGTCAGGAAATGTAAGTAACCTACCAGATATCTAAAAATACAAATATCAACTTAGGGAAAATGAAGCAGAAGAGGAATACGTTCTAGATGAAGAAACAAGATAAAACCCTAGGAGTAGAACTAAGTGAAGTGGATTTAGGCAATTGACCTGAGTAAGAGTTCAGAGTAATGATCATAAAGATGACCAAAGAATTTGGGAGAAGAATGGATGCACAGAGCGACAAGATAGATGTTTTTAACAAAGAATTATAAAATATAAAGAATGACCAAAAAGAGGTGAGGAATACAGTAAGTGAAAAAAAATACACTAGAAGGAAACTACTATAGATTAAATAATACAGAGGCATGGATTGGTGAGCTGGAAGACAGAGTGGTAGATACCACTGCTGCTGAACAGAAAAAAGAAAAAAAGAATAGAAAGGAATGAGGATAGTTTAAGAGACCTTTGGAACAACATCAAGCACACTAATATTGGCATTATAGAAGTCCCAGAAGGAGAAGAGAGAAGGAAGTTAAGAATATATTTGAAGACGTATCAGCTGAAAATGTCCCTCAACAGGGAAAGTAAACAGTTGTTCTAGTCCAGGAAGCACAGAGACTCCTATACAAAGGAACACACCTAGACAAACTGTAATTAAAGTGACAAAAATTAAAGATAAAGAGGGAATATTAAAAGTAATGAGGGAAAAGCAACAAATAACATAAAAAGGGAACTCCAATAATGCTAGCAGCTGATTTTTCAGCAGAAACTCTGCAGGCCAGAGGGCAGTGGCATGGTATATTTAAAATAATGAAAAGGGAAAACCTACAACCAATAATACTCTACTCAGCAAGGCTCTCATTCAGATTTTATGGAGAGATCAAAAGCTTTACAGACAAGCAAAAGCTAAAGAGTTCAACAAACCAGCTTTACAACAAATGTTAATGGAACTTCTCTAGGCAAAAAAGAAAAGGCCATGACTATAAAAAGTAAATCACAAAATGAAAAAGCTCACTGGTAAAGGCAAACATACAGTAAAGGTAGGCTACCAGCCATATACAAAAAGCTAGCAGGGACATTAAAAGACACAAACAGTAAAATAATCCATATCCACAGTAACTAGTTAAGGGACACACAAAACAATCAGATGAAAAATATGATAGCAAAAACAATAATCATGAGGGGAGTAGAGTACAAATGCATGGTATTTAAAATGCATTTGAGATTAAGAGATTAGCAACTTCAAATAATCATATACATCATACACACACACTCACACAGACTGCTATACAAAACCTCATGGTAACTGAAAACAAAAATCTATAAAAGATACACATACACACAAAAAGGTATCCAAACATAACACTAAAAATAGTCATCAGATCACAAGAGAACAAAAGAAGTGAAAGGGGAAAAGAAAAGACCTATAAAAGCAAATCTAAAACAACGAACAAAATGACAAGAAGAACATATATCAAGAATTACCTCAAATTTAAAAGAACTAAATGCTCCAACCAAAAGATATACAATGTCTGAATGGATACAGAAACATGACCTATATATATATGGTGCCTACAAGAGACTCACTTCAGATCTAGAGACATAGGCTGAAAGTAAGAGGATGGAAAAGTATACCCCATGCAAATGGAAATTTAAAAAAGCCAATGTAGCAATACTTCTATCAGACAAAACAGACTTTAAAATACAGTTACAAGAGACAAAGTCTGACATGGCACAGTGATCAAGAGGTCAATCTGAGAAGAAAATATAACACTTGTAAATATATATGTACCCAACATAGTAGCACTAAAATACATAAAGCAAATATTAACAGACATAAAAGGAGAAATCATCAGTAACACAATAATAGTAGGGGATTTTAACATCCAACTTATATTAATGGACAGATCATCCAGACAGAAAATCAATAAGGAAACACTGGCCTTAAATGACACACTAGATCAGATATCCTTAATTCATATATAGAGAGCATTCCGAAAAGCAGTGGAATACACATTTCAAGTACACATGGGACATTCTCCAGGATAGATCACATGCTAGGCCACAAAAAAGTTTCAGTAAATTTAAGAAAACTGAAATCATATCAAGCATCTTATCAATCATAATGCTATGAGACTAGAAATCAATTGCAAAAAATAAAAAAAAAACACACAAAGATGCAAAAACCCCACAAATATATGGAACCTAAACAATATGCTACTAATCAGTCAATAGATCACCCAAGAAATCAAAGAGGAAATAAAAAAAAAACCTAGAAGCAAATGAAAATGAAAACACAGTGATCCAAAACCTATAGGACACAGCAAAAGCAGTTCTAAGAGGGAAGTTTAGAGCAATACAATCTTACCTCACGATACATGAAAACTCTCAAATAAAAAACCTAGCCTTACACCTAAAAGAATTAGAGAAAGAAGAACAAGCAATACCCAAATTTTGTAGAAAGAAATCATAAAGATTAGAGCAGAAATAAATGAAATAGAGACAAAAAATAATAGGAAAGATCAATGAAACTAAAAGCTGATTCTTTGAAAAGATAAACAGAATTGCTAAAACTTCAGCTAGACTCATAAAAACAAAAGGGTGGGGGAGAGGGTACAAATCAAAATCAGAACGGAAAAAGGAGAAGTTACAACTAATACCACAGAAAACAAAGGATCATAAGAGACTACTACAAACAACTATATGAAAACAAAATGGACAACCTAGAATAAATGGACAAATGCTTAGAAAGGTATACTCTTTCCAGACTAAACCAGGAAGAAATAGAAAATATGAACAGAACAATTACCAGTAATTAAATTGAATCAGTAATTTTAAAACATTCAACAAAAAAAGTCCAGGAACAGATAGATGACTTCACAGGTAAATATTACCAAATATTTGAAGAAAAGTGTTAACATGTATCCTTCCCAAACTATTCCTACAAAATGAAGAGTAAGGAACATGTCTGAATTCATTCTATGAGGCCAGCATCACCCTGATACCAAAAGCAAAGACATAACACCACAAAGAAAATTACATGTCAATATTACTAATGAAAATATATGCAAAAATCCTCAACAGAATGCAAACTGAATCCAATAATACATTAAAAGGATCATAAAGCATGATTAAGTGGGATTTATCCCAGGGATGCAAGGATTTTTCAGTGTCCTCAAATTAATCAATGTGATACATCATATTAACAAACTGAAGGTAAATACCATAAGATTATCTCAACAGATGCAGAAAAATCTGTTGATAAAATTTAACACCCATTTATGATAAAACTCTACAGAAAGTGGGAATAGAGGGAACATAACTGGACATAATAAAGGCTATATATGACAAACCCACAGCAAACTTCATACTCAATGGTCAAAATCTGATAGCATTTTCTCCAATTTCAGGAACAAGACAAGGATAGCCACTCTCACCACTTTTACTCAACATAGTTTGGAAGTCCCGCCCACAGTAGTCAGAGAAGAAAAAGAATCCAAAGGAATCCATATTAGAAAGTTAGAATTAAAACTGTTTGCAGATGACATGATTCTATACATAGAAAATCCTAAAGATGCCACCAGAAAACTACTAGAGCTCATCAAAGAATCTGTTAACATTGCATGACGCAACATTAATATACAGAAATCTGTTGCATTTTTATACATTAACAATTAAATATCAGAAAGAGAAATTAAGGAAACCATCCCATTTACCATTACATCAAAAAAGAATAAGATACCTAGGAATAAATCTGCCTAAGGAGATAAAAGGTATGTACTGGGAAAATTATAAAATCAGTGCCTAAGGAAAGAAATTGAGGATGACACAAACAGATGAAAAGATATACCATGTTCTTGGACTGGAAGAACTAATACTATTAAAATGGCCATACTACTCAAGGGCATCCACAGATTCAGTGCAATTCCTATCAAAATACCAATGACACTTTTCACAGAACTAGAACAAATAATTTTTAAATTTGCATGGAAACACAAAATACCCAGAATAGCCAAAGCAATCTTGAAAGAACAGTGCTGGAGGAATCATGCCCCCTCACTTCAGACTGTAATACAGAGCTACAGTAATCAAAACAGTATGGTACTGGCACAAAAACAGACAACTAGATCAATGAAACAGAACAGAGAACTTAGAAATAAACCCATGCACTATGGGCAATTAATCTACAACAAGGGGGCCAAGAATATACAATGGAGAAAATAGAATTTCTTCAGTAAATGGTGCTTGTAAAACTAGACAGCCAAGTGTAAAAGAATGAAATTAGAACATTCTCTAACACCATACATAAAAATAAATTCAAAATGGATTAAAGACCTAAATGTAAGACTGGATACTACAGAACTCCTAGAAGAAAATACAAGCATACCACTATTTGACATAAATTACAGCAATAGTTTTTTGATACATTTCCATAAAGTAAACAAAACAAAAGCAAATATGAAGAAATGGGAGCTATTTAAACTTAAAAGCTTTTGCAAAGCAAAGGAAACCATTGACAAAATGATAAGACAACCTACTGAATGGGAGAAAATACTTGCAAAAGTTATGATTGATAAGGGATTAATATTCAACATATATAAACAGCTGATACAACTCAACACCAAAAAACAAACAACTTGATTAAAAAATGGGCAGAAGGACTGAGCAGACATTTTTTCAAAGGGGAAATTTAGATGGTCAACAAGTACATGAAAAGATGCTTAACATCACTAATCATCAAGGAAATGTAAATGAAAACCATGAGATATCACCTCACACCTGTTAGAATAGCTACCACCATTCTGTAACAAATGTAACAAATGTTGAGGATGTGGAGAATAAGGAACCTAGTACACCACTGGAGGGAATGTAAATTGGTGCAGTCACTGTGGAGAACAGTATGGAGGTTTCTTAAAATCTAATAATAGAACTACCACATGACCCAGAAATTCCACTCCTGGGTATACATCAGGAAAAAATCAAAACCAAAACCAAAAACACTAATTCCAAAAGTAACATTCACTCCAGTGTTCACAGCAGCATTATTTACAATTGCCAAGACATGGAAGCAACCTAAGTGTCTATCAACAGATGGATGGATAAAGAAGATGTAGTGTGTGTGTATATATACATACATACATACATATATATGTATATATTACATATATATATATGTAGTGTGTATATATATATGTATGTATATATGTATATATACACACACACAATGGAACACTAATCTGCCATAAAAAGAATGAAATTTTGCCATTTGAAGCAACATGGATGGCCTTGGAGAGTATTATGCTAAGGGAAATAAGTCAGACAGAAAAGACAAATACTGTATGATATCATACGTGGAATCTAAAAAAATACAACAAACTAATGAATATAAGAAAAAAAAGGAAGCAAAGATATAGACAATAAACTAGTGCTTACTTGTGGGGAGGGGTGGGGGGTGGCAATATTGGGGTGAGGGGGTAGGACATACAAATTATTAGGTATATGATAAGCTATAAAGATATACTGTACAACATGGGGAATACAGCAATATTTTGTAGTAACTATAAATTCAGTGTAACCTTTAAAAGTTGCATAAAATATACATTGAAAATTTACACTAAATTCCTACTATGATTAGGCAGGCACAGAGAAGAGTGAAATGAACCTAACTGAACAGAGTAAGGAGTGGTGGCAAACTGGAAAAGGCATGTCCAATCTAAAGTGTGTAGCAGCTATCCAACTACAGTCAGTTGCTGCCTTATGGGATTATAGACCCCAAATAGCTACACCTTAGTTTTTCAAAACTTGAAGTCTAATATGAAACTTCCCAATTTTTAACATGCAGGTGTAACTCAAAACATTTCTGCAGATCAAATAAAGTAGCGTACTTCTAGTAATTGGATATTTTTGAAAATAAGAAAAAACTGCCATTTGGATAATTCACTAAAATAAATTAAAAATTTACTAATAAGCTAATCAGCTTTACTATCAAACCACATAAAATTAAAGAAAAATTGGGTCAAAATTTTAATGCAATTTTTGAATAAGGAAAAACAAACTAATGTAAATACAAAAGAGGTTAGTGATCATTTCCTGTCTATACAAAAATGAAAAAACAAACACTTCTGTAGATCAAAATAATCATAAAAATAATTAAAGGTAAATATCAATGCATAAAAAATACTGTGATGACCTACTGTCATGTACCACTAGTGGAAATGTTAATTGCTTCCACCTTCTAAGAAGCAATGTGATAATACAGATGGACTTAAAATATAAGCTTTGACCCTGTAAAACAACTTCTGAGAACTGATCCTAAGGAGTTCATTTAAAAGTTTCATATATGATTACAATTCAGGTATAGGAGTGGTTATTGTAGAATATTTATTAGATCAAGTATAATATATATAACATTATTTATTATATCAAATATTCAAAACAAGTTATATGTCCAACACTAGCTAAAGTTTAACTAAACTACATCAATAGTTTTACGCTTTTCCTAACATGATGGTTTTAATTAATTTTTAAATTATTAAGGTAAAGGTTTATGTTTAATCTGGATTATTTTAAATGCTAGAAAAATTCACTTATAAATTTACCTCTGCTTCTTAATAACTGCTAACATTTTAGAATATACCTTTCTAGAATATATGCTAAATGTAAACAGATTACAGGAATATTTATACATTACCCCTCTCTCCCTCCTTTCTCCCTATTTTCATCTTTTTTCTCTCTCTCATTATGCCTTAAATAATGTATCATAAATATATGTATTGTTCATTACGTATTTCAATCTAATTTGAAATGGTTATATAAATGTAAGTGAAAGTTATCGTTTAGAATGACCAAGTTTATTTTTAATTCTTAAAAAGCTGAGATATATCTCATTTCAAAGATCACAAAATTAAACATTTTATTAATAGCCTGACACATGTCATATATTCTGTAATTTTTGTGGATGTATACTAGGAACAATTTTTAAAATATGAGTTTCTATAGTGATGATGGAAAAATAATTTGATCTTTTCTCTACCATGATTAATCAAAAGATTTTACAGGAATTGTTAACTTTCTTTATGTCACAACTCCTAGTTAGTAATATTGAAATTTTGGAATTGGTATTAAGGTTCATAAAACTCTATTAACTTTCTTTTATGAACAATGTGGAACATTTCAAGGCATATTCCACAGACTTGATCTCTGGATCTGTATTTGTTGAACTGTGTTTCTCCATTCTCCACACAGTTGGTGCAGGTTACTTCTGTAAGGTCTAGCCCTGAGTTAGTCAGGGTAGTAAGTGGTGGTAATATTCATGGAGTTATTGCTATCTACAACAGTGAGTAGTTACCTACAGTAAGTAAAAGTGACTGCAAACCATATAAATATATGTCATTAAACCGAAAATAAATGTGTTCCCATCTCAACTTTTTTATAACGGTAGCTCCAAAATTCCCATGGCTCCTCCAATGCCACCCTCCCTCCCACCCCCCACATAAAGGAAGGTACAAAGGAGTTGGACTGGAAAGAGACAATGGTTACAAACCTTCCTTTTTCAAAATTTTCAAAGGCCTATAGCCATATGAACACACTGCCAGCCCCCTCCCAGGGCCTTGGAAAGAGCTGGTGAAAAATGAGAGTCCCTGAAACACAAGCTTCACTAGTATCAAGGCAAGTCTGCCTCTAGTGAGAACTGTGATCATGCTATAAAATTGCTCTGTCCTTCCCCAGAATGAAGTAGTCAGTTGCTCAGTAATTTGTGGAGTAACCTGCATTTTTCTGTTACCAGTGTAATAAAGAAAGATAGAATAAGTGACAAACTGCTGCTAGAAATTCTAGTTCATGGTGGGCATCATGTAAAGCAACCAAACTGACTAAGAGAAGTAAACAAATGCAAGTCTTATTGAAGAGAATGGAAAATGTATCCTTCTATTATTCATCAGAATTTTGTTTCTAACAGTTAATGAACGTTAACAGACTAATTAAATGTAAATATGTGCTTGATCAATTAAATAATAGTACTCTCAGCAATGGCATACATGTGACCCTTAACATATCACAGAAAAAAATTCATGAATATGGAGAAATAATCATAATTCAATGATCATAAATGCATCTGTAATAATTATATACAATATGATACAGTTTTTGTAAAAAATGCTAATTGTTACACAGGAAGCATTCTGGCACGTTTTCATTAAAGTATTAGCAAAGTTTATCTCTGAGCACATTGTTCTAGGTGTTTTGAAATTTAACTTTAATTAAAAAACTTAAATATTACATATATTGCTTTTTGGAATATGCTGTAAAATTATAAAACTATTTTTATTTAAAAAGCAATAAAATATTCTCAGTAGGTAAGCAACACAATAGTGTGAAGGTTTCAAGTAATAGGAAACCATTTTGATTCATATAAACCTCCTGTTATGCAGGATTTATTTTTGAATCAGTTATTTGACTCTGCATCAGTCATACAGCATTTCTGAATGTCTTGACAAGTCCATGAGTTTTCTACTTTTTTGAGCTAAATCTTGATGAAACAAATAATAATCTGAGGCTTGCCTGCTATATTGTGAAATCCCTCTGGGCTTGTAATAAAGGCTTCATCTCTAGCTAAAGTGCGGGTCAAGAATGAATAAATAAAACTCTAATTTTTAAACACAGAATAACGTATTGATTAGCTAGTTATTTACTTGAATTATTAAGTATTTATAAAATTATAAATAAAACTATGATAACATACTATTTCTATGAATTACTTTATGTCAAGAATAAACCAAGGCTTCCAGTAAAATTTTTCTGCATTTTCAATGATAAGGAAAGGCAATATACTTTGAAATTAAAAGGCAAGTGAATAAAATAACATACCCCAAATAGAATCGGGCCAGTATAATTGTACATTTTATAGCTTATGCTGTATGTGATTGTTTAGGAATACGATGTTACTAATCTTTGAGATATTGTAGCCAGTGTGGCCTGCAAAGTTTAGCAGTTCAATTTATCTTATCTTTAATACAGATTTATGGGCTCTTAAGGCTATCAGCTATCCTGTGAAAAGGCCCTCCTTTGTTACTTCTATTTGTCATTAAATCTTGTTTTCAATCCATCAGCACACTTTTCACTGAGCTCCTGTTCTGTTAAAGCAAGACTCTGCAGAAAAGGCAAACAAATACAAGAATCACAACCAGCCCTTCAAAAGCTCATTGTCTTGTGTGCAGGTAGAGGAGCTGTAACGTTTGAAGATAATTAGGAGAACTTATAAATACTAGTTCAACAATAAATATTCAAGTTTTATTGTTGTTGTCGTCATTTTGCTCCTAGTTTGTCTGTATGTTTCTACTCTATTTCTATTTCTATTCTACTATGTAAAATACAATGTTTACGCATTCAGAGATGAGAGAGGAGACAGGGCAGTAACACACTGTGTGTGTTTACAATATGGCTGGAGGTGTGGACTGTACATAGAAGCAAGAAGGAAACATGCATGTCTGAGGTGTGGGTCACATACATCTCACAACACTGGGGATGGAAACAGCTCTACCAAAGCACGTGGACTGAAAGTGCGAGCAAGCCATTCCCAAAAGGGAGTTCAAAGAATGTAACAGTTTCAGATTTAAAACAAACAAACAAAAACAGTAGGCTTCCATTTCATGGGGCAAAATAAGTATCGGCTGGACTATTACAGGGCTTCATCTTTAATGTTTTTATAATTCATATAGTTGTGTGTTTTGTATGATCTCATGGAAAAATGTTAAGGCGGCCGAAGTATTTAGATATTATTTGAGAGGATTTCAGGGTTTGCAAGACTATTAGGAAGTAAGTACAAGTGTAAAATGATTTTTTTTTTAAAAACCTGTGGGAAGATTAAACAGTAAATATCAAAACTTTTAAAACTGCTTCACCATTTCACCTAATAAATTCACATCTTGAGATTTATTTTAATGGAAAAATTAGTCAAGCACAGATGGATATATATACATATTTACTGTATGTTGTTAATATCAAGAATTGGAAATCATTCAATAATGAATTAAAAAAAAGAATTTTCTTATACCTGTGTAGTCAAATATTTTGCATGCACTGACTACTATAATTTGCATCTGTTTATATGAAACATTAAATACATCAGGTTAAGAAAAGAGGATATATATTATGATTATATTTATATAGACAAATGCTTAGAGAAATTTGGAAGTATGTATATCAAGAAATTTAAAAAATGGTTATGTCTGTATTATGGGGTTGAAGGTAATTTTTCCTTTGGCTTAGCTGTATTTTTTCATTTGTAAAACAGAAAGTTTATATTAAAATAAGCAATGGTAGGTAGAGGGCCTGGAAAATTTCCTTTTTATTTACATAGTAAAATATAACTTTAATGACATAAAAATTTAGCTTTATTTCTTTAAAATGTACGTGAAATATCTTGTTTCACTCAAAAAAAATTACTAGGCCTATGTGTATATATACAAATATATACAAATTTACACAACTATCATATGTACATAATCTTCCATTTAAAAAATTCAGATTTTATGCTATATTGCTAGTTATATCCAAATATCAGCTTTTTCTTCCCATGAGCAAATCACTGAATTACATAAAATGTATAAAATGGAGTATTGCCATTGTGCTTCAAAAATTTAACTGTATACATGAGCCAAAGGACCTTGTAGTTTCTGAGTAAGAAGATAATTACCAGCATCAAAAGACTGTCAGCCACACATCGCTCATTTGGAAATCTAACACCTGATAATGGCATTAGAAGACTTTGAAAGGTTTATCAAAGGGTAGTGCCAATATCTAGCAAAGTACAATCCATCGCATTACCAAATATTTTTAATAACTGACATGAAAAATAAATACAATTGTCTAAACCCAGGTAACTCTTGTTTTAAAAGGAAAATATAATTTAAAGAGGTGTGTGAGATAATTACAGAACTTCAAATCTGTAACAAGTCTTAGAACATCCAGTTTTAACTTTGTCTTTTATAAATACGAAAACTAGATACCATGATCCAAAATTACTCACTCAAGTTTGACAGCTCAGTAAGGGAAATTCCAAGGCCAGGTCACCTGACTCAAAGCCTCTGCTCTTGCTGCTACTCTACACTGCTAAAGTGACCCAAAATGAGCCCATGACTCATTGGATTCCCCTCAGTGTGGTTTGGAAAAACAATGACTTGCCTTGTGGTATCACGAGAAGGGTGAGGCTCTGAGTCAAACAAGCTGCTCTTTCTCACAATTTATTTATTATATAAAGTAAGCTCTCTGAGCTTTACTTTCTTCATCTGTTAAATGGGATGAATACTATTTACATAAAAGTCTTTGTGAGGCTTGTACGTTTGGGAGGTAATGTGTATGAAAAGCCTAATTCACCAGGTTTTGATCAGACTGCCCTATTGATTCTCTCTTAATCTTGTTATGCTCCTTGCTCAGGATTAAAGCTGATCAATTTCTCATGTTCTCAGGAGTACTGATAAGTACTCATGAGTATTATGCTGCTCATGGTATTCTACTTTAGGTGAGCCTTTAAATAACTTCGTCCAGGACACAAGACGCTGATTCTTAATTCTCTATTAGTTACCTCCCTTATTTTATTTCAGAGAATCTGATTTTTTATTACAACAGGAAGGGAAATTTTATTGGCCGATAAAAAATGGGGTAACAAAGGAATTCAGTCAACCATGTTTTGGTCTGAATTTCCAGAATGTATATATGACTTTTTTTTACTCTAGAAAGTGTGCCTATTTGAACATTTCTTCCATTAGGTTCATTATCATTTAAAGAAGCTTAATTTCTTATTTTAAATTGAGACAGTTTATTTCTAAGCTGTATATTTCACTGTTATTTAAAAAATACACATAAAATAATAAACTTTTTCCTTCAGAGCAGATTTTACAAAATTAATAATTATCTCAGATTACCTACCAATAAACTATTGCTTGAGAAGAAGTTATTTTAGGATATCCTCTTGAGCCATAAAAGATTAGCATATTAACTGTCATAATCTCTGGCTTTAACCATCACTTCAGGTATGTATATATCCCTTTAGAATCAAGGAAATAGACCAAAACCACAGAGAGACCTAATAAATATGATGCCCAAAGCAAAAGGCATCCTCAACAGTCCAGGGCCTCAAAATAAGCTTCCATTACCAGGGTTTCCAAAAACCATTAGGATAACCACTGGCATCAAGAGTATCCTTCCTGTATAGAAAAGGAAGAAGTACTTGATAGGATGAAGAGAGCTGTGGGTTCCCTTGCGGATATAATTCTCAAGGTGCTTAGCTGAGAAAATTCTAAAAAGAAGTTACCAAGATACAGATCTCAGCCCAGTAAAAGGAAGAAGATTTTAATATTGAGAGCTGTTCTTCAAATCTGCCAAGGAGATGGTGAGCTCTTTGTTGCACAGCTCTTCATAAAGAATTTATATGTTTAAAAATGCTCCATTACTTTCCTAAAATATGAAAATCCTCTTATTCATATTATTGCAAGGCAAACATGACAAAGTATAGTTTTTAAAAATTATACTTAGATAAGAAGTTTAAAATCTTCTTTACTATGAGATTAAAACTAATTTCCAACATTAAAACACAATAGTGTTTAACTTGCATTTTAAAAATCAACTATTGATTCAGGATTTAAAAGTAAATAGCTTTATGTTTATTTGTGCAATGATCTTTAAAACTATGATCCTTACAGACATTTATCCTTAAATGGTTTAAAATGAAAATAACAGTTATATCCCAATACTGAATCGATTAAAACAATCTTAAGATTTTAATTAATTTCTTAGATCATTCTTCTGCAGCATTAATGCCAGTATTAAATCAAATGCATGTCAGTACGTATGTGTATCTAGGTTGAGCATTTATATGCAGATAAACACGTATGTGTTTGGCTGTTGGACTACTAAATGAGAAATTCTGCATGTATTATTGAATTTAGAAAAGGGATCTAAGATAAATCAGATTTGTAGTGAATGCTTATTTAATTAATTGTATTTTTCTAGGAAAAATCTATCTATTGCAAATAGTAATTTAAAATAGTAATGGTACTAAATACATTACAAGCTAAATCAATACTTCTTATATGCCCTTTGTTAAAAATCTTTACATATATTGCTTACAGGAGACAGCTTTTGTTTCTCTTTATTATGTAAAAGAGCTAAGGGATCCAAGTTAATTGTGGAAAGAAATTATGGACATGTAACTTCCCCATGGAGGATGTATATTAAGAGAGTAGTTAAAACTGTTGCTGTACTTGATATGTTTAAATCTAGATAATTCACTTAATTTCTCTGGGCTTCTGTACCCTCATTTATAAACCAAGTGGGTTCAACCTTCTTGTACAGAACAAGGAAGCAAACATAAAACAAGGAAAATAACAAAAAATCTCACAATGAACAAAAAGTTTACTATATTTATTGTACCAACTCACTACATATTATCTATCACAACAAACCAACAAAAAGCTTACTATGCTTTTTATGTCTACTGAATCCACATTATGTGAAATGTTGCTTGTTTACTGAAGATAAAAGGATTAAAAAAAAACAACAAAACAAAATGAACAACAACAAAACAGTCAGGTTTCTGACCTCGTGGAGCTTTCCTTTATTGGGTTCTATGATTTTAGTTATTTTTTTTCCAGCTTAGTGAGATGTAACTGACATGTAATATTGTGTAAATTTAAGGTGTACGACATGGTAATTTGATACACATTTATTGTGAAGTGATGATCTCAGTAGGAGTTAGTTAACACCTCCAGTGCCTCACATTATTACCTTCTTTTGTGTGTGATGAGAACATAAGATCTACTCTCTCAGAAACTTTAAAGTATATAATACAGTTGTTAACTTCAGTCACGGTGCAGTACATTAGATTCCCAGAATTTATTAGTCTCATAACTGGAAGTCTGTACCCTTTGACCAACATCTGTCTCATTTCCCCCACCCCCTAGCGCTTGGAAACCACAATTATACCCTCTATTTCTATGAGTTCAGCTTTTTCAAATTTCACATATTAGTGAGATCGTATAGTATTTCTCTAAGTCTAACTTATTTCACTTAGCATAACACCCTCAAGGTCCATTTATATTGCAAAAAATGGCAAAATTTCCTTTCTCTCTAACATACACGTATGAACACACAAGCACACACAACTTTTTTCTTTATCCATTCATCCAATGACTGATATTTATGGAAATAACCTACCTCTGCTATTGTAAATAATACTACAATGAACACAGAGTGGGGTGGCAGGGCAGATATCATTCTGAGATTATGATTTTGTATCCTTTGAATATATACCTAGAATCAGAATTCCAAGATCTGAGAGTAGCTCTATTTTTAACTTCTTGAGGAACCTCCGTGCTGTTTTCCAAGTGGCTGTTCTAATTTACATTCCCACCAACAGTACACAAGGTTTGCTTTTCTCCACATCCTCTCCAACACCTGTCATTTGTCTTTTTGATAATAGCCATTGTAACAGATGTGGGGTGATGTCTCATTATAGTTTTAAGTTGCATTTCCTTGATGATGATGATGATGAACACCTTTCACGTATCTGTTGGCATGACTTTTTTAAAAATGTTTATTCAGATCTTCTGCTCATTTTTATATCAGATATTTCTTGCTACTGAATTGTATGAGTTCCTTATATATTTTGAATATTAGCCCCCTATTAGATAGATGGTTTGCAAATATTTTCTCCCATTCTGTTTTGTTGATTGTTATGGTACAGTGATCATGAAATGGAGTCTATTTCTCCATCTATCTGTCCCTGCAATGATCTTCATTCTTCCTCTGGCAAACAGAATATCCCAGGTGTAAGGCTGTATGAGTTCCAGAGGCTAGGCCGTAAGAGGCCTCAAAGCTTCTGCTCTATTTTAGAACCCTGAAATCACAATGTTAGGAGGAAGTATAATCGAAATTACCTGAGGGTTAGAGGCCAAGTGGAAGAAAATATAAGTACCCCAGCTGAGAGAGATGGCCTCACCTTCTAGACATGTCGTGGAAGACATTTCAACCACCAACTGAGCCACCCTCCAGGTGAATGAAGCCGCATGCCTGAATCTTGGCAAAACCAGCAGATGAACTGCCCAATCAACTCAGAATTATGAGAGATGGTAAATTGTTCTTGTTTCAAGCCACTAATATGTGGGATGGTTTGTTATACAGCAATCGATAACTGATACATTTCCTTAATCTTACTATAGCATCCAGTAGGACACAAGAAGTTACAGTAGCTGAAAATAAATACATAATGTAATGATTTTCAAAATGACACTATAAGCATATGACTCAACTGAGATGTACCACATGAAAGTGTAAGAGAAGCTATTCATCAGCCAAATGGAATGTGAACAGTATTATTAGTTGTAGGAGACGTAAACTGAGTATTTTTGAATGAACAAAACATACAGTGAGTTATACCATTATCTCAGACACTTGTACAGAATGTCTACAAAGGAAAAGTAAAGTGAAGGGTGAAGGCAATTATCCTATTAAGGCAGATATTTCAAAACTTCCTCAATAAATGAAACAGAAGAGACATAGAATGAATCAAAATTTCAATCATCATACATTACATTAATTATCTGATTCTTTGACAGCTGAAACATGACTGCTTGTGTTAAGGCAAAGAAGTCTATACTGATAAAATTTATAACCATTTTGAAGGTTCTAGGTCCTTTACGATTTAATCCAGCAAATGTTGATTCCTACTTATACATATTTTCAATGTATCACAGAAACCTATCAATATTTAATCAACCTTTTCTAGGTTCATTGACTCTCACAGTTTACTTCTTTCTAAAGGGAATGTTCTCTTCTCATGGAGATTAACAGAACATGATAGAACGCCTTTCACTTTCAATTTTCTAAACATTTTGAAGGTTGCTCCATGGAGGCACCATTCAGACTCAGTATCTCTAAGACCGAGGTGCAATCTCATTTATCACTGTGTCCCTGGAGCTAACATTTTGCATGTCTGTGGCAAAAGGAGATTATTCATAAATTTTGGTCTGTTGAATGCATGATCATTCTAAATCTAAATATTTATAATCCAGATTCTTGGTAGCAGTATGATTCTGAGCTGAAATGATCTGCCCCCTCCTTATGTCTTTCCCAAAACATAACAAGACAAATACTGACACACTCAGTCTGGACAGGCAAAGTGAAATATATTACATGATTGTATTTGAATAAAAACCAGTGAGGAAAAATTACTTTAAAAAACATATGTACTTATTTTGTTTATCAAAATTGTGACACACAAATATGTTATTGGAGGAGAATCAGGGTAGAAAATGGGTAGAAAGTACTTCTAAATTGTAACACTTAAACAGAATATAAAAATCTCTGCAAAAATTCTAGAAATGGATTAAAGGAAAACCAGTATTATTCCAGCACTGCAGCAGTTTCCACGGCCACGCTCTTTGTCTCAGGATTATTGGGCTGTTATTTCTCCATTGTGTGGGTCATGTACCTAACTGCTTTGTCTCCAGGAGGAGAGAACACAGGGGCACTCTGAATGGAAAGAAAGAGGAACTTTCCAGTGCCCATTATCTCCCACTGTCCTTTGACTTTGAAAATGATTTCCCCTCTGCATAGGTTTAAAAATATTTTTTTTAAAGAACATATTGATTTGCAGAAGCACTTTGTGGTTTACTTGTAGAAAATGCACTTAGTACTAACAGCATGCTTATTCCTTGTCCCTAAAGTTACAGAAACAGGTCATTTTTCCAGAAATAACAGCAGAAATACTTTTATTTTGGAATACACTATCATTTTCCCCAAAGTATTTATACGTGGCTTAAGGCTTAACGTCTTTTAAGACTTGTTATTTAAAATAAATAAGCCTTCAAATTAAAAAAAAAAATAAAAAGAACAATAGTAATTCTAATGAATATGACTAGGTATAATTCACAACCGTAACAAAATATATGAAAATTATCTCCAGATGTTGGAACACAAGCTAATTGAAATATATATTCAAAATGTCTCCAAAGTTGTATAAATGTTATCAATTTAGACTATTGCCAAATATAATAACATAAAACTATATAGCAAATATTAGATATAAGTGAGTAATGCTGTTATATGATTAAATTTGCTGCTTGTGAGATGTTTATAGAAGAAATCTCCTAGTTAGGTATTCAAATGTATAAAATAAAGCAAAGGTATTCTGAGTTACTTTTTTCTGGAGGAATATTTTCCAAGGTTCCTCAGTATGATGCTGTAACTGATCACACAATATACACTCCTTAACCAAAATGACTGAGGAAGAAGTCCTGAAGTGTCATTACAGCTGTTCTTTTCCCTCCCTTCCTTGGGTTATTCCATTCTAAAGCAATGAGATGGACAAAACAAGGTTGGCTCCCATGTGGAGGGGAAGTCTGGCCTGGGGAGTAAAAGCCCAACTCAGGTAAAGAGGGTGTCCTGCTGGGGGCAACATGCAGGCTCTGAAATATTCCAGAAAGAGGGTAAGTTCTTTGCTCTGTACTAGCAACTCTGTGTTTGAGATTTTTTTTTTATGATGCAAAGAAATATAATTACAGAAATTTGTGCTTGCATAATAGAAAAAAATCAGACTGAAAAGTTTCAAATAATTATCTAAACTGTAGATATGCCCAATAAAACTTCTCACCAAAGTGTTTTTTAGATTCTGTGAAGATGGTAGAAATCATTATTTATCCTGGATTTTTTATGTATCATTGAGCAATAAGGTAAGCAACTCAATGAATACTGAGTAAGTGAAAATTATAAACTATTAACTTTCAACATCTAATGAAATCAGGTAATAAAACTCAGAAACACAGTTAACAGCAGTCTTTTGGAAGAAATCTAATCACAACCTGAAAATTAGAAATCTATCCCTTTTAGACAGTCTTGTTTTTCTCTGTCACTTTGTATTTTGTACGTAGAAATAAAACTTAGAATGATTAAGGACTTAAGAAATGAGTTAAACGAGACCACTGTAGTATGAGTTGATAGTCTTCAATGAAATGAACTACAGAAATAAGAATTTGGTATGGATAATCTCATCTTGACTTCTAAGTATTATAGAGAAGACACAAGCATCATATGTCTATCTCAGTATATACTTCAGTAAACACAAGTAAATACTGCTCTATAATCTTTCTAATAATAGAGTAATTTCTCATGAGTCTGACTACTTACCTATCCTTTGGTTATGAACCTATTTATGGAATAGGTTGTCATTATATGTGAATGGCATGATACCATATATAGAAAACCATGTGTTCCAGCAATCTCACTTCTGGGCATTATATTTGGAGGGAATTCTAAGTTGAAAAGATACATGCACCCCAATAGTTATAGCAGCACTATTTACAATAGCCAAAACATGGAAACAGCCTAAATGTCCATCAACAGGTCACTGGATAAAGAAGCTGTGGTATATTTATACAATGGAATACTACTCAGTGATTAAAAAGAAAAACTAATGCCATGTGCAGCAACATGGATGGACCTGGAGATTGTCATTCTAAGTGAAGAAAGCCAGAAAGAGGAAGAAAAATACCTTATGATATCACTCATACGTAGAGTATTAAAAAAAAAAAAGAGGACACTAATGAACTCATCTACAAAACAGAAACAGACTCACATATATAGTAAATAATCCTGTGATTACTGGGGGAAAGGGGATGGGAAGGGATAAACTGGGGGGTTTGAGATTTGCAAATGTTAACCACTACATATACAAATTTTCTCTGTATACACAGGGGTCTATATTCAATATTTTGTAATAACCTTTAATGCTGGCCCAAGGAAGACAATAGTCTTTTGAAGCAGGTAGGAATACTCAGGTCCTTTCTTTAGAAGTAGCGATAAAATAGCTCTGTACCAAGTACATACGACAGTGTACAAGGATCATAGGGAGAAACAGAAAAATCTGCTATGGTAAAGAGAACAAAGGCACATTAAGAATTGATGATCATTAAAAAATATGAATTTGTATTTGGGTCTATTTATCCATGAATCAGTAAACTATATTCCTATAGGTTGAGTCTTTCTGTGGGATAGTAAAGATTTAATGAGATTGCAATTAAGATACTCACTGAATCAAATGAAGCCTTGATGTGCCTGGCTAGGCCCGAAAGTGTTTATTAAAAAGCAGAGGATATGCCGATTAAACAGTGTAGCAGAGCTCCTTAATTTAATAGGCTTCTGACAACAGACTTTTAACATTTTATACAGTTTATAATTATAATGAAAGTAAAAATCTCATTAAAATTTTAATTTTATTTATTTTAAGCTTTCATACTGGACTGCTTTACTTTGTAAGAGTTATACCTATTTCTAAGAACTCAACAGGCAAATAATCAAGCTTTTCTCTGTGTACAGATGCTAAATTACTGTCGAGGAGGGAATATGTGTGAGAGGTATCTCATTCAGCCATGTTGCTGATGTCACTGTATTAAATGATTTTTATAACTTGATATTATGGCCTCAGAAACGTTCATACTGATCTACAAAAACAGATATTATAATGTCATTTAATAAGCAGTTTTATTCCAAGCAGTTGCAGAAAAATGTTACCACATAATCCAATATAGCACTATATATTCTAATATATTATATCAAAGTATAAAATATTATATTGAAACTTATACCCTTTTATTCCTCTGTATATCTAAAAGGCTTAACAATGTTGCTACTGATATAATTGTTTACATAATCCATAATTATTCTAACTCATCACTTCAATTTTCAATTAAAAATCTAATTAAACTGCAAATAGAAGGGGATAGATATTGACACTAAACAGTAAAAATCTACTCTGAAAGCTTTGTTTTGATGTTATCCAAAGAACTCAAATAATTATGTCTAATAATAAAATTTAATGCGAATCTTCCATTATTCCACTATTAAATTACCACTTAAATGAGTCCAGATTCGATTTATTAATTTGATGTACAGGTTTTCATTGTAATATTTTTATTCTCAACAGTTACTGAGGAATATTATATCAGATTTCAATAAATATAATCTTTACAATGTAGTACACATTCTCAAATTTTCATGCCTTTACTCTGCTTGCAGGCTTTTCTAAAGAAAAAGGTTAAAACTTTTAAGACTTTTCTGTTTATCATTCATTTTGCTTTGCTGGTAAAGTTTTAATTTTCTTGCTGTGGAAGATGACAAAGATTAACAAACAAAAATATTTTATTAATTAAATTCGTTTCTTTGGGATGTAATTTTCTAACAGTAGCACTGAAATTTTAGTAATAATTTTAATAAAACAAAAATTATAAAAAGCTCATTCTAATACCTGAGAATACTCTAATTCAACAACTTAACATACATTTAAATATACTTTTTTAACTCTTTGATGCTTTTAAATGGAAAATGATTTTTCTATTCACTTCAGTTGATTTATTTTTCAAGAGAATTCAATTGTGTCTGTTTTTAATTTCTGTGTTTAAGATAAAATATGACTTTAACGTGGCATATTCCTCTTTTAATTTTCCTGAAGTATACTATTCCAATTTAATATTCTTTAGATTCTTAGCCTTCACAATATTTACTTTTGTCCGATTTCATGAAGTTTTTCAAGTATAACATACATGCAGAAAAGTACACAAAACATATGTGAACAGCTCACTTCTCAAACTGAACTTAACTGTGTAAGGAACACCCAGATCAAGAAAGAATATTACCAGTACTTCAGACACTACTCACTCATTCTCTCCCAAGTACTAGTTCTCCCTCTCCAAAGACAGCCTCTGCTCTAATTTCAAACACCACAAACCAGTTTTTCTTTTCTGAACTTTATATAAGTAGAATTATATAGTCTGATTTATCTTGATAGACTTTGTGACTGTGTGCTTAACTCATACTGCATGTAGCAGTATGTTAGTGATTTGAATTGCTGGATAGAATCCTATATATGAATACACTACAATTTATATATTCTGTTACTGACGAATGTTTCGTTATCTCTAGTTTTGTTGGTGTGACACAATGGTGCTTTACTGGTAATCTTGTACGTGCCTTTTAGTACACATATGCACATTTTAAATAGTTACATCCTCTGAGTATATACTTATGAGTACTGGGTTTATGCCCACCAGTATATAACTAAGAGAACTGGGGGACATACCTCGACTGTATACCTAAAAGTACTGGGAAAATACAAGAATATTATATTCACCTTTAGGAGATAATGTCAAATAGTTTTTCAGAGAGTTTGTACTGATTCTCACCTACTCCAGCAACATATGAGATCTTTATTAATTCAGATAGTTTCAAACACTGGCATTGTCTTTATATTGGTCATTAATTAAATTTATCCATTCTGATGCATAGATAGTTGAATATAACTGTGGTTTGCTTCATAATTCCGTGTCAACTAAACAGGCTAAACACATTTAATTTGTTTGCTGGACATTTAGATATCTTCTGTTTTGAAACACATCTTTAGGTCATATTTGGCTTTTAGATTGTCCATTTTCTAGTGGCTAGTTTTCCTTTGTATTGTTTGCATTTTTATTATTCACTTATAGGAGTTTCAAAAAATTTATTCTGTATATGAGTCCTTCGCTGAGTATTTGTATTATGAATATCTTTTTCCCAGCTTGTGGTTGCATTTTCATTGTTCTATTGGAGTCTTTGGATGAACAGAGTTTTTAATTTTAATGAAATCCAATTTCTCAGTCTTCTAGGTTTAGCACCCACTATGTCCTATGTAAAATATTATTATTTATTATCTTAAATCTACTCAATATTTTTCCTTTATAAATTAAATATTTCACCATTCACATTTAGATTTAAAGTCTATCTGGAACTTCCTGGATTTTCTACTTGTTCAATCAGGTCTTCAACAAATAAAGATAAATTTATTCATTCCTTTCAGGGCTAGTAACTTTTTTTCTTGCTTTATTATGCTGGTTAGGGCATCAAGTAAAATATTAAATAAAAGTAGTAATAATAGTAATCCTTTTTCATCCCTAGTCTCAGGGAAAAAGCTTTCAGTTTTACACCTGTTCTTAATTTGCTTTTAAAAAAGAAAATGAATGATTGAATTTTCTCAAATGCTTTTTTTGACATTTATTAAGATTAACAGATGATTTCCTTTTTTGTTTTATTAATGATGTTGTAAATTAAAATTAAAATTTTCACACTGCTTAATTTTTTAAACTTTGCCTTTCTGAAGTAAACTGTCCCTCCATATATTATTCTTAAAAAAACACATTACTGTATTTTCATTATTGTTTCCAAATAAACAAAATGTGTGTGTGTGTTCTGTTCTCTCTCTTTCTCTGTGGATGCAGACACACACACACACACACACACACACACACACACACACACAGTGCGTGGAGACAGAGAGAGAGAGGGAGAGAGAGAGAACTATTGATTATGATAATATTTTGCAATTGTTTTCCTTAAAAATCAACTTGCCTAGGACAGTTCCCATAAATCTCACAAAGCTTACTAACAAAATTTTTCCAGACTTCAGTGTCTGAATGTTACTGATGCTCAACTATTCTTAGCATCAAGAAAATAAATTCATGAACCCAAGATTTCATAGTGTGTTTCAAAATCTCTTACCCTTTACCACCATGATATAGCTACAACTAAGGGGACCAGATGCAAGGATACTTTTAACATGACCTATTCTCAATTCCACGTACCTTCTAATCTTGGTACTCTTTTTAGAAACAATGGCAGTCTATAACTAACATAGAACATTTGTTTCTTTGTCCTAATATTCTGAGCTGGCCCCACATTCCCTAAAGAAACCATTCAATTATTTCTCAAGATATATCTTCCTGTTCATTAAGACAGACATGCTCTACATCCTCTATCTTATCATCTTTACTGTATTTCCCAGCATTATTCCACCCTATCACTTATTTAAGCAAAGCAAACAAACCTTATTCTTTAAGTAATTGCTGTTTTTCTTTAAAACTTTACACAAAACTCATTCCACATGTTACCCAATTTTCCTTTGATTCATAATTGAAGAAAAATTGATATTTGTGATATAGATTTTTTAAAACAATGAAAGAAAATTTAAAATAGAAGTTATAGGCCTTATGTTTAAATTATAATAAATTGAAATGATTAATCCGAGGTCATTACACAGTGAATCTGCACAATTTTTAGTTCATTTTAAAATATGTACTGATCACAACTATTTTCTAAGCACTTAAGAGAATTAAAGATATATAATATGTGGTCTCTGCCCAGGTTATTAAGGTGATGATACAGGTATTAACAATTAATACAAAAACATATTAACAATTGTAAACTATTAAAAGTAAAAAATAGAGGAATATAATAAAATCAGAAAATTAAAAATAATACTGATCATTTTCATAGCCAAAATGTTTACATTATGCAGGATTGCTGCTAAAGTTGTCAGTCATTCTATCTCAGCCAAATAGATGACCTCAGTCTTTATTTTTTCCTTTTTGGCTCTCTTATGAGGACTGCATAGATAGAATCCTTCTTTTCATCTTTTGCAAGAGAATTAACACATCCATTAAATTTCTAATCTATGAGCGTGTTTTCCAAATTTCTAAAAATATCAAACATTTAGTTCATGTTTTTTATAGAAATTAGAAATTATCTTTAAGCAGCTGCATTTTCCCCACATCTTTCAAGTGTTTTAAATAAAAGTAACAGATGCTTTTATTTCTCAGCATCTCAGTCAAGGAAAGGAGAATACATTGAAGTTTTGTAGGAGCCATTTCTCTTGATTCTAACTATTATAAGGCCATGTTTTTATATAGAATGGACCTTTTAAAACTGTCTTGATTTCAGAGTTTGTTATATTCTTTATTCATATATATTGACCTCTTTTTAGTTTTAAGAGAATGAATAAAATCTTATTTCTCAATAATATAAGAGCATCATAAAAGACAGAGCTGCAGTTCATTCTTCCCTTTAGATGTAGGTGAGAAAAAATCAGATGAATCTACATAAGCAAGAGAGGACTGATGAGGAAGTAATAACCTAGAGTGTTGCAGGCATTACCGCAGACATGTTATCTCATTTAACGTGCACTGTAGGACTTTCAAACAGGTATTATGATGCCTAATTTTTAGTTCACACATCCATCCTGACCCAGAAGGCCAACTTTTATTCACGTAAGAACCTGCTATAGTTTTATTGTCAGACATTGGGAGATTTCATTTGTCTTTCATGCAAAGGTCTTCATCTTCCAGGTGGATTGGAATCCATTGAAGATGGATTGTTCTCATTGTGTTTCTTAGTAGTTCTAGCCTTTATGATAACTAAAATTTGGGCCCTTTTTCCTACCACCCTAACAGTTGCCTCCAGACTGTATCTTGCAGTGATTATCAATGTCAATACCAACACCGGTATAAAACCAACACCATAATAAGCACTAACATCACTATAAACCAATGCCAATGCCAACACCAGGTCTGATTCACTTACAATACCAATGCCTCTAATTTATTTCACATCAAGGACAATGCTTGTACGTTCTATCTGCATTAAATTCTCACAATAAACATATTGCAATTAATAGTAACATTCTTATTTCAAGATAAGAAAACCGAGCCTCAGAGAGGCCAAGAAACTCACTCAGTGTCTTAGAGTCAGCAAAGCAGCAGAGTCAGAACTGGTTCTCGTCTGTCACTGCAACAAATAAAATATAATGAAGTCTTTTTCATGCTAGTTCTAAATTTTTCAAGTTAACAGTGTATTCTCAATCTGCCACCCCCCCCCTCCATGTAGGCAGGTTTTCTTTTTAAAATTATACAGATGCAAGCCTTTTTTCATATTTCAGAAAGAAAAGAACATATTCACTAATTCTAATTTTCCAAATTGCAAAAATATTCATTGCTAATGGATCTTTCAACAATATGTGAAGTTGTTCATCTATTCCACTATTAAGGTTTCAGTGGACCTCAACTCCTCACCATAGGTGAAGAATTTATTAAAATATTTTTAAAGAAACACGTTTATATTTAGATTGTCAGCTCTGGGCCTAGGTCTTAGGGTCATAAGTGCCTTTTTGGTAATCTGCCAACACATCCAGCTATTGGCCTGGGAGCTCTCCCATTTGTCATGATTCCCAATCACCGCCTCAATGCAAGCCTCACTCTGTTTCATTATAGGAATACTTTCATTCACATTGTTCTGCACGATGAATTTGGTTTTGCCTCCCAATTTATCTCACATTTTCTAGGCTTTTAAGTGTTCAAAATCCTTACTTTGGAAAAAAAAATATTCAGGTGTCCCTGTAGCTCCACATTACTTTAACAAGTTCTCTGAAACCAACAGACCCCAATAATGTTGTATAGACTCATTTCCTTCATTTATCTTATACTAACCTTTTATAACACAAAAAGGAGAAAAAAATATACAATTTCCAGGCACATGAACAAATACATATTGATGAGATCAAATCGAGGGGGGAAACTCACACTCTGTTTATCTCAAAGCAATCCCAAATAGCCGTTTATTCTCATGTGGTCAGTTCCCATTATATTCTTTGCTCACTGTACAACTAATCATCCTGTTTTCCTGTCTCTGCTTCCCACTGACAACTGAAAGTAGCCCATATGTTCAGTTATTTCCCAACTTAAATTAACAACTAATATATTCTCTTGGGATTTGCCCTCCTTTCTGACTAGTGTCCTCTTTGCTTCTATAGTCTAGTTCCTTAAAAGAGTTGTTTATTCTATCTGTACTTTGTAAATAATTGCCACTCAATGCTCAAACTTCTCAACCAGGATACGGTTCCCCATACCCTACTTTGCTCCTTTTTTCCTCCATCGTACTACTTCTCCTTTGTAATTTACAAGATGATCTACTCATTCTGATACATACTAGTAAATACTTCTCTCCTCTCATTAGACATAAGATTTACAAACATAAATCACACACACATAGGAATCTTCTTCCCCACCTCATCTCCCTGCCATGAAAGATATTTTAATCTCAAGGATCTGGAATAGTGACTGGCACAAATTAGCACTCAATTAATGTTTGCTAAATCTGAATGAATGACCTAGGGTCTCATCTATTTCCTTCTATTCGTGAAAACTTTAAAAATCATACTGGGAAATACGTTACTGTTTAATCTGTTTTTCTCTTTATCTCAAATCCTTTTAATGTATTTAATAATCAATAAAATATTAGGTTTTATGGTGGTAATCCCAAGTAAAACACTGAGCCCAAGATGGAAGAGTTTGTGCAGAATGTGATATTTAATAAAGGTAGTAACACAGCTGTAGAAACTGTGATTGGCAAGATTAACAGTAAGAACTGATGAATGAATTTTATAGATGGAAAGCATTTCAGGTATCAGAAATAGCAGGAGTAATTGTGGAGAAGTGTAAATGAATGTGGCATTCATCAAGACAGGATTGGAGGGCAAATGTGAGACAAAGTAGAGGTAATGTTTAGATAGCTGGGGAAGAGCAGAATATGGAGAGTCGTAGGGTCTGGGCCAACACTTTTTGAGAACAAAAAATAAATGAGCAAATAAGCTCTTGATTACAGAAGTGGAATGACAAGACATGTTTTAAAAAGATAAAGCATTAACATCACTTGCTATTTGTAACTGGAAATGTGTGGGGAAACTAATGGAAAGTGCAATTAACACATAATTTTTAGTAACAACTTCAGGCCAGGTTCTGTCCTGAGTGCTTTAAATATTTTATTTAGTGAAAATGTATCATGCAATATTTGTGCAGAGTACATTAGCCTCCCATTCCTACAAGGAAAATTAGTTATCATTTCACAATACACTACATTTGCAGATATGGTCTCTTGACTACTCAGATATATTTCAGTGTTTTATGAAATTGCTCCAATTATAGAAATAACTGTATTGAATTACAACTGTTTTCTCTTTGTAGCAACCATATAAGCTGGTAAAGTGTCCTACATTTGAAGGAATTTAATATATATTTCCTATGTAAATAATTTAGTTTACATTATACATGTATATATTTATATGTAGTATATATGTACATATATAAGCATAATGATGTTTATATTTCAGTGTATTTTTAAAAGATGTCAGTATGAAGTTCTATGATTACATTAGTAAAGATCAGTTTTTTACTTAATATTCCACATATCCATTTTAGACAGTTGATAGATGCTTAATTGGATTATGTTAGTATGTAACAGTACTTTCTGCATAAGAATTCAATAACAATGATACAAGATTACAGAGTGACGCTGTTTCAACTGATTTTTAAGGTGACTGACTTCTTCCAATCATTTGCTATGTTTTTAAAAAATATTTGGGATAAATAATTTTCTTAGTCACATCATAATTTTTAGCTGCTTTTCCTAAGAGCTATAACATTGTTCTCTGTTAGGATTTTTATTCAGAAAACAGGTGCATATTTTTCTCTGTGTCCTCTAAAAAGTGCAAGATGTCAGTTAGACACAAAGAAAACATTCCTGACAGTGTGAGCTGTTAAACTTTGAAGTTTTAACAAGGGAAGGTTAGAGGACTTTAAAAATGGGAGGAATCATCATCTTAATAACATATCATAAAAGCACAAAAGAAATGTCATTCATGATCAGACCAGTGTCTATCTAGCTGCTATCACTTACATACCTAGAATGTAGCAGTTTCCCTCCCCACTATTCATCTTAAAAGAATAACTCAAGTACTGTTAGTTTCACTTAATATAGTTCTTGTGGAGTGAATTAAACCCACCTTAAACATATTCACCTCTTTATTCACTACAACCTCTTTTAAGGTATCAGAATGGTTTTTCTTATTCTTTTTTCTACCTATGGCACTAAGGTTTTGTGGGAGGGACCACCCCTATAGATTAATTAATTCATTAACTGTTGTATTAATTCATTCACGTGATAAATACAATTTGAAATATCATTAATTAGAGTTTATAATGTAGAAGGAACTGAGTTAGGCACAGTATGAGCTCAATATAAGTGGCATCTTTTCAACCTGATCTCTATATTTATCAGTTAAAAATTACATTCAGTTGTGAGAACAGAGATCTACAAAAAAGTAGCCAACCAAGACAAGGAATTCTCTTCTCAAAGAATATACAGAAATAGTGTGGGGTCAGGGAGTGGTGTAAGTCCACTGTACAGTCAGGACTTAGGATTCTTCCGTTCTTACAGTTAGCCTTCTGTAGGATATACCTATTATCTCATGGTCATAAGAGAGCAGCTAAAGTTCTACCCTTCATATTTGCATTCCAGGAAGAAGGAAAGCAAAAGGCAAAGGGCAAAAATTGCCTAAATGACATCATCCATCTTTGAAAAAATCCTTGCCTCTAGCTTACCCAAAAATTCAACTAGAACTTAATTACATGGACACCTGTACTACTGCAAAGTCGCTGGCAAATCTTACTACTAGTTTGGGAATATTTCTTCCATGAATAAATCAGTCCTGTTAGTAAGGAACAAACAAATGGAGATTAAATAATAAATGAGGGCTATATGCCACATCCTCTAGCTATGCACCCCATGCTCATTGCACTGAACTTTCTCACCATTCCTACACCAAACATCCATTTTCACATTTCCTTACTTTTGCTTGTTCTTTGCTACTTATTCCCTTTGTCTACAATGTGTTTACGCTGTTCACTACCAGTTGAAATCTTAACTGTTTTTAAAAGCACATCTCAGATAGCACTTTCTCTATGAAACCTTTTTCATTGTCTTCTTCAAAATTCATTACTCTCTGTTCTATGTAGTCTCCTAAAGACTTTCCTCTTACCATACTGTGCTTACACAGAGTAATTTGAATTCTAATGGTTTTACATGTTGTATTCCTTTAGGTTATTTTTAACCCTTAGAGATCAGGGACCTGCTCTATTTATTCTTGTGTTACACATCATTGCCTTATATATAATAGTTGTTCAATATATTTGCTGAATTAAACATACAAATCTCACTTTAAATTGTTCCATCGTGGAGACAACCTGCTTTCATAAGTAACTTAATACAAGAAAGAAATTGGGATGGACAGAGAGAGGGTTTATTATGTTTATAAAAGTGCAGTGGAAGTTATCGCTGAGTTTTGTTAAAGGTTGACACTAAATATATATAATATGTATACGTATATATGTGTGTATATATGTGTATGTGTGTGTGTGTGTGTGTGTGTGTGTGTGTATTCATATATTCCCTATTGCCTTGATCATCTTGGACTCGTTTGTCATTGATGTGGCAGTTCCTGACTTTAAATTTTTGTTTCCTCAACTATTCTCTTTCTCCACATTTTCTTCAATCTGCTTCAATTTATGACATCTCTTTTATTCAAAAATATGTACTACTTTCTCTTATAGTAAAATCAGGAACCATTTTTTCTTGATCTTAATTCACTCTTTAGCTACAAGCGTTTTTAATTGTATGTTTACTAACTCCCCTAATTGTTTTCTGTTTGCCTTTCAGATCTAGTCTTCATCCTTCTCCACTGTGAATGTATTACTTCAATGGTTTCCCAAGGCTTCAGGTCTCCCTTAGGTCTGGCAACGAGGAAGCTAGAGGGTAAAGGGAGGATGCAAGTACAGTATCCATTCTTCCAACTCCCACCTCTACTAAAAGGGTTCCTGTGACTATTCTATCCTCAGGGCTTAGGAGTGGTGACAGTTTAGCCATGGTTCCCCCTAAACCTGATCCCACCATTGTAATTATTCCCTTTCTAAACAACTTCTTTTAAATCCTGATAGGAACCTACTCTACCCACTTTCTTACCATAAATTCCCTCCTCAATCCTTTGCAATCTGGATTATCTTCTTTTCTCTCCTTTCAAGGAGAATCATTTATTGCTACTTGACAATGAGGGAAGAGAGAACTCCGAATATTCATTCCAAGGCAAGTAGCTCTCCCTTTAGAGAAACAATGCTCATTAGAATATCTGTGAGAGGAGGTACATAAAAACCTTGGATCAGGACATAAGTATATGACGTAAGATCAGTGGAAGATTAAGCCTATTATTTACAGAGGAAAGCAGGGAAACTTGGTGAAGTGATCGGAAACAATTTAAAGCTTTCACATTAACATATTTGAATTGTATGCAAGCATTTTCATATATTCTATGTATGAGCAAGTTTCTTAAAAATTAGCACTTGACTACACCACATATTATCTAGAGGGATCAATGGAGAAATTAGTGACTTTATTAAAATATATAGCATTCAATCTTATTAATCACCAAGTAATATTTACTCTAGAGTCCTGACAAGATTTAAAATTGCAGGTAAAATATATACAATACCTAAAAAATATGAGTTAAATATCTTAGGCAATACTACCTAAATGTTTTTCATTAGTTTTAATTCTAATGTACTTTTAAATTCTATTGAATTTTCTGCTTTAAATAACATAAGATGCTAATTGCCAAAATGAAAAATAGAAAACATCAATGTGTGATTAATTTTATGACATATTACTTGATGGTACTGGACATTAAACCTAAATTAACTGGACAATTTAAATTTAAAGACATTTAGACAAATTATTCTATATTTCTAATTGGGCTTTTGGAATAATAGTGAGAATAATATAAAAGTAAATTAGAGTCTTGAGTTGACTCTTTTTACTGCGTATATATGGTCAATGGAAAACATCGGTACAAGATAAGATAGAATAAATACTAATTAAATTTTTAAAATCCTCTTTTCATGTGTATCACCAAGATGGTAGCTTCAGACTAATTGACAGCAGTTTGCCTTGAACTATTTTAACTTAGTCTGTCATTTCTCTTATTCTCTCCTTTGAGAACCCCATGGGGAAATACCCTGGGAACAATACCTGAAAGATACACACAGAATGTTAATTGCAGTTACCCTTGGGTGGTAGGATTTCAGATGGTTTTATTATTTTCCTTTTTGCTCATTTGTATTTCTAATCTTATCTACAAAGAATGAATATATGTTCCTAGGAAAAATAAAAAGGAAATGATCCAAATCCCCAAAATGCTAATTTTATGACTAGCTTATCAAAATATTACACATACGCAAAAAAGTCAGAACTAGACCTGAGCTGTCTCTTCCTATTAAAGTCAATGTTTCAGTTTTATTGATTTTAGAATATACTTGAATTTAACTTGATTCCATTTAGAACACACTGCTAAGTACCGACTATGTGCCCTACATTCCCTGCTAAGCCCTGAAAAAGGATGAGGAGATGAAGTCTCTGTCTTAAAGGC
The DNA here is from genome assembly GCF_036321535.1 of Camelus dromedarius. NCBI lineage: Eukaryota > Metazoa > Chordata > Mammalia > Artiodactyla > Camelidae > Camelus > Camelus dromedarius. The sequence goes on from NC_087438.1 coordinate 56,493,145, forward strand.
AGCCACAAAGATACCACGAATTGTAATGCCAAGTCAGAGGGGAATGAGGTCTACTCTAGGGTTGCACCAATGAAAGCACAGCAGAGGCTACTATTACTTTTCTACTTTTTGGAGGTAAAAAAATTTTAACAAGATAGCAATACTGTCTGGAATCTTCAGGGATGAATAAAATCTTAGCATATAAAAGGATAGAACAGCATAGAAAGGATGTGAGGATTTTTATTAATTTGGAGCAAAGAATATTCAGGTGACAGTACATTTTAGTGCCCTTCAAATATGAAAGTAACTATTATATGGAAGAAAATATAAATCCATTCTACGTGCCTTAGACAGCAGGACTGGGGCCTATCTTTGTTTTTATTTGCCACCGTTGTTTATGTCTGTGATTTATGTCAAGGCCTTGAGAAAACACAAAACTTACCAACACAATATTGTTAATGAAGAAAATATGAGCCAATTTATGAATATGAGTTTTTGACATGGTTTCCAAGAACTCATTTTGTTTTCAACATAGAGATTTCTTTTATGTATATGTGTAAATCAAACCAAGAGTCTTGGTTTAAAATGTTTATTGAATGCATATCTTTCCTCTTTTATGTGCAAAGTAACATGATGTCAATTGTCTGTAACATTTTAGACTGTAAATGGATGATGAAAACAAGAAAATTAGAAATTGTTATTGAGTAAAATCTGAACAATTTCTGTCAATAAACATTAAGATGGTCTGGCAGATTGTTCTTTTTCTGCTATTTCATCAATGAACTTAATAGAGAGTGAAATCAGAGTCAGAAACTGCCAAGCGTAGAGATGAGAAAGTTTACTACAGTGAGAAATCAACTACAAAAGTTTAATCTCATGCTATGATGTTCATAAACAGATGACAGTTTAAAGACTATAAAACACCCAGAGTTATGGACCCAAGCTTGAATTTGGGAATCCGGATAATTTTGTGATTTATGAGCTTCCACTTGTGCCTCTTAAAGCTGAAAAAACAGTAGTGTCTATTTGCAAGTAAGAACTCTACAAAGAGTAAGCTCACCCCTTGGGACCAAAGTGATTGATTCTAATGGAACTTATTTAGTATGCTTTTGTTTTTATTTGTCTCTTGTGAGCCTACAGTTTAGGAGATATAAAATTAAACAATAAAGCTTTTGGAAAAGGGAGCACTTCCTTCAAAATCAATTACAAATAAGCATAATTATTGACCTTGGCTATGTTAGAATTCTAATAGAATGCATTCTGTTGAATTTTTTTGGTTGAAGATCAACTTTCAGGTTTTGCAAGTCTCTTAAACCATGATTAGAAAATATCCTAGAAAGATGGACAGAACATAATTAAATTTGCTATTAGCTAGTGTTATTGAGTTAATTTGGTAAAGATATACTATATGTTGGCACTGTTGTAGGTACTAAAAAGTTGAGACAAAGAATACAATAACAGCTATTGAAGGACAGTATCATAGTTGTAGATGGCCTCAGAGATTAGACTGAATTCATTCAACAGTTACTTACAGGCTTATATCCCCATCATTGTTCTAGGTGCTGGGGACAGAGTAAGAAACAACACGAACAAAAGAAACAGAGCAAAAGACCTTCATAAAACTTACTGCTAAGGGAAGAGTTAGAGGTATTGCATCTGAAGAACTGAATTCGATGGCAAGAGGATAAAGAGAATGTCTCTTCCTACCACTTTCATTTGCTGAGTAAAATAGGAATGAAGGTCATCTGTAGAGAGGATGGTAGGAGAAGACTGTTGATAATTTGCAGACAGGAAGGAAGGTGTTAAGTACTCATCCTGGAGAAGGTAGTAGGACTGACTGGAAGTACTAAAGACCCATTTAAGGTCTGTTATCATAAACTGACTCTGAGCCTGCTTGTAGGTATTTCTCCAAGCAGCTGTGGAATACAATGTTAGGTTAAACCAGAGTTGGGATTTTTCTCAGAAAATGTAACAGAGGGAAATAAAGGACAATGTAGAGGGTCCACACACAGGAGTAATAATGACTGATTTGTCATTGACAAGTCAGATAAGGAGCAGGTTGAGGAAAACTGGGGTTGAGGAAAAATGGAAAGATGGTAGGAGCAATAAACTGGAGGTTTTGATGGAGTCAGAGAATTACTGTAATCGGGACACTCGAGAGAGTGAACTGAAAGATAAAAGGTTGTACATGGAGAGTTGGAAGCTTAAACTTGAGAGTATAAAGCTGCGGGCTATTATTAGTAAACAGTTCGAGAACCTGACTGTGGGAATGAATTAACTGAGGAAAAGAGAAGAACAGTATCATTTTTTAATGGAAAGCAAAGTAGCCAAAAGCCAGAATTTTGCAAAAATCAGTTACAGACAGGTTGAAATCATCAGAAAGCCCTTGCACTGATCCTAGGCTAAACTTTGAGAGAATAATAGTCATATAACTTTATTCATTATTCTTTTTTCTTAAAATCAAAGCACATAAAACTATTCTAATATACTAGGCATTCAAATCTATTAATGTGTATATATATATATACACACACACACATACATATAAATATGCATGTATCTCAAAGAATACAAGGTGGTCTTTTTCTTCAGTCAAGGCTAATTTCAGCATAGGAAAACATGTAAAAGAACAATCATTCTGACTCTGAAAATCTTGAAGATTATAGTAACTCTTTCATCCAGGTCTTCTTAAAGAATATTACATAGAAGAAAGTATAGCACACAACCCTCATCAAAACTTCTATTAATTACTTTTTTGTCCATTTAATTTTTCCTAACTTCTTCTCCCATCTATGCTAGTTCATCTCTCTTTCTTAATTGTCTAACTCCCTTCACTGAGTGGTCCACCCAACGAAGCTATGAGGCAATCTGGGCCTCCTGGTACTTCTGCTATTTGTATCTTCCCGCTTTTATGCAGCACAGATCATACACTTTATTTCAAAGGCATGAGAGGAAAGAAGTTATAAGCACTTAAACTTTCATTTATTTAGTCTCTGTGAGATGTCTTTATGTATACTTAATACGCATAAATATTTATTTGTATATGTCAGAGAGTGAGAGTTTATTTAAAGACATGAGATGCAGTGTTTTACCTTGATTGCTGAAAATCAGAACTGTGGGGGAGGAAAGCTTTATTAAATGATAGATCGTCACTGGTTGCATATTCAGGTAAGTTTGGGAACATGACTGTAAATAAATGAATGAGGAATCAAGTTTGACATTTGCATGATGAAATATGAAGCACATTTTCAATAATTTCAGTGATTCCCTAAATATCATTCAGAACTATTAGCTGACCTAAATTTCCATTTGGCTAATGACTTTCTCTGCAAAACATATGACAAGCTGTCACTGCCATAACTCTAGTAATACATCAATAAATTCCACCTTTTCTGAGTTTATATTTATACCTAATGCAATGGAAAAATCCCTGGGTAGAATAGAAGTTGACACAATCTTTTATAGAACCATAAGAGAATATTAATATTTGATACATTCATGTATTTAACTATAATATAAAATTCAGGGCACTATATGACTGTTTAATAAAGAACATTTAATTATACAGTAAAAATCCTCATTTATTATTTTTGGGTATAAACAAAATAACCTTCAGAAGTCTATAACAAAGTTTTTCTGTAAAAATATTTACAAAGCCAAGAAGATTTCAATAGGCAAGCATTCCTTTTTTTCTTCCCCTAAACACAGCTAAATGCCTAGTAAATAACACTAATGTGTTTCTCTCATACCTGCTTTGGTTTCTCAGTGGGAAATATTAACAGGAAATAGAAGAGAAAAAAATACTGAAATCAATGTGTTTTAATTTTTAACTCTAATGCTGTGAGTTGAAATGCTTATTAATTTATATACTTGAATAGCTATTAGCTCATAATTAGGTGTTCTGATCACTAAATGACATGAGCTCATTTTTAACTGATCTTTCATAAATGGTTTGGCATTTGCATGGAGAATCAGTGCTGAATAGGTTAGGTGAGGGTCTGTTGCTGCAGGCAGAGATTATTTGATTGCAAGAAAATGTAGCAACACAAGGGAGCTCAAACAAAAAAAGGAGAAATACTTGGCAGGTGCATAGCACATCATCCAGAGAGTAGAAAGAAGCTGGGTCTCCCCTAGGCCAAGAGGTAGGCAGTGACCATTCATTCACATCTTATCTTTCTCTCATGTATGCCTCTGCAGCCCCTTCTCAGACTAAATCGCCTCTCACCTGCTCCTTTTACTCTTTCTAGACAGACTCCTTTAGCTTTATTCACAAATGGCCTGCCTATGGCTGTCCTAGGGGAAGTTTTTACACAGCCTCTATTTCAAGGGCTCAGCAGAGTCAAACTTAAAACAGTAAGTTGCAAATTCAGCAGCTTGCATCAGGCAAGCACCCCAGAACGAATGAAGTGTGAAGTGGAGAGGGGTAGACAGATAAGGGGCAATGGAGGGAGGTCACATTGGGAACATACTGTCTCAGAATGGCCCAAGGCCAGTGGTACAAAAGGTTAAAAATCCCATCTATTTGCTATTTTGGAAAGGTCTAGAAAGTTCCCTGTCTCATATACCCTTCCAAGAACTCCCCAGAATGCCTATTCAGAAATCAATTCCTTTCTTGGGAAAGCACATTCTCTTAGCAATTCAAAAATTTTAGGGAAGGTTATTAGTGATAAGACAGAACTGAAAAATACATGTTAGTTTGAAGGAGCTCAGTCATCTGCTTATAATAGTTAAAACTGCAAGGAACCTGAGGTATCATCTAATCTCTCTGTTTTTACAGGGGAGGAAAGTAAGGTGCAGAAGTTCAAGGGCTTGCCCAAGTCCATTTGGCTGATTATTTTTTATAAGTCAAGGCTAGAGTCCAGTTTTATTAACTCCAAGCCCAATACTATTTCTCCTGTACCAAGGTGTTTCCTTTTTAACAATTCAGTTTGACCAGTGTACCAAAGAAATTGAAATTTTGTTACACTGGAAGTGCCTGTAACAAATGACAACAATGTGTGGCTTAAAACACAAGTTTATTATCTTGCAGTTCTGGAGTTGGGAAGTCTGATGTGGGTCTCACTGGTCTAAAATCAAGGTGTCAGCAGGGCTGTGCTTCTTTACAGAGGCCCTAGGGGGGAACTTATTTCCTTGCCTTTTCCAGCATCTAAAGGCTGCCCACACTGTCAGAAGGTCCCTTCCATCTTCAAAGCCAGCAATGACAGGCTGAACTCTTTCACAGCCAACAAAATACTCTGGTTTCTGCATCCCTCCTCACATCATCTTCTCATGCTCTTCTGTTTGAAAAGTGGAAGACTGCTGTGATTATGTTGAGCCCACCCAGATAATCCAGGAAAATCTATTTCAAGGTCAGCTGGTTAGCGAACTTAATTCCATGCAACACTAATTCCCCTTTGCTATACAATCAAATATATTCACAGATTCTGGGGATTCGGACATGAAAATCTTTGGTGAGGTTGGGGGGTAATGGGGGTCCATTATGCTGCCTGAAAAGAGATGATTCTACAAATGGGTCGTAGAGATGGAGAGATGCTTATCAGGGAATGGGTGGATTGTCTGGAAGACAGTTTCCTTGGTCTCTGCCACACCTGCCACTTGGCTCCTCTACCAGCCTTCTGAACTGTCTCCATCACGGGAACTAGCCTCACACCCTTCTATTGTACCTCCTAAATAGAGACATTTCTCAAGATTCAAGTTCAGGCCATATGTTAAGCCACATCTTTGAGAAAATCTACCTAATTTCAGAAGGTCCTCCTATACCTTTATCCAGCCAGTCACTGAATTCTATTTATACTACTTTTCATTACTAACAATTTCTTATTTCAACCTGCTGACTCTGATTCTCTCCAGTTATTTATGGGAAAATTAATATCTCTATTTGCTCATGTATAAAAACAGAGAGATAATTGTTTTTTGACTGCACATAACCTAAAGCAACAAGACAGTGACATAGCTGAGAACAGAGTTTAGTTCTTCAACTTTCAATTCATGCTTCCCTACAAAGCAGAACTCAACAACAAGGAAAGAAATCCCATATGAATTAAACATCCTCCTTTGAACTGAAATAGTTTTCTTTTGCAACATCAACACCTTCACCACAGGATATTCTGTGAACTGAAAAGAAGAGCTCTGTGCTGAAGCTGCGTCATGCTAACACTCAGCTGGCATATTAACTTCTTGTTGGAGAGCTATTTAACTTGAATAGGATCTGAGCAGTTACAATGGTAGAAAGATTTTATGTAACCCTCATTTTTCTATTAATGAGAGTTCTACCCCTTTAAGATCTGAAAAGGAAAGACCTCTGCCATTAAGAAAAAAAATCACAGTTATCTGGAAGATACATTCACAAGCAGTTAGCAAATACTGCATTGGCTTTTACATGATACTAGGCCACAGAAGAGGTGCAGTCATGAAATCAGAGAATTAACAGACTGTGTAAATTGAAAATACAATTGACTATTAAATGGATGTATTATTAAACTTGAAATATATAAATACTTTTCTTTTACATGTTAAAGCTTATCTTGAACAGAGTTTAAATTTCAATAAGGAATAAAAGATTTAAAGGAAATGGCCAGAATTTTAGCTAAAATTCAATGAATATGATCATTTGCTTGCTCATATGGATGATTAAAGTTGCACCACTTTTAAAGCAAAAAATTCTTGTATAATCTGATACTGAGTTTGAAAGGACCTTATCATTGTACTATTTGTCTACTGAGAAGAGGTGAGGGTCTTTGCTTTCACCCTAAAAGGACCCACGGTAGTTTTTAATGGTTAAATTTTCCCGCAGAGAATAGCTTGCTTCTCTGTATAAGTAGACAGACTTGAAATACATTTTGGAGTACATTTCCTGGACCCATTATAGGGTGACCACATTTTAAATTGCTTTAAATGAGTTAGGATAATTCCTGTCCTACAACTTTGGCATTTCAACAGATCACGAAGTTCTGGTTGAGTCATGAAGCCTAAGTTGAGTTATTTACGTCTTCTATTAACATGGATAAACATTCTGAAATTGATATACTAATTGGAACTCTACCATTGATTCATAACAATGTATTGAGTGTCTGTTCTATTCACTTGCCAGCTCCCAGAGAGCTAAAGATAGATAAGATGCTGTGGGGTAGAAAACATATACACAAATAATTATTCAATACTGGAAAACTTAGGGATAGACATATATAACCTGAATCTTTAAAACAAAATACTTTGTAGGAAGTATTCTACAAGGTGAAGAATGGATGAAGAGAGTTCTTATCATAAGAAACTTCATGTGAAGACCCAGGAAGACAGAAAACAAGGTACTGTAGGTGTAGAACTATATGCAGCTCAGTGTACTCAGATCAAAAAGTTCAAGTAGAAAAGAGTGAAGATAAAGGGTCCAGGATAAAATAAGTTAGTTGTGGCACATAAGGTAGTTTGGACTCCATTTTATAGAAACCAGAGAGCCACTGAAGCATTTTAAGAGATGATTTCTTTTCAAATAGGGCACCCTGGCAATGGTGTGGGGACCAGAGTTGACAGTGTAAGATTAGAAGCAGGGAAAGCAAGTAGTTAAGAAAATCGTGAAGTAGTGCAGGAGAGGGATGATTTGAACCTTAACAAGGATAATTAAACTAGTTATGAGGAGGTGGGAAAAGTTTAAAGACTTATTTAGGAGATAAAACTGCCAAGACAAGGGACAGTTGCCAATACTAATGGGCTGTGGGGCAGAGAGAGACATAGGAATCAAGAGTAATTATTTTTGGATTTTTCACTTGAAAGTGATGGGATAGAGGCTGTGACATCAACCTGATTAAGATAGTAAGATGACACAGAGGAGGAGGAGGAAGAAGAGAGATGAGAGGGAGGGAGGAGGGAATTTTTATTGATCATTGCACTTGCAGACAAACTGGCTCCTTCTACATTAGTGGATGTTGAATGGTAATGTATTGGCATCAGAAGGTGTTCATTTTCTTTGAAGAATTTTAATGTAGAATGTCTACTGTCAACTATGTTAGCATATTTATTATTTTGATTTTCACTTTGGAACACTATAGCATCTTAGAATTTCTTCTCTTCTTTAAATTTTCTTTGTATATGAAAGTAGGTTAAGCTTGTACATTTAGAGAAAAAAAACAAGTGAATTAGACTGATTTTTGAGGCATTCCATCATTCTTCCCCAGGGTTAACGTTTAAGATGTAATTTTAACAGTTAAAGGATATTCATCAAGCGTCCCTAGATTTATTAATCAGTTAAGGATTTATCAACCTTAATTCATTTAATCCGTGGAATTATGGCTGAAATAAATAGACAGGCCAAGCTATCCATCTGATTCATGTTTACCCTGAGATTAATGCTTCTTAGATTTGGTTATTGCTTCATTTGTAAGATATAGTGGGTAAAACCCAAACCAATCAGAAATCATCTAACCAGAAATAACTACCTCATAATGTAATAATCTCCATTTCATCTCCAACTTGCAATAAACTGATGCTGCATTAGTCTATGAAAAGGATAAATCCTGCCTATATGAAAATAGGAAAGACCTGTATTGTATTAACTGATCCTGGAATCATATAAACTTTTGCGCATTTTTTTCTCTGCTAAAATAATTTCTAAATGTTATAAATATTATATCACATGGTGCTAGAAAGATTTTATGGCACAAAATTTCCAACACTAAAATAAAATACCTCTAAATTTCTCACATTTCTGTGTCTCCAAACACTAAAAATTTCTTCATATACATTTATAACAATACATAATACAAGTAGAATTATACTTGTAGTGCAAAAGTTAGGAAGTCATCTATACCAGGATTTGTTATGTATATGACACCAATGATTTATCTTTATTATCTGTGGGCTGGCACAAAGGTGGTGTATAGGAACAAAGGCCTTTTAAACTTCCAGGTTATGGCTTTTAATTCTTCCTAAATTATTCTAACTATAGTGTACTAGATGATACCCAAGTGATCTAAAAAGATGTACTTTTCTAAGCACTGAAAGACCACTACACTTTGGCAGTGGGAAAATCTGACATTTTATGCTTAATCAGTTACAACCAAGGGTGCTCTTTACATGTGCTGCTGATTTGGCTAAATATTCTTAGAAAAATACTTAAATCTCAAAGGAATGAATGCCATCCACTGGAAATCATTAAACTACTTAACCTAAAAAGACTTAGCACCAATGAGTAATTAGAGACATGGTCCACCTACACAACTACACCTTATCAAGACATCTACTGGAAGCCTCTTCCCTTCCCTTCTTAGTACGCTCCAGGTTGGGCGCTGGCGCCACGAGTATCAGGCTGATATTTGAAATCTGGTTTAGACACAGATGTGATTTCCAGTTCTCTGTAAAGCAGGTCATAATTTTTGTTCAGACTATGTTTTGTAACCATTGTCTTTGTAATAATTTTATTCAATTTTTTTTTTCTGAACTGAGGTTTACATGTTACTCCATAATTATTTGAGAGCAACAGAGCTCAGATTTTCCTCAGGAATGGGAAATGATCATTTTAATACAACCATTAGAAAAAATAACGATTCTAGGGCATCAACTAGCAAGGCCAGTATCCCTATAAACCTACCACAAGAGTGAAGTTCATTTATATGAGTGTCTCCAGGGAAAATATGGAAGACTCATTTAAAATACTTTTACCACGAGAAATAACATACATTTGTTAATTTCCTAGTTACCAAAGGGCCAGATTAAAAAGATTTGTTACAGCTGAGGGATTTTTCAAGGGTATGATATCACCCAAACATCAAAACATGAGATGCACAAGACTCTGAAAAAAATTGTTGACTCTCATTTTTACACTCAATAGTGAGTCCCTGGGAAGTAACTGGATGTCCTTGACACTGTACTATGGTTAGTTTCTGCTGCTCTAGGCGTTCTGCTGAGTACTGATTTTACCTTCATGGGCATGCAGTCATAACGGTGCCAGGGTATGGTGAAATAAGTATATGAACTTATTTGGTCTTGTTTACAGTGAGAATTCAGAAAATGTGGACCCTTATAATTAGAATGAATGCTTACTGCTTTTTATGTGTTGAAATAATTGAATGTGGTTGTTTTAAAAATTAGAACGGAATAAATTTGGAGCAAAAACATTTTTTGGTTTATGACTAATGTTTGACTTTATATGAAACTAAATTTTATTAGATTTGAAATATAGTCGGTTGTGGAATTCCAGTTAATTATTTCTTCATAGAAGTATATTTTGATTTTAATAACAAAATCAATGCAATTGAGTCTTGGAATTTTAGCATCTTTAAAGCCAAAAATGTATTATGGTTCATAATGTAGGGGTTCACATATAAATGTATAATAATTGTAAGCAATATACAAATATTCACTGAAGGGACAAGCTCCTTATGCTAGAAATATGCTATATTATATAATTCATTATTGGGAGACAATAAAAAATGTCAAATGTATCTCATCAATTGAATTTTTAATATATCTATTTTATTAGAAAAAGTTAAGTATTTTTTGCCATATGCATTTTACAGCCAAGTCTGATTCTAATAGAGACACAAATGGTCTCAGATGGGGTCTCAAAGTTCACCTTTAATATAATGCTTACAAAAATCTTTATTTGGCTCTTCAAATTTTTCCTGAGCCTGTAATCCATGAATTGAAGTGAATATTCTATATTAAGTAGAATGTTAATGACTCAAAGGACTACATCGTTCATTTATACCCTATATCCCTCATCTGCTACAGTAGGATGTCTGTAATCAATGCTCACCAAATGAATAGTTGATCTCACATACAAGTATTGTGAAGAATTTACAATTCATAATCCTAATATACATTATCTCATTAGCTGTGCAAAGTACTTTGGCACATTATGCATTTGATATAAAACCAGAATTTTCAAAGTTCTTTTACATAGTAAATTTGGTCATTTTTTGGATCTATAACTTAGGTAACATAATTTTACAAAGCATAGTGACATATTATATCCCTGCCATGTACAACTAGCCAGAAGTTTTGACAGCCCTGTGTTCCCCATGTAATCATGACGGGATTTTAATTTATGTTAATGACTCATTTTCCTAAAGATGGGCATTATTTCTTATCAACCAAAATAACTTCAAAATAGGCTGGGCGGTTACTAGGTAACACAGTAATGGAAATATACTTTTAGGTGGGTTTAGGATTTTTAAGACTTATTCCTGGCAATGAGAAATCCACAATAAAAATATCACGTGAAATTTATTTAAGGTCATAAAAATTATACATGATATAAACTGAAGTATTATCTTGCTTGATTGGTATTTATCAGCAGTTTAGTAAAAGTGTATATTACCTTTAGTATTTTGACCATTTCACTGTTATTAAATTCCTCATGGGATTCTGTTTTTCATAAAACACAGTCATTGTAACTCTAACATAAGAAAATGCGGCCTCTAAGGTGAGGACAATAGATTACCCAATTTGTAACATAACTGTAAATAATAACAACATGGAATTTAGAAAGCTAAGAAAGTGTCAACCTCAAACTGTATGTCAGCAAGACAGTAAATTAACCTCCTTAACCTCAGTTCTATTACTTACCAAGAAGGATTAGAAAAGACACTTCAAATATCTATTTACATTCTAAACGTCCCTCGCTTACAATGCTTTTGTTATGATTACCATTATCACTATTTCCATTGCTATCATCATTATGTTTTGACTAAGAGCTCTAAGAATTTAAAGGCACCAGGACTAGTTCCAGCAGGTGATATACATTTATAACTCCTAGTCTGGCTTGATGGAAGAAACTAGGAAGAAACCCACTAAGTATGGGTGGTGATTTTTTTATTATCATTAATTTTTTTTCTAAGTCATGACCCAGCAAAAAAAAAAAAAAAAAAAAAAAAAAAGCACGATGAGTGAAAAGTATATGGGAATACATTTCCCACAAGAGTACTACTATACAGTAGACTTACTCTTTACAAATGAGAAAATGCATTATTCACATATTAATCTAACACCTTCATAAGTATGATGTAACTTATAAATTGCAAAGATTTGAAAATTACGCAAAAAATGTAATTGATTTATTCCAGATTGCATAAAAATGTAGTTTCTAAGCCTTGAGATACATGAGATAACTGAGATGGATGAATGCCTACTGAGAGAATGTTCTTTCATTTATTTGATTACATAAATTGAGGGTTTTCCTAAGCTACTTTTAGCAAATTAAATTTTAAATGTTTCCCATCAAAACAAACTACCTAGGTAATATTATCCTTCACAGACATTCCCAGGTTAGGTTAAAAATAAAATGTCTTTCCATATCCAGAAATCTTGTCTGTCAACCTAGCATTTTATTCTGGTGGCATATCAATATTTTTTTTCTTATCAGTACTTAGGTTGCTCTGAAGAATTGTTATTTCAAGGTATTTTAGTGAAAGAAAGCTTGAGACACCTGTGTTTTAAAATTTCATTTTGGGAAATTTCATTTTGACATATTTATGTCTTTATAACATAACTATCAAAGTTTAATTTTCTGAAGCGGTGTCAGGAAATATATATGTGTTTACTCTACTATAAATTGGTATCTAGTGGTGTGTTCTACACATTAAAATCTGCCATGCTACAAAAACACAAAAGTTAGAACATCACAGGTGGATGAATAATGACTTCCAATTCTTTTCTAAAACCTCTGTACTTTTAGAAACAATTTCGTACTCTTGAAGCAACACAGAATGAAAGCTGTGTTAGATGTTCTATAAGTGATCCAATGGATCTCAAACATCTTAGCAGCACATTTCTTTTATAAAAAATTTATTAAAACCTATAAAGAGGGGTGGTACCTAACTATATATAATACCACTGTCTCCTATGTTGTGCATGCCTGTGTATTACAGTAAACACTTGCCAGTTACTAACTGAAAGATTGGATAATTTAGTTTCCAAGACTCAGATTCTTAATTTGCAAAATGATGTACATAATAGTTTGCACAGGGAGTAGCTGTGAAGATTAAATGAGACAATACTTCTGTAGCTTTAAGCATAGCTTTTACCACTCAAAAAGCAACAGCAATAATCACAAATGAAATAGGTGAGCAGCTCCCACAGGTTGGAGTAACTGAAGCCCTGCTCGCTTAGCTTTATTCTTATTCCCTTCTGGGCATCATTAATGGTTCAGAAGATGAATTTTAAATACTTTCTCCTCATTTCCACATTAAACTGAGGTTTTATCTATAGTCCAGAAAACAGCAGTTCAGATAAATCCCAAGAATTTTCCTTATTATATGCTAGGTTCTTCCCTACTGTCTCATTAAGACATAGAATAAAGATCATTTCCTTGATTACAGGAGCCCACACAGAGCAGCTATAGGGTTACAGTATGATTAGGCTGCTGTGCAAGACTTAAGACTCATAGAATCACTTCTTTTTTTCTAGTTGAGAGTGTCTAATAGACACTATCTGAACTCTTTCAGATACCTTTAAAAAGGGGTCTTACAGCCATACCCTTGATTTAGTCTTTGCCCCAGATCTTGCTTATTTTGAGAAACTTATCAGTTGGAAAAAAACAAAACAAAACCCAGTTTTAATTTTCCAACTCAGTTTCAGGCAAGTTAGGCATCTCTCTTTCGGGGCTTTGGCTAACTACTGACTGGAGCCAGGGGGCCAAGTGGACACGCGTATCACACGCTCCAGCAGGCCACCCCTGGTCTTGCTCACATGGCAGTGTCACAGTTCTGAAAGGGAACAGAAAGGAGCAAGGCCTCAGAACTGGCCCATGGTCACTCCCACCACATTCTACTGGCCAGCTCAGATTCAAGGTGAAACAGACTCTGCCTTTCTATGGAAGGAGGGAAAGATGGTGGTCATTTTTGCCATCTGCCATAGGAATGATAACACGAACTGCTGGCTGGATTTCATGCAGCATCAGGCAACCTGGAACTGATTGCTACCATTCTGTGTTCTTTGTGAGCATCCTGTACACCGTGAGAACTAGAAAGAAACAGTGGTTGGACAAAAGAAAGTCTCTGTTTCTACCACTTGTTAGGAATTCTGTCCATTATCTCAGTTAAAAACCAGGATCATTTCCTTGGAAAAGGAACCAAGGGCAAAGTTTGTATACTACCCTGGGTATTAGAAATGGCAAATGCAAAATACCATGCACAGCATAATAATTAAAAATAGACCCTCACAAGACACTAATGATTGTGAGTTTTAGATTACTGGGATCAAAAGAAGTTTTCAAAGAGGAAAAATAAAAATATCTCCAAAGAAAGATTATGATCAGAATGACTTCAGATTTTTCTATCTGAAGCACATCTTGATATAGAACAGGCTACAAGGAATATTTTTAAGAGATAAGAGTTAGCTGTAGAATATCATGTATAGTTAGCCAGCATGTTTTATTAAGAAAAATACACATACACATATGCATATATGCATGCACATACATGTACACATACAGGTACACTATATGCATATGCACATACATGTGTCTCTTGTTCCTATAGGATCTTCAGAATAATTTTTAAAATATTGGTACTTTTGGTAACCTCTGAAGAAAAAAATGAGTGCACGTGGGCTGAAGGTGGAAGGACACTTCTACTTATAAATCTTTTCATATTCTTCGCTTTTGTACCATGTCTGCATTTCTATCTCAAACATTAATACAATACAAAAATAAATGTCACTAAAACAATAAGATGATATAAAATTGTGACCCTCCTGGAGACCTGAGGGTATCACGTGACTCCTTGCTCTGCTCTGCAGTTTGTCCTACGGCTTCTCTTCAGTTAAAGGGCGTGACCCACTTTATGGGCCTCAGTTTTCTCATTTGAGGTTCAGTAATATTTTACCTAAAAACATTTCTAACTCATGTGTGTTATAACTTCTATTAAAATATGACAATTTTGTGTGATTTTCTGTTTCATGTGACACAACTTTTTGTTTTGTTTTGCAATTAAGTAAACCAGACAGCACTTAGGACAGTGCCGACACTGACTGGACACTGAACACAAGTTTGTAGAGTGAATGACTGAATGGAAATTGTCTCACTTACCATTAGAAAAATATGCCAGAAGTCTGACATTTCAGGCAGGGTTTAAAGCTGGTGAAGGTGTTAATATGCAATTGTGCCCTAGTTAGACGCTCACAATATCAAAGTGCTCACCCTGCTGGAACTGTCTGGAAAGTAAGTCTCTCATTCAGACAGAAGCTGCTAATCGTATGTCTCTCTCTTCTCCCTCAGTGGCTGCAGTGATACATGTTTGGTCCTGAACCTATCTGTGATTAGATCCCAGACATCATTAATCTAATTAGCATCCTTATCTCCAGAGATTAAGAGACAGTTTTGCCTCATCTTGTTACAATTTGCAACCTGAAATTTCAGATTCTGTAGAGAAAACCTACACCAATTTGTCAAAAGAAAATTTGATTTCTTTGAGTTGGAAATCATTTTCTTATTTATTTATGATAAATGTCTGTTTCTGATTCAATCTTAAAAAATATATCCTACTAGAAGTTGACTGTGCGGAGGTTTGAGTAACACTAAATACTATTTTTAACTGATTACTGAATAAAAAATATATTGCAAGAAATATATCAAAAACACTAATTAAATGTTCATCTGCTCTGTAACTGCTTTTCTGTGGGTGACATGTGTGATAATTCATTTTTCGTTTCAGAGAACACATAGCTTCAAAAAAGTTCTGAAAGCTACATTCAGAAGTTATGCTTTGAGGGGGAAATAACTTTAAAATTGAACAATGTCATTAATTCTCTGGTTGGAAAAGTTTTGTATATTTGAACTTAAACCATCTCAAGTTTTCTATGTATTTCAGTAGAGGAGAAACCCATATTATAAAATTTCCCAAGCTAACATTAAAATAGAAGAACTATAAACATATATGCACATTCTCTCATTTATTCAACAGCAACTTACAGTTAAGCATAGGCACAGTATTCAGTGTTTGGGATTTTAAAATATGGATTATACATTAAGTTTTCTTGAGTCTCGATGACTTTTCATATGAACCAAAATGAACATAAGCAAGAGTTTAAGCCTTTTTTTTTTTAACTCACACAAATTAAAACTGCATTTCCAAAACAGTTAAAGCAAACTTTGCTCAGAGGAAAAGGTCTTGAAAACACACTACTGCAGTATCCCTAACTAGGCTGATAAAATTCAAATCCATCCTTTCTCTAATCCACCTATTTTCCAGCAGATCATTCATTAAACCAGTCATTTCAGAACTGTTTAGACGTTAAACACACAGCAGAGAACAAAACAGACACAAGCTACCATCTTCATCTGATCTAATCTGCTACGAAGCTGCAAAGCACAGAATCAGTAGAGGAATTAAATTGGAAGCATAGGGCTTCCCTGGTTGGGTGAACGTGCACACTGCCCAGCACTGAGGGGAGGATGGTCAATGAGATTTGCCAGCGTGGGCTATCAGTGAGCTGGAGGTTACAGTGAAGCCATTGCTATGATTATTATACCAAAACTCTTTCCGCTTCGTATCTTTGCTGTGTCACTCATCCTCCAGCTCTCTGGCTGATTCCTCCGAATCACTTTACGTAAACTAGTACTGCTCATCACCACCCCCCCACCTCATTCCCTGCTTTGCACCACCCAGGTTTCTTTTTAATCACCAGCCTTTGTTTATTTCCTTCATAGAATGTTCACAATCTATACTTATCTTGAATTTCTGGCTAATCTCCATCTCCCCAGGAAAAGGCAAACTCTGTGAGGGCAAAGTCCTCATCTGTCTTCTTCCCTATTGCCAAGTACAGTCACTGGCACATTAAAGAATCGCAGTAAACGTTGAATGATGCAAGTTATGAAACATTTAAGAGACGTACAAATACAGGGTGAAGAAAGCTGTAGGAAGTGAGTGGAGAACTCAGCTGACATACAGAGACTATACAAGCTAGGTTAATGCTAATGCACTGGAAAGGGAGATGATAATCTCTTGCCCTTGATGTAGAAAAATATTTTGAACCCATCATACTGTTTCTGCAAAAGACCTAACCTGCTTTTATATGCATCCTATACTAAATTTCTGTGAGATTCTGTCTCCTTTCTGTCTCCATATATGTATCTCTACATTAAACTTCTTTTCTTCAGCTAACCTGGATGAGTCTCCCTGAGTCCAACAATGTAACCAATCTGCTTGGCAATACCTTATTTGATTCATGAGCTGCTCCCTTAGAGACATGTGTCACAGTATCTGTGATACAGGATAAGTTTAAAAAAATCCTCTCCTCAGAGAACTGACATGATTTTCTTAACAGTACTAGACCAGTAAGAAATGAAATTATTCTAGGTACGTGAAAAGGTTCACCTTGGCCTAGTAGTTTTAATAAAATATAAAAAGCTTTTTGGCTATGCTGAGCTCAATTGAGTTATTCTCATCAGACAGTCAGTTCCAGTTATAAGGAATTCTAAGTTTTATTATTTTAGAGATTACCTCTCCTCTAGGTGACCACTCAGCACCATTTTGGAGATAACAGGTTCTAACATTTATATTTAGGTACTAGAAATAGAGTATTTTATCAATTGTTGTACATTCTAATGGAACTTCTTAGCATCAATTGTACTAAGGGCTAACTAAACATTCCACTCAGAAAACACAGACAGTATTTTTGGATTTACATAAACTTCAGGAAAATTTGCCCTAAGTTTATTTCTTACAGATGTTTAGAGGATTTGTGAGAACTGCTACTTGCATATAATTTCAGAGATTAATTTTTCTAAGTAGTGTAAATAAAATTGGGTTAGTATTTTCATTTCTAAGACTTCTAGACCTTTCCTAAATAATAGAAAGGAATGCTTTCGATTGTAATGAGGAAATAAATGGGGAGCAAGTTGTCAGACACGTGGATTTCAGGTGGGGGCAGATGTGGCAGTCATTACTGGGTGAAATGACACGTCTTTCTCAAAACACGGGCTCAGTGGGGATATCTTCTTCCTCTGGTGGGAAAAGAAGCAATGTTCTCATCATTTCTCACACAAGCACACCAAACTACTGGCATTCACCTTCTCTCGTGTCACTATAGATGCTTCTTACCTATCTCTGGCCAATTTTTTCACTTGCTTTCTGGATCCAATCCACTCTTCTTAAAAATACTGATTTTGTAATAATGTTCTCCTCTATGAATCTGCCCTCTCAAAAACTTTATCATGGAATTAACTTATATATTGTCTTAACAGAATTAAGCCACTTGGAATTATCTTAGAACTTTAAGTAGACTCGTCCTCGAAGTATCAGTGTATGAGTAACTAGTGGTATCTCTCATCCTAAAAACATATAAAACCTCTTTTGGCCCAATGGTATACATAGAGTATATGCTAGAAAATATTGAATAATTAGTTTTTCAGGGGGTTGGGGAAGAGGAATCCATAGCATTTTCCAAAGTCTATGGTATAGATACTCTCACCCTGGCTGATGTCAAGTTATCCATATAATGTCACTGGACATAGAACTGGGAAGAAGTGCACACTGTTATAAATATCTTTCCACTATACAAACATAGAAGATATAAATCTGAAGGGCATAAACTATGGCAGAATGGTTGTGTCTCCCAAAATACATATACTGAAGTCCTAATCTCTGATGTGATGGTGTCTGGAGGTGGGGCCTTTGAGAGGTAATTAGGTTCAGGTGAGATAAGGAGGGTAGGGACCCATGATAGGATTAGTGTCCTTACCTCAAGAGAAAGAGAGATCAGAGCTATCTCTGCCAACACAGTAAGAAGACAAGCTAGGAAAAGGGCTCTCACCAGGAACCAAATCTGCCAGCCCCTCGATGTTGGATGTTCCAACCTCTGGAACTGTAAAACGTAAATGTCTATTTTTGTTTGTTTCACCTCAATATTATTGAAAAAGATACTTTGCATGGTTTCTATCTTTTCAAATTTATTAAGACTTATTTTATGGACTAATGTATGGTTTATCCTGGAGAAAGTTCCATGTGCAGAATTGAGAAGAGAAACATGTACTTTGCTGTTGTCATCTACTTTTTGTTTTAAGTGAGACATAATTCACATATAACATATTAGTTTCAAGTGTCCAACATTATGATTCCACATATATATGTGTGTTTGAGTATATAAATGATCACCACAATAAGTCTAGCCAACATCCATTATCACAAATAGTCATTTTTTTGTATGATGAGAAATTTTCAGATCTACTCTCTTAGCAACTTTCAAGTATACAACACAATATTATTATATCTCTCTTGTTTAAGCCTCACAGTCTATGGTATTTTGTCATAATAGCCCAAGTTGATTAAGACAGGATAACAGAAAATTGTTGTAAATATTAGGAATTGATGAAGTTTCTTACTTTCATTTGTTTTTTTCCTTCCTATTTAGTAACAGTTCCTTGAGGTATCTACAGATTGTCCATAAGTCATCTTACCCAAACCCACAGTTTAAAGATAATCCGTAGACTTATGATTCTCAAATCTCCCATCTCTAGCCTGAATTTCCAAATCCCAAATCTCCCCATACTCCACAATCATGGTCACAGCTGCCTTCTTGACTTGTATATTTAATAGACATCTGAAATTTTTAAAATATAAAACAGAATTCTTATTTTTCTGTTAAAAAAAATTCTGCTTCTTTAAAGACTCTGTGTCTTATCTTTTTAAAGTCACATAATTATATTATTCTGAGTTACTCACACTGAAAATCTAGGCATCTTCCTTCATTTCTCTTTCCCTCACCTCCAAGATCCAAGCAGAGTAGATTCTAACTTCCAAAAATCTATTCACTTTTTCTCATATCACCACCTTTATCCAATCTCTTGCTTGGGACCTACGCGTCCCTCTTTTCTCCCTGCCTCACCTCGTTTACTTCTAAATCTATTTTCCAAACTTTAAAAAAGCAACAATGTATGATTTTTACTATAATATAGATAACATAAATGATATATAATAAGTATAATATAAAACACTTATTAAGTGCCATATCTTATTCTAAAGTACTATAAAATTTAAACTTACTGAATCTCACAGAAGGCTAAGAGTTAAGGTATTATTATTATCATCATCAACCAGACTTAGAAACGTAATTTAAAAGTAAGATGTTCAAAATTTGTTGACACATATCATTTAGCTGAGAAAGAGTTCGTGGGTAGCTGATAGAGGCCAGGGTTCAACCCTAAGATGTCCAGCACCTGAACATGAGCTGATAACCCATATTTATCCGCTTTCATGAAAATCAGACCATCTCTGTCTTCTAACAGTCAGCCCCTCATTCTCATTTCCCTACTCAGGTCTACATTTTTTTTCCTTTTCAACTTATATAAAATTCTAAACTCCATATACTTGCTTTCAATGTTCTGATTGAGAAACAAATGAAAAGCAGAATTTTAGAGACTTTTCCCTCCTGTATTGTTCATCTTTTCTAGATGCACAAGGGAGAATCAGAGGTAGGAAGACAGGGTTTATTCATGAGAGCAGAGAAAAAAGGTTCATGATCCAGTTAAGTCATTACATACACTATTATGCATTAATTAAATGGCTTCTTTTTAAATGGAAGTTTTCAGAACTCTGTTGATCCTAGAGCCCCTCTCTCAAACCCACTCTTCCACCCACTAGAGCAAACCTGGGGCAGCAGCATGGAACTACTAAGTCAACCACAGTGCCTGGGACAGTGCCCTGCACAGAGCACATGACCCCCATAACAATGTGCACATTGTCTCCAAAGAGCTTACAAGGGACAAGAGTCATAAGCATGTGTGTTAACCTAAACAGAGAATCAGTTTTCTGGGAATCAGCATCCTCATTCACCCTAAAGGAGTCTAAACCAGGGATGAACAAGGGTTAGGATTAGGGATGGTGTGGAGAGGGTTGGCAGGAGCTAATAATTATAACCATTAAAAATATTTTTTAAATCCCTGAAGTTTCTATTTGATAAAATATGGTTGATCATTTTGCTAAGCAGATAGGAAAAATTAGTAATTGCAGCTTTCACATCTGTGGATGCATGATTGTGGATACATACATATGTTTCTTCAAGACTTTTATGGAGACACTAAAAAGTTAAGAAGAATTAATAAGATGAATATGATATGATAGCTTTGGCAATCGAACTATGTTCTTGCTGGAAAAAAACGTGACTGAAAAGAGAAAGGATGGAAGGATCACTGCAGAGTTCTAGGAAATGTCAGTGACAGTGTCAAAAAATCATTAACCTACTATGATTGTCTTAAAATGGTTGACTCATTACGAAACTGTTTAGGCATTCAGAAAATTAAAGTCAAAAGGTTCTAAAAACAGCTAAGAGGAAAAACTAAGAATGGAATTGAAAATTTCAGATGCTTGGTAGAGTACCAGTAAATAAGGTAGTAAAATATAATGGTTACCATTGAAGGGAAAGTACTAAGTGGCAAACAGGGACCAGAATCACACTGGAGATGAAGTAGCAACAGTGGGGCACTTCTGAAAACAATATAGACGTTGGGCTCCACGTGAGCACGTGGTGCGGGTGTGGTGCTGACTGTGGAGGCACTGGGGACTGGAGGTAGATGCTTTTGAAACAGAGAAGGTCCTAAGCACAGCAATTCGAGTGATAAAAAGGTTCTGACATCCAAGTAGCCTACTTCATAGCACATTCTGACATCCTTAGTCTCTGAAAAGAATTGGCATTCAGAAACTGCCCTTTTAGAGAACTTTTCAAGCACTGCCAAGGAGCTAGACAGGGGTTAACCCAAGACTGAGTTGTAAGCAAGTCTTGTAGCACATGGTGGGAGAAGCCAGAGTAAGGTAAGCACTGATAATTTTTACTTTCTAGACAGACTTTATTAAAACATTATGAATGTTGTAGATTTTGCTATTATTGTTTAAAGAAACTTGTCTCAAATTATGGTTCAATTCATCATGAATTGTTGTAACAATTCTTAAAAAAATTACATTATTTTTTGGACAACAACTTTTTTTTTGGTACAGCTCACCCTTGAACAACACAGGGTTAGGGGTGCCAACTCTCCAGCAGTGGAAAATCCCTATATAACTTCTAGTCGGCCCTCTGAATATGGGGTTCCTCTGGATTAGCATTTTCATATGCACAGATTCAACTAACCACACATCAGGTAATACCATATATTTGCTATTGGAAAAAATCCACATATTAAGTGGACGCAAGCCATTCAAACTTGTGTTGTTCAAATGTTTCTTTCATTTAAAGCACATCAAATAAATATGCTATAAAATTAATAATTAAAATTAAAACACTGTGTTTATGTTTAAGTTGTTGTTAATTATGTATAGAATTGCATCTTCATTTTGTAACTATGTTTGAAAATACCTGGCTGTCTTAGAAGGGTTAGAGAGCATCATAACATATCTCATTAAAATCAGTGAATTTTTTTCTAAAATCAACTCAAAATGGATTAAAGATCTCAACATAAGACCTGGGACCATAAACCTAATAGAGAAAAACTTAGGAGGTAAGCTCTTGGCAATGATTAATCTTGGCAATGATTTTTTTGGATTTAACACAAAAAGCAAAGGCAAGAGAAGAAAGGGGGACTATGTCAAACAAAAAGGCTTCTGCACAGCAATGGAAACCACTGACAAAAAGTAAAGGAAACCTATGGAATGGAGACAATATATGCACATTATATAGCTGATAAATGGTTCATATCTAAAATGTATATAAAATTCCCACAATTCAATAGAATAAAAGTGAACAATATGATTTTAAAATGGGCAAAGAAGCTGAATAGACATTTTTCCTCAGAAGATATATAAATAGCCAACAGGTATACTAAAAGGTACTCACTATCACTAATCATCAGGGAAATACAAAATCAAAACCACAGTGAGAAGTCACTCCACACTTATTAGAATGGCTATTATCAAAATGACAGGATAAAACAGTGTTTGTGAGGATGTGAAGGAAAGGGAACCATTGTGCATTGTTAGTGGGAATGTAAATTGGTACAGCCACTCTGAAAACAATATGGAGGTTCCCTAAAATTAAAATTGTAACTACCATACAATCCACAAATTCCATGGCTGAGTATTTACCTGAAGAAACAAAGACACTATCCTGAAAAGATATATCATCCCCATGTCCTTAGCAGCATTATTTACAATAGCCATACATGGAAACAACCAAAGTGTTCATGGATGGAAGAATGAATTAAGGAAAAAAAAATGCTACACACATACACACACTGAGGAATATTATTCAGCCATAAATACAATGAAGTCCTGCCATTTCAGACAAGATGAATGGATTTTGTGGGCAATACTAAAGTGAAGTAAGTCAGACAGAGAAAGACAAATACTGTATGATCTTACCTATATGCACAGTCTATAAAAACCTCATAGATACAGAGAGCATATTGGTGACTGACAGAGGTGGGGAGGGGCAAAAGTGGTGAATGCAGTAAAAAAAAAATACAAACTTCTAGTTATAAGATAAATAAATGCTGGGGATGTAATGTACAGCATGGTGACTATTATTAATAATGCTGTACTGTCTATTTCAAAGTTGCTGTGAGAGTAGATCTTAAAATTTCTTATAAGAAAAAATGTAACTATGTGAGGTGATGGATGTTAACTAAACTTACTGTGGTAGTCATTTCACAATAAATACATATATCAAATCATTGTATTTTACACCTAAAATTAATATTATGTTATATGTCAATTGTATCTCAATAAAACTGGGGGGAAATAGCTAAGGTAACTATTTCTGAATACTAGCCTGAGTTTTATGCTGCAGATTAAAAGTCCATGAACTATAAAATATATAAAGATGTAAAATGGAGATAATACTTATCTTAAAGAGATAATAAATATCTATTTGTAGACACTTATTCAAAGGTAGGTATGATTTTCTTACTGTTGAGAGACGGATTATTCTTTACATTCATAACAATAGTTTTTCTTCCTTCTTTCCTCCCTTCTTACTTGCCTTTGAATCTTTCCTCTTTTCATCTTCTGGCCCTTTCCTCCCTTATTTCCTGTCTATGTCCTTCCCTTTCTCCCTCTTTAGCTCTCTCCTTTTCTCCCTCTCATCTCTCCTCCTTCCCTCTCTCTCCTTCTATCCCTCCTTTGGTCAATTTGCCCTATTAAGGGTTTCTTTGAAGCTCCATACTGTTCTTATCAGGGTCCTGTGCTGAACAAGACAAAGTCTCTTTCCTAGTGAAGCTCAAAGGCTTGTGCTGGGGAATGGAAGGAAGCATTCAAAAATAATTAAAATACAGTTGGTCAATTATTAAAATAGAATAAGGTGTTTAGGAACTTGTAACAGAGGATCTGACCTGGGGTTCAGAAAATGTCCTGAGGTCAAAAGCATTTGACACAGAGATAATCATATCCAGCTAAACTAATTTTATTGATTCTGAGATTAAATTTTCATATTAGATCATTTGATATGACTTTGTAATAGTCATTTATATACAACATTAGACTTACTTAGGGTTACTTCAAAGATATATTCAAATTTTTGATGTATAGTAAAATTAAAATTTTTTAGAAAAACAGCACTAACTGGAATTTTAAGAAAGTGTGATTATTTTATATCCAATTTTTCCTTCTGAAAGTTCAATGTAAAATACCAATGAAGACATAATGCTTGACTACAAAATCCAGCTTTCACAAAAGGAATCTTTTTAGAAGTATATCCTATTGCATAATTCAAAAATACTTTAAATGTTGACTTGGAACATCAAAATCATCATATATAAAATAATCCTCATTATGTTGTTGAGTGATTCACAGATGCCACAATTGGAAAAAAACAAAAGACAAGTGATTTTTCTCAGCACAGCAAGTCATATTTTCATCATGTGCTTATTAGCCTATTATCTCTGTGTAATCAATCCCATGGGACATTCGAATTGGTTGGTCCAGTTGAAATGGAATTATTTGAGATTAATGTATTTGAAGATACTATATTTCATAGTTTGAGGAATTTGAAAATAAAAGAAAACTCAAGCTCAGTCTCATAGGAGAAAATCAGGATGTGACTTAAACCTACTGGATAGAGAGCTGAGATATTATTGGCTTCCACTGATTTCATGATCATGCAAAATACTTAATTTTTCTATTTTTTCCTTTCGGACTTGATTCTGTGTTAAAATTTCTAGTATTTAGTTTTGTTGTTTGAACTGGTGAAAAGTAAGTAGTGCTGAAGGTGAAAAGAGTGACTATCTAATGACAATACAGGGAGTATGAAAATTCACCTGCAATTTTCTCCCTATACTAAAGCAAAGGGCACATGAATGACTTTATGATTCAATACCAGAGAAGATAGCTGTAGCTAAGTCTATTAGTTTTCTATTGCTTTGTAACAAATGACCACAGATTGACCACAGATTTACTGGTTAAAATCAACACAGATTTATCATTTTGCAGTTTCTTTGAATACGGAGTCTGAGCATGGGCTTTCTCCGTCCACTGCTCAGGGTCTCACCAGGATGAAACAAAGTCATCAGCCAGGGCTGTGATCTCATCTAAAGCTTTAATTTCTCTTCCAAACTCACTGGCCATTGAAGCACTCAGTTCTCTGAAGCTGTAGCTGAGACCCTCAGCTCCTAGAAGCTCCCTACTCTTCCCTATCTTGTGGCCCTCTCCATAATCCAGCAGGTTACTTCTTTGAGACCAACGAGAAAAGGACTCTGCTGTTTTGAATCTCTTCTGTGGCTGACCTTTAGAGGTCCTTCCTTCCTCCCTCCCTCCCTTCCTTCCGCCTTTTTCTTTTTCTCTCTTTTTCTTTCTTTCTTTTTCTTTTTCGTGGGTTCTCTAATCAGGTGAGGACCACCAGGATAACTAACTTCTCTTTCAATTAACTTAAAGTCAGCTGTTTAAGGTCATTCCTTATTTCTGCAAAATCCTTTCACTTTCTCCGAAATCCTTTCACTTTCTCCATATAAGCTTCTCCTGGGAGTGATACCCCTTCACAGTCACTGGGCCCACCCAAGCTGAAGGGAAATGGCTTAAACAGGGCATGTACTCCAGTGGACTGGAATGTGGGAGACCAGTAGAGTACTCTGACTATCACAAGAACCTTCCCCAGGATGACTGCAATCTATGTAATTTTCAACTTATGACACATGGCATACTGTCAGGAGAAACTTTTAACTATTTAAAGAAATACAAATTAATCAATTTTATTCAATTTAAAAGTTCAAAATGCATTGAACATTATGCATTTTATATTTTTGTTATAGAAGTATATGTATTTCTGTGAGACAGCATTTGTGTTGCATAACATGCCTATTTTAAATTAACAACACTGTAAGTGAATTGAATTTTTGAATTAGGTTCAGCAGGAAGACTGTTCCTTCATTGTGCATATCAGGAAAACTGTTTCACACTGATAAACTTTCAGAATGGGGAGGAAGACAGAAAACTGACATTTACAATTCCCTGGAATTAGTCTGTTCCCAAAGTCATTAATCATTTCATCTTGGGCTGCTTACCTCCCATCTGCTGGAAATCAGTGGATGAAATTTGGCATCCTTTCTTTGAAATATTCTGACTTCTGTATATTTGGTTTGAGAATAATTTTAGGGACTATGACTTCACATTTAAAATATCTTACTACTTTGGATCACTGTAGGATATTTTTATAAAATAAACATTAAATACATAATGAATAATGAAAAGTTTCACAAATGTTGAAATTATACAAAAAGAAACTACAATAATAACTAAGCCAACAATATGTAGAATCTTGAGAATTGGAAATGTTTCCTGGCACCCACACACAAATGGAGCATCAGGGCTTCCTGTTCGTGTATTATATCACACAGAACGCATAACTTCTTAGCTACTCATTTCTTAAAGACTTAAAAACAAGCAAAGTACTTTTTAAAAGTTTAGTTTTTTCTTAAGAATATACAGTAGTAATTTTAGAAGAAAGATATTCCTAGCATCTATTGTATTTATTCACTTTTATGTTAATTTATTTAATTTTAGGGACTCCTAACATCCCTATGAAGTTGAATGCAGACTTGGGCTGTACCAGATCAACAAGTCCTATTTTGGGGGATCTTTCACATGCCATGGCGATTTTGCCACAGTATTTATTGAAAAGGATATAGATTTACTGAAGGCCATGATACTGTCTCAGCATAGGCATCAGAGTCAGACAGAACTTAAAGGAGGTCACTGTGGCTCACGCACTGTCCAGCCAGAGACCTTGACCTGTGATTCACTCTAAAGCCAATTTTTTCATCTCTAAAGTCAGATACTATAGAAATGATTAATAAAAAATGATTATTAGCATGATGTTTGCTACAAATTATGATCTAAGCAAGTAGTAGTTAAACTTCTGTTATAAGAATATGGGCAAAATAAATTCAAAATGTCTTAAAGACTTAAGCATAAGACAAGACACTATAAACCTCTTAGAAGAAAACACAGACAAAACATTATCTGACATAAATCTCAGCAGTGTTCTCCTAGGGCAATCAACCCAAGCAATAGAAATAAAAGCAAAAATAAACAAATGGGACCTAATTAAACTTAAAAGCTTTTGCACAGCAAAGGAAACCATAAGTTAAAAAAAAGATAACCTATGCAACAGGAGAAAATATTTGCAAACGATGAGACTGACAAGGGCTTAATTTCCAGAATATATAAACAGCCCATACAACTTAAGAAAAAAACAAACAACTCAATCCAAAAATGAGCAGAAGACCTAAGCAAGCAATTCTCCAATGAAGACCTACAAATGGCCAATAGGCACATGAAAACATGTTCAATATCGCTAATTATCAGAGAAATGCAAATCAAAATGACAATGACCTTACACCTTATACCAGTCAGAATGGCCATCATTCAAAAGTCCACAAGTGATAAATGCAATAAATGCTGGAGAGGGTGTGGAGGAACTCCTATCCCTACACTGTTGGTGAGAATGCATTTTGGTGCAGCCATTATGGAAAACAGCATGGAGATTCCTCAAAAGACTAAAAATAGACTACCATATAATCCAGCAATCCCACGCCTGAGCATATATCCAGAGGGAACCTTAATTCAAAAAGTTATATGCATCCCAATGTCCACAGCAGCATTATTTACAATAGCCAAGACATGGAAACAACCTAAATGTCTATGGGCAGATGATTGGATAAAGAAGTTGTGGTATATTTATATAATGGAATACTACTCAGCCATAAAAAATAGTAAAATAATACCATTTGCAGCAACAAGGATGGACTTGGAGACTGTCATTTTAAGTGAAGTAAGCCAGAAAGACAAGTAAAAATACCATATGACATCACTTATATGTGGAATCTAAAAATAAAAAGACAAGTGAACTTATTTACAAAACAGAAAAAGACACAGACACAGAAAACAAAATTATGGTTAACAGAGGGGCAAGAGGGTGGGAGGGGATAAATTGGGAGTTCGAGATATGCAGATACCAACTAATACATACATAAAATAGATAAACAAGTTCATACTGTATAGGACAGGGAACTACATTCAATATCTTGTAGTAACTTATGGTGAAAAAGAATATGAAAACAAATGTTCACGTATGACTAAAATATTATGTTGTACACCAGAAATTGTTACAACATTGTAAACTGACTGTACTTTAAGAAAAAAATATATATACACACACACACAAAAAAAGAATATGGGCATCCTGTATTTTCTGATAATGTAAAGTGAATTTTTGGCTCAAATTTTACTTTTGTTTTATGAAGTACTGGGAGAAAATGCAACAATGGTTTAAGCAAAATAATACAAGAATTTATGTTCTTGCATAATGTGTTATTGGCTAAACAAATGAAAAGACTGTGTCTGACTATACGTGTAACAGTCCCATACTGATCATATTCTACATTGTTTCTGCAATTTGGAAGAATGGGTATCATTTTGATGCTTTATGTTAAAAGCCGGAAGGAAAATTACATTGTTTCAACATGATCCACTTCCAATTTGGAATCATTTAATTTTGGTGGCATTTGTGTTTTCCTCTTAAGCTTGAAAAAAAAAATGCTACACTTAATTGAGGATTTGAGACAATTTAGAAATCATCATTTTAAATTAAAAAAAAATTGCTCTATTCAGAACAGAGATCATTTAAATCTTGCCAGATTTTAACTCTAGGGGATGTTGTTGACATTCTTAGTCAGCCATGGTTCATCAGAACATGGTACGTCTTCAGCGAAGACAGATGTCTGCTCGACCTTCTGCACGAGGAAGTGCTGATCTCCGCTTTGCACATCTCCTGCCAACCACTTGATGTTCACACAGAAGTCAATGATCACTTTCAATTCTGTGCCAGAACTTCCTTTTTGCAAACACTCACGACTAAAGCTTTTGAAGTCAATATACTGTGTTCTAGTTATTACCATAGCTAACTATTCTATATTTACTCAGTGAAACTTTTTTTTTTTTTTACAAAAATACTGTTCCTTCATGCCTTGAGATTGTTCATGTCCTATCAAAGAAACAAATATATTATCAAGATAATCCTAGGAGAATAGGCTGATTGACTCAGTCAGTATGTGTTCATTGAGAGCCTATTGTTTACAGAAGTTTTGAAGGAAACTGGGAAACAAATGGTTTTTGTTTTTGAGGAACTTAGAATTTTGTTCAAAAATTAATAATCTATAAAATAGATAAATAAGGACCTACTGGATAGCACAAGGAACTATATTCAATTTCTTGTAATGAGCTGTAATGGAAAAGAATCTGAGAAAATACATATATATGTATGGATAACTGAATCATTTTGCTGTATACCTGAAACTAACATTGTAAATTGACTACATTTCAATGAAAAATAATTTTAAAAATGTTTTAAAAGAAGAAAGAAAAAATAATAAAGTTATCTCCCAGAAAAAAAGAAATTAATAATCTAGTGCCTACAAAAAACACTAATTTAGAAATCCATGCCCACCACCCAAATTATCCTTTTGTGTAAAATGCATTCCTGTTCCTTCACTCCTCAGGCTTTATCCTTAGCTCTTTCCAGTTATGTGACCTTCGTCAGTTTATTAACCCATGTTTGTTTGTTTGCAAAACAAACATTAATGTACTTAACTCAAGAATTTTTCTGAGGGACAATATGATTGTGAAACTTTACTGTCTGGTAGTGAGACAAAGCTAAATAAGAACTAGGAATCAGAATAGTAATTACAGTTGTGTGAATAATAATCATGATAGTAGAATTGCAATAATAGTTTTTTGTTAGTTTCTCATGATTGAATTTTACCGTAATGCTGACATTTCAAAACAAACATTGCATATAATTATAGTCACAGAATAGAAGAATCTTGGTGTTTGACTGAATACAAGAAATCAGGTACTGCAAAAGTACTGCTTTCACAGATGAAGATACTGAAGTCTGTAAGGCCATTCAACTTGCTTGTTAGTGACTGGGAGCATAGCCATCCTGCATTACTCTGCATTACAGTTATAACTTAGCAACTACTGAACACTTACTAGGTCTAAGTAATACACTAAAGGTTGCACTATTATTGAACTAATTTTCACAGCAAGCTTATGATGTATGCATGTAACTGCTGCTATCTCTGTTTCTGCACATGTGGAAACCGAGTTTTCTCTGCTCTGAGTAGCCGTCTGTGTATGAACATAGGTAAACTAATTCTAGAATCCAAATGTATAAACACTTTACCATGTGTATAAGTTTGTATATATGTCTGTCTATGTGTGTGCTTAATTACATAAATGTGTGAGTTAAAAATACATTATTAAAGATCTTTACAGATTTTCACTGTTTTAATTTTACCCCTCTTCCTTAGGTTTTAAAGGATAAGTATTTTAACTTTAAAAAATTTTTACAATGTCCATTTGCAGTGGTGGTTCAGAATAGACATTAGATAACTTAGGGGAAGGAATTCAGAAATACTCAGCGTTTAGATGACCTTCAAGTTAATACCTTTAAAACAAGATGAAAAATCAAACTGACCTGAATAAATTAACCTGGGATAGTATCCAGGAGGAAGAAGTTCCTGTTCTTTAATTAAGAATAAAAGGAAGAGAAACAAAACAAAAAAATCCCCAAGAAATGGTGCAGACATGCAACTGGAAAAGACAGGTTTCTTCTATATAACAGGTTAAACATATTTAGCAAACAGTATTTTAACAGAAGTTGAATGTGGTATAGCAACATTTTTACAAGGATGTAATACGTGGGTTCGGTGTTTAACAAGTCACAATATACTGTCTACATTAGTCAATCACTAATAGCAAAGGTTGGGAGAGAATCCTCTATGGAGCTTAGGAGTCTCTGGACGTCTTACAAATAAAAGCACTGAGTGCTACTGTTCCAGAGTACCTTTTCCCAGGCTTTTTTTTTTTTTTTTTTTTTTTGGTAGCAAAAATCATTGGAGGATAGAGATAGTAACTCCCTCCAGTAGAATTTGGACTTGAAGAATGGACACCAAACATGCTTTTGCTCAAAGCTGCTTGCTTTGTTGAGAAATAAATGCTTCTGTCCCTAGTCCAGGAATCCCATGTCTCCAACCAACATTCAAAACACTGAGACGTGTTGGCTAGCGAGTAGAGTAAGATGTCAGACTTTTCACCATTCTTAACATTGAGGTTCTCAAGTTAAGTTAACTGATTGATGTGTGGGTACCTTTGGGGCTACCTAATTGAATATTAGGCACTTCTTTTCTCCACAAAGCAAGTTTTGGAGTAGGAGACAGATTTCTTGATTATCCTTAACATTCTTTACATTTTCCCCTTTCTGGGGACCTTTATTTAAATATATACTTGAAGGCCCTCATGTTCGGCTCCCCCTCTTTTATGTCATTTCACTTTTATTCCTGCTTCTGACTTTTGCCTTTGTAAGCCTTTTTTTTTTTTTTTTAAATGGGGTACTAAGGCTTGAACCCAGGACCTCCTGGAGTTTTGCCTTTTTTCTTTTTTTTTTAACAAAACAGTATCTAGATACTTTTGATGCTGCTGCACAGGAGAAACTATCAGCGTGGGTATCAATCCCTTCATACTGTTTTTATATACAAGCATTTTTTAAAGTTCCACATCTGCAGTATAATTTTCACTTTTTGTGGCATTAGATACTTTTTTAGTTCCTAGACATAGATAAAAACCTAAAATGAAGTGATGTCTTCATACTTATGTAGAAAATTAGAAGGAGAAGCTTTGTCAGAGTCCCAGTTATGTAACACTCTAGGTCAGTAGCTGCTCTATGTGGCAAGTATATCTGCAGTGCATCCAAGTCAGCAAAGGACAAAATTTCTAAAAGTTTGCCTTGTCTGGTCATTGCATTGGAGTATCTTTCTTGATCATGAACATACTGAGTTATTTTCTCTAGAAATTGAAGAAAACTTATACTGAACTGATGATAAAACTTCCTAGCCAGTAGAATCTCATCTGGAGAAATTTTAAGTTATTAATATGAGTGGCTAAAATCACAGGTTGTTCTATATGATTGGCTAAAATGTCATCACTAAACATTTACTGAACATCAATTTTAATATGCTCTATGCTAGGCATTAGACAATAAATTTAAAAGAAAATTATGCCAGCATGTTTCTCAGTCCACTACAAGAGAAAAACAAGGATTAGCCAAGCCAGTTATAGAATTTTTAACATGAAATTCATGAAGCCCAGAGTAACTTTTAGGACATTCTACTCTAGGATTATTTTTGTTCACATACAAGAAATGAAATATATACCTATCTTTGAGTATCCAAGATACATCTGTATCTTCTGAGTATTCAAATTACTAATATATCTGTGCTATAAAAAATAAATGTGTTTTAGCATATGTAGTAGTGACTCAAATTAGTCATCAGGATATTTCATAATTTAGGAGGCTGTATTTATTTGGACTCCATATACCTTAAAGTTCATGATAGTTTTATAAAGTTTGCCTTTGTTCAATTTATTAAGAGATATTTCTAGGCAAACTGATAAAATAAGTGACAAGGTGATGGTAGTTAACTATTTTAGAAACTATATTTACAATTTATTTTAAGAGCCATTTAGCGCTTATGTATAAAATAATTAACACATTGATTTCTATCTACATAAAAGTAATAAATACAATTTTAGAAAACCTTACTATCTACATATAGCAGTTAATAACAGTAAATCTCTATATTCTTAAAATATATCCATTATTCTTATAAAACATACATCTAAATAATACATATTTGATTATTCTAATATATTATTAATGCTGATTGGACAACTCCTTAATTTTATGAATTAGAGACACTTTTAGTTGTATCCAATCACTATAACTTTCACCTATTTGTCAAATTCCAAAATGGATAAAGATGGACACAAACACATATAAGAACTGAATGGGGAAACATGGCTTTGTCTATTAATGTGGTTGTAGAATTGAGTAGCCATTTGGAAATAATGATGGCAAATACAAACCTATCTACCAACTTAAGAATGCATCTCTATGATTTACACGGAATGAACCCAAAATATCGAAGGTCATCCTACCAATGAAACCACAGGAAGAACCCAAGATGATTATTTTACCAAGTGATTAATACATCTGACTAAAATGCAGACACATACACCACCTAGACAAATGTAAAAGGTCGTGCCATAAGTGAAGACAAAATACCAATCAAACTGGTAAAAAAAAAAAAAGACAAAATACTGATCAAACTGCAATTCATGTTATATATGAATGGCTATTTTTCCTAATATGTATTTAGGTAAATTTGGATTTCCAGTCTAAATTTACAAATTAGTAAGAAAGAGATATATCTGTCAATAAACTTAGCAAAAGATATGAACAGAGAATTCACTGTCAAAGAAACACCAACAGCTGCAAAGCATATTATAGGTGCTCAACCTCACTGAAGAGAAAAGAAAACATTCAAATTACACTTAGGACTCATTTTCACATCCACCTGATGTGAAAATATTTCGCTATTTCTTTTTACTCCCTAAAAGTCTGAGTTTTCCAGGATGTGTACATGTTGGTGTCACCGGTGGGATGGTTGTGGGTGTGGAGGTAGGGAAATGCATGATGCTGACTCCAACCTCCTCAGGATTAGTCACCAGAGGAAAAAGTTTCTATGGTGGTCATTTCTGAACTCCTGTAAATTTAGTACAGTGTTTGCAAAACTTAGGCATTTAAAAACATATGCTGAATAACTATGGTGGTGGCAGTTTTTATGACAACATACAGTAAAGGGCCATGATGCCCACAGGGGTGCCTTGCTGAGAGGGCCAGGATGTCGTTAAATCAACTCTGTTTTTTCACTAGGCATTATGGAGAATAGGTGGCATACAGAGGTAAGACTTAGTAGGAGCAAACAGATTACAGATGCACAAGTTCAAATGTCAGTATCACTTGACAGATTCTAACCAACTGGAAGGGACCTTGAGTTCAACTATTCAAATTACAGGGGTGAGTAGCATGTTGGATGGTAACTGAGACATAGTTGACAAGAAACAACTGCAGGAGAAACATTTTAAAATAATAATGGAAGATAATTAGAATCCTCTCCTGAAAATGTGATGACATGCTTTCACCCAATAAAAAAGTCATAATGGAAGCTACTATTCTTACCTGAGAGATCATGTATTCCTTAAATGACTTAAAAGAGAGATTTGAGTTCCTGCCAAAATCTGAAAGATTTTCTTAAAGGAGAATTCACTACTTATAAATAAAGTCTGTTTCCCTTTTCTAAGTTAGAAACAAGTATTTTTTTCTCATATGTTTGTTAAATATTGTAAAATAGACTTTTTTTTCTGATATTTCATGTTTACCTTGTGTACTGTATGATTCTGTATCCTTCGAAGATTGTAAACTGTTTCCCTGATTTGTTAAAGTTTTCAGAACTTGGATAACTGTCATCTTAATGTCCATGATTCTTCTTTAGGTCACTGAAGTTCCCTTGTGAAGAATATATATGACTGAGTAGATTTCAAACCTAGAATTTGGAAATCCAACTTTATCGGACAGTAGTAGTCTCTCAGAGGCTTATAGAATCATGAATCCTTTACAATATTTTTCTTAAACTTTGAGGAAGCTACCTATACCACAATACTTTTGAACAGCCTGGTTTTCCAGGGCTCAAGAGGGAAAAACAAATCTAAATATAGGTATAGAAAGCTAGATAGAACTTGAGGTCCTTATCTCTTTCCCAATATGTATTCAGAATGGATTGAAAGACAAGTCTAGGAATCAACGATATCTGCTACATTTATGGCTCATTTCTGAGTAGAGGGATTCTAAAACCCACTCTACCACCCATTACATCTCCTTTCCCTGGCATTTTTCTGTAAACTGCTCTTGTGGTGTTCCCTTTCAGGAAGGGACAGCCCTCTTCTTCCCTAGTCCAGGGAAAGAGGGCTGGAGAGTGCTTCATTAGCTGAAGGTGACTTGAATTCTTTCTAACCAAAGTTCTTATTTAGCATCAAACAAAAGCATGCAAAATCTTATTTGTGGAGGTTACTCCACTAAAGTTGTTGTCTTGAGGACTGCTGAGCAAAACTTTCATTTGCTTTAATTAAGCCCATTTTGGACAACAGTTAGGAGAAATGGAGTTTCTTTTCTGTAAGGCTGATGGGCTGTAGTCCTCTTCCTTGTGATGTGTCTGTGTCGATGACAAGTTTCACAGTTACAAATCATTTCTATGTGTTTCTTCCTTGGGATCTTAACAGATTGTCTCTCTGGACTGATAGGAAGTTGATGTCTGTTATATGTAGTTGAAGGATAGTTTGCATAAGCTAGAACTATGCCAACCAAATAAATTATGGGATTCAGAATTCATCATTGCCATGTGGAGCAACATGGTAAAATATACTGATCTGTATCAATGGATGCACATCATCTCAGAAAATGATCTGCCCCTTCTGTTTGTGTTTTAAAACATTGGGAGGAACGTCCCTCTTTCCCTTCTAAGTTACCACCCATAGTTTGCTTTAGATTTTATTCTCACTTATATCTTAATATAGACATTTTACATGTGTACTTCCTTTATACATACGTATGTATGTATATATAATAAAAATTTTCAGAAAATATATAAAATATAGATACAATGCATGCATTTACTGATTTAAAACATATATTAAATGCAAAGCACATCCAAAGCCAAACTTCAGAACAAATCAAGATACTCAAAAGACTGAAAAACCATAGTGCTTCTCTTCTTCTGTTAAACCCCCCAAAGAATTAGGGAACAACTGCTGTGTTCAGAGTACTTTCCCTTCTTTATAAAAAGCTTTATAAAAGGCCAAGACACAAAGATGAAAACTGTTTGATTCTATGTAAATGGTTGTCCTGTGGGGAGCAAAGTCTTCTCCAAACCAAAGCCCCAGAAATCTGTCTGCATTAGAAAACTCCTACTGGTTGACTCCAGAGGCGAAGCTTCTGAAGGTTCCAAGTCTCCTTGAAGTAGAGGAAATGTTTCTCTTCTGTATGTTCTCACAAGTTTTTTGTTCGCATTTTTTCCTTCAACTTTCATAACTGTGGTGCTCTTAGCCACTTTAAGAACATGTTTTGCTCATTCACAAACCACCTGCCTTAGCCCTCAAAAGAATGATAGGATTAACACATTAGGGACATTAAAATCTTTCTCTTTAGTAGTGTTGAGGAACTACGTATATTTAAATTATCATTTCAATTGTTCTAAGAAGCATACATTCTGAAACAACTACCAGAAGTCTACTCTAGGATGGTTAGATTAAAAATAAAGCAAGATAAAGAAAAATGCAAGAAGAGATTAATGAATTATGATTCAGAAAAGAAAGAAAAAAGAACAGCAGAACTGACAAGTTATGAGCTGGTTCTTTGGGGAAGATGAACAAAATGGTCAAGTCACTGGAAAATATATTTAAGAAACCAAAATTGATAACATAAAATTAGAAACATCAAGGGAATTCAGCAAGAGATGTGAAGATTTTATTTTAAAGAAGTTATTATACATTTAGATTCAACTCCTGGGACTGATAAGCCTTGTTTGTTTTACATTTACTCTAGATCAAACACAGGAAGTCTGAAATGAATGAGAGGAAAGGAATCAGAGATATTGCAGGAGAGTCACCAGAAAGGTAAGTAGAGACCAACACACAGGTGATGTCCCTGCTAAAGAAAAGATGATGCCTACCTGGTTCTCTGTTTTATATGATTGACGCATCAGCTAGGAAAGGAAGCTGCACCCTAGGGTACACATCTTGGAAGGGGCAGGAAATCCCAGTGCAGTGGGATAAGCATTACATTGGTGGTAGTGCGGAGGAGGAAAGGACAGTGGGCTCGGGTGATGGAGCTATCAGAATGGTTCTGCTCACAGACGCCTTGTGATGGTGCAGGGGCCAGGGAAGGATGAGGGATGACACTTGAAGAGGTAAGAAGAGCCTTAAAATGAAACACCATCACAAAAGTAGTCACCTCTATCCTGCTTTTTCTCTTGAATCAATCTTCCTGGGTGACCCTGATCTTTTATAACATGATATGAGCTATGACAAAGCTCACCCCAGTTACTTGGTATTTGACTCAAGATTTAAATGTAGGCAATCCCACTACGTAGTCCATGCTTGTTATCACTATGTCTCTTTAAAACGATGTGTGAGAATACTGAGTAAGGATCTAGACTAATTCATGGAATTGACACCAAATAGCCAGTATTTTTAACCCTTTCAGTGCATATTTGAATAGACAGTTTAATATGTCTGAACAGTAGAAACTAGAAGCAGCCCTGGAACATATTAGTATTAAATATATGCTTGTTTCATGAACAAGCATACATTTTAAAAAGAAATCTACCATAATTTATAGCTGTCAAGCAAATTTGTCTTCAATATTAGGACAAAATAGTTTTTATTTTTTAACACAGATATTAACTCTTAAGAAAATGAAGATAACAAAAAGTGAAGCTCTAATTTTCTGATCTCTAGGTCACACAATTCTCTTTTTCATCTTAGTTCATTTCTCTCAACCCTTTAACCTAGAAGTCTGAGTTCTTTCTCTATTGGTTAGTTAGTGCCAAGTTTCTAAATTATTCTAGATCTTTACTATTCTCAGTACCTTTAGATGTCCTTTCAGAGACATAAGAGTCAGAATGTCTAGGTTTAAAATCCTAGCTCTGCTAATGAGAACTATTCATCAGACTAGTGACAGAGTGACAAACTCATGGGAAAAATTATTGGTGACTTGGTATACGTACGAGAAGGAGGTCATATGGGGAAGACTTATTTCAATATGTGTCTCTTACATCTGCCTATTCTATAAGCAGAGACTAACTGTCCTTATATTCCACAGTATCTTTTCAGCAATGCTTGTTTATAGTGAACAATTTTGGAATACAGAGTATCTTCCTCTGGAGAAGAGTAAAATAAAATAAAGTAAAAGCAAGCCAGTAAAATAAAAACAAAATCTCTCTCCAGAGTACAGACCAAGCAGCTTATCTTATTCTTTCTTATGAAATATCAGATTCCTGAGTTTGGGGTTTCCTCAGTGGTAACACAGACCCACTGTGTGCTGAACATCCAACTGGATCCTTCTCTCTTGCCCACATGGGACTTGGGGGCAAAGGGACTGACATGAACATGAAACTCATGCTATTCACAGTGTAATAAATAACAAAGTCCTTTGTCTCTGACCCAAAAGTCTCATGTATTCTACCAGCATCCATGAAACGATGGCACACTAACTTGTTTGCAAGCAGGGTAAAATCCTAGAGCCTTCACAGGTATTCACTGGTTCCTCACTAAAATTATTAAACCAATCTACTTCTCTGTATCTTAATTTGTAAAATCAAAAGGAATGGAGAAATAGTTCTACACAGGATTGTTGAAAAGATTAAATGAGATGATAATTATAAATGACCTAATCTAGTACCTACCATATAGTAACACTCAAGGAAGATTAGCTAGTACTGACTAACACTTAACACATCATGGACCAACAGTGCTCCATAGTCATTAGGGCTGTGTAATTGACAGCAATCTTCTCCTATGAAAACAGAAAAGAAAACTACCTTCCCCACAATCTTTGTTTTTGGAAAACTCAGCAAAGTTCCTTAAGTTCCTCCATGGGCACCCTTTCATAGGCTGGCTTGGATTTTCCTATTTATTTCACTTCAGCTTAATAAATATTTATTGAACAGCACTCGAAATACTCATAGAGTTGATGACACCGAGTTGAACAGATAGCAACTGTTCACACTCATGTGACCTCCCTTAAATCAATTCTTAATAATTACGTTTAAAAAGTCAAAGCAGAACAAAACATTTATTCACCCCTGACAAGTGCAGGAACCAAGAACACCTTGAACTGCACATACATATTCAGTAACTGATGTAAAATCGGAATGTCCTTCTGCCTCCCCAGCCTATAGGTCCAGTCAGGTCACGCTAATATAAATTCCCCAATACTGCTGGCTTGTTTTTCGCGTAATTTTAGGAAATCTATGTGTACTTTAGAATTGTTTCTGGGAGTCTCTAAAATGTGTCTAATGGGAATCAGAAAGCAGTCTGTTCTGGTTCTGTGTTTTTTGCAGAACTGCTCTGCTGGGCAGGCCAGTGACTGCTGTTGGTCACTGTCGTTCCTTCAGTGGCAATACACCTCCTCCCACGATGGACACACTGGACCCTGAGCTGCCACAGCTGTGCAGATGCTTGGGGTAGAGACTGGGGCTGTTTTAAAATTGCACGTGTTGGACATGATATGCTAATGCTGGTGCGTCCACAGGAGGAAACGAGAACAAGGAGCACAGGGAAAAGGTTTATTACACTCAAGTGTCCTAGAGAAGGAAGTAAACACACGCCACTCAGGGCCACAGGGTCACCAGCACAGGTCAGGAGGCACAAGGGGAGCTTAGGCCACGGCCTTTACTGGGGTTTCTTCGGGAAGACTAAGGCAAGACAGGGTAAACCAGTTTAGCATTGGCTAATGTGAATAATTCCAGCTGGTTTGGGCTACAGATGGTCCCCAGTTGCCTAGTACCTCCTGGCCTTGGGATGATTAAAGCAGAGGAATAGTACCTCCTGGGAAACATGTGCCAGGTAGAGGTGATAGGGCTCTAGACTGGTTAGTTTGCACATCAAAGGCATGTTCCCCACTGGTCCCTTTGCTTTACCTAAGAATGGACTAGCCAGGAGAGACAGTCTCTTCCCAGCAAGAAAGGTGGTTTCATTTTTTTTTTTTAATATATCCAAACATCATAATATACAGAAAATTAAAAATAAAATATAGGGAGAAAAAAGCCACTTCCCAACTCTGGATTATATGTGTCAGCATGTGGGCCCTGAATCAGCTCTGCTTGTGTCAAAACAAAAATGTCCATCCTGTAAAAAGTTACTTTACCTTCTGCCCTGTTCCTTCTCCCTGTAGTGGGCCACCATTAGTCCCTGGAGTCTGGCTGAGAGAAGGCATTCAATTATCTATCATTTTCCTTCTTCTGTGACATTATTACCCATATCACAACATCTTGAAATCTTTATTCATAACATCTATGCCATCTCAATCACATAGATACAGATACTTAGAGCATAGCCACTTTTCAAATTAAATTCTAATGTCTATTCATTGATTATCAAATTTGAGGCAGAGAGGATCACCTTCCTTTTATTTTCTAACTCACTGCTCAAGAACTCGCCAACTCTTTTTTCAAATACCTGTGAATTGTCAAGTATCTTAATCACTTAAATGATTAAAAGTGGTCAT
Source organism: Camelus dromedarius (assembly GCF_036321535.1). Lineage (NCBI taxonomy): Eukaryota > Metazoa > Chordata > Mammalia > Artiodactyla > Camelidae > Camelus > Camelus dromedarius. Next base: position 56,533,714 of record NC_087438.1, read on the forward strand.
TTTAGCTCTTACAGACAAACAAAGAAAGCCTTGAAGTCTGATCAGTCCACCCTTAGTACTATTTGGATGCCACAATGTGTTGCTATTGAATTTTTGGTCCAGCACAGTCCGATAGGTCCTTGAACACCATGCATGAACCTCCTCCACTCCAACCAAAATTATAGCTCTCAATACACAGACTGTTTAGTTCCCACAGTCTTCTATAATGGCATGAGTTGTTTCCAGAAGCATTCCCTATGAAAAGATTGAGAACATGACTTTACTTCCTAGGTTATTTCTTCTCTTCACCTCTCATCTCCCACCGGAACTACTGGTTCTAAAGATTTTCATGTTCAACCCTCAGAATACAAAGAGTTTAATTTGTGTCTTTCTTCTGAATCTTTCTAAGGAAGGCTAGCTTTAATGATCCCAAGATAGTTTTCTGGCCTTTTATTTTTTTTAACTTGAAAATAGGAAAGAATACAACTTTAGTTTCTGGAAGGGTACCCTCTCATAAGTGGGCTTGTTACACATGCTCACTCTGAATAGGAGCTGACTAAATATTTATTACTGTTACCAATATAGCTTTAAAGTTTGACTACAGAGTCAGAAGTGAGAAGATATATGTGAAATCCAATGGGAGGTCATTTCAGTAAGTGTAAAAGCTCTGGACTTGCAAGACAGGAAAAAAAATGTGTGGAAAGTAATATAGCATTCTTGCTAGCTAAATGATTCTTGCTAGGCAAAAGAGTGCAAAATATTATGAAAGAATATATAAGCATGTGAAGTGTACAATGGAAAGAAGTCTTTAAATGAAGAGAAAGCACTAGCATGTTCTCAAAGCTAACTAAAAAAAAGGGGGGGGGGTCTAAATAATTAGCAAAAAAAAATGATAGCTATAATCTGGGAATGAGTTTGAAGATTCAGATGAGAATGAAGTAATATGTAAATTAACCCTAAGAGATTTGAACTGAAAGCTCAACTGTTTGGTATCATATGGAATCCTCGTTATAGTAAAAATAAATAGGAATCAGCCTGGGATGGTGGGGGGCTGGAGGTGAGGAGGCAGCAAATACCAGCTTCCCATTAAGCAGCTCTCCTGCTGTATAACTTGAGATACCTGTGACTCAGAGCCCAGTTTATGTGGGATGATTCTACTATACTCCAGTGAGTCTTTTAACCTAAACGGTTTAGAATTAAGTCCAGAAAATAACTAAAGGAGTATCTTTGTGATGCTCAAGATATTTTTTTAGTATTCAAAAGGCTTACTCTTTTCATTCAAAGTGTATAACTGCATGATTATTATAGATTTGTATTTGAAAAATTAAAGATTTTATTAATAGTTCAGAAAGACATAAGAATTTTAAGATAGAATATTTATAATTTGATACCTGAACACTTCTAGAAAACTTGAGATTTTATTTTTATTTAGAATATAAAAATATTTAAAGAAAAATTTGAATATATTTCCTTTAGAAATGCAGATAAAATATTAAGAAAATAAAATTAACCAACTATATTTAAGGCCAACTTAAAGATGATAAAGTTTGTTAGAATCATATATTATAATATACTAGGTAAGATTTTAATTGACTAGATTCATAAACTAGATTTATGAATTTCTAATAAATCTAATATGGATTTTAAAAATTAAAGTAAATGCAGTGGTCTTTTTACCTGACTACTGACATAACTTACTGTGAAAAAAATACACCTGCCAAAATATACTAATAAAAAAGAGGTAACTAAGATTAATCTCTTATAGTTTGGCAAGCTGATGCAAAAAATACCCTAGTTTTAGAAGTCTGCTTTTTGGAGAATTCTCTCTCAAGATTTGATAATCAAAAATATAGTGATCTACATTACTTAAGAGACTTTTTAAAAAACAGTTAACAGATGGTAACTTTTTAATGTAAATAGAATACTTTCAAATAATAGCTTGGGGGATTTTTTAAGTGTATTTATTTAAATTAACTCTAAGTACTTCCTGAAGCTTTAGGTTGCAGGAAATGTTCATTTTATTTTTTTCCTCATTGCATCTCACAGTATTTTATCTTTTCAAAAATTATTTATTTACTTTCAGACTTGACTGACATTAGAAAAGAAAAGATTATTTAATGGTAGTGCTTTTGTAATAACACTACTGACCTGGGAATAATTTCAGCCATGACATTCATTTGTGCTCTCAGACTCAATTATCTCTCTGACCCTTTGGGCTACATGCCCTTTCAGCAAAGCATCTGTGTTGACCCTTACTCCACTACCTCCATTACGAATACAAAAATAAATTGCTCAAAGCACAAAATCGAAGAATTGTTTGGTAAGAAAAAAGGAAGAATGGCCAACATTCCAAGGTAAATTTATATTTGTCTTAAAGTAAATACACATTTAAAGCATAAAATAGCAGTCACTGGATCACTATGTAATGGGGAGGTGTTTAAAAATTATTATCATAAAGTAAAATAAGTTGCTCCAATATTTATTGAACTTCCATTTTCATATTTAACAAAGAGAAGAAGCTACTTACTTAAACTCTTAAATAGTTGCCTGAGATAAAGACACTTGAGTTTTATTAAAATAATAAAGACACAAACAGAGAAATCCTAGTAGACAAAGCATTTAACGCTAGGGCAGACAAAGTACCCTAAGCATGATCTAGAGAGGGGAAGAGGACATGTCCAGGGGGGCATTTCGCTTCGCTCTTGCAGACCCTTCACCTCATAAGAAGAATATTCTGAACTGTGGAGCCCGGAGCAAGCCTTTCTCTGGACCAGACCTAAGGAGGCTCCTGACAACAAGATTGAAGAGAACCAGACTGAAAACACCCATTGTGGAAAACACCCATTGTGGTCCAGTAAAAAAATAGAAAGAACTTCTCTTTCACACTTCTGCTCCTTAATTATAAACATAAAGTTTAAAAAATTAGACTGGACATACATGCTACAATTAAATAGATGTAAATTTACTCGTAATCATACACAAATTACAGTGTTAATCGTGTTGTTCAAATATTCTGCACTTTTACTGGTTTGTCATTTTTTTCTGTCAGACACAGATGTTTTGTTAAAATTTCTACTACAATTGTGCATTTGTCTTGTTTTCCTTTTATTAATGTCAGTTTTAACCTTAGATATTTTTGAGTCTATATATGTAGTACTAACACATTTAGAATTATATCTTTATAGGGATTCAAAAATTTTATCATCATAAAATGTCCTTAAACTCTAGTAATGCTTTTTTAAAGTCCATTTTTGCCTGATTTTAGTCTAACTACACATTCTCTCTTTTGGATTTTATCCTGGCAAATAATTGTGCATTCTAATTCCATGTTTTTCTGTATCCTTCTATTTAAGGTCTGACTCTTGCATGAAGTATTAATTACCCTTGTTTTTCTTTTGTAATCTCAACAGTATATAATATACATTATTTTTAGAATATTTATTCTACTTACATTTATTTATTAACATATTTGTATTAAGTATTTTTACTCTTTTGTTTTTGTCCCATCTGTAGTATATTCCTTTTCTTTCTTTATTTCTTTTTTTTTTTTGTTGTTGTCTTCCTCTGAATTACTCATGACTTGTTGATTTTTATCTACTAGCTTGTAAATTTTTTATTCTTTTACTAATCTTTTGGTGATTACCCCAGAAATTACAATGTGCATATACAAATTAATGCTTTTCTATTTCCCAAATATTGCAGAGTCTTACCTTTTTATTCTTGTGAAATATAGCTTTGTTTTGATTCAACATGTATTTTAAAAACTGCATAATATCCTTGGTTTTGCTTTATACAGTCAATATTCATTTGCATTTATCCACACATTAACATTTTCATTGCTCTTTATTCTGTTATTTCTATTTGGGAACTTTTCTGCTTGAAAATATTTCTTTAGTAATTCTCTCAGCTAATTATTTTTATGAAAATATATTTATTTTCCCCTCATTTTTGAAGAATAGTTTTGCTGAGTGTTAAATTCTAGGTCAAAGCTTTACCTTTTAAAATTTTGAAGGTGTCGTTCCATTGTGTTGTGGTTTCCTTCATTCCTACAGAGAAGCTTGCAGTCAGACTTAATGTTTTCAACTTAATTTCTTTGAAATCATTCCCTGGCTGCGTTTTAACATGTTCTCTTTGTCTTTGTCTGTTTGTTTTTACCAATTTTACTATGGTGTGTCTAGGTTTTATTTTGCTTCTAAAAAAAACTTTTCGTAGAGATTCTTTAATCTATGATGACATCTTCTGATAGATTTTGGAAGTATTTTGGCCATTATCTATTTAAATATTACTTCTATTTTCTCTCTCCTTTCTAACATATGCTAGACTTTGTCAATGTGCCCATATATCTCTTATTCTATTTTTCATTTTTTCCCCCATCACATTTCCTCGCCAGGTTTTAGTCTGGGTATACTGTGCTAACCTATTTTAACCTTACTAATATCTTTTGCTCCATCAGAATTGCTATTAAAATCATTTATTTAGTACTTCATTATAGCTTTCAGACTAAAATTCTCATTAATCTTTTTAAAATCTGGATTCCAGTTTTCTCCTGAAATTATTGTTCCTTATTATTTTAAATATATTAATCACAGTTATTTTAAACCTCATATCTGGTATCGTCAATAGGCTGATTTCTATTGTCCATTTATGTTCTCTTGGTTTGCTCATTTAGGCTCATTTGTGTGTCTGGTAATTTTTACTTGAATGCAGCATGTTGTGTCTGAAAAAATCGCAAAGATAATCTGAGCCTATGTTGATGTTATTTCTTCCAGAGAGGAATTATTTTGTTTCTCACAGGCAGTTACAATGAAAAAAGATCCAAACAGTGTTTGAGCTAGTTTAAGGCAGAGTTAAAGTGTTTCTGAAAACTAGGATACAATCCAGTTTTTTTTTTTCTATTCTTTTATCTTATCCCTATTAAGAACTTTTTGTTTGGATTGATTTATTATTTCCTTATTTTTAGGATATAGACCTTCAAGACTTCTGTCTAAAAATATGGAGTATTTTCCAAAGCCCTTCCTCCTCACCAGGTCCTTAATTCTAAAATTTGTCTCCTAGCCCCATTCAACTCTTGAAAACTGCCCAACATCTTAGCCTCCTTAACAGAGGTATCAAATCGGCAAATATATCAAGAGGGCTAAGGCAGGAAGAGAGACAGGTACTTAGAATCTTGGATTTATATCCCTGTACTTTTCTTTTGGATCTTGATCCTTCAAATCTGGTTGCTATTATCTCTCTTACGTTTTTTAATAGATGTTTCTCAGACTTTTTGTAACTTCTTGGCTTACTTTCTGCAGAAGGATTAGTCTGATTTTAGCTAATTCACATGGCTAAAAGTGAAAAAATTCTTATTTTCATCCAATTTCATCCATAGCCTCAACTTATTGAACTTTAGGGTTTTTATCTACTAAACTGCCATTCATTGTTCAATCATTGAATTTATGTATTTATTTATTTTTTTAAATTATTTATACCAATGACACTACCCCATGCATCCTTGAAAGCTGTATATGAGAACACAAGTTCTGTGTGTTTTTATTGATAGATGTAAACTTATCTGGTGCATCACACATTGTCCTTTTCTTATCTGTTTTCTGAAAATTAAGTTCTGCCAAGTGTAAAAAGGATAAGAGTACCACTCTAAAAGCCTACATCATTGAGGGTCATTCAGGAAATCTCAACAGACAATACATACTTGTTTATAGAGTCTTTATGCTCAAAACTCATAGGATATCATCTTGAAAAACAGTCAAGAGTAATAAAGTATGTGTGAAACATAGTTATATAACGAAGGGATGGAAAAGTTACTGAGGGCTCAGTATGTTTGAAATCTGAATCGATGATTTGCAGGAAGATACAGGTTAGAAAAAAGTAGATTTTGTAATAATGTTGAGCATTAGAAAATGAAAAACTACAGGAGTTTTTCATCCTAATAGAATTTTCCAGGATTTTTTACGTATATTTAAGTTCTCAATTATTACATTTCCTTTAATTTTTAAATTTAATAACAATACTTTTCTGTATTATAGAAAAAGTAGCTAAAATAATAAACATTCTTGATCATGTTATGTTATTTCTTAATTTGCCATATGATAAAGAATATTTTTTCAGATACTTTTCCAAGTTTTCTTTCAGATGGTTTTGCCAATTTTGAAAGATGACTTTTAAACATGTGATAAATATGTTCTACAGCAAACTGAGTTATAGTTTCAAGACAACTGAAAAGACTAGATCAACAATCTTGTGATTTAATGTTTTCATTTCTTAGGTAGTGGTTCAGTTATAAAAGTCAACCAAAACATGAGCATTTAAAATATTCATCAGTGAGTAAAAATGCTGACAAATGGAACACCACCAGGGAATTTATTGAATTATAAACAAGCATGTATTTGATACATGCTACAGAAATAATTCAATCATCTGTATATAAATCTTCCTTTGGACCCTTCCCAGTTCAACCCCATGGCTGACCCTTATGGTTTTACTCTTAGCAAATTACGTTAATCAATTCAATTCATAGAGATTTGTCTTAACTTTTCTTGATTCTGTTTCCTATACATTTAAGCATTTCTGACATTGAACAAAGTGAAATTCATTATGTTTAATGACACTGAAATTTCTTTCAAATATATTTTTCTAACTAAATTATGAGACAGTGATGAGCAAATTATCTGCCTAAACGTTTTAATTTTAAAGTAAAAAAGTCTATGATACCTATTGTTAGCATTTTAATAGTTAGAAAAATAAGTGAGAGCATACTAGTAATCTATTTATGAAGCAGAACATAAATCTGACTATTTTAATACCTTAATGTTAAAGCTATGACTCAGTTCGTTGTACATATTGTATCCTAGACTCTATTTTAATTTTTAAATTGTTTTAAATTGAAATGCAGATGAACATTATTATATTAACTCCTCAAAGTAATATCTGATTTTTTTTCTTTTATGTGATGCACTCTGTTAAATTCCATTTATATGACTTAAAGTAAACAAATTATTCAGTCTGCCTAAGCATATTGTGTTTAATTCTGGGAGCCACATATCAAAAGGGTTTCAGGTAATCTAAAACACCTCAGATAAGGAAAAATATTGTGAAGATGAAAATCTAGAAACCATGTTACAGTAAGAATCATAAGCAGGACTGCCTAGCGTAGAAAAGAAATGTTCAGGGCTACCATATGAGTTAGGAATTATATCTCTTCTGCATGGCCCCATTAGATAAAACAGAGAATAAATCCTTGCATACCACTGAGAAATAGAATTAATCCACATAAGAAAATTTGTCTAATTTATTTAAAGATGAAATGAGTCTCTGAGAATTCAAGTACCAGAATTGTGAGGGAGATGAGAGTAGACATAGGGAAAAGGTCTAAAGGCCTGAATGTCCATCCCGACTCCTTTAATCAGTTACAAACAATGATCAGATAATCTGTGAACAATTAAATTAACAGTTTTAATCACTACTGAGGTTATGCAATGATTTAAATCATCTCATACACTAATAATGGAGAGTCACAATGCTGCCCTGTTTTTAACACTGAGAACATTTAAAGCTTACCTATACAGTGCTATCATTTAACAAGGAAACCAAGGCTAAGATATGTAATGCAACAACTCGTTAAGGATTTCTTTATAGTTAGAGTGAGAGAGTAAAGCTCCTGTCCATAGATGAAGAAGTGCTGGTAGAATGATTAGAAACATTGGTTTTGGTGTGAAAGAAGATCCACTATCCCACATTAAAATTTGAGGCCTTGGATAAATTATTTAAGTTTTCTAAAGCTTGGTCTCCACTTATATAAAATTGGGATTGGAAAAAAGAAAATTTTTATGAAGATTTCTATAACTATATGAAGGAGAGATAATAAGAAATGTGGTATTATAGAGAAAACTGTTAAAAGAATCATTTCTTCATTTCCAATTTACTGCATTCTGTTCTGGAGCTTTTGGAAATGTCTGTATGTTACTATTTTGGTTTCTCTAATATTTCTTTTACATTGGTATGAATTAAGACATTTGTACTCAAAGCATACCTTTATTTCTCTATTATTTGTATAACTTCATTGAATTTTTATTGTCTTTAGGCTGTCTGTAATCTTAGAAATAGTTTAAGTTCATGGTTTAACATTTATATAATTTACTAGTTTTATTTACTAACTTTAATACTAACTTGCTTTTAAAATTCTTTAGTAAAATTCAGGAAAATTTTTCTGATTGTTTTGTAATTCAGTTATTTCTAATAATAAGTATATGCAAGGTTTGAACACTGTGTGTATGTATAAACATAAATGCTAAAATAAAATAAAAATACATTTTAGAGATTTCTAATCACACCAAAAGTGGTTTTCAATAAAGCAATGTCCATGGCAATATACTATTTATGATTTCTCTAAAAACTCAGGAAAGGCTATAAATTACTGGAAAAAATTTGATACTGAACTATCTAAAATTGTACTTCAGAAATTTTGCCATACTACGCTAATTCTATGTGGCTTGGATTTCTGGTAGTAAATTCCACATACTTTTTTTGGTAGACTCTAAATATCACAACAAAGCCAAGGCATCGATTTTGGACCATCTGTGAATAATAATTCTTTTGAAAACATTTAATGATTCAAACATGCCTGAATACCAATGCACTACATGACTTAACCTAATATTACATCAATATTTTTGACTTCTCATGGATTCATTAACCTTTCAATGCAGAGGTATTTCTAATAGCTCTTCCTGGAAGCATACTTAAAGTTCCTCCATGATTTGAATTTATTATGAAGTGGTCATGTGTTGGTAGACAAGTGGTTAGACAAGTTGATATTTTGTTCCTATAGGAGAAACATGCATTGGGCTTCCCTAACACAACCAGGTTTATTGTAAATCCTGAAGTACTCCTGACAATATTCTCAGTTCTATTCTTTTTATTAGAAATGTTTATTCCTCTCAGAACTTTATCCATTATGTTTTTCAATAGAGTAAAGAAAAATATTAATGAACTCTCCAAAGTTATTTATAACCTTGAAAAGGGTATTTCCTTTGTCAGTAAAAAGAGCCTTTGAATGTTATTTACTGTTGTCAGTGTGCCAACATCAGGAACATGGTATTTCTTTCAGTTGATTTGCCTTTACTTTTGCTAATGAAATAAGTAGTTTTGTGAAAATGAGTCATTTTAAGACCTATTTTCAGAAAAGGAATGCTTATAATTCTAAATTACATTAAAGAGATATATTCACATACAGAGAGATTTAAAATAGTAAAATAAAATGCCAAAGTTGTATGTTATGAGCCCCATCACTGGTCTTGCTCTGCCAGTCTGAGGAAACAGGCAAAACCTGTCTCTTTTTCTGCATGTTTGGTAGATTCTGCTCCTGCTATTAATGTGCGTCTCAAGTTCAAATACCCCCAAAGATGAGAGTCTAGATAGATTAGATACCATTCTCAGAGCTTTTACGCTGGCTCACTCATCAGATTTATGGGCGAACTTGACAATTTCCAAGTAAGAAATCAGTTGTAAATAGACCGTACGGGCAATAACATGAATCAAAGTCAAAACATCTTGCTGAGTGAATGAAAGAAGTCAGACAAACAAAGAGTAACATTTTGTATAAATTTCTAGAAAATACAAACTAGCCCATACTGACATAAAGCAGACTGGTAGTTGGCTGGAGGTGAGGGAAGAAGGTGGGAGGGAGAGATTATAGTGAAGCAGAGGAAATCTTGGTGGGGATGACTGTGTTTACTATCTTGATTGCTTATTAATTTGATGGTTTGACAGTTGCAGTCACATGTTTAAATTTATTGTATTTTATCCTTTAAACATGTGAAGCGTGTGGCATATCATTTAATCTTAATAAAGCCATATAAAGAGCAGGTTATGAAGGCAGAGACCAATCTGAAGAAAAGATTGCCACTTCAGTGGTTTATACGGAAGTAAGCTTTCCTGGAATGACAGAAAAAAGATTTGAAGTATAGCATTGGGCCATCAGTCTGAGATTAGGTATCCTAATGCAGAAGTTTAGAAGCTTGAAATTAATACAAGCACATTTGCCTATTTATTTTTTTTAAAAAAGTAATTTTGTTTTAGAAAAATACAGCATCCAAAATCCTTTTTGTATTATAATCAAGTCCAACATGAAAATATTTATCCATATTATATATTAAATGCCAGTTAATGAGAAAGAGGAGAAGGGTAAAGCACAGAAACAGTAAAAAGAGACCTGAGACAGAGGGAATCCAGGTGGACAGAAAAATGTGTATTTGGGAGAAAAAGAAATACAGGGAGACAGAGGAGAGAGAGAGAAAGAAAGGAAGTGAAGAAAGAAACAAAGAAAGGGAGAGAAAGAAAGAAAAGAGATAAAGAGGAAGGGAGGGAGAGAGAAAGACAAAGAAAAGAAGAAAGGAAGAAAGAGAAATATGGGCATGAAAGAGAGGCTGAACAGGAAGCTTTAGTTGCTTCAGTTCATGGCACACACATTGTTCATCCGGTCAAAAACTGACAATTCCTGAACCATCGATGAACTTTCCAGCAGTTTAAGTCCTTTCTGTAATAAGATTATTTTAATATATTTTCAATGATCTATTTTTATTTACTTTTAGCACAATTCTAGAAGTTCTGCATGCATATGAACGACTGACTTGGATTTCTGAAATATATCTGAAAGGAAAATACTTTAAACAAATAAACTCCATGTTATCAAGTGAGAAATAAAGGCCAGTGTGTCAGTTTACAAGAATCCAAAGTCATTATGTGGCTGTCTTAGAAGGCAAAGATAGATGTATTTTCCGATATATTTTTTATAGAAAAACTCATCCCTTACCTAACCAATTTAAAGATATTTCTTTTAATTTGTCTTAAAGCCATGAAAATCTACTTATTACATTTAAATTTACTCACAATTGCTTTTGACGATAATAATATTACCCGTAACACAGTAACCAGCTGTCCATTTACTTTACCCTTAGAAAAACTTGACCCACTGCTGTAGATGCTTGTGGGTCAACACACATTGTCACATTATTCTTGCTGCCCACCAGTGGAATTACATTTACTTTATAGCTTATAGCTATGAGTTCACAACCAGCCTTTTCCATTCTGCTTTACCATTAGCTTCTGATGCCTGATAGGAGCAGCCCTGCCATCACTGCTAGCCCTCAGAAGACAGCTTCTATTCAGCATCTCAATGAGGCTGCCACCACCATCACTATGGATTTCTCACTTCCTTAGTGAAGGCGGTGTCCTCTGGCAACTAAGGAACACAGTAAAGTAATGTGTTTTCAGGCCACATGTAATTGCATTCTAACATTCCCACACTCCAGAGACACCCAATGAGGAAGGAAAAAAGGATTAAAAAAGGAAGGAGAAACATGTAGAGTAATAAGATTTATACAGTGAATTAAAACCTGTAACATATAGATTGGATGAATGGTAAGGTCTCTCTGATGCAACCATCTTTAATCTGAGAACTGAATGAAATAAAGGAGCTAACCATTTAAACATAATAGAAGAGTTTTAGGAAGAACATCCTTAATCTATACATTTAGCTCAGATATCTTCCCTCATCTTCAAATTTCTCACTTCCAATCCCTTCTGGATTCCTCCATAAGGACCTCAAATATAACCAAAGAAAATCTGAATCAATGACACCTCCTCCCCCTACTGATGATCTTGCTCTCTGTATTACATTTCTAGGTCTGCCATAACAAACTACCACAAACTAGGTGGCTTAAAACAATAAAAATGTACTCTGCCACAGCTGTGGAGGCGGGACTCCAAAATCAGACTGTTGTCAGGGTTGGTTCCTTCTAGAACCTCTGAGGGATAATCCATCCCATGCCTCTATCCTAGTTTTGGCAGTCGCCACCAATCCTTGGTGTTCCTCGGCTGTTAGCTGCACCACCCCAAACTCTGTACCCATCTTCAAACGGCCTGCTTTCTTTTGCGTGTCTCTGTGTCTCCTAACTTCTTTAAGGATACCAGTCATTGGATTTAGGGTCCACTCCACTGCAGTATGGCCTCATCTTAACTTTTGGGTAACATAGTTCAACCCACAACACTTGTTACCCTGTATTCCCACTATCAGTAATGGAACACCTGTCTTGGTCTATCATTCTCCACGTTTAGTCACAAAGTACTCTCAACTCAACCTCTTTAGTATTTTTCAACTTATCTAATTCTAACATACCTTGTAGTATTACTTTAATTTAAGCCTTCATTATTTTCACAGCCTTCTCAAAGGGCCTTCCAAAATGTCTCTCTGCCACCAATATTGTTTTCTCTCACTTGTCTATTCTTTCTAAATCCATTCTACAGCCAGACTATTGTAAAATTTAAAAAATCAAATTTACTTGAATCATAATCTCCTGCTAAAATCATCCAAGGATTTCATTTACCATCAGTGGAAACAAAAATTAAAAGAAAATAAACAAGCAACAACAAGTAGAAAAAATAGATCATAAAAAGTACAATTTCAAGTACGTTTTAGGGCAACAGTTAAATTCTATATCTGATTTTAGAAAGACCTTCATTCTACACCACCTCTTATGCACACTGTAGTGTGGATGGCTATTTACTCTCTGAATCTCATTTTTGTCACTTGTTAAATGGTGCTAAAATAATGGCTAAGCAGAATTTTAAGGCTGTTATGGAGAACAAGGGCTTAGCACAATTCTTGGCACACTGTGAAGGCCTAATACACAGAATTTCCATTGGCTGCCTCTCCAGGTCCTTCTCCAAACCTAATATGCAGTGTGGTTAATACACAAGGTCTCAGGTGACTTCCGTGCCTTTATAATAAAGGGTAAAATAACCTTCCTCAAAATAAGAGCTGTGTCATGAATTGTGATACTAACTGTGAGGGTTTTATGTGCTTTTACTAGAGTTCTCTGAAATTTTAATTTTTCAGTGGGGTTTGGGATCCTTGGGACATTTAAATAAAGTTATTAACAAAACCCTCAAAAGAGAAAAACCCTCTCATGTCAATCTCTTCTTTCTCTTTGCCTGGTGTGCTCATTCAGTAGAATGTCTTGCATTTCCTACATTGTACAATCTACTCCCTGGCTTCTTGGCTTTTTCACTTGACTTGAACAGCTGTTTACCTCCTCACCTTTAGTGGGTTAATTTCTTCACACATTTTTAATCCTGTTGGACACTGGTATCAGCTATCCCAGGAAGATGAGTTTGACTTACTAGTCTTAATTAGAGTTTCGCCTTTGTGCACACTCCTGTCCCAGCATTTATCAATGTCATCTGTAGTTGTCCTTCTCTCTTTCTGCCTGCTTCGACTCACTATCAGCAGTTTGAAAGCAGGAACCCCGTCTTATGCTTGTGTCCATCCCACCAGCACCGAGCCCAGTGCTCTGTGTTCTTGGAATAGGTGAAAAGACGAAAGAATGTTTCTTGAGAATAGTGATTTATCTATCTCTGGAACAAGGATGCATTTATTTTTCTAGAATTAAGCTTTGTGAGACCACTGGCCTCATACATTGAGTTTATTGCTGTATCTCCAATTTTAAATTAGAGATGGACAGGTAGTGATTGCTCAACAAATACTTGTTGATTGCTGAGTAAAAACTGGTGTAATTCCAATCCAGAAAGAAAGATGCAATGCATGCCTGGGGACATTGTGCTATACACCAGAAATTGATACACTGTAACTGACTGCACTTCAATAAAAATAAATAAATAAAAAAACAAATTAAGATGGAGAGCTATGCTGGGGAATAAATGTCTATTACCTGGCATAAAGTAAAAACACTCATTTGGCATCCAGGAGACCTGGCTCCTGTCTCTCTGAGTGGACATATAGCTATGCACTTGGGACCAATTACCTTATTTTCTTTAGATCTCAGTTTCCTCCTTCGAGAAATGAGGATCTTATCATCTCTAAGGTCTCTTCTATAATTAAATTCTTTAACTTTTGGATAAGCAAGTCTTATCTTGGTAATCTATGATTCCATGGCATTTTTTATGGAGATATGAGTGAGGAGAATTGACCCCTATAGCCCTTGTCTTAAAAATAAATCCTGCCTTCTCAATTTGTAATAGAAATACTCTGTGTCCTAATTAGAAAAGAATTTTTCTTCTGAATGATGGAGTTTTGCACATTTCCCTGTTGTCTACTCAACAAACGTATGGTACTTTTTTCTTTTCTTTTTTTTTTTTTTTGCAGTTCAGAATTAAAGGTATGCCAGTAAAAACATTACTATTATTATAACTTATTAATATTTCAGCACTGGGAGAGATGTAAAGGTAACTAGCTAAATCCTTACCCTGTGCAGACTGAAGAGTGGAGGCACAGAGACTCCACAGCTCTACAGGGCTGCCCAACCTAATCACAGAGTTATTTCAGGGCAGCGAAGTATGAGAATACAGTCTTAATTATTTTAGGAGTGCTCTTCCTACTACTAGGTTTTCCTATCTGCAAAGCGCTAATTGACAATATAATTTAACTAAGAAAAAAGAAGAAATCAGTAACAAAACATTCGCAGGCACCTACACATCCATCTGGCTACCAGCAGCTGTACCTAGCTAATCCATGTTCTGCCTTCACTCCTCTTCCTATGGAAGGACTCTCCTTGCTCTAGTAAGGTCAACTCCTCCACTTGTGCTTAAGATCCCTTTCCGTCTGACCTACTCAAGGATGTCATTCAAAAGCATCATCAATTTTTCACATGGAAGATCATTCCCATTAGCACACGAACATGCTGTCATTTTTCTCATGTAAAAACAAACTATTTTGACCACATTTTCCCTGCCTTCTAGTATCTCTCTCTCCTATACACTTCACAGCAAAACTTCTTAAAGGAGTTATCTCCGCATCTGCTTTACTTCAATTCTTCTCCCCTGCTCTTCAATATTTACTGCAACACTGCTGAAACTGTTGCTAAACGGACATTCTTCTGCACATTGCCAAATCCAATGGTGAGGTCTCAGCTCTCATCTTCCTTGACCTATGAAAGGCAGTGACAGAGTGTGACGCCTTCTCTTCTTTGAAATACCTGTTTCACTTGCATCAATGACACCATATTCTCAAGGTTTTCTTCCTATCTCTTTGGTCACTCACAACTTCTCAGAATTCTTTGGGTCTTCTGCTTGTACTCCAAACCCTGATTATTGGTGTCCCAAGGTCTGGAGATGGAGAAGGTCACATGGCAAGTAATGAGAGCAGTCTTTGGGAGCTGAGAATCACCTCTGACTGACAGCCAGCAAGGAAATGGGGGCTACAATCCTACTGCAGCAAGAAAGTGATT
This sequence comes from Camelus dromedarius, assembly GCF_036321535.1. Lineage (NCBI taxonomy): Eukaryota > Metazoa > Chordata > Mammalia > Artiodactyla > Camelidae > Camelus > Camelus dromedarius. The sequence goes on from NC_087438.1 coordinate 56,548,935, forward strand.
TCTGCCAAGGATCTTATTAAGCCTGCAAGAGGATTTTTCCACAGAGTCTCCACAGAAGAACTCAGCTAAGTTGCTATCTTGTGATGGTCGACAGTATGAGTCAACTTGTTTGGCAAAGGGATGCCCAGATAGCTGGTAAAACATTTCTGGGTGCGTCCTTGAGGGTGGTTCTGGAAGAAATTAGCATTTGAATTGGTGCACTGAGTCAAGTAGGTAGGCATCATCCAGTCCATGGAGGGCCCCCACAGAACAAAAGGCAGAGGAAAGGTGGATTTGCTTCTCTGAGCCGAGAAATCCAACTTTTCTTGCCCTTAGAAATCGGTGCTCCTGCTCCTTTGGCCTTCAAATTGGTATCGGATTTCCATGAACAGCTTCCCTGGCTTTCAGATCTTTGGAGTTGAACTGAGTTAGACCATCAACTTTTCCGGTCCTCTGGTTCTAGACAGAAGATTATGGGACTTCTCAGGCTCTATGATCATGTGAGCCAATTTCTGCAATAAATCTTCTCATTTATATGTCTGAGTGTTACATTACACACCATGCCTGGACTTCTGATCTACACAATTATGAGCTAACAAGTGGTTATTTCAAGCACTGTGTTTGTAGTAATTTGTTACGTAGCAAAGGTAAACTAAACAGCACTCAATAAACATGTGTTGAACAAATAATGCTATAATCCTTTCAATTTTAATTAGCATTTTTACAGTGCTATGCATGCTGATTTTGTTATACAAAAAAATAAGTTTCTATTTCCTGAAAGATGTCTTTTTTACTTCTGATCACATGTATAGTATTATTTTTCAATTTCACAGCATTAAAAATAACTATTTGATAATATTAGAGATCCACTCAATACTATGTATCTTGGTTTTTTAGGATTAAATTATGTTTAGATTTTCATTAAAATTTTTGTTAGTCAATGATATGTTTCAGTCTTGAAATTTAACTTACATAGATGGGCTTAGAGTTTAGCCTTTTTATAGTACTGAGGTCAAATATATATATTTTTTCCTTCACACCACTAGATACTAATGACAGCTATTCCGTTTTTACTTTGGGTGATCACAATTTGAAAATGATTCAGCGTGGCAAATTAAAGAGCATATGCATAATAGGTTTTCACCTAGCACTTACTTTCCAAATTCTCATGTATTCTGCACAGTCTCACTAACAGGCAAGTGTTGTATTTTAATAACACTTTCTGACACAAGCTTTTCCCTTTTCTGTTGAAAAATAAATTAGGTCTTCTTCCTATTGCATATCCTATCATAAAGACTAAGTGATATCTTACTGTTTGATGTTAATTTGATATGAAAACCATCATTCTTTGATAATTTTTTCAATTTTCACAAAGTCTACAAGAAATTTGTGGTATGCTATGTAGTTTTAGAAATGTTTCACATTAACAGGTAAATATAAAGATCAATGAGGGGATACATTTAAGTGTTCATATCATATGAAAAAGCCAAGATAAAATGTGACAGGCAGTTGAATTTTTTTCCCATCTTTTTCCAGAGAGTGAAAAATACATTGTCATTTGTTCAATTGTTCTTCTGGTTATCATCTCTTTGTAGCAAAAATCATAATAATAAAAGGATACTAGTAATTTAAAAAATAAAAAACATTCATGCTAGACATGCTATGCTGAGACAGAGGCAGTGCAGATTATATTTCTTAAATAGTTACTACACTTTTATTCTGTTACTACATGTTTATTCTGTTTTATACTGATCAACTGTTGTTCAGAGTCCTTCTGTTTGACTGCCTATGAGAACAACATAAATGGTTTTCTCTGGATAACTATTACTACTCAGTAGGAATTTTTTTTTCACATTAAAAATGTAGTAAAACTGCAGAACATGCAGCTAAAAGGAGACAGCCATTTTTTTCTTGAATGTTGATTAAAAATAAAAGTAGCTAGGAGGATTAATTCAAATAATATTGTTCAGTCAACTGCACTAAAATCTGATGTGATTTTACCTATGAGTGGGTAAACGTTACAAAAATAGAAAAAAGGTCAGAGGTCTTGCTCTCAACTGCGTGTAGTAAGTCATGTTAAGACACGCATCACGTGGACTTGCTCTATGCCTGACTTCACTGTATTTTTCTTTCCTTCATTTTCCCTGAAAACTTGCTTTCCTTTCTTCTCACATGTTCTTTCTCCCAGTCCTTTAGCAAACTAGTTCAAATCGTTTGATTAGAGTAAGTGAAAGGAAACACAAACATTACTCTTCCTGGGCAAGAATGAAAAACTAATGAGGAGACACCTCAATTATCAGACTAGATATATTACAACTTTTAAACATTTTGCTTATGTATCTTTCTCTCTGTGGGATGCTGTTGATGCTATCCATCTGTAAGGTAGAATAAATTACTGAGTATTTTAGTCTAAGTGGCAGAAATTTCTATTTGCTCTTTAAAATCAGGTATTCGGAGGTACTTCTATGTGTTTTGCCTTTGTTTTTGGCCAATAACTGAAAAATCTTTAAAAGTGTCAGGGGGAAATACTAACAACTCTATTTTGAAAATTTTGATTATAAAAATTAAACACATTCAAACAAAGTGTGCAAATCATGCTATAAACAATTTAAAGATTTTAAAATAAAGTTTAAAGAAGGAAAGAAGGTTAAAGTTTAAAGAAGGAAAGAAGGTTAAATTGAGACTCAGAGTCTCACTTTATCTTTAATGTAAACAGGCTAGGAAAATGTTATCAGGTTTTATGACAATCTGAAATTCCATGACTATGCTAATCACTTTATTCTGACAATTTAATATGCTGAAAAAGTGAACTCCTTTAACTCATTTTTTTTACAGCCTGAAGAAATTCTTCAATGTATCTTTGTTATTGTGTCCCTGTAACAATAAAAATGAAATAAAAATAAAATAAAAATAAAAATGAAGCTAAAAGGCATAATTTTGCAGAATAAAATTCGAGATGCATATGTAGCTATGCTAAAGACTGTTTCTCCAGTAAGGGAGAAAAAAATCTCTAGAAGTTCAAGGCTCCAGATCACGCCTACAAGCTCATAGTATGGCTGCATTTATATGAAACTGCCTAGGGTTATGAGAGCCATTACAGAAGAAATTCTATTAGTCTTTTAGCTGAAATGAGCCAAGAGACAAAAATACAATGTGGACCAGGGAGGGACGGAGCTTAAGTGGGTGAAGTTGAATTTTTAGTGGAGAGTGGCATAGGGATTTGGGGGAAGCTAAGAAAGGCTGAATAGATATGGGGACAGGTCATAAGGCTTCTTTCTTAGGAAGGGGAAATACTGCTTATAGGTGCCTTTCTGGCAAATCCTAGGGTCAGAAATTTCTTGTGTGCTCTCCTGCAGGCTTTGAGTGCCTCTTATTTCAGAGGTTCAATTTATAGTGGATGAATAATCTTGTAATTTCAGTTTTTTGAGTAACAAAGGAAATCTTCATATTTGAGGAAAAGAGTGGTCTTTCCATGGAAAGTAACATAAGCATTACATCATCTCGTTAAAAAACAAGACAAAAACAGCTTTTAAAGTGTTTCCCAGAATGACAAGCTGCAGTACTTGGCGGAAACAGGAAGTAGGACTTTGACAGGTCTGTTCTGAGAATACCACTGAACAATGAAAACCTATTTTATCTAATTAATTTACTCAATTCTGCTAAAATGCCATTTCTTCTCAAGAGTATTTCCTGGCGAATGCTCTTTCCTCAATCACTACTCCTGGCAGAAGTTTGATCTTACTTACATCCTCTATTAGCACTTACTTCTCAGAAGGGTAATTATTTTTCACATTTTACAAGATTGTGTACTTATCTGAGAGGAAGTGGTCATATCTTATTTATACCTCTGCCCTCACTACCTGAGCCTTATGCTAGTCACATTATAGGTACTGAGTAGTTAATGAGTAAATGAATGATTACCAATGCAAAAAAGCATTTGTCATCCCAGGGATGAGTAAGATTTACCCCAATGTATCTGTAAAAGCTTAGTCTCACAGGACATCATAATTCATTTTCTAACTAAAAAATTGGTTTGAGATAAAATTCTAGTAACTTCCAGAAACCTTAGATGCTTATCAAACCCCATGAAATGTATAGAGATTCACTTACCACTTGGTTGATAAATCTAAAATCTCCCCCAATCTGTTCTTCATTGTTTAATACAGAGACAGCTGTGTAAATCTCAAAAGCTGAATTTATTATGGACTTCTGAAATGCCTATTTTCAATTGCATGCTTTAATTTTGCCCTGTGGTTTACTTAAAGAATTAACAATCACCTTTTTGGAATGCCTAGAAAAGTCCTATCATGCTTAAATTGTCTTAATTATAATAAACTCTTTAAATTTTGGATAATATAGAAGTCTATCAGTTGATTAAAATTTAATTATCCTTCCTAAAATGACTGGCATACATTCAAGTGTGAAAGAATATTAATGTTTATTAAACTAAAAGCCTAAGAATTTAAAACTAGGCTGTTACTCATGTAAATTTATAGCCAGGGTCACATGAAAGGTCAACCATGCATTTAGGTGCCTTGGCACATATTCCTTGAGGCTAAAGTGATTCTTTACCCCTGAAGAAATTTTATTTATCATGAAAGTCAAGAAAAGATTCTTCAGGAAATCAAAATAGCCACTATGTTTTAGTAGATGATGGCATTCCTACACATTGGGATCAGACAGTCGTTCTTGCAGACCTTGGTTTCACCATACAATAGTTATTTAAGCCTCTCAGAGTCAGTGTCTTGATCTGCAAAATTCAAGATAAAGCCCTTGCAGGATTGTTGTGAACATTAAATGATCAGAAAATAAATAACCCCCAACAAATGCTGGATGTTATTTTTACTTTATTACATAGCTTTCTTTTTTCCCCCCTCTCTCTCCTCCCTTCTACTTTGTCAATTCAGTTTTTAATTTTCTCTTACTCTCGCTTTTTCATGTTTTCTTTCTACTTCCTTGGGTTTGATGGTGATCCTGTTATTCACTGCCACTCCCTTCCAAACAGAATTTGGAGTTAAATATTTACTCCAAATAAGATACAAAGCCAAAAAAAAAAAAAAAAAAAAAAAAGAATCTTCTATTTCTTTGTTCATCTATCTGTTTGCAAGGTCCATCTTTTGCTCTTTTTCCCTCCTCCTTTCCCTTCTACACCTCACTTTAATTAGGAAACAAGGTAGATATATGAAGTGACAAATTTAAAATTAAGATGCAGAAGAATGTACAACACATATCAGAAAATGAGTAAGAGATTGAATGATTTAACATCTCTGAACAGAAGATTTAAGGAGCTTGAGAACTGTCTTCAAATTTTAGTATGCTTATTTTGCAGGAATAATGGCCAAACAAATGCCAAGACAACAGATGTGCTCAATATAAAGAATGAATTCATAGACTGAAGGTTCCAACAAGGAAGAAAGCTTTCATTTGGGAAAAGTGGTATCACCAATCAGAATTTTAGCCTTGTCATTTTTGCCTTTGTCCTGCTGGTCTTGAAGTACTTCCAGGGTGTTTCATTTTCTCCTTATCCAAGTATTGCCATGACCAATGCAGAGAGCAATTTATTCTCAGTCTGCCATTCCTGATCAGTGCTTCTGGTCAATGGCTAGATCCAACATTAGAGAGACCATATTTAAGAGTAAGAAACAAACAAATCTAAATTACTTGACAGAAGAATGTTCCCAAATTACAGCTTTCTCCTTTCTTCTACATTACAGAAGCTACATTGGCATATCTCCCCAACCAGATTAAAGCCACAGGAAGTCAATGAAACTTCACTGGGTGAAGTTATGAAAAAGTTCCAGAACCACTGTGCCATGTGACTGTTATTAAGACTTCTGGGATGGCTGTTCTTAGGAAACTCCAGTGAGATTAGAGTATCATTTTTCACTCATTTTAACTAATCAGAATTGCATCTTGGAAAAGTGCTTTGCTAATCTTCATTATCTGAAGCCATAATATAAAACTTTCCACTGACACAGGACGTTAACTTTTCTATACTTACTCTAACGTGATTGATGACAGTCTACTTATCTTCATAGTTTTTGGAGAAAAAAAAATTTTATTGTCTATCTTATTACTAGCATCATGATGGATGTGAAAGATCAAAACATACAGTGTAATAACTCAAATACTACTAAGTGGTATACTTGTGTAAATATCTGTTTAAGAGAATTAAAGTGGTGAGGAGGACAGCGAGTCCTTTGAAGAGAGGATATAGCTGGCCTTTCAACCAAACACAGTGCTTTACACACTGACTTTGTGAGGGTCAGCATATCAGAGCTGTATCAGACACTTTAACTTGCTCTGTTATTTTTGCCACTTTTACACCCCTACATACAGACAAATACAAAAGGTAGAAAAATAATAGACCATTGACCTTTCAAACCTTTAACTGTAAATTTGAGGTATAAGCAAAGGTCAACAGCAGTTTCTTTAGGCTTACATGTAATTCTTGCAAAGTTCAAAAGATGTCAGTGTGGGAAATATGTGAGAGTTCATATTTCATTGAATTTACTGTGGTGCAGTAAAATTTATTTCTGGAGATTCCTGAAAGAAAGCTGGAGTTCCTGCTCCTAAAAAGTTTTAGGGATTAAATTTGGACCTTTTGAAGAGAACACAGTCATAATTTAAAACTGTATATTTATGGGAAAAACAAAGATGCAAAAGTTGAGTACTATGCATTTATAATCTTACTTTATTTTGGCATTTCAGTAAGGTATTATCTTCATTTTTAGATGAGGTACTTGAGAAAAGAGAAATGAAGTAGGTACTTTATCCAAGATAACAGCGTTAAGAAAACACAGGACAGAGTCTGAAATCCAGACAGGAAGGACATGGAAACTGAAAGAAGCTCATCAAGGTCATTTACGGCCATGAGCTTTCTCAACAGATAAACACAAAGTTCCATCAAATAAACATTTCATGAAAAAGGCAATGGAAAATTTCAATTCTTTGAGAGAGATCATCTCTAAGTATGTTCTGAAATGTGTCTCTAACAACATTTGAAGGTAAAAATTAGATTTCTTTCTTTTTGAGGGGCAATAACGGTTAAGACACCAGCCTGTACTGATTATGTCCAGAAGATGCGAGGCACACGGGAGCCCAATGTCCTCCAGGCACCATAGCCCCTGCCCTACTGTACCAGGTCATCCAATGGAGGTGTCACCAAGGAGAATCTCTTGCTTCCAGGGTGACCACCTCACTTCTATCTGCTCTCCCAAGACCTCTGCTAGGGCTGGTCTCCAGACCTGGGAGAACCTGTTTGACTCTAGCCCTTGACAGTTCAGCAGAGGTAGCTGTGGCATGAGCACTGGTTTGGTGACAAGTACAGGGATCTGCAGACACAGCCAAGAGCTGAAGCACCGGAACTTGTGCTCCATAACCAGCCCCTGCTGCTGCTCCAGTTTCGTAGGCAGCACTTTTAGCAGAGCAGCCACAGGGCTCCCACATTCTCAGAGCAGCTGAAGGAGAATTATGGATCACCTAAGATGGATGGTAACTGAGTCTCTTTCATTCTACAGACAGCAATTTTTCACCCTCTATAGCTGTTCTACAATTTTAAGCAAATATTATCGTCATAGGCTTTCCTTGTTATGTCCAACCAAATTCTATTTCATGAAAATTTAAAGCAAAATTCTTAGTATCTATCCTTTATAAAAATTTGGAGTATTTCTTCAGTGAATTTTTCCAATCCATTCATATATAATGCAAAATTCAGTTTTTTCTTAACATTATGCATTTGTATTTAGTCTTAAGATTCTGCAGCTTTTAATTTTAGTCAAGCAAGTTTTTCAAACATCCAGTAGTTCACATTATTTCCTTCTTTCCAATAATATAGATTTATAAGATACATTGATTTAAATTTCAAAATAGTAATACTGTATCTTTATCATTTAACATATAATATATTAGTCCTAGTACTTTAGTCTCATTTTGCTAAAAACTAATATGTAATTCCATCTTTTAAAATTTATGTTCTTTAACCTGAAAACAGTTCTGCCATTTATTTTACTCTGCAGAAAGTCAATCTGCTCTGGAAAAACCATTCACCAAATTCTATTCTTCTGCAATGGCAATGCTACATATAATACAAATTTTATAATTTTATAGAGTCACAGAAGACCCCCAAATAGCCAAAGCAAACTTGAAAAAGAACAAGATGGGAGACATCACACTTCTTGATTTCAACCTATTACAAAGCTACAGTAGTCAAACAGCATGGTGTTTTGTAAAACTAGACATAGATCAAAAGAACAGAAAGCTCAGAAATAAACCCATGAATATATATCAATTAAATTATGACAAAGGAGCCATGGATACACAATGGGAAAGAGATAGTCTCTTCAGAAAATAATGCTGGGAAAAGTAGACAGCCACATGCAAATGAATAAAACTGGACCACTGTCTTACATCATACACAAAAATCAACTCAAAATGGATTAAAGAGTAAAATATAAGACCTGAAACCATAAAACTCCTGGAAGAAAACATAGGGAGTAAGGCCCTTGACATTGGTCTTGGTATTAAGTTTTTGGGTTTGACATCAAAAGCAAATGCAAAAAAGCAAAAGTATACATGTGGGACTATATCAAACTAGAAAGCCTCTGCATATAGCAAAGGAAACAAAAAGAAAAGGCAGCCTATAGAATGGAATATTTGAAAATCCTGTATCTAGATAAGATTAATTTTTAAAATATATAAAGAACTCATACAACCCCAAATATCCAAAAAAAAATCTTATTAAGAAACAGTTAGAGGAATAAATATTTTTCCAAAAAAGAAATACAAATGACCAAAGGGTACACATAAAAGTGCTCCACATCACTAACCATCAGGGAAATGCAAATCAATACCACAGTGAGATATTGCTTCATACCTGCTGGAACGACTGTCATCTAAAAGACAAGAGATAAGTGTTGATGATGATGTGGAGAAAGGGGAAACCTTCGGCACTACTGGTAAGAATGCAAATTGGTTTATCAACTATGGAAATAGTCTAGAGGTTCCTCAAAAAATTAAAAATAGAACTTCCATATGATCCAGAATTTCCCCTTGGAGGTATATATCCAAGGGAAATGAAAATAGGCTGCTGAAGAGGTATCTGCACTGTGTGTTCACTGCAGCATTACTTATATTTGCCAAGTTATGGAAACAACCTAAGCGCCCATCAATGGATGAATGAATAAAGAAGATGTGACACAAAAACACAAACACTACACACACACACAAACACACACACAGTGGAATATTATTCAGCTATGAGAAAAAAGGAAATACTGCATTTGGGCCAACATAGATGGACCCTGAGGGCATTATGCTAAATGAAACAGGTCAGACCAAGAAAGTAAAATACGGCATTGTACTACTTACATGTGAAATCTAATAAGCCAAATTCAATGAAACAAATAGTAGAAAACTGGTTGCAGGAGCTGAGGAGTGGGGGAAATAGGGAGACGTTAGTAAAAAGGTTTAGATGTTCAGCTATAAGATGAATGTCTGAGGAGCTAATGTAAAACATGGTGAGTATAGTTGATAATAATGTAAAGCATAATTGAAATGTGCTGAGAGTAGAACTTAAATATTCTCACCAAAAATGAAAAAGAAAAAAAAAGATTAAAAAGTACAGTTCTGTTCAATTTGGTGACACTGGGTATATTCATTTTCTATTGCCACTTAGCAAACTGCTCCACAGGTAGGAGCTTAAAAATGTACACATTTAGCGTCTCACAGCTTCTATGGGCTGAGTCAAGCATGTGTTGGCTGGGTCCTCTGGTCTGTACAATCAAGATTTGACCAGACTGTGTTCTCACCTAGAGTCTGAAATAAGGAAGAATCTGTTTGGGGGCTCATTCAGGTTGTGGGCAGAATTAATTTCCTGGCAGCTCTATGACTGAGGGCTCCAGCTTCTTGCTGGTTACTGGCTTTGGTCCTCTTAGGTCCTAGAGGCTGCCCACACTTCCCTGCCATGGTGTCTTTTTCCTGGGTGATTTCCAACGTGGCCTTTTGCTTCTTTAAGGCCAGTAGGAGAATTTCTGGCTCCAGTCTGCTAAACAGTATTTAAGGTAAAAAAAAAAAAAAAAAAAGCATAATTTCTGCCATATTCTTTTGCCTAGAAGCAAGTCACAGGTCCTCCCACACTCTAGTTAAAGGGATCACACAAGGGTATGACTCATGGGAAGGGTCACAAGGGGTGTCTGTCATATCTTCCCAATCTTATGATTAAATGACCTCGTGCAACCACTTGAAAATAAAGCACATATTACTTAATGCATCTTGTGAGGTTTTTTTGTATGAAAACGTGCAACCTCAACTGGTTCAATACATATTAAAGGACTTCTGTTCTCCTCAGTAATATTTTTAACTATTTGAATATAAGTACTGCTAACTCATTTATTGCATTTTGTAAGAATAACATTCCACTTAGCTCACAGTCCTATTTTTTCTTTTATTCCTTTTTTTAATTATTATTATGGGGACAGTAAATAAATTTATAATTTTCTCCATTTTGCATTTATTCATATCCTGAGGTCTTCTCATTTTGTAGCAAAACATATTTCTGATCTTCAGTAATGGTTTCATCTGCAATCCTTCTATCTGTGATTTCTTACAAAAAGGGAGAGAGAGCAAGCGAGCTCTAGTGCTAGCATCTGCGACATTCAGAATAACAAAGATAGGCATTGAAAAGGCTTGGCTGGATTGACATCAGTATCAAAACAAAGCATTATTTATGAAGCCTGCCTGGCTACAGTTTTCCAGTGGTAATTTTTATTCCCTGACTCATTCCTCTTTTAGCATACACATTTAATAAAAACATTATGGAACAAAACCCAAAAGCAATCTGATGCCAAAGCACACTTAAGTATTGCTCAGCAAGATGAAAAAACGTTGTAAGAACAAATCGTTGTGACTGGGATACTAATGGGACAAGCCATGGCTTCAAAGTGACTGCAGGTGTAGAATTTGGTACCCCAGGTAAACAAAACAGCTTTTGCCTTTGAGTAACATAGAAAACCACATCCTTAACTAATCGTCAGGCTAAATCTTCCTCCCTTTTCAGTAAAACTGTAGTGTTGGTATTTGGAGGCAGTTTCCCTGTGGAAATTATCACAATAGACCAGACAGCTGAGGTGATGATGTAAACAGGGTTACTGAATATTTCACCCGTTGCATTAGCAAGAAGATTATAGAGTTAATCCACGAATACCTCTTGAGTTCTTAGTAAATGCAAAAAACACAGTGGTAAACCCGCCTATAATCAAATGAGAGCATACTGTAAACTGTACATCTCCATTAAAATATGAGTTATGATTATTTAAAATAACAAATTATTATTATTATTATTATATTATTTTGCAGCCTGACCCCAAGTGGCAAGACAGTTCTTTTACCTATTCTGTTGGGAGTGACCCAGAAGTATCTGGACTGAAGTACATTATGCTTAAAACCAGGCATACTGGGCACTGGGTCAAAAGGTTAATGGTGATGGATGCTAATTAAACATACTGTAATAATTATTTCACAATATATGTAAGTCAAATCATTATGCTGTACATCTTAAACTTACACAGTGATGTATGTGAATTATAGATCAATAAAACTGGAAAAAAGTTAACAGAAAACAAGTCAGATTCTTAGAAGGTTGCTCTGATATTCCATTATTTTCACTATATAATTAGCAAGACACAGAGTCTTTGCTCTCTACTGAATAAATGGACCGACCTGGAGAGAGAGCAGTGCATTTGTGACTGCCCAATATTCCAAGCAAATGTAATTTATTAATCAGTACTCTAAATTAAAGGGTTTTTTGTCTGTTTGTTTTTGCTATACAACATGCAATAGGCCTCAAAACCATCATATTATCATCACACTTACCTTTGATTATAAACATATAGCTTGGCATAGCATTGCTACATTTCATACATAGAGACATTGAGAAATGGCTTCTACACATTTTGCTGGTTACGAAAGGAAAGTTATGATTTAGCCTTAAGCCAACTTCACTGCCTTGGGCTCTAGGCTGTTTTTTCTTTTCTATTTCTTTAACATTTACTGATCAGCTTCTGTTATTCTTCATTTCTCTTCCACAAATAGAGCCCTGAATTCAAGGCAGTATATTTAACAGACAGCACTAATCCCAGTGACTTCAGTGCATTTTGAACACCTATAATTCAATGCTATCTTTTTGACTTGTTAAATTTGGTGTTGCCTTCAGTTGGAGGGCATATACAGGGAACTTTCCCCCCCTCCTTTCTGCTTTGCAATCAGTAGCAGTAATATCAGAACATAGACAACCAACAGCTCTCAGCCCAGATGGCTTCTGGTGCTGCCTTCAAGTTCTTAAGTGAAGGAGGATGAGAATTTGCAAACCATTGTAATATCCTTTCAGTCTGCAAGTTGCCATTTTGATGCTAATGTAATTTTCCTAAAGAATATTCGCCAAACTGCAAGTTGCTCAACAGATGCATTCTCATGACAATCCCCTTCAATTCATAGGGAGTTTCAAATTTAAAGGCACATAAAACAGTCTTCTTGCAGTGAAGGCATTTGCTTCTATACTTGTGAATTAGAACTGCATACACATAAGGAAATGTTAATGTGTATTGATTTTAAATTTAGCTTAGAGACATTACAAAGAAGGTGAAAACTAATAAAGATACCACTTTTTAGCACATCATCATCATCATCATTATATTATTATTATCATTATTATTATTATCATTATCATTATTATTATTATTATTATTATTATTATTATTATTATTATTATTATAGAAAGGCCTGGAGCCTAATTAATACCCTGTGAATTCTGAAGAAACCTAGCATACTCCAGCCCAAAGCAGATAGGGTCTGAGATTCAAGCCTAGAAAATAGCCTTATAAAACCCCAAAATCCACCTGTCCAGAGACCACTCGGTGAACTTTTTACAGCAAACTCCTAATATACAAAATACTTCTGGCTTGAGGGAGAATGTCCTACAATGTGAATGATTCCAGAGTTATTTGGCACTTCTCACAAAGTACCCTCCTGTTTCTAAACTTTTTGATCAAGAGTTGTAGGTGTTAGATTTCACAGGAAGAGAGCCACCAGGCAAGACAAGGGCAGGTATCACCAACCTCAATGAGTAGACAAAAGAATTAAAACTCAGAAAGAAATGAACTTTCCTAGAGTCAACAATTTAAAAATAAAAATTAAGTTTGATGATGTATTTGGTAGAGTTCTTCCATGGTGCAGTGAAGGAATACATAGGGGCTTTAATTAAAAATAATGGTGCTAATATGGAGAGGCAGACGGTAGAGAAGAGGAAGGATTTTTGTCCTAAATCCATTTCTATTAAGCTAAACTGTATGTAATAAAATAAAATAAAAAATATAAGAGAAGTGTAAATAAATACTTTTCTTCCTCTTATTTAAAAGTCAATTAAGCAGACTGAGGTCTTGGTAGGTTGCATTACAGTATCAGGGACTTGGGCACCCTTTCTGTTCCATCGTGTGACCTTAAAATCCCATCAACGACAATAGCATCTGTATTTTAATCAGCAGAACAGAGAAGGTAAGAATAAGGGTATATGCTCATGCTCGCTGTCTCTGAAGAATGGTTTCCAGAAATCACTACGTAACATTTTGCTTTCTTTACAACTCATTATCCAGACCATAGTGCGTGGGCACGTCTAGCCTCAAGGGAGATGGAGAATGTGGTCTTCAAAACAGAAATTGAGGTATTCTATTTCCACAGCAGAAAAAGAGAATAAATTACAGGGGAGAAATACCTGCCATAACTGGAGAATAGATAGGAAGATAAATAAAGAGTGAGATTTGAAGAAGGATATAGGTATATCTCCTAAAATGTTATCAATTGTCTTTAAAGACTTTTAATATACTTTATAATAGTGTATCTGTAACAATTAAATCTGGTTTGAACTCTTGCTATGGTAGTAAAATTGTGATTTAAAATAGAATTACCACTGTTAAAATAGAGTTAGGGTATATTAAGCAAAATCTTAATTTTGAGTAATTGACAAAATTAGTATGGCACTGTATAAAAGTTAAACACAACTGGTGAAAAATTAAAACCACTTTAAAAATCTAGAGTCTTCTAGAAGCAGATGCAAGTGTGTTATTCCAACATGGTCCATCAAGATGAGAATTTGAAGAAGTAGTGGTGTCAAACTTATCATAGGAGAAAATGATTTGGTGATACTAGTAGGTATAATTGGGAAGGTGAGAATAAAGTTAGTAGTAGAGTTAATTTAGGAAGTTGGCCATTTACTTAAGCAAAATAATTAACTAAGTCTCAGGTTTCACATCTCTAACATTAGAATTAAAAGATCCACCTTGTACAGTTGCTGTCAAGAATAAATGATAAAAATGTAAGCAGAATGTTAATACAAAGCACACAGTAAAGTATTCAAATAGTTAATTATTATTATTATTATTATAAAAACACCTTGTAATTGTGACACAGGCCAATCTTTTCTACCATCCAGTTGAGTAGAAAGATGGAAGATGAATTATAATGGGAGAAGGGGAAGGGAAAGATAATCTGAAAATATGAGTTCCTCATTTCCTCACACTAGTTATTCAAACCTCATCAAATATGTATTGCTAATAAATTATAATGAACTTCAAATTTCCAGTTCCACATGCAAGAAGCATAAAAGCATAAAAATTAAATAACAAAGTAAAAAGCTGAAGAGATTGAAAAATCAACAATTCCTCTTTAATCTATAACAGAAAGGACACAGAGCAAAATACGAGACTTAAGATTGCAGAGACAGAAGAATACAGGGAGTCACAACTTATTGGAACAGACTTACTAGTAGAAACAGTCATAGGAACCAATGTCTGGGTAGGAAAGCCTGAATTCTCATTCTTAAATTGCTGGAGGTTCAATGTGGACACTATATGAGTTAAAAACTTGAGGAGACCCAGACATAGAGGAACTCCCCCAAAGTATCATGAGGTTTACCTACAGGATCTCAACCAGGTTCCCACAGTTAATACTGGAAAAAAGTCCTCTCACTTCCTGTGGAGGGTGGAGGGGAGGTGTGGCAGATAGACATTTTGAAATATGTACTCTAGAGTACTCTGTTCTTTAAAAAACCCTGCCCTCGAGGGAAACCAGTTTAAAAACAAACTAACCTATATAACTGATTATATATACAATATATACATATATAATATATATATGCTTATATATAAATGAAACGAATGACAGCAGTGATATAAAGGATGGAAAGGATAATTGGTATTATTTTGTTACTATAAGGTACTCTACTACTTGGGAGGTAGTATAGTGTTTTTTGAAAGTGAAACTGAATAAGCTTTAAGTATATATTGCAAATTCTAGGGCAACCACAGATCAAACATAAAAAAAAAATGGATGCATAACAGATATGGTAAGAGACGAGAGAAAATAAAATTATATCAAAGGCTCAAATAAAGCCACAAAGGACAGAAACATAGTGGAAGACAAAAATCGGAACAAGAGCAACAAATAAGAAACACACATGGTAGCTACTAATTCAACTATCAGTAATTACTTTGAATGTCAGTGGTCTAATTGCATACATTAAAAGACAGACTGTTGAGGTGGACTGAAAAACAATACCCAATCGTATACTGTACACAAGAAACATACTTTAAATACAAACACACATATAGTTTTTTTTTTAAAAAGAAGTGGAAAAATATACCATACTAACACTAATCAAAAGAAAGCATGAGTAGTTGTGTTAATTTCAGGCAGAGTGGACCTCAAAGGCAAGGAAATTTATCAGGGACAAGAAGAGCATTACATATGATAAAGGGTTAAATTCTCCAAGAAGTCATAACAATCCTTAACATGAAGGAGACTAACAATAGTATGTCAAACTTTGAGGCAAAATCTGATAGACTACAGTAGGAGTAATAGATGAATCCACTAATCATAGTTGGAGACTTCACCACAGATCCCATGCTAATGGGATAAAGGCAAAAAGCAGCAACAAGATGTATACAGATTGTTCACAGATAACATAATCATATGCATAGAAAATTCAAAAGAAGACACATACACACACACGAAAAAAACCCCCACCTGGATCTAGTAAGTGATTAAAGTGAGAGATACACGATTAATATACAAAAGTCAACTGCTTTCCTATATACCAGCAATAAATAAGTGGAATTTAACATTAAAAACAAAATACCATTTACATCAGCAGCCCCCCAAATGGAATACTTTGGTTTAAATCTAACAAGATATGTACAAAAAGTACATGAGGAAAACTACGTAACTCTGAAGAATTGAATTTTAAAAATCTAAATAAATGGAGAAGTATTCTATGTTCATGGATAGAAAGGGTCAATATTGTCAAGAGGTCATTATTTATTCCCAATTTGATGTATGGATTCAATTTAATCCCAAACAAAATCTCAAGTTATTTTATGGATATTGACAAACTGATTCTAAAGTTTATATGAAGAGGCACAAGATCCTGAGTAACCAAGACAATATTAATGGAGAAAAAAGTTGGAGGACTGATACGACTTCACTTTAAGATTTCCTATTAAGCTACAGTAATTAAGACAGTGTGGTATTGGTACAAGAACAAATGGATCAATGGAATAGAATAGAGCCCAGAAATAGACTCCCATAAGTACTGTCAACTGATTTTTGACAAAGGAGCAAAGACAATACAATGGAGCAAAGATTGTGTTTTCCAC
The DNA here is from genome assembly GCF_036321535.1 of Camelus dromedarius. NCBI lineage: Eukaryota > Metazoa > Chordata > Mammalia > Artiodactyla > Camelidae > Camelus > Camelus dromedarius. The sequence goes on from NC_087438.1 coordinate 56,565,617, forward strand.
AAATGGTGCTAAAACAACTAGATATTTCCATGCAAAGAAAATGAATCTACACATACACAACTTACACCTTGCCCCAAAATTAACTCTAAATGGATCAGACTCTAATGTAAAATGCAAAAGTGTAAAACTAGATAATAATACAGGAGAAATCCTACATGACCTTGGGTATAGGCATAACTTTTAAAATAAAACATCAGAGGCAATAATTAAATAATATAAATTAGGCAAAAATTAAATAATAAATAATTCATAATCAGGACTTCACTAAAATTAAACACTTCTGGTTTGCAAAACATAATTTCAATAAAATGAGAATACAAGCCAGACTACAAAAAAATTTGCTAAAGACACATCTGATAAAGAATATTATTCAAAATACACAAATAACTTTTAAAACTCACTAAGAACATAACACTTGACTTAAAAATGGGCAAAAGACCTGAACAGACACTTCATCAAAAAAGATGTATGAATGGCAAATAAGCATATGAAAAAGTGCTGCACATCATGCCATTAACGAATTGCTAATTAAAAAAAAAAAAGGATACCACCACACACCTATTAGAATGGCCAAATTCTGAAACACTGATATCACTAAATGCTGCTGAGGATATGGAGCAACAGGAACTCTCATTTATTGTTGATGGGAATGCAAAATGGCACAGCCACTTTGAAGAACAGTTTTGTAGTTTCCTACGAAAATAAATACATCCTTTATCATACAATTCAGCATTTTCACTCCTTTATATTTACCAAGAAAGTTGAAATCATTTATCCTCACAAAAACCTGCACATGGATCTTTCTAGCAGCTCTATTCATAACTGCCAAAACATGTAAGCAACCAAGATGTCCTTCAGTAGGTGAGTGGATGAATAAAGCATGGTACATCTGAACAATGGAATATTATTTGGCACTAAAAAATCAAGCCATGAAAAAACATAGGAAACTTATATGCATATTAGTAACTGAAATAAGCTAACCTGAAAAGGCTACGTACTACATGATAACAACTATATGACATTCTGGAAAAGGCAAAACTGTGGAGGCAGTGAAAAGATAACTGGTTGCAGGTCAGGGGAGAAAATGAATAGAGCACAAAGGATTTAAGGGGCAGTGAAAATACTCTGGATGATACTACAATGATGAATATGTCATTATATGTCTTCCCAAACTTATGGATTATACAATACCATGAGTTAATCCTAATATAAACTATGGACTTCAGGTGATTATGATATGTTAATGTAAGTATGTCAATGGAAAATTAACATACCATTCTGGGGGAATGTTGGTAATTGGGGGGCTATGCATGTGTGGGTGCATGGGGTATATTTGAAATCTCAGTACCTTCTCAATTTTGTTGTGAACATTAAACTACTTTAAAAAACAGTCTTAACAAAGAAAAATTATATTCAAGGAAAAAATACATGGTATGTGTCCTAACAAAATTTGTGATCTAATTATAGAAATACATTGTGAGCCATGAGAAAGAAGTTCAATAACAAATGTAAGATTTTGATGATGATTCTTAAATAACCAAAGCACAACTATTATACTATTTAAATTTCATTTAAAACATAGTATACAAATACACATACACATATTTAAATTTTAAAGATTTACATTATGTAGATTCTAAACTGTGGTCAAAGACAATTGTTACATATTACTTATGTTTGAGTTGGTGACTTATGGGCAGAACTAGTTTTAAATGTCCTAAACTTTTGTACATATAAAATTATAGACTCCAGCAAATTTTGATTATGGAATGGGGCTTCACACTCTTTTGAACTTAATTATCTGAGTGACAGATAATTTTCTCACATATATTATTTCATCTCACCATATTTTCAGATTTCTCAGTTATTGTTTTTTAAATAATCAGCCACATAATTTTTTTTAAATGACAGGCCAGTACATTGCTAACCACTTGTTCAATTTAAAAGGTTGTTGGAAAGGTATTAAAATTCTGAAATAATTCTGCATTAACACTAATTTATATTGATTATGACAGCTTTTCAGTAACATGATATGGCAGTAAAATTAATAAAAATCACACTCAATGTGATTTCAAAAAGTTCTGAGCCTATCTCTTGGGTAACAGACATTTCTATAAATTGCTCAGGTATCATTAAGGCACAGAGCTAAGCTACAAAGGCTATGGCATAAGTCCCATGTTAACATTAATTCATCCATCAATGCAGTCATGCCCCAGTCTTCTAGCTTCTTTTCATGCCTTTCATCATTTGGTGACATCCACGTAGAGTGATGCACCATCTCTAAAATTTCTCACTGTAATACTCTACTCTCTGAACACAACATTTCATCCTTTCAGTTCACCTGCCGTAAAGAACACCCTTGCCCCGTGTTATAATTCTACAGAATCTTGGAGACTGAGTCTGTGAATCCCACCACATAGTATCTATCAACTTCCTCCTCCTCCTATTGCCTCCTTACACCACCTACATTTCATGATCCATAGCAATCATACTCTTGCAAATGCATATTCTTGACACTCCACTTTCTTCTTGCCTGGACCCAAGAACTGAGTAATTCTGGTGGAAACAAACAACCCAAAACAAAACTCCACAGCTGGGAAGGTTGGTAACAACCTTGGTCATTAGAAAAGCACATCATCACTTAAATACTATTAAGGTTTTTTCCCATCTTTTCTACCATTGACAACAACTTCTCCTTTCCAATGTCTAGCTCTGTACTTTGCTATTGCCCTCCCTACTATCTAATTTTTGACCACTATCAGGATGATCTTTTTAACATGTAAATTATTTCCACCACTCCCAAGCTTACAAGTCTGTGATGGTTTTCAGTGGCCCGTAAGTAGTGCCCTAAACCCCTTAAAGAAGTTTAAATACTCTATATTACATGGCTCTTTTACCTGCCTCTCATTCTTCTCTTAGGCTGTCTTTCTCTTCAGCACTTAGTCCCACAACGTTCCTTCATTTCCTCAAAACTTTCTCACATGGGATCTCATTCATTTCTCCACTTAGGCTGCTGGGCAGCCTCTTCTCATTTTCAGATAGGCCTTCCCTCTTCTCCAAATATACAGGAGATTCTCCATTATTACACTTCTAAACATTGTGTTCTTCTAATCAATTTTCAGCACGTGGAACTACATTTTTGTCTTTTTCTTTGCTTCCTCTCTGCTTCTCTCAGTAGAATCTATGTTCCAGGCAGCAGGGCACACTACCAAATGCCCATGGCAGAGTACAGGATATAGAACATAGACATTGCTTCAGAAGTATTGGTTAAACAAATGAAAAAATGAATGTTTGAATGAAGAGTACTATTAGTTGGCAAATGCAGTTAATTGGGAACATGGTATTTTAAATACTAGTACATCAGCTGAGAAAAGAATTAAGTTTTCTTCAATCGCCAATAGATTATATATTTTTTAGAAAAATTTCAATCAGTATGTGATTTAATTCTAATAAAACAAAGTATACTTTACTCCTTCAACACAGATCTAATTGTGTAGTCACCAATTTTTGTAATCTTAATATGGTACTAACCTGACCCTTTTACAGAGAGGCAGAAACCAAGAGCTACAAAATTTAAATGAATTTCTGAATACCACCCAACTAGTAAGGGGCAGAACTGCTACCAGGACCTACATGATTAGACCTTAAATCTTCCTTTATATAATGTAAAACTCTTCCAAACGTTTAGATTTTATCTAGCTACTTATTAAAATTACAATGACAGAGGATTTTAATAAGGTTCTTAGTGAGGTATCTTAGTTCATCTTTTCTAATGGTAGCTAAATAATACTTTCCAGCTCAATGGAACTCAGGGTTGCTTTTCTGTAATTGGTTTTCACTGAGTCTGAAACATCGGTATTATTCAGTTCTGCTTTGTTAGTGTTTCTCGTAGAGGTCTTCCTGCACAATGGCTACCTGTTTACTAACGTGCACTGACATCTGAGGCCTATTTAGCTTTCTTTAGCTATTATTTTAAACTTAGTTAAACTGAATTTAGCTCTAGATTAAAGGCTGGAGATAAGATCAGGTATGTCAACTTAACTGTTGCCTCAAGACCTCCAGAGAGTGATTTATAGGAGAAATATAAGGAGATAAGAAATATAAGTTGAATCTCTGTTCACGTAGCGTAATAAAATTTTAAGTAAACAAACAGAATTTGTTGTAATTACATTCTTCTCTAAATTGCATTCAAATATGTGTGTGTGTGTGTATGTGTGTATGAGTGTGTATACATACATTTTCTGCAGTCCAGGACACCTGGACAGTAAGTTTTATTTGGCCTGTTTCTTTATCACTACACTTTCCCAAATCTCTCCTGTCTTTGTCTCACTGTTTCTTCTTTCTAAGACACATCTTTCAGTTAATTCACTAAGATACTGAGATTCCAACAGAATAACTGTCAGAGAAGTGTTTCCAGCTAGGCAGGTTCATTCAATTAAAATAAAGTGAGCTGTATTTCATTGGAATAGGTAATGTTGTAGAGCTCCAAGGCAGAGATAATTGCATCCACAGGTCATGCTGCTTTTATTTATGGTTTTATTAAACTGTACTGCTTCTTACCATGTACAAGTCTATAATCCACACTCCTTCTGTTTTCTTTTTTATTCTACTTTGTTCCTAAAGAATAATATGACTCTACATCCATTTCTAACTTCTCACTCATTGGTTGTTTTACGTGTCTTTTCCCTTTAGTTTACACTGTGATTCTTTCTACTTTGTGGAACCTTTATATAGAAATCGCTGAGAGCATTAGCAACAGCTATTTATAGCTCTTGTCTCTGAAAGTAAAAAGGTGCAAATGAAGTTCTCAGACAATAAGCCTGGCTTCTTTCATCTACATGCCTATCGCCTTGTAAATCTCTTGATCTCTAAGTGATATGAATCTCAAAATGTACAAGCTTTGTTACCTTGGGCAAGTCAAACATTTAAACCTCAATTTATTTAGGGATAATAACTGCTGGCCCTATTTAACTCAAATTATTGTGAATCTCAAGTTACATTTTTATTAGAAAGCAATTTGTAACAGATAAAGAGATATAATAAAAATGACCCACCATTATATCATTATTCACTAAGTCACAGACAGAAATATACTTATGTGGCTATTCTCCAATGATAAATCTCCCAAGGGTTTTAGCGGTTTTGCAAAATATTCCTCAGCTTCTGTCAGAGATACCTCACAGATGAAGGTGAACATTTAAAATTCTGAACTTGTTAAATAAAATACACAAGTTTTTTTTTTTTTCAAGTCAGATTGTTGCAAATAAGGCAAAGCTTTAGTATGTAACTTAAAAATATGTTCCATTTTAATTTTCTCAGGTCAATTTTCATCTATGTTGTTTTAAAACTTTGCACTGTTCTCTAAGCTGTTTTTCATAGTTTTAGCATTGCTATGTTTGATGGCTTTAATATTTTTAGTGCCACGATAATCTCATCCATTTGGAGCCCATTTGCTCAAGCACAGAATTTATATATTATCTTAAAAATCATTCTGTTAAATTCCTTAACTTTTAAAAATATTCATATGTGAGTATTTTTATTCTTATAAAATTCAATCAGAATTAACAAATATTTTAAGTATATTTCTTTCAAAAGTGAATTATGTGTTTTAAGCTTTCTTCTAAATGTTCAATTTTATTTTCCAAACATATTGGGAATTAATGTAAGCATTTTGAGGGGAAAAATAGGCCCTTTAAGGCACTAAGGGAGTAGCTGATAAATTAGTTTGGTTATTGGCTTCATAACTTTCTGATCTAACATCCTAAAATTAATTAAATTCAAAAGACACATTCCATCAAAGGTGGTTGGTGAACTTTGCAAAGGAGAGAGTCACAGTCCTCATCAGACTTTACCGATAATCCTTAGCATCACTAGATTTGGGGCAAGCCTACCACTGATACAACAGTTGTTCTTAACCTTGGCCACACATTAGAGCTGCCTAAAGAGCTTTCGAAAAAAATAAAAACAAACAAACAAACAAAAAGCATGCTCAGTCTGTACCTCAGACCAATTACATCAGATCTCTGGAGGTGGGACCTGTGCTTAGGGAGCTGGGTTTTTAATTCTCCCTGGTGGTTCTAGTGAGCAGACAAGGTTGAGAACCAGTTTTGCCAAATTTGCATATGATCAAACCTGTAGAGATAACTTCTGCTTAGAAATATTTGATGATCTGTATTAGGTAATTCAAAGGAATTAATGTTAATTTTGTAAGATGTGATAATGGCATTGCAGTTGTAAAAAGGAAATTCCTTATTTTTTAGGAATGCATAGGTGTGAAATGACATCACATCTGGAATTAACTTCTAAAACATTTCAGCAAAGAGCAACAAGAGAAGAAAATGTGATGAATAAGGAAACGTGGGAAAACCTTTATAATTGGCAAATCTGGGTGTTGGGTACATTGGACGGATATGTTCTTTGTGTGTTTTAAAATATTTAAATATAAAAATGTGCAGTTGATCCACATTATCTGTGGATTTATTATTTGTCCACTTGCTAAAATATATTTGTAACACCAAAACCAATACTTAGGGTACGTCGCTGTCATTTGCAGACACACACAGCATTGGAAAACTTGAGTTCCTCAACAGCATACTAAGCCAGCTGAGGTTGAATAAGATGACACTCCGCCATCTTGATTCAGCTCTCATACCAATGGTTTTTGTGCTGTTTACTGCTACATTTCCCAGATTTTTGTGCTTTTTGTTGGTGCTTTTGCTATTGAAAATGCCCCCCAAGAGAACTGCTGAAGTGCTAGCTAGTGTTCTAAGTGCAAGAAGGAAGGCTGTGATGTACCTTATGGAAAAAATATGTATATTAAACAGACAAGCTTTATTCAGGCGTAAGTTATAGTGCTGCTTATCTGGAATTCAATGTTATGCAACAATACATACTAAATAAGGTTTCTTGAAACTGAAATACACATAAAACAAGGTTACATACTGGCCTATGGAAAAGACATGTGGCTTGTAGGGCTCTAACCCTATTTCTTCCCTAGGAACAATTGTTCAGTATTTGCTAACCTAGTGTTTATCATAAATTTATAGAACATTAATACCTTGAATAATAAGGATTGACTATATTTATTAAGTGCCTAGATTATTTATCCACTCAAAACTGTCCAACTCTCTGAGGAGTCAAAATATAAAGTAAAATAGCACATGATTTAATATAAGTGACTTCACTAACAGAAATTAAAGGTGACCAGACAAAAGTCAAAGTGTCATGAAGAATATGAGGAACTCAAACCAAAAACCTGGGGAGAGATATTCACTACTCTTTCTCCATCACTCTCCATATACAATCAATCACTATTTCCTCTGGACATCATCTGATAAATAATGTCTCTACAATCCAGCATTTCCTGTATCATCACTTATGGACTTCTTGAATATTTTCCTAAGCATCCTTCTCATCTCCAATACTGTTTTACTCACATCCATTCTATTGACAAAAGTTATCATGATACTCTATTTAAAATGCCATTCTGATTAACATCATTCAATGACTCCAAAGGACTCACAAGGATTTTTAACCTCAGTCCAAGAATGGTGTTCAGAACCCTGTGAAATTGTATGCAAAATGTTAAAATACTTCTAGGTGATTTCTGTCCCTCCCCACCTCCTTAGAGAAGGTGTACAGCACTTTATTATATTCCACAAAGAGTCTTGATCACATATCTCTAACAAAAATATAAAATCCAACAAAGTCTAGAAGGCCTTCCATAATCCCATTCCTGCTAACCTTCCAGACTTGTCCCACATCATTCCCTGCTTATGCTGCAGTAACATTAAACTTCTTGTGGTCCCCATCACACACCACGGCTGTGCTCTTAATAACCACAGTGCAAAGCTCTTTTGATTACACATTACTACACTTAACTTGATTATGTCCTCTTCATTCTTTAAGACACCTGAACCAAAATTTGGAAGTGGATTAGCTGGGCTAAAATAAGTAATAAAAAGTTCAGAGTATCTGAGCACAGTGGGAGAGGGTACCATGATATGAGATGACATCAAAATGTCAGAGTAAGACTGAGGAACCAGATTATGTGGAGTTTTGTAACCCTGTCTAGGAAGTTTAGATTTTATTCCTTTAAGATAAATAGCCATTGGAGAGGTGTAGAGATGGAAAGAAGTAGACTTTCTGGATTTATATTGGGATATGTTTTGGAGGTCAAGTTGACAGGGTGTACTGATGGACTGTATATAAGAAAAATGGGAGGACTCCTAGAATTCTGGACCTTGGTACCTGGATGATTGTGCCACTCGCTGAGAGAGAAGAAGAAAGGAAGCATGACTCCCAATATCCTTACTTGGAAGACTGAGTGAATGGTAATAAGCATGACATAGATAAGGAACCTGTAAGGAAGAACAGGTTTTTTATGGGCTAGATCAGGTTTATACTTAAACATATTGTGTTTTAGTTATTTGCGAGTACTTGTTTCAGAAATCTCTAAATCTAGGAAAGCTTTGTTTCCAATAAAAAATTAGGAAGACTAGCTTTAAAAGCAATATTCTTACCCTGAAAATGTTTATGAAATAACTCTGTGGACATAACTATTATGAAGCCTTCTGGATCCATTTGGAGAAAGATTCACATTTAATTAGAATTTCCATATAATGCTTTAGACTTCTGTTCTATGAAGCCAAAAGTGCTGTGGAATCAACACCAACCAACCAGTGACCGGAAGTGGATAACAATATCCACTTTCTCACTGCCAAGGTAGGATGATTCAGAGTACTGATGGTAGGAATTTATATACAACTTGAGTCATTAGAATTAATTCATTTTAAACAACTGAACTTATAATAAAATAATAAGTCCTCAACAAAATCCTTTTGAGATTACAGTCTGTAATTTTAAAATTAACGATATAAGAGGACAAATAGCTATAATTTTGATCCTTGAATAAAGATGACATAATCTGGCCTTGCAATTTTTTTCTTTTTTGTAAATGTGGAATAAATACTTTGATTTACCTTGAGTTAAACAGTATGTATTATGGCTAAAATTCAGTTACCTCATAGGAAACTACTTTTTTCAGTTCTTTCTTTTTTCCTACTCTTTGGGTTAAAATTGCTACACTAGATGTCACACTGACAATGCTTTCACTCCAGATTGTTACTGACACTTCCAATTGGATGTCTAAGAGAATCTCAAGCTTCACTTGGTCCCCACAAGCTCCGGCTTACTCCTTGTAGTAATCGCTGTCTTTTCCTCTCCCATATGCCTCTACAAACTCACTGAAACTTTCTCAAACTCACTCACTGAGAAACTCTAGTTGACTTCCCATTTCCAACTGCCAGTACCTGCACTTCTGGACCCAAGGACTCTTGCATGCCACTGTAGAAACCCACTATGAAGCCAAAAGTGCTGTGGAATCAACACCATCCAACCAGTGACTGGAAGCTGATAACAATATCCACTTTCTCACTGCCAAGGTAGGATAATTCAGAGCTACCTTCAGTGCTGTTTCCTGGAGGTTTCTCACAGCCTTAAGCCTTCCAACACTCTCTCTGTCAGCTGGCTTAGTAGAACTTCCAGAGTGGCAACCTTCCTTTTCTTATTTCACCTCCACAGTTCCCTACTCTTGTTCTTTAAACTTCCCAAACTTCATGCACTCAAATCCTCATGTGTCAAGGGAGTCCAAATTGAGATGTTCCCCCACAAACCAATTCTTCTTGGAATCTTTCCTGTGTCAGTCAATGACAACTCCAATTCTGCTAGCTGCCGGGTCAAAGTCTGAGGTGTCATTCTTGATTCTCCTTTCTTTCACACCTCAAATTGGCTTCATCAGACAATTTTGTAGGGTCTATTTTAAATATATATCTACAATTTGACCAATCATCTTCATCCTTAGTGACGGTATTAGTCAGCTTGGGCTGCCGTAACAGAATGCCACAGACTGAGGTGCTTAAACAGCAGACATGTATTTTCCCACAGCTGTGAAGGCTGGAAGTCCAACACCAAGGCATGGGAAGGATTTTTTTTTCCTGAGGCCTCTCTCTTTGACTTGCCTTATTACTGTGTCCACAGCATAACCTCTTCTCTGTGCATGCCCATCCCTGTTGTCTTTTTGTATGTCCTAATCTCCTCTTCTTATAAGGACACCAGTCTCACTGGGTTAGGGGTTGGATTAGCCCCCTAACTGCCTCGTTTTAACTTAACTGCCTTTTTAAAGGTTCTATCTTCAGAGTCACATTCTCTGGTACTGGGCAGTAGGTCTTCAACATATAAATTTCAGAGGGACTCAGTTCAGCCCGTAACAGTAACCCTATTCATACTGATCCCGATTTGGTCCAAGGCATCATCTTCTTCTGCCTAGAAAAGCAATAGCCTCCTATCTGTCTGTCCCACTTCTGCCTGTTTCTTTTTTGCAGTTAATTTTCAACACAACAGCCAGAATTTTACCATTGAAACTCTGCTCCAAGTTCTCTACTGGCTTCCTATCTAACTTAGAGTAAAATTCTGTTACCAACATAAACTACATTGACCCAACTTCTTTCTTGTCTTGACATCACTTCTATTATTCCATCCCCTACCTCAACACTCATCCAGTCACACTGATATCCCTTCTGTTATTTGAGCAAGCTTGGCAATTCCCACCTTAGGTCCCTTACATGTTGTTCCCTTTACCTAAAATCTTATTCCCAGCAACAGCTGCATGATTATCTCCATTCTCCCCTTCAGGTCGTGACTCAAAAGTCAGCTCACGGAGGCCTCTCCCAACCACCATACAGAAAATCTCAAGCCTCTCTGATACTCCACATCCCACTTCCTTACTATTTTTCCTTCTCCTTAGCACTTCCTCTAGAGTATTACATACTTTACACACTTAGTTGGTTTATTTTCCATCCTCCAATAAAACATATGTTTCTTGAGGCCTGAAATATCTGTTTGTTTTATTCATTCTTGACATTTCAGTGCCTAGAACCAGGCTTGCAGCATAGTAGGTGTTCAAATGTATTCGTCACATGAATGAGTGATCTTTTTGGCATACCAGTAAAATCGTTATTGTTTTAAGAATTCAACCTTATATTTGTTTAAGGGTTCCATATCCTTTCATGTGTATCTTTTGCATGGCTCTCATATACAATAGATGAAAGTAAAAGAAAAAGAGCAGATTGAAGGCTGGCACACTGGCAGTCTCAGAACTTCCAGAATGACATCACCATTTTGATGTTTAAGGGAAAAAATACTCATTCACTCAGCGATAATTCATTGGTTACTATGAATGTGACGATCACTCACGCATTAAAAGCTGAGGCAGAAAGATAAATAAGGCCTTGGACTTGCTTAGGAGGCTGTAGGGTCCATAGTGTTTCCTTCTACGTGTTTTGAAGTTATAATTTCGAGCTCTGTGAGATTGTGAGGAAGAAGGAAGAGGGGGAGGCAGAGGTGGAAGAAGATGAGAACAGGGGTGAAGAGGCGGATCAATCACTCCCATGTTAGTAGAACTAAATTTCTAAATTAACAGTAATACAGAAAATTATGGATTTCTCAGAAGCTAAACAAGGAATGTCTTTTCATAACCAAAGAGATGGGAGAGAAGAAAGCTCTCTCCCTAAAGGCAGCCCTAAAATGATGCTTTGAAGCTCTATTCAAAGGCCCATATTGTGTCTTACCTTTATCCTAGCTTTGATGCAATCGATACCCAGTTTATTACAGGAGTTTTTAAACTAAGGGCAATTCTATATTAACAAATACAGATTTCATAATACATGCTTCACCATCCTAGTGAGAAGCCTGAGCTTGGTTTTCTTTCTGGGCATGTATCTTGCATGGGAGAGAGGGGACTGATCAGAGGAGAATGACTTAAACTTGGGGTATGATTATTCCAGTCCCAATCTTTCCTGATAGGTGCATAATTACTGCTGTTAGCAATGTACTTTTCCAAAGGTCAAAGCGATAGCATAAGTAAAATAAATGTTTATAGATATCAGGCCTTACAGCTAGTGAAACTGAAACAAACATTCTTAAGTTGCTCCTTAGAGATGCACACAATTAATTGAAGGCAGATAATTGCATGTGTAATGGCATCTTGTACACTAAGTACCTGTTTACAAATCAAATTATTCAATTTGGAGTCTCAAGTGTGTGCTGTCTATGCTCGATTAACCCCTTATGGCTATGCATAAACACCTAGTTCGTGAAGATGTGGCCTTTAATATTTTTAAGATCATTGAAATTATAATCCAAATTTAAATGTGTGAAGTAAAAATCTATTATCATTTCCTAAGTAAAGAGATGTAACATATCAAGTATTGTTCTGAGTCATTTGCTGTTAATCTTCAAGGCTTACGTGTTTATTTGTAAAAGTTGTATTTAAACAAGTTCTCTATGCCAGGAATTTATGCTCTAAGAGATATTAAAACATGTCTGATAAAAATCTGAAAAGGTAATTTACTAAAGGCATTTGAAAGCTACAACCAAACTTTTCTAAAAAGCAGCTGCCAAGCATGAAAAGTAGGTGTATCAGAGTTATTCACATAATAATTCATCCTTCTGAATGTTATTGCACTTGAGACAGAAAAGAAGGCAACCAGAGAGAAAGGTATGATCCCTGCACACGACACAGGATCAGATGAATCTGCTCCATAGCCCAAATGCGGTGGGAGGGGTGGGCACTGTGCTGAGCTCAAACCCGAGTCACACAGGCTCTCAATCAGCCTCGTTCCTCAGGAAATGAGCACACAGCACTCCTATCATCACTTCTAGCGCCCGTTTTCTTATCTATAAAAGTGGACCAATCTAGTACATTGCTCATGTAGTAATGTGAGAACAACAGAACGTTTAGCACATTCTAAAAACTCACTGAAAAACAAAAGCTACTGCTCTCCAAGTTAAGGGAAAAAATTTTTTTTTCTCTATTTTACTATGACTTAATTCCTGTCATCTTTAAGGATGGGTAAAACAAGAGAAGAAAAAAAGATTCATCAATGGGTAATGAATGAATGCCAGAGGTAAAGTAAAATCCTTTTGCAAGGGGGACAAAACCCCACACATCTACAGTCAATTCATCTTCGACAAAGGTGGCAAGAATACACAATGGAGAAAAGACAGTCTCTTCAGCAAGTGGAGCTGGGTAAGTTGGACAGCTGCATGTAAATCAATGAAGTTAGAATACTCCCTCACACCTTATACAAAAATAAACTCAAAATGGCTTAAAGACTTAAACATAAGACAAGACACTATAAACCTCCTAGAAGAAAACATATGCAAAACATTCTCTGACATAAATCTCAGCAATGTTCTTCTAGGGCAGTCTAACCAGGCAATAGAGGTAAAAGCAAAAATAAACAAGTGGGACCTAATTAAACTTACAAGCTTTTGTACAGCAAAGGAAACCATAAGCAAAACAAAAAGACAACCAACAGAATGGGAGAAAATATTTGCAAGCGATGAGACTGACAAGGGCTTAATTTCCAGAATATACAAATAGCTCATACATTTTTAATAACAAAAAAACAAACAACCCAATCCAAAAGTAGAAGACCTCAACAAGCAGTTCTCCAACAAAGGCATACAAATGGCCAATAGGCACATGAAAAAAATGCTCACTATCACTAATTATTAGAGAAATGAAAAATCAAAACTACAATGTGGTTATCACCTCACACAAGTCAGAATGGCCATCATTAAAAAGTCCACAAATAATAAATGCTGAAGAGGGTGTAGAGAAAAGGGAACCTCCCTACACTGCTGGTGGGAATGTAGTTTAGTGAGGCCATTAATAGAAAACAGTATGGAGATTCCTTAAAAAACTAAAAACAGACTGACCACATGATCCAGCAGTCCCACTACTGGCCATGTATCTGGAGAAAACTCTACTTCAAAAAGATACATGCATTCCAGTGTTCATAGCAGCACTATGTACAATAGCCAAGACATAAAAACAACCTAAATATCCATGGGCAGATGATTGGATAAAGAAGATATGATATCACATATTTTATATATATATAAAATGGAATATTGCTCAGCCATAAAAAATAAAATGCCACTTGCTGCAATATGGGTGGACCTGGAGATTGTCCTTCTAAGTGAAGTAAGCCAGAAAGAGAAAGAAAAATACCATATGATATTACTTGTACATGGAATCAAAAAAAAAAAAAAAGACAAATGAAATTATTTACAAAACAGAAATAGACTCACAGCATAGAAAACAAACTTATGGTTACCAGAGGGGGAAGAGTTGGGAAGGGATAAATTGAGAGTTCAAGATTTGCAGATACTAACTACTATATATAAAATAGATAAACAATAAGTTCATACTGTAAAGCACAGAGAACTATATTTAGTATCTTGTAGTAACCTATAATGAAAAATATGAAAATGAATATATGTATGTATATGTATGACGGAACTATTATGCGGTACACCAGAAATTGATACAATATTGTAAACTGACAATACTTCAATAAAAATAAAAATTAAAAAGGGAGGGCAAAAAAAAAAGCAGGATTAAGATTATGATACATATAGTGAAACTGGACTGTTCCCTTGAAGGTAATGTGAGTATATGGCTAAATAAATAGCAGAATAACAGACTAAGAGAGCAAGCTGTAGAATGTATGCAGTCGATAAAAATTACACTTATTACTAGTTTATATATTTGAGTTTCAGAGCAAAAGAGCTTTTGATGTGAAGAATATGGTAAACACTAGAAAAAATATAATTTGAGTTTTTTCCTTTAGTTGTCATTTATTTCCTATCAGTCTCTCCAACTTGAGGAAAAATTTGAAATAATTTTTATCTCCTGAGAAAACAAAGGAAAATCATCATGTATCACTCGGGATGAAGATAGAATACATACCTACTTTATTTTTATTTTGTCCTTTAAATAGGTTCTGTTAAAAATAGAATTTAGTTTTGCTTTTTAGTACTCGTAAATAAAAATAGAGATATCCCTGGCTTTAGTTTTCTCAGGTGTAGGAGACTTGATAGAAAGTGGTTAATTAATTTCATTACTGAACATTACTGTTTCTAGCATTCATTTTGGTGACTGAGCATCAAATGTTTGAAGTGGGTGAAGTCAGCTAGCAATCTATATTCACTTTACTTGGCTCCTGAAATACTACTAGATTCTATGTGAGGCTTACAGGCTCAAGAAAAACAAAGCATTCAAATATGATTTCTTTTTCTCTTTTGTTTCCTGTCTTTCTCTGGCCTTTCATCCCCTCTTCCTTCCCTTCTTTTTAACCGTCCTTCCCTTATCTTTCCTTCCTTCCTTTTCTTTTCTGTTTGTGTTTCCTAAGAGGGATAAGCAATGCTCCCTATTTACGTTCTGTTCTCTTAAAAGTAAGAAACACTTGAAAAAGTTATGTTTAGTTACTGATGACTTATTCTGACAATTATTTGACTACACATGTTTAAGATACCTGTAGTAAATTAAATAGAAAAGATTATTTCTTAAATAACAAAATAACCACAGAACTGCAAAACTCTTAACTGCATATATCCTTGTTTTTGCAATTAGATAACATATATTGGAAAATAACCAAACATCCATTGCATACTTTGTACTGCTCTTGGGAACTGTGCTTCCTGTGGTAACTGCACATTTCCAGCAGTGATCCAATAGGCTTCTGTGGTCCTTACGCTTCACATCCTTTTCTAACTCTAATGGACAGCCGTTTCTCCATGCTCAGCAGTCTAGCTCACAAACGCGTTGCATTGTAAACTGAAGTGTATTAGTTATACAGCTAACGTTAGAAAAAGCTATAACTGTAAATTCTTAGATATAAGAGGATTTATGAAAGTAGTACAAATTGATCAAATATTCATTACTGGAAAGATAACATCATATTATAGTATATTATAGTAGCTATTCAAAATAGTAGGCTGTGGCTTTCCTTCTGTCTGAAATAGTGGGAAAGAAACGGGGAAAAAAATCTCATTCACTCCATCTGTCTCATTTAGAGCCCATTCCATCCCTTTGTAGTATAACTCATTTTGTCCTTGTTACTTTTTGAAGAGAAATGCTGTTTAGAACATGGTAGTCATGTAGAGGAAAAGTGTATTGGAGAAAACTGAGGCATAAAGCTGGCAAATAGCTGTGCTAAAAACATTGTAGAAGAAAAAAATGGATACACTTAGAATATTTATACTGGCAGAGCCAACATTTCTTTTAAACTGTGGTTCAGTTTCCCAGAGACAGAAAAATGTGATTTGTTGCCAAAGGTGTCATGGTAACCTTCATATTGTTAATAAATACAAGAAAATTTGAAGAAGCAGCACAGAATAACGGCAAGCGTCTGAGGTTTCTAAAATTGTGTGGTGTCATGGAATCTGTTGTTCTGATATTTGTTTCTTTAAAGGAAATATGATATTGAAATATCTTTATCTTTTACCTTTTCTGTCACTTCAGCTGGTGAATAAAGAAATTATCTTTCACCAGTCTAAAGAAAAAATATCGTTATTTAACTTACAGACATCAACTTATTTACTAAATGGAATGGATATTTTAATATTCTCCCAAGATTAAGAAAAAAAATCTGGTATTTTTAATGCTTATCTACCACTTATCACTGTATCAAAATTTCTTAGTCCCATGATTTTGTAACAAGACAATCACAATCTTCTGATGTCTGTTTTAGGTGAAGTATTTCCAACATACAAGTAATAGCGTATGTGCTGTGTTTCTAACACTCAGTGATGCCTTTGGATGACTTGGTGAATTGTGCATGGTCCTCATCAGATTTCCTTTAGGCAAGGTCAGCCATGAGCTTTGGGAGGCAAACTATCTTCTGAACTGTGGACCATTCTATCTTTGAAACTGATCTAATCACATCCTAACAAACTGAGCTAAGAGCTGACCATTCTGGTATCTGCTTTAGACCATATACTCAGTGTCTTGGTCATTTGATCCTTTTTGCTCTCTCTTTTTTGGTTTTCAGTAATAAGAACTTTTAACATGAATGGATTATTAACTGCAAACTCCCTATAAATTTTCCTAGATTACAATAATTCAAACACAGTGTAAGTCTATGTGTAGAGACACCCTCTGGGACAGTGGTGAGGCTGAAGGTGTGAAGTGTAATCTGGAAGATGAGGGATCAGTGCAGATTCCTGGGACCTACTGGTTTCTATCTACATACTAAGTTGCACTGACTAAACATCACCCTTCTGGAAGGGAAGCAGGTTATGGTATCTTTATATTCCTAAAACATACAAAACAAAGCACTGCAAGTAGTGAGAGCTTGAGATATTGATGGAATTGGAGAAACTGTAATTTTGTAGAAGTTCTCGGAAAGATCCTATTAAAAAAGGTATTCTGGAACTTTAGTTTTCTCAGCAAAGCGGTGATATTTACTATCTACTTTCCAGATCTACAGATAGGGTAAGACCATTGTAAGCTAAAATTATAAGATAGGGCATTTTGGTTAATCAGTTATTTTAGTGTAAAGGCTTACTATATGTTAGTAAATTTTTATGTATTAGATACACAAGAGAATACATTTAGTATTAAAATTATAGTATGAAAAGTAAAATTGCAGCATCAAAATTATAGTTTAAGCTCTCTGAGTGCTTGATAAGTTATCATTATAAACACCAATTACCTTGTTACAATTCAAACAGCTGAGAATATGAGAGTATTTCATTATATGACAGATGATATGTAAAGATTTACCTTAGTGGAACTAAATAGGTGGTAAGTAATGTACTTTTATTATGTCCCTAGAATTCAGCAATTTTTTTTTCATAGGAATATTTAAATCTTTATTTTTGGATGTACTGGTATTTTCTGCCTTGGTCTACTATTTAAGAAGTTTTACATTTTTCATTTTTGTAATTGCATTTTCAATTGAAGTATATTTGACCTACAATATTATGTTAGTTGTATACATAGTGATTTCAGTATTTTTATAAACTATACTTCACACAGTTATTATAAAATATTGGTAATATTCTCCATACTATACATTACTTTCTTGTAACTAATTTATTTGGTACCTAATCATTTGCATTTCTTAATCCACTTCACATATCTTACTCCTCTCTCCACCTTTCTCTCCAGTGATAATCACTACTTTGTTCTCTGTATCTGTTGGTCTCTTTCTATTTCATTATTATAGTCATTTCTTTTTAAAAACTTTTTTGATTCCACATATAAATTAACATATATACTATTTGTTCTTTCTCTAACTTATGTCACTAAGCATAATACCTTCCAGGTCCATTTATGTTGTTTCAAACAAAAAATTTCATTCTTTTTTTATGGCTGAGTAGTAGAATATACGTGTGTGTGTGTGTGTGTGTGTGTGTGTGAATATCTATATATAGTGTGTAAAACACTTTCTTCTATCCATTCAATACTAATGGACACTTAGGTTGTTTCCATATCTTGAATATTGTAAATAATGCTGTTATGAACATAAGGGTGCATTTATCTTTTCAAATTAGGATTATATACTCAGGAGTGAAAGTGCTGGATTATATGGTATTTCTATTTAAAAATTTTTGAGGAAACTCCATACTGTTTTTCATAGTGGCTGTACCAATTTACATTCCCTTAACAGTATACTAGGGTCATTTTCTACACATTCTCACCAACACCTGTTGTATCTTGTCTTTTTGATAATAACCATTCTGACAGATGGGAGGTGGTATCTCATTATGGTTCTGATTTGCATTTCCCTGATGATCAGTCCCATTGAACATCTTTTCATGTGACCCTTGGCCACCTGTCTGCTTCTTTGTAAAAATGACAATTCAGGTCCTCCGCACATTTTTAAAAATGGGTTTTGTTCAATACTGAGTTGTATTAATATTCAGCATATGTAAAGAACTTAACTCCTTATCAAACATACCATTTGCAAATATTTTTTCCCGTTCAGTAGGTTGCCTTTTCCTTTTGTTGATGGTTTCCTTTGCTGTGCCAAAGCTCTGATTAGGTCCCATGTTTATTTTTGCTTTTATTTCCCTTGACTGAGAAGATATCCGCCCCCTCCCCCAAAATACTGCTAAGACCAACGTAAAGGAGTCCACTGTATGTTTTCTTCTAGGAGTTTTATCATTTCAGGTCTAACATTTAGGTCTTTTAAATCCATTTTAAGTTTATTTTTGTGTATTATGTGGTAAAATGTTCTAATTTCATTCTTTTACTTCTAACAGTTTTCCCAACAACACTGAAGAGACTGTCTTGATCCCACCCCTATTTTTCATTTTTTTTTAATAAATAATTTAGTTCTTCTTCTATGGATTTTTAACTTGGGGAAGATTTTATATTCAGATATGTACTTCATTTTCTAAATCATGCTTTCAAAGTGGGTAAGAGTCTTCCTACTATCCTTTCTTCATTGTTTTTAAATTTTCTCTGGGACCCCAAATTGATTTTGATAATAAAGCATTATTCATCAACCAATGGTTTAGGTTATGGTGCTATTTTTCTATTTTTATTTTATATTGTTCAAACTTATGCTTTGCAGAACAAACAATGCTGAAGATTTTCATCAGAGAAGTATGCTCTGTGCTTAATGAAGAAACATTCAATGAGTTGGGTTCATCAAGACAAAAATATTTTGAGAAAAAATAGTGGTATTTTGTTCCCTGATTGTAACTAATGAGTTTACAATGATCAGTCTTCTGTATTAATCTTCTTTCGCCAAGTCATTCTTACTGTATTCTGCTAACATAAAAATGCTACCATTTTACATATCATTTCCTCCAAAAAGGTTTTATACCCATTACTTTGTAATACTTGGAAAACATGATTCTTTATTATGTCAATAAATATTTTTTTGAAGAATAATAATCCTCTCATTTATTTTCCAGAGAAAAAGCAGAGGTCAATTGTATTTTAAAATGTTTCTATGAGTCATGAAACAACCTGATAACCCTGAAGCCTTAACAGGCAATAAATAAAATGAACATAGTATCTTTAAGGTATGACTGCCTCATTACTAACCATTCTTTATCAAAAGAAACAGTGGCAGCAAAACAAGTAAGTGCACAAAACACAAAATGTGAAAACAGTTTCTCAGAAATATTCTGCAAACATAATAGAAATAGAGGGATCCAGATGAAAGTATAAATCTAGTCATTAATTGGAAGAAAATAATTGGCAATATTGTAAGACTAGCTAGCTAGCTCATTTTATGCTCTTCAGAATTTCTGATTGATCAGAGAAAATCCTTAGATGCAAGAAATCTACGTACACATATTTTCTAGAGGGTACAAAGAAACATCCGAAATCTGCATATGCGCATTAATGGATTTTCAGAATTTTTCACTTATAGTGACCTTCTAATTCACTGTTTTATACTTGAGAAATATATTTATCACTTTTAATGGAACAAATATCATGAATCCACAGTGTTGACATAAAACATTTTAATTACAGTGGTACTTAAAGATGGTAGAAAAATAAATCCAGATATAAGACCTTTATGCTAAATGACAATGCCAAATAAATTTACAAGTTAAATATAAACTATAAAAACAATAAAAATTCAAATTAACAATAGCGATTTTGTTTGACTAATAATGTTGTTTTGCTGAAACTAAATTGCCTTTTAAGATGTGAATAGTAGCTTTTAGGCATAGGCACTTCTAAACTGTCATAAAATTTTCAATTTCAAACTATACTAAGTTTTTTTATGTAGAGCAGTGGCACCATTTACTGTTCTCTTGGTGTTAATCTTGTTATTTTGGCCATTCTGGGTTTTTTTTTTCCTTTCATTAACTTGTGACATAGTGGTATTATTGCCAACTCAGTCACATAATAAACACAAATCTAGCCACTCAAATACAGTGGCATTTGGTCTTAGGCATCCAGGTGGTCCAATATACACTTAAATTTATTTTAGGGCTTTATTATTGAGTACTTAGGGATCTCCAAAAATATGTTTGGAAAGTCTCAAAGAGCATCAGAACTGAGAAGAACATTAAATCAGTTACAAACAAAATACTGAAAAAATACTTTTAAGAACCACCACCTATCAGACTAAAAACACATCAGTAGATGGTCACAAAAAATAAAATATAAAAACAAATGGAATTCTCCAAACATGAAGTCATCATCAAAATAAAAGGTAAATTTAAGGAATAAATGTATAAAAGAACAAAGAATCAGAATGGATAAAAATTAAAACTATGAAATTGCAGACATAGTGCAAGTCTTTTTATGTTTATTTTTTATTTTTCTTGGAGGAAGGAGAAGAAAAGGCTGTGTTCATTTCATGGATAAGCTGGAAGGAGGGTGGAGTCAAACTGAAGGTGGGCTGTGGTTAGGGCCAAATGCAGAACAACTAGAGCCCAAAGAAAATTATTCTACTTCTAGTCAATTCAGAATCTGAGACAAATTAAAGTGGGAAGAAAGGTCAAATACATTCAAAATTATTTTTTTGGAGATTTAGTTTTGTTTGGCAGCCAAGTCTTTGTCCTTGATGTGAACTGACTTCTATCTAAACTTGAGATGATTTTCGTTCTCTTTTATTTTCTTACTTTTAGCATCACAAAGCAGAATGTTTCCCTCATTCTTGTCTACAGAAGAGGAGCTGCCTTGCAGGAGAGAAGGAAAGACCTTAACACTAGGTGAATTCCCGCAGAGAATTGTGACTACAGTGGAAATGGAGCCTTTGTGGTGCTCTGCAGCAAGGTTATCTCACTAGTAGCCCACACTGGTGTTTTATTTTTCTGTGACTACTGAAATGCTAATTCAGTTGTGGTTTAATACAGCATTTTTGTGGTTAACATCAGCATTACTAAATTTCAACCAGAACCTTTTTTATGACTTCCCCAAATATGAGTATTAGGTTTACATTTGAATACTACAATTTAAAGCAAATTCAGTAGTCAAATATTTCACTGAACAAATCTAGTTCCAAATAGCATTTTAATTTAGGTAAAAAGTAAAGAGATAATGGAAACTTGTGAGGTATCTGTCTGATATTCGGTAAATGTGCAAACTTTTAAAAACAGACTCCTTACTTGTCCCAATAAATTTCCCATTTGTGATAATCAAAACAACCATAATAATGTAACTATCTTTGTGTGTCTGCTTAAATATATTTAACATAGATGTAATCTATGTCCTTTGATTCTCCTGTTTTCCATGAACAATATGTCAGAAGTAGTTTGCATTTTGCTGTATAGCATTTTAACCATAACTAAAACTAACTTCTAACAAGCACATGAAAAGATGCTCAACATCACTAATTGTTAGAGAAATGCAAACCAAAACTATGATGAGATATCACCCCACAGCAGTCAGAATGGCCATCACTCAAAAGTCAACAAATGATAAATGTTGGAGAGAATGTGGAGAAAAAGGAACCCTTCTACACTGCTGGTGGGAATGTAAATTGGTGCAGCCATTGTAGAGGACAGTATGAAGATTCCTCAAAAAACTAAAAATAGACTTACTCTATAATCCAGCAACCCCACTCCTGGGCATATATCTGGAAGAAAATATAACTTGAAGAGACAAGTGTACCCCAAAGCTCACAGCAGCACTATTTACAATAGCCAAGATATGAAAACAATCTAAATGTCCATTGACAGATGACTGTATGAATATGTGATACATCTATACAATGGAATAATACTCAGCCATAAAAAAGAATAAAATAATGCTATTTGCAGCAACATGGATGGATCTGGGTATTGTCATTCTAAGTGAAGTCAGTCAAAGAAAAAAACACTGTATGATACCGTTTATATGTGGAGTCTAGAAGAAAGGACACAAGTGAACTTATCTACAAAACAGACAGACTCACAGAAATAGAAAACAAACTTATGGTTACCTGGGGGTAAAGGGGTTAGGAAAGGATAAATTGGGAATTTGAAATTTGCACCTCTTGAGGAGTAATGGAATGTTAGCTATCTTGATTTTGGTGGTGATTTCATTCATGTATACAGCTATCAAAGTGCATCAAATTGTTCATTTCAAATATGTGTAGTTTACTATACAGGAATCATACCATAATAAAAGTGTTAAAAAATAAAACTAACTTCTATCACTAAACTTTAATGTAAAATATTAATTATCAGAAAAGTAAAAAAATACTGAAAAGCTAAATAGAAGCCCCAAATCTAACCACTCAGATATCATTACTATCAACATTTTCGTTTACAAATTTTAGACTTTCCTTTTCCTAAAGATGTATGTGAATATACGCACATTTGTAAAAAATTTCACTGGTTTCCCCCAAATATTCCCTAGACCCTCATTGACACATGCCTATGGATTCCTTTTGAAAGCACCCATGATGTTCTGCCTGAGAACTTTCTTCTTTGGGCAATAATAATGGGAATTAAAAGATGAAGAGTTCAGCTTTTTTGGAATTCTTCAGGTAGGGAGACTAAGATACTGTGGTGGACCACTCCTATGAGATGTGGGACTTCTCTAAAAGGTAACTAAGGCTGGAGAATCTGCCACGTGCCTGACAAAGCTGAGTCTCTTCTCCCCCAATCATCTTTCCCTCTCCTCTTTTTTGCATAGACCTTCTTGTGGTCTGAGCACTCTTCCTTCTAACTCCTCTTCCTCCCCTTTCTTTATCATGAGTGTTTACCTGAAGTAAATCTCTTTTATACCTAATCCTATCTTGGCTGCTTCTCAAAAATCAAATCAAACAAAGGCAGTTCAGGAATATTTAGAGAAAACAAGAGGTAAGTGGGAGTTTCAGGATGGGCCAACTGATCATCCTATGGGCAAAGACGATGTCACTAGCATGGCAAGGAAACCATTAAACTGTAAGCTACAGACGCCACCAGGGGACTTTGGACTCCAGGTGAGAAAAGTAGTCACCATCTTGGCCAGAATAATCCACGCTCACAAGCATGAGATGGTTGAGCTGTTTTTATACAACTGTGGCAGGTAGAAGTACATATGCAACCTTGATGATCCACCATATGTGGTCCCCAGTTCCCTCATGTCTATTGCAACTGTGAATGGACATCAGTAACAACTATGGCTCAAGAAACCATGAGTACCAAGGGCTTAGGCCCTCAGGAATGAAAGTTTGGGTCACAATCCAAGTTTAGTCATCAAAACCTGCTAAGGTAATAGCTGAGGGTGAGGGGACCTTAGAATGACAATGGAGGAGAGGGTAAGTGAGCCTTATGACCACAAGACCAACTATAGTCATGGGTCCTGTAGCTGGCATCATCAATCTCTCTTTTACTGTTCTCTTCAAGAAGGGAGGGCCAAGGCAATCATCATGGATCTATTCCTGGAACTTGCATTGAGAATTAGGTCTGTGCAGTGCAACAAGTGGGCTGCAGAAAATAACACTGCTCACATCTTATGCCACAGGGCTCAGTGACTGACAGTTTGGATTGCCACCTTTCTTGACCCAATACTGCACTTGTGCTGCAGCCACACTTCCCTAGGGCTGCTCTAAGTGAATGACTAAGCACAGTGGATCCCTAATGCCAACCCTTGTTGTGGCATCTGTGACACCTCCAATGGGCACTCCCTATTGACCCGACTGACTCTCAGAACTGCACTTCACTGCTGTTTGAGACTCTTCCTGTCAAATCCCCTTTCCTTTCCCCTCTCCCTTCATAGCTGTCACATCTACATTGATTCCAAATGTTTTCCCTGTCTATTCTTGCTTCCTCCTTTTTATCCTTCATAGGAATTTCCCCAGTAAATTAATTGCTCATCTAATCTCAATTTCTCAGAAAAACTAACACAACCATGTTCCACGCCCTCTCCCAGAGATTCCCCAGGAGGAACTGAGCCTGGTTGTCCACAATCATTAACCTACCCATTAATATAACCTGTTTTGAATTCTTTCCATGCCATGTCTCATATCCCTGTTCCCCAATCAGCCTTTCCTGAGATTAAATAACTGTATTGGTTTTAAAATAAATCTGAAGTTTTTATACTCCTTTCAAGAGGTGAAGCCTAATCCCTCTCCTCTTGAGGGTATGCTGGAATTAGTCACACGGGTCTAATAAAGAGAACGGAGAAGAAATGGCAGCATGTTCTGTGAACAGCCAGCAAGAAACTAAGGTCTCTTGCCAAGAGCTATGAATATGAGCCCTCTTGGAAGAGGATCTTCTCACTTAAGTCCTCAGATGGTGGGCTGACATTCTGACTGCAACCTCAGGAGAGACCTTGAATCAGAACTTCCCAGTTAAGCCATCTTTGTACTCCCAACTCTCAGAAAATGTGTGTGATAGTGAATGTTTGTCACTTAAGATATTATGTTTTTAGGCAATTTGTTATACATCAGGTAAGTAATACACCATTAAATTTACCACATATACTCAAATCCTTTCTCAGGATCTGCTTCTGGAATACACACACACACACACGTGAGTATAGGTGGGTTTCTCATAAATAAGCCATTTAAAAACAGAGGTTATTCTCTATTATATTTTGATTGATGTGCAAAACATCTATGTATATAGCATCATTAGTCACTCCAGAGTATTCTATTATTGGAATGTCCCATAATGTGTTTAAGCATGCTTTTTTTGTGTGTGAGAAATTGAAGATGTTTCTCATTTTTAGGTTCTTGTCTACTTACAAAAATGAATATACTAGTTGATAACCACTGATTAAAAATGTAAAACATTTAAATCACTTGCACCTTATTCTGGGATATAATTCATAATTATAGTCATCTTGCAACTATAATTAGAGCAAAGGACAGATGGTAAGGGTTTAAAATGATGTGTTTATTAAAATCATGTAGGCTGCCAAATAACTTAACACCATCACAAGTGTCCATTCATTAGTTGCTCCATTGAGACGGGGTTGATGAAATCTGAAGGCGGACAGAATATTAACTCTAGTGTCTAAATAGAAAGTGTACATTAACTATTAAAGGGAAGCAAACAATACCATGACCAACTGTTACTTAAAGTTTTAGCCTTATTTTAAATATGATAAAAACTTTCGAAGTAGTCACAGGATATTTGTTACTGTTCTACTAAAGAGTAATAAAAGATAAATTAGTAATATTGATAATATTCTGAATATATTATATATATCTGTGTGTGTGTATGTGTGTGCATAAAACTTCTCATATTAGGTATAGCTCTTCTGTCTGAAGGTAGATCTACTGCAACTAATCTTAAACTCCAACTTTATTATGAGATTAGCAGAGAAGCTCATGAAAACTAAAAAGAGGAATTCACTAGACATGGAAGACACCTGAATACAAAGACTCCAGTGCCTTCTGTGTATTTATTTCTTGATTTATTTATTAATCTTTTAATGTAAGTAGGCTTGCTCTACTTTTTGGTCTAGAATATTCCTAAGCAACAATGAAACAAAAAGAACAAGCATAACAACCACCGACAGAACAAGCAGTTATTGGCTATGTACTAAGTGCCAGGCATTCTCTCTGTATATTATCCTATGTAATCCTCACAGAAGCCCAAAGAGGTAAGTACTTTTATGATGATCAATTCATATATGTAGAAACTGAGCCATAAAAGTTAATAACTAACCTGTGGTTATGTATCTACTCACTTGTCTAAGTATCAAGTTCAAATTCATAAGAAAAGTCCCCTTTGCCCCAGCATGGATCCCATCTCTCCACACCTCCCTCAGTCAGCTGTAGCTAGAGGACTGGACTGCACTGTACTCAAATAGTATTTCCTCTTGAAACAAGAGAGATAATGGAATCAGTGGAGTCCATTTCTAGAAATAAAAAAAAAAAGTGTGTGGTAGAGTATGAAGAGTATAAAATGAGTAAAAGAATATGAACAAATATCAAATTTCTGCTTGATTTGGAAGAGTCAATAATGGCAACTTTTTTTTTTTTTTTTGGTTTTCAATGAAAATTAGTACACAAAAAGAGCACAGAGTGATTAATGAAAAAGAAGTGTGTTTCATATCCAAGAAGTACAATGACAGCAAATAGAATTTTAGAATGTTTTAAATTTAGGAGATATTCTTTCCTATGGCTCAATTTTAAATTACACTGTAGGGTTGGAGGGCACACTTTTGTGTAATATTAAACATTCTTGAGAGTTACATTTAATACTGGATAAACCAACTGTATGAACATTTGATGTGAATTTACGGTTTGGTAGGAAGTTCAGGAAGGATTACAGTGAGAGGTGAGTAAAGCATATAACTCTTTATATATCCACTTATACAAATGCCTATCCTCAAGGAGGCTTTCTAAAGAAGCCAGAGTTTTGTGTCAATACAGCCATGTGCTCGCCCATTGTCTCCCTAGTAACTGAGAGCATGTAAAATTGTTATCCCAGGTTAGAACTGTATTTTGGTATTTGCTAATGGCTTTTTTTCCTGGTGATGGCTGTTTATCCACTACGTATGAAATTTAATAACAATGTAGATAGAGTTCATATATATAATGTAGAGATTTAATTAACCTGGCTAAGATTATTTCTTGAGATAGGAGAAAAATCTTAACATTATAGACATATCTGAGACAGTCTAAAACTGAAATTAAGAGAATGAATCCAATTTTTTTAAAAAAGGTTATTAAATTTGAAAAGCATAATAAGTTAAGATAAAAAAAGGGTTTTTTTTTTGCCAGTCTTTCTTCCTGTTTTGAAGATCAAGTTGGAAACTGTGTACCAAAGAACTAGTATTCAAATCCAAGCCTGTGTAACCCTAATACATTTCTTTCATTTATAGTAAAAACAGAGTATGACTCAGACCCAAACATGACACAAAAAGTGATTTTTTAAGTACCAAAATGTACATTATATATGATAATTTCTTTTCAGTCTGGTTGAGTCAATTTTAAGCTATAGGTGTATATAGAGATTAAAGTCTAGTTTTCTCAGAGTTTCCTCCAGGAAACTCCTAAAACTCCTAAAACTGCACCCATAGTAACACTGCCTTTTATCTCTATGAATCTTCTATTTTCATCCTTCTACTCCAAGTTCTTGTTATTTGGGTCCTAGTTTTAAGATTCCTATCTTCTTTCTTTTTATTCTTCCTGTATTAATTATCTATTGCTGCATTACAACTTACACCAAAATTTAGCAGTTTCAAACAACACATACCTTCATACTCCTAGAAGGAAACATAAGCAACATGCTGCTCACTGAGGTGTGCCTTTGATATCAAAGGCAAAGGCAACAAAAGTAAAAATAAACAAGTGGGACTACATAAAATCAAAAAGCTTCTATGTGGCAAAGAAAATCAACAAAGTGAAAATGCAACCTATGGAATGAGAGAAAATGGTTGCAAATCATATATCTGATGCAAGGTTAATATTTAAAATATATTAAGAACTCTTACAACTTAGTATATAAAAAACAAATGATTTGATTAAAAAGTGGACAGAGGAACTGAACTGATATTTATCTAAATAAGACACACAAATGACTAAGAGTTACATGAGAAGGCACTTAATATGATAAATCTTCGAGGAAACAGAAATCAAAACCAAAATGAGATGTTACTTCACACTTATCAGAAAGGCTATTATAAAAAAGAGAAGAAGTAAGTGTTGGTGATGATATGGAGAAAAGGGAATCCTTGTGCACTGTGGTGCACTGACGGGAATGTAAATTGGTCCA
This sequence comes from Camelus dromedarius, assembly GCF_036321535.1. NCBI lineage: Eukaryota > Metazoa > Chordata > Mammalia > Artiodactyla > Camelidae > Camelus > Camelus dromedarius. The sequence goes on from NC_087438.1 coordinate 56,594,087, forward strand.
GCCATTATGGAAAATAGTATGAAGGTTCCTCAATAAGATAAAAACAAAAGCTTTTAAGTTTAATTAGATCCCATTTGTTTACTTTTGACTTTATTTCCACTATTTCAGGTGTTGATTCAAAAAAATACATTGCTGTGATTTATGTCCAAGACTGTTCTGCCTATGTTTTCCTCTAGGAGTTTTATATTATCTGGTCTTACATTAAAGTCTTTAACCCATTTTAAGTTTATTTTTGTATATGGTGTACAGAACTCCTATAATATTGAGCAATTCCACTTCTGGGTATATATACTAAAGAAATGAAATCACTATCTGGATGAGACAGCTGTATCCCCATATACACTGCAGCATTATTTACAAAAGCCGAGATAAGGAAAAAACCTAAGTGTCCATTGAGAGATGAATGAAGAAAATGTTGTGTATGCATGCAACAGAATATTATTCAACCATAAAAAAGAAGGAAATCCTGCCTTTTGTGACAGCATGAAGAGACTGTAGGGGTATTATGCTTAGTGAAATAGGTCAGAGAGAAAAAGATGAATTTTGTATGGTATCACTTACACGTGGAATCTAAAAGAAAGAAAAAAAAAAAACAAACAGAACTCATAGATACAAGGAATAGACTGGTAGTTGCCAGAGGCAGGGATGGGAGTGAGGCTGGTCAAATGGTACAAATTTCCACTTATAAGATAAGTAAGTCCTGGGGACGTTATGCACAACATGATGACTATAGTTAATAATACTGTATTGTACACTTGAATTTGCTAAGAGAGTAAACCTTAGTTTCTCATACACACACACAAAAATTTGTAACTAAGGTGATGAATGTTAAGTAAAGTTACTGTGGTAATCATTTGATTATATATATATATATATATATATATATATATATATATATATATTTGTTTTAGGTATACAACATAATAATATAATTCAACTAATTCAGATAATTATGTTCTATAACTAAAACTAACACAATGTTATATGTCAATTATATCACAATTTAAAAAAAAATTTAAATTGCCAGAGTTCATTTATATCCTTTACCCTGTTTCACCTCCAGAATATATAAGCAGCTCATACAACTCAATAAGAAAAAGATAAACAACCCAATCCAAAAATGGGCAGAAGACCTAAACAAGCAATTCTCCAAGGAAGACATACAAATGATCAATAGGCACATGAAAAAATGCTCAATATCACTAATTATCAGAGAAATGCAAGTCAAAACTACAATGAGGTATCACCTCACACCAGTCAGAATGGCCATCATTCAAAAATCCACAAATGACAAATGCTGGTGAGGCTGTGGAGAAAAGGGAACCCTCTTTCACTGCTGGTGGGAATGCAGTTTGGTGCAGCCACTGTGGAAAACAGTATGGAGATTACTCAAAAGACTAGGAATAGACTTACCATACGACCCAGAAATCCCGCTCCTGGGCATATGTCCAGAAGGAACCCTACTTCAGGATGACACCTGCACCCCAATGTTCACAGCAGCACTATTTACAATGGCCAAGACATGGAAACAGCCTAAATGTCCATCAACAGATGACTGGATAAAGAAGAGGTGGAATTCCATACAATGGAATACTACTCAGTCATAAAAACCGACAACATAATGCCATTTGCAGCAACATGGATGCTCCTGGAGAATGTCATTCTAAGTGAAGTAAGCCAGAAAGAGAAATGCCATATGAGATCGCTCATATGTGGAATCTAAAAAAAAAAACCAAACAAAGCATAAATACAAAACAGAAATAGACTCACAGACATAGAATATAAATTTGTGGTTGCCAAGGGGCAATGGGATGGGAAGAGACAGACTGCGATTTCAAAATTGCAGAATAGATAAACAAGATTATACTGTATAGCACAGGGAAATATATACAAGATCTTATGGTAGCTCACAGAGAAAAAAATGTGACAATGAATATATACATGTTCATGTATAACTGAAAAATTGTGCTCTACACTGGAATTTGACACATTGTAAAATGATTATAAATCAATAAAAATGTTAAAAAATCGATTGCATAACTATAATAATTATTAAGAACAGGAAATTAATATTTATACACTATTATTAAATTAACTACAGGCTGTACTCAAATACCACTAATTTTTCATCTATTTTTATTCTCAGTATTCTATTCTGTTCTATTCTATTGAGGATCCTGCATTGTATTTAATTATCATTTCTCCTCCTACAAAAAGCAAAGCTGTCCTGAGCCACACAAACACCCTAAAAATACAGAAAAAATAATCGCATTTAATAAGAGAGCAACAGTAGTTTCAGTCAGACTCCATACATAATTTATGATGAGAAAGAAAGAACAAGAAACAGAATAGCATCCTAATGAACAATAAAAATACACCAGAAAAACTTGCTCACAGATCAGATGAAACAATAACCTAATATTTCAAAATGATAAACATGAATTTAAAAGTGACATGTGCTATAAAAACAAATCAATTCAAAAATAAAGGGATTTGAGAAAAAGATTTGATGAAAGGAGACAGATTCATAAAACAAAACTTCATTTTATAAATTGACACTAAATTAGAAGGAACCTAAGAGTACGTAAATGGATTACATCTAAAGAGAGATGAAAAATATGACAATTTTAAAATAAATGATGAAGATAAAAAATTTAGGTATAGAAGATAGGAAAAGATTCTATAAATATATATTATAAATGAAATGCATATTATATATATATCAAAAATGCTACATATAGAGACAGACATACAGAGAGAGATCGATCAATTCTAAAGAAAACCAACACTAAAACAATTAAACATACCAAAAGTTAAGTATAAAACTCAAGAAAAATTTCCTGACATAAAAGACAACTTGAAGCTACATGCTCAAAGAGCATCTCATTGTTAAAATTAACCAAGAATGGCAAGACCTATTACTGTCGAACTATGAGATTTTAAAGAAGAAAATAAATCCTTTGAACATTCAAGCAGAAAGAACAAGTCATTTGCAAAGGAAAGAACTTTAGATTGTCATTATATTTTTCAACTGTAACACTTCACATTAGAAGACATTGAAATAACATTTAAAATACTTAATGAAAGAAAACGTGAGCCATAAATTTTTGTATCTGCTCAAAATGAACTTTCGACATGTAGGTTTCAGATAAACTGAACTGAATATGCAAATATATTCCCATAATTCCTTACTGAAGAATCTACAAACTTCAGGCAAACAAAAAATGGCATTGACATAAAAAGGCATTAAATATATTTTTACCTGTTGACCTTAAATTATGACTATAAGGAAGTTTAGTATAGGCAACACTGTGTGCTCTGCCAATGTGCATGTGCTAAATCTGTTAGAACTGAAGGAGTAAGAGGGAGCATATCGAGATATTAACTGAGATAATAAGGCTATTACTTCAACTCAGATCCTGGGAAGACAGAGCGCCGTGGCAAGTAGAATTTACTAGCTCATTTCAATACAGTAATTCATATTAGAGAGGCATAAAAATAGAGATATTAGAGGGATTTAAGGATATTTTATTGAACTTTTAGTCCCAAAGTAACAACTGGACCAAAAACAAATGCCTTCTTAAAAGACAAAGTGTATATATAACCCTCCTCAAAAGGAGAGAGAAAAATTAAACAATATGACTGATGTAAGTGACCAAGTATGATAATGTAAGTTGGCTTAACTCACCTTATAAAAGGAAAAAAAATCTTTTGTTTGGTGATCGGTTAACAAAGCTAATTCAACCTTCTGCTCTTTACATGATGTTCACTTAAAGACAGAAGAGTTAAAAACTTAGAAGATTACATTAAAAAGACATACAAGGAAATGCAAACCAAGAGAAAGAGGTCACAATACTAATATCTGACAAGACAAGAATCAGACAAGAAATATTGAGAAAAACAATGAGGGACATGATATAATCTTAAAGGCTACCTTCACAATGAAGATATATTTATTAATATTTACAGACCCACTGATATACCAGTAACATTCTTAAGGCAGAAAAACCATGGAAGCAGAAGCAGGAAGACATTAATGGCAGGACACATTCTCTCAACCTAGGATCAAGCAAGTGAAAATACCTTGGTAACCTTGTAGAAGACCTAAAAAACTCAGTGAAGTAGATCTATAAATATGCAACTGATCGTGAAAAGTAGATAATATAGCCTATTTAAGTGTATATGGCACATTCAAGAAAATGGATCATATTTTAAGCTATGATAACAACTTTGTACTGAGTCAATTTAGCAAAGCCAGAACTACAGTGCCTTTCCCTGGATGGTTCTGGGTTAGGATTAGTCACAAGAAAAATACTGTGAGAGATGGAATGAGGAAATGTAACGGCAGCCGTATTTTCACTCAAGTCAGTGTGGCTCAAATACTGGTCTGGGGTGCACTGGCTCACTTTGCTGCAGTGGGGTAGCAGCTAGGTCATTAACTCTTCCAAAGCTGGCTATGCAGCTTTCTTTAGCTCTGCTAATTCCTGGACCAGTTTACATGCAGGTCTTTGGCAAAGTGCATCACTGTCTCTGCAGCTTATCTGCATCATCAAATGTGGAGGCCTGGAAACAGTTCTTAACCAGACTTTGCCGTTTCTATAGAGAAACTGATGGAAGTTCTACTTCATTCCTGAGTTTCTGGCCCATCCTAATGAGCTTCATTGTGTACCTGCACTCCCTACTCCAATTCCATGTTCTCTTCCAGACTTCAGATCCACCACTGGACTCAGGTGCCCAGGCTTACATCACCTACTTAACTAGCTCCCACCATTACTTAAATTCTCATCTACATAACAAATCTCTTATATCACTCCTAGGAGTCCTAAGTCAGCTTTCATAGTCCAAAAAAGACCTTAACAATATTCCCTATCCCAGATACCCTTTCAGAATCTCGTTACTGGATTCTATCTCCCCGTCTTCTTGAAACTAGGAGAGGTCTTTGCTATCGCCTCAACCAATAAAGTAGGATAGAGGTGACAACTCAGACTTCTGAGGTTAGGTCATAGAAAGTGACAGAGCTTCCAACTCTTAGGATGTTTGACCCTGAAATCCAACCACCAGGCTATGAGAACTTCTAGACCATATAGAGAAACCACGTGAGAAGACCAAGACCCCTACTCCTCAGTTCAAGCTCAGTTCTCAGCCCTATCCTGCACCAACTTGCCTACCGTGGTAGTGACTCATCTTGGAAGTCCATCCTTCAGATCTCGGTTGAGCAACCCGACTAACTCTGAATGGAACAGAGATGAGTTTTCCCTACTGAGCACTGCCCAAACCGCAGATTTCATAAGAAAAATAAATGATTATAGTTCTTTTAAGCCACTAAGTTTTAGGGTAGTTTGTTGCACAAGAACAGATGACTTCATCATTTGATATTGCTCTAATAAATCAGCCTACAACTCTCTTTTATCTCTTTTATGCCATGGTTGAATAATCATATGATTCCAGTCACTGTTAGATCTTTATCTGCTCCTCACCAAAAGATATATTAATAGACAAAATGAAAATGTTCAAGAGCAAAAGATGCTATGGTTCAGGTGGCAAGGCATATTCTGTCCCTAACTTCTCTCCCCTCCTGCCCTTATTACTGGGTCCTCTTAGTAAACCTGGGAGGCTGAGAGGGATTTGATCATCTTGACTCTTCTGTGGAGTCATTTGCACACAGAAAACGTCATCCAGCATTTGATCCTTCTGATAGATATGGTGGCAGACTCTTAAGCAGACAAACTGGAGTTGTAAATAAGTTTCATCCTACACAATTATCAGTCCAAGGGGTTTTTGGATATCTCAGCAAGAGCTCTGCAGGAATTAAAAGCCCTTTTGTGAGAACCAAAGTTATCAACCAGAGTTCTAACGATTTATACCAATATTTCTACTCTAATGTCGTATGGAAAAAAATTAGGAAATATTTCATAATTTATGTCGATTGTTTTCTAGAAAATTACACAAATGATTCAGTGGTCAAATTTATTGTTTTCTCTGATAATGTTATCTTTTGAGCACGTAGCACTTAAGATGACATGAGCTATGAGAACAGAAAGGTACAGATCATAGTCACATAGGATGTATTTCCAATCAAACTTGGGACATCGCCGTAACAGATTGTTCAATTAGATCATCTCAGTTTTGCAAGTTACAAAAAGAAATGTTGGTACTTTTTAATGTTTATACTCTCTTTCCATAGTTTATTTTCTACCATTTATTTCAACTTTCCTAAAACAAGTACCCTACTGTCATACTAGCCTACTTTAGTCATAAACAGTATCAAATTAATAATATTGTTTTCCAAACCAAAACAAATTATTTATACTGTTATCATTTTTTTATGCTCAGTCACTAGAAAAATTTAACTTTTTCTAAACAGCGTTTAGGATTCACAGAAATCCTGCTGGGGAATTAGAAAGCTAGTCAATACTTTATTCATCTCAATCCATGAAACTTTAATTTATTAAAAATTTTTTCTCCTTATTTTTCCCCCTTAGTAAAAGGAATTATAATTTCTAAGAAGTCTTTCTACTCAGAGGCTGAAATGTTCCTGCCTAATAATACAGTACTGAGTTGACTCACTGTTAATTCAAAGCAGGTCCTGGGCACATTGCCGTTTGTGGTTGGAAATCATTTCATGGATGTTTCTAAATGCTTCCACTGTATGTTACATAACACATGCAGAATTTTTTGGGAGGCTTAGACCAAGAGGAAAGTGACACTCTGTTACCAACTTTAGGCTCTAACTACTCATTTGTCTCTCTTTGTATTTATATATGATAGGAAATTATGACAAATTACTTAGAGGCTGTCTCTTTGGAAGGTAAAGAGTTTACAACTTTCTTCCCTTATGGCGATAACATAATTAAGTTAGTGGAGGATTTTTTGTGTCAAACTTTGTACTAAGTGGTAGAGGAGAAAATGGAATGTAATTATAAATAAGACATGGCCTGTCTTTTGAGAAATTCAAAGCCAAATGAGGAGGAAAGGCACATACCATGGTATCTACTATGGGAGAAATAGTAGAAAATAGAGAACAGAACAGGCTCTATAGAAAAAGGAAAAACTCTGGGATTAATTACAAGAACACTTTGGGAAGGCTCTCAGAGGAGAAAGAGGAATTATTCTATTACAAAAACAAAGCCTATCAAGTTTATTTTCCAACGGCTGGTGGCTGAAGCTAGGTTGTAACTTATGGATGCTTCACTACAAGACAAACTGACCTTATATCCACTTTGAAATTTAAGTGAGTCCAATGATTTTCGCGATCTGTGTCTTATGCATTAAATTTTTAATATAATTTTAGGTTTCTTTCAATGGCTTCACAGGCTTCTCTATTTTTCTGATGTTCAGTTCTGTGATTCCCTGTACTTAAAACATAATTTTGCCAAGTTTTATTATCTCCACTTATACAGCTGCACCATGTATCTTTAATCGACATATTTTAGAGGTACAAGAATAAATCAGTTATTATGCTCCCCTTGCAGACTCCGAAAGGTATTGTTCACCACAAAGAACACACCTTTCTCTTGTCAACAACTCCCTTGTTTGCTTTGTCTGGAGAAAGAGCATAGAGGGAAGCAAACCTAACCTCAATGGCAGTAAATCAGGATACAGAATCCAGAAAACATCCCTTAAAGGGACCAAACATTAATATTCTGACACAGAATTAGAAATTAAACTAAATGAGGAAAAATGACTTGGGGAGTAAATTTCACAAAAGAGTAATTTCACTAATAGTTGGCAGAAGGTAAGTTGACAAAAGTTCATCAATAAGTAACAACACATTACTGTGAATTAGCTTTCCCAACAGCTCCATGAATCTTAACGCAGAATCTTTATTCATTATGTTTGTACACACTACAAAATTCTAATGGAAGGGATTTATTTTAGGATTGGGATCAAAGTTAAAATAGTGGCACGACTGATTTGACATATTCACTTGATTGGCTTTGTCAGAAATGTGTCTGGAAACTCACCAGACCAGTTGCCTCATTGTCACTTGCAATAATCCAGATGACAGAGTCTGTCAGTGAAATGTTTTTCCCAGCATGTGGCAGCATCATCAGCTGCTCTAATGTGGACGATATTTACTGTAGGGAGCAGAAAATAGCTATCTTTCTTTTTATATACTGAAAGTAAGCTGTATGATCATACTATATATTTCTAGTAACCAAGAATTTTGAGATCATGAGAAAATATAATGGAATAAAAGTTCTAATATGGATATTTATGAAAAAAATAGAGGCGGTAGGTCAGAGCAGTATCATCCAGTTATGCAAATGAGCACAGGAAGTGCGAATAATAACATCATACAGACAACAAAACATAGTATAGAGAATATTGGGTCCCATGTTTTGAAAGAATTGGTTTAACATCTAAGTCACAATTACTGAAAATAATCAACTTTCCCACATCTTGGGTTTAGTAATCTCAATCATGTAAATATTTACAACTGTCCTTTTATATTTGAAAATACCTTTAAACATCCATTATTATCTTCATGAACTTCTTATCCTCCCATGTCTCTAGTAAAGGAACTAATTTACTTGTCAAACTTTTTGTGATCTATAAGTCACTGATTTCCTCAAGACTGCATGGTAAAGAAGGTATACAGATGGCAAATGAGCACATGAAAAGATCGTCCACATCATATGCCATTATGGAATTCCAAGTTAAAAGAACGAGATACCACAACACTCCTATTAGAATGGCTAAAATTTAGAACACTGATAATACTAGATGCTGGTCACATAAATTTTTTTCCACCTAATTTTTCCATATACTCTTACCATATATTCAAGTAGATTTTATATATATACTGAAAAAAATTTCAATTCCGGCTACTGGACGATGTGAAGTTTTCATCTGTGACTTCAATTCCCTCTACCACTCTTGCATATCTTTATTTCTGTAAACACTAAACATCACTCTAGATTTCACTGGATCCATTCTCACTTTCGATGTATAGTTACTTAGAGTCAGTAAGTATCATCAGTGTCACTGAGATTTTAGTTAACTTGAGTGAAACTCAAATGTTACTTAAAACATTTGTAGTAAAATCAGTTTTTCTGTACTTAACAAATCAGCAGGTAAGTAGTGTAATGCTAAATGAAAGTAGCTGATTAATAACAGTTGTTAACACACTGAGATGTAATGAGGGAAAATGATCCTATTAAATATAGGTGTGTGCTAAACATGGGTAACAATCACTTTGATTTTCCAGTAGTATACTGTGAGATTGTAAAGTCAAAGGTCTTGAAACTCTTTGATTTCATTTTATTTTCAGGCTACATTTAATCTTACTCCATTAACCTCTGAGATGTACCACACATGCAATTAATGGACATGTTGCAAGTTCATTATATCATTGTATGCAATAGGAAGGGACCGTCAACAATAGCTTGCTCCTAAGGATGAAAACCTGGCCTTTTACACGAATGACTCTACATGGTGTCCTAAGGGTCCCTGAAAGTGATTATTTTTGAGGCCATCCTTTTAGAAACAGTCTGATTTGCTTATTCTCTAACTGCTGATTCCATTTAGACACAATCATGAACTAAACTGTAGCTATTTTGCTGCTCAGCAGTCTAGCTTTACAAAATCAAGCTTCTACATCCTTGAACAAATGGACCTATCATGGCTTGTGAACTGAGTTTCAGTAATCCATGTGGTGGTGATGACATTTCAAACAAAAGCTTATGATTTTTGAAACATAAGTCACATCCTTAAAGGAAAAGCCACAAATAATTGATTTACAAGATACAGTTAGCATATAGGAATAAGATGAAAATCCATTTCAAAAATTTCACATTCAGCTTTCTTTTCTAATGCATTAAATTTCAAATTTGTTTTCCTTTAGATATGGAGTAATCTATATTTTTATATATTCATATGAAAGCCATTGTGTGATTTATTATTTATGGCAAAAATTCGTTTCCATAAAGCATATAGCTAAGGAAAATAACTTCATATTTTTTGCACAAAAGGCTGAATGCCTCAAAACTTTTTTTGAATAGTATTAAGAGTAATAGAAAGTCTCATATGCTTAAAATTCTAACTTGGAAATATAGCTGATATTGTCTTAATGTGCTTTACTCTTAATTTGGACTACCTTTTGTTACTTTTTGATTCAAAAAATTATAGCTAAAATTCCCATACTGACTGGAGACACGTGTTCCAGTCCAAAGGAACACATCAAATCCTTGAGGGCTAATGATAAGGACAGAAAGTTTATAAGGGGTCACGAGTCTGTAATATGCCCCCATCTGGGTTGCTGTGTTTAGGACAGTAACACTAAATGCTGATTACATAAATTATTTTTTCAGGTAATTTTTCCATATACACTTATATATTGAAGTAGATTTTTTTATATTGGAAAAGATTCTCAATTTCTGCTATTGTAAGATATGAAGTGTTTCATCTATGACTTCAATTCCCTCTGCCACTCTTTTGCATACTTTTATTTTTGTCAACACTAAACTTAATTCTAGATTTCAACAGATCCATTCTTACTTTTGATGTATAGTTTCTTAGGGTCGGTAAGATGTCATCAAGTGTCACTGAGGTCTGCTGATCTGCCATGATTACATCTATCATATTTGGTAATTTGCTTTGTCCTGAAAGCATTCATGTTCTGATGCACTCATAATTTTCCCATAAGGGGACTGACACAAACTTAGGTGGTAAATATGACAGGATACAATTTTACCTGAACTTTCTGCTTCCAAAAATGTGTATTACAAATCTTTTTGAGACATACCTTTGCAATTGAATATCCTTGATAAGGAAAGGCCAGGTATTGTTGGGGCCTAACAGTGATTCCAAAGAATGCTGCCAACAATTTTCACTTTAATCAAGTATCCATTATTTATCCGATTTTAGTATGTAGCAGACTGAAATATTTCTTGGCTGAAAAATCTTGTGAACAAGTGTAATCTATGAAACATCAAGCAGTAAGATCAAAAGTCCTTTCCAAACAACAACACGCATACACAAATTTCTTGGTCTACACTGGCTCAAGAACTTGGGAGATGACATCTATGGAATTACATGTAAGAGAAAGGATCTTTGGAGTAGAGAAACACATGAAATGATTAGGGGGTCAAGACTGTCTTAGGTCATTGTTGGTCATCCAAGATACCCCCAAACCCAACACAGGAGAAAATCCCAAGGACTTAGGTCTCAAGTTATATCTTTCCTAGGGAAAAAAAAAATGCTTCTTACTTTTCACATCTATTTCTCAACTAAAGAAAAAAATGCACTCTTCTTAAAATTCACTTTTAAGGAAAAATCTCTACTTATAAAAAAACGAAAACCAGACCTCAGCTTTGCCACAGTTGAACAGATAATTATAGCTAAACTAGCCCATGATTTACCACAAAATATTTAATTCTACTTTCAGAGTTTAATGGTAAATTTTTTCTAACTCGACTATTAAAATAGAAACTTCATAAACTTAAAAGTCCAGCTGCATTTCAAACTACACATTTTACTTTTAATAAAAATACAAGGCATGAATGTATGTCTTATGTAACCTCAATTACTACTGATACAGCTGAAGTCTCCTACACCCACCCACCTCGGAATCCAGTCCCTTTCTCCACATTAAATTTAGATTTTAAAAATATAGTAATAAGCCAGAAGGCGCAGCAGTAAGGTTAAGAAAAAATACACTCTTTGGAACTGGCCAAGGGTAAATGCAAAATCTTGTTTTTATATTGCTAATTTAAGTGTCCTAAAGGCACACCCCTCAGGTTCCTCTGAGTTTCAGTGTCCTTCAATGTAAAATGCAGGGTAGTTATAAATTTTTAGAGTTAATGTGTTATGTGTCTGTTATGTACTAGGTGCTAAATAGTTTCTAAATGATGAAACCACAAACCCAAGTATTAAGAATTCAAAGACAGTGAAAAATCACAGATTCTGACCTGAAGGTAGAGTAAAACAAGCTTAGTAAGATTATTTCAACATTCTCAACCAAGAAACTAGAGACGAGTTTTCCTGACTCATCTACAGAATTCCAGAGGTGGTGGCTCACATTCCTCCAGGACACGTGTGTGCTCACTCCGACTAAGAACCTCTGCAGCAAAGGCCAGGAATAATGTGGAAAAAAAAAAAGTATTGTACAAAAAGAAAACAAAATCTTACTTCCCGTTCTCAAAGTGTAAACTTTGAGTCATTAACAAAATAGGACTTCTAGTCCTAATCGATCACTTCAGGGGGAAAATAAATCAATTCAAAATTACATGGATTTAGCAAACTCAATCCTATATTGACAGCTTTATTTTGAAAATGCTTTTTTGCTAAGAGGAATTTGATAAAACACACCCCCAAAGATGTTTAAAGGTCACATAAACCTTCTTGAATGTAGGATGCTAAACCTGGGGCTCAAGTGTTGAAACCATCAGTGTTTCGTTGCACTAGGTTTGTATGATATTCTATGAGAACACCATCTGGGAGCTGGCATTTCTCATGGTACCAGATACGTGAAGAGTCCTTTTACATTTGTACTATTAGATGAATGAATGTTTGGCTCCTCTGAAATGGAAGAATTGGTTCATTTCTAAGAAAATAAAACAAAAGAAAAGAATAACAACCTGGTAAAAAGTAGTCGAGATTAAAAGCACACGTTTGTCAAGACTCAGATATTGCATCGACTTTTTTAATGTACAGTCTAATTTTAATCTCATGTGTACAACCAGAATTATGATACATTCTCCTATTTTCCTGAATGCATGTTAAATTAGAGTGAAGCTTACACCATTCAATGAGTAGCCCAATCATTCCTTAAGGGGCTGTTCATATTACAGGGTCACTGGCTCATTAGCAGAATCTCCATATTTTACATATTCCTTTGATATATACGAACCGAAATATAACCAAGAATTAGAAAAAATGAAAATAAATGTCCTTATTTTCCTCAGTCAACAAGCATCCTACCAAAATCTTTTATAGTCAGAGATAAGAAAGCTTCCAAATGTTTATCAGTTCAAATTAAAAGCACATGCACTTCCAATGTAGAACTTAAAACCAACTGGGAAGTTTAACTTATTTTTTTTTCTTTTACTGACAGACTGTAGGAGTTCAGTAAAAATAGGTTTTTTCAATATTATGCTAATGTATTTATGAGTCTATTTTAAATCAAAAGATAAAAAGTATGAAAAAATATTTATAAAAGGGGAACCAGGGAGCTTATTTAATATTTATGACACTTATAATAATAGATAAGTATTTTAAGGTTTAGCTAAACATGGTGCCATCCTCTTTTTTATCAGTGCTATGTTATGTTGAATAAGAAAGAACCTACATCTACATAGTCTTCTTTATCTAGGTCTTTCCCACATGCCCCAAATATTTTAAAAAGCCCCCCCCCATTAAATGGATAGTAATTATTATATAATAATAGTATTTAAAAAAATTGTTTTCTGAAACCAACCAGGTTTGGATAGGAACCACTGCCTCGACTACTGAGATTTACAGGATACTGCTATTTTCTGGCACTCTTTAAGGAACATACTGAAATTCCTCCAAGCTCTCAAATTACACATCATCCAGGCTATCTGCAGATTTTTTTTTCACTTTTGTGTGTATTTCCAGGAAAGATTAGGAGTGGCACGATGTTTTGGATAAAGTGTGAGCCAAAGTATTGATGTGCTAGGTTGGAAGTACAAATAGAAACTTTTTGGGGGTTGGTTATCCCTTATCTCGGCTTAGATTTTACTTACTGTTGCTGTTACTTCTTTCTTATTTACTTATTTGTGGGGCAGAAGCAATGTGATGCACTGCCTTGGTGGCCAGAAGGAACAGCTGGTATTTGCTATTCTTGAAAGAGGTGCCAAGGATAGAAATACGTGGGTAACTGGCGGTGTAAGAGACTTCGAAATCTGTCTCAGCAGCTGTCACTGCGATGGGCACAGCACAAAAATGCAAAATGTTGTTATTCGCTGCCAAGCCCTTCTGTACTTTTGGCAGCATGTCCTCAACAGCTCTGAGTGTTGTGTGGCTGCCTTCGTGGTAGTGGAGCTGCGTGGGTCAACGTGCAGAAAGATACTGGATCTTTTCTGTTACTGCACGTTTGCCAAAGGAAAACGAAGGGAAGGCATTAGTAATTTTGTTTCACTGACTTCCTGAACGTCCTTTAATTTGATTTTGTTTTGTGGTCAAGAAATTTTAAGAAATCTGCTGGTGGTTGTGAGAATTCTGTGGTCCTTAAGAAAACATGATTCGAAGGAGGGAAGCTAAATTCTTGGGTACAAGATCCACCAGGTGGCTCAGTTGTTTAAGGGTAATTTCACATAGACAGTTATTGTTTCTTCTCTACATATAACTTCAGAAATACATTTTGTGAGCTATAAAGACCATCAAGTAGGAGAATGTGAGTGATCATTTTTCACTTATTTTTTAAAGTACCTTTGAAATCTTCGCAATGTATCTATAGGTGATTAGTATATAATTTGGCAATATAGAGTAAGGAAAAGTAGATAATAACAACCTCATTATATAAACAAAATATTAAATTTAAATAGATTAGGGGGCATTTAGTCTGCTGAAGTGGTGACTGCTGTAAATAAACTCTTTGCAGTACCTAATATTTTAAATGGAAGGTAACATTCAATGGTCAAAAACAAGCTGAAACTTGTAACACATATCTGGGCTTCAAGCTGAGCACTGAGTACAAGCCTCGTTGAAGGCTTGACCCTCTGATGGGCTTTCCCCCACCTCTCCATCCATTCTTGCCCTAATTTCCCTTTCCAGTTGCATCGTTGTCCAGATAAACCATTTTTCTTTCTACTGCGGCACACTCATTGTACTTTCCTGCCTCCTGGCCTTTGCTGTCCCTCAATTGCATCATTTTTCCCTTTCCCCATCTAGACTATTAAACTGGGGACTCCTTTCCAGGCCCTGCTTAAATACCAGTAGCTGATGGAAGCCCAAGTAAGATGCTGTAATATACATTTATTGGGCCTTTAAGCTCGAATAGGACATATTTTAAGTGCATTATGTATGGTATTAAGAGACATTTATATTAAACAAAAATGATACTGCCTTGACTATTAGAAGCACACTGGGGAAATATCACCTGGAAGTAGACGCTGAGCCAGAGTTCGGGGGACATGCTGTTGAGTAGAGATCAACAATTGTGACCAGGAGAAAAAAAGAAGTAGGACTGTATAAAGGTGGAAACTGAAGGGTGATGCAGGCCCAAGCAAGCCCTCTAGGTCTCTGCCGCCCCAGGAGTGGGTGTGGCACTGTCATCTCACGTTGGCTGTGCCTTCAAACCAATGCCTCATGTGCTCCTCTGGGAAGGGCATAGCATTCAGCCAGCTGAGTCTCTGCCACTGAGGCAGATTCCAAGGAGCTGACAGGAAGTCTCTCCAATTAATTTTTATTGTATATTCTTTGATACCAAGATAGCAGACTGATTTGACAAGATCTTCTAATTTAAAAAAAATTTATATAATAAAATTAAGTGCTATTAAAGCATGTATGTCTTAGTTCATTGACAACATTGTTTTTTCTTCTTCCTAACTGGTATAAAATTGTCACACTTCACAGTATTTTTCAACAGAATTTAGTTTTAGCTTTCTGTCAAAATTGAACAGAAAATAGAGTTCCCATTTATCCCTTCACACCCCTTTCACACACACACCCACACCCACACCCAGCCTCCCTATCAACATCCAGCACCAAAGTGGTACATTTGCTACAATCCATGAACTTACATTGACACATCATCCCCCAAAGTCCACAGTCTACATGAAGGTTCACTCTTGGTGTTGGATAGTCTATGGGTTTGAATAAATTCATAATGGTATGTACCCACCATTAGGGTATGACACAAAACTGTTTCACTGCTCTACCAACCCTCTGTGCTTCACCTATTCAACCCTTCCTCTCCTCTAATCCCTGGCAACCACTGTTCTTTTTCCTGTATCTATAGTTTAGTCTTTTCCAGAATATCATACAGTTGGAATCATATGATATGTTGGCTTTTCAGGTTGGCTTCTTTCACTGAATATGTATTTAAATCCGTCACTGTCTTTTTACAGCTTCATAATTCATTTCCTTTTAGCGTTGAATAATATGCCAACGTCTGGATGTACCACGCTTTATTTAATCACTCACTTGCTGAAGGACACCTAGGCTGCTACCAAGTTTTGGCAATAATAAAGCTGCTATACTATACACATCCATGAGCAGCTTTTTGTGTGGATGTAAGTTTTCAACTTACTTGGGTAAATACCAAGGAGCATGGATGCTGGGCTGTGAAGTAAAAGTTCCCTTGTTGTTGTAAGAAACTGCCAAACTGTCTTCGAAAGTGACTGTACCACTTTGCATTTCCACAAGTGTCAATGATAAACACAGCTGGATGTTAGCTAAAGTAGTGAAGAGATTTTATTTAGTAAGTACTGATAGTAGGGGAAAGAGCTGAGCCCCCTACCCGATTGTGCAGAGGTGAATAGGCATTTCAAAGGGAGGATGAGGGGTGGTAAGTGGGAGTTCAGTAGAGTCAGAGAAGCAAAAAGTTACAAAGGATTAGTCAGTCTAGATGAAAAGAGGACAGCTGTATTTGCTAGCTGTCAGTTAGCAAAGTGAGCATTCTCTCCTCCAGGGAGCCTGGGAGCATGAGGCGCTATCCTTCCCAATGATTACATTTCAAAGGAATGGTTCTCAGGTCCTTAAGAAAGATATTTCTGAGCTTAAAAGATACAGTCACGATTGTAAACCATTTTTAGTAAACACTCTAAGAAAGAGAGGTCAGGGACCTACCCTCAGACGGTGGCTAGAAGAACAGCACATTTCCTGGCAGTGCTGAGCTTACTCAGGCCAGCATTTCATGGAGGGCTCAGGTCTTCCTAGGGACACATCTAATGCTGCTAGAAGCAATGACAGATTTTGATCATTTCTTAGCACAAAAATTTACATGGAGTTGTTATGTGCCCAAAGTTCTGCAGTTCTCACCAGCAATGAATGAGAGATTGCGTGGTGCTTCATTCTCACCAGCATTTGGTGGTGTCAGCGTTCAGGACTTTGGCCGTTCTCATAGGTGCATATTGGTATATCACTGTTGTAGTTTACATTTGCTCAACGTGATGTTGAGTACCTTTTCATAGGTTTACTTGCCGTCTATCGATCTCCTTTGGTTACGAGTCTGTTAAGGTCTTTGGCCCCCTTTTTAATTGGGTTGTTTGTTTCCTTATTGTTGCGTTTGAAGGGTTCTTAGCATATTTTAGATAACAATTCTGTATCAGATGTGTCTTCTGTAAATATTTTCTCTTGGTCTGTGGTTGCTCTTTTTATTCTCTTGACAGTCTTTCACCGAAGAGAAGTTTAGAATTTTAATGAAGTCCAGCTTTTCAATTATTTCTTTCATGGATCATGCCTTTGATAATGTATCCAAAAAGTCTTTACCATACTCAAGGTCATCTAGGTTTTCTCTTTTGTTGTCTCTAAGAGTTTTATAGTCTTGCAAAAGATCCAGAAGAGCCAACGCGATACTGAAGGAAAATCAAGTCAGAGGCCTGGGGCTTCTCAACTTTAAGAATTCCTATAAAGCTATAGTAATCAGGGCAGTGGTATTGGCATGATAACAGACAAACAGAATAGTGGAATGAATACAGAGCCTGGAAACAGACTCACATAAATATAGTCAACTGATTGACAAAGGGACAAAGGTACTACAATGAGGAAAAAACCATCTTTTCAACAAACAGTGCTGGGACAACTGGACATCCACAAGGAAAAAAAGAAAAAAATCTAGACATAGAATTTACACCCATTTAATATTTATATATTAAAACAAACATATGTTTTAGACCTAAATTTAAAATGCAATTATCATCAAGATAATATTAATCTCATTTAATGTCCCTGGTATATTTTTCTGCCCCTCGGTTCCCCACTTCCCAATCTTTATGCTGTTTCTTATGACACAGGAATTATCTTGTTCTTGAATATTTGTCAGGACATTCAGTAAAATTATTTGGATTTGTCTTTCATTTTGGCAAAGATTTTTAAAACTGTTTGATATTTTGACTGCTTACAGTTCATCAGGCTTTCCCTCCACCTTCCTTGAGCCAATTTTAGTAAATTTCCCTGGAACTTTCTGTCTAGAATTTTATTTGTACAAATTTGTCCACACGTCTGTTATCTTTTAAAAATTTGTTGTATCAACAATTATGTCCTTTCTGCTAATATTTATTTGTGCCTTCATTCTCTGTTTCTGAACAGCTGTTTTGTTTTTATGTGTTAGCCTCAGTTCTACTAGAAGCAGTTATCAAGATGCAATTAAATGTGCAGGAATTTTATTAAGGGAAATGCCTATGTATGAGAAAATAGGAGAGGAGGGAGATGGTGAATATCTCAGAGGACTGCTAGACCACCAGGCAAGTCAAGGAAAGGAAAGGAGGGAGGAAAAGTCGGGTAAAGTGCCTTAGACATCCATTCAGTCTAAAAAAGACACAGCAGGGCCTTTGTCCGGGAGTCCTTGAGCTGAAGTCTACCACAAGAAGAGCCCCAAGTCTCCGAAGATCAGGCTTGCATTATGATCTCAGATTTGACTGGGAGGAGCCATGGTCCTGATGTAAACAAGACAATGATGCAGCAGCTGTTACTGTGGATACATCACATGCTTATAGATGGAGGTGTGCTAGGTGCATTCTCTTTGCCCCTACAATTCGTTTTTGTAAAGAACTAGTTTCCTGGTTTGTTACTTAGATTTTATCCTCATTTTCAATTTCAATAATTTCTCTTCCAACTCACTTTATTCCCCTAATAAAGCACCTACATTAGCATTTCCTTCTAAAGGACCGTTTTTGCTGCATCTCTTGAGCTTTTATGTATGACGCTTTCATTACCATGTAATTTTGAGAGTTTTCTAATTTTTTCATGATTTCTATTATGATCATTACCTATTGGGAGATTTTTCACATTTACAACTTTTTAAAGAGTTATTTTTTGCTACAGAAGTTGACAAGTATCTTGAAAAAACTTGCACATCAATTCTCAAGAGTTTTTGATTACTCAAGTATTAAATGCTTGATAACTTTGAAGTCTAACTTTTTGTTCCCTCTGACTAGTGATAACCACTGTGATCCCTTCATTTTAGCTTTTATGCTCTCAGTTCAAACAGGCAAATATTCTGAGGGGAAAATCTCAAGGAGTTCAAGGCTTACATCGATGTGTCTCTCTCCCTGTTCTTCCCTCTTAGGTCTGGTTGTCACGGTTGTTTCTAATAATTTTTAAACCTCTCTATATATTTGTATATGTACATATATGTCTATATGTGTGCATGTATGTGTGATATATAACACTTATATAAATACATTATACATAAAATATGTGTATTATATATATGTATCTAAACATGTAGTATAGACACAAATATACCATCACATATATTTTATATATGTAAGAATCTATATCTATCATCACCTTTCATCTAATACTCACCTTGTACTGCCTTCTATGGGAAGGTTAGTTTGGTATTAGCTATTCTATTATAGATATAACCCAAAGTGTGATTTTTATCACATTGTCAAGCTTTCGCTGGCCTTTTTGAAAATGTTTTCTTAAAAAAAAAAAAACCTGCTTTATTAAGGTATGATTGACGAAAGCTTTTTTCTTTTTTTTATAGTACTGCTCCCACATTCATTTGGAAGGCGCACATTCTGTTTTTACTCTTTTAAAGGTTATCTTTGGTATTTTAATTCCATATATGATTTAATACAGGATAAATATATTAGTGTATCTAACTTGTAAAATAAGACTCAACGACTATAAAAAGCTGTCTCTGATTATGTTCCTTTTCCTGAACTACATGGCCTTTTAATCAAGTATCATAGTTCTTTATTTCTCCTTAGCATATTATTCTTACTTTCTGTATTTCACAGTCAATATATGGTTAGACTTACTCAAGTGTTTACTACTTTCTTTACTTGCCAAATTTTTCTTGTATGTCAGAACTTCCCTTTATTATCATTTTCTTACTTTTTGAGAAACATACTTCTGAAGATTTTTTTAAAATGAGATTTACTGCTGTTCAACTTTTCTACATTGTCAGTATTCTGGATTTCAGCCATTCTAATAAGTGTGTATTGGTATAGTATTGTTTTAATTAACAGCAATGTAAGAATAATTATAAATTATTAAGTGAACAAGTAAAAAGGTAGGTTGCAAAGTGATACGCAGGTTGTGATTAAAATTTAATGTAGAAAGATATATGTATACAGAAAGAGAAAATGACTATCTTATGTGGATGAAAAATATATTTTGGTGTAGAGGTGATTTTTATTTTACATTGTACAGAATTATATAATTCATGTATTTTAGTTACCTATTTTAACATTATATATATAACTTGACATATTTTTATTTGGGGAAAAAAAACAAAATTATGTTAGACCTTTTAATAAAATCCTTTCTGTGATATTTTTGACATGACGTTAGGAGGATGGATATTGGATTTCTGTGTTAGTTGCCAAAGAAGCACTTACCTTCCCTAGTCAAATGAAGACAATGTGGGAAAAATACTTATGCTTAATATATTCATTATCCTTAATATAATACACTAATGAATTATCCTATGTGCTTAGTGCTTTGGGAAAGATAAAAATGATCTCTGCTCTTAAGGAGTTTATATTCGAGTGACAAGATTACATCCCAAAAAGAAAACAGAGCAAAAGACTGAGCAGCTGCTAGTACTGTTGTTTAGCTAGGAGACATTATTTTCTCCTAACCCTGCTACAACTAATGAACAGAGGTAAGTGAGGTAAACTCTCTCTGTGATCTTTCTCATCTGTCAATGTCATTACTACCCTATCTAATTCATGGGGTTGTGAGATAAAGCTCAGTTGCACACAAAGTAGTGCCTTACAAAAATCAAAAATGTTTGTGTCAAGTGGATGCATTACTAACACTATTCTGGAAGAAAACTGAGTTTAGGTTAAGTGTCACTTTACTTCCCAGATCATGAACCTTGTTAAATGAAGTTAGTTTCTTTAAATAAATTTATAAATATATTTGGAAAGGATAATAAGCGACTGACAGTTTGTTGTACTCTGTTTTCTGTTCACAGGCTGAAAGCCTAATTTCCAAAGGCTGTTTTGAATTTTTTTGCAATTGCAAATGATTCTGGAGAAGATTAAAGGACTAGCATAATTACTGGGGAAACAACATGTCTACTGTCTAAAACCACATGTGACCAGGTAGAGTGTTTTGATTTGGCGAAAGTCGTACCATACCGCAACTCACGGTCTTAGGAACACTGGGCAAACGTGCATGGTGGTCAAAGAGCTTCTTAGAGAAAAGAGTTGACGGTTTCCCACTTTCCTTCTTCAGCTTCCCACTTTGTCTTCAGTTTCCCT
This sequence comes from Camelus dromedarius, assembly GCF_036321535.1. Lineage (NCBI taxonomy): Eukaryota > Metazoa > Chordata > Mammalia > Artiodactyla > Camelidae > Camelus > Camelus dromedarius. The sequence continues at coordinate 56,615,437 of NC_087438.1, forward strand.
CTCATTGCTATGTTTCTAGTGTTTATCAAGAAAGGGCTTTACTGACACTGATGAGCAGAAAAGAGTACACAAGTTCCACTACGTGAAAGGCTGTGAATGGACTTTATTGGTAACCAGAACTCAGTATGTTGCTATAACTGTCATGGGAAAGGGCATTGTGAGAAGTATGCCATTTGGTGGAATCCTGCAATATTTCCTACACGCTGTGGGTAATGAATATATTTTGATTACTTAGTAAGTACATACTGTACTATGCATTTTGAGTGATATGTAAGTCCAACTGTACCTCAGTATCAATGGGGGATTGGTTCCAGGACCCCCACCCTCTCCATGGAAAGAATCTGTGGATGCCCAAGTCCCTTTTATGCACAGGTGTAGTACAGTTGGACCTCAGTATCCCTGGGTTCCACACCTATCATTAGAGAGGATTGACCATATATACACAAACCATCCTCCAACGACTCACATGCTGGAAACAAAAGGTAAGTTATGTATGTTAATTATATTATTAAGTAGACACTGATAAGAACTAAACTTATGGACTAATTTTTATACAAAAGCAGGAGGGAAGTTTTCTTCTCCCTCCCTTCTATCACTTGAAATTGAGAAAGATTCTACCAATGAGATGGCAACTGAGTAGAATTTTAAACCTTAAAATGTAAAAGGTGGATAGATTCTCATGATATAATGACGTAGGACAAGGCATTCATGATTGAGAACAGTAGATAACTAACAAAAGAGAAAACAGAAAAGAGGACAGATCTTGGTAGAAATGTATAGTGTTTCTGACAGAGAGGTGGGATAGACAAAAGGAATTAAGGAAGGCATGTGCCAGATCACCACAGACCTGAATATTTAGTTAAAATGAAGATGTTCATTCTTTTTGCAAGCAGAGTTTATAGAAGACATAAAGCAGTATAATCAAGCATTATGTAAAACTGGCACTGGATTGAAGAGTTTATAATTAGAGTGAGCCAAATAATACATAATAAGTTTAGAAAACAGGATAGGGAAGTGAAAATGTTGAGAATAGGTAAAGGTCAAATTACAGAGGAGGAACTTGGCAATTGTATGGTTTATACTGTACAGTCCTTTTGCTGTATACTTTGCATACTAACTCTGTCCTAGATTAATTATCTCTTCCCATTCTTCTGTTCCCTTTACTGTTTTTTATTCTTTGACACTGTTGTCTTACATGTATGTATCTTTTTAGCTTTGAGGAAATTATATTAAAAAATCAGGAAGATATAAAATACATTAAAACTAGTCTTTAAAAATTTGACTTTTAATCTTCCTAAAATAAACATAAAATAAAACTAAAGTTTGCATTATTCACTAGCTTCCTGGTTGTAACTTTCATGAGTTTGATGTACATAATTCATTTTATCTGTATCTATCTGTAATACTTGGTATCTCTAATGTACATTTGATAGACACAAATAGAATCATCTACATCTTTTTCACTCAACATTCAACAACTAAATTATGAAAACGATGCTTATGATCCAACAATTGGGCTTCTTGGGGTTTAACCAAAGGTGGTAAAAACTTATATCCACATAAAAACCTGCACACATTGGTTTATATCAGCTTAATTCCTAACTGCCAAAATTTGAGAGCAACCAAGATGTACTTCAGTGAGTGACGGGATAAACTGTGGCACCTCTAGACTATGGAGTACTGTTCAGCACTAAAAAGAAATGAACTAGTAAGCCATAAAAAGACAGGGAGAAAACTTAAACACATATTACTAAGTGAAAGAAGACGATATGAAAGAGCAGTATACTTATTGAAAGATTTCAACTGTATAACATTCATGAAAAGGAAAAGCCAAAAAGACAGTTAAAAAAAAAAAATCAGCAGTTGCCAGGGGTAGTGGGCAGGCAGGGACAAATAGGCAGAACATAGGACAGAGGAATTTTAGGGCAGTAAAATTGCTCTGTATGATGCTATAATGGTGGATACATGGCATTATAAATTTTCCCAAATCCATATTATGTATCACTGGGTGATAATGATGTGTCAATGTCGGTTCATCAATTGTAACAAACATACCTCTCTGGTGGAGGATGTTGATAATGGGTGTGGCTATGCCTGTGTCGGGGCAGAAGGTATATGGGACATCTCTGTACTTTCTCAATATTTTTATGAACCTTAAACTGTTTCAGATATAAATCTTATTAAAAATAAAACAAACATACATACACACAAATGATGCCAATGTTCTCAGTCTCAATTACTGAGTGGTGGTACAATTAGAATCATGGTAATAAGAAAAAAAAGGGGGGAGAGAGCAGAGGGCCAGGTTTAGGTGAGGATCTGTGTTAAAAGTTCATTTTTGGAACGGTTAAAATCGGTGTGCTGGCAAGACATCCTGGTGGAAAGACATAAAAGGCAGGGTAAAATGTGTAACTCGATTGTCAGAAATATGTGAGAACTTTATGGAAGTTACTCTCAGCAGAAGTGGGTATTGAAGCCATTTAGGATTTTGTTTTTCAGAACTATTTCCTTAACCTTCAAAGTTCTCCAGGTCTTTCATTTCCTAGACTTATGATTGAAAGGAAAAAAAATCAATGTAAAATCCTTCAGGCCATTTTTACGTGTTTCAATAGAAATCAGGGTCTCTCTAAATTAAGACAAGAATGTTTAAATTCTTCTGTTCAATTTTAAAGCTCAGAGACATTATCACTTTCATATGCAGAACTAATGTAACAAATAGTTGCTCTAACGTATGTATTAAAAACAAATTATGTCCTCAAAATAGGAATAGGCCCTGCTTTCTTTTGAGACTATAATTTGTCTTCAACAGGGCAATTTATTTTCTTTTTTGCATACATGTAATTTATTTTCACTTTTGTACTAGACTTTAATTAAAATTTTATTCACAATCAGGCACCTTGTTTTATTTAAGTTACTTATTTAATCCAGATTGAAGTGTGTGCCCGAGAAGCCCTTTCCAAATAATTAGAAAGTATCTTTAGTTTAACCTAGATCAAGTGCTTATATTTTAAAACTCATGTGAATAGGCTTCCTAGCAATTACCTGAAATCTGTCCCTGAGCTTTTGACATTAAACAATTAAGCTCTATTTCTTGACTTTCAATTAGTATATTCACTATCCCACTCCATATTTGATAAGTTGATTAATGAATCACCAGAGCAATTTCAAGCCTGTCAAAATAATGGAGAATTGACGCTATTTGTTCTTACTAAGTTTAAAATGTTAATTCAGGTGGTGAGGCAGAGTTTAGTGCTGAGGATTATAAAGAAAGATGTAAAGTGGGAGAAAGAAGGGTAGGTGTCTCCAGGAAAGTTCTAGAGATTATCTTTCTAGGAGAGTTAGGTGTGGGCAGTCCTAGAAGCCCAAGTATTGTGTGGATTTTTTTTTTTTACAGTAAGATTATATAATGTTTTTGACTATTGAAATGTATAAAAATATTTGGTTCAGAAATAATCCCTTCAAATTTTCCAAATGCAAAAACTGCTTTAATGATTTTGTTTGGACATCAGATGCTACATTCCTCTAGGAACCAATTATTCCTGCTGAAACATTTGTTTGTTGTCATGTAGACATGGGTTAGGTGACAGAAATCACAGAATTTCAAAAGATCAGCAGAGGCAGAGGGGGAAAAAAACTTTTAAAGAAACTTAGGGGCAAACATAGAAACAACCCACATAGAAAAACTGAACCAATGATGAAAAATTCCTCCTTTGATGTTTTACAGAGGCAAGTAAATGTGGAAAAGATATTGCTCGAGATAAATTTTCTTTTGTAGTTGTATGAAACCACTTTTGTACAGGATTACATACTGTGTGAGGTGAAAAGTGAAAAAGAATTTGTGTAGAAAATGTTTTATCATGGAGTCAGATTTACTGATATCACATATAACAGGAAATAATGACTGCCCATTTTGGAGACAAAGGAAGTTTGTAAAGCATGAACATCAGAAGATCACCTAGATCTAAAATACTTATGACACTAATTAATGTGAAAGACGACTTTAAAGAACTCTAAAGTTCCTATTGGCTAATGCCTTTCTTCGTGCCTTGGCATTACAGGAGGGTCCAGTGCTGCAGCTCACTGTGTTATCACTATAGTCACAGGGAATCCTCCTCTTAGCTTGAGGTAGTCCTCTGTGTCCCAGGATTGGAACTTAGCCTTACCAAGTGCTACCATTACTCTCTCTGCCTCTCCAACATTTCAGCACCTGGATATTTCAGTTAAATGGGAACCACTCATTGATTTTTTTATCATGAATGCATTTTGGCTGGACCATTTTTCTACCATCTATCCTTCAGCCAGCTCTCAACTTCTACCAGTACTGGTTCACTGCTGGCTACCCTGGCCCTTTGGCACAATTCTAGTCCTTTGCTCTTCTCCCTGAACTGCCATTTCTTCTGTGATCAGTCTCTCTACCCCTTTGCTCTGCTGCAAACTAGGGAGCTTCTTTCTATAAATGAACAAATTCTCTCCACTTCATCTTCTATCCTTGGAGAAAGACATGCCTTTTCCAGAAATATTTTTCCCATCATCTATTTCATCACATTTCCTTGTCTGAAACCATCTCTTCCAAAATAGCACTTCCCTATAGGACTGTGCCCAGGGAGGCTTTATCTTCTCCTATGGCCTGAGTTTCCAAATCCCAAGGCCAATGAGCCATGTCCCTGTTTACCAATTAACTCACTCCTGTTTTCTTACTCAAAGAATTCACTGTTTTTGAGGTCCTAGGTTCTACATGGAGTGAGACTCTCCACTTTAGAGCACCAACATCAGTTTTCTCATCTGCATCACCAGTTCTCTTAACTTCTGAAGCGCCCCTCTACCTACCTCACTGCAGTGCTTGGGTTCCCATTTTCTCTTCTTCCTGATTGTCTCAGTATTTCTTTTGTGTATCATTCACCTTGATGGCAAACTGTGCACTTGGATGTTCAAGTTCTTTGACTAAAACTCCCCATCATTCTTTCAAAAAGATTCAGATTCCAGTGTCTAATTTTATACTCCTCATTATTACATATGAATAAAATTTATTTTTAACTATTAAGATAATTGGTTCTTAAAATTTTTAGAACATTTCTAATCTATCGAATGTCTGCATCTTAAATGTTTGGTCACCCCGAGCACTTCAGTGCTGGGAAGTCACACATATCTTCTTACTGCACCTTTACTATTATGTCTTGCTAACTAGCCCCAACTAAGTCCTCACTACCTCTCAGCTATATTTTTGTTTATTTCTTGTTTTCTCCAGACAGTATTCTTTATACTGTCTCTTTCAAATCTTTCCTGACAATACTCAAGTGTGGAATCAGGGACCGTGGATTCTCCATCTTTCTTATTCTTTTTTCAGAGAATAATTTTCTTATAGATAATAGAGGTAATGCTCTCACCAGTCCCAACCATCAGAAACTCCCCCTCCTCCAGTGTCTCATGATCTGTGTTATCATCACTTAATCATTACTTATCTTTTCTCCAAAGAGAAGCTGACATTCCTCTGGCTTCTACAATCTCACCCATAAGCCTCCTCTTTTTTCTCCCTCTATGTGACCTTTTTCAGGATGGATGTGGTGTAGAGGCTAAGAGTATGGGCTCTGGCACTAGGCTACGTGCTTTCAAATGCTCAGGCTGCACTGTATTAACCACAAAGACTTGTATCAGGTTCCTCACGTGAAAAAGGGAAATAATAATGGTACGTCTCTTAGAAGGTTGTTTTAATACATGAGAAAATATATTTCAAATGTTTGTATCAGTGGTGAGCATAATGTTTTCTATTGTTATAAAAAATAGTTTTCCTCATTCCAGCCCCTCCAATTTTTGTATTCTGCCAGCTTCTTTACTATCACCTACTAAAATGGTCAGATCACTATTTTAAAATAAAAATTTCCATAACTGGCAAATATAACTGAAATAAAATGAGTTATCATAAGATATTTAACAAGTTTTGTGCTTTTCCTTTTTTTGGATTTAGTACCACATATGCTGGATATAATGTTTCTAAATCAATATATAGAAATTACAGTGTTTTAAAAATATTTTCAATTAATGCATGATTGCTTTATATAACCTAAATATTAATATTTAAAATGGGCAGAAATATGCTGTAGTCTAGCTCTTCATGCTTTGATGTTAAAATACTATTAGAGACCATTCACATGTATTTAATGCATCTATAAATATTTCTATGTGACTTTTAGAAATGCTTTTCAATTTTGGTTATTGGAAGGAGGGAAAAGTATTCCTTTTAGCTTTCAAATTTTCTATTTCTCTGTTCTGTCCATGATAAAACACATTATTTTTTGAATCCTAATTGAAGCATATGATCTTGTCTGTTAATTCTAACTAGGCAGAGGTTAACTACGCGCTGTTTCTTTGCTGCTACTGGTATCTGACTATGATTGTCTCAGGAGAACTCATAAGGGTGATTTCCAGAGTCAGAGGATTCTGTTGGGTACACAAGTCACTCTGAATACTTTGTAGCCTGTTCCCAAGAATATCATGTTGATTTTCTTAAAAGGTAATGAACATGTGCATATTTACATATGTGAATATTAGATATGCAAAGTAACACACAAATACAAATGTAAAGAACATTGGAAAGCAAAGTTTCCCTATTGTGAAACTGCAATGGCTTAAGACATATAAGCAATAGTTTAAAGCTTTAAAAGGTCATTTGCAATTCATATTGAAGCCTATATCTCTATTGCAGGCATTTTAAAAGGTTGTGCGCATCAGAGTAGAAAAAGAAATTGCCTTAATCTAAATATGGTCTCGCAACAACGTTCTGGGACAAAAATATGAAATTGGATTCTCTTACATTCAGTATGTTCTGCCTCTGACCAGTATTTACAGCCGTAGTGGCACTGTTTCAAAAATACATAGGGATTCTACGTTTAAATAATCAAGAATCACAAAAATAATGTTATGACAAGAAAAAGTCACGGTGAATAGTTTGAACGTCTAATGAGATTTGTCTTTAAAACTGTTCGATAAGTTATTTAAATCCAAGCTAAAAAACAAACAAACAAACAAAAAAACCCCTCATTTTAGCAAAGTTTTGGCCTAGATGTACATGAAAGATTTCCTTTAAGAAGTAAATAATAAAACTTAAAAGGCTGAGAATGCATATTTTTCTCATCTAAAATTTAATTTTAGTGAAATTGCTACAGTGAGCTGCATTCAAATGTAATGAAAACTGGCAACTAATTGTAGTAGAATAAACTGCATGTCAAATTTAATTGTCTTCAGTAATTCAGTTTTATTAATTTATAATTTAATTAGACTTTAATACTTGCGGAAATTTTTTTTTTCCTGTGGAACAATTCTAAAACGATCTGTTCTCACATAATTTCCTGATTGCAAACCTTTTTTAAATGTCAGAAAATGGATAAATAATATAAATACTTAAGAAGAAATGTTTTCCATGGGCTGCAGAATGGCACCCTAGGCAACATTATACACTCATCAATATAACTGCCATAAATTTCTTCCTTAAAATAGAAAGGGACTGTTTTATGTATCTTGTACTCTCAAGGACATGGGCATTTTATCAGGTTTCTTATATAGTACCTGCTTATTTTGGGATTGTTTATTGAGATTAAGTTATTTTTTAACTTGTCAAATTTCCTTTATGTACACAATTTAAAAATGTTAATGATGTGCTTTAGTTTTTAGTATACAATAAAAGAAAAAGTCTTTCTGGTTCACTTAGTTTCTCAGAAGTTTTCAGTGTGTCATAGAGACTAAAATATTTAGATTATGATTATAATCCTTGGTATTCTACAGACAATAAAGCACTGAACACTTTATCACTGCCAAATATTACAGAGCTGAATGCAATAACTGAAGTTCCTAACTGGGGAGAAAATTAATTGAAAGTAATCAAGTTATCTAAACAGTCTAGTAATTAATAGCTCTTTTATAAACAGACTTGGTCAGTAAAGAGACAAGTGTATTCTGTGAATTTAGCAACACATCTTCTGAATTCACTGCTTAAAAATGGAATCATTTACAGATTACATCGGTTTCTGAACTTTTGAAAGGAGCATTCCTGAAGCAGATGAGGCAAATATTCCCTTGTCATTTTTTCTACGTTTCATTTATTTTAACAGCTAGGCTATTGTTCCTGCCATGTGAGGCACAGGTGAGGAAGGAATGCATAAAATCATTTGGGGAGGTGTATTTTTGATGCTAACTGCATAGGGCCTCCTTTCGTTGGCTTGTAACTCTCTTAAGGAGGAAAGATGGCTCCCTCTTTCCCATCCTGTTATTTTTCGGCATTTTGGCACAGCCTTGTTTTAATGAACACCCCATATTCTTTGGTGTTCTACTACCCATCTCCATGAAACGTTAATGAGCCTTTGTGGTTGTTGGGTTAGTGATGATTTTTTTCCTGCTCGAGGAATAAATCCTGATATGGAGAATAATCCTATGATGATTGCTGAGAAGTGACTTTCCATTGGAAAGTGGTTGCCTTTATGATAGGAATTCAGGGATCACAGTAAAGACATGTGACTACCTAAAATACATCCCTTTCTCCTGCTTAAATAAATTTTGGAATCATGGACCATAGCAACTCCTTTATGAAATTTTGAAAAGCTTTAAAATTGAAATATCTGGTAACACATTCTTCCTAAATTTATACTAAATGTAAATATGTGGAATCATCAAAGACAGACGAAGAAAGCCAAGTGGCATTGATAGTCTAATATTAAGGAAGGGAGGGTAAAGAAGGAATAAGAAGTTTGAAGTCAATCTATATCTTTAAAATTTAAAAAAAAATACAGTAAGCATAGACTTGATAGGTCTGTTATTTCTTTTTCCTTTACCATACCTTAAATTTAGGGCTACCAGTTGTTAAATAGCTCTGCAGCTGTTAAATAGCTGGCCTTTTAAATGATGAGCCCGTCTAGGTTTTCCTTTCCTTAATCAGATCAGGCCTCTAGTGCAACCTAAAAGCCAGTTGAAAACACTGGTTGGCAATTATACTCTTCTATAGGTGGTAACCCACTTACTACACTGACACGTGTACATGCATATTTTGGCAAGTATTAAAACCTGTCATTGTCCTGATAGCCAATGGCTCATCAAAGTCAATGAAGGAGAAAATAAAGTAAGTCTCTGAATGATAGGAGAGTGTTTTAAAAAAAAAACAGAAGATACAGCTTGCAAATATTTATGATACAGCATTGTAATAATACACTTTTTTCCTTTTATCTTTCCTCTTCTCTCCCTCCTTCCCCTCTTCCCTCACTTTCTGTCCCCTTCTCTTTTATACTACTTCAACAAACACTGTCACAGCCTACTATAACTTCCTGTGTCTGAAGGTATAGGGACATATTAAACAGCAAGTCAAAACACCTGAAAATTGTTTCCTTTGAGGTTTGTTGATGTATTCTGTTTTCTTCCTGACAGGAACACACCAAGAGCAGGTATCAAGATAATCCAGGCAGCAAACACTGATCTGCCATTTCGATGGTTAAAAAGTGGACTGAGCATCAACAGGAAGTGTGTAACTATCCTGATATGTAAGAACTGAGTCTCTTGCTATGTTCCGTACCTATTAGTTAAGCTACTGCACGTGGCTACAGAGAGTACACTGTGTAGAGAGCCACATTTCTAAACCTAATAAACAGGAATTGGATGCAATTATTCTTGACGCTTCACAGAGTTGTGCTGAGAGCGTGTAGTTAGCCAGTGATGCTCTGCTGAGTGCTTTTAGTTTAGGGCACTGGAGCTTTCATTATTCAAAGACTGTAGGTTATGGCTCATTTTGTATTTACGCTGTTGACAATAATAATGGCTACTGGCATCAAGGTTATCTACAAGTGACAGTAATTTTAATTCTCTTCTTGGTTCAAGTTGGCATTAGAGTTTCAGGCCATGTAGTAAAGCGTGTAACTCTCTGGTTTCCTTTTTATGTATGTTCTTTGGAAAATATTAAATGTTTAGACTGAATGAATAATATGTTATTCAGTGTTACGTAGTGCATTTATTTCTGTAATATATAGCCGAGAGAAGGTAATTTTAGCCTCTCCTTTTCCTGTCTCTACCCAGAGTTTTCTACCTCATGTTCAAAAATAACAGAATGCTTGAGCCATGACATCATAATACTAAATGTTTGTATCTTAAAGCAAAAATCATTGCCTCTGTAAAAGAAATTGCCTACAGGGAACCTAGCAAAAGATTTCTCTCTGAAATTTAGGAACTTCATGGTTAGTCCCAACAAGTAAATGCAATGTTTGGAGGATGAAAACTACTCCTTTCCTCCCAAGTCACCCAATCATAATTAAATGGTCTTAGAACTAGGAAAAACCTGATCTCAGTACTTTCTGTCTGCTGAAACAAAACGGTTTTGCTCAAGCATGAGATATTTTTTATGCTTAAAAAAATTGCAAATTAGATATGGAAAAAGTGGCTAAAAAGACTACAGATAAAGTGTTTTTGGTAAGTTTCAATTTTAACAAAAAAAAATTTCTTATTGACTTTTTTACCTTTTCCTACCAACAGTACCATTTGTGTCACTGGTGAAGGAGATATATATAAAATTACCTAGAAATATGTAAAACATGATTTAGCATCTTCATAAAGTGAGTGTTCATAAGTATAATTGAGCTTTGGCCTGTAGCTGGGAGAACAAAGATTATTTCCCAGAAAGGAAAAGAAAAGAAAGACATGAAAGAAATGACAGGCCTGGTTTGACCAAAAGTATTAAGGATGCAGATGGAAGATGAATGAGCAATTTTAGGAGATGTCTAATATTAAAGCAACATAAATAGGCTATAACCATCTCACATTACATATTAAAGTGAGCATGTCACAGAGTTTTCCGTTAGCTTTTTGTGGGTTTTTTTGTTTTTTTGTTTTTTTAGTTTTGCTCCCTTTTTAAAATAAAAAAATCTGACATAGTCATTTGGTGGTGTTGGGGGCAGGGGTGTGGAGACAGAGTGCTGTATTTACTGGAGCTAAAACTTGACAAGAATTTTGAAATACAGCCAGCCTAACTATGCACTGCTAACAATTTTTAGCATTTTCTGAATTTTTAGACACTCTCCTCTCCCCACCTCATTTCCTCCCATCATTTTATATATATTTATATATAAAACTATATGTGGTTATATATAGTTACACATATAGTCACATATATGTACTACATATATAATATATACATTATATGTTATAGTTATGTATAATAAATATTAAGGTAATACATATGTGGTTATATATAGTTATATATGAATTATATATATTAAATATATTAGGGTTAATGTAGCTTCAAATTCTCAGCTCCTCATAGGCTATTTCAGCGTGTTTTTGTTTTAGAATATTTTCAATATTAATAGTGTTAAGTTTCTAGAAAAAAACTGTTTCGATGCTACTGACACTTAACAGACCATGTTTTCTAATATGAAAATTAGAATACTGCATTCCAAGTCAAATTTGTGTCTTAAATGATTACTTTAGTATATATTTTATTTAATCAGTACCTTTAAAATATATTACATGTTTTAGAAGATATAAGACTAAAACAGGTGATTTTAAAATTTGAAACTTACTATGTGCACATGCATGCATATGTGTACTGAGAAAGGGATCAAAAGTAGAAAACGGAAAAAAGGAAATGCAAGTGGGTGAAGAGGCAGAAACAAAATAGCTTGTAAATTCTGTAATTGGAAGAAGACAATCATTTCTTGAACTTAAAAACGGTTTCAAAGGGGCAAATGTTTCTTATGTACTCACTGTCTCTAACAGAGAAGATCCTTCAGTGTTAGATTTGCATGAATGATCTGCTTGAAGGACAGGTTGACTAATGTAAAATAGTGTTTTGAAAACTTTATTTTAAAGAATTCAGTGAGCCCTGTGAAGCTGTTAGTAAGGCACGACAGTGTAAGGCTGAGAACCTGAATGTATGTACCGGTCTTGCTCATGTAATTTCCACTCACTGATTACTAGTGAAGAGAAGAAAGTTTAGGAAATTTTAGAGGAATTTATAATGGAAAATTTTAATTAAAATCTGACGTACATCTCTTTTGGTGAAGTTGAGTACATTTGAAGTGTAAATGAATATAAAATGTTCCATAATACTTTCAACTATAAATGCCGAGTAAGTTCTCATAACTAAATAATTTCTGTGGGTATAAACTTACATAATTTAAAATGTTTTTCTTTATACTTCTACCTGAGTTAAAACATTTAGGCAAGTATGTGATGTTAGGGCAATTAGCAAAAGTAAAATTGACCTAGCTATTTTGAGACCCACATAATAAATGTTACTTATGTGTCTACTTACACAGTTTATATCCTGAGCCTGCCGAATTACCAACAATCCTTCATGATACAGATACTTGATCCCTTTCAATGTAAAGTATATAGATACATAAATGATGTAATATACATTAAATGTCAAGATTTAGCTTCCTAGTACTTTTTCATGTTGTCTAAAGTCCACAGGATTTACTGAGTCTCAGGCCAAGACATCTTAATAGGATTTTGGCCAGAAATCTAAGCTCTTGAAACATATTTAGTCAGTGAAAATCGTAAGAGAATCCACACATCTGACTTTATTTTATGTCAAACTTAAAATAATTAATTAATTATTTATGCTTAACCTAATTAATGTCCCCCATTAGCATGGATTGATATGCTACATCTCTTCTTTCTCCACTTAACCAATGTCATAATTATCCTTTAAAACTAATCTTAAACATCACATGTCTGCAAGTTTCAATTTATGTCCAAAGTTTATTAATCCCTTCTCTGGGCTTCCATAGCAGTCTGTCCACCTCTTGCATCACACTTGCACAATACCTTGATTTCTTCAATTTCAATGCCTGCCTCCTCACTAGACAGTTAAGCTCACTGACAGGAAGAGTACCTGGTACACAAATTTGGCAAATGTATAAATGGGTGATCAAGTAAAATATGTATATCACGATATTAGGAGAACTATTCATTCTGTCTTTTGAAGATTGCCTCCCTCAGAATTGAGAGTTACATAATAGGGTCTCTGACTGTTTCACAGCATGGGGTCAATGATTACGATGCTTGTCCTAAGAACCCAAGGTATGCTCCTCTGAACCACCACCAACTTTAAATCCATATTGGCTGGTTCTGATCGCCTATTGCCTTGAGGCCATGTTCTGATATCCATCTTCTGATGTACATTGGTGTGTCTTGTTTCTAGGTACAGAAACGTGTGTTGTCCAGCCCCTTCACACCCCAGGGCCCTCATCAAGTTCAATGATTGACAGGGCTGCGATTCAAAATGTTGGTGCTAGTTGCCCTAGCTTTCTTTTCCTCTCTGGGAGAAAAAAGGGTTTTTCATTTTTCATTTCTGGTGGAGAAAGGATGAGAAGGAGCCCAGTGTATAGACTGTGTGCAGAATCACGAAGAAATGAAAAGTTTGGTCCTCAGAGGTTGTTACCCAGAAACATTCACTGCCCACTGACTCTCACACAGTTCTCCTGAATGATAGGACATTGTACTTTCTACCATACAATGAAATGTGTATTTGTAATCTTACATTATGAGACTAGGGTAATCTGGGATTTATTTTTCTTTTAGGTTGTCTACTGCTACCTAACAAACCATATCAACACTATGAATTACTATTTCTCATGATTCTATGTGTTGGTTGGGCAGTTTGTCCTTTGGTTTTGTCCAGATTCACTTATAACGTGTCCGATAGTTAACACTGCCTGCTGGCTAGGACACCGTGTGTCTCCTCCACACGACTCCTCTTTCTCTTGTAAGCTAGATTCTGTTCCTTACACAGAGGTACCAGGGTGACCCTCCTGGAACTCAGGAGCAGCACTTGCACTTACACCACATGCAAAGCAAGTCACATCACAAGCCCAGATTTAAAGGTATCATCTCCTCATGAGGGAAACCATAAAATAATGTGGTTATGTTTTCATTCTACTACAGGATTCTATTACACACTTAGTGGTTTCCACTACCTAACATCATATTCATTCTCTTAAGGTTGGCTACCATTCATGCAGAGAGGTTAAAATCATATCATTTGCTGTCATTGTGCTTAGTTATTTTTTCCTAGGTTTTCCCCTACTGACTTCCATTAATAATGCATCATGACCAAGTCACATTATGCTATTTTTGTAATTCTGGTTATTCTATTTCCCATCAAAAAATAGGGTTATGTCAAAACATTGGCTTATTTCTTCTTTTTAATGAACATTTTATATGAGTGAAACAATACATTTCTAAGCATTACCTCATATGATTATGACAAAGTGATACAGTAGATAAAAATTCCAAAATAGTACAAAGCCCTTGAAACAGGATGTCAAAATGTGTTTTTCCTGTTTTCTTATGATTTCCTTAAGGAAAAAAGTAAGGAAAACAGGGCATATTATTCTTGGACCATTATTCTAAAGACAACTCCACGGGACTGCCAGACAATCCTACTGAAGTTTACTAGGACATCACTAACCCTGTTACCTTATTCCCAATAACCAAGCCAGTCTTATAAAATGACCCTGAGAAGACAGCTTACTGAAGAAGGGAGTGCTCAGGAGTAGGTATGCTAGGTAGAGCTGTGTTTCAGGAAAACACATTTAGCAGAGGGTTGGAGGACAGCAACCAAAGGGAGGCTCCAAAAGAACCAGTGAGTGAGGTTACCAGTGCCAATCAGAAGAGAGTGGCTGGTTGCTTCGTGCTTTCCACAAGGCTGATGTGCTAAGGCACACCTCTGGGCTCCCACTGGACTGGGACACAGAGGAAGAACTATTGAGAGCTTGGAGGTTGGGGAGATATACGTGAGTATTGAGACTAGCACCTTCTTCTTGCCTGAAAAATTCTGGAAGTCTAAAGCTACCTGGAGTAGTTCTAACAGCCAGGGAAAGAGGAAGTAGCAAAAAGTGGAGTGGCTTGCACTCACACTACGTGATTTTCCACTGGGCTGGGTGGGTAGTCTGAAAGGAAACCAGGCTTGAGCCAACTTAAAATTACTCCACTTAAAATAAATTTTTTAGAGTAAGGAAACATCTATAGCAGAGTTAGGCAGTTATGTAAGTGGTGGCACTGGGCAGATACGGTGGAGGAGAGGGAGGATGGTCTGGAAGATGCTAATATGCCTGCCCGGAGCCTTTACTTCCTCTAAATGAGTGCCAGCAGGAAACCAGTTAGAACCCAACGTCCTTGACCGTGTAGTAGCAACAAGATCCTAACCAGACACGATGGTTATTGTAATCTAATTGGCACTGCAGTTCCCCCCACGCCGCGGGGGGTGCTTTTCTATATACATCATGGGTAAGAACATGCACAAATGGGGATGAGCATGACCAAGCACTCCAGGGGCAAGAGCTGCCAATCAATCAGGAGACCACCTCTAACTGAGGATATAAGAGAAGAGAAACAAAAACCTTTGCTGTCCTCCCTTGGATCAGCCTATCTTCCGCTCTTGGATGTGTACTTTCCATTTGCTATAAAATCTTTAAAATCTTTTGCTACACAACACTCGTTTCCCTTCTGAATTTTTCTCTTTCAGGCAAGAACCAAGGCTTTTCCCCTTTCCCTCCTGGAGTAACAGTGGGAGGCTCTGGGTGCATTGCTGGGAACAGGAAGAGGTGGAGGTTAGAAGAGGTTAAATTCATAAAACAAGACCCACAGGACTTTGATGGACCCACAGATGTAGCTTACAAGAGAGAGAAAAAAAAGAGAGAGAGAGAGAGAGGTGGGGAGGCATCCATGGCCGTATTACACCAAGAATGTTATAAACATTTCACTTGATACCGATCTCTGTTTCTCTTCTTAAATTTCCTGACTTTTCAGTTTTTATACTGCTTAACATCTGTTCCATTTTAAGAAATGCTCAATAACAAATTCTACTAAAACATACTTAGGGCAGGTCTGTCTCCTAGTTAAAGGTGGTAACTTGACACTATTAAGCTGAATAAACTGAACATTATGGCCATTCCTATATGAGGTTCAAACATTATCATTTTAGAATCTTCTCTTATATTGAGAGTCCATACATTTACAAGGAGTTATGACAGATAAAACAGCATAAATCTAAACACTGGGTCACCGCCTGGTGATAAAAATAGAGTATGACATTTACAGAATGAAATTTCTGCAGCTTTTCACTCAAATGTATACTCTATCTTTTGATGGATTATATAAACACAGTTCCAGTGCTTAAGACACCTCACTTTCAACAGCCATTACAGCAAGCGTAAGGATATTATCTTCTGTTGCCAGAGTGATCCAGGACAAAAGCATAGAAACGTGACTTCAGAATTACTGCGGACCTTCTGTATAGCTTTTCCTCTTTTCTTCCTCTGCTTACCTTGCCTCCCCTGCCCACACTGTCCCATGTGTTATTCTATTCCTCACTTGTCCCCTTCCTTTGTATGCTGCATTGCAGCCGCCCAGCCCAGCAGTGAGTCACTTTACTCCATTCTCTTTGTCCAAGCACCAAATTCTCCCTTACACCTCTCAACGTCACCCTGCCTGGCATGAATCCCAGACTCTCTGCTCCTGGCACGGGCTTCAGCATTTTAATGCTCATAATACACTGTTCTTGGTAAGCTCACATTCCAAGAGGCACCAAAGTATGTTCTATTCACAGATCAACACAGGACATATTTCAGTATCCCCAGGGACCATTTACTACATTATAGCAACATATAATAATCGTCTTTTTATCTTTTCCTTTTTTTTTTTTCTGTTGCAGGTTTTTTTAAAAACATATTTTAAGATGTAACTGACATAACAATTATTAAAATTTCTAATTTTATCACCAAGGAAAGAAATGCTCAGCCACTGGGTTTATCATTCTGCTAAGGCCAGATTCACAAGTGGTGGTCAGGGTGGCGCCCAGGGCAAAGAAGCCCGCTCTCAAGAGCTGAGGGTTCATCTCTTGACTCAGAAGAGGATAGAATGAGAGTCTGCCTCAAGGGGGCTTGCATCTCTCACTTAATGGGTGATAAAAGACAGAAGAGCCTGAGGGCGCTGAATTCTACTGTAGAACAGTTAGTTACTGTGTGTATTTAATTCATGGACTCTTTTCATTCAAATGGATCCTGGAGGTCACTGAGTCCAACCCTCTTAAGTGTGCGACTCCCTTCAACACAATCGCCAGAAAGTGGTAATTTGATCCTGCTTGACTAACCCTGCTCATAAAAACTCACTAAATTTGTGAGGAAGCCTGTTCAATAATTAGAGGTTTGTAATCATTCAGAATCCTTTCATATATGACCAGTCTACTTCAGTATAACTTCTAGTCAGTTATTTTACACACACACACACACACACACACACACACACACACACACCCCTTTTATCTCTGGACCTTCAAAAGATACAGTATTATGTTCTCCATAATTTTCTTTTAACCAGGCCACTCAATCAGTAAAAGACTATCTCTTTCCCCAAACAATGGCATCAATGGCAACATAAAATATGTTGAGCAATTGGTGCTGTGCTTTGCTTGTTACATGTAATTCCTAAAATTTTATTTTACCAAATAAAGAAACTGAAGTACAGAGAGGCCAGCAACCTGCCCAAGATCACACAACTGAATGTTGGTGCCAAGATTTAATTCCAGGCGTTCAATCTACAGGACCAGTACTCTTAGCTACTTCATTTTGCTAACAACCACCCCTCCCCCTCAAAAAAGAAATCCTTTCCTTTTTTTAAAAAAAAAAAAAAGTATTTTAGCACTTTTAACTTTCTGGGAAATTGACTCAACCCCCCCCCCCCCAAAAGGCAAAGAAGATAGAAATCTCAAAATAAGAGCTCATAATAAAGAAATGATGAAGGAAACAATTAGGGTACATAAAAATCAATAGTTATACATGTTATTTACCAATGGATTGTATTTTATGAATAAATTCTCACACATTTAGTTGAACTCAGAACAGAATATAATTTGGGAAACTATCAATCTAGGCAAAGAGTGACTAAATGTCTACTTTTTAATGTACACTTAATAAATTTAGTAGCTTGTCAATCAATTTAACTTTGGGAAACAAGACATACACAAACATCAAAATAGTCAACTTATTTAGAAACCTACCACAATTGAAACAAAAACTACACAGATTTTACGAATGATTTTAGCTTAAATAGTTTTTGATTTTTTAAGCCTCTGCAGCCTTCTCAAGGGGACTGGGGATTCCGCATCTGAACCACAAAACATGGGACATTTTCTCAACTCTATATTCATAAAATACTGTGTAATGAGACCAGTGTCTTCTGAAACTGCCGCTGTCAAGAATTAGGATATTCTCAATAGATGCTCTTTTAGACCACCATTGTCACATGGAAAAACTTTAGATTTTACAATTTAAGGTTTAATAGTGAAAACCTAAATGTCAATAGCAATTTTTGCCTGTGAAGAAGAATTTTACTTTTGCTTTTTTTTTTTCCTGATGTGCTCCCACTTTTTGGAAAATCTTACAAGTAACTTTCTGTATAATAAACCCCCTGTAGAATGAATAGTCTCTGGCTCCATGAACCAAACGGAAAATAGTGCTTATCAGAAACCACAAATGTATCTTATAGCCTAAAAATGGTTTTAAAAATGACAAGAATAGAGTATATGGCAGATTTTTTTCTCTTGATGACTCATGTTATTATTTCTCTCTTGACAGTCAACCACTAATTATGTTAGTAACATTTCTCCTAGTGACTATATTTTTCTCAATTTATAAAAACTCTCTGGAAGCCACTTTAGTGTTTTCACGTGGTCACATCACTGATGATTAAAAGGGAGTTAACAGCTCACCACATGAAGTTCCCACCTGGTAATTCTATCATCTACAAACAGGGTATCTAAAATTTTTCATTATCCTCCTTATCCCTCTCTTCCCTAATTCCACTAGTAACATCAACATTCTAATATCACCTCCAGGTTCCAAACACTGGAGTCATTTTGGACTCTTCTCTTTTACGTGTAATTTCCCAGCACCAAATCTGATGCCCGTGTGCTCACTAAGCCTTATTCCATTATGCTTTCACTGTCACTCTCACAAATGTCCTCTCTCATCATTATTCTCAATGGGGTAAACCCACTCCAATTCATTTCCAGACTATTCTAATGGCTGTTTCATGTTCTTCCTGCCCAACCAGCCAACCTCCTGTTCAAAAACTACCAAGACAAAGCTCCACCTGCCCTCTATTATTGACAAGAGTAGAATTGATAATGAAAACTTTAATCTCTGAAAATGAGACTGCTTCCCAATGTATCTACATTTTTCTGAATGCTAATAATTTTATTGTCTATTATGGTAATTTTTTGTTTCATCTTACATCTTTTTAGTTTGTTATTTAAATACTTTTTGATTATGAACAATTCAGAAAAAATATCAATGAATTATATTTCCTATACATTCTCCTTTGGCTTGATGGGTAAGTAAATATATGACATCACACAGATCTATGGTACAATTTCTTCATGTTAAAACCAGTACAGCAATAGTACCTACCTCACAGTGTTATTGTTAGGATTAAATGAGTCAATATGTGTAAATCATTAAAACAGTGCAGGGTGATGATCCTTTCTCAGGATAATACAGAAATAGGATAATTTAGAACTTATTTCTCAGGGTCTGTGTATTGCTTGAGTCATAGCTGGCACTTACTTTCTGCCCATCACTTTATACTCGTCCTCTAATCGTCAGTCTCAGAGTCATTTTCAAATGATACTTTGTGATCCCCTTTAATTTGCAAGCTGATTTACATGCCTCATGTCTGTGGGAAATGCCAT
Organism: Camelus dromedarius; assembly: GCF_036321535.1. Lineage (NCBI taxonomy): Eukaryota > Metazoa > Chordata > Mammalia > Artiodactyla > Camelidae > Camelus > Camelus dromedarius. Next base: position 56,635,160 of record NC_087438.1, read on the forward strand.
GATATTTTCAATCTGTTCCACTTAACAAATTTGATGCACTGTAGACAAGCTATACCAATCATTCTTTCATGATAAAAATTTGCATAGAAGGAGATGTCCATGTCAGTATGTTGAAGGTTGTGGGCTTCACCCTGTTCATTAATGGAACAATGTCAGGAATCAAATTTTAAAGCAGTATTATCTCTGTCCTTTTGTCTCCCCATGTTGTTTGTAGAATTTTAATGCATACTGTGTAAGCACGAACAAAAAGTACATCAAAGGGAAATTAGGTTTTTCGAACAAATATACATACACTACTTTTAGAATTCACGAACATTAAGTATTTTGCTCATATCAGCAGGACACACTCATTTGTTCTTTTCCCCCCTTTAGGGATGTGAATTAGACATATCAACTGGCTAGGAGAACAGAAGTATTCTGTATTTCTGGGCTTACCAGACGATGTACTGTCAGCCTCTACACCTGTTTTATTGCATTTAATCTTCATAACAATCCTCAGAGTTGGATGTTTCTATTGCTATTTTTATTGAAGAGGAATGTGAAAGTCAGAGAAATCTTACGACCCTCCTGAAGTAGTACTTTCAGGCTCTGAACTTGTCTCTTCTACCTACAGATTCAAGTTCCTTTCAAAATAGCAAAATGACGGATAGGCTCTACTGAAGCTTCCAAATAAGGAACACTATAATCAAAGTGGAGTTTCTCTATAATCCTTCCTCACTCCATGTATTTTCCCTTTCATAGCCTTTGCTTAATTTTTTTTTTAAGAAATAAACTTTTAGATCTTTATTCTATATTGCCATGCCATTTTACTTAGAAATAGCCATTAAAAATAACATCTGTATCAGAAATTCACAATACAACTGAAAATCCTAAAGTCTAAAATAATGAGATTTACATGGCTTCTTTGTGTATATTTAGAGAAGGAAACCTTTCATGGGGTGTGACTCCAAAGATAAACAAAGGTCACCTGATATTTCATAATTAAAATTTAATTTTATGCTTTCATTAACATTAAAATGAAACTCTCCCTGTAATTGGTGATTATTTCAATACTTATTTTTTAATTTCAACATTTATATAAAAATGGAAAGAGTCTGATAAGAGGCTAACAGGAAAAAGTCTAAGGAAATGGGTCATTTAAGACAGAGAGGATAAAGTCTGTGCATGTGATGGAGGAGTTAACCAAGATGGCTACTGAAGGAACCAAGATGAATTCCACTTAAGAGAGCCTTGTTGAGAACAAAATGGAAATTAAGTGATGACCAGATGATAAATGCTACATTTCCATGACTCTAAGACATCATCAATTTAATAACCTTTTAGAAATGATGTGTCACAATTTTGGAAATGTTAAAATACGCAACTCTGGGGGAGAGAAACCTTGTTCTTAAAATAGCTAACAGCCTTACAAAGAGTCATGGTAGATAGTATGAAACTCAGGCTAGAGCTCACTTTTCCAGCCCTTCTAATAAGTTTGCATACACCCAAGTCCTGTGTTAAATCTATGTCCCCTTTAAAACACATTAAGTGATTTCTGTTTACTTTACTAAAACCTGACTGATTCAATACTTGGTACTAGATGTTTTCTAGCAGCAAGTAAGCGTTTGGTTGCTTTTTGTGGGAAAATGGTACACTATACTCAAAGTCCACAGCTTAAGCTATCTAGTAAGCTATCTAGTAAGTTTCTTAAATTATCTTACATGGTCATCTGGAATGAAGTGCCTATTAAAGACAAAGTGAGCCAAGTGGCTGCTGCTAGAGATCATTAGAGTAGGAATGCTCATGACACATACTGTGGGATGGGCCAGCAACTTTTGACTGCACTGGAAACCTAAATAAAGAAAATGTCCTGACTGGGGTTTAAATTCTTGGCTTGAGAAATACACAGAGGGCCAAGGAGCTACTATGACTGTCCTGATCTATCTCTGTTGTCACTGAAGCAGATATTATAGCTGGAAGTCAGACATGAGTTTAATTCATATTCTTTTAAAGTTTCTTATGTGAAATTTCATGTATGAACTAGCAATGACAGAAGCACTGAGAAGTAAAATGAAACACTAGATAAATTCAGATAAATATATACAGTCTGGTATGTCAAAACCAATGAATTCTCTTATAGGCAGAAGCAGCCTCTCACTCATGCCCCCATCTTTTGAGGCTGAGCCTGACTTGTCTAAAGGTCCCCAAATTATTATACCTGACGTAACTAGCTTGTAAACAAATGCCATTTTCCTCCATGTTCCTTCTGTACTATCTCTGATTTCTTTCACATTTAACTAAAATCAGATATTAGTATGAAGAAAGAAGCAATGGCTTAAACGTCCTAAGAGTTGTTACAAGATCATAATACATTAGCAGAATGCTGAAAAAACATGTGTAGGAATAGATTCTGAGAATGATGCACTAGGAAAATAGGAACATAGTGTTGGGTTTAGTCTACTGTATCTACAAGGGTGAGATTACCAGAATATCAAGATTTAAAGATGTGGCTAGAGCAATATAAAGTCACATATCAACCAAACCATGGCCTGTAAGAATGGTTATGAGAAAGAACACAAATAACAAATGTTATCAAGGATGTGAAGAAAAGGAAATCTTCATACACTATTGGTGGGAATTTAAATTGGTACAATCACTGTGGAAAAATAGTACAGAGTTTTCTCAAAAAAATGAAAACAGAACTACTATATTACGCAGCAATTCCACTCCTAGGTATCTGTATGATATTACTTATATATGGAATCTAAAAAAATACAACCAACTAGCAAGTAACACAAAAATGTAGCAGACTCACAGACAGAACAAACTGGCAGTTAGCAATGTGTGGAGGGGAAGGAGAGGGGCACTAGAGGGGTAGGATATTAAAGAGGTATAAACTATTAAATATAAAATATACTACAAGGACATATCATACAACATGGAGAATATAGTCAATTATTTTCTAATAGCTATAAATCGAGTATAACCTTTAAAAACTGTGAATCAAATTGTACACCTGTAACATAATATTGTATAGCAACTATACTTCAATAAAAGCAAAATAAAAATAAAAAAATAATAAACCTAAGTATAGCCTATAATAAATGAATTTGAGATCCTAAAAGTTCATGTTTAATATGGATGAAGGAGTCCAAAGATTTAGCCAGGTAATTATGCAACCCAACCTTCTATCACCTACTTATTTCTCGAGAAAGTAAGGAGGACATTTATTTTGCCAATACACTACAAAATAAACTTACAAGGGGTTTACCAGCATCCTTGAGTAGCACCATAGTGTTTATCCTCTACCACCAGGGATGAGGGCAAATGATGCTACCACTGAAATGTGCATCTCTACTTCAATGGGCACTACAGACTCTAGAATGTCAGAAGACAAATGGAGCTTAACTACCAGGTGAAGCACACATTTGATTTTTGTAGTAGGTATTTCAGCAGGAAACATCAGAATGATTCTGTCAATAACAGTAGGTGGGGTAGGTAAGTAGCCACATTCCACTAAGATCTACAGAGTCCCCCTGCACTATTACACCTAATAATCCACTCACAAGGTGCTTTCTGTCTGTGATTTAGAGGTTTTCTGCACTAGGGTCCTCAGTGCTCAAAGTCAGAATAATTGTAATCTCTTTGGAATCACTCTATTTGGTCTTTTGGACTTCCTTATTCTTCTGAATCTACAGATTTTATTAAGTAGTAGTGTCAAGGTGGGATAATTGCTTCTAATTATCAGAGAAAAATACCATTTTATGTGAACAGAGAGGAGTATCTTGTGTATCTTTTGAGCAATTCTCATTTGAGGGTCTAGATGCAAGTGTAGGGAATAATGGGGTAGAAGATGAGTGTTACATACGGCAATTCCGCTATGACCTCAAGACCACGTCAAACCTGAAGACTTTTACTGAGAGCAATGTTTTGTTTCTTGCTGTTTTCTTCCTTGATCTGTTTCCCACCTTCCAATATTTAAATATTTAACAATTTCTCCCTCCCCCTCCATGGGCTTTATACACTCTTATGTGTATGGTTGTTAAATTAATTTATTCTTGAAGTAACAGGATATAAAAGCATTATTGTGACTGAATAGAGGATGGATGGACATCACCCAGAAATGAATCAATTGATTATTGGAACTTTATGTAGCCCATTTATTTGGTGACACAATTCCTAACTAAAAGTAACAATATATTGTTATGGATATGGTTGTAGTTTGGAAGCTTAAGGAAATGTAGTTTCCCTCGTAAACTAGCTGTCGAGTTCTCGATCATTCCTGAGGCTCAGAGTAGGACCAATTTCCCCATTCTTTCAAATGACTGCCTAAGAACCTAATCTCCTGTATTAAATCCCTCTCTGCCTAGCATACCTAGGGTAGTTTTTTTTTTTTTAACACTGAAACTTGGTTAATTCAAGGGTAGGTTTTTTAAAATAGAAATTCTCAATCTTCTACTGAACTTTTCAATAGATTTTAACATGCAAAAGGGTGTTTTGAAAACAGTTTAGCAGTAGGGACTAGGGAAAGATTAATTATTCTGCAAAATGCAAAGGAAAGAATTTGAGTTCCTGTGTAATTTACAGACTAGAGGAGACAGAAGAAATGAGTTAGCAAAATGGCAGGAAGATTGCCTAACAATTTAGAGTGAAATGAACTGAGGAATAAATATTTATAGTGGAGGGCTGGCTGAAGGAACTCATACAAGAGGCTTGTTTACTGTTTGCATTGGTAATTTTTTAAACCTTCTTATGACCCCTCTTCTCCATCAGCTCCCCTAAATAAAATAACTTCACTTAAGTCTATCCTATTCACAAAAGCCCTATAAGTCTGAATTTTTTAAGAAATTGAGATAAAGCTTAAATTTTCCACCTGGGGTGACAAAGAACGAAACAAAGACACAACTCTGAAGACTGAGATGTGATACATCAACTTTTTAAGGCAGAAGGAGGCATCTGAACTTGAGATAGTTAAAAGAATACAGCCCCCTCTAGCAATTTATAGAATTCTTGGACAAAGTTTAAACTTCCATAAGATATGGAAAGGTGAATTCAGAATGATATACAGATGTATTAGGAAGCATGATAAGATTAGGGAAATTTTATCTACTCTCTTTTCCTTAAAGATCTTCATAGAAATCTTCCAGTGTGAAAGGATATTTAAGTTGGTTAAGAGAAATGTTGTCTTGTCTTAGCAATTATTAAAAAATTGTTTAAAAAATGCTTTAAGTATTCATTCTTTAACTCATGAATACATGCCTAAGTGTTTTTGAATACTCACTTCTCTGACAAATCTGTGGATATACAGTGGCATAGGACATGACATTAGTGTTCTAAAGTTTCTATTGCTTAGGCAGAAGAGTAAATAGATATTATAATTATTAGTGAAAGAACTAAGACACAGGGCAATGCAGTATATTGGAGAAGGACCAAGAAGGAGGTCTGATACAGGTTCTTAGTAAGGATGATGCTGAAGCATTTTGAAGATTGAGAAACAGTTAGGCAAGAATGGAGGAGGGAGGAGCCTGAGTCAACTAAAGGGAATCACGTAAAAGAACAGGAGCATGACCACTACACGTAGTTGGGTATGGCTGGAGAACAAGGTCAAAGTTGAGGACTAAAGGATTGCTACAGAACGATCTGGAGAATTTAGAAGGAACCAGATAATGAAAGAATTTGGATTTTATTCATAAGGCAATAGTAAGCCATTAAAGGATTTGTAAGAGAATATTAGGTTGCTGTATGAAAAAATGCCTTGAAATGTGTAAGATCAGAAACAAAGAGTAATAGTATGTCATCATAATTTAGACATCATTAATAAGGACACAAAATTAAGTAACATCAGTGATGATGAAAGTGGTTACCAATTTTAGAGACATTACAAAAGTAAAATAAACTGGACATAATGGTAGACACAGGTGGAAAGGAAAGCACAAAATCAAGGATAAATCCTAGGTTTCCGTTTTATAATTAAGAGTTGATGCAATGATAGTAGTAATAAATATGAAGTTACTGAAGTAAAAAAAAAAAAAGTACTTTTTGGTCTTAATGATTTTGAAATTATCTGTTACACTGGACTAAAACATTAAACATAAAGCTTTTGTGTCCTTAGGGCTGAGAAAACGTTTCATGGTAAATTAGCATGCAAACAATTACAGCTGCCTCATCTTTTTAAATATCTAATCCCAGTAGGCAAGTGTGTTTGCATGTGTAATCATGTCCCCTCCCATTAAATCATTCTCTATAAGGTACTAATCCAGTTTTATTAGAGACAGAACATTTACATCTAAATAAGTTATAGATGTGCCAATATCACATGTAACTATTAAAACAGTGGATATAGGTATGCAAGAATTTAATGTGATAAGATGTAATAGTAACAAGATCTGTTCTAGGTAGTCATATTTGGCAAACTGTCTCTGTATCATTTTAAGATTCAGAATCAAAGTAATTTAGATTTTAATGATGAAATAGACAACAAATACAGTAAGCATTAAGTGTTTTATAGAGTCCCAGGTAAGAAGCTATTCATATTCCTTGTTCTATAATGGCATATCCAGAGTTTTGTTAATGTGAAGAATATTCTTTCTTAAAAAATGAAATGAGTTTGTGATGTCTTAGAGTAAAATCGTACAATAAATTTGGAGAGAGTAAATTATTTGCCAGGTAAAGAAGTCGGTGACTCATGACACTCAGTGGTAGAAAAACTGAACAAAAATCTGAGATCCTATTTTTCTGCTTGTTCATAGACTAACATCTCCTTGGAATGTGAGAGATGAGTACAAGGACACACCACTGCCCACCCAGATGAATTTCAGATGTTGGCTTGGAAAGCAGATTCAGGAAAAACCCAAGATATTTTCCTGTGAACCAAGTAGACATTTTCACAAAGAAAGTGTTCTACTGTACAAAGAAATTTAAAGAGGTAGGTACATAAGAAAAGGCATGCATACCTAAGAAATACAGAATCCATAAGGTCCATTCTTCTTGGGAAGGTCCTTGTCTTAAATTTCCTACTTTTTTATGTACTAGGAAAAGTTTAACTAGAATTTCCACTTACTTCCTCTTATACTGTAGTTCTACATATTAATTAGTTTTACATTTGAATTGCAGTTTCATCATTGGTCTTGTGAAAGTGAACAGATAAAATGACTTGCTTCTGTTCAATCCAATTTTCCTCAGGGCTCAATGGAAGAAAGGGTGTTGACCGATTCAATGGTCCACAACATGAAGACTAGTAGCCTTAATCATGGTGGGGACGATTTATGACATGAAAAGCATCAGAGGGCAAATATGTAAGAGAAATAGGAAAATTAAGCCTTCCAACTACCTGGTAGGTTACTGGAGACTACACTCAGAAAAGGGAATGGCCGATATTAGGGGGACACATTCAATAAACATTCTTCTGAACTAGGGCAGGAGCTTAGTGTTTTGAGTATATGGAGAAAGAAAAGAAATCCTATCCTTAAGACTTCATAGTTAGGTAAGTAAATATAACTAATGATTAAAATCAAGAGTTTTAGGTGTGAAGAAGGTATACACAGAGGGTTGTAAGAACCCAGAGAATGAGACGTTTAACATCAAATGAACAGAAGTAAGGGAAGCGGGTTTCAAGAGTATTTACAGCTTGAGCAGTATCTTAAAGAACGTGATAGGAAACTTCATTTATAAAAGTGTAGCCCTTTCTTATTGACACACAGACTTAAAATTGTTAAGAAATTGACGTGAACAGTGAGTAAATTGTACTTGAGAATGTAACCCTAAAGACAGCCTGAATTATTACTTAGCGCTTGGTTCCTCAGACTTTTCCCAATTTGTGTCTTACATAGGACTTGGTAGCAGCCAACGAGCCACTATCTTATACTTGATATTCTTCCTTTTTGGGGGAGGGTATCCCAATTCTTTTGTTTCACCTTCTGCTGTTATAGTCTTTCGTTCTTGAAGTCTTTTCAGAGTCTGGTATTTCCAGGGCTCCAGCCTTCGAGTTTTATTTTCTTATAACACCTCTTAGGCTTTTTTATTCTTGTCATGGGTTTTGCCACCTACTTGTTGACAAATTAACTCTAAATTTTTCTCTTGGTTTTGAATCTTAATGTCACCTTGCTCAAAGCTGAATTTTGCTTCAAAACTTAATTTTGAATTGCTTCTCTTAATTGAATTGTTAACCATACTCTCCCCATTTTTCTGATCAAAACTCTCATACTGAAATTCCTTCTCTCCTTCAGCCCTTAAATAGCTTTAACAGCATACGATTCTTGCTCCTAAATCTCCTTCCATCCTTATCTTAATTCTCATTGCCATTGCCTTAATTTAGGTCCTCATTATCTTTTGCTTAAAGAATTGGAATAATCGATTAGTATCTCTGACATCATTCATTTCCACTTACAATCCATCTTCTCATCTTCCACAAGAGTGATCTTAATAAAAGTTGAAACGCTATTCTGTCTCCTGCTTGAAACCCTTCGTTGACTCCCATTTATTTGCCTAAATGATAAACGATAAGTTCCTTAGCAACTCGCGTCAGGTCTGGGTTATACATAAACTGGTCACTGCATTTCCGTGCCCACCTTAGATCAGAATATACCTTTGCCCTGGGCCCTGCTGTGGTTTATATTCTATCAAATTTAAAATATACAGTATTCCCTTCTTTTCCTTTTAATATACACAGACTGACAAGAGTACTTTTATTTATCACCTTGGCTTTGATTACCATTTCTCTGACAATGACTCCCAAATCTGTATCTCCCTCCAGGACGTATTTCCTGGTCTCCAGACAAGGATGTCCAGCTCAAATGTTTATTTCTTTTGAAGTGTACCACAGACATCCCAACCCCAACATTTCTACAGACTGGATTTATAATCTTTGTCCACAAACCTGCTGCATACAGCACTTTTAAGGATTTGTAGTTATTTTAGAAAATCTACATATTATTATGGCAATACTTCATGAAGGTTTTTTTTTGGTCATGATGCTTGGTGTTCCAAAAACCCTAACTCTAACTAGATTTAATGAAAAGGACACAAATTGTGTCCTCTCATTGAAAGTGCAAGGTCAAATCATGCAGGATTCAATCACTTTAGTCTACTTATTATTCATATATGCTGTCTCTGGGTCTCTTATCATTCAATTTACAGTTTTTCTGTGTTGTCTCCTTTCTCAGACAGGTGTCCCCTCTTTTTGGGGGCAATATAGCAGCTAAACTCTAAACTCTAGATTTTCAACATATCCTTCCAATATCCATCAGACAAAAATGGAGCTTTCTTTGCATTACTAGGAAAGAAAATCTCACATGGAAAATATTGAACGTGTACCCCTTTTTGAAACAATCACTGTGACTGTAGGGATGGGTTATGGTAACATACATGTTACCCTACAGGCCAGAAGATGGAAGCCCAATGGAACCACATAGACTGAATAAATGTTTCAGGTTATCCAAGAGGTGAGGGTAGGGAATTGTAACACTGTTAAGAGAAGAGATGGACACATAAGCAGGCAGAGGCAATAGCTACTCACTCACAGTTATAAGCAAATAAGTAGGCAAGGACTCTAACTTAGGCCATTTAGTTCCCACGTTATCCTTTTTACGTTCCACAATGAATACTGTCGGCTGTAACTTAGCAACTGGAGACAGCAATGCAAGACACAGCCCTTGTTTCTAGGGAACTATAAATCTTATACCGTAGGTCAGGAGTTCCAACCATTTCATCATCAACAATTTATAGTGTTTTTCTCAAAGATATGGTTTTAAAACCCTCATAAACAGCATGCATTATATACTCATAGTTTATATATTTTACTGAAACAGTGCATTTCATTTTTTTATTCAGTTATTTACTTAGGTTGAAAATTACCATTTTTAGTGAAGAACACCAAAGATGAACACCAAAGATTGGTGACCAGGGACATTGCTTCTGCCTAACCCCTGTCACTGAGATAGGTGCCTAGCCTCCCATTTCTTCAATGCCTCCTACGTTTGACTTTTATGCTCCAAAAGCATATTTTTCTTTCACCCCTCACGTACCAATCTCCAGTCCTCACCACACTAGCCGTCAGCCAGAAATTAATGTACAACAGTGTGCTGTTGATCGCTGGGGCTATTCACAAAGGGTCTGTTCCTTCTCCTTTTGGATAGGACTGTACCTTCCCACCATTTTGAAGTCATAAATGGTCATGGGACTCACTTTGGCTGACCAATTGTGAGTAGTTTCGTGTGCCACTCCTTGGAGTGTTCAATCCAATGTCTTTCCTTTTCCTGCTCCAGCAGTCATGGAAAACATGTGAGGAGATGAAGTTTCCTTCAAACTCCATCCCCTCAATGACTATGACGGCTAAAGCCCTCTGCCAACCCACATCAGACTTGTAGCAAGAGAGAGAAACACATTTTTTGTGTGTGTGTTTAGCCAGAGATTTGGAGGCCTGTCTACTATAGTGTAGCACAGCCTACTAAGACTGAATCATATATATTCACTAAATCACCTAGACATGGACCTCCTTCCAAAAATACTTAGTATTAAAAAAATGCATGGAGAGACAAACCAAAGAAAAGAACATCTAAGAACGGAATTTTGGAATTTGAGAAATCTGAGTATTCACACTTGAAGGGTTTCACACTAGCAAATACTCTCCCGTTTGCTAGCAAACAAAAACAAAAGAAAGCTAATGAAACAGTCATAGAACCTGAATCTGGAACAACAGTCATGGGAATTTCAATTATTATTATTCTCTGGAGCAAATATACACAAAGATATATCCACATTTTTTTGAGGTAAAATATGGAAACTACCAAATGCAAGTTGTCATTTACAGTAACTTCTAATTTAGTGACATCCAGAATATTAAATAAAGTTCTGAGTCCCTCTGCTTCTGTTCAAAATTCTGTCTGGAAGAAAAGAACATGATAAACTGCCCTTGAAATGCTGTGAAAGGGAAATAAAACTTTATTATCTCTTTCTAAAGTTAGTTCAGGAAGGTTCTTCGGCTTGTCAGGAGAAACTGGGAGGAAGGCTGAAGTTAATGAGCTGCTTGCATTGTGATGGGCTTCTTTGAAAGAAGCGATGCTTTCCATACTGAAGACATCAGAAAAAAAGAATCAGCATGGTAGCAGGAAGCATCATAATTAATAAGGAGCCCACAACACAATGCTGGTTAATCTAACATGACTACTACGAACTGCAGACAATAGCAGCATGAGTCTTCATTTACAAAGCCATCTATCACTTCTCCCCCAACCACAAGAAAATTAGAAAGTATCAATTTCTTCAGAAACTCAAACTTAAAATGCTGCAGAACAAAATGAACTTTGCAGGAAAAAAATAGTTTAAAAGACATTGAGACAAATTTGAGAGAGACTTAATCTCTGTATCTGGGATGCAGTCAACAGTGGAAACTCCATTTACCATCTGTGATGATATTCTGGTGCCAAACTTCTGCCCTCAGTAGTACCTTTAAGTGGCCTGTGGCTTATTATCTAAAGGCTTGGGGATTATAAATTCCCTCTAATGACTTGGTAATGGAGGTAAAAGATTGCTTTAAATATTTCTTGAGGGAATAACTGATTAATCAAGAGGAGAGTTTGCATTCCTGAAATTTGCATTCTGGGACCATGTGAAAGAAGGAGCTCTAGGATGTGAGAGTTCTTCTGCAACCTTTATTCTGGTGTCCAGGTTTATTTTCTTACAACATCAATTCCTTTCCCTACACAACTTTCTAAGTAACTAAGAATCCTGAGGATACGCTTTCCTCTAAAGGAAAGAAATCAAAGATAAACAAAAATGCGGTGTGGACTTCCCTAGTTTCAAAGATTATTTTTGTCCTATAGAAAGTAAGTGAACAAAGATACAGGAAAACTGGATGAACATAAGGCAATTCAATTTACTGATAAGCATTAGTACTAACTGTGTCATCTAACAGGGAACGCACATTGGGAGATTAAAAATACAAAAGATTTTCTTAGAAGCAATGACCCCCATTATGGACTTTCTATTAAAGGTTTGGCTTTTATTAAAATAAATTTTACAGCACAGATTTAGCATTAGATCTATTTGCAATTGGGAAAGTTTTTTAAGTGGGTGGAATGTGAGAAGTTCTGAGTGCTGTTAAACGAAATCTGATCCTTGCCAATAAGCACTAACAAGGTAGAATGATCAGAGGAAGTGTGGTTTTAAGTAGCACACTTTATTTTTAATTTTCTTTCATTGTCTAGATTGTTTTCAGAGTTCATTGTTTCAGAGCCCCTGTTATAAAATCCTTCTCTGAAAGAAAATTAAGGTGAATTATTTTTAAAAGCCTGTTAATTCTTAAACAACTAATATCTAATTACTTCTGAAGAAGCTGAAATTACATAAAATTTGAAGTTTGAAATAGGGATTTATAAATATTTTTTCTTGGTAAATGGGATACAGTCTGGTTTTCAACAAATTTGCTACCTATTTTTCCATTTCTATTTCATGTACCTGATGCTGATTTTAAAATGTTGTGTGCTGTGTGTGTAAAATTAAATTACTCTGCTATGCTTTTCACGTTATTTTTATATATAGTTTCATCATATTTCCAGATTATTAGCCATTCCTATTTTGCATGTGAAATAAGGTGGCTACAAACTGTGATTCTCCTAAGCAACTAAACATAGTGTAGTAAGACTGTTGGAACCTCAACGTATTTGATTTCAAATTTACAATTCACGTATTTCTTTCCTATTTTAATTTCCTTCAGATGTTAAGCTTTGTACCATATATTTTACCCTATAATGTATATATACAGAGAGTAAAGTTTTATTTTCATTTCATATTAATTATTGGATGTTTCAAGATTACTTAGTAATTTTGAACTAAGGGTGGAGTTGTGTTGAGGGTTTAAATATACAAATTATTTTTTAAATCATGGTGGAAATATCTACCATTGTATCTACTTTTAGTGCACAGTTCAGTGGTGTTACATATATTCACATTGTTATGGAATGGAGCTCACGAACTTTATCTTATAAATCTGAAACTCTATCCAATGAACAACTCTCCCCCTTCCTCTTCAGCCTCTGGTAATCACTACTGTACTTTCTGCTTCAAAGAATTATATACTCTGTCTTTTTGTGACTAGCTTGTTTCACTTACAGTAGCATCTCAAAGTTCATCCTGCTATAGCATGTGATAGTATTTCTCATTTTTAAGGCTGAATAATATTCCATTGTGTGTATATAACACATTCTGTTTATTCATTCATCCATCAATGGGCATTTGAGTTGCTTCCACCTCTTAGCAATTCTGAATGGTCCTGCTGTCAACATGGGAATACAAATCTCTCTTGAGAACCCAGATGTCAAAGATTCTACTGGATATATACCCAGAACTGGGATTGCTGGATCATAAATAGTTCTCATTTTAATGTTTTCAGGAACCTCCATACTATTTTCCACAGCAGTTGCACCATTTTACAGTATTACCAATTATTCACAGGGTTCTAATTTATCCACATTCTTGCCAACACTTGCTATTTTCTGTTTGATAGTACCTAGTCATCCTAATGGGTGTGAAGTGATATATTACTGTGATTTTTAGTAATGTTGAGCATCTTTTCATATGCTTGTTGGCCATTAGTGTATCATCTTTGGAGAAATGCCTATGCAAGCCCTTTGCCCATTTTTAATTCAGTTATTTGATTTTTTCTTTAGTTGTAATTCTTTACATATTCTGGGTATTAACTACTCAAATACATGATTTGCAAGTATTTTATCCCATTCCATAGATTGTCTTTTCTACTTATTGTATTCTTTGAAGCATAAATGTCTTTAAGTTTGATACAGTTCCATTTGTCTATGTTTTATTTTTGCCTGTGTTTCCATGAAATCACTGCCAAGTCTAATGTCAGAAAAAATTTTCCCCTATGCTTTCTCCTAAGAGTTTAATAGTTTTAGGTCTTACATTTAGGTCTTAGGTCAATTTGAGTTAACTTCTGTTTATGGTATAATAGTCTACCTTCATTCTTTTGAGTGGTGGTCCAGTTTCCCAAATAAGATTTTTTTTTTTTTTTTAAGAGATTGTCCTTTCCCTGTTAAGCGATCTTGGCACCTTTGTTGAAATCATTTGACCATATAAATGTGAGTTCGTTTCTGGGCTCTCTATTATATTTCTTTGGTCTATTTGTCTCTCTTTATGCCAGAACCATACTGTTCTGATTACTGTTGTTCTGTAGCTTGTTTTGAAATCAGAAGGTTTGAGTCCTCCAAGTTTGTTGTTCATTTTCAAAACTATTTTGCTATTTTGGTCTCTTGAGATTCCAAATGAATTTGAGGATGAAATTTATGCAGAAATTGCCATTGGAAATTTGAGAAGGGGTACACTGAGTCTGTAGATCACTTCAGGTAATATCAATATCTTAACAATATTAAGCCTTCAGTCTATGCACAAAGGCTGTCTTTTCATTTATTGTCTTCTTTCAGCAATGTTTTTTTAGTTTTCAGTGTACAGGTCTTTTAGCAAATTAGTTATGTTTATTCCTAAGTATTTTTTTTCTCATGTGATTGTAAATGTAATTACTTTCTTAATAATCCAAAGGGAAAAGTATTAGTATATAGCAATGTAACCGAATTTTGTGTGTTGATTTCGTGTCCTGCATCTTTGTTTTCTTTATTAGTACTAGTAGTTTTTTACCAAATCCTTAGAGATTCCTACATATAAGATCCTTTCATCTATGAACAGAAAATTTCACTTCTTACTAAAAATGGTATTTTAAACACAAAGTTAAAACTATGAATTTCACACTCATTTCCTTCTGGCAGTGGCTCTACCAAGTCTAAGGAATTAAAGAAAAATATACTTGGAAACATGAGGTCACCACCAATACTGGGGAACTAGTCTATGTAATTGGTTTCCAGCTTTAAATATCTGTGTCCTTAATAGTTACTGACAGTTTTAATCACATTTCATGGATTTTTCAATTTTCAAAGAAAAGGTAAAAAGAAAGATTCAACAGCATTAATCCTGACAAAATGAGAAGAATATATATATACCTTTCACATATTAATATAGATTGTCAATTCTATAAATCCCGTATTAGTGAGAACAGCACTTTTTTCCCTCTTATGGTCCCAATAAAATATATATTAATAATGTGATTTATACATGTGATGCAGTTTTAATATTCTACTATATGAATAAAGACTAGATTAATATACTATCATATGAACAAAAGGCATATCCATGGCTAAGAATTTAGTTTTTTTCCAAAACCGTAAAATCTGTAAGAGATCTGGCCAGTTTCTTAAATTCTCTGGGAACTAATTAATATTAATGAAGGAGGTTAAACTAAAGTGATTCATAATCAGATCTCTTCAATACAGAATATGTAAGATTATATAATCTCATAAACCATGATTAAAGAGCTGTTATCTACAGAGTGTTGGTTGTACTAAGAGTCTGAAAACTATGAATGTTGAAAATTTAAAAAAATCACATTTAATAGAACAAAAGTATAAATTCCAATAAAGGTAACTGCTTATGTTTTTCAGCATTTAGTAGTATTCTTTTCATTTTAGTGCCTTTCTGGAATGCTTTTAAAATAAAATTTTCTTGAAAAAGTACTTTTGATGGTCTCATCTACTCATTTATATCTGAAAATAGAAGTACGGGAAAGCTCTGAAAATCAGAATAAATATAAATTATCTACAAAATGAAAACTTTAGGTTAACTTACACATATCACTTATTTCTACTGAAAATTTGACTTTACCCCAAATGTTTAACTTGGATTCACAGCTCTCAATTTTTGTTCAGTAACATATGGGTCAAAGCATCATTCCTATCAATTATTTCAAACTAAAAAAAAATTCAAATATGATGGTGGTAAATCCCCAAGAAATCAAAACAACCTTATTAACATGAGTATGAATTTACATGAATATTCACATGAATTTTGGCATCTTTACAAAAATTGAACGCTCCTACATATATATATTTGTGCATATAGTGTAATTTTTAATTTCATGTTTTAAATTTGGAAATTAGGCAGATAAATTTGTTCTTTCAATATATGACATTAGTATATTTTAGCAGCATTCATTGTTCTCATTATTTTCATCTAGTATACTCCTTAGATTTAAAAAAGGAGCACAGCATGGGAAATCATTCACCTGCTCTCTCTCTGGCTTCATTTTAGTAAAGCTGTAATACTTAACATAGACTCTGCAGTATTTAATAATACATTCATATATTCATTAATTCACCTAGTATATGTATCACAAACATACTGTATATGCATAATACGCCAGGAAATATGCAAAGTTTCTTGATTTTGAAACACACAAGAATGTAACCTCTGCCTTCAAAGAGTTTATAGTCTAGTGGTAGAGAGATCTGGTAGAAAAAATGTTGTCAAAGTATCTGTATTAATTATAAGATAGAGATTAATATACCATACATTAGGAGAACACGGGAGGTGTCAGCACTATCTGACGGAGGGGTGGGAGGTACAAAGACCAAAGGAAGGATGGCAATAGCATCCAAGATAGCATAGACATGTGAATCAAGCATAAAGTCATGGAACAGCGTGGGCTTTTGGAGGAACTTTAAATATACTGTCTTTGAACAGAGGGTGCTGGGATAAGAGGTGAGGATGAAGTAGAATGGGAATGATCAACATGAGAGATAAGACTGAGATGGCAAGTCTGTGGAGGATCTTACATGCTGTATAGTTATTTCGACTTTATCCCACAAGTGAAATTATTACTTTAAACGTTCAGAAAGAATGTGTCACGAAGAGATCTACACAGATCTCTCCTGCAGCAAAGGACATGGGATGGTTTATAATAAAATAAGGATGGTTAAAAAAAAAATGGGATTAACAGTTGAGGAAATCAAGGGAAAAGAGGAACATGATAGGGCCTGGGCCAAGCTGGCAAATAGGAATACATCCTCTTTTTTCTACACACAATTCCATCTAGGAAGGCCAGATTTGATTCTAAGCTTCCTGAAAGCCAAGTACAAAGGCAGACAATTACAACATTCCCCATATGCATGACATAGAGAGCCTCCTAGACGGAAAAATAGAGAGAAAAAGGCAGTCAGCTGCCACGTTCTAAAAGAAAAGAAAAAAAAAAAGCAAATAGCTATTATGAATGAGCATTCTCTAAAATGTCTCAGAAAAAAAAATTTTTTTAAGAAGTCCTTCAGAAGAAAAAGACATTGTATGATAAACTGCAGGATATTCTCAGTAACATCTCCACATAGACCTAATTACTAGTTTTTACAGTATTTGCTGTTTTTCACATCCTTCAGTGTCAGCTGGTAGCATAAAAACAGAGCTCAATCTGATAAAAGCAATTAGATAAAAGACTCAAATGGCGAAATCCAGATCCAAAGCTTTTTTTTTTTTTTTTTTTTTTTAACAATCTAGTCTGATCCAAGGAGAAAGTTGAGTTTATCTAAAAGAATAGATGAGCTATGGATGAGCTAACTGAGTAGAGTGGTGTATCACAAGAGTCAGAGCAAATTCCTCCTCCTGTACACATCCTCCCAGTGGCTGGAGATGTGCTGTCATCACTGATAAACGTCATTTATGCTTCATCTGTGTGGAACATGAAAGCTTCAGTTTATAAGTGAAAAACTCTAAGTTCCCATTCTTCCAAACTCTAAGAAATAAACATTTCTAATGCTTCACCTGCTTTCATCCATAAAAAAGGAGATACTGTCTTGTTAAGTAGGATAAACCCATGCTCTCCATGCAGTCTCATCATGCAATGCCAGGGTGAGTTTCCCCTCATACAAAGCCTAAGCCTTCAAACAACCCATTGCCAATACTCAAAGAAGCGTAAGATCTAACAATAGTGTCACAAAATCATCTCTGGATTCATCCTCCAAGTGAAGCATAGCTATAAATCTGAGGATAATCAAAGTGTTGAAAATTAAGGAAAATATTACTGTGGCTCAAGTTTTACCAAGCCTATTTGTTTACTCCCTTCAATATACCACTGCCGGGCATTTTGCCAAGGGCCATGATTTTGGTATGAATAGGAAGACACTGAGCTTAAAATTTGTCGGATGGGGAGTCAATAGTACACAAACAAAAAGTAAACATGATCCTGACAAGGACTATGAAGAAAAATGCTGATTAATCAGCATAGCAATTTGAACTTGCTATTAGAATATTGATGGAAGTGTCAGCAAAGAAAATGATAACCTGAATAAAGAACCCCGAGTTATTATGTCAGCCGTAATGGTTAACTTTTTGAGCTTATTATTCATTTTAGGCCAGGTATAATTTTGTTCAGGTCAAAAAACTTGCAGGTCTCCTGTAATTTGCATGACTGAAATAAAAAGACTTTTATTATCTATTTAAGCATGATAGGAGAAAAAAAAATCAGCTGAAATTGTTCTCTTCGAGGTTGCTTCAGGCCAAACAGGTAATAATAAGGTAATAAATAAGACTTTATATGAGGTTCATGGAAAGAACTCATTCAAAAATGACTATACTATACTCCAGAATTTTCTCCTCGGTAGCTTACAAAGCAGAATTTCAGATTTTAAAAGATAATCACTCTGATGTTGAAAGTCTGGTCGTATTTGTGATATGGTTTATTGTAATTAAATAAAGTGAGATGTGAGTTCATCTTTAAATATTTTCTTCTCTCATCTGTTTCTTAATGATTCTTCAGTGAACATAATTGTTAATTTAAGCTTTATTTTGGAAAGTGATACATCTATCAGGGTTTTAGTACCAATACAGGTTTTCTCACTTTCAAAGCTGGTTAACGAAAAGTTCACATTCTCTCCAAGGAAAAAAATAAAGCTATGATTTCTCTTTGGTATGTGAGTTCTACCAACAGGAGTAGGGCTTGTTTCCTTATTTATTATATATGAACCCACTTTGTTCTTGCAATACCCACAAAGGAACATTTTCTGTGCTTCATAATTGAGCAGTAAGACATCAACAGTAAGTGCCTTCCTCTGTCTCCATAGAATATTTACAAGAGTAAAAGCTGAAGTTCAAGTCATTTCAATCATCAGAACAGGGTAATCGTTTCAAAGAAAAAAAATACTTGCAGTCTCTTAACGATATTAAAAACTGAAATAATAAAAAATGGAAACATCTTTAACTACTGGTTTTATTAAGTGGGTATTCATTTGGGGATGCTGTTCTTGGTAGCAAATCAGAAAATTCCATTTGGGTGAAGAGTCCTGAAGCTATTCCACAATGAGAAGTTAGTTATTTCTCTGTTGACATTCTCAAAAAAAAAAAAAAAGGCTTAGTTCTGCAATTCACTTGATAGTAAAACTATGCAAATATATCCCAGGAGGATCCAGTAACTTTGAACGAAGAAGGAAATCTCATTGATTATTTGCCTGTTTCCAGGATTAGAAGCTGGAAAATGAGACTCAGCCTCTGATAGAAAATACCTCATTTAAATCTTTCTTTTACTTATCCCTGAGGTGTAAAAGTCTGTATTTGTCATTACTCTTTGAAGTAAAATACTTAACTTAAATCATACTTTGTTCTATGTATAGTCGTTATTAGCAGGCATAGTACGGTGCAGTAATCTGAAGGTGCATTTGTTCATTGAATCTGAAATAAATGTAAATGATGCCAGGCTACTTAAAGAACTTCAATGTTCTGAGATTAATCCAATGTAGAGAAAGAGACAACATCAAGACAGAAAATCAGGGTATTTATCAGGATCTTTCCAGGAAAAAGAAATGTTAGCTGCAATCTTATTTTTTCAATTACCTACACGGTTGTCAGGGAAGATGACAGTTGTACTAAAAGCTGTTCTGCAGAACCAGAAATATACAGAATTAAGAGAGTTTAATCACCTTACACAATTGACACTAATCAAAATTCTACTAAGTCCATGAGAAGCTTGAGGCCCTGAGTCAGCTGGCCCCTCCAGGAAAGGCTAGTGGTAATTTTCTGCTTTTATGAACACAAAAAATGTGTATGACCAGAGAACATCAGACTCACTACTCTTACTGAGGTAACTAAGATATAAGGCGGTTTTACATTTAGCACTTGCAGAGCCTTGGGCAAAATTATAAACATAGACCCTCATATATCTAAGTCTTTGAGTTATGAATTATACCACAGATTTTAAGTAAAAAATGTTTTATCATCCTTCCTGGACCATCTATAAATGTCAAAATAATCTTTTAACATCTGTGGTTTGAATTAAACTTGGTAAAATATCCTAAACAAATGAATTTAATGATTGCTACCCATGTGTCTTTATCTTTACCTCCAATATATCTTTATTTGTCTTTACCTCCAGTATCGCTAGCCCATCTCTCATACAATGGGAATTCAACTTCATACGTTACAAACTAAATATACAAACCAGGTCATGTGAGTTTTATATAATTCTAGATTAAACATAGTCTGGAGAATGAGGCAGACAATAGCTGTAAAGAGGAGTTATAGAAAGTTTCTTGGCACCAGAATAGGTAAAGAGAGAAACTACCGGCCTCCAAGTTCCAAAGCAATCCGAGGTAACTGTCATGATTGACAAAGAAAACATTTACACATGTTTTTCCTCAGATCTCTGAAATTATAATGGGTTTGAACAGAGGTCTGCATATGAATATATTTAGAGGCTAAAAAGCAGAACCCCTTATCTCTTTCACTAGGTTATTTAGTATGTTCTTTGTTGTGGCAGCACTCATACGTTTTAAATTATAAAAACATTCTTGAAGTTGGGATTCAGGAGTCTGAATTACAAACAAGTAAGTGCTCAGGGCTGTCAAGTTAACCCATGGTCTGATTACTGATGCTGGTAATGTTTATTGTACAACCATGTCTAGACTTTGGTTTCTGGTGTAAATTAACTTCTAATCTCCCTCATTAGTGACTGAACAAAAGACAGAAATATTATGTTCATTTGTTTCTTTGTGAGGTTCTTTTTATAAAAATAGGGAATCATTATTTTCAGAAATAGAGTTAGAGACAATATTGAAGCTATTATAGAGAAATCCAATCAATTTTCAATTCAAGGGAGAATAACGAATTTCATATTTCCTGGAAATCTTCTCAGTTTTTACAAGACTTAGTCTCTCATTTCTTTTGCTGGTAACTTCAGAATTTTAAACCTGTAAGAGAGAGTTGCTTGACAAGCTCAAGACTCTCAGAGCTCAGCAAGTGTCTATTCAACTTGGCACAAGTCTGATTCTGAAATAGTTAGGAGACTTCTGTCCTTAAACACACCCAGGAACAAGCATTCTTAAGTGAAGGAGAAGACTAATCAATGCCCAGTTTTACTGATCTAAGTGTTTAAAATGTAAGTAATGTGGCAAGAATGTAGTCAGCTAAGTGGAGCAAAATATTTTCATAACCTATAAATTTGTAACCGAAAAATGTACTTCTTAGATAGTAGATACAGAAGCATGAACACACTTCAGGGAAATGACAAGTTCCACAGAATGAAAATCCAGACAAAAGCGCTGCTTTTCTCATTTTGAATAGAAAGCGTAGTATTAATGACAAAGGAAAATGAACAATGTAAGATCCAGAGTAAGAAAAAGGTCTGCAGCCACCGTGGAGGGTAATGTAACAAAGGGGCACACACAACTGAGAGGAGTAAGATGGATTCTTACAATTACTTCTAGTGGACAGACCATGAGAATTCACCAGACTCTTACATCATGACCAATACAGTGGTGGACTTAGGCCTGTTTAAGCATCTATATTTGGGTATCAACAAACAAAGAATGGAATTATTTCCTTTACATATTGTTTGTAAATAGTGCTCTCCAAGTATGCCTTTTAAGGATCAAGAAGATGCATTTTATGTAGACATCTCTGCTTCATATTAAATTATACAGTTTTGATTGGGATACCCTGTTCTAAGTCTTAATAGACAGTACAATGTAGTATGCTTACCACGGAAGTCACTGAAGTAGAAATTGAAATTGGAAAAATGATCAGCATAGAGAAAGGCAGGCATTTAAATCTAAATCAGTTCAGAATTCCACTATATAAACTTATAGGCCACAGTGGTTAGTTAATTAAAGTTTCTAGAAAGATCGACTTGCTAGTAGTGACTGCAGAAAAATTGGTGGCTAGAAAGAGGGTGTGTGTGTGTGTGTATGTGTGTGTGTTCAGATCACGGTTCACTTCTCTGGGAAAAAGCATGAGATTTAGGGTCCGTGTCTAAGTATCTTTCCAGAACTATAAAAAAAAAAAATCTCTTATGGTAACATCAGTTTTTGATTTTTGTTCCCATGTCGCACTATTCTGCATTTGAATATACGTACGTTTTCATATATTAAAAACATCCAGTGAAAAAGGAGATCGTTGGAAAGATTATCAAGATTACCTTGACCTATGGGGCACACTCACAGAATTTTCATGTCCATGCTTCCTCTGATTTAAGATACCTTTCACAGGTAAAGATCTTGCAAATGGGGTTTCTATTTCTCCACAGAACAGCCTCTGTAAATTTCCTGGGAACTCCAGCAAGTTAATCTCTGCTGTTGCTGTTTTGTGGTAGGCCTCTCAAGTACTAGATAGGTAATCTAGGATGATTCATTCTCCGCCAGCTCCCACACATTGTTTGTGATGAATGTTCAAGAAATGCACTGATGCTCTGCCCCGATAATAAAGTTTCTGAACTGGTTTTGCAAATCTTTTACTTTAACCAAAGAAGCATCGTCATACTCAAGTGCCAGGCAGCATCACAGTCAAATTAGATTGTCTAGAGTTGGAAAGCAATTTTTGCCAGTAAGATACAGGCTGACATAAATGAGTTGAAAGACAAATGAAGATATGCATGTTTTCTGTTTGAGGTGTATATTAACAGTTTTGATGTATTGTTTTCTCTGCATGGCTTTAAAAATGGACTTCTTTATGGTTTTAATCTAAGTTAAGGTTGGGAGGACTTGAGGCAGATAAAAACAAAACACTTGAGTAATTGAGTAATATTCAGACAAGACCCAGCAATGAATAAACTGGTGAAATTCAGTCAGATCTATGAGGAAGCAGAATAAATCTTTAAGACTTTCCTTATAAATATTCATTTACACAGACTACACCAAGACTATGTGTGTTCATGTGTCTGCATATCTATCAAATGCCAAAAGTCCACTAGCTAATCTCCATAAAACTGGAACTAGTTCATCTCCATAGGATATACACCACTAAGTAATTCCCCCCTTCAACTTTAAATTCTGCTCATTGTTAGGTAGCCATTTGTGTTAGTTCCCAGTAGTATATGGGTTTGTGATCCAGGGAATGTATTAAGTTATATTTATGTTGTCTTTCTTGTTTTCAAGGTTTGTTTGTTTGTTAAAACATTTATGAAGTGACTGCTATGTGAAGACTGAAGGACAAAAATAACTGAAATGGAAATGCTGAGATTTAAGGAACTATGAACAAAAAGGGGGTCTGAATAAAGGCTTATGAATAGTCTCTGGTTAGGGGACATTGTTTCTGGTTACAAATTATGCTTTGTGGTTCTGGTTTTATTGTCATAAATTATGGTTAATGGTTTTGGTTTCAGTTTCTGGTTAGGGTTATGTACATAGCTAAAGGTTAGGCTTCAGATTATGGTTGATAGTTATGGTTTACAATTTTTCTAATACTGTAATGTGGTGTATGATTTTATGGTTAGGGTTGGGACTGAGCTTAAGGTCAGGGCGTCTGGTTAGGGACTAAGGGTTCGGGGGTTGGAGCTAGGGTTAGGGTAAGGGTTTAGGGTAGGGGGTCTCACCTTCAGAAGACGGTGAGGTTATATTTAGGGGATTAAACTAATTTAAACCATTTCAATATTATTTGAACATGTTGATACTTCCTAGTGATTTAAAAACCACTCAAGTGAGAGCTGTACAATTTATTTATTTATTTATTTTAGGGGGAGGTAATTAGGTTTACTTATTTACTTTTTAGAGGAGATACTGGGGATTGAATCTAGGACCTTGCGTATGCTAAGCATCAACTCTACAACTTGAGCTATACCCTCCCCTCTGTACAAATCTTTAAATGAGTGCTCTGTCACTGTTCATTGATAAGTCTCATCTGACATGTCAAACTTTTTATTGTGTTTTCAATTTTAGTTCAGAAAGGCGGTGGCTTTATAAGGGAATTGAACATCTTTAATTTTGAGTTAAAACCATTAGGAAAGATTTTATTCCACTTTCCTTATAGAGTTTTGTTCCTTTAATTCTAATAACTCCTATAATTTAAACAATAAAGTATGGAATTTGCTGCATATTAGGTCATCTTATCTCAAAACTTGACTCTTTTCATTGATTAACTTTGTACTGCTGTCAAGATATCATTTAAAATTAATATAAAAATTAATTCAAAAAATTATCTATTGCTGTATTTACTTTCTTCACTAACGAGACATCTTTTCTTTCATGTGAAAGGTAGTTCCACAAAAGCATTATACATTGCCTGCTAATGGAAGCTGGGAGGAAGTTGTTTTATCCTCCAGTTTGAAAATGAATATTGCTTAGTTTGAGGTCTAAAGTTAATGAGTAATTCTATATATAACAGAATTCACTTTGAGAAACAATGTGGGAAAGTGAAAAAGCTAATGGACACTTCCACTCAGATAAGGAGGAGGTCACTCTTCAATTCTTCCCACCCCTTAATTAATTTACCTAAATTCTTATTCAGATCAATGGTTAACTCCTCTGTGAAGCTCTTTAGTATGCTTGCATATGTGTTCACATAAATGAATAAAAGAAATTGTATCTATTTTCATTTCAGTTTCACTAGTTAATCTCTGTTGATTATATTAAGTGATGTTCCTGATACATTTGTTTATACTTTCACAGTATCATCACCTTTCAGACTCAAAGAAATGGTTCTAATTTAACAGTTTCACATATATACACACTTATATGTACATGTATGAAGGCATTAAATTACAGTTATACTCAAAAGCATAATTTTGTTTTCTCAAAAAAGTGTCTAAATTTATAAAAGTAACTTTTCCTGCAATATTTCATCACAAACCCATATGAAAAGTTTTGGGTTTTGCAGAAAGATTAGATACGACTTTTCTCTTGAAGGGTAGAATAATGCACCATCACACCAACAGAAAAACAGATAGTCTCCCTTAATCTAATATCTCATTTCAGCAAACCCATATGGAATTACTAGAGGTTTATGCCTCAATTTCCTACTCATGGTATAGACTCTTTCCATAACCCTAGAAAGTCTTTTCCTGCTCTTTTCCAGTCAATTCCACAGTCTCGAATTTCTAGACAATTACCGTCTTGTTTTCTATCAGCATACCTTAATTTTGCCTCTTCTAGAATTTCATGTAAGAAATGTGCATTATATACTTTTTACTTTTTAAAATATCCATCTATGTTGCATATTCCTGTTTATTGCTAAGAAGTATTCAATTGTATGACAAAACTACAAATTGGTTGATTCTTCTCTTATAACTGACCTTTGGATTGTTTCCTGTTTATGACTGTTTTATCAATAAAGCTTCTATGAAGTTTCTTGTGTAATTTCTTTTCATTTATCATGAATTGTGGGTGTAACTGCTGAGTCATAGTTATATGTTGACATTCATTTAAAAAAAACACAGAATACTTTCATAAAGTGATATCTTACGGTTTTAATTTCCATTTTCTTGATGATTAATGATGCCAAGAATCTTTTCAAGTAGTTATTGGCCATTTGTATTTGTCCTTTTAAAAATATGTTTCTGTCTTTTGCCCTTTTTTGAGGGTGGTGACTTGCTGGAGTTGTTGATTTTTAAATTAATGATCTGTAAGCATTCTTTATATATCCTAAGGCAACTGTTACACAACACACTAGTTATTTTCTTACATTTGTAGTTTTCATTTTTGTTTTCCTCAATGGTGGTTTTTATGAACAGAAAATTTTAAATTAAGTACACTTAATCATTTTCTCTTTTATGCTTCCTTTCTTTTAGAAATCTTTTCTAACTCTTAAGATTGTAAAGATATGCTGTTTATTTTAGAAACTTTATAGTTGTATTCTTCACATTTCTGTCTAAAAACCATCTCAAATTAAAATGTGTGGTGTGAGGTAGGGGTTAAGGTTCATTTTTTTTTTTCCTTTAGGGATATCCAGATGTGAGAATGTAGGAAAAAAAAACTTTCCTTAATCTTTAAATTATATGAGCACATCTGTTGGAAAAAAATCAATTTACTGAATGTGTCAGTCTATTTCTGCACCATCTGTTTTGCTACCTTGGTCTGACTGTCTTTTCTTGTAGTAATTTCATACTCTTGATTTTTGTAGCTTTATAATAAGTCCTAAAATCAGATACTGTAACATCCAACTAATAAATGTACATATCTAAGTTTACTGGTTCCAAATCCACTGGTACCATGTCATAGACCATGTCTCTCAGATCATCATGTTTGGTGATTACTCTTGAAAGTAAACTTGAAAAGTTTACTATATGAAATGTTTAAAATTTAAGAAGAATAAAATAGCTCCAGTAAAAAATATGGATTGATACATAGATAAGCACATTGATTAGACTGATGATGGCTGAGTTACAGACAAAAGGTTAATTATAAAAGACCCAAGCAGGGGCTACGTCATCAATTAAATCATAGCAAAAATAATTGTGATGTAAGATGAAGAAAAGGTTTCTCAGTACTATCTTGATCCTTAAATTTCCTGTCCAATGTAATTCCCTCCTTCTGTATTGTGCACTGATTCCTTTCCCTGGTTCTCACTCCTTCACACACACCTCATTCCTCCAAAACCTGGTACCTTTAAATTTTCCCTTCTCCCAAGTGTATCTTTCACTTCCCACCTCAATATCCATTTTCTGTTCTTTAAATGAAAGTATCTTCAAATCATGTACGCCTGAAAACAAAGATAAAACAAAAAACTAGCCTCAATCATATTCTTAATTTACTATCTTATCTCTTCCCTCTGCATAATGTTTCTTGATGTATCAATTTATATTCACTCACATGGTCTACACAATCATCTGTCTTCATCCTATCTGAAGCACTGGCCCGTGTCCTTCTAGATGGTCTCTCTTCCTTTGACTAGACTGCTTTGTTCTAGGTTTCCTTGTATCTTTTTCTATTCTTCCTTAGCTTTTTCCCCCTTCGTTAGAATTTTTAAGTAACAAGTCTAAGACATCATTAGTAATTAAAAATGCTGATGGGCTCTTGAAAATATTGTCTAAATTTTAAACGCCCCATATTTTTGCCTATTTAACATACTAAATTTATTTATTCATTTAGCAAACATTTTGTGAGAACATATCTGGTCCATGGATTCTGCTGTAACTGAAAATCAAAAATGCATGAAATATGGTCCTGCTGTCAAGAAGTTCACACTCTAATGGAGGACCAAGTAATTAAATGTTAAATATTGCATATTTAACATCACATTTAATATTACATATAAATTGAGACAATGTCTCAACTGCTACACAAAATGTGGAACACAGTAGAGGTCAACTAAACTTGTCGACTGCAAAATGAGAGAGGTGAAGTCTAAACAGATAAAAAATTGATCTGATTCTTGATGGATAATTAATTTCAGCCGATTAAAAGGTCAAACAGCTGTCAAAGCAAAGATAGACACAAGCAATATATACATTGCATAGAAGAAAAAGACGAAGAAGCAGAACTATAAAACATCCGATAACTTTTGAGACTCTACTAGAGCTTGGTTGATAATCCATGCAAGACATAGATACATGTGTGTATGTATTCCCAAGAGTCAGGAGATGACAGTAGGTATGTAGATTAACAAACTGTGAAAAGGCTTAGTATACTTTTAAATTCTTAAAATAATATATCTTACTTATAGAGGTATTTAAGCAAGGGAAGAACCAGAAAGCTGTAAGATCTGAACACTTTGGAGGGGATAAGTCTAACAAAAATGTTAAAAAAAAAAAAAAAGTGAAGTTCTAGGAAGCAAGACGCAGGTAGAACATTAAGAGTAATTTTCAAACATCTGTGATCATAAGTTTCAGTTAAGGCACCTGTTTAAGAAATGCCTACTCAGGGCTCTGCAAGTTTATTACCCAGTAGTTTGGGGATAGGGCCACAGAATCTGGAGTTTAACAGTTTTTCTTCATGGTCATGCACTTTTGGAAACTACTGTGTTAGAAGGTATTTTAATTAGTTAGGTAAGAAGGTGAGCAACTTAAACTAAAACAGTGAAATTGGACATGTGGAAGGGGGTTTCTGTCTAATGTTGGCCCTGAGATATGAGTTAAGGAATTGACATCTGATTTGATACAACTGATTCAATATAAGTGATAAGAAAAATGGGAATAGTGGTTGGGAATTCTTCCAAAAGGTCTACATCCTTGTGTATTCTTGGCAGGGTCTCTGATCTTATTTCTTAACAATTTCCCCACTTACTCTGTTCTGGTTATGCTGGCCCACTGTTCTGGCTACAAGGCCCATTGTTTCTCAAACACATCCCCCTCTCAAGTTCTCTATATTCCCTGTTGCTTGGAATTCTTTTTCCTGAGTTACCCCGTACACATTCCTCAGTATCATTCAGGACTTTGCTTACATGCCACTTCATCTGAGACCTCTGCCACCATTTCTCATAAAATAGCACCTCCATGCCTCTCTTCCAGTGTTCCGCCTTAGTTTTCTGCATATGACTTAGAATAGCCTGGTACAAAGTTGATGCTTAATAGACATCTGGTTAACTGATAAAGAAATTCTAATAGACACAAAAATAAAGGTTATTATAACCTCTAACACCCAAGGAAATGATCCTCTAGTGCTGGCATTTCAGGCCCTTATAGGTTGTGAGGAAGGTAATTTTGGGAAAGAGAGCCTTTTCTACTAGTGACAGACGTAACACAACATGTAGTCACACACTTGAAAGAAAGTCCCACTCCAAGTAAGTGTTGTATATTCTATTTGAAAAAGAAATGACCTACAAATATTAAAGACCTCTGAAAAATCTACCTTGACTCAAAGTTTCTAGTGTTCATGCTTAGTGTTATTTCTAATGTAATCACTGTCATTTAAATGGCACTTCTACTGGATTTCCCAAAAGAGTTAAAACTTCAGCTTCAGTCTGGGTCTCTGTTAACTTAGTTACATTTTTTTTCCCCAAGAAATGTTCTTAAATTGATTCTTAGGAATCTTCTGGAAAATATGGACATTTTTGATATGTTTTAAAGAACCCTGAGACTTACTCCATTTTCTAAGTACATCTGATTTGTGGAAAACAAGAGACCTCAATAGTACAGATGCCAAACTGTGTTTTGAATCAAAGATACAATGTGGTGATTTATTCTGAGGGGCAATGAGCCTCTCAGAGGCTCAGAATTTTGCAATTTCACATTAGACTGGAGGCTGTGACAATAAACCTCTTTTTAAGAGATGAAATAAATAGGACTGATGGAAAATTTTTAGAAAGAAACCCACCCACAAAAAATGGGACAGTACCTACAAAATCTGTGTTGTGTATTTTGATATGTATCATTTATGGTGCAGCTGCTTTCTAAAAAGCCAGCAATAAGTGTGCTTTTGAGAGCCTATGTACTCTATCTGGATATATATTCAAATATAAGATCCATAAGTTGAACTCAGTTTTATATGATAAATTTGAACATATATATACACATAAGATCTACTTTCTGGAAACAATGAATATGCAAATCATGTTTTATAAATATAGTCTTCAAGATGAAACTCACTTTTATAACATGAAAATAAATGTTCATGTAAGGCTACAGTTTTAAGAGAATAAATTTACACAGTATTGTTTAAAAAATAAAAAACATGTGGGACAAATCCATAATAATTAAAAAAAAGTTTTAGGAACTCTAATTCTAATCAGTACAAAATAGTTTTTTTCTTTACACAGCCAGAATCAGATGAGATTATCTTAAAAAATAAATTAACTTGTATACCTTTTACTAAGAAGACAATTTGCAGTAAGACAATCTGGTAGTATGATGGCAAACAATTTATGAGTCTCAGATGCACTGAATATAGTCATGAGACAGAGAAAAGATCAGAAATTAGGGGGAAAAGAGGGCCAGACAGAAAATTAAGTAGCCTACTTATTAATCCTGAGCCATGTATTTATTCACTTATTAAATATTCAGTGTATATCTAAATATAACATCCTTCTAGTTTTGACAGTCCAACCAATTACTATTCCTACTCTGAGAAGGCAACTTAGATTATATATTTGCCTATTTCTTCATGAGGAGACTTCCGCTTCTGACCATGAAGAACAAATTATAATTGGACTTGCCTTTCCACCATCAATAACCACCAAGCTGGATGAAATCTATCAGGCAGACTTCTTCAGGCATTGGATAATAACAAATACAGGATTGAAACTGCTGAGTGAAGGGGAACACATGAAATGAGTTCAAGGCATGTTTAACACCAAATCACAGAAGTTGGTTAGAACACACAACTAATTATGAGACATAACTAGAGATTGAATAATCTCATTCTGAAGTAGCACAAATGCCCAGAATATTGGATAAGGCCATATTCTAATGTAATCAAATACTCTGCAATACCAAATTTAAAGGGTGTTGGCGTTACCACGGAAAATACTTTGTTATCTGTGACGCTGTTCCAAAAGCACAGATAGATTACAATGATAATGTTTTCAATTAGCACAGACAGAGAGCCAATTGTCTATGGAATTAACTTTTTCTTTTTTTTGTAGTTTCATGTTTAGTCTGCTCATTGGGAATGTGAATAACCTACCAGGTTCCTCTCTAAATTTTTTTTTTTATAAGCAGGCTTTAAATTCATATGATCAAAATATGTGGTTACAGTTTAAATTGTAGTTTCCAGAATATCACACAGTGGCTTATATAGTTTGCAATACAAGACTAAGAACTTCTTGACTGTTGTGGAGAACTATTCACACCCATTAAGAGGTTCTCATTTTTACATTGCAAGTAGTAGTTGCCATGGCAAAGAGCACTCTGGAATAATGGTCATCACCATTTTAAGCATTTCCGAAACAAACACACACACACCAAAGTGAATACCATATAGTGTGTTCAAGTGATAAAGACAGGTTTTTGCCCGTCTGTTAATTATATTGATTCAACATGCACTCTTCTTGCCTTTGAAGAAATTTTGCATATACTAGGGATAACATACACACACACACAAACACACAAAGCATGGATTACCTCATACATAGGAAACATTTGATAAATATTTTAAAATTTATTTGTAGTATAGTAAACCACTATTTTTCAACTTACTTAAAAATAGAGTATATCTGTATTTTGTTACAATAAAAAGTAAGTCTAACACTATCAGTTTAAAAATTTTAAAACTAATTAAGGTAATCTTTGTGCTAGTCACTACCACAATTAATAGAATGTCAACTCCTCTACTGAAGAAATTAACAGGTCTCAGAAGACAAGAGATGCATTGGTAGATGCCATCCAAAGTGGAGGATAGGGAGATAGGGCTTTGTAAAGATATTGGAAGAGTATCTTTTCAAGGGACACGTCCTGTTGTGTTTCAAACCTGAATATTTCTGTTCTAACACCTTCAAGGCAATGTTAATTAATTGCTTAACCATTTGAAGACTATTTCTTGGATGTTCTGGAGCAAACAAAAAAGCCTGTTTCTTAAAAAGTGACTATTAATGTGGTACTTAACAGAGAACATAATTTCTGAAAGAAAAAAAATATTAAAGTGAATAATATTTTTTCAATAGAACTTTCAGCCTGGGAAGTAAAATTATATATAATAGGTGTTGAAAAGGTAATACTCAATTTACTTTAGCCATCTATTATTGACCTGATGAAATATTGTTTCAAAGAAAAATAAACACGATTGCTAAATGGTTTTCTAACATAATGTATTTTAATTGATATTCCATGTTAATTTGTAATACACTGAAAGATGTTCTCTGCTTTCATTTAAAATAACTTTCTCTTGAATGTGACTTTGACTTTACAAAGTGATACAGAAACTTCTTGTATGTGCTTTGCAATTTGTGAGCACCAAGCAGAGAGATAAATGAGTTTGATGAGCTAATGTTAGTGTATGGCCCACCCAACACTGTAATAAGGTCATCAGATTTCTAACTGGATTTTCTTTTAAAAAAGGATGGGGGGTAGGATACAGTATGTTGGAGTGAATGAGGAAATGGGAGGACTTTTAGACCTATCCGTGTGAAGGAAGACGAAGGACTTTTAAAATTGTTGTTCCTAAAATGCAGATTGTACCCTGAATGGGGGTGCCAGCACTGGAGTAGTAGCCACAGTTGATTGAACTGGGTCAGCGTGAAGCTGTCCAGAGAAATTAATATTGGTATGAGGGAATCAGAGAAGTCTGGGTCCAGGGGAAACCTAGAGGTCCTTACAACTTCAGTGTTTAAGATTATTCTCTCCCTGCTCAGTTTAAGCAGGAGCTGTACAATGAGACAAGGAGATTGATTCAGTTTGATGAGACAGAGCAATGTATTTTGACCACTGCTTCCTTAAGTTTATCTCACAGTGCTTAGCCCACAGAGGACGTATAATTACTGATGCCTTCAATGAAATAAAGAACCTCACAAAACTATAGCGTTAAGTTGCTGGATAACTTGATTACTTCTCAGTTTGTCCATCTCTAAAATACACCTTAAAAATGTGTGCCCATCTTCAAGTGTTGTTTTGAGGATGAAATAAGAGCTAAATATAATGTGTATGCTAAAGTGACATATAAATGAAGGACTAAAAATGCTAAACCTGTCTGTCTGTTACCACTTCTTATTTTAAAAAAGACAGTATCATATATGGCTAAAATGATATTGCTAAGTGGAGCAAATTACTGGATAAAATTCAAAAGGCACCACTGATACTCAGTGAAATGTGCCTGTTTTCCACTCTGTCCCCATGACTGAGTTCCCTTCTCTAGAGGCAACTATATTTCCAGTTTCATGTTTATCTTCATATTTATCTAATATGCATATACATAAACTTTTTTAAAAACACAAATGGCATCATGTTTATTCAAATTATTTTCCCCCTTTACTGTTTCTCTTATCATTTTATTTGTAAAATAAGTTGGCAAACTGGAGCCCACAGGTGAAATCTGGTCCATCTCTTGTTTTACTGGAGTAGAGACCATCTCACTCATTGCTATACTGTTCATGATTACATTCATGCTACAACAGGAGAATTGAATTGTTACTATGGAAAACTTAAGGCCCCGAAAGACGATAACATTTACTATCTGGCCCTTTACAGAAAAAAATTTGCTAGTCCTTGATCTAGAAGGTCTATCAATACCTAAATATATTACAGAGGCAGCTAATTTCTTAACGATTTTGTAATAGCCCACTGGGAAAGGAGGTATGAAAAATTTGAAGCTATTGCCATAGCTGTACCATTATATAATGCCCTTAAGCATACATATTTGGACCTGTTGATTGCTCTCCATAGTGAACATAGTGTATTTCACTCAAGTCTACACCCTAATGCCCTTTCCCTCCATTGTCCTATTTTAATTGATTACACTTTTCTCAGAGTTTACCTCTATAACTATAAATATACTTGTATCTCACTACTCTAGTTATCAGCAGATGATAACATTTGACCTCAAGGAATAAATTATATATATGTGTATATGTATGTGGAACATTTATATAATGTTTAAATTTAAACTAGATATATAAATATTGTCTCTATATACATGTGTGTATATAATTATAGTTTCTTTGTACCTAGATGCAATTATTTAAATATATTTATAATAAACAATACAAATTAGGTAATTTTGTCCCCTAAATCCACATAACAAAATATTTTATAAACAATTATAAATACAGTAAAGAGACTGATTTAAAATTTTAATGTTTAACCATTTATTGCCAATATTAGACAAATGTGAACCTGATACTAGTATGTATTAGTGGAAATCTGAAGAAAATACATTTGAATATATTTCAAATACATTCTTCAGATTCAAATACTTCATAAAGTATTGACTCCCAAAGGTTAGACTCAGCACTTCAGAAGACGAGAGATGCACAGTAGTTACTACCCAAAGTGAAGAGTAATAAGAGGGCTCTTATTTTATGGTAAAGAAAATGTGAGAGTAGGTCTTACTGGCAACTTTTAATTTGCAAGTTTGCTTATGACCTTCAAAATCACTTCATATGAAACATAATTTTAGACTTCATGAATACACAGTGCCCACTAAACAGTCCTACAAAATGATCCTAGTCATTATGTATTACCTTACATAAATAAATGAAAACACGAATTTCCTGGACTACCTGCTGCTTCCTAGCCCACATTCAACTGGGAATAAAATTTTGAACACCAGCACTGAAGTCCTCCAGCCCTGTCCCTACACCCTCAGATCCTTTAGAAACTATTGCCATTACAGCTCTTCCCAAATGGTTCTTAGAATCACGTTTGAGTGATTCTCTGAGATTGAATTCTTTAAGCCTATCTCCAACTTACAAAATGTACAAAATACATCCATTTCCACAAAATACATTCATGTCCCCTTTCTTAATATGGTTCTATCGTTAAACATTACTGATATCAAAACAGCAGCTCTGTTCCCAAAGTTCTCTAATTTTCTTTTTTTTTTTTCTCCCTGACAACAGAGGAAGATTATGGCTCATGTTTCTGAGGCTGCTCATACCCATGGCTCCAAACACTGAAGTTGGAGCCAATTGAAATTCCATTATTAATACTGTGTTCAGCAGCAACAGAATAATTGCTGCCTCCAAGTTGTAATAACTCTTGGTAGTCAATACTCATAGAAATTTTAAAGAGATCTTTTGGTTCACAGAACCCTGATTACTGAGTTAGACTTGAGTCTATTGGACCTACCTGGAAGCAATGCTGAGAGAACTGACCTTTTCTGATGCTTGCTTCTCTAGCTTAACCCAACTTCAGTTGCTACTAGGTCCTCCTTCTATCTAGACCCTTGCATTACTGTCCTCAGTGGTTCATTGAGACATGATTACTAAATACATCAAGGTCTCAGCCTGGGACCACACAGCCTGGAGATACCATCTCATAAATTTAACAGAGGTTATTTGAAAAAAATTATGTATTACTGAACAACAATAATGGCTTTGTCTCAAGAGTGCACTTTGATATTTCATGCTAAAATTCAAAATATAGTTGGGTTCCTACAAAGTGATTATTAGGCTAATGTTTAATTTTCAATTATTGAAAGATTAGACTTAAAGAGATAAATTATTAACTACAAAAGCATAGGTAATTATTTGAAAATGTGTAATGCTTGTCTGCTTAAGAAGTGTAAATGCTAATTAGGAGTAGTTCTTTTTTCTAGTAAATTATGATATTCAGTTAATTTCTTCTTAAAAATTTGTATCTTTTTAGATCTGTAATAACTTATTGGAAAAGCATCATTGCAAACTGCAGTCGCTAAGTAGAAAGTTATTCTGATGGCTAGTATAATGATATCTGTTTTCCAATCTCTGAAAATAAATTACTTGAATATAAAATGAGGGGTATTGTGTTTAATTACAAATCACTGACATCACTCCCAAAAGGTAGTGCTTTTCCTAAGTGACAGGGATCACAGTAGAATATAAACTAGGTATATCACAAATGCTGCCAGATAGCTAACACACTCCCACTTTTCTTGCTCATCTGAAACAGCTCATTAAAAGGTAAGCATCACAAATTATGCTATGCATGAATTCTGAAATGCTAGAGAATTAAATCCCAGTGGCTCACTGCTTGTCCACCCCATTTGATGTTGTGGTCTTGGCTTGAAGTGGCTGATGTAAGTCAACACCTTGACAGATAAATGGCATTTGTTTAATTTAAATGACATTTGTCATGCTGTCTTTTGTTCTAAAGCACTCTGAGGTTAATTGAGCAGATATGAAAAATTAGCCTGGCTGAAATTGCCTCTGCTCTAAATCAGAATTATTAATCCACTGGCCATAATTTTCTTTGATAGACTGAATCAAGTAGACTGTTTAAGGGAGAAATACTAGTGATAACCTAATTTTTAACTTTTCATGTGACTAGAAATTGTAGCATAGTCAAACTCAGCAGATTTCAAATTCTAACTATGGAAATACAGCCTTTACATCTAACTTATTTATGCCACTGTATGGTAAGGAAAATGTGAGAGTAGGTCTTATCAGCAACTTTTAATTTGCAAGTTTGCTTATGGCCTTCAAAACCATTTCACACTAAATATAATCTTAGATTTCATGAATACACAGTGCCTTTCCATTTTAGTGTAGATAACAATGTGTTGCAGGCTTTGTATCTTATAGCAGAGTAATTAAGGCCACATCCATTGTGTTTCCATATAGTAAGTAATTACAGAGGTGATTGGAACATTTCTGTAGAGGATTAGCTAAATTTATCAAGCAGTGATTCTTGTGGAATAAATAAGCAGAGGCACCCTTCAGCTTAATTGTCTTTCCTTCTCTACCGATAGACTATAAATGGGATGATGGAAGATTCACCATAGTCCAGTGAAGTTAAGAGTGGCTCCCAGAGCCATCAAAAGGTCCAAAGTGGGGACCACTAGGAAAAACCAGGAGCCTATGGGAAGAGAGTACTATTTTTTTTTTTACTGCATCTCCTCCATATAAATCTATTTTTTCCCAGTTCCCATATACAATTAAAGCATATTTTATGTATGAATTAGGTACTAAATTTGGATGTCTTTCATAGTCAGAGTTATGCTTTGAAATCTCTTAAATTTCTGACAACCTTTAAATAGACAAAAGCCAAAATTAACTTCATTGTTTTATTGTACTATCATTTGCTTATA
The DNA here is from genome assembly GCF_036321535.1 of Camelus dromedarius. Classification (NCBI taxonomy): domain Eukaryota; kingdom Metazoa; phylum Chordata; class Mammalia; order Artiodactyla; family Camelidae; genus Camelus; species Camelus dromedarius. The sequence goes on from NC_087438.1 coordinate 56,671,813, forward strand.
GTAATTATTTTACAGCTGTATTTAATTTTACATGGATGTCATATTTCAAAAATGTGTTGTCTGTGCACCTATTTTTTATCATTAGCCAGAGAAAGATTTTCTGGAAGACAAGAACTCTGACAACTTATTTTTAACTATCATAGTTATCTCTTTCCTTCACTAGTGTAACACAGTACTACCTATTACAACCTAGTACAACAGAGTTCAATTTAAGCCATGGGAATTTAGCGATGAGCATAACTAGGGGGCAGATTCACTAATCAAGCCACAGAGCACCAAAAGGGCATAGTGAACTCTATTTACAGATGCCTTGTGATATAAGGAATTATCCATAGGTAATACTCCTACAAGAACAAGTAGGCTTCTTTGAACCTACTTGCATGATTTTTTTCCAGACAGATTTTTTTCAGTGAATAAGGGCAAAAGAGACTAGATAAAAGGAGACTTATTTTAAAAATATAGTCTGTACAGACATTATCTCTATCAGTGTTAATTTCTATATTCACTGGAAGATAAGACAAAACTAACAGAATAAAACAAAAAATGCTTGACCTTATCCAGAGATTTACTCCTCTAATTTTGTTAATGATTTGTCAGTCCTAGAGAGCCAATAAGTCCGATAAAACATCTTTTGTTAAATTCATTTTAAGTCTGCGTTTCCCGATTCATGATCCAAGTTTATGTTTATACAGTATTCCTGTCATCAGAAAATATCAGTGTTGTGTAGTTGGTGAAACTGTGCAACTATGGAATATTTCACCTTCTGGTTTGAATACATTTACATTTTCTTGTTTAACAAAATCGTTTCAAACCAGTAATCCAGTTTAATATATTAGGTCAACTATAGAACTTTATTAGGTATCAGTCAAGAATTTGGCCAGCCTCTTTCCATGGGCTTAAATCTTCTACCCTAACAAATTCAATGGTGTATGTATACCTGTATACTAAATTAGGGGAGAACCAAACAATTTTCTGTGGGTATTTCAAAAAATGATGCATGCCGAAGAAAAAGAAAATCATACAAAGGGCCATAATTATCTGTAGTGCAAAAATTTATGATCAGATATGGTTTGTGATAAGAGATAATTTGGCTTATTAAAATGTAGGATTTTTATATGCAACAATTTTTATAATAGAACACTCCTGAAAGAAACAAAACGGACTACAGTTAAATAAAAGTATTTCCAAGAAAGCAAATGTTCTTGGACAGAATCTCAAACTTCACAGGATGTCAATGGTCCCCAATATTACTATATTAAAGTGTAAGTATTATCCAAGCACAATAAAAATTGCATTTTTTCCTGGAAGCTGGACAAGTTGATTTTAAAATTCATTCATTCAAAAAAAAATATGTGAGAAGAGCCTTGGAAACACTGAAGATCAGTGGAAGTGGGTTGGAGGGTGTTGTATCAAAGTATTTTAAAGCATATTTTAAGGCTGTATAAATTGAAAGGTCTATTTATAAATTAAAAAATGGTACATCAATAGGCAAATGTTACATTAAAATATTTGAAAATAGATATTAATGTATAAGGTGAGAAAAGGCAATTTCAATAAAAAGTGCAGGGGTAATTGTATATTCAGATGGGAAAATATAAAAGTATATTAAATCTTATCGCTCAATAGTATAAATACCTAATGCATTTGAAACTTAAAAAAATATATAATAAAACTAGGTAAACACCATATATTGGTCTCTATTTAGGAAGCACAGTAAATTTTTCTATGACCTAGAAGTTCAGAATCCATAAAGGAAAAGCTTGATGGATTTAGCTACATAATCAAAAAATAAATGTATACATTAAAAAATATAGAATGAAAGATAACAGAATATATTTGTAATTTCTATTAGAAAGGTTTAACAGTCTTAAGATGCAAAATGTTTCTAAACATTAAGACCAATAACTCAATAAAAATTAAGAATAATGTATAAATGCACAGTTAACATAATATATAAATGCAAACATCCCCAAGAGTATGAAAAGATGCTCAACCTAGCTCATTTTTATAATACATATGCCATTTCTCCTCCATTCCATTCAGAACATTCAGAAGTTTGGTAACATACTATGCTTGTAACACTGTTCCATAGGAAAACAAACTCTCACATTGTTGGTGGAAATACAAAATGTTGAAATCATCATTTTGGTTGCAGTACCTAGCTAAATTATATGTAAGCCCCACTTCTAGTACTCTGCTCAAAACATGCAATGGCAAAAATATGAAATCACTTATGCTCATGGCTGTGCATTTTTGCATTATTCATGGGAACCAAAGACTAGAACCTATGTTATATCCACACAATAGAGTTCTACACATGGAATGAAAGGAATATGGGAAGATGACCGCTACAGAGTAGCACTGATTGTATGAGCATATATATTCACATTTCCCTGCTTCTTTTTACATAGTTGTTCATTTCTAGGAAGAAACAGTGAAAGAATAAGCCAAAAGCTATTAATAATCACATATAGGTAAGAGGGAAAAAAAAAAACATGGAGGGGACAATGAAAGAAAAAAGACCTTCCTAAATTTAGTTTCTTTTATAATCCTGACATTAGAAACTACATGTTTTATAAGACTCCACACATTTTAAATTCTTTTCCAGTAATTTAAAACAAACTGAAACCACTTAATTAAATTGTTTTTATTAAACCTGTGGCATAATTGCCCAGGGAAGACTTATAAGAGCTTTTAAAATATAAGTTTGACAGTTCAGAATGAAATAATCCTAAGGAAAAAATATGAAGAAAGAAACACTAAACTGTATTAAATGATATTATTGACATTAGTAGTCTTAGCATTGATTTTAGATGGTTAAAAAAAAGTACAGAATTAAATGAATGGTAAGAACCAAAACATACATGAAAGAATCAAGTAACTTATTTGGCTTTTCTTATATGAACTATATTTTAGAGTAACCAAATATAGTTGGTAAGGGAAAATTATTCTTTATCAAAAGAAAAGAATTCCAGTTAATAAATGCCCTATGGGGCAAGGTTTCAAGATGGGCTAACAAAAACTGGTGACTCACAAATTCTTGAGCTTGTTTTACTGAACAGTCGGTAGGAGAACAGCAGGTAGGAGAACAGCTTGTTAAAAAAAAATCCCTCTGTAACCTGCCTTCACTTGATGATTTTCGACTCCTTAACTACCCCTACAGATAACATCGCTGATGTAGAGCACTATAGTAACGGGGGTTTTCCAGGAACTTGCAGTTGGCTCCTGTCCAGTTCAAGCTGGCTAAGACTAGTTGGGACCTCCGACCCTAACACTGAGCCTGTGCAGGTGGCCTATGAACAGAGGCCTACGACATGCTTCTCATGAAAAAGCAGACACACCTGCACAAGACAGAAATTACCTCACATTTTTCCCTCCCTCCAATCACCTTTCCCCACAAAGACCCCCCTGCTTCTTTATCCCCTAAATATGTCAAGCCTCTTGCCTTCGGGGAGGCAGATCTGAGATCTGTCCTCCCTTCTCAGTTGGCTGCCTTCTGAATAAACTGCTGCAAACCTCGTCATCTCAGCGTTTGGTTTGCTGCACCTGGTTTTGTCAACTGTTTAACTCTTTCCAAACCTTTATTCTTCAGCAGTAATCGGAACGGTTCTCTGCAAATGGCTTGCCATGAGGTTCAGGAACTAAGACTCCATCAATGTACAAAAGGGTAAGGGTTCCAGTTCCATTGCACAGATCTGAGAATGTGCGAAAAATGCCCAGTACAAATTGAAATCAGCTTTTCACATTTACCTTTTACAGTCAATAGCGCCTTCCCTACCCCTTTAAATGTGTATTAATAGGCACTGAAGCTGCCTAAATGTCAGTTCAGTATTTCAAATGTAAGACTAGGACAGTAATTCTGGCTTCTTCCATAGAATGTAAAAAAATTCCTCAGCAAATTTAATAGACATTTACAGTTTTCACACCATCATTTTTGTGTGTCTGCACCCTGGCTGGCAATACTGTTGAATGTGCACTCCCAGTACAGACGTAAATGCTGAACTGAACAAAATATACTATTAGGTGAGGGAATCTTGACAGTTTAATGCTGTATGTTACAAAACACTTAAGAACACGTTTCTTCTGTTGAAAAGTATCTTCTTCACATGACTTACAATGTCGTGATCAGAGCAGTCCTTTTATTTTTCTTCCAAGTCAGAAAATATAAAATCCAATAAAAACAGAAAATGAAGCAACTGGGTCAAGGGCAGCTCTTCCCTTCACTCTACAGTAAAGAGGCAAGCAATCAGGTCAAGTGAGGCATTATTAGCCTAATGTGTAGCATTTTTGCTAACCAGATTAGCTTTCGTAAACTCATGTCTGGGAGTTGATTTCTATGAGTCAGTAATGTTCTGGGAGGGATATACCAATTGCAGAGTAGGGGGTTGGTTAGCTCAAATAATGACCCAGTGAGAACACCTCTCTTCTGCAATTACATACAGTTGTGGCTGACTAGCTGCGCTCATTAGAAACCTACCTCAATTAGCAAAGACCAGAACTGAAAGCGGGTGTTCACAATAAGACATCAATGTTTAAAAATCAACAAAGCAGGCAGAAGGAGATCAGCACAAACAGGTTGGTAAGAGAAAAGTCTGAGGGAACACGACAGATGAAGAGCTTGTTCTCTGGACATACACATGTTCTTGGGCCAGAGAACAGCTTAGCATACACATGGTGCATTGAAAGATCAGGGCTCAGCCAGTGTCAATTGCAAGCAGATATATTTTCCCCATACCTATTGTTTAAATCTGCTCTGTGGGGAGATTTAGCCAGCTTCAGAGTAAAACCTCTACCTAGTCCCAAAGCTTATTTGCTCATTCTTCAATCACAAGAAACCATCAGATCATTTTAGAAAAAAATGTCTCAGTTCTGATGTTAGCATTTCCAGTCCAGTATAATAAAATTATGAAATTAATGAAAGATAATTTCTCCTATTAGGTCTGGTATAGTCTGGAAATGGAAAAGTGGGGAAGGGGACATACTCAGCTTTTCCTGAGTTTCCAGCCTTCTAAGGGGAGGGAAAGATCCCCAGTGTACTAGTACTGGCTTGAGTAGCTTCACTGTTCAATAGGATTGGAATATGTTTAAAGCTGCTTTTTCCTTTTGAGACTACCTCTCAAGTGATGGAGTTAAAATAAACTGTCATTCCTTCTGCATGATGGCAAGGAAGGCTGAAATTCTGTTTCCAATGTAACTCTTTCATAACCCTAGGTGTTCGGGTCAAAGGAATATGAAAAGAATTTTAGACACCTCCTTTGCATATACTGAATTGATGGTGTACCACCTCAATTTGGGCTATGCAACTATTTGCACCCTGTATTGTTATGAAGCCAACAACCTGCATGGGGTACATTGCAATGAAATGTCAATTACTACAACATGCATCACATTCTGGTCTGGTTTTGTTTAAAGATCATCCTTAAAATACATACACTTTGTTTAACTACACAGTGTCAATTATATTTATTTCCCCTTAGATATTTCTGTTTCTATTCTCTCTCCAAATACTGCAGTGATGAATTCAAGTTCCCTCTGTGCTCTGCAAAACGCCTGCAGCAAACCCCACACAAGAGAATCCCACGAAATGCCTTCTACAGCTGGGGTCAGAGTGGCTTTTGAGACCTTCCTTAACATAGACTGAAACAGCAAAACAAAGTCTTTCGAGCTGATTATTACCTGGAAGACTCCCCCACCAGAATGTGAAGTTGCTTCTTATCTTCTTCTACCAGACTACCGTTATCTCCCCTGTGTATTGCTGGGGTCTTACTGCTCTTTTACTTATGATTGCTTCACATTTCCCTTCAGTATGTGCAGAGTGTGTAACTTGTTCTGAAATTCTCCAACATACAGAGAAATATTGACTAGGTAGAAATATCCAATCATCCATCTATGTTATTATTTATGAAAGAAAACTCCTTAGCCCTCACTCACTCCTCAATTCACTGCCATTTATTTTCCGTTTATACCAATTCCAGAAACTTCTCACCAACATCACCTTTACCTTTTTGAATCTTATTCTTCTTGGCTCCTCTGTGCAAGCTGACATTTTTGGTCATTTGACTCTAACTCAAAATCATTCTCACACACACAGAAATGAACTCTGACAATTCTCTTCAGTCATATGAATTAGGTCCTTTTCCTCCGTGCCTTGTAGTATTGCTTTCTCTCTTCAATCCATGAAAACAAAATTCCTATTTATTTTTAATCTATATCCATAGCAATGACTCCTGTGATGCTGTTGTAAAGTGGCACTTGAACAATCATTCTAACTCTAATTTACTAAGCCTTCTTGACTATAGAGATGAAAAAGCTAAGTGTTACATTTATCAGATTTCTTTGCAGCTACTTACGTAAATATGACTTAAGATTTGTTGAACAGATATGTACACTTACAATCTAAAAAAGACTGAAATCAAGTGTATTAGTATTTTTTTTGCTGCCATAACAATTACTACAAAAAACCTAGAAGAAATCGATCTACTCCTAAAAACATACAATCTACCATGACTGAATCATGAAAGAAATAGAAAATCTCAACAGACCAATTACTAGTAAGGAGACTGAATCAGTCATCAAAAACTCCCCAACAAACAAAAGTCCAGGACCAGACATCTCCATTGGTCAATTCTATTAAACTTTCAAAAGTATTAACATCAACCCTTCTCAAATTCCAGCAAATCACCCCAAAATAGAAAGAAATAAACTCATTTTATGAGGTCAGCATTACCCTAACCAAAACCAAACAAGGATGCCACAAGAAAATCACGGGCCAATATCCCTGATAAACAGATGCAAATTTCAACAAAATATTAGGAAACTTTCAACATAATGGCTTAAAACACTAATTTGTACACTCATTTCATAGCAGCATTATTCAAATATATTTAAAATAGCTAAAAGGTACCCAAATATCCATCAACAAATGAATACATAAACAAAATACAGTGTATATGTACAACGGAATATTATTTCAGCCAAAAAAGGGAAAGAAATTTGGACATATGCTATAACAGGCATAATCCTTAAAGACATACCACATGAAATAAGCCAGTCAAAAAAGACATACTATTTGATTCTACTTATGTGAGTTATCTAAAGCAGTCAAATTAATAGAGACAAAGTAAAATGGTAGTTACCAAGGGTTGGAGGGAGCGGGGGAATGGGGAGTGGTCGTTTAGAACAGAATTTCAGTTTGCAGGGTAAAGAGTTCTGGAGACTGGGCACACAACATCATACTGGGACTATACTTAACACTAATGAACAGTATATTTAAAAACAACTAAAATGGTAAATTTTACATTTGTATATTTAACCACAATTAAATATGTTAAAAAAATTAAAGCCTATTTCAAATACACAGAAACCCCCCACAATTTTTTTTTCTTACCTTAGAATCCTGCAGCTTGCAAGTCCAATATGGGTCTCGCTGGACAAAATCAAGGTGTCAGCAGGGCTGCATTTCAGCTGGAGAATGCTTCCTCTAGAAACAGTTCCTTGAGACCTTCCTGTTCCCTGGATTAGGCTGTCTTCCTCCGCCTTAAAAGCCAGTGACAGGTAGATTGAATCCTTCTCCTGTTGAACCTTGGATTTGCTGCAGCTGGAGAGGGTCTCTTAACAACCCATTTGATTAAACTGGCCTGGGTTCACAAACTGGGGGATTCCCTGGTAAAGTCTAAACTCATCCCTTTACCTGGAGGGCAACGAGAGACTTATGAAGGAGGCAAGCCACTCCAGAGAGAGATGGTGGCAGTTCTTATAAGCAAGGGAACTTACAGGAGGCTTGTCTTCGATGGCCACAAGACGACTAATCTCCGAACCCGTCGCCAGAATCCTAAAAGTTTATGTACAGGACTTCAGGGGGTTCAGTCACATATTCAGCCCAGAAGTGAAATGGTGGGTTATCATTAGTTAAGTCCACTTCGCCTGTAACTTGATTCACTAATCAAGGTCCTTTTAAGACTTGCACATCCTCTAAGCCAAGCACATAGCTTCAAAGGAAAGATGTTTGCCTGAGTTGTTTTCCAGAAAATTGTAATCCAAGTCTGTCTTGTTCAAGCTGAGGTGGTTTAGATGGGAGAGAACCACTCCACGACCTGTCGAAGCCGAAGGGCTGAAAGCTCCACCCTCAGAGCGTGCTACGTGCCTTCGCTTTAAAACGTGCAGACGCCTGCGCAGAAGGACGGTTACTGATTACCACACCTTTTCCCAATCACCTCGCCCACGCTCTCCACGCTCAAGCCTCAGACTACTGCTGCTTTACCTCAGAAATACCTCAAGCCCTTTGCCTTAGAGGAAGGAGATGTGAGAATTGTTCTCTCATTCCCTCGCTTGGCTGCCTTGTGAATAAGCCCTCTGTTTGCTGCAAACCTCCTTGTCTCAGCCGTGTCGCTTACAGCACATGGGACAAAACAGAACTGGTTTGGTACCAGATGATGTCAGTAACACCTTACCCTCTCAAGTCTATGTTTCTTGAAACAGTTCCTAGAGTGGAGATGAAAGGCAAAAAGTACATTCCAAGGATAGGAGGAGTGAGGAAACTTGACTGCCAGGGTCCAGTTCTCAAGTCAACCAACAGTCATGTCCTCCCAGTGACCTCTAACAATTGGGCCCACCTGGGTAATCAGGACAATCTACCTGTCCCAAGGTCCATATCCTTAATTAGAATCTGCAAAGCCCTTTTTGCCATGTTAGGTAACATTCCCAGCTTCCCAGGTCATCATTCTGCCTCCAACAGTAAGTTAGGATGCCCGGGGTGGGGGCTAAAAAAAGATGTGTTTTGCTGCTATGAGTGGTGGCTGTATTAGCATGATTTTAAACTCAGTATCTTAGTTGTTAGCCATGGTAAAAGTGGCTTCCTGACTCAGCAGATTCTTGATTACTGCTATTATAGAAGTTCAGGCCAGAGCCTGTTCCTTTAGATGATTCATCAGTTAGGTATGTGTCAGCGGAGAGAGGCTGCGGAGGGATCGGAGGAGGTGAGCTGCCCCAACTGGAAGAAGGAGCGAGGAGCCGACATGGAGCAAAACAGCACTTTATTGCGGTACAAGCAGGTGGGCGACCCTCAGGTGTAGGCATTTGTCCTTTAATAATGCTAGTGGTGCATGCGTAGTGTTCATAATGCTGACTCATGCTACTGGCGCATGCGTATTGTTCATAATGCGTACTCATGCTACGAGCGCATGCGTACATTTACCTCTTACCAGGTGCAAGCTATTGTGAACTTTGGCCTGGGTGTCACACCTACTCACTTAAGGCTGCCGACAGTATGCAATCTAAAATAATGTAATAAATCTCTTTCTATACAAATCAGCAAGATTAGATTATATTATCTGAAACTGAACCCTGGTTAATTTAATCCCCACATCTTTCTTACCAGCCAGGAACTTCCTGAAAAACATAAAATGCCCACTTACCTGCTAGATATCTACTCTTGGGGAATACTCAAGAATTTAAAAAAGCAGCATACAAACAGCTAAATTCATAATTTTCCCCTCATATTTGCACCTCTTTCTTGTTCCCTATAATCAGTTAAAACCTTGATCTGCGTTCTCAGTCTAAACCTTGGAAATCATGCAATAATGAACTACCTTTTTTTAATCTTTCATATTCACTTACGAATCAAATAGTATTGAATCCTCTTCCCCATCTCTCTTAAGTTCATACCTGCCTGTTTATTCCTGCTGTTCATGCTTCATTGACTCTTAACTAGATTACTACAAACACCTGTTAACCAATCTCTCAATCACTATCAAAAAATGTTCAATTTTTTCCAGCTTGATTAAGATATAATTGACATACAACACTGTGTACGTTTAACATGTACAACATGATGATTTGATATCAGTATATATTGCAAAATGATTATCACAGTAAGATTAGTTAACACATCCATCAATCCATCACCTCACATAGTTACATGTGTGTGTTGAGAACTTTCAAACTATTCTCTTCAAATACAGAATACAGTGTTGTTAACTATAGTTACCACATTGTTCATTACATTCCCAGAACTTATTCATCTATTAACTGCAAGTTTGTACTCTTTGGCCACTTTTACCCATTTCCCTCACTCCTTTATCCACCCCCTTAATCATCAATCTACTCTCTGTTTCTATGAGTTTGAGTTTTTTGGATTCCACATATAAGGGAGATCATACTGTATTTATCTTTCCCTGTATAATTTATTTCATTTTTCTTAACTGTGGCTGAATTTTCTTCATCCATTCATCTGTCAGTGGACATTTAGGTAGTTTTTATGATTTGGCTATTGCACATAATGCTGGGATGAACATGAAGCTGCAGATATCTTTCTGAGATACTGATTTTGTTTCCTTTGGGTATATACCAAGAAGTGAGATGGCTGAATCATTTAGTAATTCTATTTTTAATTTTTGGAGAAAACTCTATACTGCACCAATTTACATTCCTGCCGACAGCTCACTTCCTCTCCAGCACTTGTTATCTCTTGACTTTTTGATAATAGCCACTCTAACAGGTGTGAGGTAACATTTCATTGTGGTCCTGATTTGCATTTCTCTGATGATTAGTGATATTGAACACCTTTTCATGCACTTGTTGGCCATTTGTATGTCTTCTTTGGAAAAATGTTTCTTCAGGTACTTTGCCCATGTTCAAATCAGATTGTTTTTTGCTATTAAGCTACATAAGTTCCTTATGTATTTTAGATATTAACCTCTATTAGATATATGGTTTGCAAATATTATCTGTCATCCCACAAATTGTCTTTTAATTCTATTGATGGTTTCTTTTGTTGTGCAGAAGATTCTAGATTGATGTAGTCTCAATTGTTGATTTTTGTTTTAGTTGCCTTTGCTTTTGGAGTCATACTAAAAAAATTACTGCCAAAAAGTAATTAATCACCAAGGAGCCTTTTCCCTATGTTTTCCTCAGAGCTCTCACCGAAGTCTCTTTCTGAAATGTGTATTAGATTATATGACTCCTTTGTGAGACTCTTTTAAAGGCGTCATTTCTTTGTGCTTGTATTAACTTATCCACCTGTAGCTTACTATTTAAATTTTGCTGACATCCTCGAGTGGGACCCTGGGATCTAGCCTGCCCAAGGTCCTGCAGCCCTGTCCTCACCCTCGTGGATTCTCAACAGCTCTGGGACCCAGAGGGGCATCGAGGGTAGGGGTCCTTGCTGCTATGGGGGGCTGGCCACACAAGCCATCCCTGACACGTGCTTGGTAATAAATGCCCTACCTAGTGGGGGAAAAAAGTATACCTCTTAACATTGCGTAGTATAGTAATATTGACTTTCTCGATTGTGAGCTGTTTTTTAAAAATAAATTTTTTATTTTGAACAATTATAGATTTTCAAAACATTGAGAAGATAGTAGAGGGTTTCTATGTACCTTGCCCCCAGTTTACCTTCTTATTAACATATTAGTATGGTACATTTGTTACAATTAACAGTTCATAATTGACACACTAATATTAACTAAAGTGAACAGTTTATTCATATTTCCTTAGTTTTTACCTAGTGTCCTTTCTCTGTAGAGGATCGTATCCACGATACCATATTACATTTTGTTTTCATGTCTCCTTAAGCTACTCTTGCTTGTGACAGTTTCTTAAACCCTTTTTGTTTTTGGTGATCTTGACAGTTTTGAGCCGTATTGCTTAGGTATTTTATAGAATGCCCTTCAATTAAGATTCTTCTGCTGTTTTTGTCATGAATAGACTGGGCTCATGGGTTTTGGGGACAAAGACCTCAGACATAAGGTGCCACTGTCATCACATCATATCAAGGATACATACTGTCAACATGATTTATTACTGTTACTTTGATCATGATCAAATGGCGGAGGTAGTGTTTATTATATTTCTCCATTGTAAAGTTACTCATTTCCCCCTGTTTCTATCCTGTGCTCTTAGAAAGAAAGTTACCATGGTCAAGCCACACTTAAGAGTGGGGATTTGTGCTCCACTTTCTTGAGAGCATAGTATCTGTGTATATCATTTGGAATTTTTCTGCATAAAAGATTTTTCTCTTCTCTATTTATTCAATCACTAATTTATACTGATGTACTCATGGATATTTATTTTATATTTTAGTCTATAATCCAATACTACTTCATTATTATTATTTTTATTTTTCCCAAATTCCTCCAGCTTTGGCTACTGGAGCTTTTTCAGGTGGTTCCTGGGTCCCTTTGACACACTTCTAACAGTGTAATTTTAAAAAATCTCTTCCTTTCTTTCTGGCATTACAAAATACTCAAAGCTATCTTTTATATTTCTTGCCCTAGTCCTAGAATCAGTTATTTCTCCAAGAAGCTCTGAGTTGTTACTAGAAAATGGTATTAGAAATTGAGATCTGGATGCTATGTGTGCTGATTGCTACTGAGGTGACATTTCTTCTAGATCATCTCAGCTGGCAGAACAAGGGAATATATGTGTACTAACTATATATGTATATTTCTATATATACTTTAAAATACAGTTCTCTCTGTATTTCCATATGCAGCTATCTGTATCTATATTAAACTAAACATGAGTTCATACTGATGTCTTCAGCTCTAATCTGTTAGCTACTATATTGCCATATGAATCATTCTTGACTCCTCCCTTGCTTATTTGTAACCTCCCACACTGAGACTGAGAAATCTGATTCCTACAATTTTTCATTCACTTACTTCCAGTATACATAAATAGGGGTATCAGAATTCTAAGTCTGTACCGTCATGGGAAATATCTTTATCAACTACAGAATAGTGCTTAGATACAGTTTCTATTGCCTTTAGTCTTACACAGTCTGCTCATTTCTGAAGTTATGTAAGTTAGCATCATCTCCCTCCACCCATTCAGTGAGATGGTTTCATTCATTTGTAATGTACTTTGATTATTTTGTTACATTCTGCATTCCATCCTTGGACCATGTCCACTATTAATTTTTTTTTTTAATTTTACATGCAGTAAGCTTAACTCTGTGATGGAAAGTTCCATGCTTAAGGTCTTGTATCCAATATTGCAAGATCATACAGAATAGTTTCACCACCCTAAAAACTTGACTATTCATCTAGTCATCCTCCCTCCGCTAAAAAGCAACAATTTATTTTTTTCAGTTACTAATGCTTTGCTAGAATGTAATGGAATGATATATTACATAGCATTTTGAGACTGGCTTCTTTCACTTAGCAATGTACACTTAAGATGCCCCCATAATTTTCATGACTCAGTAACTCAATCATCGTTATCATAGAAAACAATATAGTTGTATAAATAAAACATACTTTTAAAAAATCAGCTCATCTTTCAAAGGACATCTTGATTTTCTCCAGTTTTTGGTGATTGTGAAGAAAGTCGCTAAAGCATTCATGAATGGTTTTCTCTGTGGACACATTTTCAAATCATTTGGATAAATGCCTAGGAGTGCAACTGTTGGATTGTATGGTAAAACTCTTTATCTTTGTAAGAAACTGCTAATGTGTCTTCTGAAATGGCTGTATCATTTTTATTTCCACCAGCAAGAAATGATAATTCCTATTGTTCTGCATCCTTACTAGCAACTAATATTGTCATATTTTTGGATTTTTAACCATTTTAATAGGTAGATAGTAATACTTTATTTTTGTTTTAATTTGCAATTCTTTAATTACAAATGATGTTGAGCATTATTTTTCACATGCTTACTTGCCATCTACATATATTCTTGTTAAGGTATTTATTCAGATCTTTTAGCCGTTTTTAAATTTGATTGTTTTCTTAATATTGAGTTGTAAGAGCTCTTTGCAAGTACCGGATACAAGTCTTCTACCATATATGTGTTTTGTAAATATTTTCTTCAGTCTCTGGTTAATATATTAATTCTCTTAACAATGTCTTTCATGAAACATAAGTTTTTACTTTAATAAAGTCCAACTTATGTTTTTTCTTTTGTGGTTCAGGCTTTTGGTGTTATATCTAAAAATTCAACACCAAACCCAAGGTCACCTGGTTTTCTGGTATGTTTTCTTCTAGAAGTTAGAATTTTAGAGATTTACATTTTACTTTGAGGTCTATGATTCATTTTGAGCTAATTTTTGTAAAAGTGTAAAGTCTGTGTCTAGGTTCTTTTCTTTTTTTGCATATAGACTTCTGATTTTTCCAGCATCATTTGCTGAAAAATTACCCTTTCCAATAAACTGATTTTTCCTATTTTGTAAAAAATTAGTTAACTATAAACCAGTCTTCTTTTTTCCTTTTCTGAGCTCTCTTTTCTATTTCATTGACCTACATGTCTGTTATTTTGCCAATACCACACTGTCAGGATTTACTCTAGCTTCATATAATGTCATGAGACCTGGTAGCATTATCAATGCCTATAAAATATGCTGAGATTTTAATCAGACTTGCAGTAATCTATAGATCAATTCAGAAAGAAATGATAACAACACTGAGTCTTCTCAACATTCACACAGAGTATCTCTCTATTTGTTTGGGTCTTCTTTAGCTTCTCTCATCAAAGTTTTTTATCTTACATATATAAATTCTGTACGTATTTTGTTAGATTTACACATAAGTATTTTATTTTTGGTGCAATTAACATGGTGTTAATTTTAAATTTCATATTCCAATTTATCACTGCAAATGCAAAGAAAACCAACTGACCTTTGTATATTGATCTATCCTGTGGTTTTGCTACACTCTTATAATCACTCATTACTTCCAGTAGTGTTTGTTTTTTTTCCATTGTTGATCCTTTGGAATTTTCTATTGTAGTCAATCATGTCATTCGTAAAAGGTAAAGAACCTGAGAATAATAAAAATAAAAAACAATTGAAATGATGCAATGAGACTACAGATATCAGGATACTCAGGCATAGATGTTACCATGACTGTTCTATTCAAGAAGATAAAAGTTGTATTAATAATTCAATCAGACTCCTGGAAATATTAAAAGAAAAATAATCAGATGAAAATCATAGAAGTACAGAACAATTAGAATCATGCCAATGCTTTAACATAGGATTAAATGTAGCTGAAAAGGAAATTAATAAACTAGAAGATAAGTCAGTAGAAAATACACTGAATGAAGATTAAAGGGAATAAAAATTTAAGAATGTAGAACAATTGTTAAGATAGGCATAGAGAATACTGTGGGAAGATCCACCATATGTATAACTGGAAGACTTGAAAGAAGGAGAAAGAGAGAGAGAGGTAATGTGGAATGGCTACAGAAGAGATAATGAAGGAGAACTGTGTTACTAGGGTTACCTTAACAAAATACCATAGACTGGGTGGGTTAAACAACAAAACATTTCTCACAGTTTTGGAGGCTAAAAGTTGAAGATTAAAGAGCCAGCAGGGTTTCCCTGAGTTCTCTTTCCTTGGCTTGCAGATGGCCATCTTGTCACTCATCCTCACATGGCCTTTTCTCTGTGCTCACGTGCTTCTGGGATATTTTCCTCTTCCTTAAAAACTCCAGAACTACTGGAATAGGGCTCCACCTTCATGACTTCATTTAGCTTTAATTACCTTCCAAAGACCCTATATCAAAATATAGTCTCATTGGGGGTTAGAGGTTCCACATATGAATATTGGTGGAACATAATACAGTCTAACACAAGTTCTTTACAAATTTATTTTTTAAAAAAGCCATAACATCAAACAACATATTCAAGAAACCACTCAGGAAGATGGTAGTTTTAAATCACATATATGATACATAATAAATATAAATGAAGTGAAGACTCCAGAGAAAAAACAAAGATTGTTAAACTAAATGTAAAAATGAAATCAAACAATGTACTATATATAAGAAAGAAAACACAGGATTATAGAAAATGGAAAAGGGTGCAAAACAGTACACTTGCAAATACTAACCCAAAGAAAGCTGATGAAGCTATATTGTTATCAAAATATAATTCAAAAAGTAAACAAAAATACATCATACATAAAAGTGGGCACTTAAGTTTGATAAAGAATTAAATCTGGAGAAATACAACACAATTAAAAATGTATATACATTTTTAGTAGTTATGCATTAGGAAATAATGTATAAACTTTGAACAGCAACATTAATAAATTACTTAATCTACATAAACATTAGCGATTTAAATTTATAAGTATATGCTAGTTTGCATATGTTATGATATATTAATTTATATAGAGAGATTTCTGTGCTCAACAAAAAAGTGCACATCCTTTTAAAGCACATATGGGCTTTTCACAGGAAATGACCATATGCTAGCATATTTCAGCAAAATTTAAAAGACTAAATTTATACAGACTATATTCTCTAAATACATTGCCATTAACCTACAAATTTCCCAATGCTTAGAAATAAACAAATATACTTTTAAATAGCATATGGGCCAACAACAACAAAAAAAAGAAGTCACAGTGATAATTAGAAAATGTTTTGAGATGAATGGTAATGAAAATACTACAAATCAAACCAATGAGATACAACTAAAGCCATCCTTAGAGAAAAATTTACAGATTTAATCAGATGTTGAAGGAAAGAAAAATGATAAAAATAAACAGACTATCTTATAATTTAAAGGTAATACACGAGGAATATAAGAGAAAGAAAATAAAAGCAGAAATTAATGAAAAAATAAACATACAACAGAAAGAAAAGAGTGATCAAGATAAAAGAGAGAAGGCACAAATAACTAGATTTAGGAATGAGAAGGGGAGCATTACTACAGATTCTACAGAATTTGCTTTTAGGTGTAAGAAAATATGAACAGTTTTAAGTCAATAAATTAGAAAATATACAAGACATGGACAAAATCAAGGATACTGTATTTTACTGAAACTGCCACAAGAAGCAACAGCAAATCTTTCATGGGCCTGTAACTATTTAAAAATCAAATCAGTTACTAATAAAGCCATCTCATCTTGTTATCTGTAAGCTCAGATGGGTTCACTAGCAACTACAAGCAAAAATTTATTAAAAAAAAAAAAACCTGCAAATTTCACCAAACTCTTCCAGAATATAAAGTAAGACAAATTTAAAAAGTGTCTACTAAATCTGGATATCAATACTTGATGAAAACATTTCAAGAAAGAAAAAAATATATACCAATACCATTAACAAATATAGATCCAAAGATCATAAAGTATTAAGAAACAAAATCTGGAAGAAAATATAAAGTTTAATGCATAACAAACAAGTTTGATTTATTTCAGTAGTGTAAGGTCAGCGTGACATCAGAAAATCACTTATCATAATTTACCATATTGATTGAATACAGGAGAAATTATATCTGATCATTTTAACAGATGTAGAAAAACATTCAATAAAATAAACATACTCATGATTTTACAAACTATAAAATAAAGAATATAAAAGATCATTAATCTGAATAAGGATATCTACAAAATTATTTTAAAACTGTAATAGTTAAAGGTACTATCTTGAAAACTTTTTCTTTGAAATTGAAAAAAAGACAGTCCTGCTCTTTCTCACCACTTTTATTTAACACTGAACTTGGTGTTATCAATCAGTCCAGAAGGCAGTAAAAATAAATAGTTGAAGGATTAGAGAGGCAGAAATACAAGATTTATTACTTGAAGATGATATGATTGTATACGTAAAAAATCAAAAGAATCTCATAAATTATTGAAATAATTGAGATTAACAGGCTTCTCCAGATAAGTTTAATAGACCTGAATTATTTGTTACCATGCGCCAATAAAATTATTAGAAAATAAAAGTTTAAAGAAAATGCCATTTATAATAACATCAAATAATATCAAATATCTAAGATTAATTCTAACAAAATGTGTGAAAGACTTCAATGCAAAAAATATAAAACATTAAGAGGAAGAAAGAAAACCTAAACAAGTAGGTGGATACAGAACTGTAAAGATATCAATTCTCCATAGCATCTATTATTTAATGTGATACCAATAAAAATCCCAATAGGGTTTATTAAGAAGAGACACAAATTAATTCTATAATTTATAGGGAAATATAAAAGGTCAATCATATTCAAGACATTTTTGAAGAACTACCTATGAGGATTTGTTTTATTGGATATTAAAACTTGCTAGAAAGTGGAGGAAAGTTTAGCATACTGTAATTAGCCAGTGAAAGGAGAACCTAACCCACTTATTGATCTTTACATTTATACTTAATGAACTTTTCTCTATGTATAGCATATTTCACATTAAAGAAACTTTAGGAACTTAAAACTGGGGGTTTCCAAGACGAGTAAAAGTCAAAAGAAGGAACCTACAGGAATAATGATAAAAAAGGGTAAACTTGGAAAAAACAGAATTTCAAGAAATGAAACAGATGATGTAATTAAAAGTTTAGACAAACCTCTCATAATAAATTAAAAACTGGAATACAGATTCTGAAGAACCTATAGAACAGAAGAGTAAAACAGAGATGGAAACTGTTCAAAAGAGACTGAGACTAATAGAAGATATTGCAGAAAGTAGAGGAGAGACAACAGGAAAGAAAAATGTTACCTGAGAAGTTTCTAGAACTTGTTAAGAAAAGACCTTACTCTTTAAATTCAAGAATCTCAGTGAATCTCATCATTAAATAAAAAAGAATCCACATGTAGACACATCACCACAGAGCCTCAGAATACAACAGATAAAGAAAATATAAATTTTAAGTATCCAAAATGCAAGGGAAATTCCTACATCTGTATCTATTATCTACATACAATTAGACAGCTATATTTCCTAATACCTAAAAATATCTCATGAAACAAGTTTCAAACAAATATGTAAACTTATTAAGAAATGAAATATTAGCTAAAACACGATTATCCTATTTTCTAAGCCTCCAGAAAAAACAATAACTTGACAAAACGAAAGTTACATAACTTAGCTGAATTTCTTCTTCGTAGGAAAACTTGTTGAATTTCCTCTTAAATTGATGTACCATATTTACTTCTGTTGCTGACTCCAGCACTTTGTTCCATCTCATTAATTCAAGGAGTAAGAAACATCAAGGAACATCAGGAACATCATTAATCCAAAGACCATTTCTGGCTATGCCTAAGTGAAGCTATTAAAGATATTTCAAGATCTGACTAAAATAGTTATTAAAAAGCCTAACCACTATGTCTCAATTTATTTTCCTAGATAATTGTAACATCTTTGTCTTGGGTCATGAGTTGATACATGTCTTTGGGTCTCATTTGCTATATTATTTCAGGCCGAGGTGAAAAGAAAATCTAAGCCATAATTAAAAACATCTTAAAAAATTTCAAGCTAAGTTTAAGAATCCTTTCCTATAACATAATATAGTCCTAGTAGAAGGCACATTTTACTTAGCATCATTAGACAGTCTGTTGTATCTTTCCTCTGTCTTTTATAGTCTATATTAAAGGAAAAATTCAATTATTCTTCTACATTGTTTTTAAGAATCATAATTTTATATATCTCATGACTTGATTATGAAATTCAACACTGTACTAATGTTACATATATAAGCCAATAGCACAAACTAATGAATTAGCTTTTCATTAAATTCATGCCACTTTCTGTTTTTAGTATAACTCTACCTCCATTTGTAATTTTACATTTATTTTTATTTTTTTTAATTGAAGTACAGTCAGTTACAATGTGTCAATTTCTGGTGTACAGCACAATGTCCCAGTCATACATATATATACATATATTCATTTTTGTATCTTTTTCATTAAAGGTTATTACAAGATATTGAATATAGTTCCCTGTGCTATACAGAAACTTATTTTTTTAATCTATTTTTATATATAGCAGGCAACATTTGCAAATCTCAAACTCCCAAATTTATCCCTTTCCACCCCCTTTCCCCAGCAACCATAAGACTGTTTATTATGTCTGCAAGTCTGTTTCTGTTCTGTAGATTAGTTCATAGCATCCTTTTCTTTTTCTTCTTTCTGTTTTAGATTCCATATATAAGTGGTATCATACGGTATTTTTCTTTCTCTTTCTGGATTACTTCACTTAGAATGGAGATCTCTAGGTCCATCCATGTTGCTGCAAATGGCATTAGTTTATTCTTTTTAATCAGTGAGTAGTATTCCATTGTTTAAATGTACCACATCTTCTTTATCCAGTCATCTGTTGATGGACATTTAGGTTGCTTCTATGCTTTGGCTATTGTATACAGTGCTGCTATGAATATTTGGGTGCATGTATCTTTTCAAATTAGAGTTCCCTCCAGATATATACCCAGAAGTGGGATTACTGGATCATATGGTAGGTCTATTTTCAGTCTTTTGAGGAATCTCCATACTGTTTTCCACAATGGCTGCACCAAACTACATTCTCACCAGCAGTGTAGGAGGGTTCCCTTTTCTCCACATCATCTCCAGCACTTATCATTCGTGGACTTTTTCTATTTCTCCATTATAGTGAAATAAGTAGCCTAACCCCCTGTACACAGTAAATACTAGATAAATGTGCAATGATGAAAATAAACTAAATACACTGATAGGAAAACAAGTATTAAAATATATTTCATTTCATTCTGGATTTTTTTTCTGTCCAGATTAATGATTAATTATATTTAAAAAGAATATACACACCTGCACCTACATATACATACATGTATTTTCAAAATTATCAGATGTGCAAAGAGCTGAAAATAACTAAGTCTAACATAATGACTCTTTCCTCCCAGTTATTAGAACACATTGACCTTGGGGTTAAATGTATTCATTTTCTACATTTAGAATTTCCAAAAATCCTTTTTTCCATTTCTGTCTAATTTTTCTTGTATGACTCAAGGGACAAGGATTTCTTGGGGGATTACTCAGAACTATAGGAGTTATATCTATAAACTAGACAGAGCTTTTTTATATTTTATTTTTGGTTGGTGCCATTAAAAAGGAATGGATGACTGTCTTACTAAATTTAGATCCAAACTTTATTTATATCGTCATTGAGGAATTCTTCAAGCAGTTGTAATCGCCATCTTGTATTTTTCCAAATTCTCATCATAAAAATTACTGAAACTCATTTCCCACTTAGCATTCTATAGACCCTGCATTTGCAGTACGGTTCAAGGATCCATCCTGCTTGGTGTCAGGGCGATCAAAGACACTTTGAATCTGGAGGGAGCATGCTACTGAAGAAAGAGAAGCATCAACTGCAGTTGTTAATACCTTGAGTTCATTTCCAGATTTGGCCTTCAGGAACTATTATAAGCATGTGTAGTCTCCTGATGTTTCTGATCCTGGGATTTCTTATTTGCCAAGGTGATAATTTCATATTAAGAAACAACACATAATATATTAATAATTATAGGCTACATATATGCAAGGTATTATTCAGAGAACTCATTTTCCGACAATATTAGAATGACTATTAGCTGAGTGCAAGACTTCTAAAGTGCAACAAAAGCATAGTGTCATCTGGGAAGAAGCCACTGAAAACAAGATGAACGTTAGAAAAACAAATTTTGCTTGGTCAAAATTTTCTAAGAAAACATGACAAAATTGTGTTGTTGCAAAAATGTCACCTCAGTATAATCTTATATTCGGTTTACTTATTTACAGTAAGACTGGACTGACTTACTCTACTTTTTTTGAAGGCAAGAGATTTCCTGTTATTTCCAGTCATACAACTACCATTTTTATAATATAAAAATATTTTAATAATATTACAGAGCTTAAATAGTATAGAAAATGCCATTACAAAGCTTTTTTTTAAACTAATAAAACAACTGAGATAGAGGGTATTCATAACTTCTTCTGTGAGTCTTTATGAGACTCATAAATAGTCTCAATCAGAGAGAATAAACATCAAATTCTTCATTCCCTCCAGCGTGCTTGCACTGATCTCACTGATTTGCCAAGGTCTAGTTTCCTTCCATTCTCCAACTCTCATTAAAGAAACAAGAAATAAATACTATCACCAAAAGAATATCTTGCAAAATTCCATCTTCTTGCAATGGAAGTGCCTGCATTTCTATCCAGTCTTTGTATTTTATGATTCATCATAACATTTGCATAACCTTTATATTTGATCTGCACTACTAGGGAAAAGACAGAGAAAAAGTACGAGAGTTAGTGACTGCTGGAAGACTTTGCCTGCAGCCTGCAGTATAAAAGGGCAGGAGTAGGTCTGAAGTCCTCTAAAAGAAAAAGTCAGAAATCCAAAGGTGGGTAGAGACTCCAGAATTTGCCAGCAGATCCCACTAGTTTAGTATTTATAACCCAATCTGCTGGAGTTTATGAGGCAGAAGAGTGAAAAATCTGAGAGTCTGCTTAAGGGTAAAAACAAAAAAGCACCTCATTCTGACTTACAAGAATTACACTCCAATAAAGCTAATGTGAGAAATATCATCTTTCAAAATTGAATACACGTTCATCTATGAGTTCAATATTGTTTCGAGAAGTAGATTTGAAATTTTTGGCCACTTGTATTTGCTTTCACTTTTACAATACATTTATTTGATGCTGGGAAGTGTAAAATGATTATCAAACTAGTCATCAAATCTAATAGATGTTGGATAATGAAAGGCAACTTCATTTGGCGCTGACGTGTTACTGAGGAGCTGACTCTAAAAACAGTACCGTATCACCCCTGAGGGGCACTCTTTAGAAATATAAAATTTAATTTGCATATTTTCTAGTAAGAGATTCTAATAATGAGAGTTGTTACCACTTCTCTTTACATAAAGAATAATCAAGCTCCAGTGCAAAATGAAAATGAGGTGACTTGAAAATTTTGTGATCATTTCTACTTTCCCATTAAAAATCAATTATATATTCTTATAATTAATAAATTATTTTAAAATCAAATAAAATATTTAAAACCCATCACTTACTAATTATTTAACTATACTTTACTGTTATATATGATCTCGGAGTTACTCATATCTATTGTGTCAGTGTTATGAAAATACTATATAATGGTGCGTTAATGCATATCTCTTCTCAAACTTCCTTTCAGGGATGTCATGTTGGTGTAATGCAATTGGTGATGGTGGGTGTCTCTACAACACAGAAATTGTCCAGTACTATAAATTAGTGGTAAATTAGTATAATTGATTATTGTCACTTGTTTTAAAAAAGGGGTGGGGAAAATTCAGTAATGAAGATAAAACTTAAAATGATGTATCTGTGGCTGTTACATTTTTAACAGGACAAAAAAGAAGAGGAAATTTTCTTCCAGTATGCTGATTTACCAAGAAGTCACTCATGTCATTGATTAATAAAAGAAGCTCCAACATGGACATGTGTTCATTGTTTTACTTTTGTCTTATTCTGAACATAAAGAAAAATATCAAACAGCATCTATATCAGAATTATGTTTGTCAATGATGTGAGTGGCTATGTTGTTGAACTGAATAGTGATTAAACATTTATTCATAAACTGATTTTGAGATAATACTGTTGGCAACAGAATTATTAAAGAGTGGATTTTGGAAGAAATCATAATTCAGTCTGAAGTTATAAACACAGAGAATTTTGAATAAAGAACATTGCATGTTTTATTATTACTTGTAAATTGCTTTACATGCATCTTATATTAGCAAACTTTCTAATAAAATAAATATATAAACACATATATTTTTCCCAGAGACCCAATCTTTAAACATTTATCAGCTCAAATAGTAAGGCTCAGTATCAGAATACTATCCTACTGAATTTTTGCTTTTATCTTGGTGAAACTGGAACTATTACAAAGTCTGTAATAGAGGAATGGTATAACTAATAGTTTGAAAGAATCATTCCCTACTATTGTTTGGAGAGTAGACTGACTGTTATCACCTAGTATGATTTACCCTTGATTTTTAGATAGGTACATAGGCCTAAAGATAAAAACACATTTCCTAGAAAATGCTTATGATAAACTGTGCCCATGTGATTAAATTCTATCCAATGGGTTGTTGGTAAAATGAATGAATGCACCATCCATATTATGATCTTTAAAAAAAAAAGAAGTATGCTGTGCTTGTATTTTACAGATGAGAAAACTGAGACCAGTGAGTTTAAGTAACTTTCAAATGCCACACAATGACTATTTTCTAGATTAGCCAACACTTAGTTTACATAATTTAATTCACTATCATTGAAACTGTTATTCTAAATGTCAAGAATGTTATGATTCAAAATCAGAAGAAAACTTATTTGGCTTTATTGTTGAAAAGATATAAAGGTATGTTTGGAACTATTAAGTGATTTAAAAACTACCAAAATGTAGATATTTTTTCCTCCAAAACATAAAAAAAATTAGAAGAAAACATGGATCCTGACTTTTTGAATGATAAATAAGGGTTTCTGAATTCTAGGTCCTTTGCATTTGCCTCCTGTAATCTCAGCATAATCACCACCAGCAGTTTCAAAATATGAAATATATTTCAAGAAACTTTACATGAAACCTGTCAATAATTTAATGTGTAGATAAGATGAAACCAGGAGAGCAGCAAAAACAGACATTTCTGAAAGAACACTATACTGGTATAAAATGCAAAGTCTAAATCTTAAAAAGCTTGTTAGGAGACAGTTTTTAAATTACTAAGATTATCATACATTATTTTAATCTGTGCCTCTCTATTGCCACAAATGACTTAAGTGGATAGACATTACTTGACAAGCCTGTTTTAGTATCAGAACAGCAATGAAGAATTGGTTATGCCAAAGAGAAAGTTATTGAAGGCACCCTCTTTTGTAAAACTTCAAATTGGATGGAGGAATTTGAGGGAAGAAGAGTTCAATATTTCTTTAAAGCACAGAAACTGTTTTTATTGAATCACTGAAAAAGTTGAGCACAGACCCTGTGAAACACAGTGATGGTAAAATGTGTGAAATTCTATGGAAGGTGGAAAGCAATTTTTGCAACCAAGGCTTTTACAGTGCAGCTTTAGAAGTTGCTTCTGGAGTGAGATTCCACTAAAATCCTGGATTAGTGCCTTCTTAGTCATGAGAAACTGAACAAATTGCTTAAAATATCTAAGCATCACTTAGGCAATTTTAAGAATTAAAACAAATTGCAAGTAAAATATTTAACAGGGTTTCCAACACATATTAGAAGAACTCCTCATAATGAAAAATGACATTGGAACTACCAAAATTTGATGCAGTAGAATTAAAATGTTCTTTCTGAGTTGACTAAGAAATAAAGAAGTTCTTCAAGAAAGAGTAATAGTCAAGGATCTTAAAAGACCTGGTAATATAAGGCATACTTTAGTTCAGGATGCTGTTTGGGTTCAAAAACAGAACTTCCTAAAAATTCAAGTCAATTACCTTAGTATCCCTACAGCTGAATCATAAAGTGTGCTTTCTAGACATTTCTTACTAAATGGTCCGGATAAATGTTAATGGCTCTGACAGTCTAAGTTTAGTTTTACATACAAGTGCAATGAAATGGAAATAAAATCATTTAGTAAATTCTGAATTCAGTTCATACTTCTGCATGTCCTGTGGGTACTAAACTCAAAGTCAGAAATGCAAGCACACTCACAGAGCAATGATCTTTGTCCAGGGCAGTGTTTCTGATTTCTTTAGCGCACTAAGGTTTTGGATGAAGTAGTTCAGGGCCCACAGAAGTGAGCATGACGAACCATTCAGGATGTCATCATGACAGGCAATTTCAATTTGCATGAACACATTTCCTGTCATGATTTTACATATAACATTTACCTGTAACTTTCCTCTTTAGAAACTTATCACAAAAATATTATGAATGCAAAAATCTTTTTTGCTTATTTTTATAACTTACTTTTCTCTAGCAATTATACATTTTTATGTAAATATGCGCATCTGTGCACATATCTATACACACATATACAATTTGGGAAGACTGCTAAAAAAGAGTAAGTGAAAACTAACAAAACTTCAAACTAATGCAAGCAAAATAAAACTGAAAATCAACCTAAATAAATAATGGATTCATTCATCTTACACAAAGAAAGAAAGTAAGTAGAAAACCCAGTGTTAGCACAGAGGATTAAGTTATCAGCATCCAGGTCCTTTCCTTTGCCTACTCTGCTACCTTTGGTGTGTGATTTTAATTTTCATGGTTTAAGCTAGCCACTCACTTCCAAGGATCAGATTCGCAATCTAGGCAAGAAATGGGAAAGGCAAATGGGGGGGGGGGGAGTGCTCCTGCTGATTCCATCCACCTTTAAAGTGATTTCCTGGAGCCCAAACAAGCAACTTCTGCTTATGGTTCATCTTTTAGAACTGGGTCCTTGGCTATCCCAGCTCAAAGAGTAGGAGAACTTGAAATGTTTTAGTATTTTACGATGTTATAATAACATCATAAGACCAGGGAGACTTGGGCTGTGGATGATTTTGAAGTCAATCATAACACCTGCCACAGAAAACTGATAATTCAGATACTTAAAAATTATGGAAGTGTTTCATTACTTACTCCTTAAGAACTGGAACAAAGTATTTTATATTAGTTTTGCCAACACTACTACTAATCAGATAAAGAATAGTAACATAAAATTAAATGATAGGAAGAAACCAAAGCTATTTCTTTGTATTTAGAGAGAGAGAGAGAGAGAGAGAGAGAGAGAGAGAGAGAGTGTGTGTGTGTGTGTGTGTGTGTGTGTGTGTGTGTGTCTCTTATTCCCAAGGGCATTTGTAATAAACACTTACTTTGTCATATAAAATTGTTGTAATATACTTCCAGAAAATAAAAAAAAACTTTTCTCCCTGATTATTTCAGCAATTCTATAGGCTAAAGAAAGTTCTTAACTCTTACCTTTGAACAACATTAATGAATTCTTCAATTCCTTTGTTGTTATTGAAACAATAAAATATTTTTTAGTGTAGAAAACATTAAATGATGACTCACTTCTTCCAAAACAGTTCATAGCTGAAATTTCCGACCTGTGGAGCTCTCCAACAACAAATCATTTCAAAATCCCTCTCCCAATCACTCAGAATAATTAATAAGTTCTTGAATTCTCTCCAACGCACACCTTGGGTCACAATTATTAACACCCTTGCTAGCATTTACCACTTTTGGTACAAACAAAAGTGGTAAATCTACAAACTAAAGAAATAGGCAGTATTCAAAATCTACAAAGTAAAGAAATAGGCAGTATTTTTTTTCATCTGCTTTCTGCATTACTAAATTAATTAAATATATTCTGTGAAACGCAGTTTATTCAACATGTCTAATTGTTTAGGATGAAAGAAAACTTTGGTAGCCTCTGATGAAAAAATAGACTCTAAACTGCTGTGCAAGAGGCCAGGGGAGAGGTCTGTGCTGCTTTTGAGAAGACAGGTGAGAAGAGAATGAAAATAAAAGATTTTGAGAGACACTGACTACTTTAAGCCTTTAGGTAGGTGATGGTTTCTCCCAGTTACACCTTAAGCTTTGAAATATTTGGTGTGCCTGGAACTCTTGTGCAAATTGGTTAGAGGGGATCTGTACACAAGTTAAGTGAGAAAAAGAGAAAAACTACTAATGGCAGCAGAAGCCACATGTGCAGGCGAGTCTCAGCTCACATTTAGGTAACACAGGTTTGAAGAAAACTGATTTTGAAAGTTGAAATTGTTGTCCTTGCATGGTCTTCATCTGAAGGTAACACAGCTTTTCAAAGCAGCAAAGGGTTTTTTGTTTAAAGGGTTTCTTCATTAAATCAAACAAATTAAATAGGCTGAGCTGTAGCTCACAATAGACCCCAGACTTCCACAGGCTTCAGTATCAGATCTAAACTTTAGAATTATGATAAGAAATATATGCCAGAAAGTGAAGAAAGTTCATTTGCTTACTTAACTGAAAATTATTATATTTCCTTACACAGTGTTGTAGGCTGAATAATGGCCCCTCTCAAATGTCCATGTCCTAATTCCTGGAACCTGTGAAAATGTTACTTTAGTTGATTTTATAGATGTGATTAAGTTAAGGATCATGTGATGATGTGATTATCCTGGATTATCCAGGTGGGCCCAACACAATTGCAGGGGTTCTTACATGACAGGAGGTTGGAAAGTCAAGAGTCAGACAAGAAGACTTGAAGATGGAAACAGAGGTTGGAAAGGAGAGAAGATGCCATAGTGCTGGCTTTGAATATGGAGGAAGGGGCCATAAGCCAAGGAAAGCAAGTGGTCTCTAGAAGCTGGAAAAGGCAGGAAACAGATTTCCCTCTTGAGCTTCCAGAAGGAATGCAGTCCTGCAGACACCTTGATTTTAAGTTTTCTGACCTCTAGAAAAGGAAGATAATAGATGAGTGTTGTTTTAAGCCACTAAGTTTGTGGTAATTTGTTACAGCAGCATAATACACATAAAATTTTGAGACTTTGAGAGTAGCAAGAATGATTACTCTATGTGGTGCATCTTAGATTCCAAAATTTGTTTTCCTTCCAAGGCTAGGTGTTCCTGAATCATGCAACACTGAAATGAAAGGTTTTCTTACTACTAAAACATATTTTCTCCCCTCCAACACATGACCTAACTGTCAAGGTGTGGCATATCTTTAACATTTCCTCTGTGGAAAAACTGAATCTTTTCCTAATTTCTATTTTTCATTTTCCTCATAACTACCACAGGCACTTACTTCATCATTACTGCTAGTGGGAATGAGTCTGTAGGAAGAATTATTCCAATTTTATAGACAAACCAAATACAGGTTTATTGTATTCTAAAGGTCAGTGCACAATTATTGGGGTTACTAATTGACTTTAATTTTTTATGAGACTTTCAGAAATTTATAGTATATGTTCATCTGCATCTGCTATAAAATTGATTTAACAATTGGCAGTATTTCAAAAAGTCTTAAAGAAAACACTGCCAGGATAAAAACCACTGGTGAACTGTGAAATGTCTTATCAAGGCTAGGTTTCACCCAAGCTGTGATGAGGAATTTTTAGGTTGTAGAACAAACTTATGATTACCAGTGGAGAAAGATGGGGGGGGTGAAGGGATAAATTGAGAATTCAGGATTTGCAGATACTACGATATACAAAATAGATAAACAAGGTCCTACTGTATAGAACAAGGAACTACATTCAATACTTTGTAATAACCTATAATGAAAAGAATATGAAAAGCAATATCTATCTATATAAAACTGAATCACTATGCTGTATGCTAGAACTTAATGAAACATTGTAAACTGACAATACTTCAATTCAAAAAATTTAAAAAAAAGAAATGAGTAAACAGCAAAGGAATAGTATTTGTGGCTGTAACCTGTGGGAAAAAGAAGGCTGCTTTGGTGATTTTACTTCTGCCATTTGTCTGTCTTTAAATAAATTGAAAATGTAACAGAGGAACTATACCACTATAATTTAATGTACTACACTGTATTGTTTATTGATAGAACATAGAAGTAGCAAAATTATATTACTTCAAAACCTGTTCTATAAAATTATTTTGATATCTGCTACCCTCTACCCACAATCTTTATTACTTCTTCTCAACAGCTTGTTTATTATTTACAGACTTCAGCAGAAGTTCTGTCCAATAATTTTTTTCAAGACAAGAGATATCTAGATTGAGAGGCAATTCAGACAATCCTAGAAACCTCTGGGACTACTCCACTATTGTTCTTAACATGTGTGCTTCCCTGCTACAGTGACTATAAAGAACTACATTTATAAGAGTCATATTTCAGCATCCAGAAAACATGTCCAAATAGTTCAAATGGCTAAGGAATGAATCATATTCCCTCTCTCTCTCTCTCTCTCTATTTTTCCCCTTTGTGTTACATTTGATGTTTAATTTCATTTGCTATTTCCTTATGAGGTGAAATTTAATTTCATTTTTGCAACATTTCAATATTATGGCTTGGAATTTGATCAACAAATCATGTATTTATTTCACTTTATATATAGATTTTTTAAACTTTTTTATTGATTTGTAATCATTATACAATGTTGTGTCAAATTCCAGTGTTCAGCACAATTTTTCAGTTATACATGAATATACATATATATATTCATTGTCACATTTTTTTCTCTGTGAGCTACCATAAGATTTGTGTATATTTCCCTGTGCTATACAGTGTAATCTTGTTTATCTATTCTACAATTTTGAAATCCCGTCTATCCCTTCCCACCCTCTGCCCCCTTGGCAACCACAAGTTAGTATTCTATGTCTATGAGTCTATTTCTGTTTTGTATTTACGCTTTGTTTTTTTTGTTGTTGTTGTTGTTTTTGTTTTTTAGATTCCACATATGAGCGATCTCATATGGTATTTTTCTTTCTCTTTCTGGCTTACTTCACTTAGAATGACATTCTCCAGGAGAATCCAGGTTGCTGCAAATGGCGTTATGTTGTCGGTTTTTATGGCTGAGTAGTATTCCATTGTATAAATATACCACATCTTCTTTATCCAGTCACCTGTTGATGGACATTTAGGCTGTTTCCATGTCTTGGCTATTGTAAACAATGCTGCTATGAACATTGGGGTGCAGGTGTCATCCTGAAGTAGGGTCCAGGACCAGATGACTTCACCGGAGAATTCTACCAAACATACAAAGAAGAACTCATACCAGTCCTTCTCAAACTCTTCCAGATGACTGAAAAGGAGGGAATACTCTCAAACTCATTCTATGAAGCCACCATCACCCTGATACCAAAACCAGGCAAAGACACCACCAAAAAAGAGAATTATAGGCCAATATCACTGATGAACATAGACACCAAAACCCTCACCAAAATATTAGCAAATAGAATCCAACAACACATAAAAAAGATTACACATCATGACCAAGTGGGGTTCATCCCAGGGACAAAAGGGTGGTTCAACATATGCAAATCAATCAATGTAATACATCACATAAACAAGAGAAAGGACAAAAACCACATGATCATCTCAATTGTGGGTATAGAGGGAACATATCTCAACATAATAAAAGCTATGTATGACAAACCTACAGCCAGCATAGTACTCAACAGTGAAAAACTCAAAAGCTTCCTACTAAAACCTGGGACAAGACAAGGATGCCCACTATCACCACTCCTATTCAACATAGTCTTGGAAGTCCTAGCCACAGCAATCAGGCAAGAGAGAGAAATAAAAGGGATCCAAATTGGAAAAGAAGAGGTAAAAGTGTCACTATATGCCGATAACATTACTATATATAGAAAACCCTAAAAGGTCCACATAAAAACTACTAGAGCTGATTGAAGAATTCAGCAAGGTAGCAGGTTACAAGATTAACATTCAAAAATCAGTTGCATTTCTTTACAGTAACGATGAATCAACAGAAAAAGAAAGTAAAGAAACAATCCCCTTTAAATTAGCACCCAAATTAATAAAATATCTGGGAATAACTCTAACCAAGGAGGTGAAAGAATTATACATAGAAAACTATAAACTATTGATGAAGGAAATTAAAGAAGACTTTAAAAAACGGAAAGATATCCCATGCTCTTGGATTGGAAGAATCAATATTGTTAAAATGGTCACAATGCCCAAGGCAATCTACAGATTTAATGCAATCCCTATCAAATTACCCAGGACATATTTCACAGAACTAGAAGAAATCATAATAAAATTTATATGGAACCATCAAAGACCTAGAATTGCCAAAGCATTACTGAAGAAAAAGAAAGAGGCTGGAGGAATAACTCTCCCAGACTTCAGACAATTCTATAGAGCTACAGTCATCAAGACAGCATGGTGTTGGTGCAAAAACAGACATATGGACCAATGGAACAGAATAGAGAGCCCACAAATGAACCCACAAACTTTTGGTCAACTAATCTTTGACAAAGGAGGCAAGAATATACAATGGAATAAAGACAGTCTCTTCAGCAAATGGTGCTGGGAAAACTGGACAGCAGCATGTAAAACAATGAAGCTAGAACACTCCCTTACACCATATACAAAAATCAACTCAAGATGGATCAAAGACTTAAACATAAGACAAGATACAACGAACCTCCTAGAGGAAAACATAGGCAAAACATTATCTGACATACATCTCAAAAATTTTCTCCTAGAAGAAATAAAAGCAAGAATAAACAAATGGGACCTAGTGAAACTTATAAGCTTCTGCACAGCAAAGGAAACCATAAGTAAAACAAGAAGACAACCTATGGAATGGGAGAAAATTTTTGCAAATGAAACCGACAACGGCTTGATCTCCAGAATATATAAGCAGCTCATACGACTCAATAAGAAAAAAATAAACAACCCAATCCAAAAATGGGCAGAAGACCTAAACAAGCAGTTCTCCAAGGAAGACATACAAATGATCAAAAGGCACATGAAAAAATTTTCAATATCACTAATTATCAGAGAAATGCAAGTCAAAACTACAATGAGGTATCACCTCACACCAGTCAGAATGGCCGTCATTCAAAAACCCACAAATGACAAATGCTGGAGAGGCTGTGGAGAAAGGGGAACACTCCTACACTGCTGGTGGGAATGCAGTTTGGTGCAGCCACTATGGAAAACAGTGTGGAGATTCCTCAAAAGACTAGGAATAGACTTACTGTATGACCCAGGAATCCCACTCCTGGGCTTATATCCAGAAGGAACCCTATTTCACTTTATATATAGATTATACATATATTTTATGTATTATAAGTGTATATATGTATGTATATTCATATATATTTATATACATGTGTGTGCCATTAGCATTCTGAGCTCCAAGATTACTAAGGCCAAAGGCCATATGTTTATATAAGCAAACTCAGAATTTTACAAATATATTATTTTCATTAATGAACTGCAAGACTATTAAAATATATATTATAGTAATTTCTAAATAATATTTTTTAATAAATTCAATTGTAGAAATTAAATTAGATAATAAGTACTAACTATTTTTTCAGCTATTAACTCAGTAATTTGAAGACTATAAGATTCCAATATTCTAATTTGTGAGGGCCAGAATCATGTAGCAACTCACTATAAGCCAATAGGCTCTCAGCAGCAAGAAAAAACTCTTTGCCTTTTTTGACAGGAAGCAAACAGAATGTGTTTTCCATCTTTCAGAGAGATAAACTGAATTAGGCACATGTAGTATTATTCAGTATTACGGTATAAACCAGGCTAAATGGGGTGATGGAGTTTATATTAGCAATTATACAAAGACAATTATGTATATATGGTCATGAAAAATTGCTAATGAAAATATTCAAGAATGGAAGAAATGTTACTTTTTTGAACTTGATTCTTTTCAAGTTGAAAATAATTTTGTCTATATCATTACAATTCAACAACATTCCTGTGAAATAGATGTTAATATCTGACTTCATGGAAAAGTTAAGTGCATTTTCTCAGTTTGCTGAACCAATGATTAGAAAAATATATACTTTATTATGTTGGTCCTAAGTGAAGTTTTTTTCTGGCCATATGTTATGCTTTAATGAAAACTGGAATTTTCTTTTACTTGGACTTTCCTCTGCATCAGTCATGAAAAACAGAACAAAACAGGCATTGTCCCTTCTCTTAAGACTAAAATTAATGAGAGTAGGCCTATCAAAAAGTCAGAGGTCTAAATATTTAGACACTATCCTCTCTCTTTTCAAAGTCTTTGTTATCTCTTCCAAAGAATCTCTACTAGTGAATCCACTCCCTCTGTGTGTCTATAACAAAATCAAATATAATGGGACCGAGCATTTCTTACCAGAATGGTTTGCTGAAGCCCAACTACAGGATCTCAACAGATGTCAGATGTGTTTAGCCAAATTGTGTGCTAACTTAGATCACCATTAACACACCAATAGAAAATTCTCTATTCTATGATGATTTGTTTGTTTAGATCCATGAAGATAAAATCCTGAAACACATTTGCTATAGGCAGACATGTAATTTCATCGAGAAAATGATAAGAAACGTAACAGGAGATGTAGGGACACAAAGAAGAAAAGAAAATGATTTTGATAAATGAGAAGTAAGTCTCAGAGAGTTTTGATATTTGTTGCAGAAACTAGCTGGCCTCTCATCATACCCATATATTTGCCACATGTTCTCACCACTAGCCTATGTTTCCCAGGTTATTTTGCAGTTGTCTGTGGCCACATAATAAGGTTCTGGTCAGAGGTATGTAGCTAGAAGTGAGATGTATCACTTCTACATTTGGCATGCAAAAATCTGCCATGTTTTGATCTTCTCTCCTCCTACATGCCGGCTGATAGCTGTCAGTCAGGGTAATCTTGGAAGATAATGGTGAAGAAGACAGAGCCCTTTTATCTTTAGTACCATAACAACAAGCAAGGCAGAGTACACTCCCTCTATCTATCTACCAAGAATTGGATATATATGAATTAGAAATAAATTTTTAGTATGTAAAACCACCCAGATTTGAAGGTGTTTCTATTTTAATAGATAGCATCCCTTAATTGCAAATGTATCAAATTGGAATTACTGGACTCTTAATCTTCTTTAAACAATCTACCATTTGGATTCTAGAATATCCCATCTTGATTCTTCTCCCACATCTTTGGCTATTACTTCTCTGTTGGACGGAAAAGCCTATTATGGTTTCTGAATTTTAACTATTGGAGTGCCACAGTGGTTAATCCTTGAATAAAAACTCCCTAAGTGAGCTCTTCTAATCCCCAGGCTTTAAATACTATTTACACTATTTTGACTCCTAAATCTTTATCTCTAGTCTTAATCTTCCTACTGAACTCCAGATTCATACATTAACCATTTATTTATCCTATCCTCTTGGATGTTTAGTAGGCTCCTCAAAATAATATATTGCAAAAAAATAAAGTTAACAAAAATCATCTATACCCTGCCGCCCATCACTTCCACTCACATATCTGCTCCTCATCCATTACTCTGTTTCAGTAAAAGACTTCGCCCTTCACCCAGTAATTCAGGGGAAAACCTCAGGACCAATTCTTGATTCATGTCTTTCCCTCACATCATGTTTCAAGTCTTACAAATTTCTATTGTCTCATCCTTTAATATTCATCCTGTAAGTGACACACACATACACACCATACATACCAGATACATTTATGGGACATTATGAACACTCTAGAAAGCCTCCTTGGACTCATTCCTATTCAATATCCTCCTGCAAAAAAATCATTATTTTAACTTTTATTACCTTTTGCCTGTATTGCTTTTTATGCGTTTAAACTTTGTTGAGGTATAATTTGAGTGTTCTAAACTGCATATACTTAAATTATACAATTTGGTTAGATTCGACACACGTACACACTGTGAAATCGTTGCGTCCACTAAGATAACAAACAACATAACCCAGTTTTCTGTTTTTGGACTTCAAATAAATAGAATCATGCATTGCACACTTCTGGGAGCATTTGGTTTCTTTCATTCATCATTGTGTCTGTTAGATTCACCCACCTTGTTGGGTCAAAGTGTAGCTTTTTTTAAAAATTATATAATTAAAGTACTATGTAGTATTCCACTGTGTGAATAAACAATGATTTATTTACACATTCTATTGTTGTGAGATATTTTGATTGTTTTCTATATATGGCTATAAGAATAAAGTTATTTACTTTCCTGTACATGGTTTTTGGTGGGTAGTCATATAGTCAATTCTCCTGAATACACCTACAAGTGCAATTGCTACACCAAGGGGAGGTACATATCCAGTTGTACCAGAAAGTGACACATAGTTGCCCACAGTTACTTTAATAATTTATACACTCACCAGAAATGTTATGGTTATCCCACATCCTTGCCAGCATTTGACACTGTAATTATTTTTAGTTGTATCTATTCTGGTGGTTGCGTAGTATTATCTCATTTTAATATCAATTTGCTTCTTCATGACAGTTAATGATGATGAACATCTTTTCTTTGACCATTTTTGGTTGGACCATTTTTAGTTGATGCTTCTGTTTATTTGTATAAATTTCTAATATTTATTTGTATAAAAGAAACATAGGAAAAAAGTTGACTTAAAGGGAAAAGGTATTAAAAATATACCACATTGTTAAGTATACAATATTCATCATCATTAATAATAAAATACTATTGATTTTATCATTACTACCTTAGTTTAACCCCATTTGTGATATAATGATATTGGAAAATGGTGGAGTGAAAAGTGATATGAAAAAAGGCTAACTAATTAACTATGATAAGAAATAGGTAATGTCTAAAATTGATAAATCCAAGTATATTCACACTATTTAGCAATGTGAAGACTAAAACTAGGAGGAACTGAAATGTTTATTTCTGGCAAACGAGATAGGATGGTATGAAGTGGTGAAATAGATAGTCACAGGTGTTTGTTTTGACTTTGTAAAGATTATACTAAAGTTGCATGTTTTTATTTATTTGAAAAATACAATCATATAAAAATAACTAATTATAGGAAAACAAGTGATATGATTCTAATTTAATGATTTAGAAATACAGTGTAAAAGTTCTCCAAGTAACCTTTAATATCTGAAGGCAGACCCAAAGGGCAGAGACACACTAGAGCAAGAATAGCAATGAGCAAAGAGGAGAGAAATAGCAGTTGGAATGTGCGTCTTTGAGTTTATGCAGTTAAATAGTTAATATGAATGTAATCAGTACAGCCTTACTGAATCTTGTCACTTAGATTTATTTATGAAAAGTTCTCGATCTGCTTTTATTCTTTTTGTTGTCATTATTATTTTATTTAAAAAGTTCCAATTTGGGCAGATTTCCTTCTTTAAAACATTAAACTCAATCATTGGGAAGAATTCATTTTAGGCCTCAGAAAACTATTCTTAATTATTTTGGATTTAAGCTCATGTTTCTTAACAAATTAAGTTGTTACTCTTTGACATAAATTGCAGCAATTTTTTTTTTTGGATCCTTTTCCTAAAGGAATGGAAATAAAAGCAAAAATAAACAAGTGGGACCTAATTAAATTTAAAAGCTTTTGCACAGCAAAGGAAATGATGAAAAAAATGGAAAGATAATCTACCTATGGACTGAGAGAAAATATTTGCAACTGATGTGACCGACAAGGGATTAACTTCCAAAACATACAAACAACTCATACAGCTCAGAATCAAAACAAACAAACAAACAAACAAAACCCCAAACAACCCAATCAAAACATGAGCAGAAGATCTAAACAGACATTTCTAAAGAAGATATACAGATGGCCAATAGGCACATGAAAACACACTCAACATCACTA
Organism: Camelus dromedarius; assembly: GCF_036321535.1. Classification (NCBI taxonomy): domain Eukaryota; kingdom Metazoa; phylum Chordata; class Mammalia; order Artiodactyla; family Camelidae; genus Camelus; species Camelus dromedarius. Next base: position 56,708,760 of record NC_087438.1, read on the forward strand.
TTAGAGAACTGCAAATCAAAACGACAATGAGGAATCACATCACACAGGGTCAGAATGGCCATCATCAAAATGTCTACAAATAATAAATGCTGGAGAGGGTGTGGAGAAAAAGGGTCCTGCTTATAGTGTCGATGGGAATGTCAACTGGTAGCCCCTTATAGTGTCGGTGGGAATGTCAACTGGAGAACAGTATGGAGGTTCCTAAAAACTAAAAAGAGAGTTACCATATGATCCAGCAACCCCACTCCTGGGCATACATTAGGAAAAAACTCTAATTTGAAAAGATGCATGCACCCAATATTCATAGCAGCACTATTTACAATGGCCAAGACATGGAAGCAACCTAAATGTCCATCGTCAGAAGAACGGATAAAGAAGGTATGGTGTATATATACAATGGAATATTACTTAACCATATTACTTATTTACAAACCAGAAACAGACTCACAGACATAGAAAACAAATTTATGGTTACCAAAGGAGAAAGTAGGGGGAGGGATAAATTAGGAATTTGGGATTAACATATATACACTACTGTATATAAAATAGTTAACTAACAATGACCTACTGTATAGCACAGGGAACCATATCCAACATTTTGTAATAACCTATAATGGAAAATAATCTGAAAAACTATATATATATACACTTTGCTGTACACTTGAAACTAACAAAACATAATAAATCAAATATACTTCAATGAAAAACATTAAGCTGTTAAACTAAAAAAAACTTAACTTTATATTTTTTTACTCATTTAATTTTACTATACAATTATATTTTGCTAAATCATGGAAACATTTCCTTGAGATAAATTAAAATGTACAGTTATTAATTCCCCACTTACTTAACATCCTGTTTATGGCTAGACATTCCACATATTTATGTGGGAATCCACGTCCATCTTAAAGCTCTTAAAATTTTGCAAGTTTTTTTTTTCTTCTGTAAACAAAGTTCACTCATTCTAAATGATTTTATTCTATATAATATTTTTTTCCCAAGCGTTTGGAGGTTACAATTTTACTTTTTGGAGATAATCTGTTGCTAGATCATTAATGTCACAAAACTGGTAAGGACAACAGAAATCTAATTACACCTGCCTACAATGATACTTTAATTTGGTACCATAAATACCACTAATCACTTAATGATATTCTAAATATCACTATGAAATCCCTTGAATCTTAAGATCTTGTAATCATTTTTTCCGTTCTCAAATATATGTTCTCTAATGTGATCTAGATTCTGTTCTAATTTAATTTGGTGATCTCAAAACATGCTAAGAACAGTAAAAAAAAAAAAAAAACACATCAAATTAATTCTATTAAGACTCTGGTTGTTTCACTGATGAAACTTCCACCCAAGGACCTACCACACGAACAATTAGGTCTCAGGGGAGAAATGGCCTAGAGTTACTGTGAAGTTGTTCAACACACCAACCTTGTGGACATTCAAGTAAGAAAACTCAATCAGAAACAGGTTTGTTTTTGTTTTTGTTTTTGTTTTTTAGCCTATTTATTTCAAACACCTACTGAACTTGCTTAGAATTACAGAATATTCATTCTTCCCTCAAGTAAAAAAACACAGCTTAACTTCTGATCCTGCTTTCTATTCTATACTCTGCCTACCCTAGATGGCTACTGACCAGCTGACCAGGAGAAATATGAATCCCTATCTGTAATCATTGGGACTCATTTCCAGATGGTGTCTCATTAGTTAATGACGAGTAGTCAGCACAAACTGTGCATTAGAACCACACGGGGAGCTTTTAAATCAGATCAGATCTTTTGTTCATTATTTGAATATTTAAATAAGTTGGAGTTGCAGGGTTCTATTCAGTACTGGTAGTTTTTTTAGGCTGTGGTCAAGGGTGTGAACCATCACAAAAACAGGAAAATTCCATTAGAATTAAGGATCTCTCTTTAATACACTATCAAAACTAAATATATACTACACTTCATTCTTGTTTGCATCCTCTCCACTCAATAAGCAAGCCTCTAGAATCATTCATATTCTTTCACACTCTCTTCTTCACAATGTGTGCAACTCTTTTTTCATTGGTTCCAATGTCCTGAGTTACTAGAGTTTCTTTCCTCCCAGGATCTCCTGCTGTTGACTCTGGAAATTCCAGTCAATGATCAGTAAACCACCCTCTACCATCAACTCCTTTTTTTAATATATCTTGCTTTAAATGAAATATGACTGTCCCATCTGGACACCACTTGGCCCGTTGTCATAATTCATTTGCTTTGAAGTGAGTTTCTTGATCACAGCAAGGTTTTGCCAAATACTGTGATGGTGGATAAGGCTTTCTGTAGTTCTAAGGATAGAAGTTCTGACAGAAGCAGGGAAGGTAAATCTATGTGCAGAGTAAGCATCTATTCTAATAAGAACAAAGCACTGCTCATTCCTGATGAAAGTGGTCCAGTGTAACTAACCTACCACCAGGTAACTGGTTGATCATACCAGAGATTGGTGCCATATCTGGAACTCGGTACTGGTCTCTGCTGCTGGCAGATTAGTCACTTAGCAGTGACTGTTGCCAGGTTGGCCTGTTAAGTAAAGTCTATGTCACTGAGCCAATGCATTTTCTCTATCTCTGTCATCGTGGCCACTTTGTTTATAAGCCCATTGGATGTCACAGGGGTGGCTGGGAAAAGAGGCCAGAAAGAGATAAGATAAAAGTAGCTCCTCTAAACATATTGGTAAGATATTTGCATGTCAGACAGAAACAAATTTGACCAAAATTCAGGGGCTTTCCACTGCAGTGAAATTTCTGGATGTCCTGTGGTGTGAGGCATGTCATGATACTCTGTTCAAGGTGAAGGAAAAGTCACTACATCTGACCTGTCCTGCAAATAAAAAGAGAGACACCTGATGGGCCTTTTTGAAATTAGAGACAACATGTATCTCATTTGGATATGCAATTCTGGGCCACTACTTGAGTGATTCAAAAAGTTGTTAGTTTTGAGTGGGACCTAGAATAAAAGAAGTTTCTATGACAGATCCAAGATGCTGTGAAAGCTACTCTGTCACTTGAAGTCACATAATGCAAAAGATCCAGTGATGCTGGAAGTGTTAGCGGCAAATAAGATGTTGTTTGGTGTCTCTGGCAGGCTTCTCTAAGTGAATCATAGTTCAAATTCTTAGAATATTGGAGCAAAGCCTTGCTATCCTCTGTAAATACTTATTCTCTTTTTGAGAAACAGTTCTCGGCTTGCCATTGTGCTTCAGTAGACCCTGGATACTTAACCAAGAAGCATGTTATCATTCAACCTGAACTTCCCATTGGGAACTGGGTGTTGTATGATCCACTAAATTATTAAACTGAGTGTGCATATCAGTTACCTATTCTGAAATGGAGGTATATATATGATATTGGACTCAAGCACACCAAGAAGGTACACATAAGTTACATGATATAGTGGTTCAAATGCACATGGCCTCTATTTCTGTTATATTACCTTTTCTGTCCAGGTATCACCATGGTCTCATAAATTCTCTACAACAAGTTGACTGAGGAAGTCAAAACTTAGATCTAGTTAATATGCAGACACCACTTGAAAGTGGAGAACTGCAGCACTTCAGTCCTTTTCTGGGACATCCCTGAAGACAGTAATTAAGAGAAATCCTTCTACTGGGCTGAACTTTGAGTAATGTACTTGGTTGTTCATTTTGCTTGAAAGGGGAAAGCCAGAAATATGAAACTATAGTGATTCATGAGTATGGCCAATGACTGGGCTACACAGTCAAGGACTTGGAAAGAATGCCATTGGAAAATGGGTTACAAGGTTATCTGGGGAAGAGATGTGGACAGACCTGTCTGAATCGCTAAAGGAGGTAAAACTATTTGTGTCCTATATGAATGCTCACCAAAGGATTTTTAATAATGAAGTAGATTATTTTAATAATGATGTGGCCATATATATATGGATATATATATGGATTATATATATATATGGAGATATATATATATATGGGGGGAAGAGAGAGAGGGAGAGGGGGAGAGAGAGAGAGGCACTTTGGCTAGGCAAGCCTGAAGTCTTTACAGTAGGCTGTCAGGAAGATAACGCTGGAAAAAGGCAGGAGCTAATACTAATACTGATGTAGTTCACAGGTGGGATTTCTTGTCCCTCAGGAAAACCTCAGTTCTGCTCTTATGGTCTTATAACTAATTGGATCAGGCCCACCCACATTATCAAGAATAATTTCTTAAAGTTAACCAACTGTAGATGTTAATTACATCCACAAAATGTATTCACAGCAATATCTAGATTAGCTGTGATAATTAGGTTAGTTTTTGATTAATTGGGGACTATTGCCTAACCAAGTTGACACATACAACTGATCATCACACCTAGTTTAAATAAGAAAACATGATTCTTACAGAATTAATTTTTGGACTAATAAAGAAAAGTGAATCCTGTGAAATTATCTTATGATTACTTCTTTATTGTACCATAGCAATTTTACAATAGTGACAAAAAGAAACTGTATATTTAAACATTCCACACACTTTTATGCATAAAATGTCCACTAATTTTAAAAATTATATAGAAAAAAGTAAAGTGGACAAAAATTATAGGGCACATACCAGCATAAGCTTAAAATAAATTATATAGTGAACCCTATGATTTTCATTATGCCAAAAAATATTATTTTGTAATACAGCAAAATACATTTAGGAGGAATGACTTATTTTGAGTCCCTTACTAGTTAGTCTTACCAGTCTTTTTTCCCTTCTCCCTTGTTTCTTTATTTCTTCCTGTTCAAGTAGTGTAGCATTAACAAAAATTAATATTAAAACTTGGCATAATTTCATAATCCTAAAATAGCAACCACTTGTTTGTTTTTTAGTTTGTATTTTTTTCTTTCTGCATGTATCTATATTTTATGAGTTGAAATAGTGCATCCCCTATCTTAATTATATCACAAGGCATGTAGTTGGAACAGCCTATCAGATGATTGAGGAATGATAATGTTCTTAGTTTCGAATCACTGAAATAAATTATCAAGAAAATGGTGACAGATTTGTCCTCATAAGAAATTATGACAGAAGGTGAATTAATAAGGAGATTTTTATGCAGAATGAGGTAAGTTGAGGAAGTTCACATTGGGGCACTTAAAACTATCTCAATCGTCTCTATTAGAACTGGTGTGAAAGGAATTCCTCACTTAATGAATAGCATTCATTTACAGGTTATTTACTCATACTAGGTCCAATGAACACTGTTAGGGGTTGAAGAGGTTGGAAGAAATAAAACTTGTATTTGACTCAGTTTTTTTTCCCAGCAGATTACATTCTTCTGCTGAGGTAGCAAAATATATAACTATGTACAGATGAAAATAATATACCATACTTGCAACAGTTGTATTATCTGGATGTCTGTATTCAAATTTTGATGCAAACACTAAATCAATTATTATTAGACAATACATGTTTTCCTGATGGCCAATTTTATTATCTCAACAATGGACTAATAACAGTTTCTTATAATAACATTAATGCTTTATCTAAATGTACAGAAATCCTTCAGGGTAGGTCTAATTGCTATTCTCATTTTTACAGATTAGAAAGCCAAGAATCAGAGAGAGGATCAATAATGTGGTTAAAGTTGTAAAATGTTTTGTAAAAGTTGATAAGCTGGAGTTTGAATACTGCCTATTTGTAGGGTCCAAGCTCTTATCTGCTATACTATGTTATCCTTCACTATTTTATATGGTTCCTGGGGGTCGAATACAATAAGTGAAATCATTTTATAAACAGCAAAATTTTATGGCATTAGTTTTTTTTCTACTTATGCATAGTCTCGATGAAGACTATTTGAAAGGCTTATATAATATTTTTATTAATCTGGTATTTCAAAATTTAAGTAGTCACAACATTTCTGGAATCATTGTTTCATTTTCTTGCTTAGGTTTTTAGATATTTATTATTATAGACTGCTTAATTATCATAGGTACGGAAATATAAAAGCTTTAGTTCCTTTTTTTCTTGGTAAATTACTTCAAATCAATGCCAATATCAAAAATAGAAGTATCGTGATGTTTCCTGCATATATGTTGCCAGACTATTTTCCAAAAATAACTACAAATATTTAGAACATCATCTCCTGTGTTTAAATCTGCTGGCTTCATCACATTCTCATCAACATTTCATACTACATAATTTTAATACATTATTTTTAAAAAGAATAATATTCTAAGCCTCCTTTATTTTAGTTTCCTGATTATTACTGTGTATTTAATTATATTATATGCTTATAGTATGCTTTTTCAAGTTACATCTATGCAAATATATTTGTTCTTCACTCATTACAGACATTAACTTTCTCATATGTGAGGTTAATGTATTTGATGACAGTTGTTTCTTTCAATTTGTTCCTTTTCATTCTGCAAAAAAATTAAAGTTTTCATTTTCATCTGCCAATATTTTTTGTGTAGTTCTTTCAGTTGCATCAAGTTAGAGTGTTATCAAGTGTTTAATCCTTCATCAATATGACAATTATTCTATTAGTTTTATGGTTAATTTGTTAGTCTACTTGGACTTGCTTATATCTTGTTATGTTTTATAACTATGCAATTCATGGTCTAATTTATGTATATTTATACTTTTCCAGGTTGAGACACGTTATGTGAAACCACACAAAATATTTCCTCCCCGTTTGTGGACATTTGGTTCTCTTTCCCATCATTCTATTATGTTGTGCTATTTATTCTTGGTTTTTTTTTCCATTTATTTAAGTATACAGCTTCAAATTGTAATACTGAGTATGCTTTTAACACCCTCTCCTAGTCCTGTTTGAAAGTGATTTGGTTGTGATTATTTGTACACTGTTCAAAAATTGGGAGGTCTAATCAAATGGGCAAAATGCCTAAAGAAATGGAACAGGCTGTTTCCTTTCTCTTCCCTTAATGCTTTCATGGGAGGTTTGTGAATTCATGAGTCGTTTGAGTGTTGGCCGCCAATAAAGGCCTGTTCTCTCTTGGCTCAGTGAAGTAAAGGATGGCTAACAATGTGGAAAATGGCTGGTAGAAGAGAGTGTTATAAAATTCTGAGCAGGATAAGCTGATATTTGAATGAAAAACTGTAATATCTATATACTGATTTGGACAGCTTTAAGGAAATTATTTTCAACTATTTTTTTAAAAGATCTCAGAATTTGAGCAATTGCACATTATTCAAATTAACAGTGTTTACTTTTTGAATAACAGTTAAGAAAATGGAAAGGCAAGCCACAGAACAGGGTTAAATATATGAAATGCTAAATCTGACAAAGGGCTTTCTTCCAAAATATAGAAGGGCTTTGTATATATTTCAGCAAGAAAACAAGCAACCACATTTGAAAATGAGTGAAAAATTTAACAGATACTTCACAAAAGAATAGATAGAACTGTCCAATAAGCAATAAGAAAATGTCAACAATCATTAGATATCAGAGAAATGCAGATTAAAAGGACAATAAGATACTATTACACACCCATGAGGATGGAGAACAGTAAAGAGGCTGACAATACAAAGTACTGATGAGGATTTAGAGCAATTGGAATCTCCTATCCTGTTGGTGGCAATATAAAATGGTATAATAATTTTACAAAGTTATTTAGCAGTATTTAAAGATGTGAAACATATATCTATCTTATGGCTCAGCCACTGACTTAGATATTTACCAAAGATAATAAAACTTTTGTTGATGCAAAGATAACATACATGAATGTACACAGCTGCTGTAGTCACAATGGCTCAAAGTTGCAAACAAATCAATCATCCCTTAATGGATAACTTAGCTGTAATTTATCATATTTCAATAAAATTGATTTTAAAAAGTGTCCTGGAAAACATCTCAGCTTGTTCTGAATTAGAGTGAAGTGACAGCCTAGCTCAACTTATATCCCAGCAAAAGTGAGAAAGTATATATTGCTTTTTTTTCTCTGAGTTTCTCCTTTTAAAATATTTTGTAATGCTAAAGCTACATGTATGATAGTTTTCCTGCCTTTATTCAGACCAAATACACACCAAAATAAATACAAACTTCTCTAAATACATTTGGATCACTGTTCGCATGATTCAGTGCATGGACATAGCATAACCATATGCCAACATACGATTATGCAAGAAGCCATAAGAACGTAATTCACTTGTGAGATGATATCTGTGCCCAAGGTACAAAGAGCTGAAATGATCACAATGTTGATTTACCTATGTCTAAATAAATTGTTTTTATGCACAGTGAGATACCTATTAAAGCCTTTTCCTAAAAGAAGTTAGATTTTGGCACAACAATTTCCTGCTGCTTTTTCCTATGGCTCACTTTCCTTTACCATTACATTTGAAACTGCATCATTACTGTTGTAGAACATGAGCTTATGATATGTGACGATGCTATGAGTTAGAAGCACTGCAAATGAGAGTTGAAAGTCATAATACTTCCTTATCCTTGTCTTCAGTTTGGGGAATGAATATATTCTTTCCTTTTCCCCTCCACTTGTATGTGGCTATAAAAGACCTCTGTGTTTTGGGCTTGGATCTTTATTTTTTTCCAATATAATTGGAAATACTGTATTTTATTCCTATTTTATTTCCAAGGCTTCTCTCTGCTGTAACAATCCTAGGTTAAATTTTAGGTTGTATACAGGTTTTTTTCACAGACAATTGTATGAAATAACGTAAGTATTTTACATGACAAATAGTCAGCAATTTCTTCATAGCTTTCTTGAGAGGAAAGCGCATTTCCATAAAGGGAGAAATACTAGGGAGAATTTAAATAAAGGCCATATCAGAAAATAAAATTGATATCTATAATAAATCACCTTCAGTATTCCAGTGCCAAACAACATCTTGACTAAAGCTGGAAGGAATATTACCAGAGTTGCTTCAGTGTATAATAATTTTGGTATTTTTTCTCCATATATAGCACTAAAATCCTACTAGTATTTGAAGCTGTACTCTATATATTTCCTTTTGTAAAAGATAGTGTGATACGAGTTTTTTAAAAGTCATATAGGTGAGATTTTATCTTCTTTGCAATTACTAAAATACAACAAAGAATAATAAAGTTATTAGCTATTTGACTGGCGTGAAAACATCCAAAACAGAATTATTTTCTTTTTAAGTTGCTATGTATGAAATTAGAAGTGCAATTTTCTCAATTTACAGCTTTTGGAATAGCTAACCTGTATTACGTGCTTACCATAGAAATATACTTTTAATTAGCAATTAATACTACCTGGCATTTTTATAATCTAATAAAGAGTGAATCAGTTTTTATAAACTAAAGAAATTAAATTTGAACATCTGTGAGGACATCTAGACTGGATTGTTATCAATTATAATATTATAACCTGAATCAATAGTGAATCATATAATTCCACATTGTTATTACTAATAACATTTATACATGTAGAAATTGAAGCTTAACGTGACTAATTAATCTGGACAATGACAGAGCTTATAAGTAGCAGACGGGAACTGAAATCCTGTTCCATCTGACTCCAGGACTCAGGACTTCTCATTGGTAATTTTATATCCAAGGCCTCATTTCTCCCTGGAACTTGTATCTCTATTCTCACAAAGGCATTAATTGTGTTCTTCATCTTTCCCAACGTGTGCTTCATCTTTCAGGTCATGGACTAACTTTGTTACTTAAACATCATAAGAATAACAATGATATACCCACATCACTCTTTACTAGAATCTGTGCTAAACATTTTAAAGAAATTACTTTATTTGATACTAAAAGCTACCTTACTATTTTCATTTTACTCTAAAGATAATCAAGATTTAGAGAGATGAAAGCCCCAGAACAATGTTACACAGGAGGAACTGTTACAGCAGAGGTGCAAATCAAGTTCATGTTATGCAAAGTTCAAACAGGCTTTCAACTACTATGGCTTCACTGCCTTAGATAGTGATCCACTGACATGGTTTTTCCTAACTTCTCAGTTACTCGGATGAGACTCCCTTCTGTCTAATGATGCATGTTCTTATTTCTGCAACAACAGTATATCCAAATATATGTCTGGATTCTGTCAGTGAGCAGCCATGTAGCACAGCTGTAAAGAACATGGGTCAGGTCAGGAGCAGACAGATCTGGGGTCAAATCCCACTTCCCACACTAACAAATTAATTCGCTAGAGGTAGTGCAATTGGCTTGTCTACATTCTAGTCTCCTCACTTGTAAAAGGAGTCCCAGTAGTAATCTAACTCTGGGTCTGACGAATAACTAAGGTAGTACCTACAACATTCAAGGATAGTGTCTGGCCTAGAAAGATTTGCATCACTGTTCTCTATTTCCTCCCATCCCACATTTAATTATTTCCCATCATGTTTCTCAACTTTCTTCCAGGACAACTTCTAGATCTTCAGACACTTGACCTTGGAATTAATGAAATTATAATGTCCTAAATATGTATTGAGTTATTTAGACTATTTGTATGGGTAAAGGATACATATATTTCTTTTGGGATTCACGTGTGTGTGTGTGTGTGTTGGTGGTGGTTTTATTGTTGCTTTGTAAAAATATTGGTTAATTATATTAATTCTACTTTACCCATAATAAAAAATAGCCATCATTTATGGAGTGCTTGCAATTTGCCAGGCTCTTTGCTGAGAACTTGTTCTTCATTGCTTGGTATTACTCTGCCAAATATTTTAAAGGGCAGGTACCATTATCATTCTCAGTTTTCAGATGAGGAAACTCCAGCCTTGGAAATTTTAATTTTTCCAAGGTCTCATAGCTCGTGTTGGGTCATATATTTAAACTGAGATCATCTTCATCTTCATCTACAAACTACACATGCTCAACTTTCTCATTCACATGTCATGTTCTACAAAAGCTTGAATTTATAGTCTGGGACAGTAATGTTTATTTTTAGATTCTATACTTAAGGTTTTAGTATTCAAGCATTCTGGCAGTGCTGCTCCTGAGAGACTAGAGCTTTGCTTAAACATTCAGGATGATACAGAGAAGGCCATTTTACTTATGAGAAGGGTTGGAATGCTTCCAGGTATTTATCACCTTTCCCAGACCTATGAAAGAGGAGTGGCTAAAAAAAGTAGCTACAATTTTACCCTTGTCCAATTCACTTGCTGTAATTTAGTGCTAGTCCACTTTGATAGCAAGACAGGCCACAGCTAAATCGATTTTCAAATAGTATTCCCCTGTTCGGCTAATTGCAACTATTTGATTCAATGTAAAAATTAAGTACATAATGTTTACTTCTTGAATAGTTGAAAATATAAATAATGTAAGTATGGCAAAAAAAAATTATTAATGGTGCACTTATGTATTCTCTTCATCTGTCACCTGACATTTATGTGGGTCAGATAAGTGCACTGATCCTGCAATTTCCCTGTTTTTCTCCAATATTACACGTAAACTTCAGAAACTGAATTTGTAACATTTATAAGGTAACTCTAACCGACACTTAAGAAAAGACTTTAAAGTGTCTTCTTTTTTTCCAGGAGAGTTAGTAATTGTTTTATTTTATTTAAATGAAAGGTACATGTCTGAAAGCACCCCCAGTAGGAAGCAGAGTTAATTCCACTGATATCAGAGGTCAAAGACATTCAGTTTTGTGTGTGAAAGCTAAACATGAGATAATTCATTCAAAGGTGTATGTCTAGAAAAGGGCCCAAGTGAGATGCCTACAAATTAAACATTTGGCAAAATTCCTTAGATGAATGGAAAAGGTCATTGTGAAAACTTGGTTTGGTGGATTTTAACAGCTGCACTATAAACTGTAATTGCAATTTAAACAACCTTCAATGCCACTCTAGAAAGATCTTAACCTGTTTAACCTGTCTCCCCTCAGTGCTTGCAAGTTGGACACAGATATAATTTTATAAGCTGCAGGAGAAATCTCCCCAATTATTACTGGACTCCACAGTCACTGTTATATGTACCCTAATCAAAAGTGAAATATGATCCTGTGTTAAATATGATGGCTGTGGAAGAAGAAAAAAAAAACTAATACTTAAATGTATGAGTCTAAATTTTGAATGTACTTATGAAAGAAAAAGCAAATAAACGTATTTGATCATTAAAAAGTTAATCTCCTCAAACTAATATTCTATGTCTTTTTCTTTTAGAAAATTTGAAGGCAGCATGTATTTCCAGAATCAATGTTGTTTACATGAAAATGTATGTAATTTCAGTAGTTTTATATAATCAGAGTAAGGTTTATAACAATATCTTTTTCATTGGGAAATTCAAAAGCATCCCTTTGAAAAGAATACAGTAAATCACATTAAAAAATGTGAAAGCCAAATAAACATAAACAATGCATGCTGATTTTTAAACTATAGCATTCATAATATTTCAAATGTGTAAAAAATCATAGAATTATAGAAATTTTTAAAATATATTGGATTACTCAGTGAGGTAGGAAAACATAAAAGTGGTAGGCCCTTATGCCCTTATTTTGCAATTCAGCTAAATTCAAAATTTTAAACTATTTTAATACGTTAGACTATTTTGGTTTCTTTTCTCCTTTTTATTTTGTTACTTTTTTCTTAAAAAAATGAAAAAACTTTGGCCATATATAGATATCAGAGTGCTTACTTGTTGAAAAATAATTTTTTCCTAAAGAAAAATACTGTGGCCACATTTTCCACATTGAGTTTTATGCTACTTTGAGGTGTGCTCTAACTGCCTTACAGTAGATACTTAGAAATACTATGCTAAACCTGTTTGAAAAAATACAAATACAATGAATATCAAGGAAATCCAGTAATTTTTTTCTGTTATAAAGAAATAAATCATATACTAACTACTATATATAAATTAGATAAACAACAAGTTCCTACTATATTAGCACAGGGAACTATATTCAAAATCTGTAATAGCCTATAATAAAAAAGAATATGAAAAGGAAAAGTTTTATATATATATCTGAATCAATATATTGTACTCCAGAAATAAACACATTTTAAACTGACTAATATTTGAAAAAAAAAGAAAGAAATTATAACAAATCATTTCATTATGTAGTAGGTGTTTTTTGAACCAGATATTAACACCCAGTATGAAGCTGTCTTATTCAATGATAAATTTACTTTCTGAGTGAATGCTACATATAATGAATCTAATGTTCAAGGAAATAGTTTTCCCTTCTGATTTGAAATTTCTTATATTTAAAGTTAAAGAATGCCATGTATACCTTCTTAGACCTTCATTTATTCTTGTAATGTTTTCCTTAGATTAGTGTAGACAAATGAATGGAATTTTAGAAAAGATACTGAAAAAACTCTACTGTATTGCTCTATACCTTCAATAGTTATTTAGTGAGATCACTTAAAAATATTAATATGTTTTGTTATAAAAATGCCAAAATGGGATGTTTCATAATAATGACTTTTTTAAAACATTTTAAACATGAAAGCTTATATTATCTTTTTCATTATTTATTATTTTATGAACAAAATTTAAATATCTAACATTTGTCTTGTACTTCAGTGATTTAAGTGCTTCCACGTACATTATTACTTTATTTACTGTATTACAATACTTTCACTAGCGATTCTTATCTTGGTTTAGATGGGGAAATTGAGACTGAAGAATTTTAAGGGATTGTTCAATTTCATTCAAATATTACGGAAAATGATCTGGAACTCAAATCCTGACCACCCAACTTCAATTCCTTGATCTCTTTTACTATTCCACTGAAGGGTGGCAGAGTATGTCCCCCCTAAATATGTCACTTTGGCAGGAAGATTATTTTAATTTAAAGGCACATGGAAAGCAGCACTTGCAAGAAGACCTGACCTCCCCCTTTTCTTCCTAAAAGCAGGAGACAAAACTCCCATATGATAGATGTCCTCCCTCTACCAGAAGGAAAGAAACATTCTTATCACAAGAGATGAGGAGTCCAGGCTGAGAGAATTCTGTACAAACAGACATTATTAAATGACTTTTACTATCCTTTCCTCTCTACATGTATTTTAGTTACTTATCAACAACTGCTTCCCTTTGTTCAGCTTAATATATAAGCACTTAAGTTTTGTAAATTCTTTGTGTCTTCACCTCCTTATGAGGATTCCCAAGTCACATAAAACTTATAATAAATAAATCTGTATGCTTTTCTCCTGTTAATCTGTCTTTTGTTACAGAGCCCCAGCTGAGACCCAATATGGGTAGAGGAAAGAATTTTTTTCCTACCTTAAACAACTCAAGACATCTTTTTAAGTGATGCTGACTCAATTGATTATTCTACCTGATTAGATCTCTTTAGAAGACCAATAAAATCATAAATAGAGTTTAAATTGAATTAGAAGTAGTTCTGAATACAGAACAGGGATTTGGATAATTAAAGTTAATAAATTATGACAGGCAAAAATAAACACAAGCACATACAATTTTACCAGTGCCACTAAGGACCATATGAGCTATCTGACAAAAGTCACTTATGTAGATGGATAAAACAACAGCACAGTATATGAATTTTGTCACTGTAATCTTAAGTCCCATGAATGCAATAATTCCTTAAAGGACAAAATAACTTTAGTTTAGGAAAGCAGGAGAAAATGACTTACAGAAAAACAGAGAAATAAACCCAAATATTCTTTACAACTCAAAGCTCTCAGCTTAGGTAGGGACTTAGGTTTAAGCTTGGTATTGACTCTCTGGTGCATTCTGATGGGATGAACCAAATCCTTAGAGAGGTTACATTTTTGACATTTCATTAGCCACAGATCTTTCCTTTCTTTTCAGCAGAGCCAAGTACAAGTTGCAGATCCCATGACTCTTTTCAAAGTTAAGTCAGAGGTGTCACAGGGGCCTTAGTCAAATTGCTTCTTTGTCAATAACATAACTTTTAACTAGATGTGGCCTAAACATTTCTTAGGGGATACAGAAAAGATTTAACCATGTATTTTCCCCCAGAATTAGATGAAAATATCTTTGCCTACTGCAGCTTCATTGGCGGTTTACCTGGTAGAGCCATGGGATGTTCCTGTAACTCTTCAAGTTCTATGAAGTTTTAGATACTCAGTAAGATACTGCGCTGAGTTCACTAAGAACTCCAGAGAATACATAACTATTTTTTTAGATCCTTACCACTGAACGGGCAAAACAGGGTCCTTAGCGACTAAGAGCCTGCCTGGATCATTTCCAATTATTAATGCTCCCTGGCAATTTGAAAGGAAATAAAGTGTGAAACCAGAGTTACAAAAATTTTAGTATTTTAGATTTAACTAATTAAACATAAACATACAATACACAGTGATTTAAATGTAACCACATTACATTTGATTTTCTTCTTGAATATAAGAATTAGGCCAAACGGACTTTCTGAACTCTCAATACATTAACCTTAATACAAAATTCCTAAAATACTCAAAGGTGTGGAAAAATTAAAAGTGTAGCTCTCACAAATAGATATATATATATATATATATATATTTTAAAGACCAGTCATTTAAATTCAGGTAGTGCAGCCAGAAACTAACAGAAGAAACTTTGCAGCCAGAGTAATGGGAGTGATTATTGGCTCTTCTACTTACTAGCTGTGTGAACTTGTGTTTTGTTTCCTCTTTTGTATAATGGATATAACATTACTTGTTTCATAGGGTTCATGTAAGTATTATATGAATAATATTCACAGAATTCTTTGGCATGCGTATATATATGTATCTATATATATCTACACACACACATATATAAAATAAATAAATAAAACAAAAAAAGGCAGCATTGTACATTGTGTTAGTCAGATTCTATAACAAATACTCCTGAAATTTCAGTGGCGCTAATGAATGGGATTTTGTTTCTCATAATCCCTTGTGAGTTTGGAGGTTCTACTGAAAAACCCTACTCAAAGTAGTTAAACTGGGACCCAGGCTATTTCAATTCTGTAGCTCTCATCCTGACGTAGCTCCCAGGTATCATCTGCATTCAACTAGCCAACAGATAAATGAAGAGTGTGTGTGGAGGCTCACTTAGGACATTTTATGAGAGGCACACCATTCCACCCACATTCCACTGGCCAGGCCTCAGTGACATGACCTGGACCAAGTAGAACAAAGGCTGCAAATGGTAATCTTTCTGTCTAGCCAGGACAAAAAAACACAGTTGATTTGCATCTGATGAACCAGGAACATATACAATAAATGTCACATTGAGATTTTATCTCCCTCAAAAGAGTCTGAAAAAACAACACAATGATACTTAACATTTAAAAAGAATCTCAACTGAATCTTTGTCTTCTAATTTTTTTTTATTCCAATAAAGATGTGAAGTCAGTCATATAAAGATGGGTAATTAAGATTTTCAATTATTTATTTTTTATATCCACTGGAAATTACTGTCAGGTTGACCATGTAAATACACTAGCTCTAGTGTATTTCTGAAGTCTTTCTTTCCTTTCCCTTCCCCCCTGATTGTTTTATGACCCTAAAAACCAGTTTTCTCCAAAGGTCATTTTACCTCTAAATATTTCTTAAATCCATCTATTTCCTTCCACCTATTTGGCATAACTTGAGATCAAATTATCATTTTTCTTGCCTGGACTATTGCATTGACTTCTGAACTGATCACCTTATATCTACCTTTGTCTGCTTCCAATTTATTTACTGCAGCCATTTGATTTTATCTCCTAAATCTGTTTGGAATCAGCCCATTTCTTCAAGTCAGCTCCACAAAACACAAATCTAACTGACTCACATTTTTCCTTTGGTGCCATTCTCTAACTTGGTCCACCATACAAATCACCCTTCATTCCCAGGACATGCTGGAATGCTTCCTGGCCTAGGGTTTTAGCAAATTCTATTCCTTACGTCCAAAAGATTCTTCCTCCATACGTTGGTTAGTTAATTCCTACAGCTCATAAGATCTCTCTGAGAGATTGCTTCTTCAAAGAAGCAATGACCTCCTGGTCTACACATTATTTTGTCTACTTTATCATGGCACATTTAATTCTTTTTCATCAAATCCCTTTTAACAGTAAGTAAATAATAGATGGTGCAAAAAGAAATATAATATCTGTCATCTTTAATAAAATGTCATATATAAGATTGTGTTGATCAGAACACTGTCTCTAGCACTTGGCAATATGCATTACAAAGAGCAGACACTAATATTTGTTGAATAAATGTGGCTCATTTTAATTCTTTATCACCAAATATTTTCATTCATTTATTAATTTATGTTTGATGTCTTATGATATACCAAGCACTATGCTGCATATTACAGATTTAAATTCAACTGAACAGTCCTCTGGTCTTTGAATTGCTGACAATGCAGTGGTGGGGCCAATAAAGAATATGAACGATAATAAAATGTGACAAGAAATATTTAGGTACAAAATTCACGAGGAAACAAATAAATACACATAATTTTACTTTTTAATGAGGGAACTTTTTTCAAAAAGAGGTGATATTTTGCCATTTTGTCCTTTGTCACCTAGGATCTTGGTATCTACCAAATCTGCATGCACAAAGCTAAATTCCAAAGGCATCACTGGCTGATAAAAGGAGTCTCTCGGAGAAAAAGGGTTCTATCTTAATAAAGACTTTACTGATTGCAAGGAAAAGAAACAAACTCAAACTGAGGAAAAGAAAATTTCATTATAGATGTACAAAGAGGTACCATGGACAGAACGATTTTTGAGATAGGTAATAAATATAATGGTAAAAAATTTTTATCCTATGCTTTATTCATACTTCGAAGTAAGTGTCATACAAATATCATCTCAAATCAACCAGGTTTCCATGCAGATGACAACCAAAATATTCTCAAGAAAGACAATTCTGAGCTACAATTTATCCTATTTATCTTCATGAACTGCTGTATCTTCTTGTTCTTATGTCTAAATCTTTTAATTGGAAAATCTCTCATCCAATGATTTTATTCATTATTTCCATTCTAAATTTACCATGACTGACTCTTCATTGTGAATTGTCTCAACAATCTTACATTCTCAGTTTTATCACTAAACAAGATACACAAAATTTATTATATTTTGTTTTTACATAAGGATGATTATTGATGATTTGAGAGTCTGTATTCATATTTTATTCATTATATTAATTTTATGTATTCATTATGTTCATTTTCTCATGTATTTATTATTTACACAGTACCTTCTATGTACTAGGCATTGATTTACTAGAGATATGACAGACAACAATATTGTTTAATGTCTGTTACAGAGATAACTCTCCAGTTTTCAGTGCTATTCAATCTAGACCTCAGTTGAAAATGTGAACAGAAAAATTAGAATCATCAATGAGTTAAAGTGAAAAACAAACAAAAAATCCAGCATTATATATGGGAACCAAATATTTGAAACAGAAGAACTTATCCGTAAGTAACAGTCAAAGGAGAAAAGAGCAATTCACTAAAGTGAATATAAATAAGTATTTTTCAAGTTATTTTGAGCAGATCATACATCCATTAAAAAACATGAGACACCGTCCACTTATGGCATTACAGAAAATCAAATAAGGTGAAAATGCTTTAGTTACAAAACCACAAGAAATTCTTTCACAAAATATTAAAAATGTGCCTATATAACGCAGCTGGGCTTTCAGAGCAATAAGGAAAGTTCATGGGCTTTCTCCAAAAGGGAGAAAACTAAAAACTCAGAGAGGTTAAGCGTGTGCTGAAGCTTCGAAGTGGCGGTGGTGGAAGTGGCAGTATGTGGGAACGTTGGGGGAGGTTGCTAACCTTTTTAAACTAAGGGTCTTTTAATCTTTGGATTTCTGTTTTTATATAATTTCAGAACCACAAAAATGTTGCAAGAATAGTACACAGAATCCCCATATTTGAATCTTCAAGATTCTCAAAGTGTTGAAATTTACTTACATATGTTTTTTCATTTGTCTTTCTCTTTTCTGCACCTATTTTAGAGGCATGATTTGAGGACTATATATTGAAATTAAGTGAAAAAGTAATGAACCAATTACTAAGTTAATAAAAAATCTAATACAAAACAATTAAGAAAAGATGAAGAAGGAATTAGGAAATTCCCTAAATTCCAATATGTGTATGATGTCTACACAATCCAAAATTATTTCAAACTTCCTCCTGAAGAAACATATATTTTGACTGAAGAGACTGTCATTTTGGAACTGAGTAGCCAAAGCTTTAAAAACCTGGATATCTAATAATACAGAGCATTACTCCATCTCAGAGTTGTGAGAAGTAATTTCATGATATATTAGTTTTATATACATGTGTGATTGTTAACCAGCATTTGTTGTTTTAGTTTGTACATACCTACAGAGCCATTTCTAGTATCTTTGAGGTACAATAAGAGTGAAATACAATCACTAATGTAATAATAAGAAAGAAATATGATCTCTACTTAATTATTAACTTAGGGCAAAAATGACTGAATATACAAGAAAGAAATCCCTGCTCAAATTTTACATCTAAGTTCATTATCATCAATGTTTCCACTGGTTTAAGATCATTTAACAGCTAATAAACATCTCTTGGGACCTACCCTGTGGAACAATGTTTTCTGAAATAGTTCTCTATGATTAGTTGCTTCTTACATAGAATTTAAAATTCTCTTAAAGAAGTGTCTCTGTAAACACACAGATTGGTTTAGCAAGAATAGCTATTTGCTTATCTTCACTCATCTGCATATGAGTATATTTTCCATTTTCTTCTACTGTTTATATATACCTGAAGAGCTCGTAGATTAGTGTCTTATTGATTCATTTGTTACTGACAAACAAGTTATCTAGAGGATTCTAGCCACCATTTTATGCTACCTTATATTTATAATCTATCTGACTCCCTCTAGGAGATAAGTCTGAAAATAACTGAAAAGTTTCTAATACTGCTCTACTTAGAAGAAATCCAGAACAGTAAAGGAGAAGTTTGGAATTACAGTTCTAAGAGCAATGCTTCTGCATTTGAGGTGTTGGAGCTAGGTCTATGTCAGTAACGCTAATAGAAGAGTGCAATTAATTATTCAAGTGGCTGCCAAAACAATTTAGGTTAAATTATGCACAAAAATTTCAATAAAATTTGCCCTCATTAGAAAAATATTTTAAAATATTCACTCAGATCATTTTTCCTAGAAATACACTATTTTAATTTCAACACGATGCTGATATGGTGGTTAGACCTGTAAATTCTACAAATATGTATCTGCAATTTACTGGGATTAAATCCTAGCTGGAGAGCAGACACCAGTTATTTTTTGGCTATATGCAGTACACAAGGACTGCAGATACCTCTCAGTGAAACAGGATATCCTAGCTTGAATAAAATGTTTCTAGATGCTTCATCAGAGAACATTTATGTCATAGGGATATATTTTAAGTATAAAAGCAATTTTGAAAAAGCACCTTCTATTAGTTTCTTATGGTTGCTGTAACAAATTATCACAAACTTGGTGGCTTAAGACAAGGGAAATACATTACATCACAGTCCTGAAGGCCAGAAGTGTATAATCAGTATCACTGGGCTAAAATCAAGGTATCAGCAGGGCCACACTACTGGAGGAAGTGGGGGATCCCTCCCTTACCTCATCTTTCTCCTGGTGGCTATCACATTCCTTGGCTAGTGGTCTCATCTCTCAAATTTCAGCCTCCGTTGTCACTGCCTTCTCTTCCACCTGTCAGATCTTTCTCTGCCTCCCTCTTATGAAGAGACATGTGATTGTATTTAAGGTCTACTGGGATAATCCAGGGCAATCTCCCCATCTAAAGATAGTTAATTTATCACATCTGCAAAGCATCTGTCAGTTAAAGTAACAGTCACAGGTTTCAGGCATGAGGATGTGGCTAACTTTGGGGGTGGGGAATCATTCAACCTACCACATTCTCTTATAGTAACATTCAGATTTTCAAAGTTTAATTCCTCATACATACACGGTGATTAAAATGCTTGTTTAACTCAAAACTTCTTAGTGAATTTTGAGTCATAATGTAATTTCCCAGGATCTAGGGCTGCACTAGGTAATAGATACTCTTCTAGGAGTTTTAAATAAAGTTTAAACTACAGTGCATAACTCTTCTTCAGGTGTCTGAGAATGGTTTCTCCTAGTATTTCTGTCTGAGAACAGTATCATCTCTTCTCCTAAATCAGACAGCTAGGACACATCCCTCTCCTTCACTGCCCCACTTCGTGTCCCTAACCCAAATTCTAATCCACCATTTGTCCTTGATGATGTTGACTCCAAATCTCTTTCAAATTTTCCCATTTTTCTCTACTTCTGCTTTTGCTGCTCTGGCCCATACTATCACCAACACTTGGCTGAGGTACTGCAGTAGCTTCTTTATTGGTCTCAATATGCTATTTATTCCCCTAAAATCCACCCTCAACACTGCAGTTAGAATTACCTTTACAAAATGCAAAGGTGATATTTGCATGAAGAATAAATCTACTCTCTGACTTTGGGATGAAGGCCAAAATTCTTAACATGGTCAAAAAGACTACTTATCAAATTTAGCTAGCACCAGTCTCCCCTTAGTTTTCTGCAATTCAGTCCATAGTTGTGAACTGAGGGAACTTCTCCCCATGGCTCATTGACCACATGATCAACGTAATTGGAATTACTGGATTAGGGAAAGCAAAGCTCCAGGACACATGTGAGCTCAGCTAAAACTTTTACATTCAAACAGAATGAAGTTTTCACATTCTATTAAAAAAAAAAAAAAACGCCAAAAAACTATGATCTAAATTTGAGATGAGCTAAAGAAACAGAGAAGACAAACAGTCACAAAAGGAAGTGGAAGTGGTAGAAAAGAGTTGTGAAGATGGATTCCGGAGTCGGAGGAGGGAGATCACCTTGTGTAACTGACTTTGCTCTTCCAGAACCGCAAGGTCTACTACTCTTTCGGCTCTTGGATTCCATGAAATATTGCTGAACTTAAGAAAAAATTTGTTTTTACCTTTTTTTTTTTTTCATTTAGTTTGAAACTTGAATGAGTGTTTATTAACACCAAAATATAAGTGGGTTGGCCAAAAGATTAGAATTAGAAAAGACAGGACATCTGTGGCAAAGTACATGGATTTGCTGAGAACAAATATTTTATAAGGTAAATAGAGACCCATTTCCCATTATTCATGTCCACATAATGCTAAATTAAGAAACATTAAGGTAAAGCAGTTAGAAGCCATCTTATAGCAAAATAATTGTAGGAGTGATTTGCAAATGCTTAAACTGATTTTTGTTTGTTTTAGTAGTTGTGTCCTATCTCAGAGAACACTGGAAACATTCAGTAAATATTAATTGTTTCTGTCAACACGTTGATGATGCTAATAATTACATCTCTCCTGAATTTAGTTTAATTGATCAGGGCAGAATACTAATGAGGTTATAGCTATAGATCTTACAGTTAGCTCAGTTCCACTTAAGTGACCACAGATTGACTTCTCACCTTGGTAAGTCACCACTGCTGTGTATCATTAACTGCAATAGTGACAAAATTAAAGTGTGAGATTGAATCTTTAAAATGACTACTTTAGAAAAATAATTCAAACCATGTGCTTTACTTATTACAGGTCACTAGTTTCATCTTTGTGTATGAAAACTAGGATACTTTATATTTTTGATGATGAGACAGAATAAAAACAGCTCTTTGTTTTTTTCTTTTGTTTTCTTTCTTTCTTTCTTTTTTTACAGGGGGTGGGAGGTGATGTGCATAGTCACATAAAAGACTCCTTTTAAAATTATCCTGGAAACATAAATTAATCTTTGCTTAAAATTCTGAAGACTAATTTCTATTCTTCAAGAATTACATCAACCATTTAAATTGTTTTGATTATCTAATATAGCTTTTCCATATAATTACACCAAGAAGAGACGCCAACTAACAATTAAAGTTGCTCATGCAATTAGAATAATTATGTTAATGTTATAAACTTATAGAAGAGCCAGTGAAATTACTGATGGCAGCAGTCAAATATCATGTAAGTAAAATTAGATTTTTACCTTCATTTATTTGATTTGTGTTAATTTTGTATATTAAAGTGAGGGAAAGTAACAGAAAAGAGCAGAAATTATAATGAATTATAGAATCAGAATCTAGTAAGCAAAGAGTTGTTGGTTACATGGAGGAAACTGGAAGTGCATTTTCTTCAAAAATAAAATCTTAATGAAAGACTAATCTAAGACAATTTCTGAATTCCTCATAAGATAGTTGTAGTTGATTCAACAGGGCTTTACCTAATGCTGGTCTCAAAGGTCATCACAAAAATTTTATATCAATTTGAATATATGATGCATATGTGAAATTCTCAGGTGTTCACCTGCACCAGCTGATGTGAATTAGTCCCTTTTCCTACTTCGTAAGTTCAAAAAGACACCCAAATTGTGATACTGTGTTAGCCCATACATCTTTAAATGTAAAGAGGAAGTTTAATGTGAAGATCACATTAAATCAACTATGCTTACATAATCAAATACCTATATCTAGGTATAAAAAATGTATATGTTTCAGACCTAGTATTCATTAAACACCTTATTAATAGATGTGAACGATGAGCTTTAGGGAATGTCCAATTCAGCACAACTCTTCCCAATCGCACTCTAAAAAACTAATGCATCTTCAATTCTGAGATTCATTTTATGAATGTATTCTGCACCTCACAGAATATTTCCTTTTCTTTAAACTTACTTTCCTGTAAGAAATATATATATATATACATATATTCCAAATACATAAATATTACATGTCATATTACATTACAAATATGTAAATATATATACACACATATTACAGCCTAATGGTCGTTTCATTTTACTATGACAGAATCATGCTACAGATCATACTGTACTTTTTTCTTGATATATATATAATGCAAATTTCTACCAATTAATAAAGACTTGAAAAATCTAATTTATATATGTGCACAAAATGCATGCATACAGTTATATTATTTGCTGTAAATTGAATTATCTCATATGTGCTGTGTGATTTTTTTCCTTAGGGCTGTCATAAGGTTGCAAGATTTGGCATAAACAATTAAAAAATAAATATGGAACACTCCATTAAATTTAAATTTCAGAAAAACAAAAATACATGTTTAGTATATGTATGTCCCAAATATTGCATGGAGCATACTTATACTAAAATATTATTCCTTGTTTATTTGAAATTCCAATTTGACCAGGTGTCCTATTTTATGTACAGCCTAGGTGGGCAGGGCTTTTTATGTTCTTTCTTTTCCTTTTTGCCTACTTTCAGCTTCCTTGCCCCATTCCTTTATTTAACACTCCACCGACAACTTATGTTAAAATATTAAGGATAAATTCTTTGAGACTCTTCTCTATGCTCTGTATGCTTTTATAATAATACTAATAGCAACCACAACAATAATGACAGCATTACTGGATGATCACTACAAGCAAGCCACTCTTAAGTATGTTACTTATGTATTTAAATTAAATCTCTGAATACAATATGATGTAAATACTATGATTAGCCTCATTTTACAGATTTGTTACAGCCTACAGAGGCTAGCAACATGCCCAAAGTGATACAGCAAATAAGTTGTGTACCAGAACTTGAATTTAGATCCTAAGATAATCATTCCAGAACCCACACTGTAAACTGCTTGCTGTTTTATACACATACAAACACACACACACACACGCACGCTTTTATACCTGTATTTTACAAATATTAAACCCAGATATCATCTAGGAAATACTGTAAGGCTGAAAACTCTGACCGCCATATCCAGATGTTCAGATAATTCAATTTTTAGTAAACAAATTCTAGCATTATTATTAAAATGGTTATTTAAAATATAGTATATTAACATTATAATACAGTTTATTTCAAAGCTTGCATTGCATAAATTATGACTTCATAAAACTATTTGATTTGTTTAAATGTCTCTCTTCCTTTTTCTCTTTCATTTACATATAAACAGGTGTAGATGTTATATATATTACTTATTTTTTAATAAAAATTTAGATATAAATGTAGACAGTATCTGTTAAGATTTTTATCAAGCATATATGCTTGCTCTGAGGACTTTTTTTTTTTAGCTTAGTATGCCAATATAAATTTTCTAAAGTAAAAATTGTGCACTAAAATGTCAAATCCTTTTGAAACATCTGAATCCCAACTGCTGCTACATTCCAATCTTAGCTGGGTTTGAAAGCAGAGAACATCTTACAGCTCTCCTTTGATATTTGAACTAAAACATTTTTCTCAAAACACTAGGTAATAAATTTAGGATTATTTAGACAGAAAAAAGATGTTTCTAAAATAAGTACTCTCTCCTGAAATCTGAGGTAAGAAATTGAAGTAATTCATCCATCCAGTAGCTAGCATTTCAAAATCCCAGTTTTCCATACAATTACACTTGTGATGCAATTCTACATTATTAATAGCACAAATGTAAAGATCATGTATTCTCTCTGCAAGAAAGGGCTATTCCAATGCTTTTACTGAATGATTCCTACAGGTCAAAGTTGTTTTGAGGATGATAGATAGACATATCACATTATTCACTGAATCATTACACAACCCTACTGAGGTGGAATTGTCTTAGTCCATTCAGTCTGCTATAATGAAATACCACAGACTGAGCGGACTCATAAACAGCTGGCATTTACTGCTCAGAGTCCTGGAGGCTGGATGTCTGAGATCAGGGTCCCAGCGTGGTCAAGAGAAAGCCCTAGTCTGGGTCACATACTTCCACCTGTGTCCTCAGATGGCAGCAGGTGCTACGGAGCTCTCTGGAGCCCCGTTTATAAAGGCATCAACCCCGTTCCTGAGGGCTCCACTCTCAGGATTTACAAGCCTCCTGAAGGTTTCACGTACTAATACCATCATCACCTTTGGGAGTTAGGATTTAAAATGTGAATTTTGAGGGAGACACAGTCAAACCATAGCAGGTACTATTTTTATCCATTTTCAGGTAAATAAACTGAGGGCCAGCAAGATTCAACAAGAGACCCAGCAATACAAAGCTAGTATCTGCTCTTTAAAAACTGGTGGGTTTGCAATATAGTCTGGCGTTTTAAAATGTATTTGTGAAAATTCCTCATGATGGTGAGGCATAAGGATGTAGATTCAAGGAAGACTGTCACCTTTTAAGAAAATAATTGCATACATTAAAATTTTATTTAAAATTATTATTAAGTAATATATGTTTGGTACAAAAATTAACCCACTGATATGAAAAATTAGAAGTCCCCTTTCCATTCTCTGACTAATAGCACAATTTTACATCTCAGAACCAATTATATGAAAAACAGAAAAAAAAAAACTTACTTTTCCTTATATTTGACACAATCTTAAAAAAGCTTTATAATTTCGCATAATTTTTCAGATAAACTGTTTTTTGGTTATGCTCCAGTTTTAATTTTTTGATGGCCTTATTCTATCACTTTTGTACTTTTCTGTACATCTCACTGTCCAAAGCAAACTTACCCTTTTTTTCAATTGTTACCAGTCATTATACAAAAGTCTTGAACATCATTCTGATTTGCCATGTAGTTCACAACCCCACCTCAGAAACAATCGCTATCCCCACAAGGGTATCAGCCAGAGGGCTGACTAATCAGCCAGTGCAGTGATGTGCGCACTGCTGACCCTTCATAGTAACAGTCATATCGGCAACAGGATTGGTATCAATGCCACCTAGAACCTGAGGAGCAATCAAGCCACCAAACTCTCCTGGCTTCTTCAAAATGGAGAAAATTTCATGGGAAATAATGTTTATCCCACTCTTTACATACAACTATTTAATTCTCACAATGAGAGGTGAGATTAAGTGAGTTCTATTTTCTTTTTCTTTCATAGGAGACCTATGCACACAATTATATAGGTTATTTTATGTATCCATAGAATTCTCATAGTCACTGGGTATGACTAAATCTCCATTTAAATATATTGATATTCAAGGAGGTGGACCTTTTCATGATAGAATAAGGTCTCTGTACATTTCAGGAAAGTTTTACAATAAATTTGAATACGTTTTCTTGTCATAATTGTTTTACCTCATTAAAAAGATAAAATGTGTGTGTATATACATATACATAGATATGATTTTCTATTGGCTGCTCACTCTTCATCCTTTTTCATTTAATTGGTATGATCTTTTAAAGCTTTGTGGACTTGTGTACCTTCAAAAGTAATATCAACCAACTAGGTACTCAATGTATCACAATGAGGTGTAATATGAGAAACTCCACAATTCCACAAATACTCATCTACTGTCATTGTAGAAAAAACTTAGTAAGCATTCTTAATTAAATAAATATATAGTTTATATTCTCATGGAGATTCTGTATTTTCACAAGCACTGAGATATGAAACACATACACAGGTACTCACATAACAGCAGTTCATTGAACTTTAACACTGACACATTATTCTTTAGTTTTGAAGAGCCTACTCCTTTATACATCTTATTATTCTGCTAAGTGGATTTTTTTGGTACAAGTAGTTTTAAATTTAAAAAGAAAAGAATCCTTTCAAATAAGTGAGAGATTATAAACAAGAATTTCAACAATCTTTCTAGCAAGTTGTCTAGTTAAATATTGATTTATGAGAAACATGTTCCTCTGATGAATAAGGGAAAAGAAGAACTCAACTAATACGATCCATAAAACTCAGTGTGGAGTCTATTAGGGCTTGAAGACTTTTTACTAGTCTGGAAAATGAAGCAGATGTTCCAGTGAACAGGAGACAGTAAGGAGAACACTAAAAACATGCATCAGCACAGCTGCATCTGTGACAATTTCTGTGACCTGGTATTTCTGAGAAAATTAAGTCAATTTTTATTTTCCACTTGCCTTAATTATGTCCTCCGTAATTGTGACACTGAATTCAAATTTGTGTATCATCAACATGGTGCCGACCTAAAAAAGAAGTGATAACTCAGGTTTTATACATCAATTCCTTAGCCAAACATACAAAACAAGCAAAATGAGGAGGAAGATGACAATTTTTTTATTACTAAAGATAATATAACCAATCAAGCTACGTATTTCTGGAAAGCAATGAAATAATTTTCTTCCTGAAAGAGGGTCGCTTGAACTTTCAGAATTATTGCACTTTCAGTTTCCTGGTTATAACCCATGACTTAAAGATTTCTCTTGAAATGAGAGCAGTCTTAGTTGTCATAAAAACATTCCTGATCAATCATTCCTTTCAAAATTTCTTCTGAAATATTATGCTGAATTCAAAATAAAGGAGTGTGAGTTGTTGCTTTTATATAAACTCATTATCATAATAATAGTTATCGTAATTTTATGCTTATAGACCTCTATGTTGTGTACAAAGCACAATCAAATAAATTGTGCAAATACATATATCATTTTCTCATTTTAGTTAAGACAATTAGTAAAAAAGTTAAAATATATCTTGTGATTAAAATTACTTAGAACTAGATAATGGTTTCAATGTAATCTTTCATTTGGATACATGACTTTGTAGATAAAGAAAATATTATAAAGCTATTAGAAACTAGCCTAGAGAAGCTTGTAATTAAATTGGTAGGAGGAAACCAAAGGACTTAATTTTTATAATTACCATGTAAATAAATATTCATTAAGATAGTTCATTTATGACTTAATTTGATCCAATTACTTGAAATCAAAATAAGCATATGTTAAGGAATAAATTCCCTAATATAAATCATATGACTTAAAACAGAAGAGCTAGAGTGATAGAAATATATTGCTCATGAAATATGGTCAGATCTACAATTCCTTATCCAAACCTCAGAGGCCAGATGTATTCCAAAATTGGGACTTTGTTTGAATTTTTTAAAGTTAACACTTTGCATGTATCTTGTATTATGCTAACACTCAGTGGGTCCTGGAACAGCTCCCCCTATTCAGATATGTTAATACTTCAAAATATATAAACAATATAAATATCTGATTTAAATAAGAAAAAATTCAATAAGTAATCATACATCAGTATAGGTCTAGTTTTGTCATTATACAAAAAACTTTTTGGTTATCAGAGCTCTTTGGATCCTGGAATTGCAGACGAGGGATTCTGCAATTCAACACACAGTAATTTCCCCATGCACAGGTTTTCTTTGCCTTGGTGCTCTGAACAATGTAAATGTTCCTGGGCCCAGCCCTTTGACACTATAGCCACAAGCACTTAACAATGTTTGATGATCAAGGTGGTATTTGGACTATTCCAATCTTGACTATCACTAAAATATTAGAAACTTCATTAAGTAGTTCTATGAGTATGAAAAATACTATGAGGTGATGGAAAATATTCACTATCAAAAAGGGACAGCCAAAACCCAGGCAGAACTTGATCAGGAACATTTACATTTATTTATGTTTCTACCGGCTTAGAATTATTAAATTTCTTTCCTGAAGTCCTTTTCCTGTATTTTCAACTATTTTATTGAAGCTGATGGTATTCTCTTTTTTGGGGATCATGTGTTTCTGTGAACATTATCTATACAGCCCACGCTCAAGTGTTTCTCAATCTGTAGGTTGAAAAAATGCTTTCCATTTTCCTTTTTTTTTTTTTCCATTACATACTTGGTCTTATATCATTCCAGATATAAGTCCTGGGAAGAAAATTACTTTTTTCCCCCATCTGGCTTGTTCTCAGTGGGATGAAACATCCAAAGCACATTCATTTAGGTGAATAAAAAACAATAGGAAAAATGTGTTCTATAGGTTAATCTCAGTATTCTCAAATTTGGGCAGCAAAGGATAAACCAAAATGTATGATAGTCACTGACTTCAGGATGTGATATATTTTGGTTATGGGATTCAAGAGGGATAGACCAGTAAGAGGAGTCATCTATACAGTCTACCTACGTACAGTTAGCCTAAGAGTTTGACATAACGTTTCCAAGAAGAGAAGAGCTTACAGACCTGTAGAGAAACGAGGTCTGAGCCTAGCTCCTTGAAGAGATTTGGGGCCTCAAAAGTTTCAGTCCTTTTTCCTCATGGCAGATTTAAGAACTTTATGACCATTCAGGCCAGAAAAGTACCCCTGCACTTGCTTTCAGGCCAGAGTACCCTCCAAGCACACATCACCAAATACCCATCTCTCTGAATATCTTGGGATCCTGCATGCATCTGGATGGTCATCTCTCAGAGTCAAAGTGAGTCACCCAACCCTGAAGCATATTACTTCTATATTTGGGACATCTTTATAGTGCAGTAATGATAATAGCTGGCACTCCTCTCTTCAAGGCTCACTGCAACCTGTGAGTATTCTAATTTTACAGATGAGAAAACATAGCTTAGAGAGTTAAGTAACTTGCCCTAGATCACAAAAACTTGTAAACGGTGGAGTAGGAACTTGAAGCCATATTCTCTGATGCCAATTATTCAGCTCACTCTTTCTGTAATTACATGGATAATAATACAAGAGATATATTTTGGTTAGCAGAGTCTTTCATTAGCTCAAAATAATTTTCTTTCCACGAACTGTGGATTTTCATTTGTTTAAAGTTGGCAAATCTCTTAGATATGATTTCACCCCACCTCTGCCAATCAATTAATCAATCAATAATCAAGAACATTAATGCCTTGACTACAATTATGGACCTAAACCTAAGAGACTGAAGAAGAATCTCTGTGACCAGCTCCAGGAACATTACTGGAAGCTGCACTTCCTCACTCACATGTATTCATGAACTGTTCCTAAACCTCGGCCTTCAAGAAACACCTTTCAACCTGGTAAATGTTAGAATCTTGCTACAAACTGATATGAAATGAATGTCAGTCTTGAGGTCGCTATTTCACTTGGAAAAGATGGACTTACTCTGTATTGCACAAAGAGAGAGCAAATAAAAAGATGAAATTTAATCCTCTTAATAAGGGGAAAGGGTTACACAGACCTCAAAAGAAGAGGAAAAATATGTTTGAAAATTGCTTGAATTGCTTAAACATTTTATTGTCATCAACACTAAAGCATATCTGCAATTGGAAGAACAGCGGATGTAACTGAATTGCTTTTAAATGACTTTCAATGATTCCTTTCTGAGATGATGCGTTAGAATAATTTTATTATAATTTCATAAAATTTTGTTTTCATTTATTTTGTCTACCTGTCAAACCTGAAATGGATGATGAAAAGACTGAAATCAGAATAATTTTTTGCTATTGAAATTTAGAGATTCTCAGGAATTAGCTAGACTTCTGTAAATAGAACTTAATCTCTATTTTTAAAGCTTAAAACTATTTCTTCAAATAAGACTTGAAGTCCATGATACTTCTATTAGATAAGATGGTGAATTTATCAGAAGGTCAAAGATTTTAAGTGGATAATAAAAAATGTTATAGGAAAATTCTACAAAAATAGACTCTCCAAATTATGTTAAATCTCATAATAAAGGAAATAAAATTTGAAACAGGAAAATTTTTAAAGAATTGTTATTTTAAAATTAAAAAAACTTATAATGTTAAGGAGAATTAATAAAGTGGGAATTTATTTGTATTGATTGTTTTATTTAGATTCACAGCTGCATGTCAATTGTGCTGGATTGTGTTCAGAGAATTTCTCAGAATTCCTTTTATTCAAAGTGCAATTGCCTTAAAAGGAAAAAAAATGCCTAAATCATATAATATCTAGTGAATTTTTTATGGTTGATGTAGAGTCTGTTGTTTCCTAAAAGTCATGTTTGGTAAGATTGCTACTATCTCAAGATAAGACAAGTATCAACTGAAGCACCCTCTTCCACCTATGTTTGAGATTTGCATGATTCCTGTCATCTCCATGGTTTGTGGTCTGAGGTGGGAGGTTGGCTTCATTTCTTCATTGTCACCACTGGCTTCTATTGCTTTTTGGATCATCTTACCATTCCTAAGTTTGTTCCTGTTTGGGGAAACACTGTCCTAGGTGTGAAACATGGCCCACATTATTTAGTTTGTACACCATCATCAAAATAACAAGCAAGGAAACAAAAAATAAAACAAAACTTATATAGTTGATTTCACAATAAGTATGGGAAACCCAATATGGGTGTTTCCATAAGAATACATTTTAAAGATTTAAAAGCTTAGTTTTTCAAGGTTCATTGCCCACAATTCACAAGTGCTTACAGGCCACCAAATTAGTTGGCTTTATCTTCAGTATTCCCATTCCCTTTATTCAATATAGTCTTTTAAAAAAAAACTTCCCAAATGGAACTACAGTGCTAGGTAATTAAATAATACTTTAAAAATTTTTATAATTATATTTTATAATAATTTTAAAATGTAATAATATAATAATTTTAAAACTAATTAATACTTTTTCAACCAGCTATTATACTCCTCTACTAGAATTTTGTGGACCCTGTAAAAACTATCTCTGTTTCCTAAATATGATGTAGTCATGACAAAATACATTCATTTTGTACTTAAAATATCGTGCAGCTGAAAGATTTTCTCCTTAATCAGTTTTCTGAGGATGGTCGATGCTATATATCAAATAATGGTGAACAATGAAGATGGTATTTTCCCCATGTGGCCCAGGGAGAATGAAGTTAAATAAGAGGTAAATGTTTTTATTCTCCAGAGGGGATGCATTCATGTTATCATATGTTATTACATGTTATATTATATGTTATGCTCTGTTATACTATGCTATTCTGTTACATATTACACTAAGTTATACTATGCTATGCATTATATTATGTTACACTATGTTATCTCTTTCTCTTAGATATTTACTTTCCAATTCTATGAAGCCCTCTCTAGGTGTCCTGCTTCGCTTAAGGTGGTCTGAATTTGGAGTAAGTTCTGAAGCAGAGGGAAGAAGGAGAACTGGGTCACTCAAAGACATTCATTTCTGCATCTTTCCCCTCTGACTCACAGTCCTAGTACTTCTTCTGTCCTCCAGTTGGTGGTGAATTACATTCAGGTGCATAGACAGGGGGATGTCACTCACTCTTCCTAACAGAGTGTTAGTTCTTCACACTAAATCTCAACTCTAGTGAAGTCTTCTCTAGAGCAGACTTTACTGTGCCAGAAAAATTTATATGCATCAGAGAGAGTATCTGGTAGGCACAGGGTAATTGGGAGATAAATAGCTGTTATCGCCACAGTACCTTCAGCATAAGAGATTGTGCCTGACGGGTAACAAGGCTGACTAGGCAGTGTATAGGCCTGGTTCTATACACAGATATTAAGAAATCAGATTATTACCCTGGCTCCTTTAAGCCCTCCTGCAAGGATTCCTGCTTTCTTTGAAATGGTTGAGATTAATCTTTCCTATTCTGTACTCAGTAGCTCTAGATAAGCTTTAACTTCTGCTTCATCAGGGCCAAATTCTCAGAATAGTGAATGTTATTAGATCTAAGACACTATCTATAATACATGCACAATTGTTATACATACCACTAAATTAAAAGGGTGAAAATCTCTGCCAATTTAACACTGACACAGGATTTTATATCACTTACAGTTTTTATTTTGTTCTTATTGAAATACCTCTTCTTATATATCACTCTTGTGCAATCATAAAAAAAATTGATTAAATGACTCTAGAACAAAAATTTCTTTACATACAGAGTCCAACTTTTGACTTGGGATCATCAGTAAGTTTTTTTTTTCCTCCCCACAGAGAATCGTCCGCTGCGGTGACACAAGCATTGGTGATTTATTATGTCTTAAAGGAATGCTGCACTATTTTCTTCAGGATTACTGTCCAAGCAGCTGACACTATTCTATAATTCTGGATTACACAGGGATAGGCAATAAACTCTACAGGCTACCTGCTCCTGGATGCCAAGAATTATAATGAATTTAGACATGTTAAAATCTGGAAAAAATTATACAACTGAAATAATGCAATTGCATTTTATCTCGGAATTTCAGATTCTTATCCAGCATAACTAAAGGATGGGCATTTCTTCTTCTAAACATCCAGGGTTCATCCCCGTAGGCACTCCTGACCCAGGGTACATTTCTAACAGCCAACGGAAAAATTGCATGTCACCGAGTCCTCGGTAGCACAGGGGTACATTCTGTCTATGAAATCTTGCTTTCCTATAATCTAACAAAAAGATGAGCATTTCTGACTCCTTCTAGTCCTGGATTCTGCCCCAGCAAGCACTCCTCACCCAGGGCTGTGCAAATTTCCAGAAAAGAGTGGTATAATTCATTGTGTCATGAAGTATGTGGTAACACAGCCTGCTATATATAGTCCTATGCATTCTTGGATACCCTCCCCACTACACACACACACCCTAACAATTGTTTCAACATTTTCCATGCTCCTTGGAGATGTCTTTCAGCAGATTAGAGAAAGCTATGTTTTGTTAGTAAGCCAACTGCCTACACTAGTAGCGAACTAAGAGGCACAGTAATCGACATGTATGGCAGAAGGGGGTCTGTCATGCTATCCAAAATGACTCTGATTCCCCAAGTCTGTAGCCCCAGAAGTAAAACAGGGTCTGTCCTTTCCTTGATTTCTTCAGATGGTATGTGTGTGTGCAGCCAAATTACTGAAGATTTGAGTAAAGGGAAAATACCAAAATGTAACAAACAACTTAAACTGAGTATTTTTCCTTCTTACTCTGTCCTTCAGCTTCACTCTGACATCCCTGCTTCTGCTGTCACTCCATAATTGTAAAGCAGATACACCCCAAAATCAATATATGGGCTAGGCTGCATTAGGAAACATTTTTTTTTAGCTCTGATTTCCTAAGACCCATCTTCAGAGGTTTGTATAATAACTGCTGGGGTGGATGCTGGGAATATATAATAATTTTACTCATTTTAAACTTTCCAGCTGACTTCTTGATCATCCAGACTAGCAAATTACTACATTAAAAATGGTTTAACTTAATTACATGATCTAATATCTAAAGCAGTCATTATGAGGAAGGAAACATGTTTTTCAGAGAGGAATCAATAGCAACGCAAGATTGAAATTTTGAAAGGAAGTGTCAAAGGGAGGCACCACAATGTGGGCACTTAGAGATAATGAATTTATTTAGCTTGAAGGAAACCAGCACCTACAGGATAGAGGAAAATAAAATTTGGGCTATAGTAGTTGTTCCAAAGGAAAGGAACTGGGAGAATAGCAAAATAGAAATTTTGGTATTTGCCATTTTGTTTAGGTCCTTCCTGGAAAATACAAACATTTGCATACACTGGAATATCATCTCATTGCCAATGTTTATTATCAAGGCTAGAAGTACAATGGGGGCAGGGGGTGGGAGGGTGCTTGGTTAGACCTTGTCTGTTGCTTGTATTGTGTGATGCCCATAAATATTTTGAAGGAATAGAGCAACTCTGATTAACCATGCACATTTCTGCAAAAGATGTTTGATCTTCTTAGTTCTCTACCCAATTTACTCTGTTTGGGGAAATTACATCATAAAGTGTAACCTCAGGCTCTCTCTTTAAGAAATGCTTTTGTTTCACTGATAGCTAATAGTGCTTGACACATAGTTAGTGTATAATAAATGTCTTTTGAATATGTGAATAATTGAATAAGTGACTGAAGGTACAGTAAGCTCATCCTAAGGAAGGAAGGGAGGAAAGAAGAGTTTTCTCTCCTATTAAGCTCTCTAGAATTCTTGGAATGATCAAAACCAGATTTCTTATATCATGTCTTGGAGTACCATTGGAATCATAAATTAAGTAAAATATCTAGCTTTTCCCATAAGTCTTTTGCACATATGAATGTCTTTTCCATTTTGATGGAACATTAATAACAATAATAGTATTAGTTACAGCTAAAATTTTATATTACTATATTTCAGAGATTTGCAAGAGCCAAAATCCTATCTGTTACTCTGGTCATGCAACCTTCAGAGAAAATTCCTTTGCCATAGGAGAATGCTCATGGAAGGTTCTATTCTCGCCTCTGCACAAAAACTTCAGGAGATATGAGGCCAACCTTGGTGAACTAGTATTCCTGTATGGTCCTGACCATTTCTAATTAATTTAAAACAAAAACTTTCTCCATAATGGAACTTCCCAGTTGAGTTTTCCTTCTGCTTAGCCACAATTTGGCTACATACTCAATTGAGAACTCAGTCTTATCTCTAAAAACTGCCTTATTTCCCAATAACATCTTGCCTGCTATCATGCATTTGATTCCATTCCCTCTAGTCATGACAAACATTTACTCTTTGGGCAGGCCAGTCACACAATTTCTAGTTAAATCACAAGGAATCATTACTGGGAAATCTAGGGCATAAATAAGCCAGCTACCTGGTAAGGAAGACTATAAGATATTTATATAAAGGTTAAATAACTCTTACAAATTTCAGTCTTTTGAACAGTATATATTATGTGCACAGATAAAAGAAGACAATAATAGAAGAAAAACTTAATTCTACTCATAAAATAATCAGTGTGCATATCTAAAGCACATTTTATTTCTTCCTTAAATTTGTTCTGCTTAATTTTCTATTGTCTGTATTTCTGATTCTACACATGAAAAAAGAATTTTATGATTGAGGTATAAAGATTTGAGTTAGAGTAATGGTCTCTCCAATTCTAAACCCTTATATGGACCAAAGAAGTAATTTTACTCTTAAAGTAGACTTTAGGGAGACATTCCTGCTAACCCTGTGGCCCAAACAATATATGCTATACAGGTTTATGCCATCATGACTGATCAATGACATCCTGTTTAAACAGTTAACCCATCTGCCACATCAGGTCATGTTTGTTAATGTAGTAATACTAACCATGCAAATTTCAACAGCTCTGAGCAGCTCAGATATCTGACTGTGGAAAGTCCAGTAGTTAATACCACTCTTCCTTAGTGTTTCCAGTAATTGTGAATTTAGAATCGTGATTTCTTTCTCCTCAGCAACCTTCTCCCATAGTATTTACTAAGGCAGTAAATGGTAACTATATCTTTGCAATTGCCTAGGTCACAAATTTTGGAGTTATCCCTGAGTCTCTCACATACTTCACATCCAACTGATAAACATATCCTGCTACATCTTCATAGCTGCCACCCTGGTCCTAGCTACAATCATTCTTTATTTAGATTATTACATTACATACCTAATTGAAATTTCTATCTCAAGGCTTGCTCCCTCTACACTATATTCTCAACAGATCATTCACAGTGACTCTGTGAATTTGTTAAAGATCATTTTATGACTCTTAAAAACTTTCACTATACAACTGTAAAAAAAATACATACATACATACATACATATATATATATATATATATATATATATATATATATATATATAGTATCTACAAAGTGCAGTAAAGAAAAGCACAATAAAACCAAGAAATTCTGTGTTAAATTCACGTACAATTTTCATTCTAGATTTCTGGTTTGAATATTATTTCCTATTCACCAACATGAGTTTTGATCTTTTATTCATATTTTAACATTTGCTTATTTGATCTGATGCTGTTTTTCAAACTTCAAATCTGTTGTGCAGCATGGGCCTTTCTAATAATCTTCTTTTTAAGGAAATGGACAATCATTTCTCCCCATAATAGAAAAGCACTGGATTAAATAATACTGACCTCACCTTCCTTAGTGTGTCATCCAGAAAGATGGAGGAATAACTTATCTCAATGGACAGAGCTGAACACACCCTGAGGGACATTTTGCTAGTGTTTGGAGCTTGATATCCTCTTCATAAATTGCCTGTACTTAACTAGACACAATAGCACATACTGTCTCTTTCCAATAAAGCGGTAAAGAATAGACCATAGAGGTCCTCTCTGTTCTGGCTCCCCAGAGGGCTGGGGATTAGCAGTTAAGATAAATTCTTTGGTATAAGAATGGCTGACTTCAACCATCGCTATGTTTGGCTTCCATTAACTTTGACTTACTTAGCCAAGAAAAAAGAGAAAATAGGTGAGGGGGAAAAATCAAATAAATATTTAAAAGGACACAACAACAAGCCAGCACAATGAATAAAAATACATCCAAAGCAAGGCATGCAGCATCCTATCTTTCTCGAGACAAAGATTCTGCAGCTTCTGAGAAGAGGGAATAAACAGTTCAAATACTAAATGTCAGGAATAATAATGGTTTTAAAGTTCTCAACACAACACTGCAAGTTCATGCAATGGAAAAATAATTTGAAAACATTTTATGGAAAATGATATCTAACTAAAATTCTTTGCTTAGCTTAACGTCAATTCTGATTAAAGCTAGAAAGAAGATATTTTCAGACATGCAAAATTTCTACAAAAAATTTCTCAATATTTCATGTGCTTCAGCTAAAACAGCAGAGTAAACCTAGACAGAAAAAAACCCTCCATACAACAGGATTCCATTTCACAAGGGAAATTAACCAAGGAATACCTGATATACTGGTGAAGGGAAAATGATTAATGACAAAAGCATACTAGGCCCAGAGGACATGGAATTTAGTTTAGAAAAAGTAAAAAACCTCTGAGAGTGCTTTAAGAATTTTCAAGATCTTATAAAAATTAAATTGACAAAATTTTTATGCACAGGAATATAGACAAGAGATTCAGACAACCAGAAAAAGGTTGGCAGCTGAATTACTGCTATGTTCATAGAAAAGTGAGTAAAAGGTTAAAAATGATAATTAATTCGAGGGGGAAATATATACAGGAAATGAAAATCAACCATAATAAGTGTACTCAAGACAGAAATCTATTTACAGGATCAAAATAATATTAACAGATACTGTTGGTAGACCAAAATCATGATAAGGCCTTACTGGAAATGGGTAAGAAGGTGGAGAAGATTGGGAGTAATACGTTTTTTATTTTTTGTAATATGCTTTGTAGAGCTTTCATACTGTTTATGTAGTTAAGGTGTACATTCTTCTAGTTTGCCAAAGACTGTCCATGTTTATGCCTATAGTCGTGGTATAATTATTAATAGCATACCATTAATTCTCAAACAATTGCTCGTCCAGATGACCAATTATAGTGTCACCACAGCTTAAAGCAAAAGGGTTTATTTCTTGCTTATGTTAAATGTAGGGGTCACTGGTGGTTGCAGTACTGTCCCTTGTTTGTTTGTTTGTTTGTATTCCAGGATTATGCTGGATGAGCAATTCCCAATGGGGTATGATTTAATTATGACATAGGGGAAAGAGTAATAAGGCAACACAAGAACATAATGGCTCTTAAACCTTCTACTGTAAAAGGACACACTGTCACTTTTGTTCACATTCATTGGCCAAGGCAATTCACATGCCCAAGCCTGTTGTTAAGGGGTGGGGTTAGATAACAAAAAATGCACTGCTTGACACATGTCAGTAAATGGGATGCATAAACCTCCTTCAAGGAAAGGGGCTGCAAATAGTGGGGAACAATAATAAAATCTATCATGGTATGTAACAAAAGTAAAACCTGAAAAATATATAAAATTACTGGATAATAAGTGAATAATAGCAAAATAACTGCTGTGAGAAATTAGATGTAAAATAATAGTGGATAATATTTGTATTTTGCTTTTTACTTTCCTCTAGGCTTAATATACATAATCACATTTGAAAGATCCATCTTAAGATAGAGACTTTTTATGTCCATTTAATAGGTAATGAGATTGACATTAGGTTAAATAACTTAATCAAGTTAATAACTTGGTACAAATAGTAAGGCAGTTTGTTATATATTTGGTTGTATTGATAATTGTAGCAGTCATATTACTTCTTTCTATAATGTTACATGTATCTATGTGAAACAAAACAAACGTAGAACCATGGGCTGGTTTAAGATGCGTAAATCTGAAGTGGTCTGTTATGGGGTTATACGTTTTTTTTTTGTTTGTTTTGTTTTGGCCATGGGGTTGCACTTCATGAATGCAATAAAGAAAGATCTAGATTCTTTGATTCCTTAATTTGTAAAAGTGAATTCTGGCCCTACTGCAAAGTTGTGTTGGTTGGTAAGTAAATTATTATGAAGTGAAAAATATGATAGAACTATGTAATTGCTATTTAATATATAGACTCAAAATATCAGTTTAAGACTGAACGATTAAAAAGTGTTTAAGTGTTGATTAAAATCAAACTTCTATAGGGATAAAATGTGCTACTTACATAACAAGTATATGGTGGCAAACGGATGGTAATAATATAATCACTTTTGTAAATTTTATCCTTATAATGAATTTCCATCCTTACTGATTCACTTGAGCATTCTTTTATTTATTTATCCACTCATTTAACACTGTTTCACTAATTACTTGTGTCAGTGAGAAAAACTTTGTGTTTTAAGAGCTCAAAATCATATGGTGGAGGCGGAAATATATGCAAGTAACTGATAAGGAGTGAGATAAGTGCTAATATATGTATTTGCAAAAGGCTAAAATAACACTTACAGTGTGCCTGAGGGTTTGTGACATTTTAATCAAGCAGAGAGCTAGAGAAGAGTGTGAACTTATCAGGTTGTTCTAGAGAGAAAGAGGCAGGAATGGGAGTGGAGAATGGAGGTGAGAGAATACTCTTTTCCAGACTGGAAGAAGGAATATGTATGTATCCTCTGTATTTTTCTCTGAGTGGAACATAACCCACTTGAAATTGAGAACCAGCAAATCTTTTTTTTTTAATTTAATTTAATTGAACTTAATTTATAAAAAAATTTATTGAAGTAAAGTTGATTTATAATGTTGTGTTAGTTTCAGGTGTACAGCAAAGTTATTTAGTTATACCTACATATATACACATTTTTTCAGGTTATTTTCCATTATACTTTATTAAAATATATTGACTGTAGCTCCCTGTGCTATATAGTAGGTCCTTGTAATTT
This sequence comes from Camelus dromedarius, assembly GCF_036321535.1. Lineage (NCBI taxonomy): Eukaryota > Metazoa > Chordata > Mammalia > Artiodactyla > Camelidae > Camelus > Camelus dromedarius. The sequence goes on from NC_087438.1 coordinate 56,749,329, forward strand.
ACCTATTTTATACATAGTATTTTATCTATTTTATATACCATAACCTTAATCACAAACTCCTAACTTATCCCTGCCTCACAACCCTGCCTTGGCATTTTTCACAGAACTGGAGCAGAAACAATTTTAATTTGTATGGAAACACAAAACACATGAATAACCAAAACAATTTTGAGAAAGAAGAACTGAGCTGGGGCATCATGTTTCCTGCCATCAGACTATCCTACCAAGCTAAAGTAATCAAAGCAGTATGGTACTGGCAGAAAAACAGACACATAAATCAATGGAACAGGGCAGAAAGTCCAGAAATAAACCCTCGCACTTATGGTCAATTAATCTATGACAAAGGAGGCAAGAATAAACAATGGAGAAAAAACAAGTCTCTTCAATAAATGGTACTGGGAAAACTGGGCAGCTACATGTAAAAGAATGAAATTATAACATTATCTAATACCATATACAAAAATAAACTCAAAATGGATTCAGGATATAAATGAAAGACTGGATACTATATAACTCCTGAGGAAAACATAGGCAGCAATATTTGATACCAATTGCAGCAATATTTATTTTCAAACCAGCTCTAGAGTAATGAAAATAAATGCAAAAATAAACAAATGGGACCTAATTAAACTTAAAGGCTTTTGCACAGCAAAGGAAACCATAAACAAAATGAAAAGACAACCTATGGAGAGGGAGAAAATATTTGCAAATGATGCGACTGGCAAGGGACTAATTTCTAAACTATATCAACAGTGCATACAGCTTAATATTAGAAAACAAACCAACAAACAACCCAATCAAAAATGGGCAGAAGACTAAAGAGACATTTCTCCAAAGACATCCAGATAACCAACAGACACATGAAAAGATGCTCAACATCACTGATTGTTAGAGACATGCAAATCAAAAGTACAATCTGATATCACCTACACCTGTCAGAATGGCCATAATTAAAAAGTCTACAAATAATAAATGCTGGATAGAGCGTGGAGAAAAGAGAACCCTCTTGCACTGTTGGTGGGAATGTAAATAGGTGAAGCCACTATGGAGAACAGTTAACTGTTCCTTAAAAAACCTAAAAAGGAGTTACCATTTGATCCAGCAATCCCACTCTTGGGCATGTATTTGTAGAAAACTCTTAATTCGAAAAGACACATGCACCCCAATATTTATAGTAGCACTATTTACAATAGCTAAGACATGGAAGCAAACTAAATGTCTATCAACAGATGACTGGATAAAGATGTGAGATATATATATCTTGTGTATATATAAAGGAATGTTCACATTAAGTTATAAAAGGAATTAAATAATGACATTTGCAGCAACACAGATGGGCCTAGAAATTGTTATATTAAGTAAAGTAAGTCAGACAAAGACATACATCATATGGTAATACTTATATGTGGAATCTAAAAAAAAAAGATACAAATCTTATTTACAAATCAAAAACAGACTCTTGGACAGAGAAAAGAAACTATGGTTACCAAAGGGGAAAGGGTGGGGGACGGATAAATTAGGAGTTTGGGATTAACAGATACACACTACTGTATATAAAATGGAAAAACAATAGGACCTACTGTATAACACAGGGAACTATATTTAGATTTTGTAATAACATATAATGGAAAAGAAGCTGAAAAATATATAACTGAATCACTTTGTTGTACACCTGAAACTAACTTTGTAAATCAACTACACTCCAATAAAATAAACAAACAAACAAATAAATAAAAGCCTATGCTTAAAGAATCTCTATCTTGCAATACATACAGGCATGATTTAAAAAATAGGCATAATAGCTTCAATGCACAATAAAACGAGAGCCCTGAACACCTGAAAGCCTGAGTAAGAAATTAAAAAGCAGCAGTAAAAGCAGCAAAAACAGGAAGGTCCAGAAACTCTGTGACAGCAAAGGCACTGGAAAGATAGGTAGGGTCAATCACAATGGGGCTTCCAATGTGGAAGGGTTAAGCTTTCATTTAAATCAGGGAAGCTTTTGATTGAACAGGAGCCCAGAATAAGCACAAAATACATTTGCTGCACAATGTCAATGCCACTTTTAAAGCAACAGGAGAAACGGAATTGGGGTGAACCTCTTGCTGTGATTTTAACACTCCTGCTGCTCAGCTCTCCCCAAGTGAAGATTCGACAGTTTTACAAGAGCTTTTATTTGTATTGTAGCAGCTGAAGAAGGCTCTGTTTTGGGCTGCCAACTGAAACCACCAAAATATTGTGGTTATTGCCTTGTCTCCTATTTATTTTCATTGATCTACTGGTGTTTCTCTACCTCCAGGAATAATGAACTGTAGTATACGTGACTTTTGTTAATTTATTAGTGACATAAACAATATCATCCAAACCAAATGGCATATTTTCTGAGATGTAACTGTGTTCTTATTAAATCTGAACAATAAGCGTATCTGAGCATACAGATACAAATTATAGATATATGTATATGTGTATATATTCTATGTCATTTGTGTTAAATCTGTGAAGGTAATTATCTTGTGGTCAAAAAAAAAAACCAAAGAATAAAAAAAAAATCAGAGAATCCACCTGAAGAGATACTTTTATATAGATTAAGAAAAGTTTTAATTTGTCATTTTTGCAGCTAATGTTTTATGATGTTTACTTAGTTCAAAATATTTTTAAAATATCTCTTGAGACTTATTTTTTGACCAATATGTTACTTAGAAGTATGTTGCTTAACCTCCAAATGTTTGAGAATTTTCCATTTATCTTTCTGTTACTGATTTTAAGTTTAATTCCACTGTATTATGAGCATATACTTTGTATAATTTCTATTGTTTTCAATGTGCTGATGTGTATTTTATAGTCCAGAAAGCCGTGTATTTGAACAATGTTCCATATGAGATTAAGAAGAATTGTATTCTGCACTTGTTTGATAAAATATTCTATAAATATAAAAAAAGTAACCTGTTTAAGTCTTAACTTTAATCACATGTGCACTGAATTTTTTTCTTCTCTGAATTACTACCTTAAGTTTTGATAATTGATATGCACCCTAAACACATTGATTTTCACAATTCTGCAAAGTGACTTAGTAAAAAAGCTATCAAAGTGCAGTTTCATGATGAAAAAATAATTGTGTAGTAATTCATCAGGTCAGCTAATTATTATAGATTTGGTTCAAGGTTTCCATCTATTTCACTCAATATTAGTATCAGGTCTAAACAATATTTCTGGTATATTTATATTTGGAAAGTAAACATTTATTTACTTTCTATACTCTTTTTGACAACTATTTAAAACAAAAATTTTATCATGCTAGAATATGTTTTGTTTCATGTTTTATTCATTAACTGGCAACCAAAATGCCCTGAATTGGAATTTAATGTAAATTTTAGTTTTTATATAATAATTAGTTATGGTAATGAAATTTAAATGTTATAAAAAGCAGGTCAGATAGCATATAATATACAAAAGTTCAACGAATGAATCAAACTTTCAGAAGAAGGATATGTATTCTCTGTAGTTTACCAACTATAATAGTTACTATGTCAGTATAACCATAGGCCACACTGAATGTTGACTGAATTCCCAATTAAGCAAGATTTTGTTATTGTAATATAGATATTTACTTTACTTCCTGCAAAGGAATTTTACGGCATAAAATAGAATTAAGCTAAAGGCATACCACTTAGTCATTTTAGTCACAGTCTCTTGGATTAGCTTGGTTAAACACCATAATAGGCTGTGGCTGGTGAGTGAAAAATGACATATTTTGATATACACAGTGAAAAATCTGTATCTTTCAATGTACCATAAATTTAAACATTTAATTATATGGATTTAAGCTATATATGTGCATATATTTTTCTTAAATATTTAAAATATAATGCACAATTAAAAATTATATCATTGATAATATGTTTAATATAGTTCTTCAAATAAATATTGATAATTCAAACCAAAAATATTTCAGCTAAATTACCTATATGCCTTCATATTGTATTGATTTTTATCTTGAACATCTATCTTCTTCATAATTGCCTAAAACAAAAAAAATTCTATATATTAGAATGTGGAATTTACAGAATTAAGTGAATAAGTGATGAATTTAATCAAGGTTTCTCCTAAATTTAACCCCTAGAAAGGTAATATAATTAGCATTTTCACATAAATTACAGAAAGGTAAAGTAATTAATACTTTCTCATGAATGATCTCAATTATCCATTTTATCTTCTACAGTCAATTGGAGGATAAATTCTCTAACATTTTCAGGTTTATTTGCACACATGAAAAATTGTAAATATGAATTTGAAAGTGAATATTTTTCATATTTTATTTTGTTTAAAATATGCACAAACATAGACACAAATATTTTATGGTCTCACAGTAACAGAACATTTCTAGTATCTGTGTGAGATGAAAATGCAGAATAGATGTAAGTGGTGAGGGGATAGCTCAAGTGGTAGGATGTGTGCTTAGTATGCATGACATCTGGATTCAATCTCCAGTACCTCCATTAAAAAACAAAACCAAAAAAACAAGAAAAGAATAGATGGGAATGAGTCCGCCATTTTACAGAGTTGTGACCCTGTGACTTGGTTCCTCATTTACACACTGTAAATGGGAACAGGAAGGTGAGAAAGGGAAGGGTGTAGGAAAGGGAAGGGAAAACTCAAGGCAATTGTCAAGTGCTGCTATGAACCTAGAGATTATCATATTGAATGAAGTCAGTCAGACAAAGAAAGATACATCATATGATATCACATATAAATGATATCTAAAAATCAGATGATACAAATTCTATTTACAAAGCAAAAACAGACTCATGGACATAAAAACAAACTATGGTTACCAAAGAAGAAAGGGCAGGGAGGGATAAATTAGGGATGAGGGATTAACAGACACATATTACTATATATAAAATAGATAAACAACAATGAGTACTATATATTCAATTTCATGAAATAACATATAATGGAAAATAATCTGAAAAGAAAAATATATATATATGTGTATGTATAACTGAATCATGTTGCTGTACACCTGAAACTAACATTGTAAATCAACTACACTTCAATACAAAATTAAGAAAAAAGAACTCAAAGTAATAAAGTGGGAAGCACTTGGGAGTTAGAAAAACTAGCTTAGATTGTAGTTTTACCTAAGTTGTTTAGCCTTTGTGAATGCTGACTTTCTCATCTGTAAAATGCAGGAATCTTTACATGGTTATTACGTGGATTGAATAAAATAATTTCTATGAATAGCCTAGTATAACATCAGGCATATTTTATTAAATGGTTGTTTTTTCCCTTTTCATTTCTCTTTTTTTCTTCTTCCTTCTTCTCCTCCTCCTTCTTCCTCTTTCTCTACCCCACTTGTCCTCCTCCTCCTGCCTCTCCTTCTTCTTCCTCTAGCTCTGCCTCTTCTCCTTTTTCCTTCTCCTCTTCCTTCTATCATCACTGTTGCAAGGATGGGAAAGGGAAAGGCGATACCAGAAGCTGAGGTTTGGAGTCTAATGATAAGTGAGAGGTTAGGGAGCCACTTGTTTGTGCTAGGATGATACACTGTTCTGAAATTATTTGGAGGCAGATTAAAATTTGGTAACTTATACTGTTTAAATCTGTGCTTAATAATGCAACCTAAGTCAAAGCAGACAGGATAATGGTTAATCAAGGAAAATGATCAGTACTTTCCAGATGTTAAAAAATTAGCAAGTACTTATACAGAATGTACAATTCAGAATGTTTCAAAAATGTTACTAAAAAGAATTGGTCTTGTTTCCTGGGGGACATTTCATGGCTTAGGGATGGCAAATGAAGGTAATGAATCTGTCTTACGCACATAATTATATTTATCTTTATAAGCAGTATGTTATTAAGCAGTATCTCCCTAGTTTCTTTAATATATTTGGATAAATCCAATCAATTTGCCTTTGCTACACCACTGAAATGCCACTAAATCATTCGATTAGTGCTTAGATTAAAGACAGAATATAGAAAAGACACGTAAGCATACCTATGACTATTGCCAAATCCAGAAAATGTTCACATTACTAAAAAACAGTAATATATTATACTATTTAGAAAATATGGCCAGAATACAAGTTATAATACCATTCATTTGTCATGTTGGTTTAAAATTTTCTTTTTCTAAAAACTTTTAGTTCTATTCTTCTTGAAAGCTCAATGTGTTTTAAAATAAAGTTGTGTGTGTGTTTGTGTGTGTGTGTGTGTATACTCACTGCAGAAAATTTAGAATGTAACACAAATCGTAAAATGAAAAACAAAAACCTGTATGTTACAAGCCAGATACAAAGATTAAACATTTGGTGCATACCCATTCATAGTGCTCAACTATGAACCTATATACAAATATTTACAAAATGGGATCATAGTTTCTGTACCATTTTGTATCCTGAATTAAACATCACATTGCATCATGTGATTCCCTAATGCTAGGGAATTGACTTAAATAATAGGAAAAACGTTCATATAGCATTCCAGAATGAGGACTCAGGCCAATCCTTAATTTTTTCCATATTTATCAACATTTGTTCCCTGTATAATTTGGAAAGATGACTATGTGAGATGATCGGCATATTATAGAAACATATATGTGTGTGTGTGTGTGTGTGTGTGTGCGTGTGTGTGTGATACACACACACACACACGCAAACACAGGTAGGTAGATAGATAGTGCATTTCTCTAAAATTGGGAGAAGGTTCTTTCCAAAGACCTCTTTATTTGTGGATTAAGCTTAACTGTTCTTAAGTATCTGAAGAGTTATTTTTAAACAGTACTCATCTTCATTCAGTAGCAACTGAGTATAATATTCCTATAAGTTTTCTTACTATAATTGTTAAACAAATATTTCATATTCCACAGTTTAAGCAAAGTTCTTATTTTATCCAAAAAATCTGATCATTTTATCATTTTCATTTTATTTTCCTTGCTTAAAAGAGAAATTTTTCTTAAAAATTTGAGTGTGTTTTTTAAATTATTAATATCAAAGTGTACTTTAGGAATGCAATCACAATAATAGATCCAGACAGCATGTCTCTGGGTAGTAACAGTGCTTTCCTTTCAGGTTAAGAAAATGAAAAATATTGATTCTTCAAAGCCATGTTAGTATAGAAAAGGTCAGATATTGACCCTTTGTAGTTTGAAGCTTTTTATTTTTTGTTCTGCAGATGGCCTATTCCTATAAACATCTATTGATAGGAAATAATCCATTTACGAATTTTCCACTTCTGTTATGGACTCTTAACTTAAAATGAACCTGAGGTTCAATAAGCTTTACATGATGCTATTAAAAATCATCTGCTTGACCTTAACCATATCTGTATCAGTTAAAAATGTTAAGATACCAAAAAGTTGACAAAATAAAACTGAAGGTGACTAAAATGTCAATATTTAATATTGAATCACTACCAAATAATACCAACAAATTTTATAAGTAATTTGTACTCAATTAAAAGAGTGGTGCTCTTTTATTTCCATTGATTTTTGTTATATTAATATTTCAGATGGTCATTTTGGTCAGCTTCAGATAATAAAAAGTCCCCAAGCAAAAGTTTCATTTCAGGGATAAAGAGTCCTTTTCTTTGACAGGTAATAGTTTGCTTTTGGTACCTTATGAATCTAATGGTGCATCCCTATCTCCTTATGCTGAGGCTGAGTAACCTGGGAAGAAAACCGTCTTGTAATATGGTTCTTTTCAAAATGACCTAGTCAGATTTTCTCCTGGCATCTGCATGTGGTCCATGGGAAAATACACTTATTTTCTCTTTCACTCTTCTGCTCCCATAGTCCTCTCTAGCCAGTGTCTTGGCTGTGTACTTTTCAAGGTGAATCAGGTATGAGTCAACTGTGGTCCCCCAACCACAAGGAGCATATGTTAACCTTCCCAAGGGGGTTTTCAAATGGCTTGGACTCACCCATTGGACGAAATGAAGGATATTTTCATAGTACTCCAGCAACATTCTCCAAACAAATCGTATCTTTGGTTAGTTCAACAAATCAAATATTGCATACCCTTGAGGTAGATGATGGACTAAAGTTTGCAAAGATGCAAAACATTAAAAAAAAAAAAAAACACTTACAGTGTTTTCATAGATAGTCTAGCCCCTCACTTTTACATTGTAAAAGTACTTGTCTCATTATCTTTCTCTTGAATCGTATTTTAACTGTTATGTGGCAAAGCTTGCTCCCTGTTTGAGATGTGGTTTCAAGTTTTGATTGAATAGACAAGGTGGAGAAGTCTAGACCCTTTAGTGATCAGGTTCTGCACAGTCAAAGAATGAACTACATCCAGAGGCTCCCTTTCTGACCAGATGTCCCACCCGGTACTGCACATTCCTACCTCTCGAGTAGATTTAAAGAGGGGCTGACATTCATTGGCTTTTTTGCTTCAGAGAACTCAAAGAGAGCAGAGTATCTTTATTATTATAGACACTATTACTTTTTGCTTTAAAGACAAAGATTAGTAGTGCCAAGGATCAAAACATTTCAGTGGCTAGGTCATGGTGACCAGTACAAAATTATCTCTAAATTGCTTATTCATAAAACTATATCGAAGTATACTCAGTTTGGCTCTGAGTTTACCTAGGTATGACAGGAGAAAAATATTCTTTGGAAATTCTCCATATAATTTAGTCTAATAATTGGTATGTCCACATCCTTCATCTCTTTTCTGCCATTTCCTATTTGGTTCAAATTTCACTCAGAATCTTTAAAGGCTGAAAAATAGAACTTGAAAATAAAATTTTAAAAAATATATTTAGACCTTTTAATATAAAATATAAGCCAATGATAGTTTGGTTACGGTTCTATCTATAGAGCCAAAACTTTTTAACACAGGACATAGTTAAAATATTGGGGTTTCAAGCCCCACTTGAATTTCCATATATGCAATAGCATTTATTCTCCATGTGTTTCAGATATGCATTACTAATTTATTACTGCTTCACAAATTACCCAGAAACACTACTGTTTAAAACGATGAATATGATCTTTCTGTGCTGTGGATCAGGGATTTAGGCACAGCTGAACTGGGTTTTCTGGTGCAGGATCTCTCCTGAGGCTGAAATTGAAGGGCTACCTGGGACTGCAGTCATCTCAAGGCTGGTCTGGCAGAGGATCCACTTCCACTATCATTCACATGCCTTCTACCAGACCTCAGGTTCTCACTGGCTACTGGCTACAGATAACAGTTCCCTGAACTTGGATCTCTCCGTAGGGCAGATGACATGACAAAAAAGGTACATAGCAAGACAACTGACATCCTGTCACTTTTGCTGCATTCTCTTCACCAGAACTGAGTTACCAGCCTTGGCTTTCACATGAGGACAGGATTACCTAAGATTATGAGAACCAGTAGGTGAGGCTGATTGGGGGCCATTTTAGATGCTCCCTACCAGAGTTAATCATTTATCATTCATCACTCTCCAGAAGGGTAGTATATATTTTTATACACCAATGGACAATTTTTGGACCACTACAGGCTGTTTTGTCTCAAAGTTGCACAGTAGCTGCGTTAAAATTCTATCTAGAATTTGGCTGTTAAATGACTCCCTGTCCATGTAGATGAGGGGATGTGAGATGACTAAAGGTTAAGCTGAAAGCCTTTCCATTAAAAATTTAACTTATAGAAACATCTTGCCATTTGTGACGCAGAAATTTTACTAAAAATTTGATACCCTCAAATAACATATTAAAATCATTTTCTGATTTACCACATTTCTGTCATTCAATTAAAGAATTAAACAAAGCAGATAGAAAAAAATAGAATGTTTTATGTGGTTGTTTCCTATAGCTACTATAACGTATTGCCACAAAGTTACTGGCTTTAAAAAACCCACAAATTTATTATCTTCATTTTGGAGGGTTTGCTAAGGCTGTATTCTTTTTTGAAGGCTCTAGGCTAGAATCTGTGTTTTTCCCCCCCACTTTCAGCTATTAGAAGTTCCCTGCATTACTTGACTTTTGCCCCTCTCGCATCTTGGAAACCAGCAATGACTGATTGGGTCCTTCTCACACTGCAACATCCTAACCCTGACTATCTTACCTCCCTCTTTCACTAATAAGAACCTTGAGATTTTATTAAGCCTACCTAGATAACCCAGGATAACCAGTCCCATCTTAAATTCTGCTGCTTAGCAAACTTACTTCCATCTGCAAATTTAATCCCCTCCTGTCATGTAACAAAACATATTCATAAGCTCTGGGAATTAGGGTGTAAACAACTTTGGGGGCCACAACACATTTTGAAATGTAGGATTTAATTGAAGTAAGTTTGCTATACATTTATACATTTTCAGTATACATAGTAAACTGTGTAATTCTTTTAGCAACTTCAGAGCAGATATATGTTTATTTGTTAAATGAATAAATCAGTAATTATTCATCAGATAGAGTTGTTATATCTTCTATACAAAGTCAAAGGAGGCTGAGTCTCCTAGGTTGACTATGAGAAGAGACACAGGTACTTGACAATTCCTACTGAAAGTCCTTTTGATTTGGACTCTACTCTGATTGAAATTTAGTTGACTGCCAGAATTCCCAAATTGTATTTTCTTTGTTCTTGATTCTTAAAGTACAATGATAACAGATGTTATATAAGAGGATATGAAGAAAATAAAATGAGAGCCAAGGGAGGAATGAAAGGAACAACACAGATAAGCCAAGTTACCATCATGGAGGTACATTAGTATAGTGAATCAAGCACACCATTTACTTTCTTTCTGACCAAATCCCCACTCCCATTTTCTCTATGGGTTCTGATGATATGGTTTTTGTTTTTCATTTCCTCAAGATCCTCTATTATCTGAGAATGCTGCAATGCAACCTGACAAAGTCTAATAAATAAACTCTTTATTTTCCTCTCCCCATTCGTAAATCTGTTATCTATTTTAGTGAATGGCTTCATGTACAGTTGCTGGAAACCTGAACTCATCTCTACTCCTTATTCTCCCTCATCTTCCAACTCGATCCTTCTCAGTCCTGTCATTTCCATCCATTTACCTCCATCCTCATTTCCATGGCATACTCTACCTCCCCAGTTCATACATCCTTAATCTCTGTCTCTTCTGCTGCCCATTTATCTCTTTTTATTTGGTCAGAAATAAATTTTCAAAATTTATAATTTTAATAGCCTTCTACTTAAATTTTAACAATGACATTCCATTTATTATAAACTCCTGAGCCTCGCATATAGGGCTTTTCACAAGGTGACTTGAAGTTACTTTTCCAGACTCATTTGCAATTGGCTCTCTGGATATATCCAGTACTCTAATCTCCCTGACTCATTTGTAGATTACACAGCATGCTCTTTATTCAAGGCTGCTGTTAGGTATGTCCTTCCTCTCCTTTGCATCTTGGGTCCCTATCATTACTCAGAAAACTCTGTGAATTCTTTTCAGTTACCCTTATCAGCCCCCAACCCAACGTAAGGGAAATCAGCCCCTGTCTTGCTATTTCTTCTACACATTTAATTTAGTCTCTATTAGAAAAATGGCCTTTTTTCCAACTTTGGCCAAAATGCACATAGATTTGGTACTTAACTATCTTGCTGTGAGAACCCTGATTTGAACTCAGATGTCATCAGGGCTATGTGTTTACATTGTGTATATATATCTGAAATTACACTCAGTTTAGGAGAAAAGGGCACTGAGTAGTGGGAAGAATTCCTCACCCAGGAACGTTATACAAACATATAGAGCAAAGTCTTGCATGTTTTTGAGCTTTTTCATCTCTTTGTCACTCTCTCCAAAGCAGACCCTCAGGATATCACTTCTCTGGGATGGATGTTCCCCTTAGGGCTTGAGACTCTTATCCTCAGTGTGACATACCCATCCAGTGTAGATCTCATAAATGTGCTGATAAATGATATTAAACAAAAAAATAAAATATCTCAACCTGACTATTCTTTTATGCTTTTCTCCCAGACGTGCACTGACCCAATACTCACATCAAACTTTGTCTATAAATCCTCACATTTACGTATCCTTGCAGTTGTGAGTCAGACTTCACCTGAATAATTTTAAGAGACTCCTGGGGCAAAAGAGATTGAAAATTACATGTTCATCCAAAGACTAGATTACATTAATTATTATTACTGGGCTCGATTCTCCTGCTACCAGTCTTCCCTCTGTGACCATTTTTTATTACATAAATTATTATTATTATTATTTTAATTTGCTGTGTACTAGGTGTGCACTATGGTGCAGTACATGACACAAAGGGTTCATCATTTCATTTCAGAGTTTTGCAATGTAAGTCATTAAGTTCAGCACTTTGTTGTTTGTTGTTATTTCATACACACACTTACAAATACATTATATATAAACACACTGTAGACACAGAAACACATACACACAAATGTCTATGAATGAAGAAATTACAATCTAGAGGACTAATGAAAACTGATTCATAACTGCCTGAGAATAATTTAAAAGGAAACATATATGACAGGTTACAATTTTAAATTATACTGATTTATTTCTATTTCTAATTTTCATATAGAGCTCAAAATAATTAAAGAATGTAATGATTTTCTCTATATATGGTCTTTGGCGACACTACTGCACATTCCCAAAATGCCTCACAGTATTAAGCAGTCTCCTCTGAGAGCTTAAAACTAGCAAACAACTCGGGTGGACATATCAAAGCCTTTAGCAGATTGTTGAAAAGGAGCAGTAAACTAGTACACATGAATTTCATGGAATATGGGTCTAGCTTGAATGTCTATCCCTGTTAGAGAAAGGGATACTTGTATAATTAGTCAGTGGGCCAAGAACATATGCATTTGGTGGAGCTTTTACATCTTAATAGGCTAGTGCAGGAGTTCATGAGTGGTGTGTCTGCCAATGACATGATTTATCTTCACAGTGATTCATGTATTCAAATGGAATTTACTTCAGCTAGTTTAAATGTGAGGCAAATAGGAAAAGTAGCAGATCAGATAACTGTAGGAGGAGATGGAAACAGAATTAAGCTGAATTACCAGACAGGTGACCATCAAAGCTAGACACATCTCAGTTTTGCCTACTACAGTTTCCTGAACTAAAATCCCAACCAGCCTGAGGTCTGGCTTTGTGACTACTGATACATGGTGCTCTGCTGACTTAATTCCTCCAGAAATTAGTATCATATGGCCTAAGTATTTCATGTAATCTCAATATGCCTCTATTTTTTACAACATGAAGAAGCTAAATGCAGGAAAGGCAACAGGTGAGAGATTGAGACAGAAGAAGGGAAGAGAAAGAGGGGAAAGAATGAAGAGAGGGAGGGAGAGACAGGGTGTGAGCAGGCAAGCTGGGAAACTGGATGTTTGGGAGAGTCCTTCAAAGTAAATGAGGATGTAAAGTTATAACCTGGGATTATAGATTTATTTAATTATACAAGTATTTTTCAATATTTTATAAAGTTTTCTTATTTAAGTATAGTCAGTTTACAATATTATACTGGTTTCAGGTGTACAGCATAGTGATTCAATATTTTTATAACTTGTACTCCATTTAAAGTTACTACAAATATATCCTCTTGTTTATGTATTTTATACATAGTTCATCTCTCTGAATCATACCCCTATTTTACCATCTCTCCCCACTGTTGTCAACTACTTTATTTTCTATATCTGTGAATCAGTTGCTCTTTTGTTATATACATTTGTTTTATATTCTAGATTTTACATACAAGTGATAACATAAAATGTTTGTCTTTCTCCATGACATACTTCTCTAAGTATAGTGCTCTCTAGGTTCATCCATGTTGCTAATGGCAGAATTTCATTCTGTATTATGACCAAGTAATATTCTGTAGTGTATATACATATATGCAAATACGTACCATATATTCATTATCCATTTATTGATGGACACTTGGGTTGCTTCCATATCTAGTCTATTGTAAGCAATGCTGCTATGAACATCACGGTGCATTTATCTTTTCAAGTTAGTATGTTTTCTTTCTTTTTTTTTCAAATATTCCCGGGTGTGGATTGCTAGCTCATATGGTAATTATATTTTTAGTTTTTTGAAGAACTTTTGAACTGTTTTCAATAGTGGCTGCACCAATTTACATTCCCATCCATAGTGTACATGATTCCCTTTTCTCCACACCCTTACCAATATTTCTTCCTTGTAGACTTTTTGATGATAGCCATTCTAACAGGTATGAGGTGATATCTCATTATAGTTTTGATTTACATTTCTTTAAAAATTAACAATGTTAAGCATCTTTTCATGTGCCTGTTGGCCATCTGTATGTCTTCTTTGGAAAAATGTCTATTCAGGTCTTCTGCTCACTTTTTAAATTTTTTTTTTATATTGAGTTTTATGAGCTCTTTATATATTTTGGATATTAACCCCTTATAGTCATGTCATTTTCAAATATTTTCTCACATTCAGTAGGTTGCCTTTTTGTTTTGTCAATGAATTCTACCACACATAGAAGGAAGAGTTAATACCTATCCTTCTCAAATTATTCCCAAAAAACTGAAGAGGATGGAACACTCTCTAATTCATTCTGGATGTAATCACTACCCTGATACCAAAACCAGACATCTTTTCATGTCCTTTACTTGCCATTTGTACATCTTCTTGGTGAGGTGTCCAGGTCTTTTGCCCATTTTATACTCAGATTGTTTTCTTATTGTTGAGGTTTAAAAGTTCTTCGTTTATCTTGGATAACAGTTCTTTGTTACATAGCTGTCTTGAAAATATTTTCTCCAGGTTTATGACTTGTCTTCTCATTCTCTTGACAGGAATTTTAAATTTTAAAGAAGTCTAGCATGTCAATTCTTTCCTTCATAGACCATGACTTTGGTGTCATATCTAAAAAGTCATTGCAAAACCCAAGATCATCTAAATTTTCTCCTGTTATCTTCTAGAAGTTTTAGTTTTGTGCTGCATGTGACTATACGGTTTTTCCAGTACCATTTTTTGAAAAAATATATCTTTCCTCCATTTTTTTATCTTTGTTCCTTTGTCAAATATGAGTTGACTATATTTGTGTGGGCTTATTTCTGGGCTTTCCATTTTGTTTCACTGATCTAATTGTCTATTCTTTTGCTAATTCCACACTGCATTGATTACTGTAGCTTTATATTAAGTATTGAGTCAGGTAGGTGTCAGTCATCCAACTTTGTTCTTTTCCTTCAATATTGTGGTGGTTATTCCCAATCATCTGCCTCTCCACATAAACTTTAGAATCAGTCTGTAAATATCCATAAAATTATTTTCTGAGATTTTATTGGGAATGAATTGAATATGTGGATCAGGTTGAGAAGAACTGACATTTTGAGTCTTCATATCTGTGAATATGTAGTATCTATCCATTTCCTTAGTACTTTGATTCCTTTCATTACAGTTTTATACTTTTCCTCATATATATCTTGTACATTTTTGTTTGATTTATAATTATTTCAAATTTGGGGGTGCTAAGGTAAATGATATTGTGATTTTAATTTCAAATTCCACTTGTTCATTGCTGGTATATAGGAAGGGGATGAACTTTTGGATATTAAGCTTATATTCTGCAACCTTGCAACAATTGCTTATTAGTTCCAGGAGGGTTTTTTAATCAGTTTTTTTCAGATTTTTTTTTACAGTCAATCAATTCATCTGCAAAGACAATCTATATACCTTTTATTTCCTATTATTTTCTTATTCCATTAACTAGGACATCCAGTACTACTTGTGAAAGGAGGTATGTTTGTTTTGTTCCTGATCTCAGTAAGAAAGGTTCTAGTTTTCCACCATTAAGTACAATGTTAGCCATAGGATTTTTGTGGATTTTTAAAATCAATCTGAAGAAGTTCCTCTTTATTCATAGTTTGCTGAACATTTTAAAATCATTAATGGGTGTTGAATTTTGTCAAACTGTTTTTCTTTACCATTTGATATGATCATGTGATTTTTCTTAGCCTGTTGATGTGGTGGATTAATTAAAATTTGAATGTTGATCCAGCCTTACGTGCCTGGAATAAATGCCACTAAGTTGTGGTATATACCTGGAAAAAGTACAAAACAAAAACCAAACAAGCTAAAGCAATACGTAGGACGGTGTGTATAACTAGAAAAGAGTAAAAATCTATCCATCATCCATTTATCTTTCCTTTCAGCTCATTGCTTGCCATCATTGAGGTAGTCTTAATTTTTACCTTGCTGTTTGAATTCTTGTTGTTTAAAATTATTTTCTATTCCATAAGTTTATATTTAAGACATTCAAAATCTAGTAAATAAAAGTAGATATTTTTTCTTTATGTAGGACTGATCAGTTTCGGCTAGATTAATTAAATTCAGTCTCTATAAAACCTATGACAATCTTGTAACTGTAAAATAGTGATAATATCTATGTTTTAAAAATGTTAGTTAGGAATAAAATATCTTATATAAATTATGTGTTCTTTAGTTAATAGTTTCAAACATGTATTTTAAAGTATCACAGCACTTTTTCCTACAACAAATTTTATATAAAAATCCAATATGTAAAACAAAAGTGGGATTTTTCTGATGAAGGTAAGAGAAGAAGCATGAGATACCCAGTTTCATTCTCATATAACTTGGCTGACACTCCCACTACATCACAGAATGTCAAAGTTCCACAGAACATTCTAGAAACCACTGTCCTATTGTCCTCTCTGAAGTATCTCTCAACCTTACTCACTCCTTTATACTCCTCCTTCTGAATCATCCTTTTATCAAGTCTGATAGCTGGTTCCTTTGTTGTTGAATGAAAAGAATACACAAGAAAGAGTTGCACACAACCACTATTTGAACTTTCATTTCACTGTAATTGAAGTTCTACAGGAAACCAGCAAGCTGACTTTTCTTTTTCTTTTTTTAACATTTTTTTATTGAATTATAGTGATTTTACAATCTTGTGTCAAATTCCAGTGTAGAGCACAATTTTTCAGTTATACATGAACATACATATTCATTGTCAGATTTTTTTTTTTAGCTGTGAGCTACCACAACATCTGTATATATTTCCCTGTGCTATACAGTATAATCTTGTTTATCTATTCTGTATATGCCTGTCAGTATCTACAAATTTTGAAATCCCAGTCTGTCCCTTCCCACCCCCCAACCCTTGACAACCACAAGTTTGTATTCTATGTCTATTAGTTTGTTTCTGTTTTGTATTTATGTTCTTTTTTTTTTCTTTTAGATTCTATATATGAGCAATCACATATGGTATTTTCCTTTCTCCTTCTGGCTTACTTCACTTAGAATGACATTCTCCAGGGGCATCCATGTTGCTGCAAATGGCATTATGGTGTCGGTTTTTATGGCTGAGTAGTATTCCATTGTATAAATATACCACCACTTCTTTATCCAGTCATTTGTTGATGGACATTTAGGCTGTTTCCATGTCTTGGCTATTATAAATAATGCTGCTATGAACATTGGGGTGCAGGTGTCTTTTTGAAGTAGGGTTCCTTCTGGATAGATGCCCATGAGTGGGATTCCTGGGTCATATGGTAAGTCTATTCCTAGTCTTTTGAGGAATCTCCAAACTGTTTTCCACAGTGGCTGCACCAAACTGCATTCCCACCAGCAGTGTAGGAGGGTTCCCAAGCTGACTTTTCTTTTTCTCTTTGCTAAACTAAATCACCCAGGCTTTAATCCATATAAAGTTGTATTAGGGTTTGGAGTCAAGTCAGAGTTGGCATTTTCTCCCTTTTGCTTAGATTCTCCTTCATGACTTCATTTACAATGTCTTCTGGTCTTTTCCTCCAAATGTGCAAAACTAAGTAGATTCTTTAGTTCTCATTATAACCCCTCATGTTCTTCACATCTTGATCATAAGAATGAAGGTTTATCTTTAAGCAATCCCCAAAATACTGTCTTTGGACCTCAGGTGGCCTGAAAGAGTCCTTATAGTAATCTTGCTCAACTATCTTTGAGAGGGCTTAAGAAGATGACTCCTGAATTTCCAAATTTTATCTCGCACCCATTTCCCTCTTAGCAATTCAGTATTCCTGAAATAGCTAGTTGTTATGATTCTATTCTTAGCTAGAACATCGTGATTTAAAAAAAACTCTAAAATCCAGAAAATAACTTATGATAAGTCAGTGTGTTACTATATATACCTATAATACTCAAATATGCAGCAAAATGGATTGACCTGGAGATCGTCATACTAAGTGAAGCCAGAAAGAGAAAAAAAAATACCATATGATATCACTTACATGTGGAATCTAAAAAAAAGACACAACTAAACTTATTTATAGACTCAAAGACATAGAAGATAAACTTATGGTTACCAGGGGAGGAATGGAGTGGGAAGGGATAAAATGGGAGTTTGATATTTACAGATACTAACTACTATAACAACAAGTTTACACTGTACAGTACAGGAAACTATTTTTTAATATCTTGTAGTAACCTATAATGAAAAAGAATATAAAAAGGAATATATGCATGTATATGTATGACAGAAACATTATGTTGTACACTAGAAATTATCACAAAATTGTAAAATGATTATACTTTAATTAAAAACTATAAAAAATAAAATATTCAAACATTTTATAGTTTTCAGGTTTGTTTCAGCTTTTTTTAAACAAAATTATACAGGTATCAATCAGATTCACAAACCCAATTCTTTCTTCTTCTTAGGACATAGACTCTTTCTTAAGGTGATATGATACATTCTCATTCATATTTTTATACATTTATGCATGTATGCATATTCCTCAAATATAGATTATTTTATATGAAAAAGTAGATAAATTGTATGTATTCTTCTGAAGCATTGTTTATATCAATGTCACGCTAATGAAATTGTATCCACCTTGAGATATATATATACACATATACATATACATATATACATATATATATATGTATATATGTATATATATATTTATATATCTGTTTCATTCACTTTAAGCCCTGAAGGAATTGTAAGTATTAACTATAGGCTGATCCAGTCACTTTGAGGAATGGTTCACAAATGTCAGTATCCATAAATCGCTTCTCTTGAATACTTCAATCTACTCATAAAGCAATCTTCCCATTTCTGTCTGAGAGGTATAAGACTGTTGGCATTCATGTAACAATCAAGTGGTATGAGGTGACTAGTAAGGTCTTTCCAATTATTATACAGAATTTCTCCTTCTAATTCTCATGATTTCTGTGTATTATTCAGCTGTGCCTATAGTCTTAAGAGATCACTTCTTTTAGGAGAGTTTTCCAGAATAAATACCTCCAGTCATCTGACTTCAGAGGGCAAGTTACTTGGCAGTATATGATAAAAAAAAATGTATATATGATTCTAGATTCTTCAACCATTCTTTCTACTTTGATTGCCTTCCCAAGGTACCTCCTTAGGTAGAACTTTCTGCTGGGGGAACCATATGAGATATCTGTGCTGTAAGAACTTATTTTTTGTTCCACGGTCTCACTTTTTCATCCAAAAATATTAGTTCCAAAATGTAGCCATCTCTCATCTGCCATTTTTCTCTTATTTTCTTTGTCTATATGGATTTGTATTTTATTATGGTTATTATTATGAATATTATTGTTGTTATTGTGACTATTGTTCATTTTTCTGTCAGGTAAGTGAAAGTTTGGGGAGAGTTTGAAATATGTTAAAGTTACCATTAAAAATAAGTAATATTTTTAAATAGAAGATAATAAAGAAATTTTAATTTTTCTATAATACTATTAGTCTGTTCAGTTTTTCTATTTACATCAAATATAAAAATACAGTGTTTC
Organism: Camelus dromedarius; assembly: GCF_036321535.1. NCBI lineage: Eukaryota > Metazoa > Chordata > Mammalia > Artiodactyla > Camelidae > Camelus > Camelus dromedarius. The sequence continues at coordinate 56,769,033 of NC_087438.1, forward strand.
TAAAAACTCATTTATTTTATGAAGATCTAAAAATTTTGTCAGATAAAGCTACTGAGTTATTTCATTCAAGCATTCATTTAACCAATATTTATTGTGTATCAATTATATGCCATGCTCTCTGTTCTACAAACTTAGGATATGTCAATGAAAATGCATATGAAGATCTCTGCCTTCATGGAAATTCATTCCAGTGAAGAAGAGATGGATAATAAACAATAAAAATAATGAATAAGCCAATTACACAGCATCTCACAATGTAGTAAGTGTTATGGCAAAAAAGTAGAATCATGCATGGTAAGAAGGTAATTGTTGATTACTAACAAAACATACATAATGACCGTTTATGTTAATGATTATTATTAAGCACCTATTACGTGCTCTGTGATACATGTAATAAATCTATTAGAACAAATTTCATTAAAATCCAATTTTATAAATACATGTATCTTTATAAAGCAAATCCATTAAAAATAATCACAGATGATCTTACTTTCTAAGTACACTTATTAAAAAGCAACTTAAAGCCTTAGCTGAAATGCAGAAAACTATGTGAATGAATCATAAACTATGGATTTTTGTATTCTGATTCCAATTAAATTCAACTAACAAATTACCATTTTATATGAAGGCATTTTATAATGAACTGATTTGAATAAGCTGAATGCTACATAGTTACTTCATATTTGATATTACTCAAGTAGCATCAGTACTACTTTCTAACAAAAGATTCCAAACAATGTTTTTAGAAAATAAAAACATACAAACTAAAGTATAATTTTATCTACTTAAAAATGAATGGAAAGTTACCTTTTTCAATTCTATTTCATATATTGAGTAAACTACAATTTACTACCACCATAGCTGTACCCCTCGTGGAAGTCATACCACAGAATATTTGTATATATAAATAAAAATACTCAAACAAGTTCCTATTAATATTAGTAGTTATTTTTAAACATTTCTTACCAAATAGCTTCCTTTGTCACTGTACTCCTCACAGTACCAAATATCATAAGATAGCTTACTAAAAAGAGATTGCTGAGAGTAGCTGTAAGTGACATAACCTCTATTTGAAGTAACTGGCAATTTCTTTAATGGAAAGTGCTTAGAATTGCACAGAAATTGATTTTGCTTCTTTTCTATAGTGGGCAGTAAGTATTCCTACTTTGATTACTGGTGCAATCTTAAAGACATATTCAAAACTCCTGAGAAAACAATGCTGATAACGAGAACCACAATTTACCTTTTACAATAGTAAGCTGCATACTATATCTGAGCACAATTAACATAATTAAAACAATCTTTAAAAATTGGTCCAACATCACTTTGCTAATTCAAGAATTTCAAACAAATTCTCCATAAAACTTATTCTTACTCTTTCAATTCAATGCTTTATAAAATGGCAGCAGAATTCTAGAACACATATTACATTCAAAATAAATATTTTTAAAAGTGTAAATGCATATTTCACATGCCTTAATGATTACATGAAGACACTTCTTTGTTAGTATTTGGAATTCATATCATATAGCTACAGTCCATGTATTATTTAAACATTTTAAAATTACAGTTAGTTAATTTCCATTTTAAGATATTTTGTTCTTTGTAAGAGCTAAGAATATTCTGAAACTCAAGAAATACTACTGAAAATCCATTTTTATAATAAGGAAGGATAAGCTAAATCATTGATATGATAATGACATCTATATACATATATACATTCATATATATAGATATATCAGAAAAAATTAATAGAATTCAAGATCTGACAATTTTTAGACAATAGCTTTGTGTTTTTTATATAGGGTGTTCCTAGAAGTATGAGGAACACTTTTAAAAAATTATGTATTTCAGATAAAGAAAAATGATTATTTTGTAGGTATTTTGTTTTAAAACTGAAATTTTGAAAGACAATATCAACACTTATTTGCTTAAAAAAAAAACTAGCCATTCACAAAACAGTAGTTAAAGAAAATGTAGAGATTCTTAATCAAATTGGCATGAATACATTAATCAGGGAAGTACTTCATTAAATCAGTGATGATAACAGTAGAATGAAAATGAACTTCTCAGCATGATAACTTTAATGAAATGATAGAGGTAATACTATTATTATATCAATCTACAAACTTTATTAACATGTAAAAATGTTTTTCTTTTGCAAAGTTTTCCTACCTTCAAAGAGTTGTTAAAACATAAACGTTACAAAGTATGACAATGCCAGCTTTTACTTCTCTTTTTTTATTTTAAACTCAGTTATTAACATTGATCTAACATTGATGACACATAAAAGCTTTAATTTGCCATCAGATGATGGTTCTGGAAGATTTCCATTGCAACTTCACTTAATTTGCTCCTGAATAATGATAACAATAATAATAATACCCACAAATATGTGCAAAGCCCCCTGCCCTTAGGCTAAGTAATCATATGCAATATTTAATTGTCATGACAACCTTGTTAGGCGGATATTATTTTTAGATCCATTTTACATAAGCTACAATTATGTTAAATAACTTTCCAATTTTTCACAGCTAACAAATAAAGGAAACTTGAACTCAAAACTATTGGGTTGCATCAACTATTTTAAAAAATTTGACTCTATCTTTATATAAGCATGTAAAAACAATTCCAAAGAAATCACTGGATACCTACAATGTGCAAAGTCATCCATTTCACACAGATTCTACATACCTAGGGAAATGTTATATCAATAGTTAATATTGGAGCTTGAATTACAATTCCAATTATCTGTAACACATTTTAAAATATTTATTAAATAACTCAAAACCCAAGTTACATTTGCTTTTATTAATAGAAACTGCTTGACTATTTTGGTAGACTTGACTGGACAGAAAAAGACATATTATAAAAGACAAACTGTCCTAAATATGTTGATCATTTTGGGTGAACACTATTCATCAGTCAAAATACGCATTATACTTGTAAAAACTGCCTAACACTGGATATAAATCACTGGTATTTTTAAAAACCAGTCTATGATTTTTCTGTAGGTTTAATGACAAATCATAACATAGTTAATGGCATCATTTTAATCATTATGTGTGCTAAATTCATAATTATAAATCATATATGCACATGAATCATAAATATTTAATCCTTGGTTCATTTCATTTATTCATTCACTCATTAAGCAAATACTTTAAGCATCTACTCTTTCCTGTGATTATTCTATATATTATGAAAAAGACTGGCTCCTCATCCTTATACAATTTATATTTTAGTATGTGAGACAGGCAGTATATAGGTAAAACACTAAATGAAAAAAATATGGCACAGTTTTAGAAATCAGTGGATAATCTGGAAAGGCCTCTGAAAGAAACTGACATCCCAAAGAGAACTAAAAATAAGAAAGAACCTACCAGACAAAGAGTTGTGGGAAATCTATTTCAAGGAATATTATGCTCAAAGGCTCCAAAGTGGGGGAAAAGCCTGGTATGTTCTAGGACTGACACAGGACCAGTGTAATGTTGCACAGCGGAGAAAGATGAAGCACAGTATGAGATGTGCTTGAGGAGAAAGACAATAGCCTGTCATGCTGAGACCTAGGCCAAAGAAGGTAATGTGAACAGAAGCCATTGATAGGTTGTTAATGGGAATTAACATTCTGATTTATATTTTATAAAGACAACTCTGGGTCCTGTGTGGGAAATGGATTGGAGAGGAATGGGCAGAAGCTGGGAGAGGATGGAACCAGTTCAGAGTCGATAATTTGTTGCATAAAATAATGATGCCTGGACAATAGTGGAGATAAGGGAGTTATAAAGAAGTAGACACATTTAAGTAAAAATCTGCCTAGCCTCCTGGTATAGCTTTTAATCTAATAATGAAAAAAACAAAACAAACAAACAAACACAAACTAAGCTCTACTGAGGAAGAAGGGAAGTTCTGCCTGCCTCAGCTCCCCATGACATATGCTGGCTGAGTATTCTGTTGTTCAACTGCTTAGATTAAGTGACTGAATTTGCCCGGTAGCTATTGAGAGTGTGTGCAATAGTCTGAGAAGTAGTCCAGGAGGTGGGGGCTGCCCTGTTTGGCACTGAACCCTATTATGAAGCTGCTGCTGTCTACCCCTGGGGCTCAGATCCCACTAGGCCTCTAGAATGCTCTAACGAGTACAACTGCTAGTAGATAGAAAAGAAACTGGGCTGAGATGCAAAAAACATTGAGAAGGATTTCCAAGTAAAATTAAATGATTACTATGGCTGATAAAAAGAGAAAGAGAAGTTCAAGAAGCTGTCATTTCCTTTGAGTTTCATTGTATCATACCTCCCTCTACTCCTTTTTCAATTTCCTATGAAGGATTTTTCATCTCTACTCTCTCTCTAAATATTCGATTCTAGTTCAATTCTAGTTACCCAACATTTTCCACTAGGTCTTCTTACTCATTTCCAAAGCTTCAAATATTTATAAATGATAAATTTAATATATCTCATTCAGAGTAATCTGAGTTCCATATCAGTTTATCCTTCTTAGAAAAATCTCAAACAGGTTCAAAACTAAATTCTGGCTCTTCCTCACGTTGGAGTAATTTCTTCTCTCGTGAGTGATACCTCCATCCATCTAAGTTTCAAATTCAAGCCATATATGTTCATTTAAATCTTAGGACTTCCTTCTCCACTGCTCATATTTAAAAAAAAACCATCACCAAATCTTGTCAATTCACTAACATTAATGTAATTGTCTGTAAATGTAGTCTTCTTTCCTGACCACCTCTCTGGCTTCATCACGTCCAATTCCCTTACTCAAAACTCTCCAGTCATCTGGGCTGCTCTCTGACCTCTAACGGCAAACACTTTAATGACTCCGGAACCCCACCCCCCCACTACTGCCCAAATGCTGTACCCTGCCTGGAATGTTCTTTCTCTCCTCTTTCTTGCTTTCATCTTCGATGAAGGTTAAACTCTACTCAATGTCCAGAATAAACCATACATACCACTTTCTCAAAAATGTCTTATGAAACATCTCCTGAATCTAAATTATGTTTTTCTACTACATTTTCCTAAAGCACCCCCCATTTTTTTCCTGCATAACCTCTATCATGGTTTGTCATGATACTTTCATAATTATTACCTCGTTCAACATAATCTCAGCCACTAGACCATATGCTCCATGACAGCATGAATCTTGTCTATTGTGATAACTGCTATATTCATGGGTCCTAGAGCTACTGCTGAAGATCTGGACTTCCAAGATAAGTGCAGTAAGAATTACTACTTTATTTTGTTTGCAATATGCAAAAAATCTTTTTTTTAAAGAACAATTCCAAATAAGCAAAATAAGTTAAAATCAACTATCTTTCCAGTTAATTCAGAGAAGTAAAAATTAAGGTAACTTCAGAACATACTGAACAAATTTAAGTGTAGTATTGTAACATTATAAAAAGTGTGATTAATGTAGTTTCTGAAATTTTAGCCAAAGTTTTTAGAAGATTTCAACTGGAAGAGTAATTATAAAAATATATATATGAGATTTGCAGCCCTTGCATTTTCTCACTTCATTCTTTCAAAATATTACATGCAAATATTTGGATTATTTTCACTGATATGCCCTTGAGCAAATAATTATTCACTAGTAATATATCATTTATTTTGTGGTATAGTTTATTAGCTTGCTTAGAAGGCATGATTGAAATTTAGAATTGGATACATAAAAAATTTTAAGAACAAAGAAATTATTAAAAGTTGAAATTTAGCACTGCAGTAGGTTGAGATAATCTTAGGTAACTATTAAACTATTCAATATGTTATCAGGATGAAACATTTTTAAGTAGGAGAAAATGATAATAAAAGGTGTAAAGCAAAAAATATTGAGAATATCTACTGAAATAGGTTATTTTAAGTATTATATTTTCCTAAAATTTTACAACATAATTCTATTTAAAACTATTAAAAATTTTCTAAAATATGTTAGAATTTTTACCATACTAAACTGCTAATTATTAACAATTTATGATTATTGGTTAATAAAGCTTCTAACTTAAAAAAACCTAGTGGTAAAAATTATCTCATTTTAGGGAGTGCTTTGCTTCTTCATTGTTTTATTTACTTTACTCCTAACTTAAAATGAATAATTTTATGCGACCCCAAATTTATATTCATTTAGATATGCAAAACTCAGTAGATGAGAAAATAAGATATTCAGAGCAGTATTTTCTCATCAATTTAGACTTTGTATTTTCCTTCCATTTAAGTACATTTCAAACTGCATGAAGTATGAGTTTCTTTCTACTAATATGAAAATGTACTTTGGAGAATGGATACTAGGCCAATGCTTAAATGATTGCAGCCATGTAATTCCTTGTAATTTCTTTTATAGGATTTCTTTTTTTATAGGATTTATTTCCAATCAGTTTAGTTTCACTAAAATATGGTATCTGAAAAAAGTTCTAACTTTCTTCACCCTTTCCAATGTATCAGGAAAATCAGCCTTTATAAAAATCATGATAAAACTTCCAGGATTTATCCAAGTTTTACCAACTATTGTCTTCTCCTCCTCTCCTCCTGTTTTCCTGAAAATTAAAAACTATTTGCTCTGTCTGCAAAGCAATTTTCCAGATGTCTCCAAGTCTACGTGAAGAAACAACAGATGAAGTATAAAAATGGAAAAGGCTTGAAAAAAAAAATGAAAGCCAGAAAAATGAACCAGGTTGAGCTCAATGTACTGTGTATGGTCTTTCCTTAATTTTCTTACCGACACCTGTTAGGATCAATATAAATGATAAAACTCAGATCATTAGTCCTAAAATGAAATTCTATTAAAGAAAATATCACACAGTGCAGCTTTTTTTTTTTAATGCTCATTCAGTTTCAGTTGTGCCAAGTCATTAAAAAATAATTTTAAAGGTCTGTGCAAGCTGAGACATGGATGTTCGTATTTTCTAAGATCTTAAATATATAATCTTAAGTAGTGAGAAAGATGAACAATAAAGATTCCTACAGATAAGAAAATAAACAATTGTAACTACCACCACATCAAAAGTGATCAAGGTTTTCTCAGAAAGGGCCAAAGAAAACAGGAAAATCCTAGAGAACTTTCCAACTCATCCTTAGTGATGGAGAAATATTATAGAAAAATAAAGTGCAGGGACTGCTGCTTAGTTATCAAAACAAAACCATCAACGTCCAAACAAATCAGTCTTCTCTTTCTTACAGGATTACTGATTTTACAATTTGAAAGAAATGAACTGCAAAATCTTACTCATTTGGTTAATATATCTGACATGTTTATTTTCTCTTTCTAATAAACCGCTTGTTTGTTTTTCCTAAGCCAAATTCCTTGAAGAAACTGTCCCACTTAATATATTTTATACTTGCTATTAGCTAATATTTTGAATTACTTATACTCATCCCTCACACCTTCTATTCTCTCTGCCCAAAATGTTCTTCCCCAAACCCTGCAAGTTGTCTCTTTCTTGACAGTAGGCCTTCCTGATCACCTATTTATACTACACCTTTCCCGTAACTCCTTAATATATTATTTTAGCTTGTTTTCCTTACAACAGATCATCATTTAAAATTAACCTTGTTACTTATATTTGCTATTTATTTTCTGTCTTCTCTCTCAAGAGACTCTTTTGACCAAAATAGCAAGGACGTGCCTGATTGATTTGATACAACCCAGTGCTTTGAACATTTTCTGACAGTTAGCAGGCACTTAATAAATATTGATTTAATTGAAGTACCGAGTTTTTTTTTAAAAGAACAACACTGGAGGCAATATATCACTATTTGACATACAATTTTGACTACATTTTCAACTTTATTAACTTTTAAATGTGTATGTATTAATATTATACTATTGACTTATTAATATTGATATTAATGTTTGTCTTGCCTCTCCAACAACATTTTAATCCAAGCAGTTGACTTCTACTTTTTAAATCTTTCTCAGAACTAGCAGGGCTATAAAGATGGTGCTTTATAAGTGTTACTTGAACTGAAAGAAAACAAGAATCAAGAAAACATGAAGAAAGGAACAAAGGAAAAGAAAGAAAGAAAGAAACTGAGCAATAACTTTAAATATAATGGATCAGTTTATAGAGGTTTATTCTAAGGAAAACAAGTACAAAATAAAACTTATTTAAGAGGTGAGAGTTGTTTTTAACTTGAGGTATACTTGATTTACAGTATTATGTTACTGTATGTTATGTTAGTTGCTAGGAGTACAACATAGTGATTCATTATTTTTTATAGATTATACTCCATTTAAATTTATAAATTATTGGCTATATTCTCTGTGCTGTATAATATATTCTTGTATAGCTTATTTATTTTATAGATAGTAGTTTGTACCTCTTAATCCCCTACCCCTACCTTGCCCCTCCCCTTTCCCTGTCCCCACTGGTAACCTCTAGTTTGTTCTCTGTATCTGAGTCTGCTTCCATTTTGTTATATACTAGCTTGTTGTATCTTTTTAGACTTCACATATAAATGATATCATACAGTATTTTTCTTGCTTTGACTTATTTCACTAACCATAATACCCTCCAGATCCATTCATGTTGCTGCAAATGGTAAAATTTCATTCTTTTTTTTAATGCCTGAGTAATATTCTATTGTCTATATATGTACACATTTTATTTATCCATTCATCTGCTGATGGACACTGACAGTGCTTCCATATCTTGGCTACTGTAAATATTGCTGCTATGAACATCAGGTTGCGTGTATATTTTTCCATTGGTGTTTTTATTTTCTTCAGCTATATACCCAGGTGTGGAATTACTGAGTCATATGGTAGTTCTATTTTCAGTTTTTTGAGCACTGAAATACAATTTTCCAGAGTTGCTGAACTGATTCCCATTTCTACCTACAGTATACTAGGGTACCCTTTTCTCCACATTCTTGCCAACATTTGTTATTTGTGTTCTTTTTGATGATAGCCATTCTGAAAGATGTGGTATGATATCTCATTGTAGTTTTGATTTGCATTTCCCTGATGATTATGAATATTGAACATTTTTTCACATGCCTGTTGGCCATCTGTATGTCTTCTGTTCAGGTCTTTTGTCCATTTTTAAATTGGGTTGACTGTTTTTTGACATTTACTTGTATGAGTTCTTTATATATATTAACCCCTTATTGGTCATATCATTTGCAAATATTTTCTCCCAATCAGTAGGCTGTCTTTTCATTTTGTTAATGGTTTCTTCTTTTGTGAAAAAACTTTTAAATTTAATTAGGTTCCATTTGTTTGTTTTTGCTTTGGTTTCCTTTGCCATAGAAGACAGATCCAAAAAAGTATTGCTATGACTTATGTGAAGGAATGTTATGCCTAAGTTTTCTTCTAAATTTATGGTCTTACATTTTAGTCTTTAATCCATTTTGAATTTAGTTTTGCACATGGTGTGAGAAAATGCTCTAATTTCATTCATAAGGCTTATTTTTTCTGTTGTGCAAGTTTTTCTTTATTCTTTAAAACATTTTATTAATGTACAAAAAATAAAACTTTTTTCTTTGATGCAAGTCTACAAATTTTAGCCTATCTGTAAATTTGTGTAATAGCCACAATATCAGGGTACAGAATGGTTCTATCACTCCTGAAATATCCTGCATGTGGTCCCTTTGTTGTCAAATCCTCTCCCCACCACTAACACCTGGAAACCACTGATCTGTACTCCTTCCTTATAGTTTCACCCTTTCTAGGATGTAATACAATGGGTTAATATGCTATATAACTATTTGAGAGTTGATTCTTTCACACATCATTACTCATTTGAGATTCATCCACATTGTGTTTACCTATAGGTTGCTCCATTTTATTAATGTGTAGCATTTCACTGTATAGATATATAAGAATATATGTCCCACTGAAGGATGTACTGGTTAACTTCAAATCTGGGCAATTATGAATTAAAGCTGTAAGGACATTTGCAAACAAGTTTTTATATGAGCATAAATTTTCATATGCCTAAGGTAAAAAAACTAGGAGTAGAATTACTAAATTGTACAGAAAATATATGCTCAACTTCATAAGGAGTTGCCAAAATGTTTATTTGGTACCATTTTGCTGCTGATGCTCTGTATCCACATTATTAGTTAGCAATATTAATTCTGTATGTTTCCATTCTGAGATATGTGCTGTGGTACCCCATTGATTTTATAAGTTTTCATTGACCTAATTGCTAATGAAGTTGAGCATCTTGTGTGCTTTTTCACCATTCTGGGTATTGGCTCTTCTGAAGTATCTTTACACATATTTTGCCCATTTTCAAATTGAGTTGTTTGTTTTCTTATTGAATTTCTTATCAAAATTCTCATTTTTAGAATTGTTTATATATTCTAGATAGAATTACCATGTTTGATATCTGACTTGCACATATTTTGTCCTAGTCTGTTCGTCTTGAGATTCTCTTAATGGTATCTTTGGCATAGTGAGACTTTTTAATTTTGATGAAGTCCTACTTGCCATTTTATTCTTTTCTTGGTATTGCATTTGTATGATATCCAAAAATTCTCTACTTAACCCAGTGTCATGAAAATGTTCTCATGTTTTCCTCACAAACGTTTTCTAGTTTTACATTTTACAATTCAATCTATAATACACTGTAATTTTTGTATAGGATGAGGTATAGTTTAAGGTTCATTGAAAAAAATCTCCAAGTATGTTCATTTGTTTAAAAGACTATCCTTTATTCTGTTGATTTCCTTTACACTTTAGACAAAACTTCATTGACTATATTTGTTTGTGTCTATTTCTAGAATATGTTGAAGATCTATATGTTTACCATTCTGCAAATACCACATTTTCTTTACTACTATAGCTTTATTGTAAATCTTAGAATCAGGTAATATAATTTCTAAAACTTTTTCTCTTTTCCCAAAATTGATTTGGCTGTTCAATGTCTTTTGCCTTTCCATGTACATTTTAGAAAATCCAGAAAAATCTTACTAGGATTTTTTAAAATTGAATTTAAAATATATATCAAGTTGGGGAAAACTGGCATCTTTATTATGTTGAGTTTTCCAATTCATGACATGTCATTGTATTAGATTTTCCTGTATTTCTTTTTTCAGCATTTCACAGTTATCAGCATGCATATGTTTGATTTGATTTACATCTACAAACTTCATTTTGTTCAAGCAATTGAAAATCATATTTTAAAGAATTATTTCCAGTTGTTGATAACTAAGTATATAGAAATACTATGGAATTTGGTAGCTTGTCCTTGTTAAACTCACCTGTTAGTTTTAGGAGCTCTTTGGTAGATTTCTAGGAATTTTCAACTTACAAAATCATGTCTGCAAATACAATCAGGTTTTTTTTTTTTTTTTTTATTCCTTTACAAATTGCAATTTGCTTTTCCTTACTGCATTGGCCAGGAAGTTAAGAACTATGCTGAATAAAAATGATAAGAATGTATTTTTGCCTTGTTCATGATCCTAGGGTAAAAGCATTTAGTCTTTCACCCTTGGATGCTACCTGTAGAATTTTGCTAATGTCCCTCATTAGGTTCAGAAGTTTCTTTCTCTTCCTAGTTTGCTAAGTGTTTTATCTTATATAGACCTTGAGTTTTGCCAAATACTTCAACATCAATTGGTATGATAATATTTTAAAAAATTATTTAGTCTATTAAAATTGTGGAATACATTGATTAATTTTTGAAATTTGAAAATGCCCTTTATTTTCTGGATAATCCCCATTTAGTTGGAAACTGGTTTCATGAATTGCTGGATTCAATTTGTTCATATATTATTAAATATTTAGTTCCTATGTTGGTAATAGGTATTGGTCTATTATTTCCTTTGCTAACTTTGGATGGCTTCGGTATCAGGGTAATGCTGACCTCATAAAAGGAATTGGGAAGAGTTTCTTTCTCATTTATTATTTGGAAGTGATTATATGGAGTTGTCACTGATTTAAAAATATTTGATAGAATTTGCCATCAGGGTATCAGATTTTCTTTTTCAGATGAAATACATTTATTTACAAATATAGCATTATGCAGGTTACCTGTACCTTCTTGGGTGAGTTTTGGTAGTTAATGGATTTCAAGAAATTGGTGGTCTATTTTATCTAAGTTGTTGAATCTCTACTCTTGGAATTCTTCATACTATTCTTCTACTTCATATTCCTCTATGTAGTATTTATTTTCATATCTGTGGAGTCTGTAGAGCTATCCTTTCATTATCAGAATTATTAATTTATGTCTTTTGTCTCTTGTTTTTTAAAAACTTAGACTTTATCAATTTTATTAATCTTTTCAATGAGTCAGCTTTGGAGTTTATTGACTTTCTATACTGTTCATGACATTCTATTTTATTGATTTCTGCTTATAAAGAGCAATAATAAATATTGATTTTTTCTATTTGTTTCAGGTCTATTTATTCTAGTGTCTGAAGATAGAATCTTAGGTTATTAATATGAGACCATTCTCATTATAATATAAGCATGTAACACTATAAATGTCCCTTTAAGATCTTTTTAGCTGTATCTCACACATTTTGATATGTATATTTTTCATTTCTATTTTGTTCACTTTAAACTATTTCTAATTTCTTTGAGACTTTCCAGTTACCAATGTTATTATTTATATGTCTTGTTTACTTTCCATGCAACTGTGAGAATTTCTATATATTTTTTCTTTTATTAATTTTAGTTTAATTTTGTTACGGTCAGGAAACATAATTTTTTAAGCTTTTTTTCATGAACAAAGATTATCTTGGCAATGTCTCATGTACACTTCAAATATTATGTATTCTATTAGGTTACCCAGAATTACATAAATGTCAGTGAGATCAAATCATTGATCATGTTTCTTAAATCTTCTCTCTTTATTGATTTCCTTTCTACTTTTAAAATCTATTACTTTGAATATAGTATTGAGGTATCCTACTACAATTGTGAATTTGCTCTTTTCTCCTTTCAGTTTTATCAGCTGTGTTTCATGCATTTTGAAGCTCTATTGTCAGGTTCATAGATACTAAATTTTATGTATCTTGTTAGTGAATGATCCCTTTGTTATCGTGCAATATCTAGGAGAGTCTACTTTTATGAAGTCTACACTGCTTGATATAAATATGGCCATTACTGCTGCTCTTTTTGGATTAATGGCTGCATGGTTTATATTTTTATGTCCTTTTCCATTTAACCTAACTATATCATAATATCTAAAGTGGTATTTTGTATACAATTTATAGTTGGGTCTTTTTTGTTTGTCTGATCAACAATACCCATCTTTCAATTGGTTTGTGTAGATCATTTACATTTAATTTAATTATTGATGCATTTGAATTTACATATACCCATTCGTTACTTGTTTTTTGTTTGTCCCCTTTTTTGTTCTTCTGTTTCCTCTTTCCAGATTTTGATGTATTAAAATATTTTTAGTATTCTATTTTATTTAATCTTTTGAGTTTGTAATCATATCTATTTGAATAAGTTTTGTTTGTTCAGTGGTTGCTTCAGGAATTACAATATACACTCTTAATTCTTCACAATACATATGAATGAACTCAGGTTCATGCAGGTGCTGGTGCTAGTCCTGGTTGTGAGTTTTAACTAAGCTGAAATAATTGGGTCTACTCCTTTTTTGTTGTTGTTGTTTTTTGTATGTTTGTTTGTTTTTGGAGGGACTACTTGAAAGCAGTTAGTCCAATCTATCATGCTTATCTACCTCAGAAGCTATTTTGGTATTTGCTCACCTCAAGGAATGATGATGGGTTGACAAATACGACAAGGGGAATGAGGAAGACATCTGGCAGTGTTGAAAGGTATTTGAATAGCTGGTGCAGAAATTGAGGCTACCCCTGCTACTTCTAATAGAATTCTAAAAATATGAAAGACACTGTGGATTAAATAGTCATCAGAATCATCAGGAAGAGAATGACATATATAGAAGCCAGTTAAATTTAAGATACTCATAACAATTTAGAAGAAACACACCAAGGAGTTCATTTTTGTGAGGAATGCTCCAGGGGCTTCTTTTGAGTCCAGGATGGGAGATAATGAGAGAGAAAAAAAAAAATACAAAAGATGCACCACTGTTGTGTTTATATTTTGTGTTCTGGTTTCCTTCCCTAATCTACCCACTCCAATTTATTTTTCATAGACCTCAGAGAGTTGCTTTATGTATTCTATTTTGTTTTGGTAATCAGGATTGCTATATTTAAAAGTAAAAATACAAGATGTCATGTTAAATTTTAATTTCAAAGAAACAAGAAATATTTTGCTATTGTAAGTTTGTCTAAAATACTGTAAGGGGAATGCTTTTACTAAAAAAAAACATAATGTTGTTTATCTGAAATTAAAGTTTAACTATATGCTTTATATTTTGCATGGGAACCCATGAAAGAGACAGAGTAGGGTGAAATTACACCACCTTAGCCAGAATCAAAACCAAAGGTATATAGCAAAACTCACTTAGAATAACCAGAAATGTAAATATGCAAACTTTTAAACAGTATTCTTTAGATAAGTTATTTTTGATATACTCATTTAACAGAATTACATGTAGTTTTTTAAAAACAGTAATAAAATAGCACTTAATCACATGCTAAAATGTTCTGAATTCACTGCCACATGAAGTGTTTTACCATAGATAGACAGATAGAAAGACAGACAGACATATAAGATGGTTAATTATGTTCTCATTTACATATTACATAATTATTAAAGAATCAATCCATGAAGAAGACATGGCAATCTAAAATGTGTATATATACAAAAAAACCAACAACGAGACAATAAAAAAACCACAACTATAAAAATATGTGAACCAAAAACGGTAAAGTTCAAATGAGAACTAGACAAATCCACAGCTTAAGTGGGAAACTTCGTTCTCTATACATGTGATAAAAATGACACAGAACTATATACATAGGGATTGTACCAATGTCAACCTCCTGGTTTTGATATCATAGTCTAGATATGCAAGATACTAGATGTAACCACTGGAAGGAAACTGGGTGAAGGAATTCTGTGTACTATCTTTCCCATTTCCTGTGAATCTATAATTTCAGTCAATTCTTATTATTCCTGAGAATGTATTTTATTTATACTTATTTATATTATGTATTATCTCTATAAATTCTCCCTGAGACCTGAATTAGAAAATGCCAAACAATAATGCTCCTAGGGGAAACACAGGGTGAGGCTACTGAAAGATTTTGGTCACAACATTTTCATCAGTTGATCAATACATAACCTTGTTGTATACGTTTCTGTTTAAAGACAGCTTATTTAATATGGATTTCCTTAAAATAATTAATTAAATAAAATATTATTTTCATAATAAAACATTAGCTGAGAAGGGTTTAAAGATTTCCTGACCCCAGGTAATATGACCATAAATTTCTTCAGCTTTCAGCTTCAGAATAACGCTATTACATTTTAATCAGTCATCATCTTATGAATCCACAAATTTAACCACGTTTCCATCTTTTTCATAACTTCGTAATACATTATAGATGTTATATTACTACTTTCCAGAGCAGCTTCACATTCAGATTAGCAAAATCCTGTTCCTTTTTCCGAGTGTACCATGTTGTTGATTCATTAACATTGAATTCATGGCGACTAGCAGCACTATTACTCATATCTGACTCAAGCTTATCTAACAACATATTTTCTCAATTAGGCACATCACAGCCTTCTTGTGTTTAGGAACACTAGACAGTACTTCACGATGCTACACTTGGAGGCCAGTTTAAAGAGTGAAATCACCAGCAAAAAGCACAAAAATGCAAAAAACTTGGTGCTAAACAGACATGAAAAGGATACTTGTTTATAGTAAGAGAGCTGAAAAAAGAAAGTGGAGTGTCACTTTGTTCAATCTTAGCTGGGAAAGTGTGCATCTGGGGACTCAAAGCTCTTGTCACTCAGTGTATACCTGTGAATGATAAAGAAAGCATTGTGAGTACTGATTTGGGGTTTACAAATAACCTGAAGAGAGTCGAATGGTTGTTACTAGGGCCTACAGTGAGGGAGAAATGGGGAGATGTTGGTTAAGGGGTACAAAGTTTCAGTTATGCAAGAATAAGTTGTGGATATCTGATTATAGCACAGTGACTACAGCTAATACTGTATACATGAAATTTGCTCTTAGCAAACCCTATGTGATACCACCACACACGTGTAAAGAAACTATGTGAGTATGTTATTACTTATATGTGGAATCTAAAAAGAGATTATACAAGTGAATGTATTTATAAAACAGAAAGAGACTCATAGGTATAGAAAACAAACTTATGGTTACCAAATAGGGAAGTGGGGAGAGATAAATTAGGAATTTAGGATTTGGAAATACAAACTACTATATATAAAACAGATAAACAAGGTCCCAATGTATAGCATGGGGAACTAGATTCAATATCTTGTGATAAGCTCTAAAGAAAAAGAACATGGGAAATAATATATATATCTATGTATGTATAACTGAATCACTGTGCTGTACGCCAGAAATGAACACAACATTGTAAGTCAAGTAAACTTCAATTTGAAAAAAGAAACTATGTGAGGTAATGAAAATTACTTTCATCGTGGTGATTATTTTACAGTGTATACATATATCAAATCATCAGTTTGTTCCTCTTAAACATTCATAATTAAATATTAAAGAGTGGGCGAATTGGCAAATAAAGAATCTTCCAGTAATGAGGAACGACTGTGTTTCAAATCACAGAGCTAAACATATTTTAGAAATTAACAAAAATAAGTGACAAGGTTGCTGTGCATAGACATCTCAGTGCCATTCAAGGCACAAAATTGAGTGGCCCCTTCTGGAGATGTGTCATACATACTCAGCACAATCACATACAGCAACCACTGGTACTACAAGTTTCAGAAGGTGCAGGGCACATAGTTAGACCGCACTGGTAACTCCTAAGTTGAACTCATCAGAGACAGACCACCTGCTATGAGAACTCTGAGCTACAAGGGTGAAGAAATAAAACATTGCATATCATGAAAAAATTCACAGATGTATTCTGTTGGAATGTGGTCTGGAAACAAAGCTAACACTCAAGAAAAACTCAAAGGAAATCCTAGACAACTCATGCGGTCCAATACTAATTGTTTAAAAAATGACCCATTATTCTATTACCAAATAGTTCTTTTACAATGTTTAATTTTTTAAGTTATTAAAAAGTGATTAGTACTAGCAAAGTAGATATTAATGAACTGTGGTAATTGTGGTTTAACCTTAGAAACTAAAAGGTAAGCAATATATGTGCATATTCTACAGATTAAATTAAGCAATGAAATGTGGAGATTCTTGTCACTTTCAAGTAGATTTTATTACAAGAAAAATGAAGTTTGAATAAGAGAAATGATACTGAGTTACTGGACATTTTACATTTTAAATCAAGGACAAGGAAAAAAGAAAAGTAACATGACTTTGTATTTGGTTTAGAGAACAAACTATATGAAATAATAAAAATATCTCCAGCAGAGATCAGTGATGCTTTAATATCAGTTACTGATGTTAGCATGGCTATAGTGAGAGGAAAGAAACCTACAGCAGCAATCATTAAAATAAAACTCTTATTGGCTGCCAATGTCTTTATCCACTTAATTTGTTACACATACAGGTGAATAAAAAATTATGATTTGCTCTTTTAAAACAGGTTTTAAGTGCTTGGTAACATTTTGGTGAAACACTCTCGTGTAACAGATTATATAAGTACAAGCCCTGGGTTTATTACCGGTAATTATCTTACCATTGCTCACAAAACATACCTGTGGCTAATTCCATTACAAGGCAACAGCCTTCTTGAAGATCAATATTCTATTTATATGCCTGATTTTCTGCTGCTGAGTAGGTGTAATTAATTAAGCTCAGTGTCACATAATTTTATCTAATGGATTTAAAATGGGACATCTTCAGGTCACAGAAAATAGACACTGGTTTCACAATTCAAAGGTTATCATAAATGCATTTTGGTTAATATATTAAAATTAGTAACAGCAAGAAGTCATCCCTTGTTAGGCGACTTATCCACCCTTAACCAAGTGAAAAGAAAATGTTCTCACTATATGCTTATTTTAACTGCTAGGTCAGTGATTTAACAATGGTGATAATTATATATTTGTGTCTCTATTTATCTAAACTACTATAAGAACTTGAACTATTTCAATTACATGTTTATTCTTGTTAGCTTAAAACAATATGGAAGTGTATTTTATACATAAGCTGTGTAACTCTTAAATAATGCAGCCTTATATTTGAAATAATTAGAGTGAAGACCAGTCTGAATTAATGGAAACTAAGCTATAAAATACTTTAAAAGGGATATGGTTTTATTACTGTTCTGTACTTAGAACAATGTTAATCACTGGATCTACTGACATCAGAGTAAGTGAGTATAGCTTTTGAACTGTATGTAATGTTGCTAAGACATTTTGAGTGTTTAAAATATTTTATCCTTCAAAAAGTATGCTTAGTAATTTTTAGAGGATTTTATGAAAACCATTAATTTACATGGTGTACTTCTTTCCTCAACAGTAACAACTATAATAACTAAAACACTCAAATAGTACATATAGCATGTCAACCATTTTTAAGAGCTTTACATATATTCACTTAACTAACCCTCACAGCAACCCTATAAGATAGGCACTATAATTCATTTTAAACTTAAAGGAATTATGACACAGAAAGATGAATTAACTTCCCCAAGGTCAAATGGCTAGTTGATACTTATTTCAAAACACAAATCCATACTGCCTGGCACTAGAGCTCACACTTCTTGTCTGCACTTCCTCTCCCAAACTGTTATTAGTCATACTGCTAGTAAGTTTACATCCTAGGCAAGAAGTGAACTCCTGTTTTTGTACTTTTTTTCCTAACTCACTTTCAAATGTGATGCTCATATAAATAATAGCAGGAAGACTGGTAAATCTTAAGCTTGTCAGGGGGAGGGGCTCCCCTGTAAATGTAATGGAACCCACACTATTTTGCTAGAAAACATCTGTGAATATACATCTAAATATGTCCATTCACATCAAGTTTTTGTACAATTTTATAGTGGTCCACAGGCTGCCTGAAGCTCCCCTTTATAGAATCCAGTTTAAAAAAAAAACTCTTCCCTCTGACCCATTATACTGATCCTGTTTTTATTTAAAATTTTGTTATTTTGTTAACTTTTGCATTCAACTTGATTTTTCAAAATAATGCATCAACATATTTATTTTGATTATGTCTTTTTTTTCTCCCACGATTTGTTTGTTTGGTGTTCTCATGCCCAGGTCTTGGGATAGGTGAATGAGGCACTGGTGGCCCAGCCACACATGCTAAACTCTGAAAATACTGGCAGTTTTTATAGTGTCCAATACTGGCAATGAGATCTGACTTCTCAGGTCCCCTGGCTCTCTGTGTATTACTATTCATGTGAATAGAAACAGATTAAGTGTATGGCCAAATCATCCTTAACATGATAAACTAACAGCTCCATGATTAGTTATTATTCCAAAATTTCTCATCTTGAAATAATACAACAATATTAAACTAAAAATGAACTTATTTCATAAAACTTCTTATATAGAATTTAGATGTTTAAGATGGCAAGTGATATTGCATCTTTATTCTGATGTATTTTTAGTTTCTGAAAAGGAAAATATTCCTGTGTAACCTAATACACTTAGGATTACTCATGTTTCAGAACATGATGTGTTTAATGCTCATTAAAGATTCCTATGAATCTTATGAATAAGTCTTCATCATCTCCACTTTGCCATTAAACTATAAAATATTCTGTAACAAATCACTGGCATTGTTGCTGAGCCTTAAGCTCATGGGCTTTTGTCCATGATCTGTCATGTTAAAGCCCAGATCCTACTTCAAGTTTTCTACCCCATAATCCACATACCGTACTTGATAATGGATTGTTAACCTATTGGTCATTAATGTATGAGTATGGATTGTTTCATAAAAATACTATTCTATGACAGAAATTTGAAAGAAGAAAACAAAATGAAATTAGAAGTCATGGAGACAGACTACATTATTAGATGATGGGGAACCCCCTAGTCTTGGTAAAGTATTACAGAGGGAAGACTTGGAGAGACAAAGGGACGATTGGAGGAGTCCCAAACCTGAGAAGCAGATACCCAGAGAAGAGCTTAGGATAAACAAGAAGAAAAATGTAATTGTTTCTCAATACCTAAGTTCAATGAATCGTCATGAGCAGTATGCATTCATTTCATAGTATAACATTTATCTTTACAAAACAAGATTGTGAGTCATTTAAAGAAAAAAGTGGCATTAGTTATTTATGACTGCAGATTGTAAACCCAGGAATAATATTTACTGAGCTTGAGAGGATAGTAAAACCTTATAAAGTAATCAGAGATTTTATATAACTTGGAGAAACCACCAAATTCTTTGATGTTACATACGATTTTTTGAAGTAACTGGCTTGTTTTCATGCACTTATTCATTCATCAGGTATTTATTGACAGATCTTCAAATAATCTAAA
The DNA here is from genome assembly GCF_036321535.1 of Camelus dromedarius. Lineage (NCBI taxonomy): Eukaryota > Metazoa > Chordata > Mammalia > Artiodactyla > Camelidae > Camelus > Camelus dromedarius. The sequence goes on from NC_087438.1 coordinate 56,789,472, forward strand.
ATTCCTCTGCCTCTACCATTTTGAAGTTACTTTTTTTTTCTGTTAAAACTGGTAATTAGGATTTACTTAAAAGTTTCTGATGACTTTATATAAAGAACCCAAAGAAAATTATTTAACAATTGTAGAAACCATACAGAAAAGAATATTCTCTACGGTAGCTGGTATTGTTGCAGTTTGCTTTGGAAAGAAATTTTGAGAGAAAATGATAGGCATCACTTTTGAATGGACACTCAAAGAACTGACAGGTGCTTCATATGATGCTTTCCCCTTGTCATGAGACTGGTGATGTCCCACATGAAGGCTGCTTCTTCAGTCTAGGTGTCAAAGTGAAGACATGAAGTCATGCAGCAGGGCCAGAGATGACACATGATGGGCATATTGCTTTAGGGAGAAATGAACCTTGGTTGTTGTAAACTCTTGAGATGTGAGAGGAGTTTGTGCAGTAATATAACTCAGCTAAAATTGACATAATACATTCTTCAATATGGAAGAAGGGTGAACTTCTTTATAGAGCATACAAATGAAAATACTCCAGAAAATTGATGAATGTTATCAAGTGACAGCCAAATATACTCTGAGAAGTATTCCTTATAATGATCTTAAAGTCATTTCTAACTGATTGCAAAAGGAATGCCAAAACATTTATTCTCCATGAAATTGCCTCAAGATTGCTGGTCATCTTAAACAGTACAGACTAGCCACCTGTTAAAAATGTTACAAGATGTTCTTTTTCATCTTGACAAGGGAATTTGGACAGAGAATTAAATGGAAGGGAAAGATTTAAAAGCAGAAAACAGTGGAATCAGAGAATATAAAAAAAATCTCAAATACTGATTCTCACATGTGGATGATGGCTCACTGTGACAAGTTTAGATAAGTAAATATTTTATGCATTCCTTGCCCCTGGAATCTTACGTAAATTTGTTTGCATGCATTTTTCTGACAGACTTGCAAACATGGTTGCAAAACTCAGCATGTATATATGTAAATCACAAAGAAAAGGCTGAAAAGCAACATACCAGTCACTTAACAGGACTAACATATGTCTGAACATTCAATATGCAGAAAAGTCAGTGAGTGAGATTTTTGTTTGAGAGACAAAGGGATCACATTATATCTTGTAGGAACAATATTTAAGTGAATTGAAATTATTTTGGAAGTGCCAAAAGCAGTAAAAATTTCAGAGATTTGGGAATTTAGTTTAGGATCCACAGCAATTTATGAATGATGATGGAAACACTGTAGCAGGGGAAAATTTTGCAGAACACTAATATTCTGATAATTCTCACTCTGCTAAACTTGGATCAGTCTTGAGAGAACAGGCTATCTGGAGCTATTATGAACAGTTATTACAAACGTAAAATGGTAAGTATTAAACAAAAGATATTCATATATAAAAGAATTACTAAAATTTTTAATCTGGAGAGGTAAAAAATTACATTTTTAAGTATCAGGTGGCATAAAGAATTCATACAAGGTTTTCCAAACATCTCATCGTAAGTGTCTATCCTGTATAAATTATGAGTGATCTATTTAGTTTTACTTGATATAGTGAATGTAAGTGGTTCAAACTTACTGTTTTCTGAATGGCCAACTTTGAAAATAATAAGCAAGATAGAGAAAATATACTATTTTATAGCACATATTTAGAAAGAAATCTAAAATTTACTTATTTTGCTATTTTAATGTTTTCCTATCTCAATTTTAAAATCTGTAACATAATTTTGAAAAATACACAGCCATACAGAGGTTTGCAGGAAATGTTTGGATATAACATAGATCAGATGGCAAGATATCATCAATATTATTTTGAAGTTACAATACCAATTACTTGAAGCTACGACTCTGTGGTTTTCACCGTTAAGTGGCCTCTTCACTAAAGTAAAGGGCAAAGAAAAATGGGTCCTGACAGAGTTGATTTAGACTATTTCCACATGGTGAATCTCCATTTTCATCTAACTAAAAATATGACCCAACAGATGGTGAGACTCATATTGCTGTCTAATGGGATATCACCAGCCACATCCTTAAATTTTAAGGATCATTTCAGGTCACTGCTTAGGATATAGACTCTGACAGACTGACCCTAGTTGGGTACTGAAAAGAGAAAAGTACAAATGAAAAATTGAAGGGACAGTAAATTATAAGCCATTCTTCTCTCAGATGCCTTACAGCTAACTTCAGCATTGATGGAAAATGAAGGTTGATGGATGACAGAAGAGTCATATTACTGGTATGAAAATGCATGTATTTCTTTATTAAACGTATCAGATGTCTAACCTTCTCTGCCACATATCAGAGCATGATAAGTGAAGATTATAGCTATTGTCTGTGTAGTCCCTAATTTATTATTTTCTTCCAGATTTACCTTTTTGATTATTTAATTCACTAATGTGCTAGATAAACTACTAAATATCTCCTGAAAAAAAATCTATTAAAATATATACTTGCCATATAAAATAGCATATTATACATTTCTTTTTTTCTCATAGTACAACTTCATGGATAATTGAAGTAAGTTATTAATAGTATTTATGGGATATAAATCAATACTAATTCAATATCATTTAATATATATTTGAATGAATACTAATTTATACTGAAATAAACTACCTTTACCATTCCTTTAAGAACCAAATATATCACCTTGTAAACACTTCTGTTAATTCCCAATGTCACTTTATACTTATTTTATATATGTATTATTTGTAAATATTTTTGTAAGGTTTTTGTGCACCTGGGGACAAACTACTTGAAAATGTAAAAGTACAGCTTTCACCGTGTCCGTTTTGTAAAACCTGAACAGTGATGTGGAATAAGAGGTAACTGAAACATCTTCATTTACCATTTTTATTATGTAGATATTATTTCCAAAACAAATTATGCCCAGATTAGAGATGATTTAATACATTCAATTATCTTGTAGCATGGCCTCTCTAGACTTAGGTGTTCTGTGTCATGTGGACAGAAAAAAGGCGTATTTGAGAAGGATAATTCAGCTTGTGGTAGACTATCTCTACCACTGGTAAATAAAATGACAATACTCATAATCACCAAACTAGCCCTCATTACCTGTCCTGAGATGCTGCCGGAGCGACAAATAACTGCAATTACCTAGAAAGATTAACTATATTTAATTGCTCACTTGAATCGACTCACCATTCTGCCCTGAGGTTGTCATGTGAAAATCCCAACAGATCCTGTGTTTAAGTGAAATGTTCTGTTCTGTGATTTCACACCAGCTAAGGCACAAATGGATAGTTTCACGCTAATGATAGAGATGGACCACTTTGTCCTCCCTGGTGATTTGAAATATAGGGGCTATTAAACTCTTTTTTCTTAATTGTCCTATTTGGTTTCTCTGTGGAAGAAAAATAAAGCCTAATACAAGTCAGTTAACAATGAAAACATGTAACTGGAATAAAAAATGATTTATATGCTGCATTTTGCAAAATGTGATATTAATCATTTTTTAGGTTCTGTTAAACTATAAAGGATTATATTTCAGAAATGGGTATGACTGAGGAGAAGAACATAAATAGTAAGTGTATTAGTTTGAATTAATGTAGATATTGAACTTTCTAGGCTGGCCACCAAGAGACTTCACACACACAAAAAAAATGTACAGAATGTTCTTCAGAAAGAAGGAAACTAGGCTTGAGATTTATAAAGGAATGAAGAGAAGAAAGGTATTGGTAAGTAGATGTGGGAATATCTAAACAAATACTGACTAAAACAAAAAGAATAATGCTACACAGAGTTACAGTAATATGAAACTAACAAATTTAATAATTGTAGTATATAAAACAGATGGAGTTGCAATTGGAATTAAGGTCCTTGTATTTTCAGAGGGTGAGAATAAAAAGATAAATGACTTTAATTCTGAACATCATAAGTGAGGCAAAGATTAAATGTTAACATTTAGATATTGAACATTTAAAATTTTCCATGGTAACTCATAACTGACTATAATACAAATAACTGTTAACATAGTTAAAGAAAACCACAGAATGTTAAAATAAAATCATTCAATGTAAAAGGCAGGACTAGAGAAACTACAGGCACAGAAAAACAAAATATATGGAAATACATATAAATGTGATGGTATAAATAAGATCAAATATTGTAGAAAATAAAAATGCTCAGTTACCGAAAAAAATTGCAGAGAAAGAATAAAAAATAAAAATCCAGTGATTTACTGTTTACTAAAATCAATACTTAAAACGAGAACAAAAACAGTTGGAAGTAAAATGATAAAAAAAAAAAGCTATACCAAACAAAAATGTACCAAATAATAAATATGCTTTAGATTTTGCACTAGAGAACAAAGAAAATGTGCTTCAATCTGGCTTATTTTTCCTTGGATCCATTCCTGACTCTCCCTGGCTATTCCCATTGATGTAGGGGTTCTGGCTTTTGGGCTCCCTGTTATCTGATCAAAGACTGGCATTAACAGGAGATTGCAGTAGGCAGGAAGGGGAGAATCAGTGTTTCAACCCTTCTCTCTGCGCCTTGGGCTATGTGTCCCCCAGTGGTTCCCTCCTGTCTGTATTTGAAGCTGGAGCTAAACAAATCTTCCCTGCTTCTGGCTCGGCTACTTCCTGCTCCTGCCTTCTTCCCTCCAATCTAAGCATGGTAGTGGCCTCCTTCTGCTGCTAATTCCTGGGCTGCTTTAACATCCCCTGTTGGTCTTTCAAATATTCTATTTAACTTAATTTTTGGTTTTAAATTCCCTCTGTTTGGACCACTTCTTATGGTTTCTTCCTGGTTTTTTTCCTGACTGGACATTGACTCCATATTAGGGACCACCATATAATAATGAAAAATGTTTTTCACCAAAAATGTATAATCATTATAATTTGGTATACACTCAATACCATAACTTCAAAAGATATAAAACAAAATTAGATGTTTTGACAAACAGAAATCAATTAGTCAGTCCACTATCATACCAGGAGATTTCAATACACCCCAAGCAAAGTTTCTCCTCAACCACAACATTATCCCTAGCTTTTTAGTTATGAATTCCTATTTCTAATAAAAATGTATATACACAACATTGTAAAATGAGTATAACTCAATAAAAAATGTTTAAAAAAAGTATATAGGGCATCAATTAGAAAACAGCTTTTTTTGCATGCACAGTTTTCATTTGTGCCACTCATCCTTGCTCTCTTTTAAGCACATCTGGAATACCTACCATGTACATTTACTAGATGCCTGTGTGAGAAAGAAAAATAAAACCATGAGGATCTCTACTTCAGTGGGAATACAGACAATTCACATCATCATGAAATGGAACCAATGTAATGGTAAAAATATGTATACAGTACCACAGGAGGGAAATTGCCTGTGAAGGAAATTAAAACTAGGTCTTGAAGAATAAAAGGGATTCATGAGAGGAGGAAGCCAGGAGAAGGAGAACGGAGGAGCTGGTGGGCAAGGATGAAGATACTCTCCAAGTGGTGAGAATATATACCCACAAAAAAATAGTTCCTTTTTCTTTCCTTTTTTTTTTTTTAAATCTCTCTTCTATCTTCCATCACCTTTCAAACTGAATCTGTGTTTCTAAACAAAAAGTTGCCTGGTGTGAGACTTCTGTGTCTGAACCCCTAGAGACAGGCTATTTTAAACATGGTGATGTCCCCCAAAGTGTCTCAAGGTGAAACAAAGATTGTACCTTATATGTGAACTCTGTATGTAATACTGTTAATCAGGAAGAAATCCTTCCAGTTTAACAAGTATTTTTGGATTTCTGTTTGATTACTATCCATTAACGTAAAAGGAAAGAGTGAATGTAAACTTTCTAAACTCCAAAAATCAGTTATTTAAGCCAATTTTCTTTATTGGTATCTCTAGAAGAAACTGTAAGGAAATAAGAATTTATTTCCTTTAGGTAGAATTTTCTTCCTACTTTATGTCCCTCTCTTCAATTTTCCATTAGGCCATCAAGTATTTCTTCAGCTCCTTCACAGTATTTGAATCTCTGCTTGGGAAATGATACAGATAATGCCCTAAACCAGGGGTATCAATCATTGTTGCATAAGTCACACATTAAAGCCATTGCTTCTTTTAATACAAGGAAAGGAGTTTTGAAAAATGTTAGGCAGCATTTTTAGTTGGTCTGGAGTTCTACAGATCATACCACATAAGTGGAAATGAATAACATCCTCTCATGGGACAAACTTTGTTCTTTTTCCCACCAAGAATTTTGCCCTGTCCCTGAAATCTTAGTGGAGAACACTCGCCAATAAAAAAGCCAACATAACTCTCCTCACAATTCTGTTTTTATTTGCTTTCTCGTTTTCATGGAACTTTGATGCTGTGCAGAATCCCTGAATATCCTAAAATCAAAATAAATATTGTATTCTAAATATCCGCTAATCCACATAGAAGTAGACTGTAAATTTCAAGAAGGCCAGAGGGGCAGCATTCAAAACTGGAATATAGGACCTCACAATTTCAGAAAAATACAAAGTTTCAGAAATCAAGTCTGTCTATTCATACCACTGGCAATCAATGACCTAATTTGCTAAAAATTGTCTATAGTTGAGATGAATATTCGATTTTTGCGTAGTTATTATTTTGAACTTTTGATTTATTTATTCTGTTTCTCCTCAAAAACAATAAAAACAAAAACACACTTTTATGTAGTTAAATTAATCCCTTCTACTGCAGTTCATGAAACATTTGAAAGAAGAAAGATATTAAGAAGCTCTAGGTGTATTTTCATACATATTCATAGAGTTATCTTTGTATTAAAAACTCCAGAGATGCCAAATTGCTCCCCAAAATCCAAGATTACCAAAGCAGTAGCATTTATTATTTAATTCATACCTTTAAAGACAGTCTCCAACTCTGTGCCTCTGAAATATTACTCCTTAGAGAGAACTTATCACTCACACCTTTGACAAAGAGCTGTAAAAGTATGCTATACTGCATTTCCCTTATACTTCATAAGAAATGGTTTCAAATAGTAAGCTTAAAAATTATTTCATAGTTTTCCCCAGAATCTTGACATTTCAAGTTTTTGAGACTCCTGCTTTTTTTTAAATCTGACCTTTTCTACCTAAATATCATATTTTTGCATTGCATTTTTGATAACTCAATACATTTTTAAATAAACATTTTGTGCTTTCGACTTGAAAGTATAGAGAGCAACATGGTAAGAGAAAGATCTGTTTTTTAATTTAAATTATTTTCATGGCTTTGAGCAGATTTTAACCTTTAAAACAGCCTGGATGCAATTCCGATTAACACATCCACTATTTAGCCTGGTGATTCAGAAGAGATGAACTTTTTCCCCTATAGCAGTGGTAAGCAAACTATTCCTTATCTGATCCAACTGAGAAAAAAAAAATAAAAATATTTCCAGGCCACTTTTCCTTTCAGTTGAAATGAAAACTTTATTATTGATTTCTGTGGTGCAGGGATAGAGAAACAGTCTAACTGATTGTACAAAACATCAGAAAGAAAACTGACCTTTTATTAGACAATAAGATAATAATACATAGGAATATTTGTGATTTTCAGTGTGGATGCCTATCCCTTATACTTGTATAGTACATTAGAGTTTCCAGAGAACATTAAGTTACCTTACATTACCCCAAAATATGAATTACACATCATATTTATTTTGAGTAAATACAGTCAGAATAACGAAGTGTGTGATACAATCTAAAGGAAAACTTTAACTCAAATTATAGTGTTGGAATCATGTACTGATATTCTGTGATATATTAATTCTGATATCCCATAGATATCTTTCTACCACTGAGGAATAAGGCCTTTTTCATAAACAAGAAAAATATTTTTAAGAATGTCTATGCTATGTGAATACAGAAAGCTTAGTTTCAGTTTTTATTGGGTTCCACTGCCTAAGTATTTCTTGACCACAATCCTCTAGTCATTAGTGAAAGGGCTCTTGGTTTGTGGTCCAGTCGCTGCAGATAACCTACTTACTGGCTTTTGCAGCCTGCTTTAGTCTGCCCATAATTCTTTACTCCAAACATGGGAGCAGATTTCTCCCTTAATTCTACAAAACTCTGCTTAGTCCAAGTTGTAATTCTAACCCAAACTTTAGTGAAAGCTTGGAGATAGCAGGAAAAAATTACAGCTCAGAAAAGAAAATGTTAGCACCAAACAGGTGCCATAAATTCTCCTGGATACCACAAATGATGAGTCTTTACAGGGTGAGTCTTTTGGGCTCTCTCTTGCCTTACTGTCCATTCTTCTGATGTCAGATGGCAAGGGGCAGTTCATCTCCCACAATGGTGATATTTTGAACCTGACTTCTACTTTTATCTTCTTTAGATTACAGCAGTGATAGAGGAAAAATGTTATTTTCTACTCCCAGACACTTGCCCACCTCCAATCAAAATCTTGATAAATTTTGGAAATGCAAATCATCTACAATTAGGATAAACTTTTAAATTACTGTGCAAAGTAATTTAGCTTGAATTAATCTGTAACACCTTGCCACTTGGCTTTTCTTTTGCAAAAACAAAATGCCCACTAACATTTTCCATTAAATCAAAAAACAGTTTTTGACTGGAAAAAGACGAAAAGCTGCTGACAATTTTAAAATACTGCTTTCTCCTCTTAGTGGCAGCAACTAGCAGCTGATTGCCAAATTCAGTCCCTTTGTTTTGGCCACATATGTACCAGCATCCTTTGCATTAAGGTGTAGAACGTGTTAGGCAGAGTTATGGGTAAGAGTAAAAAACACTACTTCTAGACCACACCCATAAAAATCTCTCTTGCCTACACCATCATCTGTGTTTTCCCCCTGCGTGGCTTCATGTAGAGGCACATGGCGACCTTGAAGCCACAAACGGCCAGATCTCTCAATCAGCCCTTGGAGGAGAGTCTCCCATCAGGAGCAACAGCACTGGACTGCTTAGTAAAAATAAATAAAGTTTTTTTTGTGTTAAACAATGTAAGATTTTTTTAAACATTATATTTTCTTAAGTATTGCATCTAATTCCTACCCTATTAACTTTCAAAAACATTGGGTCTTTCCTCAAAGTGTGTTTACATTGCTGTACGTTCCAGATTCTTTGGGAGAGAAGCAGGTACAACGATGAAAGAGTTTAAGGCCACAAACCTTACTGGATATTTGGAATATTCCTTTCCTGTGGTTGCAGGAGGTTCTTCCTGCTGCATTTTGGTAGAACTGGGTAAGTTAGGCAACCCCAAACTGCACCAATGCTGGAGATTTACTTGCCTGTACATAGGCGCCCTGGCTTAGGATAAGTACTGACTGGTAACAGGACACCATGACAAGTTTGGATCTTAGCTCCCACAGTTTTTGGCCTCAGCCCTCACGTTCCCCAAACGACATTATTCTCCCTAGTAATCCTCAGTTTCCTCCTCTAGTTCCTCCTCCTTCCCATGAGTCTTCTTCAGAAGATTTCTCCTTTCAGTTTTATTGCTTTTGTTAGTTGCTGAAAATTCCCACTGACATTAGAGCTTATGTTTTAAAAAACAAACAAACAAACAAACAAAACTATCTGTACCAAAAACCCTCATACCTATTTTACTGTGTTATTCTTTTTAAGGAAGAAAGACAATGTACCTTGCCCCAAATTGCATTAGTCGAAATTAGATAGTAAAGAAAATATAAAACCCCAACCCTAAGTTTCTAGTAAAAGATGAGAAGGCCCTGATTAAGATACAAAGATGTTCTTAAATGTTAACTAAAATAATGGAAAACAGGCAAGGGGAAGGCAATGGCTTATATTAAAATTCGTGGATATTTAAAATGGGCAGAAAATAGGCAATGTGTACAAAAAAAAGCAAGGCTGGAGACATTAGAATCACACACACTCTGCAAACCACAACAATCAAAAGACTTTGATCCTTTCATTTCTCAAGCTTTCCTCCATTTCCTTACTAACCCCAAAGCCTCTCAAAAGTTCTTTTCTAGTTGCTTTATTTTCTGACCACTTATTCACTTCTTAACTCCTTAATCATCTCATGTAAATTTTGTATAAAGTCAGATTCTGTGGAACAGTGCAATGGTTAAAAAATAGGCTTTGAAGTCCTATAGATATGTGTTTGCATCTCAATCCTGCTACTCAACATATGACTAAAACAATTACTCAGTCCCACTAAGCTGCCATTCCTCACCGGCAAAATGAACTTGATCATATTTAACTCATATGGTTACTATGATAATTAGATAAGATGAATGAAGGGAGACTACTTCTGCAATTGTTGGCACAGGTAAATGATAAATGGTATGACTATTCATGGAATTGAATCTCTTTCCTCAGACTTTCCCTCTTGAACTCTCAGAAACATTCAACCAAAGTGAATTCCTTGAGACTGTCCCCTTTGTTGGGCCTTCAGTGTGTACCTCCTCATATACCAGTTGGGAAACACTGGTTTAAACAAAAAGAAATACACTCTTTACAGTAATTTCAACATCTTCCATGAGCCATACTTAGCTATCTTTTTCAATATTATTCCTAAAAACACTCTTCATGAACTTTGACTCCAACCAATTAAATTTATTTAATTTCTCCAGATACACATCTCTAGTTCTCCTAGATTTTTTCATTTCTTCATTTTAATCTTTCTTTCTTGGAATTACTTTTCATTCCATCATTGCTATATTTTTCCATAATCTGAGAGGAATTCCTATACTTTTTTAGAAGCCCACAATTTAACTGTATTATAGAATATTATTGTACATTACTTATTGCAATCATAAGTGATTGGATCATTAAACAAACCGTCCCTTTTCTGTTTTCAACTTCATGTTAGTTGTCATAACATCTTGTGTATTAACTAACATTTTAATTTGAGGATTATAAATATGCTTGGAACTAGGACAGTTTGATTTGCATTTTCTCTAAGCAACAAATATCAGAAATCCTGCTATGGACTGTTGTTTTTCAACAGAGGTGAGACAAATTAATCCAGTAAATGATATTTCTTATGACGTGTTTTATGCCTAGCTTGTCACTGGTAATTGAAACAGAAGGTAGAATGGTTTTAAACCTTCCTGATAGGATATCACTTTATTGTGGTTTGTCAATTTTTGCTTCTCTCCCTGTTTCCAAACAGTTCACAACTCAGATAAAAAAACAAAGTTTAGCTGGAAAAATAGTGTAGATTAGTTAAGGTAGCAGAAGTCACAGAACAAAGACAGAATCTGTGATAGTGAAACCTGTAAATTTTAGGGGCACAGAATACCTCTTAACTTGAGGTATTCTGAGCACATTCCTTAAGGAGAGGGACAAATAATTTTATGTCTCTTTAAATGTGCCTTTAGGTTCTATAAAGATTGCTATGAAATTATCAACTAGGTATTAATAAACCTTTTCTAAACTACAATTTACTTATATACATGTATGATCTCTAAAACTCAATAAATGCAAATATTTGCTAGAATATTTAATTTATAACCACAATCCCTTTTCCTAAGAAAATTTGTTAAATATTATTTATTTCTAATAAAATATCCTGTTGACTTTTTTTTTTCATTTTTACTCCTTCTTACATGTGTTTTATCTAAATTATCATTCTTCTTTTTTTTTTTTTTTCCCCCAGTGATGGAATGAGACACATTCTCATGAGCGGTTGTATAAGTTTAGGTCTTCTGAGATGCAGATTTCAATATGGGGAAGAAAAAGATTTATTCGGCAAAATGATTGTGTGGCCAAATTAAAAGGGCAAGAAGGAAGGTGGTGCTGGGACAGCTACTAGATGACAACGTAGCTCTGATTCTTGTGAAACTGAGAAGGAAGGAAGGAAGGTGGGGAGGGGAGTCTTAGACTGCAGGGAGTCCTAGGGTGTTCAGCAAGGCTGTTGGGAAATCTTCAAGGCCAAGTTGCCTGACAGAGGAATTCCTTATCTCCCAGGAATGAGCTTGCCTCAGTATCCCAGCCATGCTTAGTCATCAGCATGGGGAGAACATCTCAACTTAAAAATGTAGGTAGATCTCAAAATCCAGAAGCCTGGACTTTGGTCAATTATGCTTTTTTATGTCCAAGATTTGGAAAAAAATATTTTTGGCAGACACAGAACTCAAATTCAAAACCTCATATTAAAGAAAAAAATCAATGATACATAAAATTGTTCTTAAGTGAAGGGGTTATGTAAAAGCACTGTCTCATTACTTGGACATTTTTATTTATGACTTGTGTACTTTTACTATTCCATTTATTAGAATTCCCATTAGTTTTTCCTTAGAAAATACAGTAAAGTGCATAAAATGAATGAGTCCTTTATGCCTATCTTTGAGGGTAACCAAAGAAAAGTTTTGGGAAATCATTGTCATAAACCACACCAACTGCTGGAAGAAGAAATCCAAAGGATAAATTGGAAGGTGTCATCTTTTAAGAACTAATGGTACAAAGTTGGACCCTTAAATTCTGCTACAAAGAAAGATAAAAGGGGTAAGAGCATAGCCTAGCCTTAAAAAAAAAGCACCATAGTTACAATAAATGTGTGGCTCTGTGATAATTCCTAAAAAAAGTGTCAAGTCTTTTAAGAACCGTCTGTCATTTATTATACATCATGTCAGATTCTTATAAACTATCACCTAAGAACACCATTGCTTACCCTTGAAGGTCTTAAAGTTTCACTAGAGTTTTGATCTGTTTAAAAAAAAAAACTGGAAGCGTAATTTTTGGTTCTAATTTGTAATTTCAAATTAAAATTTAGTGAGCTAGTGGCAAGTGAACACTTTTTAAAGATTTTTCAAACATCTTCTATCTTAGTTTTCATATAGAATTTCCAGGGAGACCTAAGTACAATTAGTAGCATGTGGCCAATGAGAAAATGGTCTCGATAACATTCAGGAGATGTGACATATTTATAGTCTTGCCAATCATAGTCATAAATTATGTCTGTGACAAAGGCAAGCTGTTGTTCCTACTGGAAGAGATGAAAGGCACTTAGTGAGACTTATGTCTCACTTCCTTCTGGAATCTTCTATCACAAGAAAAACATCCATATACACTGGGTATAATTAGCATTAGAGTTATTATTCTTCCTATTTGCTGTTTATGATTGACTAGAATCTCCATCACCATACGTGTGATATACTGATGTTGACTGGCTATTTGTAAGGCTACATCTACTTTCCAACACTACCCCAGTATCAGTTGTATGTAGTGCTTCACTGGTGGCACAGTAATTGCTGACTGATCAAATGTTGTGAATTATCATGGCAAATCATGAGTCTGTATGAGAAAGTAAAAATCAACAAAATGAGATTGCTCTATCATGAAAAGCATGAATATCTTATACCTTGTGATTTTTCTTACTAATACTTTTCCCTCATATTTTAAAAGTGGAAATTGTTATAATGAGAGGAAGAAAATGAATTATGTAAGGAGTGGAGTGATGATTTTTCGTACTGTGGGCTTAACTTTGGGCACAATACCTATGGCATTGACCTCTGTATTCACTACATTTCACAAACAGCCTGAAAGATATTCCAGTACTGGAGAACAGGTTGGAGGCACATCCTACTTTGATAATATATGTATATAAATCAAGTATGTAGGTGATTGGTAATGAACCTTAAAGGTGAAAACTTTGTAATTTAAATTTGGAACAAGATTAAAAGAGAAAGATAGTAGTATAGTCATGAGATACTAAACAGATCTCCTTTCCATCCTTTGTTAACAAGCCTGGACAATCATAAGAGAAATTAGTTGGACTTCAAGTGTAAACATTTTAGCTCAGTAAATGCCATTTTCCATCTAATTATATTTAATAATAATAACAACTGAAATTTACCAAGATTTGGGTAGTGACCAGCATGTCCTAATCACCTTACAAGCATTTTCTGTAATTCAATAATTAAAATATTCTATTATTTTGCCTGTTTTCAGGAGTGAGGAGACTGAAATATAAAGGAAGTTAAATGCCTTGTCTAAGATCCTGCTGGCAGGAACAAAACAATCTGTCCAGAGCCCATATGCTCAAACACTTACTTCACTGTCTCCCTTGTTGCTACTGAGAGAATGATCCCTGCAGAGAAGGTGTCTCATGAATAAAATTATGCAGTCAGTGTCTGTACCACTGACTTTAATGTATTTTTAGAGGAGATTCCTGAATTTGGTAAGATTGTACAAAACTCAAAGATTTTAAGGTTCTAAGTTCTATAAATTTACTCCATTTAGTAACATGCTGCTATTGAAGACAAAAACACCAATAGAAAAACGTGTGGTTTGACGTAAAATCACAGATTTGCCTCATCAGTGCTATTACTACTTAATCAATGCTCTTAAAAACCATTAGTCATATTTCATAACATTTAAAAGCTTTTGGCTACACACTTAAAACAATGGCCAAAATCCAGAACACTGACAACAGCAAATGCTGACAAGGATTTGGAGCAACAGGAACACTCTTTCAGTGCTGGTGGGAATGCAAAATGATACAGCCACTTTAGAAAACATTTTGGTGGTTTCTTACAAAACTAAACACACTCAATATATAATTCAACAATTACATTTCTTGGTGTTTATCCAAAGGAATTGGAAACTTAGGTCCATACACAAATCTGCATGTAGATGTGTATAGCATCTTTACTGATAATTTCCAAAACTTGGAGGCAACCAAGGTATCTTTCAGCAGGTGAATGGATAAACTATGGTACATCATAAAATGCAATATTGCTCAGCAATGAAAAGAAATGAGGTATCAAGCCATGTAAAGACGTGGAGGAGCCTTACAGAGATATTACTAAATTAAGAAGCCAATCTCAAAGGGCTATATACTGTATGATTCCTACTACATGACATTTTATAAAAGGCAAAACTATGAACACAATAAGAAGGTCAGTAGTTGCAAAGAGTTAAGGGAAAAGAAGGATGAGTAGCAGAGCAAAGAGGATTTTTTAGCGCAGTGAACCTATTCTTTATGATATCATATGTTGGATACATTTAATTATACATTTGTCTAAACTCACATATATATTTGGGGGGGTAATCAGGTTTACTTATTTATTTTTAGAGGAGGTACTGGGGATTGAACCCAGACCTCATGTATGCTAAGCATATCACTTGAGCTATACCTTCCCCACTGTCCAAACTTACAGAATGTATATAACACCAGGCAGGACTGAATCATAATATAAATTCTGCACTCTGAGTGATTATGACGTGTCAATGTAAGTTCACCAATGATAACAATGTACTACTTTAATAGAGGATGTTGATAATGGTGGAAGATATGCATGTGCAGGGGCAGGAGGTATATGGAGAATCTTTCACCTGCCTCTTAGTTTTATTGTGAATCTTCTGTTAAAAAAAAAAAAAGTTTTTTTAAAGCTTTTGGAAACACCCACTTTCATGTTCTACAGAGGAAGAGCTACTTCTCTCGCCACCACTTCGTTTTGCAGAATCTCTGTTTATCCCTCAGCTTTTCCCTAATTACTATAGTTCTCTCCCCATCAGACACAGTTTCTTACCCTACAACCATCACATATACACTAGCCTGGTTCTTCCTTCCTACCTTGCTATAAGGCCATATTATCAGAATTTGGATCTGATGTGCTAAGATATGAGCAGAGAGATAGAAGAGGGAGACATAAGGAACAAAGAAGAAAGGAAAGAAACGCATCACTATTTTGGGATACTACATCTGCCTGTCGCTGACTCAGAGCCCTGAGGTAGAATGAATATGTAAAGGACTTGACTTGTATTTCTCCATTTCTTCTTACTGCTAATAAACCTCTTCATCATTCCTTTTCTATAACTGCAGCCCTCAATAACCTTGAGCAGTAACAATGAGAATAGCAATAGAAGAGATAAGAGGGAAGAAGTCTTCTAACAACTGTGGCTTGATTCCCAGGATCCACGTTCTGTTCCTTATCATTCCTTTAGTTTTTCTTTTAGGTACTTAATCTGTTAAATAGAAATTTAAGAATTCACCTGGGATCCACATATTTTTAAATACTAAATACATTTTAAATTCCAAATTTATGAGCAGCATTTTCAGACACAACCAGTTTCCAGGATGAGAAAAGACTGCAGCTAAATTACACACACACACACACACATTTTTCTGGTCTGCCTGTATCCTAATGTGGTGTAATCTAGTCCATTATCTTGCATCTAAGGTCCTCTGATCCTAATATCCTGGAAGAAAAATGAAGTATGAATTTGAAGATAAAGAAAAGATTACAGGTCTTATATCTATATTACTTACAACAGCTCATCTTCAACTGGTAAGAAATCATGACTTGAAAGTTGCTTATGTTTACATCTGTACTTGTCTTTGTTTTATGAAAAAAATATAGGCAAGTTATGAGGAAAAGTTACAGAATACACAAATACATGAGAAGAATTATTTGGTGAGATTTCATAAATACAAATAGAAACATACCCATGAGGAAGAACCCATCCCCCCACTAGAAGACACCCCCCCATACTCCCTGTTAGAACCACAAAACGGGCACTGCTCTCACTTTCAGAAAGAACCTAGTCATTTGGTTGGGAAATTTCCACATACTAATACATTTGGCAAGAAATAGGAATAGGATACAACTGAAGGTTTGTTCTTAAGCATATTGCTAGTGAATGGTGGATTATTTCACTGAGTGAAATTTTTCTCTAAGAATTGATTCTCAGAAAAATAATTCAGCTTAAAGGGACCGAAGCAAAAATGTTTTAAAAGATACAGTATTCGAACTGGGAAGAAATATCTTTTAGCCATCAGGTCCTACTTAACAGGTAAGAAAACGGATACCCAAATACAGTAATTTAGCTATGTATACATTTCTAATTATTATAAATTTGATTGCCTAAAAAAAAGATTAATACATTTGATTTCATAGAAATTAAAAACTCTGCCACAT
The DNA here is from genome assembly GCF_036321535.1 of Camelus dromedarius. Classification (NCBI taxonomy): domain Eukaryota; kingdom Metazoa; phylum Chordata; class Mammalia; order Artiodactyla; family Camelidae; genus Camelus; species Camelus dromedarius. The sequence continues at coordinate 56,806,297 of NC_087438.1, forward strand.
GCAAATACAAAATCACAATAAAAGTTAAAAGACAAATGACAAGTGAGACAAATATTGACAACTTCTAAGAAAAGGAATGCTTTCTTATACAGAAAGAAGTGGTTCAAATTAACAATAGAAAGATGGATAGTCCCATATAAATGAAGCATAAGACAGGAGCACACAGCTAACAATAAACCAATTAAATAACCAATTAACCTATGAAAAATTATCAATTTAGTATTAAATAAATGCAAATTAAAATCAAAAGAAATACCTCTGTTAATCGATCAAACGGAAAATATTTAAAAGTTGGATAGCAACCACAGTTAAGGGGTTGTCAGAAGGCATAATCCATGGTGTGTCAGAGATACCAGAGCTAATTTTGCTCATTTTGCCCAACTCTGACTTCAGTGACAGCATGTTGGTAGCTTGAAATTGGTGTTGGACAGAAGATATTTACCATGGAATTTGTCAATCACTATCAATAAGGTTATTTTTTTTTTTAAAGCCAAGAGCCAGTTGTTAAACATTTACCAGCAACCACTATGTATACTCACACTTTAAAATGAGAATTGAATTGATAGGGCTTCCTTAGAAGAGGGATATACATATATACATATATATATATGTATAAAGCTATACCCAAATTTTTAATGTGTACATGTTGACTCAGCCATTTCACTTTTATGAACTTATCCTTAAAATTTATTTAGACAGGTGTAAATATCTATGAATAAATTTGACCATGGTGCCATTTTTGTAAAAGCCAAAAACAAATGGAAACAACCTACATGTCCAGGGATAGAAACTGACACTAAAAATTATGAACATCTAGACAAAGGTAAAAATTTGCATCTAATTAAAAAAAAATTAAAAAGTGTTACATATAATGATATAAAAATATATATCAAATAATTATCTAAAATAAAAAAACTAGTTATTAAATGTAGATATAGTATGATTTCTTTGTGTTAATAAAATTGTATAATAAAAACAAGACAATATTTGAAAGGGTAGAAAAATGTTTTAAAATTATTTGCCTTTGGAAAGTGGGGCTGTATGTCAGGAGAAAATGTGTATATATACATATATATATACACACACATTTATATGCATGTACCTATATATATATATACATTCACACACACGTATCTTTTCTTTTCACACAGAATTTTATACACACATAAATCTGTATATATATTCTCCTAATATATAGAATTATAGATATACACTCATAAACACATATAATTCAATATATATGAAGCACTCTTTGCATAATGATTTGAATTTTTAATTTTATCAAGTAGCATTTTTGAAGGAAAATATTGCTTTAAGTAATACTAGAAATTAAATAGGATGATGACCTAGACTTTGAATAAAGCATTATTTTCCTGCCTATTTGCTTCAGTGTGATTGTTCAGTAGAAGCAACAGGTGAGGTCACCCTGTCAGCAGTTTACTTTAACAGCAGAGACATTATTCTTAATCAATAAGGGAAAAGAAATATAAAGCGCTTAGAAATCTCAGAAGGCTGGCCTCAGATGGAATATGGAGAGGTTTATTTTCTCCCTTAATAGAGACTTTGTGATGGGGTAGAAGGTGTGGTTTACCAAACTTGTCAGGAGCAGAAGGGTGTAATTAAATTTGCACAGCTATGTTTTGCTAGGGACAGTGTAAATAATTACAACATTTTGGCAAACTAGTTGGCAATATTCATTAAATGCAAAAGAAGTTTTAGTCTAAGACTTTTATTTCTAGTATATCACCCCTGATAAATAATCTGAAATAAGGAAAAAGCTAAGGCACAAAGATGTTCAATCACAGCATTACTATTTATTTTAGTGAGAAAAAAAAAGTTTAACTGTTCAGCAATGAAGGAATCCTAAATAAAATGAAGTGTATACAATCAATGGAACAAAATGCAGTAATTAGGTATCTTCAGTATAAAGACCGTAATAACATGGTTCTTAATAGTTCTTATATGTCTCAAGGCATCTTGTAACTACCCCTGATGAAGGTGAACAAATCTGACCCTTATCCAGTGTTGCTTAGCTCAGAAAATGGCACCATCATCACAAATCTGCACAAATCTCGAGCCATTATTTCATCTCCCACTCTAAGACTCCCTCATAGTTAATCCATCACTGAATCAGTGTTACCTCCCATATATTTCTCTAAGCCATATACATTTCATCATGTTTACTAGGAACATAGCCCATACTAACCTCTATTTTCATTTGAACTATTTTAAGTTTCCCAACTGGTCTTTTAACACCTCAGCTCCTATGAATCTGTTCTTCACCTGTAGTGAAATAATCTTTTCAAAACAAAAATCTGATAAAATCCTCACTGTATTCTCTTTGCTCTCTGGATTAAAACAAGGAAATAAAGAATTATACATAATCTCCATATTCCCTGCCACCAGGAGTTTTACTGAAGTTATTTGTTTTGTCATTTTAACCCACATAACTTTAACCTAATAACTCTTCAGTTCCCCCTTCAGCAAGAGTTTGCGGGGGAAACACCACACTATGGAGAGGACAGATCACACCACCCTGTGGCTCTCCTTTGGGCACCTGGCACAACTGCAACATGACAGTCATTTGCAGGAGTTTCCTATCTGTGCCTGCCTTCCATTTAAGACTGTCAGTCCCAGGAGGGCAGGGACAATATTTATTTTGCTCATTATTTTAACCTCAACTCTTAGCAGTATATCAGAATATAGTAGGTACTCAAGAATCATTTTTCAATACAGAATGGAAAAATAAATGAAAAAGTGACCAATGTGAAAATGTGTGATTTCTGTGTAAAAATGAAAAATGATTAAGTGAAAAAATAGGATACAAATTTATAACTACCAGATTTACTTTCAAAATACAGGAAAAAGATTGGATGATTTTGTGTATATTGCTAGGAAGGATAATTTTAGTAGCAGTATCTCATATTTATTAAGTTTTAACACATACCAGGTGGTACAAAATTATACTGTATATACATTTATTTATTTCTCACAGCAAAGCTATATATTAGATAACTAAATATTAAATGATACAATATACCATTATATTATTGAAGACACTGAGGTATAAAATTGTCAAATGACTAACCGAGTATCACAGAGCTCATACTTGATCTGGAGTCAAACCCAGGTTCTTGTGACTTCAAGGATCATGCTTTTAATTAGTTTGCTACACTGACTTTCATAATGAAAGTACTGATATTATGGGTAAATTTGACACATATTGTTTCACAGATGTTTCATAATTTAGCCCTAATGACAATAATATTAAATTAATAATGTTTCTTCTACCCTCATGTTTGTCATCTCTCTAAATAAAGTCCCATATTAAATAAATAAGATATATGCTCCCAGGGACTTTTGCAATCATAATCATATCGCAAAATAAAATTACATATAAACAAACTTAGTTCAATATATGGTCAATCTGTATGAAAGTAAATAGTAATACATTCTATTTTCACTTTTAGAAACTTCAGAATTACAACAGTGAGATATATGTGTAGAAATATTCTCTCAGTTGGCTTCAAAGTTATGGATATCTTTCAAATCATTTGAAGAGCATATTTTCACCTAATTGGCTAATTAACTGTTTACAAATTAAAAACTGAAAGCTTTTAATCTCCTTGATTTACATTTTTAAAAAGTTGTCTCAGTCGTCATGTACCATGATCTTCTTGGCTGTAGCACTGTTTGCATATCCTGTAGTTTGTGTGCATGTGTGTGTACGCGCATGTGTGTGTGTGTTTGGGGAACAGCTGGAAAGAGAAGGGAGGGAACAGTTCATTAGTGTTGTCAAATTGTTGACTGAGACTTTCATTTCAATAGTTATATTAAATTTATAATATTCTAGAAGTTTATGTTAATTTTCTTACTGCAAAGAGTGTATAACTACACAGAGACAGGATGAACACACTGCTGATGTTACTAAACTTGTATTAATGAAGCCAACAGCTCCTCAGCAGCACTACACCCAGCACACTCAATGAGCAGCGCTGCGACTGTCAAGTCTGTGTTGAAAACAAGTGGGTACAGTCATTGAATCAACTCAGGAGTATGCACGCTTGCTTACATTTCTTTGGATGCTACTAAGCCATGCACACTTGGATTAAGCAAAATTGGTCCCTCACCTGGACCACCATGTAATAGCTCACTAACCCTCCAGGGTGTATCACAGATTTTAGAAAGCTAGAGAAGTTAGTTTTTCTCTATCACAAATAAGGAACATACTTTGTAAATGAGAAAACATTTTTTGTAGTCCTAGTCTGACACGGTATTGAAATAATTTAGTTTGTTATTAAGGAGATACACATTTTGGAAACCTATTTTTACTCTCATATGGAAACATCTATCTACTATGCATTACCCAAAAGACTCAGATTAGGTACTATAAAAAAAGAAAAAGTGAAATCAAGTGTTTGCAAATATGTGTGTGTGCATTTAAGATACCTACATACGTTCCCATTTTTGGACTATTTTCACTGTGTTCCTTTTACAAACTGTTCTAAAAACTACAAAGCATTCATAACATACTCTAAAATTTCTAATTTATTTATAAGAAATTTATACTTATGGTTAAGTATTAAAATATCTTTATGAAAAAAATCACCCTATTGAGATAGCATCCCTCGTCTACAGTCTCTAAGGTTTTATTCCCCTTTTAATGCTTTTTTCTTGCTACTGTTGGGTTTTATCTTGCAAATTCATTACTTTTTTCACTTTTAATTAATGATATTTTATTGTAGCTTTTGGAGGCTTTTTAGGCAAAGAGAGGATTTAATAATTAAAAATGAGTAAATATTACTAGGATGAAATGTGCCAATAAAATAAGCCATTTTTCAGTGTCTGTGTGCAGAACGAGAGCTTTCTGAATAATATTGTGTTCAGTGAGATCTGCTGAGAAAGGACTTACCAAGCAATATTAATGATTTACTCAGACTTTGGGTCATTTTTCAGCAAACAAGGATGGCCAACAAAGGTGAATGCTGCCATGTGTATAATAAGTAAGCTCAAGGAGACTTTGCTAGCATGTGTCAAAGCAAAAATTGCACTGGATGAAATTAAACAGGTAGAGGCTATGCGGTAGGGAGAGAAACCAGCACTATCTGATCTCAACTCTGCTGAAGCAAAGGGCCAAAGAGTTTTCAAGAACTGGAAGGAGGTGGATGGAGGGGGAATAGAAGGCCATTTGTATTTACTAATTTGCCTACCCAAAGGAAAAGCAAACTTTCTCATATCTTCATGAAAGGAGCAAGGCAGCCACTGATGTTAGGCAACTACTTTCCCTGAGAGACTGAGAGATAGGGGGCTATATTCCTTGATGAATAAACTTCAAGGGGATGGCTCCCCAGTCCTTGAGAGAATCCTGGGTTGTAAAACTGGCAAGAGGTTTAAAATTTACATCTTAAAGGGGCAAAGAAATAATTCACAATCACCAATTTTCTAAAGTAAATTCTCTAAAGAAAGAGAGGTCTGGGCTTAAGAGTCTAGAAGAAGCCTGTCTAAAGTTTAATCTGAGGGAAATATTAACACTATCTAAGTTACATGCCATTTTTTCCACCTGCTTTACAATGTTCATATATCTCATGTATCTTTTTCAGATTCATGTTGATGAATGAAACAAAGGGTCAGAGAGCTTGGCATTAGCCCATGATCATATAGTTCATTTAACTGCAAATTCAAAATGTTCTTCCCCTGCACAACTGTTTCTTCCTCTATTATGGCAAATTCCTGAGCGAGATGTATTCTTCCTTTTGGAAGAATACACTTTTTATTCTTAATTCTACCTGTTTCCTGATTGTGTCCACTTTCCTGGGAAAAGAGGCATGGAACTCCCCGCTTTACTTTTCTCTATATTAAACATAGCTTTCCGGAGCTAGCATAGTCAATGTGAAGTGTCCCCATCTACATGGAACACCAGTTATACTTGAGCATTTTAAGCCCAGATGGTATTACAACATAACTAATCTTCCTTTTTTCTCAGAAATAAGGAATGGTCTGGCTATTCTTGAGAAGTAGTTCCATTAGAGACTAAGTCAGAGAAAAGCCTGCCATCCACTAAATCAGCACAAGGGTCTCAGGAGTTCTCAAAGGCTCTCTGCCAAGTATTCAGACCAACAGGGCATAGCTCGGTGGATATGACAGAATAAGAGGACAAGCCGTTTGCTATGTTAAAGCAAGCATAAAAATAATGAGCAAAGAAAGTTCATAGATACCATTATGATAGTTGGAGCTAAATAATGTATGACATTAATGGCTTGAATTCAACACAGCTTCCTATTAAAACCTCTTCTTTCCTTGAGGGATCAGGAAACACAATAAATTATGAGGCCTTTGGTATATAATGCATTAAAGGCAGATGGGTAACTTTTACTTTTAATTTTGGATGGATGAAGCTTTATCTTAAATCTAACGGGCTTCACCCATCCAAATAGTTGGAAATTGAGTAATTTTTAACCTGGATTTTATAACTTTACAATTTCAGAGCACTCTGTTATTGAATATGTAACTTTTTTGGTGAAATTTAACTTTGAGTAATTGTCTTTCTTCAACATCACAGTATGTGATTTCATAATCACCAACTAGAATGTGAAACAGTCACTACAGTCGAGTGAACTAAATATTTTTAACTCTTTAGGCTCATCAAGTATTCCATCACAATGTACCTAATGCATAGAGTAAAATATCTGAACAAGGATTTATATTATGCCTAAATTTTATATTTTGAAGTCCCTTTTGGATTCACAGTGATTAACAAAATGCCTGATTAACAAACGGACACTAATATGCATATTAATGAATATAAGAAGAAAATAAAAAGAAAATTCATTTATTCAACAATTATTTATTGAGTACCCAGTCTGTCATATTTTCTTTGAAACACTTTGGGTACATAAGGGAACAAAAGTGGCAAAGAGCCACTGTTCTGTTGCGTATTTTATCACAGATATTATCAAAACTGTCAACAAAGTAATGTTTCTGTTTTTAAAATGAATTCCATGGTCCTATAGAAAATCTACCTTGTTACCTTTGGGAATGGGAGGGTTAGTTTACTGAGCTACCATCTAATATAATGCAAATATAACTTTTACATGAAAATGAAGGAGAATGTTAAAGGAATTCCTGTTACATAAATATGGCTAAAAAATTGAGAAACACTGAATAAATGACTAAACTTCACAGTCACTAGTGGAATTAAAGCAGTAGAACTTCAGTAACAGGTTAGTAAGGGTTTCAATACAAGTAAGAAATATTATGTAACTTTCAATAAAAAATATTGAGCTTAGTCATAAATTCTGACATTACTTTCTTCAAAGCATCAACTTCTACTTAGTTTGATGGTTATGTGCAGATTTATTTGAAGGTTTTTTTAGTTATAATTAGGTTTCCCATTCATAGGTTAAGTATGAAGATAATCAGAGTAAAACTAATAAAAATAAAGGGCTATGCTAAGTCAATAACTTATAGGCAAAATAATTTAAAATTTGTGAAAATATAAAAATAATATATTCTAATATCAAAATAAGGTATTGTTCATCTAAGTCATTTAGTTTATACTTCAATACAATGAAACTGTATGTAAATATTATAAATATGAAAACAACCAAGTCACTGAATTCAAACTCAGACTAGGATTTTCAAATCCGAAGACTAGATAATTATGACGCTGAAAGGTAAAACTCTAGGCAAAATTCTAAGTAAGTATTACAGAATAATCTCTGAGTACACTTTTGATAGAAAATAAGCAAAATTGGTTTAGCAGAAGGTTTTCAGCATGCGATAGTGCTTTTGTACTCTTTCATTTCCTCTCCATCACGTATAAACACTTATCACTTTATCATAGTTCATTTACTCTTGAAACTCTTTCTTAAAATCATGAGCTACTTAGACAACTACAGCTTTTACTAGTTGGGTAAACAAAGCCAAGTAGTTTACTTTTGCTATATACCAATTTATCTCACTTTTAAAATACATAGTAAATAGAACTTAATTTAGAGGTTTCTATTTGAATTTTACATATGTTCTTAATACATTTTCTGGCAGTTAAAAATGGGTCAAGGAAAGGCAACTATTATTAAAATTATTTCTATGACTCATGTTAGTATTATTATTTTCAATTTACTTTTTTAAATGAAAACCTTAAGACAGAAGCATAGTATATGTATAATCCATAGAAATTGTTTAAAAACCAAAAGAAGTGTTTAAACTCATAGGAATTGTTTGAAAACAAGTTCACATATTAGCAAGTTTTAAGCTACTTATTCTTTTGAAACATAATGACTCCTAACCATCTTCAAATTTTTATCACCAAAAATGAATAATTAAAATGTAAGACAGTAAAGTCCTTTCTCCTTGCAATATACTTGAAAGGAACACTAGAAAATTAATTTGCATGTGCTTCTTTCTTTTATTCCCATCCCTTTATAAAATAACAATTTTAAACAGAATTGGTCATTTATATCACTTTTTGTGAAGTATTCCACCATTTATTTTCTGATCCCCATATATTTCCTGAAAGAGAATGGTTTTATAATATTTTTATGAAATGGATGTTTGGTGGTCATAATTTTTATCTAATTTCTCACACTCTATTAAAAACAAAATTTGGTAGGTTTGAGATATGAAAGTCAGGTTGTATACTGGAATATTTATAAATATAAAATAGCTAGTAGCAGAATACCCAGAATTATATTTCAAACTGTAAGCTTGTGGATCCTTTTAAAATTTGCAATCATTGGTTCAATCAATATTTAAGCAAGTTCTATGTGCCATGCCTTTTTATAGATTTATTACTTTCTTATGTATTAATCTGGAAGTAAGGTGGCAGAAGTAACTTAATCTTGGTCTTGATGAGTAAAAGGATGCTTGGTAAAGATAATCCATAGTTTGTGGTTTTGGATGGCAGAGTTTGAGGTGCCTTAAACTTCATAAAACAATGGTCAGGTTTATATTTTTTTCTAACTCTACAGTCTAAATTAAAACTTAAGCATTTATTTTTTGATCTTTGTATCACTTTATATCTATACTTCAAGATATAGACCAATGAATGATATCTAGAATAATTATGAGCTAATTTCTAGAATAATTATGAGCTAATTTCTAATAAGGCAAATGTAGCATTGTCAGAATATACACCTCACAATGGCTGACAATTTTCTTTTTATTATTCAATCCTCTTTCTCCAACTTAAAGAAGAGTATACACAATGGTAGTGCTTATTACTAACATTTGTTTAATGAATAAAGGAAAAAAAGAAATGAGTTCCAATCTCACATAGTTTTATTTTTATATTTTATTTTTGATATAATTTGATTATTGATTCTTTAAGCCAAAGATATGATGCTGGAGGCTGCAGTTGCATAACAGAGGCTTCTAACACAAACAGGAAAAAAAACCTATAAATTGAGCATTCCTAGAATGTATCTGTATTGCTTCAGTAAATACTCAAAATACTATTTTTTGGTAGGACAGAGTGGTGAAACTGGGTGAGGTAACAAAGTATCATTTAGAATCAAACCCTTTCAATTCACAGATCTACTTAATTCCACAGTAAGCACACTCTAAGTGGTAAAGGGATAGTTTTGAAATGCTAGTGAAAATACCTGTAACGGAATTCTAATAATGATTTTGCATCTCATTTCAAACAATCTTTATAACTAATACTGTCCTTCTGCCTGAAGATGTTTTCCTGTTGTTGAAATAGTCTCACTAGGGATGAAGCAGGTCAAAAGGCAAGGATGTTAAGGCCCTACGAGCAATTCTCAACAAATGAAGAAACTGAATGGTGGATATATAGACTAGCTTTTTCCCCTCTTGTTGGGAACATTTAGAAGTGTACTGTACAGTTGCTCACAGGATTCCGAGTGTGAATGAGTTCTACTTGACCACGGTAGTTAACCCATTCAGGAGAGCATATTTTATTGTTTTTTTCCTTCTCTACGTCATTTTCCTACTCCATTACCAGGGTTTCTTGATTTGCACACAAATCCTTTCTCAGAGTCAGCCTCGGAAGAATCCAAACTGAAATAAATTTAACGTTATACAAAGAGAGAATAGCTTCCCTTTCAAATAAAAATCTAGATTTCTCTGAAAGAGAAGCCTGGCAAGAGACTATAAAAACACAATACCTGAAAGGCAATTATGGGGAGGCTGGCTGCAGTTTTGATATGTAAAAAACTTGAAACTCATTCTTGACCTTACAACAAGTTAAAAAACCAAACAAGTGGAATATCAACACTTTTCTTAGGTAGATCAGAGAAAAGAAGTCACACAGCAACTGCCATCCCCAAATCTGGAAAGACAGGAGAATTCAAGGAATGATAAATCAGGTCAGCTTTCATGGAACAGAAGCCATTGGAGCCACAAACTAGTAGGAACACTGAAATACTAATTTTGACAAAGTGCAGATGGCTGAGTGGAAACCAGTTTGAGAGTGAAAAACTTCTGGGAGCCTAGTCTTAGGGGAGCCCCATACTTTCATAGGCTTTACCTCTAAGAATACAATCGTGTTCTCATGTTGAAGATTCGAGAAAAATTCCATCATAGCAAAGACATAACAGGGAAAAAAGAGTACAGCCTTATCACATCCAAGAAGAAGAGCAATTACATAATTTTACCCACTGTGGGTTCCTGTCTCACCTAAGAAGGGAAAAAGCCAAGAAACGCTTGTGAAAGTCATAGCCCAGGGGGACACAGGGCTGAAATTGTGTCATAAAATTGTGAATGCTTACCCTTTTCCACACCTCATCACTACATCAACATGTTTCCAGTATAATAACAGAAGATTACAGCTGAAAGAGCCACAGGGCACACAGAACTAAGGACTTCATAGGCAAATCCAAAAATGGAGGAGACCAAACCAAGGACATTCATTTGAAGCCTCTGGTAACTATGGCTACAGAAAACATTAAACACAATCCAACTCTTAAGCAAATTAATGTGAACCCTACACTAATGGTTTATTTACCTCACTTTCTGTTACCTTATATATCATGTCTGGCTTTCAATAAAAAAATTAGAAGTTATGCCATAAGTTAAAAAAAAATACACTCTGTAGAGACACAGCAGGCATTAGAGTCACACAGTCATGGAATTTTCACACAAGGAGTTATAAATGATTATAATTAATATGTTAGGGCTACAGTGGAAAGAGACAAAACGCTAGAATAGATGGTAATATAAGCAGAGACATGGACACTCTAAGAAAGAATCAAATGGATATATTAAAAGACTATTATATAAATGAATAATGCCTTGATAGGCTCATCAGGAGACTGGACTAAGTCAAGGAAAAATAAGTAATCTGGAAGATATGCTGATTAAAAACTTCAAAACTGAAATGCATATAAAAAAACACAGAAAGAAAATCCAGAAGTAAATATCCAAAAACTGTGGGACATGAAAAAAGATGTAACCTATATGCAACTGGGATATCAGAAGAAGAAAGAAAGAATGGAGGCAAATATTTGAAGTAATAATGGTTGAAAATTTTCCACATTTAATAACAGGCTCCAAACCACCAATCCATGAAACTAAGAAAACACCAAAAGGATAAATACAAAAAATCAACACCTAGGCATATTCAGATTGTGGAAAGTGACAGGTGCAGAAAAAATCTGGAAAGAATTCAGGGGGTGAGGGGGAGAGATCTTATCAGCAGATTATAACAATTAAATTGCTACATAACAAGCATAACAATTACATTGGAGTTCTTGCCAGTAACTAGGAAAACAAAAGAGTAAAATGAAATATTTAAAGTGTTAAAGAAAAAATCCATCAATCTAAAATGCAATATTCAACATAATTATTCTTCAAAAATGAAGGAGACATAAAGACTTTCACAGACAAAGAAAAACTGAAGGAATTCATTTCCTGAAGACTTACCTTGCAAGAAATGTTAAAAGAAGTTCTTCAGTGAGAAAGAAAATTACAGAAACCTGAATCTACATGTTGAAAGAAAGGCATAAGGGAAAGAATAAATAAAGAAAAAATATTTATTTTTCTTGTTTTTAACTGATCTAAAATAAATATGTTTAAAGTAATTATAGTAACAGTATGTTGGATAAATAAAATGAGTGACAGAAATATAAGAAATGAGAAAAAACTGTGGATATTCATCAGGTAAATATAAAACAATATAATGCTATTTGAGTGAACTTAATCACAAGTGTATATTGCAAATCATAGGGCACACATTTTTTTTTAAAAGAAGCATTGTAACTGATATGCTAAGAGATGACAGAATATGGAATTGTACAAAACACTCAGTTAAAATCAGAGAAGGCAGAAAAATAGAGAAAGAAATAAAGAAATAAAAGAAAAAATACAATAAATTTTTAAAAACCATTACAAATATGGTGCATATCCAATGACATCAATAATCATTTTAAATAAGAACAGTTTAAATATACCAATAAAATGGTAATAAAAGAATACTATATGGGAGGAGAGATCAAGATGGTGGAGTAGCAGGACACTGGGCTCACTCCCCTCACAAACAGGTCAAAACTACATCTATATACAGAGCGACTCTTGCTGAAATCAACCTGGGGACTAGCAGAACAGCTCTCCTACAACCAAGGCTGTAAAGAAAGACTAACATGGAACCTGGTGGAAAGGGAAGATAAGCAATCTGCTCAGGATCCACACCCCTAGAGGGTCAAACAAAAGAGGAAAAGAATATCACAGGGCTGGGAATCTTCCATGGGGAGCGAGGAGTTCAAGTCACATATCAGGCACCTTTAAAATATAGACCCTTCAAAATTACAACAGGCCAGGGATTTACAATTCTAGTTATAATACACCTCAATAGCCCCCATGTGGTATACAGATGCTCAATGGATTTTCATGGAAAGAAATTCTAATTCACTTTAGTTTATTATACCTAACTACTTTATCATGTGGTACTTTTGTGGGAAAGAGAAGTAGTGAAAAATAAATTCTATTTTAAGATAATAAATTTATCTTAAAAAAAACCTTAATGGTGAGAAACTGGACACTTTCACTAAAGATCAGAAAAAAGAGCAAGGATCACTCTTTTCAACATTCCTGTTCAACATCAAGCTGGAAGCTCCAGTTAGCACTAAGATAAGAAAATGGAATAGAACATATATGATGATGCAGTAGACTGTATATGATTGGAAAGGGAGAAGTAAAACTGTCTTTGTTCACAGATGACAAAGTTATTTACAGAGAAAAACCTAAAGAACCAAGAAAAATTTTATACAACTAATAAATGAATATATCAAGGTCATAGAATAAGAGTTTAATATCCAAAAGTTTATTGCTTTCCTACATGTAAGCAGTCAGCAATTGCAATCTGAATTTCAAAAATGCAATTTACAGTATCACAAAAATGAAATTCTTAGGTATAAATGTAGCAAAATATGCACAACCTGTCTATGCAGAGAACAGAAAAATTCCAATGACACAATTAAAGCAGATGAATAAATGGAGAGATAGCTTATTTTTATGGATTGAAAGATTCAATACTGTAAGGATGTTAATTCTTTCCAAATTAATCTACAGATTTAACTAAATTCCAATTAAAATCTCAGGAAGCTATTTTTTAGATACCAACAAACTAACTGTAATCTTTATATGAAAAGATGAAAGACCTAAAACAACCAGCACATTACTGAAGAAGAACAAAGTTGGAGAAATCACATTATACAATTTCAATATTCATTATTACAAAACTATAGTAATCCAGACATCATGATACTGGGAGTCCAAAATATACAGCTACCTTGGTAGACAATTTAGCAATTTCTTGCAAACATTGTCTTATCATACGATCTAGCTCTTTCACTCTTAGGTATTCACCCAATTGATCTGAAAATCTATGCCCATACAAAAACAGTACTCAAATGTTTATTTTTAGTGCCTTTATTCATATTTGTTGAAACTGGAAGAAATCAACTCAGCAAACTTCATCTTCCACAGGTAAAGGGACATTATTGAGTGATGAAATGAAATGTTATCAATTGACAAAAAAACATAGATTAATCTTAACTGTATATGGCTAAGCAAAAGCAGCTATCCCAAAGAACCCACATACTGTATGGTTTCAGTTACATGACATTCTTCAATACGTAAAATTAGAGAGATGATTAAAAGGTCACTGACTGCCAATGGTTCAGGGCTGGTGGACTGAATGTGTGAATCACAGGTAGTTTTTTAGTGTGGTAAAATGATTCTGAAGGCTACTGAATGGTGGATACATGACACTAGGTATTTTTTAAAACACACAGAACTTTTTATATCACAAAGAATGAACCATATCACACATAGGGCCTTTCTTCTAAAGAGTACAGGATAGAAAGGCAGGAAAAAAGAGTAACTTTATCCTGTAGAAACCTGACAGTTACTACCTGCACCAGGTGAACAAGGTTCTCATTTAACAGTGATAGGTCATGTAGACAGCATGTGCTTTTCATATGCTGCAGTGAGAATGGAACTTTACCTTTATGGTCTTTCCAAAATCTCCTAACTTCAGTCTAATCATGAGAAACATATCAGACAAATGCCAAAGAAGGGGCATTCCACAAAGTACCCTGACTCCTCAAAACTGTCAAAGTCATCACAAATAAGGAAACTAGGAAGCTGTTGCAGCCAAGATGAACTCAAGGAGGCACAACAACTAAAGACAATCTAGATGAAACCCTGGAACAAAAATGATGTTAAGTCAAAACTAAGGAAATTTGAGTGAAGTATGGACTTTAATTAATAATTGAGCATCAATATTGATTCACTAATTTTAACAAATACATCATACTAATATATTACAAGTAAGGCAAAGTGTTTAGAGTATATGGGAAGTCTTTACTATCGTCTCAACTTCTTGTAAACCTTAAAACAGTTCTGAACAGTAAAGTCTATTATTAAAAGACAATTATTGAATATAGTTGTAGGAATCATATATAAAATCTAACAGATGAAATTATGGATTATATTTAAGATTACTGTATTATTATTTTAAAATAATTTTTCCTGGGAGTACAAGAATAGTTGACCAATAAAAATTTATTGCTATGATAGACATAAACGTATCTAATATAAAGTGGAAAATTATTATTATTACAATAGCTGCTAAAACATGTATTAAATTCAAAATATTCCTTATAGGACTTTGAATAGTCTAGTAATGTATCTTCCCTAAACAAGATTTAATACCAATAATAAAACAAACGAGCACCCTGTGCAACACTAAATGAGTCTCATTACAGTGAATGCCAAGGGAAGTACAATATCATTGTAATGATCAAAGTTTGTTTTTGAAGTATTAGCTAATATGCTCAGACATACACAGTAAGAGTTAGAAAACAAATTTCAGTTGTTTCACAGAAAATAGTTGTCTAAATATACTAAAATTATTAGAAGTAATATGAAAATTACACCTTTGATTTCTTAGGGCTGCTGTATCACAAACTAGTTGTCTTAAAAAAAAGCAGGAATTTATTGTCCCAAGGTTCTGGAGGGTAGAAATTCAAAATATGTAAAGGTTTTGGCAAGGTCATACTTCCTCTGAAGCCTCTAGGGAAGGATTCCTTCTTGCCTCTTGCAGCTCTACTAGCCTCAGGGGCTTCTTGGCTCCTGGCAGGGATACTACAATCTCTGTCTCTTTCTTCACCTGGCTGTATGCACATACACCTCTGTGTCTGCCTGTCTTCATGTGGCATTCTCCTTCCTGCACCTGGTTTCTCTTCTTAGGGCATCAGTCATACTGGATCAGGATTCCTAATCTACTGTGAACTCATCTTAACTTCATTACATCTGCAAATACACTCTTTCCAAATAAGTCACATTCATAGGTATAAGCAGTTAGAACTTCAACATATCTTTTTGGGGGACACAATTTAACCTACAACAGCAGTATAAATGATAATAAATAACACAGTTTTCTTATACACCAACAACAAACAATTGAAAGCATATTTGTGTGTGAATATATGTACTTGTGTGTGTGCATATATATATATATATATATATTATTAGAACACAGTTATATATACATTTATAAATATACATCATTGATGATGTATAACATATATATTTATATGGTAAGTACTTTTATTAAAAATATATATCGTAGTGGCTCCATTACTCCATAGTTCTGTGCCACTTAGATGGTCTTAAAAATCCCTCAGCATCTCTGTTGTCACAGCTATAAAATGACATAATGATAATACAGGCATCAAGGGGCTGTAGTGGTGATTAAATGTGTTACATTTAAGAACTGGGCCTAGAATAGGGTAAAATCAAAAATGCAAGCCCTATATGTAGATCATATAAAACTTTACCACAGCATATTTATTTAATAAATGTTTTTGTCTAGGAAGAATAAAATTGTGAAGATAAACAGTTTCCTCAACTAAAGAATAATTTCTAATGAAAATTCAATTAAAGCCCAGCTTCTATTTATGGAAGAACCTGATAATAATATGTAATCTGACACAAAACTGTGTAAGAACTATGAAGAAGTTTTTGAAAAATAAAAGTAATAAGGAAAGACAAGTAATTATAGAAAATTAACACCTGATTTTCAAAAGCTTTATAAATTAAGCAGCATGATAATGTAGTATGAATTTATCAGACTTGCAGCGCATCTCATTTGGATCAGTGGATGAAGAATTACACAACATTGCTTTCAAGAAAATCAATTATAAATTTGAGAAACATTAAGTTATAGTATGAATTAACACAACATGAAAATAATTTTCAGATGGATATGACAGCTAACTATACAAAAATAAAAGCCTAATAAATCAAAGATACTTATTAAACTCTCATGGTGGGAAAATATGTGATAAGGTAGCTTAAAAATATCTAACCAGTAATTCCAACTTCTATAAACTGAAAATAAAGAGAAAAAATACTTTTGAATTAAAATATTTGTTGAATTTTAAGAGAAAATAAGTGGAAGTGATATCAGTGACTAATAATGAAAAGTTTAAACAAATCTAGTACATTGATATACTTGAATTATATTGAATATTATACAACTATCTAAATATATTTTGTACTATATTGAGTGAATAAAAGCATCTTCCTCATATAAATGTGAATGAATTAATGAGAATTAAAGTAATGTATTATGCTTGCTCTCCAATTTTTGCAAATAAATATATAAATGTTTGGAGATACAATGATATAAATATATAAGTAAATATAATTATTTGTTTTAAGGTTTCTATAGTAAACTTCCATTATTCATATAATAATCTCAACGAAAATAGGGTTATTTTTGAAATTTAAGATAACAATAAAACTTTGATATATCAGTTCAAGACTCCTTTCAAACTCAATAAAAAATAAAATTAAATCAAAAAATTAAAATAAAAGTAAATGACCCCTTTCAACAAAATACCACAATTCATATTCATCTATACCTAATGCGTTAGAGTGGTTCTTTATGGCAGCACCCTACAGGAAATCTGCCTCGTTTCCTTTAAAGGGTAATTTTTTTCTTCCACTAAATCTTAGGCTTATTATATGACAAGATATGCCATCTGTACATTTCTTTACAAAGTCCTAACATTCTGTAGGAATATCAGACAAGATTAGGCAGAGATCTTTCATTGTACACCCAATATTTTATGCTGTGTCACAATGGAAAGCAATTTCTGTCCTTGCCTCAGTGTTGAACTCTCTGGACAAAAAAGCCAATTCTGAGCCACGCCCATGAGCTCAATATCAACTCTACTGATGCTCACCCAGATCATTCATATAGACACTTATCCTCAATAATAAATAATCACTAAAGAAAAACAAATATAGAAAAGTCTACAGAATTCAACCAACTTGAAATACAGGTAAGGTTTGACAGATGGCTTACTGTGGGAGAAAACAATTCTAGAACACAAATTATATGAAATATGATATACATGGGTATTATATAAGAAAACAATACTAGCAGAGAAGGTATCAAAATATAAATTAATGAAATATCATTTAGGAAAGAAAAATAATAATATGCCTAATTTAGGTTACTTCTAAAGATGATGTAGTCTCATACTAGAGAAAGTAAAGTATGACGATTCTGCCTCATGAAATATGATTTAAAAACACATGATCTGCTTAAGTAGTGCTTGAATCAAGCATGTGAGAAGAGTCTTCAAAGATTTGCTATTACCAAAATGGGAAGACTTTATGGAGTCTAATTTCGAAGAGAAGTGAGGGAACTAATTCATCAGGTACAAATGAAAAAACTCTTTACTGAACTAAAATGTCAGAGAGAAATGAAAAGGGTCAGAGAAAAATAAAAGGATAAATGTTACATCAGACATTTTTAAAGAACTTTTTCACAATTCAGTTGCAAATTAGTATCTGGAATAGGAGTTTGTTCCCTACCTTGAATATTTTCCTACAGACTATTAGATTTCCATTACTTGCTTAGCAACTTTAGGCAAAGATACATTTTCAACGTCTCAGTTTCTTCATCTATAATAACTGTTGCTTTGAGTCATTACCCTGAGTTGTGTTTTGATGACATTTTGGCCCAAGCATTTCTTTGATTTAAGGGGCTATCCTGTGAAAAGCATGTTGTTTACCATCATCTTGGTCTCTACCCACTAGATGCCAGTATACACCTCCCTGTACATTATTCTAGTATGCGGGTTCTCAATTACAATTGTCATAATTTTCATAGAACAGGAAGGCCATATTACAAGGCATTTTTAGGGTATTAGCAACATTAATCTGGAAAAACAGAGATACAAAGTGTGTAATATATATGCTTAAAAACACAACATTATCTTTATTTTGTTTCACTCTACATAAAATTGTACCTTGGACAGGGGCAAGGTTCTCTGACTTGTAACACAGGTTATATCATATATGTATTCTATTAAGAATGAAATATGGGAAATGATCCAATATCCACTTTCCTGCATTTAAAATTATCAGTTAAATACAAATTGGCAGATTCCTTTACTCACATTTCAAAGACTGAAAAATAATTACATGGAACTTTCAGTTATTACTTATCTGTGTGGTTTAGTTTTCTTTCTAGTACTCTCTGCTGTACTTAATACATAAGAATATTGTGATATATTTTTTCTCATTTGCTAACATTTACTCATTCTGTTTAATGATTTTCTAAGTGACATTTACTAATATGCTATATTCTTCTCCGTATCTCTGCGCAGAGTATATCTATTCTTAATTATTTCATAATTCTTTCCCACAATTATGTTGAGTGTTCTTTGTTCTTAGAACTTGCTTTTTGTAGAAGGACATTCTTCCCACTTTAATTATGCTGTCTCTTAGGAGAATATTTCCCCTTCCCCTCAGGAGTTGGAACACTTGTTCTCACTGTACCATATGGCTGTCACTAGATTTTTTTTTTATTTCTTCACATTTGATTAATATTCCTATAGGGTTATGATTAGTAAACACATTAACTTCTGTCATGTTGTAAGTTTAAATTACTGACCTCTAAGCAAACACTTATGAAAGTCCTTTTATCTTTTTCAGTATAAAATAAACAGCTCTCCTAAGGAAATGCATACTTTCTCTGTAAGTATCTGAGATTAAAGCAGGTATTTTGGAGGAATTTTTATTTCAACTTCCGGCACTAACACTAAAAATCTATATTAATAAAGAATTCCAAACCCCGAATAACAGACTTAAGCTCCTTTATTAACTCTAGGGTATTCTTGACTTTAATTATAGTTGCATTGTGTGTGTGTGTGTGTGTGTGTGTGTGAGTGATATGTTATATAAGTGTTGATTTTATATATATAAATGACTTTCTGTAATTATGTTTTTCATTTAAAGTTACAAATATTTTGAGTAAATTCATTACTAAGGAGTACCAAACTTACACTTTCTCTCCCTCTTTCCCACTCTCTCTTTTACTCTCTCTCTAACCTCTTGCCCCCCTCTTTCTTTCACATGCTCATGCACACACATCTGCACCATTAATCCTTTTGAGAAGCCAAATTTTTGTTGTGCTGGTGTTATACAAGATATCATTTTCTGATTTTTTCTTTTACAAGTAAGGGTTACTTTGTAATCAGTAAATATATTAGCCTAAGGTAATATTATGAAACATTTTTATTGCAAATAACAGAAGTTTAACCTAAACTAGTTTAATCTCATCTGGGAATTTACTGGTTGACACAATAGGAAGGTTCACCTAAGCAGTGTAGCTTCAGAAATGGCTAGATTTAGGGTCACAAATGATAGATCAGAACTCTGTTTCTGTCTTTTAGTTTATTTTTTCTCTGCAATAATTTGATTTTCAAGCAGTCTCTTCCCACATGTTTACAAGGTGATTTAACAGCAATTCGAGGTTCACATTTTCCTTTTACCTAGTGAATCCAGAAAAGAGAGGAAAGTGCAACTTTCCCCATGATTTCATTAAAATTCTGGAGAAGAGTCTGCTTGTCCAGATTTGGGTTATGTTTCTATCCCTTAGCCAACAATCCATAAGACAAGGCAGACATAATGATCTTGGTTGTGAGTGTATCTCTTTGAGGGCAGGATGGGAGAAACTACAGACCACCCAATCACATGGATTATTTTTTTATCAGAAGAAAAATGAAAGAATGTTGAACAGATGAAAACAGGAGATGTCTCTTCCACGTGTGGTTAGTTTTGATCTGGAGTAAATGCCTAAACTGTTAACCTCATGAGGGCAGTGTCCACTGAATGAATTGGTGAGCTCATATTTAGACAAAATGAATCTTCATTATTAAAAAAATATTTTTTGCACAGTAATATTCTAATAAAAGGCAATGTTGGCAAGCTTCTTCTCAGATACCCTTAGGATACTCAGAACTCAGAGGAACTTTCCATCTGTCACAGAACTGGACTACCAAACTAACCTCATCCCATCAGATATATTCAGTCCTGCAAACCTGTAGTACTTAACCTGTGGAGCTGATGACAAAGAAGAGAACGTCATCACACTTAATGATATCTTAACTACTCAGAATCATTAGAGATCAATGTACTCTAATGTCTTATGCTAATCATGTGTAAGTTTGATAATCTGCATGCAAAACCATGGATCTTCTTTGTAAAGTGTTATGAAATACATCAAGGTGGGTTTAACAAAGGATTTCATGCCCAAGACTCTTTAGCTATTTGTTCAGTGAATGATTAAGTGAATGGATATAATTAAAACTTCAATGAACTATAACTGAAATAGAGTGAAAGTTCTAGTTTCTTTAAAAATTAAGCATAAATCCTTTGGTTTGATACTTTGTGAAACTGTTTAAACATAATAAATCACTTTCAAAACTAAAAATGTATTAATCACTTTGTTTACTCAGGGATTAAAAAATGAGATTGAATCTCCTAGATGTTCATAGAACCTTTCATGCTCATTAACATGAATTTGAGAATCTGTGATTATCATTCACAATTTACATATAAATGTAGAGAGTGTTGGAGGTTGTGCGGCTCATGCAGATACACACACTGCAGAGATCACATTCCTTTAAATAAATGAGTGATTTTATCAGTTTTAAAAATTCTTGTAATTTAAATAAATCCTAAGTCATTTGTTTATTTTACCTGATAATTAATAGTATTTTAAAAGTCCCCTTATATCAAATCCTGAGTAGGAGTTTTAGTGTAAAATGCAATCTGAATTCACGGAAGTACTTAGTGTCCTTAAAAGCACATATGGAATAGAATATGAGAACTCTGAATAATATAGGAGAAGTATAAGGTATCATATAATTATAATAATAACATACAAACTGGATAGGACTCAAAAAAATTAAAGTAATTAACTGAATCCTACATTTGTATATATAAATGGAATCAGTACATGTTAGACAGGCAAAGTAATCAGTGTCTTGAACTTTAAACTGATTAATTCTCTTTTGAAACTGAAGGGAGTTCAGAAGAGATCAAACAAAGTGCTCAAAGAATTTTGAAATAAACTGCAGAATAATTTTTTAGATTAATGAAAAGATATTTTACAGAGGAATTTCAATTAAATGTGCAAGAAAGAAGTGCCAATATTAAAAGTAGATGCAAAAAAACCAGAAGGAAAAATCTCACTTCAGAAATAACAATTAAATTTCAAAATGGGAACAAAGTACTACACTGTAAATGAATGGAAGGAAAATCAACAAATCAGAAACAAATACAAAGTTAAATGGTAGGAGTGAAGAAGATGTGTTTTTCATAATATGACATCATTTTAAGTTGCAAGCATATATGAAACTTGGGTTAAAAATTATTAGAACTAAGTTTTGCATGGCAGCCAATGCTGAGAAGTCTGCACCAGCATAAATTATTCTAAACCAGAAGCAAGGTTTTGACCAAGATCCTGTTGGGTCCAGAGTTCCTGAGACACTGACTTGATAATATCCATTAACATTCACACAGAGATGCTGTCTGATAAATGTAATTCATGTTGAATATGTATTTCCAGATTAGGTCTGAATGATGAATGAAAAAAAAATTCCACAAAACTCTGATGTTTTAAAAACCCAATTTAAAATTTCTTTGGTTGATTTTCCTAATCAAACTAAGGAATGCTAAGTAATACTTGCTTGTTTTATTTATTGCTAGCATTTATTTTAAATTAATGACTAAATGCCCTTAAACATATCCTGAAGGTTAGACATCTCTCTAATTTTGATTTTTGTCCTTGTTCTTGCAATTAAAGTCCAGAATTACATTTGCCTCAACTCAGTAATTATTGCTTTCTCTCTCTAAGGAGCTCTTAAAGCTCAAGGCCCTGCACCTAATTTTTTTATTAGGATTTAAAAGGACAATAGCCATAGAGGTTTTTTTTGCATATCTTCAAGGTCTTTAACTACAAGGACAGAGAAAAGTCCCTCAGAATTTAATGAAATGCATATATTTAGAGAGAGGCAAGAAAGGTTATATATTTTATATTTAACATAATTAATTGCTTGGCTAATCTTCAAAAGTTTGAATAAAATAAGTCCATAATTTAACATTTATTTCACTGAATGATGCAATAAATATTGTATTATGCTTTATTAACTAAATATCTTTTGATATGGATAAAATGAGCAAGAACTAGAGATTAAAGTTTATGAAGTTGACTATAGGAAAATAAAAATAATCTTAACATAGGAAAACAGCATACCTAATTTAATTAATATTGTTAATAGTGTTGTCTAAGAAATACTGGGGGTTTTTAATTGTTTTCTCTGAGCTTATATGTATCACATCAGATTTCACTTTTTTTATGTCCTTTTGCAAACACCTTTAGTGTATAGCAAAAGTTACATACCTTTATTTGGAAAACATAATATTTAATATATTATGCAAAATACAGCTAAAAAATCTTTATTAAACCACACAAATTACAGTATTTGATATTCTTTTCTCTTATAGTCAACAACTCAGCCAAGTAAAGTTTTCAGGTATTAGTTTTTAAGTCCTGAGTGGTGAATTCTAAGATTATTGTATTGATTGACATAGCTAAAAGTTATTATTGGTAGTATTTAGAACATTACAGGTTTTCCCTTCAGCAGATATGAATGTAATCATTTATAAAAGTTATTGGAAGAAAAAGAGCTCACTATAAACAATATAGTACAAATCTTAACATTTATCAGAAAACCCTAATACTCCACACAAAAACTTCTAGAGCTGATAAAAGAATATGACAGGGTAGCAGGATACAAGATTAACATACAGAAATCAGTTGCATTTCTTTAAACTAAACATGAATTATTGGAAAACTAAGTAAGGAAACAATTCCTTTTAAAATTACATCAAAAACAATAAAATACTTAGCAATAAATCTGACCAAGGAGGTGAAAGACCTATATGTGGAGAACTATAAAATACTGATTAAGGAAATTAAAGATGACTTAAAGAAATGGAAAGATATGCCATGTTCTTGGATTGGAAGAATTAATATTGTTAAAATGGTCATACTCCCCAAATCAATCTAAAGATTTAATGTAATCTCTATCAAATTACCCAGGACATTTTTCACAGGAATAGAAGAAATAATCCTAAAATTTATATGGAATCACAAAAGACCCAGAATTCCCAAAGCAATACTGAAGAAAAAGAACAAATCTGGAGGCATAATTTTCCCAGACTTCAGACAATACTACAGAGCTACAGTAATCAAAACAGTGTGGCACATGCACAAAAACATACATATGGATCAGTGTAACAGAAGACAGAGGCCAGAAATAAACCCACAGACTATGGTCAATCATTGACAAAGGAGGCAAGAATTTACAATAGAGAAAAGACAGTCTCTTCAGCAAGTAGTGTTGGGAAAACTGGACAGTCACACATAAATCAATGAAGTTAGAACACTCCCTTACACCATACATAAAAATGAACTCAAAATGGCTTAAGAACTTAAATATAAGACAAGACACTAATCCTTCTAGAAGAAAACATACTCAAAATATTCTCTGACAGAAATCTTAGCAAGGTTCTCCTAAAGCAGTCTACCCAGGCATCGGAAATAAAAGCAAAAATAAACAAATGGGACCTAATTAAACTTATAATCTTTTACACAGTTAAGGAAACCATAAGGAAAACAAAACAACAATCTACGGAATGGGAGAAAATATTTGCAAATGATGGAACTGACAAAGGTTTAAATTCCAGAATATAAAAACAGGTCATACAACTTAATAACACACAAAAAAAATATAACCCAATCCAAATAAGGCAGAAGACCTAAACAGGCAATTCTCCAATGAAGACATACAACGGCCAATAGGCACATAAAAAAATGCTTAATATCACTAATTGTCAAAGCAGTGCAAATCAAAACAGCAATGAGGTATCACCTCATACCAGTTAGAATGGCTGTCATTAAAAAGTCAACAAACAATAAATGCTGGAGAGGGTGTGGAGAAAAGGGAACCCTCCTATATGGTTGGTGGGAATGCAGTTTGGTGAAGCCATTATGGAAAACAGTATGGGGATTCCTCAAAAGACTAAAAATAGACTTACCATATGATCCAGCAACCCCACTCTTGGGCATGTATCAGGAAGGAATTCAAAAAGATACATGTATCCCAATGTTCACAGCAGCACTATATACAATAGCCAAGACAGGGAAACAACCTAAATGTCCACTGTCAGATGACTGGATAATGAAATTGTGGTATATTTATATAATGGAATACTACTCAACCATAAAAAATAATAAAATAATGCCATTTTGCAGCAACACTAATGAATGTGGAGATCATCATTCTAAGTGAAATAAGCCAGAAAGAGAAAGAAAAATACCATATGATATCACTCATATGTGTTACCCCAAAAACGAAAAAAAAAGACACTAATGAACTTACCTACAGAACAAAAACAGACTCTCAGATATAGTAAACAAACTTATGGTTACCAGGGGGAAAGGGGGTGGGAAGGGATAATTTGGGAGTTTGAGGTGTGCAAATACTAACTATAATATATAAAATAGATAAGAATCAAATTTCTTCTGTATAGCTCAGGGAACTATACAGTTCCCTATGATGTAGTAACCTATGATGAAAAAAATACAAAAATAATTATCTGTATGTATATGTATGACTGAAAATTATGTTGTACACCAGAAATTGATACATTGTAGCTGACCGTACTTCAATTAAAAAATATAATACAAATCTGCTGCACCCAGCACAGCTCAGGATAGTATCTGAGGACGAGCAACGCAAGACTTAAGAAACAAAGAGACAAAGCAAAGAGTAAAGATGGGACCAGGGAACTCAAGATCTCATGGATCTAGAGTGCCGAAAGCCTGGTCGACATCATATTTATTAGGAGTACACAGCTCAGAAAACACTGTGGTCAAAGAGGTGGGGCTTTAGATATTCCACACAATAAGCACTAAGCTCTGCTTGCTGGTTAACTGATTAATTTCAGGCCTATCCCTTCCAGGAACAATCACCCTCCCTGGGGTATGCACATATTCTAAGTCTATCCTGTTATTGCTTCTAGGACATCTCAAGATAGCAAATACTTCCCTCCGGTTAAATAGCATGTTTTCATGCCAGGACAAAGTTCTGTTAATGGATGATGTGGCTTTCCAGGACCATCCATTGTTTTACCCTAAGGAAATATCTGCTCTCCTCCATGCCCTTATGGTCAATCTCAGGATTTCTCCTTACAAATTTTCTTTAGCATTATACGAGCTATAGGTCATCTACTGCAGAAAACATTTAAACAAAGCAAGCATGTGCATTTTAAGCAAGTGAGTGTGAATATAATACTTTAAGCTCATGGAAATCTAGGTGTGGGCTTGTTTTCTAGCAGCTTGTTTCCCAGCGCAAATCTTAATATTTATCAGATATACTATATTTTTTCTACACATAACGCTACTTAAAACTTCCGCCATCCTTATTGATTTTACTGAGGCATTCTGTGGGTACATGAAACAGTAGCTTTATTCCAAATGGTCAAACTATACAAAAAGCACCATTCCATTATTTAAATCCCATTCTCATCCATCCTCTCATGGCTAGAAAAATATCTCCTTAGTTTCTGGTCTATCATTCCTGTATTTCTCCTTACACCACAAAATTATGTGCATATTTTTAAATTCTCTTTTTCACATAAAGAATGCTACATTGAAGATACTCTTTTGCATTTCACTTTTTTCACCAAACAATATATTCTGGACTACACTTTAAAACAGATCTTTCTAATTATTTTTTATGGCTGCCATACTACTGTTGTTTTTGTGGATGCACCATAATTTATTCAACTACACTTCTATGTTAAGGGTATGTAAGTTGTTTCCAATGTTTTGTAACTACAAACAATACAGTAAAGAATAAGCATGAACACATTTATTTTTTATGTTGGATGTATAAATCAGGGTGAATTTCTATAAAGATATTGGGTCGAAGGTAAGTGTACCTGTAGTTTAATAAGATATTGCCAAATTCCTTTTAAATTTATAGCAACTTGCATTTCTAATAGTAGTGAATTACAGTACCTATCACCAGATGTTTACTAAGAGAGTATTTTGTCACACATATAAAATTTGCCAATCTGGTGATAAATGTTATCTGAGTTACTTCTAATTAACATTTCCTTTATTGTGAAGTTAAACATCTTTTTCATTTGTTTGAGGGTCATTTTTGCATCTATTTTGTGGTTAGTATCTTCATTTCTTTTATATATTTTTCTGAGTTTTTGTCATTTTAAAATAATTTTAATGAATATAGAATATTAAGAATTCTTTATGTATCAGTAAGTACTAGCACTTTTGTGTGATATATCTTTCATATATATTCTCAGTTTTCAAGTATTTATTCTATTTTTTATATTAACATACAATAAAGATTTTTGGTATACAATTATTTGAATATGAACATATGTGTAGATTTGTGCACCAATAACATAATATACAACACCTTCATCCAGCCCCACATTTCCCTTGTGCTGCCTCTATGTAGTCACAACCTCTCCTATCTCTATCCCTGGCAACCTCTGAACTATTCTTCCTAACTATTGTTTTGCATTTGTGAGAATGTTTTATAAAGGGGTCGTAAATTTTGTAACAATTTGAAATTGGCTTCTACCACTCAGTCTAATATCTTTAAGATTTATCTAAATGATATATGTGCATTCTTGAGTTGATTCAATTTTATTACTGATTAGTGTTTTGTTATACAGGTGTGCCCCAGTTTATCAATTCAGGCAGTGAAGAATATCTGTTTTATTTCCAGGTTTGGGTGATTATTAATAGAGCTGTTATAAACATTTGGGTACAAGTATTTATGTGAACATAGATTTTTATTTTTCTAGGGCAAATACACAGGAGTGAAAATCCTGGGAAATCTAATTAATATGTTTAACTACATAAGAAACTGCCACATTAAAGTCCAAAATGACCATACTATTTTGCATACCAATCACCAATTTACAGAAGTTCCAGCTGCTCTGCATTCTCACTCACACTTGGTACTCAGTATTTTTCATTTAACATTCTAATATTTGTGGAATAGTATCTCATTATGCCTTTAGTTTGTGTTTTCTTAATAGCTAAGGATGTCAAATTTGTTTCACACGCTTAATTGCTTCCAGTATATCCTACATGATGAAGTATATCAAGTCTTTGATCCTTTTTATATTGCATCATTTTTTTTCTTACTACTGAGTTTGGAGAGCTTTTATATATTCTGGATAAGAGTCCTTTTTTTGATATGTTATCTACCAATATTCACTCCCAATTTGTGGCTTGTTTTTAAAATTTTTTTTAGTATCTATTTTCTTTTATTTTTTTCCACAGCATTTTTGGGCATGCATTTTATTTTCATTAAGTAAAATTTAGTAAGTTTTCTTTTATGCATCTGTATTTTTACCAATAGTTAGAAAGCACTTCTACACATCATAACTAAGGAGGAATTCACCTATGTTTTCTTCTAAGACTTGCATTTAAAAACCTGAGATATAACTGACATATAATAATATATTAATGTCAGTTGTAAAATGCAATGATTCAATATTTGCACATACTGCAAAATGATCACCACAATAAGTCTAGTTACCATCTAACACCATACAAATTTACAATTTTTTTTCCATGTGATGAGAACTTTTAAGATGTACTCCTTCAGCAACTTAAAAAATGCGTTGCAGTATCATTAGCTATAGTCACCATGTTGTGCAGTATATCCCCATGACTTAATTTATAACAGAAAGTTTGTACCTCTTGACCCTCTTCGCCCATGCTGCGAACTCTCCAAGGCCCTTCCATCATAGAAACCACTGTTCTGTCCTCTGTACCTATGAGTTTTGTTTTGTTTGTTTATTTATTTTGTTCTTAGATTTCACATCTAAGTAAGATCATATGGTATTTGTCTTTCTTTGTCAGACTTATTTTATTCCACTTAGCATAATGCCCTGAAGGTCCCTCCATGCTGTGGTTAAGTGGCAACATTTCATTCTTTTTTATGGCTGATATATGTTTATATTTAGATCCCTGAGCTCTTTGATGTTTATCCTTCTAGAATGGTATGAGATTTGGACTAATTTGATCCTTTGCCAAATGGCTAACCAGTTATCTCAATAATATTTACTAAAAGCCTATTGCTTCTCAAAAGCTTTGAGATGCCATCCTCATCAAATACTAGTTTCTTTTTTTTTTAGTGTAATTCTGGACTTGTAATTCTATTTCCCTTGTTTGTGTGTCTATTCATGTGTCAGATCCATGCTATTTTAATTTGAAGGGTCCATATTTTAATCCCTTGTAGGTTTATCCCTCTTCAAAGATTTTCCTTTTTAAAATTGTTTTTATGTCTACTTTTGTATGATTCTTTTTCCAAATATTTTTTAGTGTCAACTTGTCAATTCTATAAAAAAGCTTTTCGGTTCTTAGGTTATTAGTGTGTTTGTTTTCTTGCATCTTTTGTTCTGCTTTAAAAAGACTGCTGTTGTTATTTGATACAAAGGTATTTATAATTTTATATTTTCATTATGAATTTTGGCTTAGAGCCATAAATGATGCCCTTATTTTTATAATTAATAGTTTTAGCTTTGCATTCTACTTTGATATCAGGATAAGCTACACTTGCTTTATTATGATTTCCATTTGCCTGGAATACATCTATTTTTCCAGTTTAACTTTTTGGGAAACATTTTTTAAATGTGGATCTTCTAAGACATATATTTGCTTCTCGCTTTGTGAACCAAATTGAAAATACTTTAAATGGGTGAGTTAGTTTATTCACATTTATTGATAAGTAATGTATTTGCCTTGTCACATTTTCATATATTATATATTTTGCTATATTTGCTATTTATTTCTCTAAGCAATATTTTTCTTTGCTTTTTTACTTATTAAATTTGTTATGGCATTTAGGTGGGTTTGTTCTTTTGTTCTACTGATTACCTTTGTATGAAAACATTTCTCATGTCATTTTCTTAATGTCTATTTTCTTATTTAACTTTTACTAATTTTTTGTTTATAATAGTATACTTAAATGGTATATCTAATGTCAGTACAATAATCAATATGCATATGCTAATTTTTTCTTCCCCATCTATTTCCTTCCATTCATTTTTTGCAGTACATTGTCAGATATACAATAAATGAAGTACATTACATATCTTGCTTTATTCCATTCTCATCACAAATTCATTTTAATTATCCATCTAGAATAGAATATATAAAATGCCCACTATTCTACTTTTGCAGCAATTGTCCCAATTGTCCCTGTTGTTTCTTAGTTGGATGATGTTCATCTTCTAATAGATTCTTCCGGAAGGGTTCATGGGTGCACAATTCCCTGAGCTCTTGGATATTTTATCCTTTTATGTAACCCTGATAGAAAAAGTTTGGCTGTTTATAAAATTCTTGGTTATACTTCTTGAGTTCTTTGAAAATGTTGATTTCTTTTTCAAATTGTTCTTGCTTGCTATAAACACAAGTGCTGAAACATGGCCAGTAGCTTGATAGGATATGATCCTTATTTCTCCACTTAAAGGGAAACTGAACTGAGGATGTTCTGTCTTTTATTTATGCTAATAACATGACTATTTATAGTTTTATTTGTTTTTCTTATTTTTCGTTCATTTTGGGGGGGGGCAGGGAGGACATGTTACAAGATTTATATTCACACCATCAGTATTACCTCAATAATATATATTACAATTGCTATTATAATAAGACAGAGAATATACAAATGGCATTATTTTACTACTAAGTATGAAAATGAATATAAAATTTCTAGGTCATGGTCAACTGGGCAGAGTATTTTTTATTGTGACTTGTTGGAGACACTGACACCACCAGTTGTTTCTTTGTGCTTATATAGCAATAAAGTCAATGCAGCTCAGGTAGCTGGGCTCAGTAAATGCATAGTGATTGAATAAGTCTTAGCTGTTGTTACATTATTAGTCAAAGGCATAATCCTAGGGTTTATTCAGTGAAAATAATCCAGAACTTCAGAACTGATACTTGGAAAATGTTTTGTCCTTTTATTGACTATGCAATCTTAGATAAATGACAAAAGCTTGATAGTCACTGAGAAAAGGGAAACACAGAAGTGAATGGCTGATTTTGTTCTCAGTTTGTATTACATAAGAGTTTCTTTATACAACAATGTAAAAGTCTTGATTATCCAACTAATTGCTTTGAGGCAGTGTCCCTCAAGGTCTATTCCAAATCCCAAATTTCTGCAAGCAGTGGAAAGACCAGTTGGCTTTAAGGTAGAGAAGTAACAAATGCCTATCATATTTCTCTTTCAAAGCCATGATTTTCGGTAAAAAATGATGTTCTGATGATCAGTAACAGCATTATCTAAGAATTTATCAAAATCACCAAATTCAGGTCCCTTACCAGACTTACTGAATTAGAATCTGCATTTTACTAGTAGCCCAGGTAATTTATATGCTCATTAAAGTTTCAGAAGCACTACTTTATACAGATTGAAAAAGCTTTTCTAATAAAGGAGAAAGAAGGAAAGCAAGAAAGAAATCAGGATTTTTTACAACAGAACTGAATTTTGTCTATGTATAATTAACCAGCATCAAGCAAAATGATGTCATGGTCAAGGCAGAACATTTTCAGGCACTATTTGCAGCCTTAAAAGTCAGGAAGCTGAGAAAAGAACAAGTTTTTCCATATCTAGGTATCTTTTCCTAGCACCTATAATTATATATTTGCTTAAGACTCTAAGAAATCTGTAGAAAGCAAGAGATTTTCACTTTGGACTTGTACAAAGAGCAAGTGATGTGAACTTGAAAACATTACTCTCTCTGAGCATCAATTTTCTTACGTGTGAAATAAAGTGATTGGCCAACTCATATTAGTTTGGCAATAATGTGAACCTTGTCCTTCAAGACGAGAAAAATTACTGCTAATTCAGATCAGATTAAAATGATAAAATTCTTCCTTTAGTCCCTCATTTCTTCTTTCCATGTATAGGAGGAAAAAAAAAGGGGTAAGAACATCTCACTTATCTTTAAATTTTCAGAACCAAACATAATAATAACTCATGGTAGGTTCTCAAATAATGTTGGTTGACTGAATTGACACCAGACAATAACTAATGTTGGAAAATTCAGAAATGTCTTATTTAGCAGATACCTCTCTTTTCAGTGTTAACTTTTTTTTAGGTGTTAATTCAGTTCTGGATGTTTACTAATAGTTTTCAACAAGCTAAGATATGAAAGAGACACATCATTTTAGCTTAAGACTACTCATTTATAATTCAGTCATTAATTTTTGTTTTAAGAATGTTTCATTATGTGCAAATACACAAGAAATATCTTCAATGAAGAAATATTTTAAAAGGATGTGAATTTACTAAGTTATATTACCTGCCTATATTTAGATTTAATGCAAATACAGTTCCATTGCTAATTAATTTGCTGTCTTAACTATAATAAATATTAATAAATGAAATCACATAAATAAAAGCATAAATCTTTAAGATGCTAATTACTGACCTCTATCCAAATATTTGCTAGTATAGATTGTTTCTGTACCGTAGACTGAGCTGCATGTAGAATGGAAAGTACCTTGGGACCTACTGTCACCCTAAAGTGTTACAGTGTTTTATATCAAGAAAGCAAACTATTTTAAACTTACATGTGTATGCATCTGTACCGATATTTCAGGATAATCTGGAAAATGCTTAATTTTATTCTAATACAGACATAGATAGTAATGCAGAGATTTAACATAACAAGTTGTAGGATCATCAAGTGAAAAAACCTAGAACCATTAATTATTCTCTTGTGATTGTAGGCTTCAAGTCCATCTGCTTCTTACTACCCTGAAAATGGGTAAAAATATGGAAGCAGCTTCACTTAATCTTAAAAAACATCATATGCCATCTTTCAGCATAAAAATAGGGCACTCAGAAAAAGGGTAATTTGTTAGTTTTATTATCTGGGAAAAAAGTGGAAACTACTAAAATTCACTTTTTCTCCAACTTTGCAGTCCATACCAGTGTCTCTAGTAGTAGCAATGAATTTTGATGGCCCCAAACAGACACAATCAGAAATGCTAATAAGGCAAAAAAGGAGAGATTGGATGCTTAAGTAATAATTCAAATGTAATTTTAGAGTATAACCAGAATCAGAGTTAAAAAATAATTCAGATTTTAATTAACTTCTTAAATATGTGCATGCAAGTCCAGTATAACTTGATCTTCAAAGATATACTGCATCGGTATTCGCTAAATATTACTGAGGAGAGGTTTAGTAAGTTTATGGCTATTATAAGGCTGGAAGTTATAGTTAATTACTTTTATCCCTCTTGCAGACTATTAATAGTCTTCATGAAAATAAATCAGTCCTTTTCCATATGCATATATTATTACCAAGCCCAGCAATTTACTGATAAAAAGGATAAAACTGAAAGGATAAGAACTGAAGCTCGCACTAGAGATTCACAACTCTCTCCTACCTCTACTTTCACCCCTTATTCCTAAATCTTGTGCTAGGTTAAAAAGTTTACAAGTTTGGGAGATTTTTTGTTTCGTTTTGTTCTCATGGGTATCTGAATGCTCACAAATGGAGACAGGAACAATACCAGAACGAATAGTTATGTTTTAGCAACACTTTTTTTTCTAATTCTTAAGCTATATATTTGTAAATTATGGCAGATAAATGTTTATGACTTCATAAAGATTCAAAATGCATTTATCTTTGCTCTCAGCTTTCACCACAGTTGCTATATTTTTGTTTATTTTGATTGCTTTATTATTTCACTTTCTTTTGGATACCTTAATATGTGTGCATGCACACGTCTGTGCTTAAACAACAAAATAATCAAGAGATGAAGATCAAGATTCAGTTGCCTGAAACTCTGATCATCTTAAGTTAGAAAGTCATGGACAAGCAACCCATCTCTAAATGTGTCTTGGGGTTCCCACTGAGAGGCAGAGAAAAATAAGCACATTGGAAAAGGCAATTAAGAGTATGAATGCAGCTGGAATAACATTATTCTAATAAGAGCCATGAAAAGAAACAGATGAGAGAAAGAGGATAGATTTGTTGTTGTTCTCTTTATTCAACAAGAATATGGCTTATCCTGTGATGTCTATAGCAGTCCACTTTGATTCATTTTGTTATACATGGCTTGAAAGAAGGTCAAGAATTTTGGAGCCTCCTCCTTCAATGTTGCCTTAATGTTAAGGCTAGATTTTTGCTGAGGAAAATTATTACTAAAAGACTATAAAGCTAAGTCTTGTAATTGGAGAGTGTCATTTTGAGGGTGGTAATGCAGCCCTGAGTTTGGATGGCATACAGTTTTCATTAAGTAAACCCATAGGAATAATCTTTGATCAGCTAATTTATATTTTAGATATAGTATCTATATCTAATACAGAACTAGATCCTCATGGTTGATGAAAATAGATTTCATTTATGTTATTTCTTTTTAATAGATACTTTTTCACTTTAATTCATCTCATATTATTCTCCAAATTAGTGAATTAAAGTGCAGCAACATTCGTTTACACAAACACACACACACACACACACACACACGCAAGAGTATACATGGGTTCCTTTCCCTAACAGTGATCATTTAATTCTTTATAGACCCTGGGGAACATCAGGTGTAAGAGATTCTGTAGTCCTTTTCTAGATTTTCTTATTTATTTAAATAAAGCTTTAAACAGTGATATGCTTATTTATCAGCAAAGTTTCCCCCTTCTCTTTCTAGAAGATTAGTTTCTATTATTTTTCTTACTCATTCATTTACCAGGAGGAGAATTTTCTTGACATTTTTGTTTTAAATCTATAATGTTGTCATCTACATCTACCTCTTCACCCCACCAGGCATTACCATATTCAACGGCATTACTGACCAAGTAGATGAAAGAGAATAAAGTTGTATATGGGTGAATGGATTCCATTCCTGAAGATGATTATAAGAATTTTTAACCAGTAGCAGCATTGCCCAGCATATACAGGTCACATTGAAGGTGAGAAGAAAGGAAAAGAGCACTACAGCCTGCAACATAAATACTCCTCTGCTGTAAAGATTTAACCGTCTTTTCTCTGGAAAAGGATATGTAGGGCAAAGTATTTGATATTTTTTATGTACCAGATAGCAGCTAGGAAATGTACTAGATACTTCCTCTAGTTTATAAACATTTACTTTAGTATACACAGAAACTTAATAGAGCAAGATTTTTAATACTGATTTTACTGTTGAAAAATCTTAGGCCCAGAGAAAGTTCAAAGTTTTTCCCATATTCCAAAATAGTGACTCTTCAGAGTTACTGCATGAATGTGAATGTGTATACGCTAAGCTGTAATAATTT
Source organism: Camelus dromedarius (assembly GCF_036321535.1). NCBI lineage: Eukaryota > Metazoa > Chordata > Mammalia > Artiodactyla > Camelidae > Camelus > Camelus dromedarius. Next base: position 56,841,507 of record NC_087438.1, read on the forward strand.
ACAGAGAGAGTTACCATGTTTGGGTATTCCTAATGAGCGTATAGGTTAAATACAAGCTGCATTTCCAGAGTTGTCTCATATCGAGAGATGCTCAATGTGAATTACTGCCTGGTTTAACAAATGTTTATTTCTTTAGGCTCTTGTCAAGGACTCTCAAGATGGCTAAATCTCTGCAGTAGAAGAGTATAATCTTGTGTATAGAAAACCATAAGAAATCCACTAAAAATTATTACAAATGATAAATGAGTTCAGAAATTTTACAGAATCCAAGATCAAGACACAAAACTCAACTGTTATTTGTATACAGTATTAATGAAAAACCTGAAATTAAGAAAATAATTTCATTTACAATAGCATCAAAAAGGATAAACTATTCAGAAGTAAGCCTAACCCTTACTTGACACTGAAAACTATAAAATTTTGACACTGAAAACTATAAAAGATTCTTGAAATGTACTAATGGAGATCTAAATAAGTGGAAAGACATCATATGTTTATCACAGATTGGAATAATTAATGTTGTTAAGACAACAATACTTACCAAATTAATTCACAGATTCAATGAAGTCTCTATCATAATCCCGGGTTACTTTTTTGTAGAAATTCAGAAGCTGATTATCAAATTCACATGGAACTGCAAGGGATGCAGAATAGGAAAAACATTTTGGAAAGGAAGAACAAAATTGGAGGACTCATATTTCTCAATTTCAAAACTTATTATAACTCCATAGTGATGGAAATTGTATAGTATTGGCATAAGGATAGCTATAAAGATAAATTAAATAGAAATAAGAGTCAAATTATTCTATTTATGGGCATTTTTGGACAACTGTTGCAAAATAATTCAATGGAAAAAGAATACTCTGTTCAACAAATGACAGTGAGACAAGTGGATATCACATGCAAAGAGTTAAGCTGAACTGCTACTTCACATCATACACAAAATTATTCAAAATAACTCAAAGGCCTAAATACAAGACCTAAAACTAAAACAAACAAAAATAATCTTAAAGGAAAACAGAGGCATAAATCTTCTTAACCTTGGGTCAGGCCACAGTTTTACAGATATGATACCAAAGTATCAAGCAACTAAAAAAAAAATTTTAAATTAAACTTTATCACAATTAAAACTCTGGAGCTTCAAAGCACCATCATAAATCTAAAAAGATAATCCACCAAATGGTAGAAAATATTTGTACATCATATATCTGATAAGGGACTTGTATCCAGAAGATATAAAAAGTTCTTTCAATTCAACAATAACAGGACAAATGACTCAAGTAAAAATGGGCAAAGGATTTGAAAAGACATTTTTACAAATGACCAATAAGCATCTGAATAGATGCTCAACATTATTAGTCACTGTATTAAGTCAAACCAAAATCACAATAAGGTATGCAGTCACATTTACAAGGATTGTTGTAATAATAATAATAATAATAATAACAATAATAATAACAACAACAATGACAACGACAACAACAACAATAAGTATATTGAAGACAAGGAGAATTGAATATCCCAGACACTCCTGGTAGGAATGTAGAATAGTGTAATTGCTTTACAAAACAGTTTGGTAATTTATCTAAAAGTTAAACAGAGTTACCATATGACTTAGCAATTCTCCTGCTAGGTAAAAACACACATAAGAATTGAAAACATATGTCAACACAAAAACTTGTACATAAATCCTAACAGTAATATAGTTTATGTCTGCCAAAAAAGTGGAAATAACCTAAATCCTTATGATGAATAGGCAAATGCAAACAATAAATGAATAAACACAATGTGTTATGTACATACAATGGAATATTATTTAGCCATGAAAAAGAATAAAGTATAAATGCTACAACATGAATGGACTTTGAAAACATTACAATAAAAGAATGAAGCCAGCACAAAATGCCACATATTCTATGATTCTATTTATATCAGATGTCCAGAATAGGCAAATACATAGAGACAGAAAATAGATTAGTGGCTGCCAGGGGCTGGAGGGACTGGGGAATACAGAATGACTGCTAATGGCTATGAAGTTTCTTTCTAGGGTGATGAAGATATTCTAAAACCACACAGTTGGTGATAGTTGTACAACTCTGTAAGTGTATCTTAAATACCACATGTTTTTACAGTTTAAAATGATAAATTTTATGGTATGTGAATTATAACTCAACACAGCTGTACAAAAGATTATAAATATATATATAATGCTAGGATTACTGAAAACCTCGATTGCCTGTATCAGAAGTTAAAAATACGTTGTATTGTGATAGAGAAAGCAAATGTTTCACAGATGGAGTAAAATGATGCATGATGCATTAAGAATTCTAAAATTTGAGTGTGCAGAATGAACCAGAAGTAGAAGAAATCAGACTCATGGGTAAACAACTGGAGGTACTTCTAAAATATGTGGTGTTGTATCTTCATGTTGAAATTGGATTACATAAATATTTCTAGATATACAATAACCAGGAGATGATTACTGATTAGGTAGTGCACCTAAAGAAGAGTGAGAAGCCATACATGACTATGTTTACAAGGTTGTGAGGCTATATAAATGTAACACCACTTTAACAGCAATTGACAGGAATTGAGGGTCTGAGAGACAGTGGAGGGTAGTTTTTAGAAATATTCTGTTACATTTAGGTGTTAGTGAAGTATCTAATATTAAAAATGAGTAACAGTGAAGCATGGTTTTGAAAACCATGAACTAATGAGTTAGGCAGAAGTAGGTGTGAATCTTTCCTTCACTGCTTTTTTTTTTTTTTAAATTAATGCTATTGCAAGTACTGTGTGGAAAGTGATTTAGTCTCCATAAAACTTCTCTCGTTCCTGAAAAGCAATCATAATTTACTTTACCGTATTACTATAAAAACTGATGACACTATCTCATGTTAAAGGTTTAACAAAACACCTGGGTCACTGTAATTGCTAATGACTTTTTTCATACTAATTATTGTCAGTATCTTTGTTTCATATATGGGGAACTGAAAGATCAAAGAATTCAAATAACTTGTGCACGTGTCCAAGGTTACTCAGTCAGTGGCAGAGTCAGTACTCAGACACAAGTCTTTTTAACTATCAAGTCCATATCTCTTTCATTAAGCAGTTTATTCTTTAAATCTAAATGGAAATATCAATGGATTGATATTTGATGCATGACATGAAAATGAATATGGAAACCAGTTAATTCTGGAAATATAAACCTCACTGTTATCTGCATATATGTGAAAACTAATATCAACAATTTTTTGTTAATCTTTTTTTCATTTTTATGGCATTGATTTACATCTACACTAACTTCACAGATAAACTCCACTTGGTGACAAAATATAGTACTTTCATGTGATTTCCCATTAGCAGCAGCCTATTTTTCCAAGTTAATATATCCTCTGGAATCAACCACTAAAATCATAGCACAAGGCAAAGTCTTGAGTTTGGGGTGAAACCTGATTATTGCATATAGACAGCAGTTTGTATGAAAGAATAGCTGGAACAATTAAAGATGTAAACATGATGCCTTTATAAAGCTATGGATGCTGACTGAGGGATGAAGAGAAAGGAAATCTATTCTTTCTCTTCACTGTGACTTTAAAAAGTCCTCTTTGGAAATTTGGAATGGAGAAAATATTCTAAGTCTTTCAAATCAAAGACATGCAAAGTATAAATCTTAAGATTCATGGATTTCTATTCAGTGCAGCACATAAACAAAGTTAACAGATGGGGTGACAGCCTGGACTTTGATATTTACAACATCTATAACCGACAAGGGATTAGCATCAGGAATTTAGGAAGAACTGCAAAACAACTAATGAGACAGAAAAACAAGAGGAAATTGAGCAGAGAATATAAGTATAATGAGAAATAGAACTAAACTAGAAAATTCAGTTTAAATTAAAACTGAACTAATAAATATAGAATAATAGAAATTCAGATTAATGTAACAATGAGATAACAATTGTAAAACAACTATAATTCAATTAAAATACAAATAAACAATTTCATGTAATCTTAAAAAAAAGTAAAGAAAGATTCAGAACTTGGTGAAATTAAGTAGCATATATTAATGTCCTAGAAATACATTCTTGGGCAATTACCCCCAGAAAATCCCTTTTTTGGTACATAAGGGAACATGAAAGATTTTATGGGTACATTCTCGTAATTCTATGCATGAGTTAAACTACAGCAACTAGGACATAAACATGTGATGTTAAATCTTTTCTTTAACAGTAAAGTAGAAACCTTATTTTCATTTATTTGTTTTATTTGTTTTGTTTCCTTTTTTGTTTTCCTTACAGTCATTCATAAACACTGAATTGATTTATTGTTTTGTTTGACATTGTTTTTATAACTTTTTAAAATATCTTTGTTTGTTTTCATTTTTATAGTGCTTCTTTTGAAAGAAAACATAGCTAATTTTAATTTTTCTAGTTTTTAATCACTTAATTACTGTTAAATGTAGATTTATTAATGTCTTAATTTTTTCTATTTTATCTGTTTTCTTTTTCTACTTTTTTCTAAACTCTTGATATGCTTCAATTTTTCTTCTTTCTGCATATTTAAAAAAGACTGAGTTTTTATTTCACTTTTTCTTCTGCCAGCTTGAAAGCTATATATCCTATTTCTATCAATTGTGTTGCTAAAATTTTTAAATGCATATTCATTCACACATGTTCAAAGATAATTACAATCACTTCCCGCCTCCTGAAAAATACAACCTTAAATGCTTCTGTGAACCATGCTTACCCTTATTCTGTGTTAAGTTTACCTTGTTTGCATTTTTATTTCAACAATTAGACATAATTATGATAGTGTTTTACTGTTGTTGGTATTCAATTCATGTTTATCCTTCTTTCTTACATTTATTATGCACTTTAGAACAACTTTAGGTATCTTTTTCCATTGTCCTCTTTTCTGAAGACATGCTTCAGAATTTTGTTTTTGTTAGTTTTTAGTCTGTATTTTAATCTTGACCATAAATAACACTATCTTGTCTAGAAAGAGTAAATTGGTAGTTATTTTCTCTGAGCATTTTGAAGCTGGATTTCACTCTGCTCTCTTCACATATTTACTACTAAGATATGTCCTGTGTGTGAATTCCCCATATATAATCTCTTCATTCTCTTTGCTTGTCAGATCTTTTTTTTGGGGGGAGGGAGATTTTTTGGTACACTAAATTGTCTCTTTGTTATGTCTAGCTTGATATGGACTAATTTTATTTATCTTTGCTGGGATAAATAGTGACATAAAATCTGAAAACTCATAAGGGTAAAACCAATATGGTCATCTCAATACTCAGAAGAAATATATTAATTAATATTCAATGACTATTTATGAATTTTTTTAAATAGTAAGAACACAAGGAAAGGAGAAAAATGTCTTCAATCTGATAAAGAGCATTGTGGAAAAAATACAAAAACAAAACAAGAAAACTACAACTAACATTACTCTTAATGGTGAATGATTACATGCTTTCCCTATAATATTGGGAAAAGGAAAGATATCCACTAATTCTACTTCTATTTAACATTGTTCTGGAGGCTCTAACAAGTGCAATTAGGCAAAGAAATGATATAAAAGGCTTGCATTTGGAAATCAAAACAAAAATTGTCTTTCTTTACAAACGACACAATTATGCACATAGACAATCATAAGGAACCACAAAACAACTTCTAAAACTCATAAGTGAGTTTGGTGATACAATTCATTAAAAAACCAATTACATTTCTATATATTAACAATAAAAACTGTAGCTTAAAGATTCAAGATAATACCATTTATAATAGCATCTCAAAACATGAAATAGCGATAAATTTAGCAAAATCTATGCAAGATCCTAGGCACTTAAAGCTATAAACATTGTTGAGAGAAATTAAACAAGACCTAAACAATCTGTAAGATCTACCATGTGTTTGGATAAGAAGTTGTAGAACACTGTTAAGTTTGAAATTCTTCCCAAACTAATTAATAGATTAAATATAATCCCAAATAAAATCTAAGAAGGAATTTTGGAGAAATTACAAAGATGGTGTAAATATTTCATGTCAATATGCAAAGAATCAAGAAAAGCCAAGCCAAAATAAATAAATAAATAAATAAATAAATAAAAGAAAAGCCAAACCATTTTCTTTTCTTTCTTTCTTTTTTTTTTTTTTTACTTTTTTTGGTGGAGGATAAAGTAGAAGTCTGCATTACCTAATTTTGAGACTTACTGGAAAAACACAGTAATAACAACAGTTCACATGAGAATATACATATAGGACAGTAGCCTACAGTACAGAAATGTTGAAGATAAACCATATGGCCAATTTATGATTGAAAATAATGTCACAGTATTGGAAAAACTGGATATCCATATTTTTTAAAAAATAACTTAATATTTATGTCACACCACGTACAAAACTTAATTTGAACTATTCATATACCTAAACTTAAAGTGTAAAACTATGAAATTTCTACAAGAAAATAAAATGTTCCATAAGAAAATCTTTGTGACTTTGGAGTAAGCAAAGATACCATGTATAGGACAGACAAATCACAAACCATAAAAGGAAAATTTATAAATTGTATCATACCAAGATAAAAACATTTGATAGACAGTGGCAAATTAAAGGAATAACATTGGTTATTAGACCAGAAGTAAATAACATTCATTATATAAATATGACAAAGGATCATTTTCAAGAATATATATTTACAAGTCTTAAAACAATGGTTAAAAGGAGAAATAAATTTAAAATTACCAACTTAAATAAGAATTTAAAAATGACTAAATGATTTTAAGAGATACTCTGCAAAAGATATAAAGCTAGCCATTAAGCACATGAAAAGATATTCAGCATCATTAGTTATCAAGGGAAGGAGAATTAAAATCAAAGTAAGATACAGCTACACACACACAATAATAAAAAAAAATTAAAATTATAGATAGTACCAAATGCTGACAAAGAAGAGTAAATGGAAACAAGCCTTTGGAAAACAATTTGTCAGTTTTTTGTAAATTTACACATACAACCCATCAACTCCATTCAAGAGAAGCAAAAACATAGTGTTTCTTACTCTCAACAGCCAGAAACTAAAAACATCTCAAATGTCCATCAATAGGTGAATATACAAATAAATGCGTGTGTGTCTATGTGTGCATGTATGCATGTGCACTCACAGTGGAGTGCTATTCAACAATAAAAAATAACCAACTACTTATACACAATTGGGATGAATCTCAAAAATGTTATGCAGATTAAAAGAAGTCAGAAACAAAAAGATTTATAGTATGTTTCAGTTTTTATGAAACATTAGAAAAGATAAAGCAAATATACAGAAAGAGAAAGCTAACCTATATAGTTGCCTGGAGCAGAGAGTGGTAGGGGTGGTGCTGGAATGGCCACAAGGGCACCTTTTGGACTGACAGAAATGGTCTATATGGTTGCATAGGAGTGTACGTATATATAAAATCTCATCAACCAGTACACGTAAAATAGATGGATTTATTATAAATAAATTATGCCTCAATAAACTTGAAAGTAACAATCCCACAGTCACATCATTCATTAATTATTAATTCTGCAGAATACTCATCCATTTTCTTTTTGAATATTGTGCATCATCTCTTTTCTCTAGCAGCTCCTCTGGAATTGCAATTTGATATCCATTAGTGCTTTTTATCCTCCTCCATATTTACTACTGTTTCTCTCCTTCTCTTTCCTTCCTTTCCTCCTCTACCACACTGAATTCTAGTCTATTTTCATGTGTCTAATTTCCTGTGTAACCCACTCTTTGAATTAAATATTAATTTTATATTTATTATTCTTAAGTCTTGATTAATTTTCATTTTGCCTGGTCTTAAAATCCAAATGAGAAGACTCTTGTGGTTACGGGAATACTTTAAAGATTTTTTTTTTATCCTACACAACACACAGTTCAAACCAGTCATTTCTCCTTGGCAGTATGTAGGTTTCCCCAGCCTTCAAATTTTGCCTGATTTACATTTTTCACATTTATGTAGGGACACATCTAAGACACAGGGAAGGGATTCCTAGACAATTACAGGAGAAAAAAAAGGAATGAAGATTTTAAATGAAGGGAAAATAAAGTAAGAAATAGAGAAAGAGTTTATGTCGACTAATGATGACAATGAACAACGATTAACTCAAAGTTTCTGCAACAAATAAAATTCAAAGAATTGTTAAAACCTCCAAAATAAGAAGAAAGAAAGGAAAAAAAAAGGATATGTCATGTGAATGAATATGTTATATCTGTATCTAAATAATGTCTTGGAGTTTTTTGGTTCTCCATCTTTTGAAGTATTGTGTAAGTGGATCACAATTCTCCAGATTCATTTAGATATCCACTTATTTTGCAGCAGTTTATTTATACCACCCATTGCACATTGCTTTTAAAATTCTAGTTATTTTAAATTCTATTATCCTTTTTAAGAACCAAGTATCAGTGTCTGTCATCTGTAGTCATCTTGCTATTCACAAGCATGCTCAGTCCCTCCTGGCACTAGATCTTTGCGTGAGTTATTTGTCTTAGGGTTACACATTGAGTTCTTGTTGAGTTTGCATGAATCTTGCAGGCACACAGAAATACATGCTTCTTCTGATCTACTTCTTAGTCACTCCCAGTGGTCAGGATTTTGCTTAGTTTCCTTGCCTCACATCTTATTTTCTGCTTGCATAGGAATTACTCTTGTCCCATGCCCAACTAACAAGGATTCTTGCCTCTTCTAGCTAGGTTAGCACATCCCGACCACTCTCTTAAGAGCAAGACATTATGGTTAATATAATATTTGATTTTGTAAAAGGCTACTCCTTTACATTCTCCCCAACAATTCATGTGGATTTACATTCCTCTACAACCACACCAACAACAGTTATTGTCTTTTGGATTATAACAATTCTTGCGTTTGTGAAGTGGTATCTCACTGTAGTTTTAATTTCCATAATATAGCAGCTTGTTTATTGTGAATGGTTGATTGACAGAAAGCTGCTATTATTTCTGCTCAATTTCAGTGAGTGCTATTTGGCTCTGTAGCTGGCTCCTAGACTTCTGCTAACACATCCTGACAACCTTACTAGGATTCTTTACATAGAAGGGCCTACACAAAATATATTCAACTTTTTCATTTCCCGTCAGTCTTGATGCTCTGAACTACTTGGTTATAGTCAGGTCAATGATCCTGCTCTATTTCAACTTCTGTCCTCAGCAACCTAAATTTAGGTGCAAAAATTCTACACATGCAAGCTTGCTAGAATTTTTGCACACAGTTCAGGTTTAACAACAATAATAAAAACTTTATTTTTAATAAATATTTACTACAAAAGAAAATATCTGAATAATTCATTCAGATCTTAATTAAGATTTAGTAGTAAATTATTAACAGAAATATCAATAGATTATTGAAAATAAACTAATGCCATAAAAGCTGTATCATGAAAAGCTCTCCTATGTATAAATAATTCTATTATACAATCTAATCATTTTTATAGATTTTTATTAATGTGAGTTAAAACTAATTTAGACAATTATGAATAACAGAATGTAACTACAGCAGTGTATTTAAGGCTATAGTTTCTGAATCTTTAAATTTAGCAAACTGAGCTAAGCATTGAAGACTCAGAACTACAGTGGTAACAGTTTCTCCCAGATAACAGAAGATTGAAGGGAAAACAAAAATAAATATGTAACACTTTAAAAAATACTCAAAAATACAGAGCAAATACTACAGGATCCAGTGACTACTGTCATGTCTAGACTCAGTCTCATTTCCTTACCTCTGAAATATTAACCTGAATTTTACTATAGCTCTCTGAAAGTAACTGAGAAGACATAATGAGACAACATCTACATAGACAGAAAATATATTTTTAATTGACAGAGAAGAGAAGAAGTAACTGAACTAGTAAAATGAAACTTTTGAGGTAAGATGAATGTGAGCATTTGAAAGAAGACTAAAAATAGATTTTATAAAACATATTTGGTCTAAATTGAAGTGGGTTTCAAAATGATGAGTTTTCAGTAGAAAGAAGACAATACAGAGTATAAGGGTAAGGGATTCAACAGTAAGAACTTGAAGGTTTTCCAAGCCCAAATACAGGATAATTTTGAAATCCTACTTGCTGTGTTTGTGCGAGGCACCTAAGTATAAAATACTCAAAACAAGCTTGGTCATAAAGGGAGAGGTTGTAGTGATCTAACCATCTTCCTACAATTATCATGGGACCAATGATCTTCAGACCCAAAGGGAGGTGAAAGTGGATGGGGAACTTCAAGCAGCAGCACCCAGAGGCAGCTACATGTAGTAAAACAAAAAAGAGAACACAAAGTGGTAGCAAGAATTTAGGAAAACTCAGCCATTCCCCTTCCAAGAGCACTTGCACAGTCAGGATCCTGTGGGATTATCTCATAGAAGAGGCAGGGGCATCAACGCAGCACAGCAAACTGATTAACACCTGCCCTTTACGTCAGCCTCATCCTGCTCTGCCCTCAATCCAGCTTGACTACAACAGTAAGAATGCACACCCAGGTATTAGCAGATTGTCCTTTCTCTTATTGAATCCATGCATCTTATAAATGTTCCATTATTCAGCATGAAGGATGGGGTGTGAAAATACAAAAACACAAAAAACAAAGAAACACACAAAGAACACCACCAACAAAACACAAAAGACCAAAATTACAACTGTGTATTGTAAAGAAAAACAAAAACAAATCTTAAACACAGTGTCAGTTGACATTACAACCTGGAATTTAGGATATTTTCACAACACTGTCCTACACGCCCCCCCCCCATTTATATTCTGCTAGTCCTTTCCTTCGTTCTACTAGTTAATTGGGTCCTTGTCTCTCTCCTTCCCACCTCATTTTCGGAGTTTCCCACCACTCTGTCTGATAGAAGCCTCAGGATTAGAGCACCTCTCTCCCAATATATAGACCTGGAAATGTAGTAGATTCTCTAAATTTGTATTTGTGTGTAGTCTGTCACGAAGCCCCAGTTTTGGCTGCTGTTTTGCCCCAAATATCTAATAATTTCCCCTTTCCTTAAGATAGGTTATCACTTTGTCATCACTTCACAAACTTTAAAAAAATTAAATCTTCTTTAAAGATAATGATTCCCCAATTCCAGTCATTACGTTATGGCAGCAGTGCAGAAAGCAGATATCCAAGCAAGCCCATCTTTCCCAATCTAATGGAATAGAATTCCATAAATAGAACTCATGCTAATTTAGTTAACAATCCATCATTCAATACTATATACGGATGCTTACTCAGTGCCAGGCACTCGGTCAGATATTAGAAATATACTGGTCACAAGATGTCCTTATATTTAGGGTGCTCAAAATTTTAAAGGATGGATAGCATTAAATACATAATAACGCAAAATATTTAAGGGACAATTAAAATGGGTCTACAGAGAAATACAGGATGGTAAAAAAATTATAAGATATTTTCTAGGGAGATAACATGATTGAATCTAATTTTTAATTCTGTAACACGTGTGTTTAAATTACTTACTAAAAATTAACTATGGCTAGTCAGTACCAGTGCATGTCTGCTGTATTTACATAGCACAGGGTGAACTGAATGAAGAGACAATGAGTATGTGGTAAAGTTTATCTATTTATCCTATAAAATTGGGTAACTTAGCTCTAAAGGAAATGTATTGAAACTGCTGGGCAACCGTCAAATATTGCTTTTATTTTTTGTAAACCTAGGAAAAATAGCAAGATCACTACTAAAATATTTATTTTAAGAGAAATATATATTCCCTATTTGGGGTATAACATATTTTATAATATTTTTATTTTAGAACATGTTTAGATTTTCAGAAAAAGCAAACATAGCATAAAGAGTTCCTATATTCCTTATACCCAGTTTCCCTCATTATTAAATATTATACACGTATGGGACAAAACTCACTTGTCAGTATGAAGAAGATATGGCTTCTCAACCACAATTGAGAAAATAGGTAAATAAGTAGACCTATAGATAGACAGACAGATGGATAGATATATTGATAAGACTATTGAGCTATGAAAGCTGATTAAGATGAAATCATACAGATGGATTAAATCATGAATAAGGCTTTCATAGGAGTTATTAAAAATTCTGAATGGACTAATGAATTTCAGAATAAAGGTCCAATCATTTTGTTGCACCTTTCAGTTACGTAAAAAGTTTTAAAAAAAAGAGAATGTGTGTGCATATATGTGTGTATCATCAAAACCTGACATGCTGAACTAAAATTACATTAGAGAGAGTGGGGGAAGAAGAGGAGAGGGAAAGAAGAATAGGATAAAGGTATGGGAAAAAAGAAATATATCAAACATGAGAATTCTGTCTAGAAAGAAATTGTGGATTGTCTTTTGGCATATACAGCTATCTATGATCAAATATTTAAGGAGCCAACAAAATTTCAGATAACGTAAATCTTAGTGTCAATAGTAACATTAGCCTGGATTAAACAACACTTGGATTATTCTATCTATGTGTTTGATAAGGGTTGGAAAATGCTGTTCAGCCCCCAAGGAGGATGCATTGCTCAGTGTATGTTTTGGATGTGGCCAAGGGAAAAAGTTTTGAGTGGGAGGAGCCAGAGTCTCAGATAAAAACTGATACTGATCCCAGAGAGCAGACAAGAAGCTAATCAACAAATAATAACTACTCGCGGAGCAGTAGACGCTCATAATATTTCTAATTCCAGAGAAAATTCTGTTTTCTTACATCATTCTACTTTCTACTGTTTGTCTTAGATCTTCCCACTATCTCAATGAGCCCCTCTTTTTTTTAATTTGGTAAGAACACTAGTTTATTACTTCATACTGAGTAAGTGGGGTATAGATAACTTGTAATTTTAGTAAATAGGTATATGTATATGTGCTGCCGAAGCAAGCACAGTAAATAGGTATATGATCCTAGAGAGTCCACATCCAGACCTGATGTAGATACTACAGCTATCACCGTACTGTCAAAAGACTAGAGCACGTTACCCACAAACTCTTGATTTTGAGCCTGATTGAACATTACAGAGGCAGACTGCAGTAGGTATGGGGGCTGTTCAGAAATAATTTTCACATGTGATACGACTATATATCCCTGCCCCACTCTGAAAGAAACTGTGGCTTTCTATACATATTTGATCTCTACATATGAGTAGAAGTGATAAATACATTTCCAGATGGAAGCTTTAAGAGCTAGTATACAATTTTCCATTTTCCTTTACCCTGCTTTGGTGACTCTGAATCATGTATTAAAATTGAACATCTGTCACCCCAGGTCTCTGAGTGACATGATATGAGACTTACAGAATTTTTAAGTAAAATACCCAAGGCCACATAATCTGTTACAATACAGAGACGGGAATTAAAGACTTGACTCTCATCACAGTAAGAATGTGTGCTCTTAACTACACTATTTAATAGAAAAATAGACAAAGCAAAAGCATAGCAATTCACAAAAGAATAAATATAACTGGTGTATATATATATATATATATATATATATACATACATACATATATATATACATACATATATATATATGTATATAAACAAATACACACACACACACACACACAAATAAAAATGTTCATTACAGTGGGAACAAAAATACCTAGAGAAAATCAGATCATGGTGCTGCGTGTTATCTTGGTAAAGATATGTTACACACATAATCACACACGAAGTGCAATATTAGAGATAATGCAGTGAAATAGGTACTGCCATACACTGTATATGGTATTATGTTAATATATTCTTTATGGAGAGCGATTTGACAATATTTATTTAATGCTATGATAATGGGCATTCCCTCAGATCTAGCAATGACAGTTCAAGGAAATTGTAATAAACAGATAATATCATAAGCACACAAATCTTACTGTGTATGAATATACAAAATGCTTGTCACTTCCAATAATATTTTATAGGCCAATGAAAGTTATATAGCCATGTTGAAATTCATATAGACAGAATTCAATACTATCAAATGCTTGGGAGGGAGATAATTAGAATGACACTTAATGTCTGCCACAGGCTAACCATGTATCATCATGTACTCATTACACATTTTTGCTTGTGAATAATATACTCACTTTCTTCCAAGGGGTAACAAACTAAAGTTTTATTCTAGTCATGGCATCAAATTCAAGGATTTCCACATTAGTTTCAAATATATAGTTCTAGGCACTACAACTGAGTAGAATTTTTTCTTTTCCATATCTTCCTTAGATACCTATGAAGTGAGAGATGGAGTTGTTATGCCAAAAAGTGACTAGATCCAAGGGATATTTCAGGTCTTGTTTTTTATTCTCTACCCATGATTTCTTCAGCAGCACACATCTCTCAAATAGTTGGTAGGATTCTCTTCTATTTACCTCCAATCATTTCCATGTACAAACACTCATATTCTCATATTTTTGTCTTGTTTTTTGCATTTGCTACATTTTGCAGTTGTGTGACCCAATATTCATTCACAATAATAGCAAAACTATAGTTATGTATGCATCTCATGTGTGCATATGTATATGTATATATATATGCATATAAATGATTATACATAAGTGAAATTAATTCCAGTAATGATATAAGAAACTGGAGGGAGGAATTAGGATTATTTCATTATTATAAGGTACTCATGCTATCTGTGTAGTGGTATAGTATTACTTAAAGGACAGCTTGGATTGGTTATAAACATACATTGCAACTTCTAGAGCAACCATTAAAAAAAGTAAAAAAGAAGTATAACTGACATGCTAGGGAAAGAGAGAAAACAGAATTATATAAAAAGCTCAATTAAAACCAGAAAAGCCATAAAAAGAGTGGAAGATAAAAACAGAAACAAAGAACAAGGTCAACAAATGAAAACCAGTAATCAATGTGGTAGATATTAATCCAGATATATCAATAATCACTTTGAACAGCAATGGTCTAAATCTACCAATGAAAAGACAGATTCACAGTAAATCAAACACCAAGGCCCAACTATATATTGTCAACAAGAAACATACTTTATATATAAAAACACATATAAGCAGTAAATGTTTGAAGAAAGATATATCATGGTAACACTAATCAAAAGAAAACAGGAGTGGCTATATTAATCTCACACAGAGCAGACTTCAAAGCAAGGAAAGTTAACAAGAATAATACGAATAAAGAAGGACATCACATAATAATAAAGGGTCAGTGAAGACATAACAATTCTTAATATCTATACACCTAATTACAGATTATCAAATATTTCAGGCAAAAACTAATAGAAATTGCAAAGAAAAATAGATGAATTCACTATCATAACTGAAGACCTCAACACTCCTCTCTCAGAAGTGGACAGCAGGTAGAAAATCAGTAAGGATATAGTGGAACTCAACAGCACCATCAATCACCACCATATAATTGATATGACCACACTTAACTTCATTAGGTTAGTGAAATGCAGTCCTGTCATGTGCTCCTCCCCCCAGAAAAAGAACTACAATATCAATGAATAGTTCTAATGAGATTTGCAATATCTATTGCACTTTTCCCTTGGGACTAATAAGTCTATATATTTGCATCCATTATGCAGACCACTGTTCATTTTCTATCTTACAATTCTGTTTACTGTAATTAGTATGCCCAACTAGGTTACAAATTCATTAAGGCTCAGCCTATAGCTTTTTAAAAAAATTTGTTCATTAAAATTCTGATATCCAGAAGAATGCAAGTCATGGTTCTAAGTGTGTGCTCAGAAATGTTGTTTAAAGGACTACGCCTGAGTTTCTTTTCTTTTTTTTCCCCAACCATTATAACTATATGCTATATTAGCAAACTGCAATATATGGTCACCTAATTATCTGCCTTCCAGAATATCACAATTAAAACATATTAAATATTTTGCAATGAATGAACAATACATAGCATAGATCATCATCTTTCTAGCTTCCAATAACAGTTTTTCACTGCTTGCTGCCTAACTGCTAAACTAAACAGACCTGTATCTAAAACTATTGAAAAATGTCAGATGGGTCTTTACAAACATGATGAAATCTATATATTCCTATCCTGAGTCATAGTCATTGCACCTATTTTCATGTCCACTTTGCTTCTCCCAGTGACTTGGTTCAGACGAGAAGTATTGGTCTATTCACATCCACAAGATGTGCCATCAAGAAGTAATATTTTATTGTAAAATGTGCTCATTAATTTTTATTTTGTTTTATCTGAAATAATTTCAGTAGAAAATGGAGTTTGAGGGACATAAAAAGAAAGTGGGTTGTTGTCCACGTGTGATCAATGTGGAACAGAAAGAAGAGAAACGAAGCAAACGGCAATATACAAAACTAACTGAAAATGAAGCCTAACTATTTACCTGGAATCAACGGCGATTAAGTGAAGTTACTGCTCCTCCATCATTCCCCCATAACTCTGAGGGATGTTAGAATGAAAGCAAGCTAATTGTATCTGAACATCAAAGAATGAAACTCCAGCAGTTACCTTGGTTATATTTATCATCTTTGCCCTATAAATCCTGAATTTTAAAACAAATTGTTCAAAGGTAGGAATAAAAGTACATTTATTTGTAGATTCATATAGCCCTAGTGCTGCTGTGACTTTAAATCTGCCTTCCAAGAATTCATGTGACCATGTAAGCTCTTCATATTTCCCCAGCAAATTAATTGAGAAGACAAGATGCTGAATACTGGAATTAATTTTTAAAATGTATTGACTGTAAGGTTCTTGAAGATTGTACCTTTTAAATCTCTTCTGTATCTGCACAATGCTGAGTACATAAACATTGCTCAGTAAATAGTTGTTGAGTATGGAAATACATTAATAAATTAAATATTTGTACTTAATATTCTGGAGATGGTATCTTACCTTCAAGTGAGATATTTTAGTTCCTGTAATAAGTCAGGCATTTGGGAACAGAAAGAAAGTGATGAAGTCCTGATTATTACTCTAAGAAAAACTTCCATCTCAACCTTTGCATTGAGTCCTACTTATTTGGATTGTAAGTTACATGAATTTCATTTGGTATGTCTTCCTCCTCAGGATTAAACTGGTCAAAGACGAGGCTTGATTAAAAGGAACATAGTCTAAGTTATCTGATAAAACAAAAGATGAAGATCTTGTCTTATGATAATTCGGAATTAATCCTTGGTAAAATCAGGTATTTCTAAATATTTGAGGACCCTTTCCCCACTTAATAACAGAACTTTGAGATAAACTTCAGTAATAGTAGTCACCCTTTGGTCTGGGAAATGAGAAACAAATTCAAACCACGCTTAATTGCAAAAGATGGTTATTTCCCTTTCTGTACATAGGAAAACTCTATATGAAGTGAAACAGATCTCTTTAAGCTCTAAATGAATGTTTCAGTTAAGAAAGTGATTACTTCATAAATATGTTTTAATTATCTTACTCCTAAAGAGAGGTTAATTTCCAATTAAAAAAAAAAAAACTCTAAATTTAATGTGACTCCAAAAGGAATTTTTTAACAATAAACTACATGCATTAGTTTTAAGAAACTTCACAAAAAATACTGATTTTTTTCAAAATTTTGTACTAAAGAAGTGGCTAACACTAAAATTTTATCTCATACTGCCCAGTATATGTTTATTTATAATTTATGAGGACATTTTATAGTTTTTGAATCAAATTCTTTAGGGAAAAGAACGGGTAATTTTAAAAGTAACCTAACATGTCAGATTATACTTTATTTATTTATTTATTTTTGGCTATAGAGAATCCTAAAGTTTTAAAATTCAAAATATTTTTCTAATATTTTCTGTAATTAGAAAAGTATATAGGCTGTATACATTAAATTGTAATTTTCCCAAGTAGTTATTTTAAATAATACCCTGTCAATTCTTAAGGACAAAAACTGCCATAAATTTGAGACTCACATTTTACTAGGGGACAATAAATCATGCTTTCTTATAGTGCCATAAATTCTTCCCCAAATACTGAATAATGTCAAATGTGATACACATAATTGTACTGCATTTATATTGTTTAGTAACATTAAATTATCCTTTTAAAATTATTATTATTCAGTTTCTTCAGGCCACAGAAAGACAAATCCAACAAGATTTTTTAAAAACTTGATATGTAGTTTTAAAGGCCTACTTCAACTTGCTGAAAGCTTGTCAGATACATCACTTTTTCTATGCTGTTTTCTATGTACTAAACAATAATTCTTTCAAGTAGTTACTGCCCCAAGAGAAGTGAGCTTGATTAGCTTCAATATGAAGTTTTATTAAAGTTTTTTTTCCTAAGATCCAAGCTCCTCTCTGTGATGCTTGTATCAGTGCTCAGTTCCTCAAGCTATTTCACTTTTTTTGTTATTATTGCTGCTAACATAGCATTACTATATTTTTCAATCACTACACTATCTTAGGGATTTTCTCAGAATTAGTTCCCTATTTCCTACTAATTTTGGGGGGAAATCTTAATATTTTCATTATCCTGTGCTTAGTTATATGCTGCTATGTCTAAAAATTACAAAACTATTATTACAAATAGATATTTATTAGCCATCATCTACATGATATAACTTCCCCTGTTCTAAAGATATTAACTCTTCCAGCTATTCTTCTAAATGTGTGAAATCTGAGATGAATATATAACCATTTTGTTATAAGAACAAAACAATCTCACTTCCTGTGGTATGCTGGTAAGGAGACTCTTGGAAGAGGGTAATAGTGTGGAGAAGTTTTGATTGGTAACGTTTGCCATTTTCCATCAGATATGCTAAACAGTCTCTACCAAGGAAGTTCCCGCTTCTAGCTAACCATGTTTTCTTTCCCACCCACTGCATCTCTTTCTTTTGCTGCCTGAGATTTCCACTGTTTGAATTATCTCTCAGTATGAAGTGTTACTTTCTGAATTTCCTAATTTAAAGCTAGTTATTCTTTTGATAATATGCTACTTAGGTACTAGTACAATATCTCTGTCCCTGAAAGGTTCACAGAAATATAAAAAAGTAGACACCTATTATATAGGAAGAAAACAAACAAGTACTCACAACATACACTGCGGTAGTAAGTCCTCCAATAAGAAATCTTATGTAATTTACAAGTATTAAAATGCACAGATCTTATGTGTACAGTTGGCAAGTTTTGACAAACATGTACACATGTACATTGATATACTCTACAGCCCTATAAAGATAAAGAATGTTCCTATCTTTCCAGAAATTTTCTCATGCTCTCTCTCAGTCAATTCTGGGCACTCCCCATAAGAAATCACTGTTTTGATTTTTAACACAAGTGATTTGTGTGCCTATTATTCTAGAAATAGACTCATAAATGCAGCATATGCATTTCTAGGAAGATGTTTTTGAAGTACATCCATATTATTAGGTATATTTTTAGTTCATTTTTTCTACTGGCATTGTATAATACTTTTCTTTTTTATAGCATCCATCTCTTGTCAAATGATATTGGGCTTGTTTCCAGTTTTGACTATTATGAATAAATAGATTCCAAGAACCTAAATGTACAAATATATTTTATTATCCTCGGTTATGTAGGAATGAAATCACTGGATCACAAGGTAGGTGAACTTTATTAGAAACTGCTAGGACAGTTTGTGTACCATTCTGCATTCCCATTGTTGGTGGTTTTGGTCTTCATATAATTATCCACCTGGCAGACCTGTAATGGTATCTCACTGTAGTTTTAATTTACTTTTCCCTGGTGACTAATGACACTGAACAGTTTTTCAGATGTGTATTGAGCACTGAATACTGCATTTCTGCATCTTTTATTAAATTTTAACTTTTTTTTTGCCTTTTTACTATTGAGTTGTGGGAGTTCTATATATTTCCTGTATACAGGTTTTTGGGGAATCAAATATATGCATTGTGAATATTTTCAATATATAGCATTATCTATTCATTTTCTTAAAAGTTCTTTTGCTGAGAGAAGTGATTTTTGTTCTTGTTCAAACACAATTTAGCACTTTTCTTTTAAAAATTTGCTTTCTGTGCCCTTTTTAGAAAATGGTGTCAATCCAGTTATAAAGATACTTTCTTTTGTTATATCTTATAAACTTTATAATTTTAGCTTTAATATTTACGCCCAAGGTCTATTTTGAATTAATTTTGTATGTGTTAGAAGGAACATCAATTTATTCTTTTCCATATGGATATAAAGTTGTTGCAGCACCATTTGTTGGGGGAAAAACCCTTTCTTATACCATGAACTTGTCAATGACTTTGCTGAAAATCAGTTGCTTGGATGAGTTTATTTCTATCCTTTCTTTTTTGTTATCGGTCTATATGCCTATGCTTCTGCTATTACAAAGCCTATCTTAATTTCCATAGTTTTAGAGTGAGGTGAAATCAGGCAGTATATTCCATCCAACATTATCCTTCTTTTCCAAAATTGCTTTGCAGATAAAGACCACATTTTTTGTGTCTTGTTTTAGTCTTGTAATATTTGTCATTTTTGTACCTTCCATTTTATCCAAGGTGCCAAGTTTTTGACATAAATCTGTTGGTTACAGTCACTTGTTATGATTTTAATGATCTGAGGTGATGTCCTCTCTTTCATTTTCTTTATTGGTAATTTTTATTTTCTCTTTTTCTGTCTTAATGATTCTTATAGTGGTTTACAAATTACTGTAATATTTTTTAGAGAACACATCGTTTTCCTTTTTTTTGTTTGCCCATTTTCTAATGTATTCATTGCCACACTTACCAGTTTAAATTTTACTTCCTTTAGCCACTTTGTTTTTAATGTCTTTTTTTCCCCTAAGTTTTCAAAGGTGGAGAGTGCATCATTAGTTTTACAGTTTTCTTGTTTTCTAATATGATAATTTTTCCAGACACTAATTTATTTGTAATTTACAAAGCTTCGTATGGTATATTTATACTTCATTCAATTCAAATATTTTATAAATTCCTTTCTAACTTCTTTTTTAACACATGTTTTTAGAAATATGTGATTTCATTTATAAATATTTAGGGATTTTAAAGATGTCTTTTACTACTGATTTCTAGTTTAATTTCATTAGGGTTAAATAACTATTTTTTAAGATTGTGAAAAATTTATTAAAACTTGTTATATGGCCTGACAAATGATCTATCTTGGTTAATGTTCTATATGCATTTATACAGAATATCTCTTCTGTTGTATATTTGGCATACTGCTCTATAATGCCAATATGGTTAAGCTGGTTCATCTTTTTCAATTTTTTTAAACTCCAAGGAATTTTTGTGTGTGTGTGTGTGTTTCTTCTAATTACTGAGTGAGTTTTGTTGAAATATGCAACTTTACTTTTTTATTTTGAAGATCTATATTTAATCTTATATATAAGCCTAATATTTTTCTGATAAAGAGTCCTTTTCATTATGTATTTGTTATCTCATATTGTTTTTCTTGAATTATATTTTACCTGATATTAACATAGGCAGATAAGTTTTCTTATATTTAGTGTTTGCATATTGTGTATTTTTCTGTTTTCAATTACCTATGACGTATTTATAGATTTTTATTTTTTAAAATCGACTCCATATGATTTTAAAATAAACTTTCACATTTAATCTATATTTATACTTTTTATATTTCTATTTAAAATATGAAATATTTATACTTTAAAATGTAGAATAAGTTACATACAGTTGGTTCTGTAAAATTTTCAGCCATTATTTCTTCGAATATTTTTCTCCTCCATAATTTTTCTCCTCTAATTTTGGGATTCCTGATACATATATTAGACTATTTAATATCATCTCACAGGTCACTGAAAATGTATTTTCTTTTTTATTTGTTTCTCTTTTTCTACATTGTATAATTTCAATTGCTGTATCTTCCAGTTCACTGATCTTTTATTCTACAGTGTTCAATTTGCTGTTAAATCCATGAAGTTAAATTTAGGTATTTTATTTTTCAGTTCTAGACTTTTCATTTGTTACTTTAACAGTTTCCAGTTATTTTCTAAGATTGCTCATCTATTCACTCATTATGTTGATCTTTATTCCTTGAATTCGAATTTCAGCATATGAACTATCTCTGGGTTTTATTGCATTGACAGATTTTTGCCTTACTATTGGTTTCAATTTTTTCTGTTTCTTCATATATCTAGAAAACTTGTAATTGGAAATTTCTGACCTTTTGTATGGCTACTTTATTGAGATTCTAGATTTTATTTTTCTTTTTTAAAAGACTGTAGAGTTTTATTCTTGAAGGCAATATATTTGCTATTGGATCAGACTGCTCTGTCAAGGTTTATTTGGATCCATTTGGGACAGATCCAGAGTACATTTTTCACTAGGGCCAAAGTGGTTATAATTAGAAGATAAGGCTTCCCAGTGATGTTTTCTTCCAGGCCTTGAAGAGTCTCACTTCTCTTATAGAGAGCTTATGATGTGGCCAAAGGCACAAAAGGCCACTGGAGATTTCTTGAGCTGTTTCTCTTTAAAGTTCTTTCCTGTTCAGTGTCCTAACCCTCAAATTTAAGCTTCCTCAGCAGCCCTGGACTGTGATTCTGTTTCCTCTACCCACTGACATGGTTTCATGGACTACATACTTCAGTTTTTTGAACTATTTCTCAAATTGCTATCTGTGGAATCCTAGGATTAATTGGAAACATTCTCGTAAATTTAGAATTTATTCTTAGTATCTGTACTTTACTTAAGTTTGAAAAACTTGAATAAAATGTTACCTAAAATGAGTATAAGTCAACCAACTTTGCAGTACATTTGAAGTTGTAGCATGGCTGTAAAATGAAGCCAAAATTGCAGAACTGCATAATTTTTTCCAATCATGTCTTAGCAGCATGAGAAAAAGAACAAAATAGTTTTTCATAATTTTTATGTTAAGAAGACAGTTCTCAAAAGATTGGAGAAGTACAAAAATATAAAATGCTCATAAAATCAAATAGGCTTAAGTATAATTTTTCTTTCACACAAAAGTAATAGACAAGTCCCAAGCATTTTCAAGGGAAGTATGTCAATCCCAAAATTTTACCAAAGGATTCAGTTTGTACATTCACCTAATGTCTGACTCTCTGCTTAAAAAGGTATTAATATTGTGGTATTTGTAAAACTCCACTTGTATGTATTTATATACCTCAATCATATACAAAGCCAGCTATTATGTCCATTCTCTCCAAAGCTATGCCAACCATAACATTTTCTGTAACCAGAACACTTCTGAAAGTGAAAGCATACATCCTGACAAGAAGTATGTTTACCCCAGCCATAGTTGTAACGGTACCACCATCCATTCAATTGTTCATGGCAGAAACTTTTATAAAGGTATCTTAATTCTGTGTCTCCTTCCTCCATTCCTACATCCAGTCCAGAAAAAAATGATCATTTGTATATATATGTATATATATGTAAATTACTGTTGTATCTACAAAAAATCTAATATATATCAATGCATTTCAATTTCTATTGCTACCACCTTAGCAGAGAAGATAAAAATTTCTCACAGTGATTACTCAAACAGCTTCTCTACATCTACTCCTTGGCCCCTTAATTACATATTCCATGGAGCAACAAAAGTCCCATTAAAATGTACATTAGCTTATGTTAATATCTCCATTAAAATCCTTTAACAGCTTTCAATTGCAAGTTTTTATTAACGATTTTGTATTTTTCGGGCAGTTTAGGTTCACAGCAAAATTCAAAGAAAGATACAGAGATTTCACGTATACATCATGACCCTACATAGGCATAGCCTCCCCAGTATCAACATCCCCCACTAGAGTGGAATAGCTATTACAGTTGATGAATCTGCATTAACACATCACAATTACCCATACTCCATAGTTTACACTAGAGTTCACATTCTGTGGGTTAGACAAATGTGTATTGACATGTAGCCATCATTATAGTATAAAACAGAGTATTTTTGCTGCCCTAAAAATCCTGTGTTCATCTCTCCTTCTTCTCCCTCATCCCAACAACAAATCCCTGGCATCCAGCGATATTTTTACTGTCTTGAGTCTTGCCTTTTCAAATGTCATACAGTTGCAATCATACATTACATAGCCTTTTCTGAGTGGCTACTTCCAATTAGCAATGTACATTTAAGATATTTTCACAACCTGATAGCTCATTTCATTTTAGCGTTAAATATTTCATCATCTGGACAAACCACATTTTATTTAGCCATTAACCGACTGAACATCTTGTTTGCTTCCAAGTTTTGGCAATTATGAATAAAGCTGCTTTACATATCTGTGTACAGGTTTTGTTGAAGACTTAACTGTTCAACTCTTTTGGGTAACCACCAAGGAACACAATTGCTGAATTGTATGTTAAGAGTATGTTTAATTTTGTAAGAAACCTTCAAAATGTCTTCCAAAGAAGTGACCATTTTGCATTCCCATTAGCTATGAGAGGTCCTGTTGCTTCACATCTTTATCAACTGTTGGTGTTGTCAGTGTTTCAGATTTTGGCTATTCTGATAGGTGTGTTGGTTTCTCTTTTTTTTTTAAGTTTTCCTTGCAATTAAAGAAAAAAAATTAGATCTCCCTTACCCAATTTTCAACTTCGTTATTTATGACTGTTCTCTTCAAGTATTGTGGTGTAGCCCAACTGATCATAAAGTTCATTTGCCTATCACACTGTTCCAAGGCACAGGGCCAACCTGCATGTTTTTTCTTCTATCTCAAATGTTCTACTTCCACTCTAATGGACTTTTCCTCCATTAGATATAAACTTCAATGGTACCTCTTCTGAGAGATTTTACTCTGATAACCATACTATATGAATGAGTTTCTTACACCATTCTATAATTTTCTATCTCCATCTCTTAATTTCAGTCCATTATTACAAGTACCATAATTTCAAATACTTAATTTTACTTTTTTTTCTTCCTGATTGTAATACAATGGCATCCAAATCAGTCTGATATATATGATATTCTGCTGTCACACGATTTCAGGTAAATACTGGGACTATAAGTATTTATTGCCTGCTAATAAAATAAGATGTTATGAAGACCACTGATTTTTATTTTTTTACATTTACCTTTTCATGAAGTAAAAAGAGGAACTTAGTTTAACATCATTGAGTCAAATATCTGACTTCACTGAGGGTTCTCTTCACAGATATATATCCATATTTTGCTTGAATGCTTCACCCTGAGAAGATTAGCAGTGACATCCTCCTGGACATTTATAGAGACTGAATGAAAGCAGGAAAAGTTTTCTCCCCAAGAATAAATAATGGTTCTTTCAAGGCTAACCAGTAAGTTCCAAAGAAAATCCAGAGTTTGTTACAGTGTTCAGTGGTTTGCCTGAATTGTCTACATTGTTACCACCTTTCAAATGTCTTGGGGCCCTGGAAACTAGCATAGGAAATTAAAAATGCCAGTGGAAAAAATTTCAGACTACTAGGACAATTATAGCTTACTGATACAATAGCTCCAAATTATCTTCTAGTAATATGAGATAAATGTTTTATTGTGGCAAGATGAAGTTCTGTCTATTCCAACTCAGAGAAAATCTCAACTCTCCCAGATTTGAGCCATGCTACCATGGATCCTAACTTTGATTAGCTTCCTAAAATTTGCATATTTTTTCCTTCTTTTGAAAATTTTCCTTAGTTCTAAAGTATAACATTGTGTGGCTAATTCACAGTGTGTTTATTATTGAATCTGCTATGATATAGCTAAATTTCTATAACTGTATAGTTACAGTTTCATATAACATTGACTTTCCTCTTAAATAATTATGTATGTCAATAACAATGCTCTAAAACCAGTGAAACTCCTATTTTAACAGATATGAAGATAAGCTCTGCTGACAGAGCTCCTAGGACATGTGGTCAATGTAGAATCTACGATCATAATATGTAAACTAGAAATGAATACCCCTAGGTCTTTTTCTATTAATTTTGCCAAAAATAGATGATAATCTTTTTAGACTCTATAAAAGTCTTTGTTCTTGAGTTAATAATTACTCTTGACACTCATCTCTCTAAATGTTAGTAAATGATGAATTTAGATATTTCTATTTTTTTAAAAAAAGAATCACCCTCTAGTATTAAAATTTCTTCTAAAATATTTCTTCTTCTGATTATAAATTTATTAAAATACAATACTCGCTCTTCTCATTATTTTAGGTTAGGATGTCCTTGCACACAGTCTTCACTCTACTATGAATGAGAATTAATTCTCCCTTAACTTCTCATAAAAATAATTGATTATTAGGCATTTGTATCAGATCCTAAAAATATGAATGTTGAGGGTCAGCAGCAAATTGTTTCAAGTACTTTTAAAAAGTTTGCAATATTTGTCTATTGTAGTAATGACTATTAACCTAATGCCAAAACAGCTCATCAATTTAGTAAATATTATGAACTGTTTTAAAACTATGTCAACTGAGGAAAAGAAACGTAACTGTTGACTAATTGAATTATTATGATGTGGGAAAAAATTTAATCTGAATATGTATGAATGTGGGTGTTTGTTTTCCTTTGCATGTGTGTGTTGCCAGGGGAAAAGATGGGTATCAGAAGGCAAAAATAGTTCATAGGGGCAACTGGTGTCTTATTTTGTTATGTTTAATCTGTGTATTTTTAAATTTTAAAGTGAGACACAAATATCGTGTCTCTGCTAAAATACAATGTTTATTTTTTCATTTGTGCATATGGACTTTGGGTTGTACATATTATATCAAAGAAAACCACAAAAAAAATCCCTTTATTTCCACAAACTATTGCAGTGTTATTAGCCATAAAAAGTATTTCCTAATCAGTCTGCATGCATCTGAGCTAAGTATTTCATAATATGGTTGTTTTTTGAAATTAAGTGATTTTAATTATATAATGGTAAATGTTTGACTTTTAAAGTAATAGCAAGATAGAATTTATATGAACTATGTCTAAAATTTTAAATCTTCTATAAAATTGTGTTATAAATACAGTTTATACCAATCAATTCCTTTTTATAATAATCAGAAATATCAATAAAGATAATATATTTAACAAAGATATTTTAGTTAAAAATAAACTCTTTGTAAAGCAATATCATATATTTCTGTCTCATTTATCTCAGATTTGGTATTTGTTTTATGGAAGGTGTTACTGTAAGTATATTGTCGATTAACTGAACATGTTACTATTTACAAGCCACTTTCTTGTTTCTCTTAATTGGTGATGACCTACAGTTATACAAAAAATTTAAATAAGATAGTTTATGATGTCTATCATCTTAATAAGAACATAGAAAACTGTCATGGTCAGTTCTCCTGAATGTTTTTCAGGTTAAGTCCTTAGGAGCAAATGTAATTTGCCAAGCATTGCCTTCTATGAGATAATGCTTTTACTTACCACCAGATAACAAAAAATAAACAGATAAATAAACTCTAAAATAAATTCTTATTTTACTACTCATTCACTTCTTTCAAATTGCCGAATCTGATGAGAAGGAAGTGTTCTTTTAAGTTTATTTTTCTTTCTAAAGCTCTAGTTCTAGCATTTTTTCATGCCTTTCATAGCAATCCTTGAGCATGGTGGTGAAAAGAAAGCTTGAACCACTGTTTTCTGGGAGACCTCTCCATTTAAAGAAAAAGCAAAATTCCCGCTAAAAGTATCAACTTTCGTCATATGGAAATCTGCCTGATTTCAGTGTTTGAGAACCAGTATGTCTGATTCATAATAGTTTTAATAGTTTTGATAAGGAAGTATGCAGCATTCACTAACACACAGCTTAACATTTGAAAACACTATAACGTGAGACTTTGATAGGAAGAGGAAACTCTAGAATTACCATTTTAAAAAGTAGATGAATGCTTCTTACACCACTGAAATGCTTGAAATGATGAATGCTTCTTACACCAGTTACTGTCTGTGACTTAAAAGCAATGCAAAGGAGAAAAATCTCTTGTAGGAATGGAGGTAACACTTCTGAAACTTATCTAAATACTTGAGAGGTTATCTTGATTTTATATGAAATCAATCTGCTTTATAACATTGTGCCTACAGTTAACAACACTACATTGTTGCGCATTTAAAATTTTGGTAACAGGATTGGTCTCATTTCAAATGTTCTTACTACAATTTTAAAAAATCTTTATTTCGATTGAATGAGTTTGAGGTATAAAAACAATTTGGGTTGGGAGACTGTTGTGTGGAGTGCCTGGTAGGAGGTGAATCAAACATGTTCACTAATAGCATTAGATTACCAGCTAAGTAAAGTATTATATTGCAAATATTAAGATAAAATTTACTTCTGGTAGTTGTTGCCTACATAATTTGGAAACATTCCCTCATAAGAATAACTAGAAGACCTATACATTTTAAAAATATTTAATTGAAGATACCAGAAACAATATTGCAAAATAATAATAATAATAATAATTGTAACCAATCTTTAGAAGAGAAAAATAGAGAAAAATGAGCTAAATATTGGGGACTGCTTTCCCCCAGGAGTGTCTGATCCAAATAAAAAATTCAGGATATTTAGAGTCCATAAAGATTAGTACACAGATAATATGAAACTAACAGGAAGTAAATTACTATGTAATCACAAAAATAAAGCTGATGAAGTTATAATACTAGCAGACAAAGAGTGTTTTAAGGTGGGAAACTTTATTACAGATAAAGAAGGGCTCTTCAAAGTGATGAAGAGGTTAAGCCATCAGGAATCTATCCTACTTGTGTACACACCCAATTACAGCTTCAAAATTAAAGAAAAAAAATCAAAAATGGCAAAGAAGGAGTAGAGAAATCGCCAAGATAATCGAAAACATTAAGGTACCTCTCTCAATAGCTGCTAGGGAAACAACAGAAAGGGTACTAAAGATAAGAAGAAATGTGACTAATGAGCATGTATACAAAATTACACCCCAAATCGGGAGAATTCATACTTTTTCAAATATACTCAGAACAATTACCACAAAAATATTAAGTAAACCATATGCTGGGCAAGAAATAAAGCTTCAAAAGGCCTTAAATGTTTGAAAAAATTCAACATATGTTCTTTGAATACAATATAATACAGCTGAAAATCAATAAGGAGAAAAATAACCAGAAACCCCAAATAAATGCAAGTAAACAATACAATACTAACAATCATCAAAATGAAATTAGAAGATACTTATGTCATGACTTCACTGTCACTCTATTCACAATGAGAGACTAAACTTAATTAGTGTTTACAGAAATTGGTATAGACTTAAAATGCCTTTATTAGAACAGACAAAAAGCTTAAACTCAGTTAACTAAATTTCCATCTCAAGAAGAAAATAATAGCCAATCAATTTCAAAGAAAGTAGAAATAAATAATAGTGATGGAGCCCAAATCAATGAGTATAGAAAAAAAATCACAAAAGAGAAAAAACTGATAAAAACAAAAGTTGGTACTTTGAAGACTAATAAAACTAACAAAATATTAACAAGAGATATTAAGAAAAAAGACGAAAATAAAAATTTATGAATATCAAAAATGAAGGAGCTATTAATACACTTCTATTCGATATCAACAAAGAAAAAGAAGATAAAAATTAAAGCATAAGTCTCATAATATGTACTAAATGAACATCATTTTCAAAATTATAACTTTGCAAAAACTGACAAAAAAAAGAAATAGGCCAATATTTAGCCTAAAAATGGAATCTTTTATTTAAAATCTTCCCACAAAGAAAATCCCAGGCTCATATGGCTTCACTGGTAAATTTTCCCAAACATTTAAGAAAGATAAAAACAACAATATTGCATGAACAGTTCCAGGGAATAGAAAAGAACACTTTTCAGCTGTTTTTATGTATCCAGCATGACCCCAATTTCAATATCTAACAAGCACAGTATAAGAATGGAAAATCACAGAGCAAACTCCATAAAAACTATTAAGGTAGATGGAGCAGTCTGTTATATTGACAGCCTATAATGAACCACATCTTTCAGTATTCATGATCTTCTGGGGTCTCATTTTCCTCAATTTGGTCTGAACCTATGAAATGATTTTGCCAAAAAAATGTGGTAAAGGGATGCAATGCTAGTTTTGGACCTCAGTTTGAAAAAGGCCTAGCAACTCTCGTGTTGTGCATTATTGGGAACTTTGAGCAACAAATAAGAAATTCATTTCCTGTGCTGGAGAGACCACATGAAAAGGCTACATGGAGAGAAGGCTATAACTACATGGAGAGAGTTGGTATGCTGTGCCATTATTCCAGCTAATCCCAGCCACAACCAACCAATTAGATGAAGCTACGTGAGGAAGCAACATTAGCAGGAAAATTGCCCAGCTATGTCCAGTCCAGACCTCAGAATAATGAACCTATAGAAAGTTTTTGTGTTTACATCTCAATTGATTTGTCATGCAACAGCAGAAAAATACAGCAATATGATATATCTAAACAGTTCTGTTCTTACACACAACAAAAATGGATCAATAGGTTATGAAAATACATGTGCTGGAATATTTCTAGCACTTATTTATGTTGGACAAAAACTAGGAAACACCCACATATACATCAGCCACAGGAGGGATAATATATTTTTGTATGTCTGAAACACTATATTGCAATGCAAATAAAAAGCTACAGCCAGCTATTTGGATGAATTTCACAAATACAATACTCTGCAATTGAAACCAGGCACAAAAGAACTCTGAATAGTTCCATTTATATAAAGGAAAAAAGTGCGGGCTAATCTAAACTATATTGTTAGAAGTCAGAATAATGGTTGTCCTGGGCAAGAGAGTACAATAAATGGTCAGGAGTAAGTCCAGGAGTTCTGAGGTGCCAGCACCATTTCTTTATTATTCTTGTTCTGGGTGATGACAAGAAGTGTGTGTTTCATTTAAGAAAATTTATTGAGCTGTACACTTATGTCCACTTTGATAAAAAGTTGAAAAACTTACACGAAGTGACAAGAGTAACAAAGACATTCCTGAAGGAGGTGGGAATACAGACTGTCAAATATGAAGACTTAGAGAGCTTTACTAATTCACAAAGTGTGGTATTAGTGAAACAACAGAGAAATAAACAGAAAACTAGCAATAAATAGACCCACAGTTACATGAAAGTTATTCTGAGCAAAATCACATGATAGTGCAGTGGGACAAAGCATGGTCATTTCAATAAGGGTGCTGTTTTAATTGGCTATCTATCGGAAAAATCACAACCTGACTCTTTACACCTTACATTCAAATATTTCAAATTTGATTATAGATAAAAATGTGAAAGTCAAGATAATAAAATATATTGAAGAAAATATCTTTTCAATCTTAGAGTTGGGAATACTTTAAACAGGATACAAAATGTAATAAGTAAAAAAAATTAATAAATCAAACTGCTTTGAAGTTAAGAACATCTGTTTATCAAAAGAGACCATTAAGAGAAAGAAAAGAAAGCCATGGAATAGGAGAAAATACTTAACAGTGTATGTAATTGACAAATGGCTCATATTTGGCTCATACAACTAGGTTATAATACAAACAAAGTTCTATGAATCAGTCAAAAAAATAAAGACCAAGAATGATGTGGAAGTGACATGCTATTCAAGTGGTAACGTGGTATATGAACAGTGCTCTATCTTATTCTTCAGGAGATGCAAATTAAACTTAATGGACACTATTAATACACCTGCTAGAATGACTAAAACTAAAGAGCCTGGCAATACCAAAAATTAGCCACAATATCAAGCAGTGCAAACTCTCATATTATGCGTTTACCAGTAAACTGATAGAAACATTTTGGTAAACAGTTTAGTAATAGCTACTGAACTTATACATTCATACCTTAAGACTCAGTTGTGCCATATTCAGAAGATGCAACCACATATGTAATAAAAGACTTGCAGAAAATGTTCATAACAATATAATCACCTCAAATTGGAAACAACTCAAATGTCCAACATCAGAATAAACAAATTTATTTTATCTTATTTATATTAAGATATTTATGTAGATACATATAACAGTATCTCACAATAAAAATGAAAACCTGTAGCTATGAGCTATTACACGGATAACTGTAACAAAACAATAGTAAAAGAAAGCAGATACAGAAAACTCAAAGGTACATATAATATAATATTCAATTTATTTAAAGTTCATAAACAGGAATGACCTATATATAGAACTTGAAGCATTAGTTTCCCTCTGGAGAGAGAGGTGGGTATACTGGCAAAAGGGGTGTTTCTAGAGAGTTCTGAACATTCATAACAGATGTTTTGCTTTGTAGTAATCCATAAACTAAATTTATATTCGACATCTGCCTGCTTATCTATTTACCTACCTACCTACCTACCTACCTACCCATGTGTGTGTTACTACTCCTCTCAGAAAGTTAAAAATGTAGATTATAATAAAGGTTACAAATTCTGCTGCAAAACTAGTCTTTTTGTCAGGATATGACTTAGTAAGATTATATGTAGCAAGGATGTCCCTCTAGATACAATTAAAATACAATTAAAATAACCTCTCTTCACAATAACCAAAAGAGAAATTTAATTGATATCTGCAATAAGCAAAACAATTTAAAAAGGAATCACCCTTATCTTAAAAAAGTGAGCTAGTATAAAACCAGGAAAAAGCAACATATGCATTTTTAATGCTATATGATTCCACTTCAGTTGCAGTTTCATATATTTTTAACTTTTTAAAAAAGAAAAGTTCCTATTACAAATTTAATAACTATGGCAGTTACTCAGTATATATCCCAGGTGTGAGAATTACTATTTTCTTTGTAAAATGACACTGCATAGAGAATTCTAAGATCACTGTTGTTTCTCTGTTAGAGAATATTGGTTATGTATTTCGCACAGATAGGTCCATGATGCTTTGGAATAAATAGAGCTGCAGGCACTTTTATACTAGAGAATTAAGACTGTAAACAATTAAAATGAAAATAAACATGTGCCACATCTGAATACAAGGTCCATGGAGATTTCTACAGCAACTCAGTTTTGTCATTGGCTTATAAAATGTTGAATCGAATCTGTCCACATGGAAACCCCATACTGATTATCAGGACCTGTTTGAAAGCAATACTAACCGGATTCTCTAAGAAATAAAACAGAACACTAATGCTATTTTATGGAATCTTGATGGAGTGCCCTACTGACTGGGAAGGTTTCAGTTGGTTAATCCAGTTGAGGTATGAGAAATGGCAAAGGACAGAATAGAAATAGAAATATAATAGCAGGGGTGAAGGAACTGATACAATTTTCACAACACTTCCTCACCAAATCTGTTTTTCCTTATAGAGCATCCCTCTAAACTCCTAAAATCAATCTTTCTTATGCATTGGTATAGTTAAGTCTCCAGTATCTACACTGAATGTGTCATGTTACAGCGAAGTATTATATTAATTAAAAAATAGTTTTAGTGATAAAGACAGAGGGACTGCATCAAGCAAGTAAACATTTGTGGCATTTTCTGTCTCCTCTTTGAGCTCCAGCACTACGCACTGAAAAACAGAGGGAATCTTGTCAGCTGTCTGCTTTCCACAAAACGAACAAATGAATGGAAGACCGAGAAACTTGTTAAGGTTCAAAATGACCACGGTTCAGCTCTGTGGCCCATGTGCTTTATGTATGTCTCTCTCACTACCTCTCTCTTGTCTTTTGACCTTATTAACATACCTTCAGAAGAAGACTATATTAAACACACACGTGTGCACACACACGTGTGGCATAACATTGGTTTGTATTTCTCTTATTGTTATTTCAAATCTCCTGGGAAAATATTCATAAATGTGAAAATAAGAAATTAAAAAATAAAACTGGAAAACAAGCTAATCTGAACTGGAATGGAAAAAGAATTTTAGAAAATTAGCTACAAATAATGCGGATCATTTGGAAAGCTCATATTGTTTCTTCTAAGAAAAACAAGGAAGTTAAGCATGTGTTTTACTTAGATTAAAAAAGACAAATATTCTTTAAAAGTCTGACTGTTTATTCAAGTTTTAAGGATCTTGGGATCATCTGTTACTGAATTATAGAGGCCTCATTCATTTTGCAGTCGGCCAGAGAGCCATTTAGTTTTATGGCTTTCTCCCTCAAGGTGTTAAAACTCACAGGGCACCTTATAATTCAATTATAGTATAAGTACCCCTAGAATTTTAATTACATAAGGCAGATGAGTTTAATTCTTGAATTTCTATGAGACATACTTGAATAAACATGTGCTTAAGTTTTGAGTCTGACTTTCTCCTTGAACAAAAGAACATGTAAATGACACTATCTTATTTATCAAAGAAAATAAACTACTCTCCTCACTCCAAGTTCTCTAAAGGGCCCTTCTCTCATCTGACCCCACAAAAAATATTTTGACACTCCAGTTAGATACAGTCTCATCTATAGTATGCTAAGAGAGGAAAAAGACTGAGGAGTACTGAGAAAATTTCTCATTACTTCTCTAACTTTTGATTTCCCTATCCATTTCTAAATCAAGACTATGCCACTACCTGAATCTACAAAATCCAAGAAAATATTAGCCAGAAATACCTGATGACAAAATATCCAATGTCACTAGGAAAATTACGCTCCCATCTATTCTGTTCCCTTTTATATAAAGAATCGAATTGACTATGCAGGTGGAATTCAAACCAAACCAAATCAACAAACAATAAATAAAAGTTTAAAGTAATTTTTTTAGCTTGCTTGACAGAGCAAGTCCCAAGTGATGTTCTCAGAATAAAGCCTAAATAAATGTAGGAAAAATTCTATTTCATACATAACTCTTTCTAGATTTTCATAATGCAAATTACTGGATTATAGTGTCTGAGAAGTATTACAGTGAAGAAATCCGTTTACCTCTTTGACACATTATCTCTCAAAACTACTGGCCAGACCAGACAGCTGTATTTCCCTAGTACTTGCTACCTAGTTTTACCATTTTTGGGGGGAATGTATCTTGAGAAACTCTTTGATGTAAACAATGAATATGTTTGGGAAAATCGTATAACAAGCTAAATTTTTAACCTGACTCCTATTCTACATGGAATTGTAAAGATTATAGTTTCAATAACCTCTGCACATACGACTGACACTTTTAGGATCTGGCAAAACCATTGTCTTACACCAGAGAACATCTATACTGTAAAATACTTGTAAATAATTAATAATTCAATAATTTTACATCTGAAGTAACATATCTTTCCTTTTAAACACAGATTTTTACAGTAATTTGTCAAGAAAATTTTTATGGATCTTGCAAAATAGTTCTTGTTTTCTTGCATTAGTTGATTTAGTCATTCAGTACACAGTCACTGTGGCAGGCATGGAGATAGAATAATAATACTAAATGTTATAATAATTTGTAGTTAACATTGATTGAGTGCTTTCTATTTACTTCACAAGTGTTATCTCAGTTTATCCTGAATACTGCCCTGTGAGGTAAAACTATTATTATTTCCATTTTCCAGATCAGGAAGCTAACACAAAGGCTAAGCAATCTGTCAAATATCATATCACTATTCAAATACATAGCTGAACCTTGGTAATCTGGTTCCAGAGTCGGTGCTCTTAACTCTATCATGCAACAGAATGGTAATACAGAGATGTATAAAGCAGGCTTCCCTTTGGAGGTTAAGATTCAGTGAGAGAACCATGCCTTCAAAGAGATACGGAAAAACAAGTGGATAATGACAGTAAAAGTGAAATGAGAAATACAAAGAAGTAAACATATATGAGTTGATGGAAAAAGTGAGACGTTCAGTTTTAAATATGTAAGGTTATAGTGTCAGGGGTCATCTGGGTAGAGATGTTAAAGAATCAATTACACAAGAGCTCAGAAAGAAGTTAGCGTGAAAATCACATTAGGAAGTTGACAGGATATAAGGTGAAATCAAGGAAATGGAGTAAAGCAAGTAGGTAATGTGAACGAGGGTAAATCCTGGTGAATAACGGCAATTAACCTGCAACATTAAGGAGTAGTGGATATTCTTTCTGCTAATATTCCCAATGAGCAGGAAACATTAATCAATCCATTTTTACTGCTCATTTCTAATATGGCTGAGTTATATGGGAGCAATACAAATAATAAAGTAAATGTATTTTTAAAAATTCTGTAATGGACCTGACATGCATTTTTATTTAACTCACTTTGACAAATGTAACTTGTAAAAGAAAGGAGTAGAATTTATCAATGTAAGACTATTTATAATTCGATCCTCTTTATTAAGTAAGTCAGATCAGGCACAACGAAGCTATCATCTTTGAGAGGGTCAGGGAGTAACTGCCAGAATGAAGTAAACTGCATTCTCAGGGCTTAAAACGCTAATACGATTTTTGCATAAATTATTTTTATTGAGGGGCAAAGTAGTTTAAAGAGCATTGTTAATGCAACTCATTTTACCAAAAAAGGCAATATAAATTCAAATCTTTTCTAACATTTCCTACTAACTTTACATAAATAGAGTTTTAAAAATTAGCAAGCATTTGAAGTTAAATATGCTCTAAAAGTTAATTTTATTACAATTTAAGCTTTAAGTTTTTTCTCTACTCTTACTATTAACTCCATCTGAAAACTAGCATTTGTACAACTGAGTCTGCTTATGTATGTATGTGTGTGTATGTGTGTGTGTGGGCGGGGGAGGCTGTATACGTGTAACACTAATCTAATATGGCAATTTTTAGACTACAGTCTCCTAGAGCTAACCATCAATACAATTTTATTTTATGTCTTTGGGTAAGTGACCTTTTCATTTCCTAAAATATAGTAGTGCCTATTCAGTTTAAATGCTTTGGACAGTTTTTCTCTGCAATGTGTACTTCCTACACTGAAAAATCTAGAGTGTACGTTTATTGAAAGTTATGTGTGTTTTTAATCAGGCAAAACCTACACTTTCACTGCATTTCTTTTTCATTGTTTCAGGAATAGCTCTACCCTTCTCTCCACAACAATTTAGCCTCTGTTTAATTATTGCATGTTAAATTATCCTGCCTTTCATTGATATTTCATATCCAAAATTTATATAGTATTACTCAATTGCTGAATTTTAAAACAGCATTCTGATCTTTTTTCTGTATTGCTAAATCCAAACATCTACTTCACATTGTCCCTATCATGTCAACCACTGTGTTACTATATCAACTACTAAATATAAAAATAGATAAAAAACAAATTTCTTCTGTATCACACAAAGAACTATATTCAATATGTTATAATAACCTTTAAAGAAAAAGAATATGAAAATAAATATATGTATATATATATGACTGAACTACTACTGTGCTGTACACTAGAGACTGACATGTAATGGACTATATGTCAATTTAAAAAAGATATAGAATGCAATGCTTTATTTAGATTTGAACTTTTTTTAAAACATAGCCAAGTAATAACCAATCCAGTGAACTTTCTAAACAGTAATGATAGTGGGAAAAGTAATGATAAAAAGCACAGTTGTTCTAACAGTAGTAGTTATTTGGACAGTTACCTGAAAAGAGGAGGGTGGGATGCGTGAATCTATCTCATGTTTTGGATGAAGATATGGTCGTTTTCATAGGCAGTAAGTGAGACAGCTGTGAGCTTATGTGAATCAGAACAAAAGATACCTTGAAGGGAATAAAGGGAAAAAGAGAACTATCATTTCAATACAGGATCAATCTATTTCACCATTTCCTTTAATATTCTTAAAAACTACTATTTTGAAGACAAAAAGTAGAGAGATAATATTGTCAATGGGAAACATTTTTGTTTAGTGAAGATACCTTCTTAACATGCAGAATGGCAAATATCAAAGTAAGATTACTTCACACAAATAGAATATTAGTAGAAGATATATTCAGTGGTTTGTGATGAGAAGTTGCTAAGGTCAATAAATAATGTGTTTCACAGTAAATTAGGCTTTCAAGGGTATATCAACTCTTTGAGTTTGTAGGAAACCAGAGAGAAAATACTGAATGTTTCAGGTTAAAAACTGTTCCGTTTTCAGGTTAAAAACTATTCTGTTTTAGAATCAGATAATCTGTTAAGAAGCTGACAAATTATCGTGTTCAAGTATGTAATTATGTAAGTGAAAAAACTGAGGCCCGGAGAGACACATGGATAGTGTCAGAGCTATGTAACAAAAGCAGGTTTCCTAACTCCTAGATTAGGGAAGGTTTTAGTATGCTGTGCGACTGACTGTCTGTTTTTCTGAGGCTCTGAGCCTATATGTTTTTAAAACCGTTAAACTAAAGAGTGGATTCCACTAGACTGGGGAATTCATCATTCTGCTAAAGTGATAGTAAAGAAAGATTTTCCTCTCCCCGGCACGTGGGAGACAGGTTAGAGAGGATAGTGAGGAAAGGGGGCGGGGGCCTGTTTTAGCAGCAGGCTGGATTCATTCTCTGCTGAAGACTTAACACACACAGGCAATTTGTGTGTCAGAGATCCACTCTCTGCAGTGGATTCAGCACAAAATTTGGTCAGAGAAAAACCCTGTTGGACCCCAATTTTTTGAACCTTTCAGAAACCAGCATGACTTCTGCTTCATAGAATCTGTAGATATTGAGCAGCTTTCTGAAAGGTTAAAAATAAAAAAAAGATCATGTTGTTAGAAGCCTGCACTGGACTATATTTCACAAAAGGTGGGTATCTTCCTGTGCAAGCAAAGACATCTTGCTGTGTGAGCTTCCTTATAGCAGCATTTCAATTTTGAAGCAATCTTTGTGCTATGTTATTGCAGGATTTCCTTATTTCTCACAAATTACCTAATTTAAACTAGTCACAAACACAGGATGATTCACTTGGCATATAGGAATAAAATATAAACATATATATTTTTATGCATGGTAGAAAGTAGTCATGTTTATTTTCAATGAGATTACAGATAATATCTTGTGTGAAAGATTGCTAGAGTCTGAGAAAACCACAGTGACAGACTTTTATTTATCTTTGGAATAAAACTTGTCAAGTTTTAACAGCCTTCTATAAACTGAATTAATTTTTTATGCTGAAATATCATTTTTTGCAAAGCAATTGCTTGACATTACAAAAGACTTGTTTATTTACAGAAACGTTTCCTGTGTGAGAAAAAAGAGATTATCCTATCTTTCCTGAGAATATGTGAGGTTTTTGCATTTTTTAAACATTCATGACAGTTTGGGTACTGAATATGATTATAACTCTCTAATAATTCAACAAATAGCTCTTCAGCAATAGACATAGCTCTTAATTTTATTGCATAGGTATGGAATATGAACATTATCTGCAACTTGGAATTTGAAGATAAAAGTAATAGTACTTGTTTAGGCAAGTACTATTGAATACTTAAGGAAATTATGGCCAAATTACCAGAGAGGAATAAGATTACAAGTAGATAATAATAATACAATAAAAATAAAAATATTCCTGTGATTTTTAATAACCAATTAGAACTGAGCTAAAACAAACAAATCATACAACTCATCTTCTTTGTATAAGTGTGTGACTGTTATCAACTATAATTAACCACCATCTTTGTGTTATTAGAACAAATGTTCAGTAATAACATCTAGTGTTATGTCAAAATTAAAACTTTAGAACAGAACAAAATGCTCAATAAATTGAAAATTGTAATTTAAAAATAACATTCAATGTATTAAATATATTTTTAGTTTAAAAGACACACATCAAAATACAAATCTAAGAACTAGATTGTTAGCTCCTCTTTTTGCATTTCTTTTATTCCCCACATCAATTCTTTATAAGGCAAACAAACAAGATTCCCTAAAAAGAGTATTTTGTTTTTATAAAATTTCTCCATAATTCCTATACACTCTACCTATGTATTTATGAAAAAAGGGAAATGAGATGATTGAGAGATTATAGTATATAATCACAGATAAAATAATATTGAATGAAGTTTATTATGACATTCTATTTCAAAGAATCTCACAAACTTCTTATAAGCACATTTTAAAACAGCTTCTTAGGTTTTCATAACTTGTAACAAAAATGGTGGTGTCATTTAAAAAGTCTCAAAATGCTGTGAAAATCTTTGGGGTTTTCCATCTTTGGTATTCTACTAAGTTACTCACTTAATTGACTTTATGCCCACCTATGTTCCCTGAATGTCTGCAAGGATAATCAAATTATGCAATACCTGAATTTCTACTTAGTCAAATGTACTGTATTAGATTCTTCTTGTGTAATACATATTTTTGAGTCAAAATAGCTATTCTTCTGTATTATCTGATATTTATCATAATCATATAGGTCTGTTTCTATATCTCAAAAACTGACATTTATTTCAACACTTATTTATGATAAAAACTCTCACTAAAGTGGGTATAGATGGAACATATCTCAACATCATAAAAGCTATATATGACAAACCTACAGCCAGCATAGTACTCAACAGTGAAAAACTCAAAAGTTTCCCACTAAAATCTGGGACAAGACAAGGCTGCCCACTATCACCATTCCTATTCAACATAATCTTGAAAGTCTTAGCCAGAGTAATCAGGCAAGAGAGGGAAATAAAAGGGATCCAAATTGGAAAAGAAGAGGTAAAAGTGTCACTACATGCCGACGACATGCTACTATGTATAGAAAACCCTAAAAGGTCCACACAAAAACTACTAGAGCTGATCGAAGAATTCAGCAAGGTAGCAGGATACAAGATTAGCATTCAAAAATCAGTTGCATTTCTTTACACTAATGAGGAATCAACAGAAAAAGAAAGTAAAGAAACAATCCCCTTTAAAATAGCACCCAAAGTAATAAAATACCTAAGAATAAATCTAACCAAGGAGGTGAAAAAATTATACACAGAAAACTGTAAACCATTGAAAGAAATTAAAGAAGATTTTAAAAAATGGAAAGGTATCCCATGCTCTTGGATTGGAAGAATCAATATTGTTAAAATGATCACACTGCCCAAGGCAATCTACAGATTTAATGCAATCCCTATCCAATTACCCAGGACATATTTCACAGAACTAGAACAAATCATAATAAAATTTATATGGAACCATCAAAGACCTAGAATTGCCAAAGCATTACTGAAGAGAAAGAAAGAGGCTGGAGGAATAACTCTCCCAGACTTCAGACAATCCTATAGAGCTACAGTCATCAAGACAGCATGGTAGACATATAGACCAATGGAACACAACAGAGAGCCCACAAATGAACCCACAAACTTTTGGTCAACTAATCTTCGACAAAGGAGGCAAGAATATACAATGGAATAAAGACAGTCTCTTCAGCAAATGGTGTTGGAAAAGCTGGACAGCAGCATGTAAAGCAATGAAGCTAGAACACTCCCTTACACCATACACAAAAATCAACTCAAAATGGATCAAAGACTTAAACATAAGAAAAGATACAGTAAACCTCCTAGAAGAAAATATAGGCAAAACAGTATCTGACATACATCTCAAAAATGTTCTCCTAGAACAGTCTATGCAAGCAATACAAATAAAAGCAAGAATAAACAAATGGGACCTAATGAAACTTAAAAGCTTCTGCACAGCAAAGGAAACCATAAGTAAAACAAAAGACAACCTACGGAATGGGAGAAAATTTTTGCAAATTAAACCAACAAAGGCTTGATCTCCAGAATATATAAGCAGCTCATATGACTTAATAAGAAGAAAACAAACAACCCAATCCAAAAATGGGCAGAAGACCTAAACAAGCAATTCTCCAAGGAAGAAATACAAATGATCAATAGGCACATAAAAAAATGTTCAATATCACTAATTATCAGAGAAATGGAAATCAAAACTACAATGAGATATCACCTCACACCAGTCAGAATGGCCATCATTCAAAAATCTATAAATGACAATTGCTGGAGAGGCTTTGGAGAAAAGGGAACTCTCCTACACTGCTGGTGGGAATGCAGTTTGGTACAGCCACTGTGGAAAACAGTATGGAGATTCCTCAAAAGACTAGGAATACACTTACTATATGACCCAGGAATCCTGCTCCTGGGCATATATCCAGAAGGAACCCAACTTCAAAATGACACCTGCACCCCAATGTTCATAGCAGCACTATTTACAATAGCTAAGACATGGAAACAGCCTAAATGTCCATCAACAAATGACTGGATAAAGAAGAGGTGGTATATTTATACAATGGAATACTATTCAGCCATTAAAACTGACAACATAATGCCATTTGCAGCAACATGGATGTTCCTGAAGAATGTCATTCTAAGGGAAGTAAGCCAGAAAGAGAAAGGAACATACTATATGAGATCGCTCATATGTGGAATCTAAAAACAAAAACAAAAACATAAATACAAAACAGAAACAGATTCATAGACATAAAATACAAACTTGTGGTTGCCAAGGGGATGGGGGGTGGGAAGGGATAGACTAGGATTTCAAAATGTAGAACAGATCAACAAGATTATACTGTATAGCACAGGGAAATATATACAAGATCTTATGGTAGCTCACAGAGAAAAAAATGTGACTATGAATATATATATACGTTCATGCATAACTGAAAAATTGTGCTCTACACTGGAATTTGACACAACATTGTAAAATGATTATAAATCAATAAAAAATGTTTTAAAAAACTGACATTTATTGCATCACTGGCTACAATGGATTATGACAACACAAACTGCATTTAACTAATTAATAAAATATAAAATGCTGTTTAGTAAATATTCTTATTTATATGGTGTAATTTATTATAGGTCTTTCATAGTGACCACCTCTATAGAATTATGGTTGATGGAGATTCCTTTCTAAGTTCCTTTGCTGTGCAAATGTGTTGTCTGGAGAATTCAAAGACCAATTCCAATCAATTTCTTTGCCAAGAGCCTGTTTCTTTTCCAGGCATTCCCTCAAGATTCCCAGAGGCACTTGGAGTCTTAAGGAGAAGATGGACAGGAAACAGATGAGCACATATTCTAAAAGTTTTCTGCACTGGATCATTGTCAATGAACTATAATTAAGCCTATTTACAAAGGAGAATATTCCAAATGGTGGACAATTCTCTAAAGGCTTTAAAATGTGGACTCTACAGCTTAACATGATCTAAGTTTCCTGACTTGGGTGTAGACAGAATGATCTATCCTGTGAATTTCCACTCACAGATATGTATGATGACAGTTGCCCATACACATTAGGTCCTGCAGATTGTCAGTTGATAGTTCACACAGTGGGGAAACAGAGGGAAATCACATGCTTTGGAGAATGCCAAATAATAAGTTGGCACTAATTCTGCATGTACAGCATGCTCATACATGAGCCTATTTATTTTTAAAAATTGTAAACTTAAAAATCATACAAAAACAGTGATACAAAAGGTGAAAATTTTCTTCACCACAGGAACAGTTCTATTACGACAACTATTAAGATCTGGATAAGAATACATAAGCCATTTTAGTACACAGGACATTAATATCTGTGGAAAGAAACTGAAATGAATTAACTGCTCTCCCTATTTACTAGCTTCTAACAAAAAATTCTGTTCTACTTGAATAGGTTCTAATTTTATACAAACTTTATTTGCTCATTTAATTACTTTTGCTTCTGAAGTTATTTCTCTAAAGAAATCACTAGCAGTTTGGAAAGCATGCTGTTCAGAATTGTTTTGACATATGTGGAGAAAAAAAATGATGCTGAAAATATAAAACAAATGCCTTTGGTTTGGAACATTCATCCTTAAACATCTGTTAATACAATTGGTATTGCAACAGAATGCAAATTCCCCACTTGTGAACCTCACTAGATTTGAAACGTACAAAATTTATAACGACTCATGTGAGCCTTGGTTCAGTTCCTAAGAATGTTATGCCTAGGCTCACCAATAGCCCACTCAGAAAAAAATAAACCTCAGTCCTCAAATTGTACCTTAGATTTATGATTTCAAAAGGTTGCTGTTTGCCTTATACTTTAATTCAACACTATAGTCTCATTTTCTGACCACCTCAAACAGAGCTTTTAAAAATCATAAGTACTGTTACTCCTTACACATTACTAAACAAGTAGTATCCCAGTTGAGCTCTTTGGAAAAGAACTACAATGTATTTACTGACTTTCAACTCCTATGATTATAAGTTGTCTTTGTGCTATTTTAGCTGCAGACTAAATGTTCTTTTTTAAATTTTTATTTTTTCACTTCTTATACAGGGTTTTGGAAGACTCACTTTCTTTTCGCTGAGAAAATATACAGAGCAAATTTCCATCCAAGTTCTTTTATCTCCTTTAAAGCTGTACTGAAACCAGAAGCATGACTTTTGGATTCCTCCATGACCCCAGCCTTCTCAGCAGGTTTGTTCAGGGCAGGTGGTGCTGTGAAGCTAGTAGGAAAGGACTGGAATGACAGTAGTGTCTCCCCTGCTATCCTCACAGGGCAGCTTTCATGAATTACTGTTTCAGTGTGTATGGTAGGCCTCTGACAAACTGTAAAGTGCTACCACTTCTTAAGGGTTCGGTTCTCGAGGCATTTCATCTGACATCATTGTGTTGTCAACAGCAGAAAGCACACACTATGACTTAAATAGTAAAAATAGATATTGTCTTTGAATTTAGTTAAAAGACTATCATGAAATGTTAATAGTGCAGTGCACCCATAAGGACACTTCTCCTAAATTTCCAATTAAGATACATGGCTAGATAATTTAAAAAGAATTTTCTATATTAGTAATGTCATGATGCCCACAATGATAATTAAATAAGATGTTAAATAAGATAATTAAGATGTACCATACCATTTACAATATCAACATTTATACGTATTCCATATTCTCAATTTTCAATCATGAATGTAAGCGATTATTTAAA
The DNA here is from genome assembly GCF_036321535.1 of Camelus dromedarius. Taxonomy (NCBI): domain Eukaryota; kingdom Metazoa; phylum Chordata; class Mammalia; order Artiodactyla; family Camelidae; genus Camelus; species Camelus dromedarius. The sequence goes on from NC_087438.1 coordinate 56,886,126, forward strand.
AGATATCTAATAAACACTAAAGTCACTCAAATCACATGAAACTCAGTATTATATATCCTATTACATATTACACAATATTAATCTCTGAGACATTCTAAATTGTTTTGTTTTTTAACTTCATATTATTATTATACTGCATAAACACATTGTTTCACATTGACATATATTAATTTAGAATGTATAGTTAGAATTTGTTACATTACTTCTAACTATCTGATTTTTCTAATGAAGTATAGTTGATTTATAATGTGTTAGTTTCTGGGGTATGTATAGTTATTCATTTATACATACATATATGTATATTCTTTTTAATTACAGGTTATTACAGATAGTGAATGTAGTTCTCTGTGCTATACATCAAGACCTTGTTGTTTATCTATTCTATATACTGTAGTTTATATCTGCTAACCCCAAACTCCTAATTTATCCCTTCCCCTACCCTTTTGCCCTTTGGTAACCATAAGTTTGTTTTCTGTGTCTGTGAGTCTCTTTGTGTATGTGTAACTGAATCAGTATACTGTCCACTAAAAACTAACACAACATCGTAAGTCAACAATACTTCATTAAAAAAAAAAAAAAGGAATCATCTTAGTTGAGTAAATGCTTGCTTTTAGTCTTTAATAGGACAAGTCTATTTTGATAATTTCCTTAGAGCTGGTGTTCCGATCTCATTCCTGACATAGGTCCTCATTCCTAAACAACAGTTTATCTGGCATTTTAATAGATAGCTAAATGCAACCAACTTTTCAGGACTTGAATACTAAACTTTTATCCCAGGTAGTGTGCAGCGGCTGACATTTTCCACTTATCTTTGTTTTCTGTTAGGCTTCTTGACTCCATAACCTGTATGTGAGCAGTTTTCTAATCAGCCAAGGATAAATGGGAGTTCATATTCATATTAGGGCTTCCTCTTAGGCTCTCTACTGTCCAATACCCTCCTTTTTACTTAACAGTTATACTAGGATCCCTGAACTCTGAGCGCATAAGATTAGCATCTACTACTTGAGCTATGGTCTTAATGTGCTTCATTGTCTTGGATCTGTGCTCAATGGAAAAGTTACAAATATAGGTCTCATGTGACATGTCTCTCTACTTTCAAAGGCTATATCTCCAGTTTCTTCCTGCTTTTCATCAACTTACAGTGTCTTCAAGTAGTGTTTTTTTGAAAGTGGTTACAGGTTTTTAATCCCCATAAGAATGTTTAGCCTGATATAAGATATTCTACCATGACAAGAAGTAGAATTAAAAATTATTATAAAATTAGTATCAAAACAGTAAGATAAAATAATGAATTCCCCATGCACTCATAATAAAGTTTCAATAATTATCAATCTTTTGGCCAATCTTATTTCACATATCCATCTACCCACGATACATACATTTAATTTTTGTTTTATATTTTCTTAAAGAAAATCTCATAAATCATATCATTTAATCTGAAAATATTTAGCCTGTATTTCTAAATGACAGATACTGTTTTCTTAAGCTAATCATATAATAATCACATCTAAATTATTTTAATGAAATGTCTCAATAAATTTTTATAGTTGCTTTATTTTAATCAGAATCTGAACAAGATCAAATGTGCATTAATTTGATTGGTATGTCTGTTAAATCACTTTCAATCTATTATTCACCTCCCACCTTTTATACATACCATGTCTGATGTGGCTGTTGAGTAAACTGTGTTTGAGCTTTCATAACTATCAAGTATGAGACAATAATCTGAATGCTAAAATGATCTCAAATTTTAAAAACCAGGGCTCTAAAAGAGAGCAATAATTTGTAATTTTGATGCTTGGCTTTTTATTTCAAGGGCGAGGCCAGGAGAATATGAAGTTTTTATGCTGAACATGACGTAAAGGGGAGTGAATACTGATGGAAGACCATGGTTTGAGGTAATATACTGGCGCATGGAAAACAAAAAAAATCCAATTAGTCTCACTTGATTTAAAGAAACCTAAGAACATATACATGCATTGATATCCAGGATTTGGCCCAGGAAAGCCATAAGCCTACTATGTATTTCACAAAAATATGGTGCCTAGGTCATGATTAACAAATATTTCTGAAGAAAGTATTTGGGTTGATGAGCAGAAAGGTCTTGTTAGACACTGTCACAGGGTATTAGAGAAGAATTTCCAATGATCTCCTTTGAATTTCCCAGAACTCATTTAGTCAAAGTGACTACAAGAATGACATTGGAACGAATCAAAGGAGCACAGGATTAAGATGAGAAATAAGCAAAATATTTAGACTTCATGAAGAGAGGCCATGACATTTGTCCACTGATACCTGTCACAAAAGCTGATAAAGTCAATTCAAAGTATAATTCCAACAGTGTACACTTCAGAGATGCTCAGGAGGACAGAGAGTGATACCTGGATAAGATTCCACTTCCCTTAAGTCAGGACAATATGTGACTGCCACTGCTATACTAGTACTGTGAAGTATGTGAATGCAACTGAAAATGGATGCAAAAAACAAAAAATGTTGTCAATCCTAAAACAAACAGAAATTGACTAGCTTCCCAGAATTCCCAAATCAGTAGAAACAGTATCTCAAAAGTGAAGTGAATTTCAATTATGAAGCAATAGAATGAGTTCTGTCACGGCAGACCCAAATCTACGATTGCCAAAATAACAAAAACCAAAAACACGTACTTAATGTTACTAGAGAATAAGTCTGATTTGATGTATCTAATGTAAGTACACTTAATGCCTGGCAAATTTAATGTCAAACCATACCTATTTACCCATGGGGGGAGATGTTGGTGCCTATGCTTTTCTAAATTCACACATTTTACTCAAGAAGGAGAGATGAAAGTTTTTTAATACAAATAAATCAAATATCTGATATTATTCTGGTTGAGAGTAAAAGCATGGAAGCAACTATATTTTTTCCAGAAAAAAGTAAACAATTTCTGGACTCCATAAATCTATAGATTTAAAATAAAAAGACATTCCCAGGAAATTTAAAATATTTACATATAGTTTTCTATTTTTTCTAAACTCTCTTCCAATCAACCGTACTAACAAATAAACAAAACAGCATCTGAAGATAAATTATAAACACACTAACCTCTTTCTCTCTGCATCTATATATTAGCTATTATTAAAGACTGTGTGCGATAAGCATGGCCATTCTTAAAAATCTGACTGCAAGTATAGGTGTCAAATCTCATGTTCTACAACAATTAATTGTAAGCTTTGCATTCATTTCCTTTGAATTATGCCAACATTCATTACAATATCACTTGCTAAAATTCTGTAAAGTTGTTTTTTTCTCTTTCTCTTTTCCAGTTGATCTCCTCAAGATGTGTGCGGTCAAGGGAGTAAAAGTTCTAAGAAAAGAGACTTAAAATATGGCTTCTAGGTCAATTCCTTGACCAAAACTGTCTTCCTTGATTATAATCTAAAAACCAGATAGCAGAATATATTTCCAGTGTTCCAGTGTCAGGCCCTGTAGCTTTAACTTAGGGAACCCTGAGTCCAGTTTTTATCATCAGCAAAGACAACTTCTGTGAAAATGTAGACACCTCCCTTATATTAGTTTGGTTTCCTCCTTAAAAAAAAAAAAAAAAGTTTCCCTAAGTTTTTCAAGTAAGTTTAGTGAGTCCTACATAAAAGTATTCTTTATGCAAATTAATCTCTCTGGATTTTTATAAGTGTAGACCTATGTAAATTTAAGATTGATATGTTATTCTGTGTTGAACTGAGTATCTACTGCTAAACAAATAGTTCTGCTATGTGTAATTTAACCCACTACAAAATCTGTGGGATACTAAAATAATACAATCTTAAAAATCATAATTGGAAAGTGTTAAATTATATTCTCAATCTTCAGAACAATGATTGTCATATGAACAGATTTACGTTGTGCCATTTTCTGCTTCATTACAGTCTTTGTCATAAGCAGGATGTGGTAGACTTTTAATGTTTCATACATTCTTGTCAATTACAGGATTTTACTATACAGCTTTGACCTTTTCAATGTTCTGTTATTTGATTGGCTACTCACTGCATTTTTCCCTTGCTTGCTGTCCCACTAAACTGTAGGGAAGAAATAGAATGTACAGCCAATTAAAGTGCAGAATATTGAAAAGGTCAAAACAGTACAATATGTTATCTCTACTCAGAATATATCAGATACTAACCAGATGTTGTAGTTGTTCTGCAAGGGCAAGGAGAAGTACAGTTGCAGGGGTAAAAAGAACGAAAGACAAATCACTGCACATTTCAGTCAACAAACCACTAAAACTGTTTTTCTGAATAACTCAATTATTTTCAAAATTAAAACTGAAAGCCCATTTCAAAAGCAAATATAAAGTATATTTAATTTTGACAGTTACATCAGTCTGTTTGGAAGCTGTTTAAGCACCTGTCCCTGGATGCCTGAATAGATGCAAAGAAATTTTCTAGCACTTTCTAGCACCCTTGTCCTTTTTATTAAATACTATTTGAATACTACATAATTTTTAATTTGTTCTTGTATTTCATTGGTTTTAACTATCATGATTGTATACTCTTGACTAAATAAAGTATAAATAATACTACAGGGGCCACCACATATTTTAAAAATTTAGTCATCTTCCTTTTTCAGAACTTTTTACACTGCCAGAATACTAAATTCTAACATTTTTAAATGTTATTATCATTGTGATAAAAACTCTGATTGCTGGTTTGCTGCATCATGGCAGAATTGCACTCCATGTACACTTGTTATTCATCTTCTGATTTCATTTATACTCATTTAGTGACCCAAAGAAATAACCTGGTCTTAAGTTGATAATTATTACCTATACTTAAAAATCTCACATCAAAAACAAGACTTATCAGCCAGAGACTCTACTTCCCCCAAATAAAGTTTACCTTGTCTGTTTACCATCTTTAGTCTAATTTTATGTCTCTTTATAGTCAACTTGTTTAGATTATTTAAGTACACTCTATCAAGAGAATTTTCTATTACACAGAAATCAATTATTCCAGAATGTGCTAGAGATAACCTAATAACACCTGATGTTGAGCAAGTTAGAGCAAAATTGTCAGCAATGGCTTTACCCAGATAAAAACTGCATATCTGTTCCAACCAGAAAAGCATTCAGGGAGAAACCATTAATCTCACAGACTTTTAGTTTCTTTTATCATTTTTCTATGGTTATCTCTTAAATATAACTTGTGTGTGTGTGTGTGTGTGTGTGTGTGTGTGTGTGTGTGTGTGTGTGTGTGTGTATTCAAATATATAGACCCATCCTTCTATTTGGTGAGTCTCTTCCTTAGTTTTATCTTCTATGCTTTACTTATTTTTACTTATCACACAATAAAGGTACCAATACATTTGCACCATGTCAGAAATTGTATTTAAAGATAAATACTTCATCATCAACTCTTGGAGACTTGGGTGTTTAAAAAAAAAGAAAAGACTTACATCCAGAGCAATAGTGGGATAATCAAATTATTAAGTTTTAAACACCAGGGTTTGACTTAAGTTTCTATGCGTGTATTTATATTTCAAAAGGCTACGGGTAACGATTTAGTGAGGAGAATACTAATCAATCAATAAAAAGTATGTAGTACCATTAAGTACACTGGTAAGATATTATCATATATAAAATATTGTATTTCAATAAAGAATATTGGAAAATGGAGTGAATAGGGAAAACATCAGTGGAAGTACATCAAGAACTGAATATTGGAAGAAAGACAGATGAAAGGAAAGAGAAAAAAAGTTTTACATAGTGAAAGGAAACTAAAACACATAAAAGTAAGAAATAGCAAGACCAACAATTAATAAAGCATTAATAAAGGGCAGCAGGGGACAGTGAGGAAATGGTGCAGGAAAAGCAGTTTAGTCCAAGATTTGAGCATCAGAATAGGAAATTAGACATTCATCATATAAGTAATAGGGATCAGGGCACAGGGTAATTATTGGGATGTAACATCTAATAGGAGTTGGTTTTACAGTATAGGTATGAAGTAAACAGAATCTTAACTAGTCTGGCAAAGGTAAGACTGAAGAGGCAGTACACTGTAATACTAATTCACAAAAAAGTACAAACTGATGACTAAAAGAATCCACAGGTTGAAAGAGATGATTAAACAAGGACTCATATAAATGGATGAGTAAAACATGGCAAACATGAGAGATTTGAACACAAAATGAAACAGGCTGAACGCAAACTGCTGTGTTAACAATTTTTTGACACTCTAATATTAAGAATTATTTGACAAAACCTGCTGTATTCTTTCAGTCATTCATTTAGATTAAGTGGCAGAAGACCTTACCTGTACCAAACAGCACTACCCAGGTCACTGGACAATGGAGAGGTAAGGAAAAATACCAGGGGATGCAAATCACGAACTCTACCTTCAGTCTCCAGAAAAAAATTCCTCTTCCCCTGGAATTTACCTTTTAATAAGGGGGGACTGATGCCAAGCAACTATAGAAATAAAGAAGCAATTAACTTAGTACTGAGAAGAAACCTGAGAACAAGGGATAGATTGAATGGAGGCGGGAGTATTATTTTAGATTAAGTGATGAGAGAAAAATCTCCAAAAGCAAATGCTGTTCTAACAGAGACGAACCAGAAATGTGTGGAGCATTAGTAATGGGAATATCTGGACCAACAGAGTCCAGAGTCCAGAGGAAAGCAAACAGAATGAGTTTGGTGTGACAACAAAACATTAAGAGTCTGTAAAATGAGCGCTAAGGGGAATCAGTGCTGGATATTTTGGAAGAAGAAAATAAACTTATTTGATTTGTGACAAAATAATTCTGTTAATTTTTAAGCATACCAAAATGCAAGTATTAATTTATAGCAATATAAATTCTATAAATATTGCTTTACCGAACTTTTGCTTATGGAAATATATTATTTCTTTTCCCCTAAGTAGTTAGGTATTAATATTCTTCTTAGGTTACTGAAACTTATAAATAAATGTCATTTGTCATTGACCTGGGAAACTCTGAAGCACTTTGGAGCTTCTCCGTTCCTGAAGGGAACTTACTACTTTCTTAATACTTAAATCTAATGTTAAGATTGCTATTGGGCGTAGAAAAAAAATTAGCCAAGAGCCTCATTGATAATAGATAGCATAATCTTCTATAGTAGCATGAGTGATTTAAGTAAGATAGTGTAGTAAAAAGCAAAATAAATTACAGGAAATACTATAGAATCTCCTTGCTTCAAAGTCTTTCGACATCTCTCTCTTATCCATCTATTTTCTTCAATAGTCAAAAACAAAAACAAAGAAAACAACAAAAAACTTTGGACTATTTCTCTCAACCAAAATAATATAGTTTGACATCTCACTTAGTCACTCAGTTTTCTAAGTGATAAAAACAGATAATTTTATCACAGGGGCTAACAGTGTAACATAAAGGATGTCTGTGATATATGGAGGTCCTTTACCATCCTCTAACAGACCAGCTTCTTCTAGCTTATACATTTTGCTTATGGCATTGTAATTCACTTTAGTTTTAAATCTTCTTATTGGGTATTGTGCCCAGTTTCCCATCTTCAATTGCCTGCCTCAAGGAGAATTAATATATTTTTTATAATGTCTATGCTATATACGTACATGACTTTATACTTTTTCTGTCTTAAGTAATGCAAACTTCACTGGCTTCCCACAACATAATAAATTGGTTCTAAGTTTTAGACATGTAAGAAATACATTTTAAAGTCGGGTTCTAATTTGTCCTACATTGTGGTTATCCCAGAATTTATATGATACATTCCAAACAAAATAGATGGATTGCAATTCCCCAAGCAAATCTGTGACACTTTTCCTCTATTTTTGTTTTAACAATATGTGAGTTTTCTTTCTTTTTTGAGTATGTCAAATTCTCCTACATCTTTCAAGATATAGCTTGTCTTTCAGTAAATGTACCCTTTGACATTAGGGGAGCTTACAATATCAATATGAAGTAAATTCTGAGAGTTAATTTAAGAATGGGACACTTAAAAGTATGAGAAATTAGAGAATAGTTACTGAAAATTTAAAAATATTATTGGAAAAATGAGAAACTGAATACAAAGGATACATGATAAAAGTCAAGAATATCTTCCTAAATATCCACCAGAATGGCAGGAAATACCAGAGAGTGTAAGAGACATGGTGGATCAATCTTGGAGTTACAAACTATGGTTAAAAACTGTTCCATTATCTGAGAGCAGAGAAAATAAAAGGCAGTATTTATTTTCAAGAAATAATAATGAAAATTAATAGAGTTGAAGAAAGAAAACCATCAGAGTTTAGTAGAGCTCACTAGTTCCTATCGGAAAAAAATGATGCTCAGCATATCTTTCTGAAATTTCATGTGCTAAGAATAAAAAACAGAGATTTTAAAAATTACCAATGACTAGGAAGTAAGTTTACCAACAAAGAAATGAGTATTATATTGGCAATGCACTCATCATAATACTGATCATAAAGGCAAAGGAACAATGCCTTCAATATACGAAAAAAATTAAAGTTAGAATTCTCTACCCACAATCAAACATAAGAGAGGAATAAAAATATTTTCAGACACATGGCATTCAGTAGTATATGAAAGCATTAATTTGTGCATTTTATTTTCCTACACTTTCTAGGAAGTGATTTTTCCCCTAGTAAGGCAAAAGCACTGACGTTGCCACAGTAAAAACTGTGATTGTATTACAGAAATGCAATTTTTGCAAATATGATAGATATAAAATAGTATCTCAAGGTTGTTTTAATTTACATCTTTTTTATTACTAGAGAACCAATATCTTCTGTTACTTGCATTCATTTGAGTTCCCAGACTATTTTTCTACTCAGATTTCTGTGGTTTTGTTTTCTTTTTGAATTCTCCAAACTCTAGTTATATTCTAAGTATTAACCTAGTTGTAGTTTTGGATATAGAAAATAACCTCTACTGACCAGAAATCCTAAATTTTGATGATGAAGTTTTTTTCATTATCATTTTTGCCTTATTTTTAATTGAAGTATAGTTGGTTTAAAGTGGTGTGTTCATTTCTGGTGTGCAGCACAGTGATTCAGTTATACATATATATTCCTTTTCATACTCCTTTTCATAAGAAGGTATGAATATAGTACCCTGTGGTATACAAGAGGATCTTGTTGCTTGTCTATTTTATGTATAGTAGATAGTATTTGCAAAAACGAAACTCCCATTTTATCCCTCCACTCTCCTCCTTGCCCCTCTGGTAACTATAAGTTTGTTTTCTATGTCAGTGAGTCTGTTTCTATTTTGTAAATAAGTTCGTGTCTTTTTTTTTTTTAATTCCACATATAATTGACAGCATATGGTATTTTCCTTTCTCTTCCTGTTTATTTCACTTAGTATGACAATCTCCAGGTACCTTCTTGTTTCTGAAAATGGCATTATTCTATTCTTTTTTACGGCTGGGAAGTATTCCAGTATGTACGTGTGTGTGTGTGTGTGTACACACACACACACATACCACAACTTCTTTGTCCAATCATTTGTCACTAGACATTTAGGTTGCTTCCATGTCTGGGCTATTGTAAATAGTGCTTCTATGAACACTGGGGGTGCATCTAATTTGTACTTAAGATTTAATCTGAAAATTCCTTCCGATTCTATAATCATAAAGATATTTCTTTATTTTTATATTAATTTCAACACTACTATTATAACCTCTAAATCTCTATTCCACTTGGGCTCCCTTATATATTATACTGAATAGGTAACCAGTTATAATTCTGTCTATATACCGAGCCATTTCTTCCATTATCATCAAACAATCAGGCCTTTTATGTGGTGCCACAGTTACCTTTTATCATATATAAAACTTTAGTTTAATGCAGAAACATGGATGGACATAGAGATTATCATATTAAGTGAAGTCAAACATTGACAGACAAATATCATATGATATCACTTACATGTGGAATTTTAAAAAATGATAGAAATGAACTTATTTACAAACTGAAAATAGACTCACAGACAGAAAATAAACCATGGTTACCAAAGGGGAAAGGGGTGGGGGAGAGGGATAAATTAGGAGTTTGAGATTAACATATACACACTACCATAAATAAAACAGATAAACAACAAAGACCTACTTATAGCACAGGGAACTATATTCAATCAATATCTCGTAATAACTTATAATGGAAAATAATCTGAAAAATAACTATATATGTGTGTGTGTATATATATATATACACATATATGAACTGAATCACTTCAGAAATGAACTGAATTACTTTGCTATATACCTGAAACTAACAAAGCATTGTAAATCAACTTCAACAAAAATAAATTTTAAAAAAGCTTTAGTTTATTTCTAGGCTTTCTCATCAACATGGTTTTGAATTATGCCTAAATAGTTGTAAGCTGAATCCTTCTGTACCACAATCTCTGCTATTGTTTTACAAATTTTATTACCAATGCATGTATTTATTTTCAGAATTTGTGTTAGAATCTGTCAAATTCCTCAAAGAATACTAGTATAAGTTAATTAAATTCCACTGACTTATGGTTTAATTAGAAAACGTATAATGTTACATAATTTCTGTTGACTAATATGTTATAGATTTTCATTAGTTTATGTGTTATTTTAAAGTGTTCTACATGTAATGAAAATTTGATGGTCTTATTATGGGTAATATTCACCAGTTTAAAGATCCACTAAACAAGTAGTATAATTTTATAATACTTCATAAGATATACATTTTACTATTGATGCCTCAACCAGATGAATGTCACTGAAAATTTCTGTTAAGATACTACAGCACAAAATGTCCAGTTAACTAGAAGCACTTTTAGAATTCTTTAATACCATAAAAATCCATTCATATCTGGGTGTGCCTCACATTGTATAGACCCATAAGGTGATCTGTTGAGAGAATTAATGAGCAAAGGAAGATAGCTTCAGGAATTTAATCATTTATTAGTTTGTAATAGTTATTTTGTCAAATCATTCCAAACATATCCTAATTATTAGTGAAAATTTGGTAGTATAAAATATAAGCATTTTCTTTTCTACAGTATAATTTTTGCAACAAATGATGTCTAGTTCTAGCAAATCTATGTTAATGTTGAATTTGGAAATGAGGGTTAGGGCATTTATTTTGCCTTTTTCTAGAATGATTTTATCACCTGACTTTATTTTGTATAACAAATTGATACAGTGATTGTCTCACTGTGATAAACGTCATGATTACCTCAGAGATAATCACTGACAAAAAATAAATAAATTACCAAATGAAGATTCTAGCTGTTGCCTTGCGGATTTATAGAACTATTATAATCAAAACACTATAAAACAACTACTCTTTCTGTTATTGCATTAACTGACACAGGCACAATGTTATTATTCATTATACTGAGCTAAATGAACTATGACTGCTTATTAATAAAATTTAATTTTAAAATACTGGAAATGGGAATCTAAAATATGTTTTAAATTCCCTCTGAGGGTACCGCACTACAATAGACAACCTGGAATTACAGAGCATGAGATTAATATGTTTTCATCTTTTAGAGCGCAATTAGGTAATTTTGATGGTTGCTACTGTGTCAGTTTCACTATTAGCTAATAATTTCTTTGATCATGTATATTCTTCCAAATTGGCTCCATAGCATCTTTTTTCTCTTTTCTTTCACTTGTTTTCTTTCTTTTTTCAGGGGGAGGTAATATTATATTTGTACAATCATATTTTCCTCACCTTTTGCTCATTCTTAACATAGGCAGTGAAATGCAAACCATTCATTTATTTTTATATGACACTTCGCTTTCTTTGCATCTTATCCAAAACATGTTTGTCTCCATTCCAAGCTATAATTGGAAGGAAAGTCGTCTATTTGAGCCTTTTGTGTAACATACTTAAGAGCATAAACTGGGCAAAAATAGACTTTGTGAAGGAATTTAGCTTTGCTTTCTTTTCTGAGACTTTACTGAATGTTCTATTCAAGGCTTTGCTCTTTGGGTTGGGGGGGTCTGAATCATATTCTCATCTTGTGACTCACTTTGAATGTAGCTCATTCTCTGATTCTATGGGAAGTGTTGTTTGCTGCCTTTATTTTTATTGGAGTAAGTTATCACTATTTGTCTAATGTTCTTGTTTCACGTATCTTTTCCTCAGAGCCACCTGGTTTGCCACAAATGAAAATAAACAAGAATTTTCCTTAGCCTTCTACTCTCAAAATTTGGAGCTATTAATAAGTATTTTCAGGACATTGTCCACCACTCCACATTTAGTCGTCATGTATCTTGAGTCATTTCTGACTTAAGAGAATTCCTCAGTCATCCCTTATCTTTCATGACCTTGATACTTTAGAAGAGTATTGGACAGTTATTTTTTAAGATTTTTCTATATAGGTTTGTTTGGTTTTTAATCTTACTAGAATAAGGTTTTGTATTTTGGGAAAATATAATAGAGGTGATATGCCCTCATTGAATAATATCAGGAGGTATATGGTATCATCATGACTTATTGCTGTAATGTTAATCTTGATCACTTGACTGAAGAGTGTTATCTATCAGAATTCTGCAAGGCAAAATTCTTATTTTTTTTTCCTTTTGCAAGTACTAAATATTTGGTAGATTACTTCGAGACTATGCAAATATCTCGTTTCCGCTTAAACTTTCATCCACTAATTTTAATATCCATCAGTGGATCTTATCTGTGGCAATTACTACTCTTGTGTTTCAATAACAATTTTCAAGTTCTTTATTACTTCTACAATATTAACTGGAATGCTTCTGTAAGAAAGTGCTGTTCTTGTTCATTTATTTTTTATTTATTTATAGCAATATGGACACATGGATATTTATTCTGGTGTTCTTTCAGTTATGGTCCAATACTACACCTAGTTATATTTTTTATTTTGTGGCCACTGGGAAGTCTTTCAGGTTATCTACGATACACTTTCAATAAATTCCCACCCTTCCTTTCTCCTCTTCCTTTCTCCACTTCCTTCCTTCCTTCCTTCTCTCTTTCCTTCCCTTCCTTTCTCTATTCCTGTTCCCTCCTCCTTCCCTCCCTTTCTCCCTCCATCCTTCTCTCTTTCCTTGCCTCTCCTTTTCTCATCTAGCAGTTCCCTACTTTATGGAACCAACAAGATGGTTCCTGTTTATCTTGTTTTCTCCTACACAAGCCCTGGAATGACCAGTTCTTCAATAAGCCCTAGTTTCTTTTATTAGAAAACAGTATTTAGAAACCATCACCTGGGTGCTAGATGGTATCTTGCTTTAAATTCCTATGAATGAATAATGCAAGGGAATGTAAGTATGCATACTAACCATGCACAAACATACATCGATATTTCTATTTCTATTTTTCTATAAATATATTTTTTAAATGAGTCCATAAAATGACTCCTATTCTAATCCAGGAGCAGTGAGCTCATTATAGCTTTCTTCATTTCATTATTTGGTAATTTCATTTTCCTATAGTAAGAAATGTAATTTTTTATCTATAATACATTTAGATTTTTGTTCAATCTTAATACATAAATAAAATAGTTTCAGAGTTCTGAAGCCATACCTTTGTGAGAAAAAAGTAACGACCAACTATAGTAAACAGTGTAAAGTTTTTTTTTGTCTTTAGCCATTAGGTATCCAGTCAAAATACCGTTTTCCCACATTACTTAGGTCAGCTCCTTTCTTCTCCATCTCCTTCAACGTGGTTATTTAGCTCATTTATAACACACTGAGATTCACTTGGCTAGTCCTTGTTTTAGTCAACTTGGGCTGCCATAACAAAACATCATACACTGGGTAATTTAAACAACAGAAATTTATTTTCTAACAGTTCTGGAGACTGAGAAGTCCAAGAGCAAGGTGCTAGTCAATTCAGTTTCTGGTGAGAGTTCTCTTCCTGGTTTCCAGATGGCACCCCTCCTTCTGTGTTGTCACATAGTCAAGAGAAAGTTCCCCAGTGTCTCTTCTGATAAGGACACTAATTCCATCAGATTAGTGTCCTACCATTATAACCTATTTGACCTTAATTGTTTTCATGCTATAATTACATTCATATTGGGGGTTAGGATTCAACATATGAATTGGGAAGATTGCAGTTCAGTCAACTGCAATCCTAATCTCTCAACATCGTGCTTGAGATTTTAAAGACATTTCATACAACAAAATTTACATTTTGTGCTGTACAGTTCTATGCATTGTAGCAAGTACATAGAATCTTGTATCTACCATCCTAGCTTCAAGCAGAATAGTTCCCACCAGAAATTCCCTCATACTAACCCCCTCTTATCTGTCAACCAACTCTTGGCAACCACTGATCTCTTTTCCTTCCTATAGTTTTACTAGTTTCCAGAATGTCATGTCAACAGAACCATACAGTATTCAGCCTTTTATGTTAGGCTAATTTAACCCAGCAACATGAACATGGTATATCTCAAATTAAAAAAAAATTATGTCAGTAACTTATAGTTTCAAATATACAGATCCTGCTCATTTTTTGTTAGATCTTTACCTAAGTATTTCACTTTTTATAGTGTCATTATAAATGTTTTCCTTTTTTACCATTGTGAATTCCATTTGTTCATTACAAGTACATAGAAATAGGGTTGATTTTTCTGTTTGAACTGGGCCTTTTCAACTAATTCATTAGTTTACAGAGGTTTCTTTGTGAATTCTTTTTACGCAGAGAAGTATTTTACCTAGAAAATTATAACATTTATTTAAAGAGATCAATTTATTTCTTCTTTTCTGATCTGTATGCATTGCATTAATTTTTCTTGCCTTAATGCACTGGCTTGGATTTCTAACACAGTGTTTCAAAGTAGTGGTGAGAGGACATCTTTACCTTGCTCCCAACCTCAGGAGAAATTAACTCAGTTGTTCATCATTAGATGTGATGTTAACTGTAAGTTTTTTTTTGTTGTTGAAACCCTTATAAGATTAAGAAAGTTCCTCTTTATGGCTAGGTAACTAAAAGCTTTATCATGAATAGTTAGAATTCTATCAAATGGTTTTTCTGCATCTTTTGAGATTATCATGTTTTATCACTTAAGGCTCTAAATATGATGAATGAAATGATTATTGAGTGTTGAATGAACCTTGTCTCCCTAGGATACACTCCATTTGGTTGGATGTTTTTACTTTTATATATTGCTAGATTGAATTTCTTACAATTCTCTGAAAGATATTTGTCATTATATTTATGAGGGATATTAGCGATTGCTCACTTCTTTTCTAATGGTAACTTCGTGTTGTCTTGGTATTAGAGTTATGCTAGGCTTATACAAAGTGTTGGAAATTGATTCAGTTTGTTTTTCCTTAATTTTCTGTAAGAAATTATGTAGATTAATATTACTTTATTCTTAAGTATTTGGTAGAAATCAACACTTTATCTGAGCCTGGAGATTTATTTTCAGAAGTTTTACCCACAAATTCAGTTTCTTTATTTGATACAGGATCCTTCTGGTTATCTATTTTTCTTAGGTGACTTTTGGAAATATGTATCTTTGAAGGAACTGGTCTCTTTCAACTTCATTGCTATACTGAAGGATCTGATATTTCTTATTCTCTTTTCAATGTCTCTATTATATGTAGTGTTATTCCTTCTTGTATTTAATATTGATAATTTGTGTCTTTTCTATTTCTTGGTTGGTTAATTTATGTAAAGGTTATTAAATTGATTGATATTTTCAAAGAACTAGATTCCAGATCTATTGATTTTCTTTATTAATTTATAGGTTCGATTATTCTCTGCTTTATGTTTATAATGTCCTTTCTTCTGCTTGCTTTCTGTTATAGTTATTCTTTTTGTTGTAGATTCTAAAAGTGAAATCTTAGATAAGCGATTTGAGAAATTTCTTCTTTTCAAGTGGAATTGTTTACATTTCACATGTATTATGTGGAAGAGTCAAAGAGAAAAATATCAAGTAAAAATTTCAGAAAATATTTTAAGTAAATAAAAATGACAGTACAATATATCAAAACTTGTGAGTTGGAGGTTAAACAGTAATCAAAAGGAAATTTCAAATATTTGTAGCTCTCTTGATATATTTGTCACTAACTTCTAGTTTAATCACTTGGTATGATTTCAGTTCTTCTGAATTTGGGTTGTGTGTGTGTGTATTTATGACCTTGAATAAAACCTACATTGCTGAATGCTTCCTGAAAAGAACGTGTGTTAAATATTCCAAGTATTTCATTAAGTCTATTAGCTTGATAGTATTTTTCAGGTCATATATATACTCCCTGATAATGCTGTCTACTTGCTTTATCAATTATGGAGAGAGAATTGTTGAATTCTCCATCTATACTTATGGATTCTTTACTTCACCTTTCACTTTCATTGTTTTTAGTCCCCTGTGATTTTTTAAGTTCTGCAATTAGGAGCACACACATTTAAGATTATTATATTCTCTGATGAATTGACATTTTTATCATTATGAAATATCTTTATTCTTGGTAATATTTCTTATTATAATGTACCTTTCATCTGATATTGATATTTTGGTTTATTATCTTGCTCTACCCTTTTACTTTCAGCTTATCTGTCTTTATATTTAAAGGTGCTTTCTTATAAATAAGAAGCAAGTTGAGTCTTGCACTTTCAAAAATTAATCTGATAATATGTGTTATAACTGGTGTTTGATGATTCACATTTAAATTTATTACTGATATGACCAAATTAAATTCTGCCATCCTGCTAGCTCTTTTCAATTTGTTTCATTCGTTCCTTTTTTTCTTCATTTCTGCTTTCTCTGTTGTTAATGAACAATTGTTATGATTCCATTTTATCTCATCTATTCAATTGCTACTTAGACTTTTTTCCAAATTGTTAATGGGGGCCCTAGGTGATACAAAATCTATGTTTAATGAATCTGAGTCCAACTTCAAATAATTTTATACTGCTACATAGGTAGTTTAAGGACCTTACACTTTCTGATCTCAAACTGTATTACAAAGCTACAATGATCAAAACCGGCACAAAGAATGGTACTGCCACAAAAATAGACAGACACATAGACCAATGGAATAGGATAGAAAGCCCAGAAATAAACTCACACAGCTACAGTTGATTAATCCAGAACAAAGGAGGCAAGAATATACAATGGAGGAAAGACAGTTTCTTCAATAAGAGGTTCTGGGAAATTGGACAGCTACATGCAAAAGAAAGAATTTAGAACATTCTCTAACACCACACACAGAAATAAGCTCAAAATGGATTAAAGATCTAGATATATGATGTATTATAAAACTCCTAGAGGAAAACATAGGCAAAACACTCTGACATAAATTGCAGTAATATTTTTGAATCTGTCTCCTAGAGTAATGGAAATAAAAGCCAAAACAAACAAATGGAACCGAATTAAACTTAAAAGCTTTTGCACAGCAAAGTAAACCATAAACAAAATGAAAGACAATCTATGGAATCAGAGGAAATATTTTTAAATGATGCAACCAACAAGGGATTAATTTCCAAATATACAAACAGCTCATACAGCTTAATATCAAATAAACAAACAACCCAATCAAAAAATGGGCAGAAGACCTAAAAAGACATTTCTCCAAAGAAGACATCCACATGGCCAACAGGCATGTGAAAAGCTGCTCAACATTGCTAATCATTAGAGAAATTCAAATTAAACCTACAATGATGTATCACTTCACACCAGTCAGAATGGCCATCGTCAAAAAGTCTACAAATAATAAATGCTGGAGAGAGTGTGGAGAAAAGTGAACTTTCTTACACTGTTAGTGGTAATGTAAACTGGTGCAGCCACTATAGAGAACAGTACGGAAGTTCCTTAAAAAACTAAAAACAGTCACCATATGATCCAGCAAGACTACTCCTGGGCATATTATCAGGAGAAAACTCTAATTGGAAAAGATACAGGCACCCCAATGTTCATAGCCTTGCTATTTACAATAGCCAAGACATGGAAGCAACCTAAATGTCCACTGACAGGTGATTGGATAAAGACATTGTTATATATATATAACATTGTTATATATATATTTATACACACATACACATATATATATATAGTTATTATAATATGTAATATATATATGGTTATTATTCAGCTATTAAAAATAAAATAATGACATTTGCAGCAACATTAATGAACCTAGAGATTATCATACTAAGTGAAGTAAGTCAGAGAAAGACAAATACCTTATGATATCACTTATATGTAGAATCTAAAAAAGATACAAATTAACTTATTTATAATTCAGAAATAGATTCACAGACATAGAAAACAAATTTATGGTTACCAAAAGGGAAAGGAGGAGAGGGATAAATTAGGAGTTTGGGATTAACAGATATACACCACTATAGATATAAACAAGGACTTACTGTATAGCACAGTATAGATAAGTATACTCTTATCTTGTAATAACTGATAAAGAATCTGAAATATATATATAACTGAATCACTTTGTTATACACCTGAAACTAATATAACACTGTAAATTAACTATACTTCAACCAAATATATATATATATATATATATATCTAGCTCTATACTATGATTCTAGTTTTGTAGAATTATACCAATTTCTTTTATCTATATATGCACATACAGAGATGTTAGAATGGTGTTACCAGAGTGATAAATGATGGGTATTTTTTAGTTAGTGGAATTTAGAGTGGTTTTTTCTCTTTGCTTCTTTGTTTTTTTTTTTTCCCTTGATCACTGAAAGTTTATTCTTCAGTAATGATGAATATACTGTTTACAAAAGCAATGGATTTTTTACAAAAGGATTTTCCTCACATCAATGGACAGATCATACAGACAGAAAATTAATAAGGAAATACAGATCTTAAACGCAACATTAGACTTAACTGATATGTACAGAGCATTTCATCCAAAAGGAGCATAATACACATTCTTCTCAAGTGCACAGGGAACATTCTGCAGGATAGATCACATGCTGGACCTCAAAGCAAGCCTCAGTAAACTTAAGAAAACTAAAATCACAAGAAGCATGTTTTCTGACCACAATGTTATTAGATTAGAAATCAACTCATGAAAAAAACTGGAAAAAAACAAACACATGGAGTATAAACAATATATTACTAGAGAACCAATGGATCACTGAAGAAATCAAAGAAGAAATAAAAAAAAAAATACCTAGAGACAAATGAAAACAAAAACACAGTGATCCAAAATCTATGGGACACAGGAAAAGTAGTTCTAAAACGAAATTTTGTTATAGTAGTAACTGTTATGCTAGTTGTCATCCCTTAATTCCCATAATTTAGTTGACTAAAGCTAATTAACCCTCATGGTTACTGACATGACAAAGGTGATATTATTTACATTTTATGGTGCAAAATTAGTAAGATATTGAAGAAAACAGCCCAGAATCTAACCTACATCAAATTCTTGAAGATACTAAAATACAGGAAATTAAATTTGTATTACTTTTTGCCACACTGATGCTTTTTCAAATTTAATAAATGTGTATATAATTAAATGCAAATTTACAAAAAAAAAGACTATTATGTTCTTTAACTTTGTTGAATAACAGTGACTTCTCCCCTCCCCCTCAAAAGAAACAAAATTGCCTACTGAGAATTGGCTCCTGTAAGTCAACACTGAACTTTAGTTCATTTAGTCCAATTAACATCTAGCTCATATACTGTTAGATTCACTCATGCCAAATATATAACTCAGGAACCCTGTGCCACTGTTCTAATAGCTCTAAGAAGTTTCCAGAATTTGTAACTGTGCAGAGTAATGTTAAGCAAAACTAGTATCTTGTAAAGGGAAAATGATTGTGAAGTGACAGTACAATGCATGCAGAGTCAGAAAAAGAAGGGATTACAGATTCAAAAAGCCTCATTTTAGCATCTGACAAAACAATCCAGCAGGCAAGAGAACTGTATTTACATAATTTACATTTTCAAAAGAAATTTAACGCTTATTTTTTTTTTCTTATTTGTTGTTGATCATTAAGAGTTCTCCTGTCTTATAGTGTCACTCAAAAAACCAAACTCTCTGTATACAAATACCAGTGGGACATCACTGATAAGATACTTGGTCTCTTCAGAAAAGAAGATTCATTCCTTCATTTAGGTGTTAGTGTTCTCTAAGGTAGCAATTTTTTTTTCAAGTCTTTTAAATATAAAATTGCTTTCTTGTTATTGAAAATGTAAACAGCACATGAGATCAAAAGAGAGCACTGATATGAATGTTTGCTTTCCTAATGTTGGAAAGATATAATAAGCTAGGTGACTGTGAAATTTCCTGGGTTCAAAAAAGTACTTGGCATTAAAACATGCATAATTTAATATTTATTTTATACTAAAAATAAAATTGTACTATTCCATATGCATTATTGAGTTCATCTAGTATAGTTTATCCATCAATATATGTAATCTGTATCACCTTTATAGTTATATCTAGATCTGTATTGTATTTATTTCTATTTCTATGATTTTTGTATCAAGTTCTCAAATTAAAAACCAGCTTTTCCACTTTTAAAAATTAAGAACTCTTTCTTGGTATTTTTTCTATTCATGATTACCACATGCAAGTATTTGCTCTTTGTGTCTTAACTGGTGAATTTTGCTTGTTAGTTATTGATCTATCTGTAAAACCTTTAATTCTCAAAAATAAGTTCCTGTGAAATAAAAACAATGTTACAAATAATGGAAATACAAAAGACTCCATATGGCCAAAACAATCTTGTGAAAGAAGAACAAAGCTGGAGGTATCATACTCCCTAAACAAAACTATACTATAAAGCTACAGTCATCAAAAACACACACTCTTTGAAAAATCATCTCAATATTTCTAGAGATCTGTATCTTAAGGCAAAAGAAACAAAAGCAAAACTAAACAAATGAGACACCTAGGTAAAACTAAAAGCTCTTACACAACAAACAAATGAACACATCAGCAAAGCATCAACAAAACGAAAAGACAACCTACAAAACAGGAGAAAATATTTGCAAATGACATGATGGATAAGGGGTTAATACCCAAAACTATAAACAGCACACATAACTCAATTTCAAAAAAATAAACCCAATTAAAAAATGGGCAGAAGACCTGCACATTTTTCCAAAGAAGGCATACAGATGGCCAATAGCCACAAGAAAAGATGTTCAATATCGCTAGTCACTAGACAAATGCAAATCAAAACCTCACACCTGAATGCCCATCATCACAAGATCACAAATAATCAGTGTTAGAAAGAATGCATAAAAAAGGTTACCCTTATGCACTGTTGGTGAGAATGTAAGTTGGTGCAGCCACTATGGAAAATAGTAAATTAAAAATGTAACTACCATATGACCTAGCAATTCCATTCCTAAGTATTTATCTGAAGAAGGCAAAAACACTAATCAGAAAAGATATATGCACCCCTATTTTCATTGCAGCAATAGTTACAATAATCAAGATATGGAAGCTACACAAGTTCCCATCAACAGATGAATGGATAAAGAATATATGGTGTATATATATACAATGGACTATTACTCAGCCATAAAAAACAATGAAATCTTGTCATTTGCAGCATGAATGGATCTATAAGATATTATGCTAAATAAAATAAGACAAAGAAAAACAAATGCTGTATGATTTCACTTGTATGTGGAATCTAAAGAACAAAAGAAGTGAACAAACATAATGAATGAGAAGAGTTATAGGTGGCTGCTCTAAGGGAGCGTGGGGAGAATAAATAAATAGGTGAGGGAGAGTAAGAGGTACAGACTTCTAGTTGCAAAATAAATGAATCACAGGTATCAAATGTACAGTGTGGGGAATATATAAATAACTTTATAATAACTAAGTATGGTGATATATGGTAACTAGACTTATGGTGATCATTTTGAAATGTAAAGAAATTCCAAATGTCTACATTGTGTAAAAGAAACTAACATAGTGTTGTAGGTCAATTATACTTCAAAAACAAACTCAGAGACAAAGGTCAGATTTGTGGTGATCAGAGGTGGGGGATGGGAGGAGGGAATCTGATGAAGGTGGTCAAAGGCACAAACTTCCAGTTATAAGACAAATAAGTACTAGGGATTTAATGCACAACATGGTATATATAATTAACACTGCTGTGTGTTATATATGAAAGTTAAGAGAGTTAATCCTAAGAGTTCTCATCACAAGAAGAAAACATTCTTCTTCTATTTATTTAATTTTGTATCCATATGGGATGATGGATACCTAATGTGATAATCATTTTAAGATAAATATAAGTCAAATCAATATGCCATAAACCTAAAACTCTATGTCAATTATACATCAAAAAAACAAAGGAAGAAAAAAAAAATACAAACAGCATAGAAGAGCCAAAAAATATAGTTTCAGTCTGACAAAACGAAATTTTCTGCTGTGACTTGCAAACTGAACTATATTTATTTTAGCAAATATCGAAAAAATTGTATTCCCTGAGCACACACTAAAAAAGGTCATGGGTAGTGGTCTCCATTAAATAAAAAAGAGAGGAAGCTATTCTGAGGAAAAAAATGAATAGTTTATAAAAGGTTGATTTCATGTGCTGGGTAGATTTTTCTTATACTTATATAACTGTCTAACTTTTAAAAAACAATCTAATTTCAATGTCCAGTGTGTTTCAAGAAGATGATGTGGCTGTGTGGTGGACAGAGCATGAAAAAATGACCAGCAATATCCTCTGTATCCTGTAAAATACTTCTCAAGGCATCACTCTGATCCTTCCCCAGCAGTATGAGCTGTTCTTCTAACATCATCGCTTGCATAATGATTGAGAATTTGTGAAGTAGATATAATTATATTTAAATAAAATAAAACTTTGTTCAAAGAAATAATGATTTTATTGCGTGCATTCACCCAGTGTTCTACAATAGGTAAAATGTTTATTTTGTAGATAATGCCACATAACTCTTCATAAGTATATATATTTAATATTCTCAAGCATGTCTTAGTTCCCCATGTCCCTCATTTCCATTCATCTTTGTTATGTTTCCTAAAATTCTGGGATTATTTCTCAAATGTTCTGTACTGAACTAATTATGTTTCGTCCAATAACAATATGCTATTCAGTGCTTCTGTTACAACCTTTAATTTAGAAGTTAGTTATCTTATTTTGGTATGGTATGTTGTAATCTCACTTTATCTCCCTTTCTTTTCATTCTAGCTTTACAAATACTCTGTTCTCATCATCTTTTTTAGAATGTAAACCAAATAGTGCTCTTTCTCCAGTTAAGTCATATCTTCATCATCTCTAGCAGAGAATCATTTCATGTTCAATAATACTGATACACTCAGGAAGAGGGGCCCCCGTCCTGGGCCCCACACTTTAAAGGCCCTACCTTGGCCTTTCATCAAACACGTCTCTATAGATTTAATGAGAGACCTGTAGTATGTCTCTTGAACATCATGCTCCAGATATACGGGAATCCAGCATTCCATGCTGAAACAGGGATAATCCTGAGTGGACCGACGTGCCTGTAGCAGGAACAGAATAGAGTCAGGAGTGATAAGAGAAGGAGTATAGGTACTCCTTGCTGTCTGTTGTGGAACCCCAAAAGTCTTAGTATTTCAAGTTGGGATCTGGATTTCTAAGCCTTTATGGAAGTATACTTTTTCAAAGGGGGAGATAAGATATATTAATGTTTTTTAACTTGATTTATGAATTTTAAATACTTAAGATTATAATACATGGACTTCCATTTGTACTCTTGCTTTAGGTCCTACAAAAGGTAAAGACCACCATGAAATTCAGACATGCAGATACCCCAGAAAACCTAGGCATCAGCATAAAAATTGACTGCTTATTTGGATGTTCCTTGAAGAGGTGTAAAGAGGTCAGTATCTCTCATAGAACTCACCTCACGGTGCGATGGCTTCTTAAAGGCTGGGTAGGTAAATACAAACACACTTCTTAGGGGCGGTACGCTACTCTCTTGGAAGAATATACAGCACTTCTGCTGACCTGCTCTTTAAACAATGCTCTCTGAAAAATTTCTCCAGTGCTCGTGTTTTCTGTAGTATTACCTTGGAATCCTACTTTCTTCTTCAATCGTGTCCTCTTGCATGTAGGAGAGTCTATTTCATATTTGTCTTCCAACTCTTTTTAGTCTCATGTATGATTGATATCGTTCAATCTACCCCTAACCTGTGATGATGAGGAAAGGCTTAGCAATTGCTGAATATAGGTCTCATTTTGAGAAAATAACCCACTTTGATTAAAATTTGGGATAGACAAGTTATTTCAAAAAAAAAAAAAGAAGAAATGGTATCATGAAACTCCTTTAGTTATGGCACTGGGTTTTAAACACTTTAAACACTTTATTCTTTATAGTAAAAGACAGACAAGGAATATTTACAACCAAGTGAGCTAAATAAAGATCCCTGTTAACCAACTTGTCTGGCTGGAGCAAAGGTCCTCAGTATGATTAAGTGGAATAACTATGCCCACTCCTTTACCCTAAGTTGCAGATTCTTACTCTAGGCTTCCCCATTTTCAGCGCAAAGATAAGCACTCTGAAATACTGAATTGTTTTACCATAGCAAATCCTAAATTTCATGGAATATAGCTGCTAAGTTTGGCTGGTTGTTGATAACTAGTTTTGTTAAGTGAGTAGTATTTTTTTTCCTATTTCTCTTTCTTTCTTTGTTCTTATATTATATTATATTCCATAATACCTCTTGCAGGGGATTGGGGAGTGAGAACACTTGAGACTGCTTGCATCTCAGCAGCCGTTTACAATCAACTAATACTAAAGTTTCCTCTAATAATTTTCTATACACACACATATTGTTTCTTCTACACTGCATTCCTGGAAGGAGTGAGAGAATGAATATTAATGAAGAAAAAACACAAAATTACATGTCAATAAATTACCCTGCAACCAAATTAATGCATATGCTAGTCATGGAAAAATACCTAAATAATCATCAAACCATATCTTATGCAACAGGAAACACTTGAACTTAAGAGAGAGAAATGAAGATGTATTTCGTTGGGAAGTAAAAACCATTAAAGACCCGAGGGATATCTCCTAATAAAAACTGGCTTCTGAGGAAACTTTTATTGTGCTAAAAAAACATTAATTTCCTTTAAAATTATTCATTAAGAGATTTGTGTATGCTTTGTGCTGTATATAAAGTGTACAGTGGTACACATAAGCATATGTGATAAACGGGCTGTCACGAGATGGCAGGAGAACTAAGGAAGTGAGAACTCTAGGAAACATTCAGAAATGTAACCATATAGAAGAGTACATGATGGAAAATGAAAATAGCTAGGTGGATGAGGAGAGTCTTAAAACCAAAGAAGAGAATACAAACTTTCAAAAGGCTTGATTTGTTCTGTCATCAAAGTGATTTCTGAATGTGGAAAAAATCATAATTGTATGAACTACAGACTGTATTAATCTATCAATGATCTTGTATAAAGGTCCATTGCATATTTTTATTGTTATATTCTGCAAACTGACTTTCATCAGACTTGCTTCTCATATGAATAAGTCTCCTGTCTCTACTTGCTGTTTACTGGATCAAATAATTGGAATTCTGATGAGTGTTTTGAAAGTGCAAGTTCTAAGGCTTGACCAAGCCTTTCCTACTGCTTGATAACTAGTTTTTCAGGCACTGAATTTGTGTAGAAACCTTTCCCATTTCAGATTCTAATTCAAATCACAAGTCAAAGTTTTGAATATAAGGGACTATGAATAGGACAGCTCTGGATAGATTCATAATAAACTAACTCATAGGCTAGAATGGAAAGGTAAGAACATCTTTCAATTAGAAGCAACTGGCTGTTAAAATTCTGGCAGCTGGAGAATACAAAGCAGATTGCAGAAAATATTGCCCTATGAGGGCTTTATGTGACATAAACACAAGTTTCTCATGTCATTCTTAGTAGGTAGCTATTGTGATTTCAATTACTTTTTAGCACTTTAAAGTGCTTTTTCCAAGAATTTTCTCTTTAAAAACTGACATTTTCTTACGACTTAACTTTTTATGTGGTATTTTAGCTTTCTATACATTTGGGACAATATTTAATTTTACGGCATATGCCTAAAAGTGTGTTCTAAAACAAAAGTAATTTCTATCTTTTAGTGTATATTATATAATTTTGAAAATTTAAATGTTTTCTTTTTAAAATTTTGTTTAACATACATAATATTTAGGTTCTGTAATGACAAAAAAATTTCCCTCAAATGTCAACTTATCAAAATTTCTCTAAAATTGTACCCACTTACTAGTCATGCACTACACTTGTAACTGCTGAGTTCTTGTATACCTTATAGTTCTTGATGTACTGGAAGAAAGCAATTAAAGAAAATGTATTTATTAGTAAAGGAATATCTCATTTTTAATAAATTGAATTCTTCTACTGTTGGAATAAAGAAGTGTTTTCAATTATGCAAATCTTTTATGAAGCTAAGAAAGTTTTCATAGAAAGGTGTTGGAGGAAGTCATCAAGAAAACAGAGACCATCAGTTTGACCTGAGAGCTGGATCCAGGCAATTGGAAGCTTCTCATCCCCTCCTTGTCCTTGGAATATGCACTTTACTTGCCTTCCCCTTGATAAAAGCTGTCCTAGGATACAGCCTTGAGATAGCAATGTGGTACTGAGACCATCTGGACTGTGTACATGACTGAAATCAGTTAAGTCCTCTATATAATCTTTTAAAATTTTGCAGATAGGTGTGGAAATCTACTAGTCTTGCGGTTGTCCAAGAGAAGCCACTTAAGTAAGTTCTCTTGTTTTTTAAACCTGCCACATACCAATATATAGCGGTCTTCCTTCTTCAGTCCTTCCCTGCCCTCCACCTCTACAAGGCCAGTTTCACATCACATGCAGGAAGCTTCCAAGAAGGTTGCAAAGCAACAAACGGATAAAGAAGGTAAACATATTATGTGCACTCTTAGTTTTTCATGGAAAAAGAAACTGTTTTTGTCAAACCGTACATCTTATAATGTCTTTTCTCTCATCTTTGTTTTCCCTCATTATTTTATCTGATTCTCAGATAAGAAAGGAAGACAGATAAAACTCAAACACAGGCATTTCAAGCACAGATTCTCAAGACGTATGAGGTGCAGTAAAATACTAAATATTCAGAAATATTTGGAGTAACAAAACAAACCTCACTGTCATGTTTACTGTTACCCTACAGAACTTAAAAAATTTCTAGAAAGAATGTATGATTTTTAAAATCTTTCCTACAAATATTTTCTAAATGGTATTACTGTTCAAAATGCAAAACATTTAGCCTGATTTTTTTTCATTTTGCTAATATGCAATTCAAGATGAAATAGAACACATTATCTTGAAAAATCAAAAGGTCACCACTTGTACAAATATATATACGTTTATGTTGACATAAATATATCTGATTTCAAGGTGTTTTTTCCTTGAAATGATTATATTAATCTATAAACCTTTCAACAACCAAAATTATTCTTTGCCCTATAGAATGTAAGGCAGTAATGTAAAATTCAATCTAGAAAATAAAAGAACAATTTAAAAATCATTGTCTGCTACAACTATTTTACTTACATATATACCACTGGCATCATGAATACTGGTGGTTAGTATAATTTAGGACCATGAAAAATAATAGCTAAAAATAAGGCATGCATAATGAGGTGAATATTCATCTACTTTCAATGAGACTACCTGTATCTGATACTGATATATTCATCAGAATCTTGAAAGAAAATGCAAATTAAAAGAATGATCATCACCTTGGAGCTATACTACAAATGGAACAAAAAAGACTAGTATTTTCTTTTTCAGTCTGCAAAGCTTTACACTTTAAATATATTTATTAATACACTAAGACTAATTTTTTAAATCAGATACCTGCCAGTGCCAACACTACCTGAAACTAATATTTGGTTATATACTTGAAGAAAACTGTTAACTTTTTCCATCTTTCTGTTCATTAACTCATGTGGTCATTCATTCACAAAAATGAGTTGTTGAGGACTTACTATGTAATTGTGCTAGGAATTCGCTTGGAGTCTGTGTTTATTCCCTTGACTTTAACATAATGAGGCAAGCACTAGGAATAACAAAGGAGAAAGATAAAAGGAGTCTGGGTCCTTAAATTACGGAGATCCACAATCTCCGTGGTGCATAACCAATCTCTAGACTTTCCTTCTGTGAAAAAAATAAATAAACTTCTATCTTGTTTAAGCTACTATTACTTTGCAGATTAGTTGTGGTAAATAACAAATGTTTTAATATGCAGACTTGTGAAACAAATACAAAAAATAGGAAAATTATTGAATAGGAGAAAAAAATTCAGGTTCTATGAAGTGATAAGATGAAACAAAGAAAGTAAAATTTCAGAGAATGAACTAAAACAATAAAGACATAGACATTTTTGTTATTTTTTTCCCACCTTCTGGGCAAGTGAAGAGATAGTAGGAAAAGAAGTTTTGGAGTGAGGACACTGAAAAGCAGACTAACCGAAATATTAGAGCATGTGTTCTACTGAGAGGATATGGCAAAGACGAACCCAGATCTGCTCATTTACATTGCTGGATAAGGGTGGGCTTGATCATCAGAGAAGAGCAAAACTTTAAACCAAAAATTGAGGGGAAAAGAATCTTGTTCCAACAACCAGTGTTCCTGAGAGAGGAGCCTGAATGACAGATGAGACTATCAGCCCCAGCTACAAATACCTTAGTCTAGCAAAACCCTAAGGTGAGGAACAGCTAACCTGTACCCCATTCAGAAAGTGTAAGATAATAAATTTATGTTGTTTTAAGATACTGAAGCATTAAACTGTGGTAATTTGTTATATAGCAAAAGAAAACCAGTGTATTAGACAACTAGATCCAAACAAACAAAAATAATATTCCAGATAATAATGTGCCAAGTTCATCTACTCTTATGAAATTTCACCTGATTTAATAATATGAAATTTTAAAGATTTCTTGGGTCTTTTCCTGCAAATAATCAATCTGTATTATTTTTCTTTTGTTTATTTTAAAAGCATGAATCATTGCCTTGTCTTTTATCAAAGAATCATAGAAAAGTGAAATGCTTTTAGTGAAGGTTTAGCTTCATTGGCAAGACTCTAAATGTATGTAACTAAATTACCTCTGAGTCTTATTTTTTATATTGCATATTCCTCATTCCTATCTACACAATACAGTATCATTCTTCAACTTTGAGAACTACACTTTAGTGAACCACTCTACTAGCTAAGTAAGGGTAGAGTATATTAATTATCAGAGGTTTGGGGCCAAGAAAAGATGTTACAAATCACTGAAATTAAACTGAAATCATAAGTAACCTATAAAATAAAGCAATTTCATACTTTCATTTTGTCAAAATCTCAAAACATTTAGATATATAAAAATTTAGAAAACTTAAAACATATATGTATATTTACATATAATCTTATTTCCTTTGAACCAGCAAGCTCCATCAAAAGGTTACATTAATTTTTAAGTCTATTTTTTATTTCCCATAAGAAAAAATATGTGCTTCTCAAACTGTCTATGCATCACTAGAATAAGCTTAAACTTCTTTTGGGCCACTACATTAACCTCTCATTTGCAATTGCAGTCAGTTATGCATGTTGAGAGGGAACCCAGAATATTAAAAAAAAACAACACATAATAAGGATTAATGAAGAAAAAAATAAGGACATCTTTTGGATAAAGTAATTATAAATATCTTTTTTATGAGGGTTCTTTATATCATCTGGGAAGCTCCTGGCCATCACCAAATACATTTATTCCCAACACTGAAAAGCATAATTACCTCTTGGCATAAACTAGAAAATAACTTTTGCTTTAAAAAAAGGGGAAAAATCTATAATGTGTGTAAATTTCTTTCCTCAAAAAAGGCTACGTGCGAAAGTGAGGACATGTTAAAGGTCAACGTATGTAATAGTTTTCTGAACATATGCATCACCTATTTCTCTCAGTTTGAAATTTATTTCAGACTATAGGAGTGAATCAACAGCTACGTGAAATTATAAAACAAATTTATTAATGTTCTCTGCTTCTCAGGTCAGTCCTGTTCTAAGTGCTATAGAAAAAAGGACTGAAAAAAGGAATATTTCCACTCTGCAAAGCTAAATATTTTCAAACAGAAGTTTTAAATCCCCTGCTTTTCTACCTTTCACTACCTTCTGGCAATCTTCTCTGAACAGTACTTTAAGTACTTCCTGCATCTCTCTCTTTAGCCCTGAGAGCCTTCTCTTTTTGTCCTTCAGTTTCAGGCCTAGAGGTGCCTTTTCAGCTAGAGGGGCCAAATACATCATTCCTACTACCAAGCTTTGGAGACAAGGGATCCATGTGGCAATATTATTAGCCACTCTTTCTGAAAATTTAGTACACTCAAAGGTAAGGGAGGTAAAAAAGGCAAGGAAGCAACATTTTGCTCTCTTCAAAAATAAGTTACTTTGTATTAACTGGAAAAGAAAAACATTTTTAAATACTTATCTGGCCTAGGGACTATAATATCGTGAAGTCTTTGACCTCCCTCTATTTCACAGATACAGTACACAGCCCACTTCTACTTTGGATTTCTACAGGAAATACACTAAGATACTGATCAACTTATCCCCCCTCCTTCCTTTTCTCCAATCCTCATTAATTCTCTGCTTGAAATAGATATTCATCTCAATCAGATACAGAAGTATCCATCAATTCACAAATAAGAGAATTAGATTATGATTAAATCAATTTATAAAATATTTGAGAGTCAGCATTTCAGCTAATTTTCTTGAATGTTTATACTAATCTTAAACACGTATTTTGGTTATATTGAAAATGTTGCTAACTTGAAGGGGAAAAAAAAGCAGTATCAATTTTCTTCTTTAGATCTATTTAAATCTAAATTAAACTTTGATAAGGTAGGGTCATGGGATAATAGTTTTAACATTTTGAAATCCATCATGAGGATATAAAATTTTTCATCATATTTCCTATTCCTCAAATACAGAAACTGAACCTAAAGACTACTAGGAAAATGTTAAAAAATAAAACAGCTATCTCATTAAGTGTTCTCACACATGGCTTACTTAACTTTTCTTACAACTTTCCTGGAAACTATGGTAAAGTTACAAACATGGCTGCCCAAGTAGATGCTTAACAATAATCTTTAAACTTGGTGCACAAAGTGAAGTCTTCGGCTTTCACTTCAAGCCTTTATTTATTTAAATAATGTGCGGCTTTAGGTATGTCCCTCAAGTTATTACACTGAAAAATCTGTATATTCTAGGCGAACAGCAATATGTTATTCAAACTCTGTCAGGGTTTCTTGTAAGTAAGCTTTCTAAATTAAGAGAGGAGAGGAGATACTTTGTGGTTTAAACTGGTTTGCAACCTAAAGAACATTTATTGGTATGGCATGTGTTAATCTGTTACTAAGCTTGTTTATGAAAGGCTTGTCACTCAGCTCTCCTGAGGCCAGGCAGAGTGACAGGTGTTATGACTGCTGTCTTATCTAGGGCGTATACTTCTGTTTGGGAATATAAACTGGATGGAGTAACAGGTTTTTCCCTTGTTTAGTTTTCTGAAAACAACATAGAAAAGTGATTTAGCTATATTGGTGCATCTCCACCTCCACTAAACATACACATCATACACACAGCACCACCACCACCACCACCACCACCACCATTATTTGCAAGAGTTCAGCTTCAGATGAATGAAGACACACACCTGTTTCAATGAAGAGAGACACAGAAAGAGAATTTATCATTTGTAGAACTTTTTAAAGTATAAGAACCAGAGGGAAAATCTTTAAATATGAACTTTGAAGATTTCATAGTGAGAACACAGCAATGCAGTTGTTACTATTTGTCATTTATGGTAAAACAAAAATAAGTGATCTGGAAATAATATTTATTGACATCTTTAGGTAATGAACAAAATATTTCCTTTCCTATTTTAAGTCTTTGTAAAAATATTACAAACAGCAGGGACTCATTTATAGACCTGACAGGAAAATTTTTGGCTAACCTTGGTGTCTTTGAAAAGAAGCTAAATTGCTTCAAGGCTACATATGGAAATCCCTAACAACACTTTCCATTACATCTTACAATACGGAAAGCATCTAATAAATGCACTATATTTATTTCTTTGTAGATGTAAAATGGACACATTTTATGCAAAAGAAGAGTAAATGGAGATGAGGTGGTTGTGACTACTGCCAGCAGCTGAAAGAGAGCACAGTCCTGAAGATTTTTCTTTTTTGTGTCCACTTTCTTGGGCCCAAACCCTGCAATTCTGTGCCTCTATGACCATTACACTCATATCTTTTTGAAGCAGAGAAAAGGGAACAGAGAAAATTGTGTCTTTTCCTATAACTAGAAACATGTGACTCTTTTCTCAAGGAGGAAAGAGAACTTGGCTAATTCATTTATGAAAAATATTTTACTTCACATTTATTGTATCCATTATACTTATGAAATAGATAGTGGTTGTTACAGAACAGAATTTTGTGAAATTAAAGTATGTGAAATATTTGAGTGACTTATAAAATAGTATCATCTATAGAATTTTATTCATAATGTAAAACAATTTAATGAATGTAGCTATTTATCTTAATAAATGATAAAGTAAATTATAAAGCAAGTTGTAAAAAGGCTTGTCTGAAAGATTATAAGCTATTATGCATATGTTTAATAAGTGAATGTAAGCTATTACCAAACACCTTGAATAGCACATAATTTAGTATACTTGATTTATGTTAAGAAAAAAATCTTCACAGCTTTAAGAAAAAGAATTTACACTTCAAATCAAATATTAATGTTGCATTTGAACCAAGGAGTAGGTTCACTACATACAAGATTAAATAATCTACCTCCTTTTGTCAAAGCACATAGCTATCAAAGTCACATCATTCTCTTTTATGCCCTTCACTAACTTGAAGAGAAAAGGTCATGTCCATTCTCTCAAAAACATTTTTCATACACCTACCATTGTAAAATTTTCAAAGATCTTATCTTATATAGTCATGAACTATTAAAACTGAAAGAGAATGTAACTATCTAATAAAATTTTCTAATTTTAGAAATGACTATTTGAGCCAAAAAGATTTTCTTAAAGACATGCAAACCATTACTACAAAATGAAGACTAAGGCCCTTAGGTCTTTGTGATCATTTCAACAGCCTTCTTTACAACACCTTATTCTAACCAGGCATAATTTTCCAAAATACAAGGATAATCATTTACATTAGTTTGGTTTCACTAAAGTATGTTGTGTTAAAAGACAACTCCCAAATATCAGTGATTTAATATGTTAAATTTATCCTCATGCAATGTCAGTTGTAACTCTCCTGGGTGGCTTTCCTCCAACTACTATCAAGCCTCCTTTGGTCTTACAGCCTCTACCATTTGAACCTTAGTCTCTTGTAAACTTGGCCAGGGGAGAAGGGACATCAACAGTTCATACCTATTATTCTGTGCTCTGCAACAAATGTTATATGCATCAGTCTGATCATACATCCCATAGGAAAGAATTAATTTTATTACCCCATCTTACTGCAAAGGTACTGGGAAGACTGCCATTTTTTTTTTTTTTTTTTTTTTTTGTGCAGGAAGAAAAGTAGATGATGGCTGAATGCTAGTAATGTCTTACTAATAACATCCTCCTCATCACCCAAACCTTATTTTTATAAGTCATAGGGTCTATTTGAGATTGGAAAGCCTCTGCCACTTATTAGATGTGTAATTAGTAGATTTATATATACTTCATTCTGTTTTTTTCTCTACTACATAATAATTTAATAGGACTGGTGGCCTTATAATTTTTGTATCTCTAGAACCATATACTGCTTTGTACATGGTAAATGTTCACTAATGCTTTGTTAAATGAATAAATATATGAATGAATAAATGGTATCTGGTCACTTAGCACTACTCTCTTCTGGGTAATTTCATAGCATTGTTATTGATCTGACAATTTATCTGTAATCCTAATTTTGCCTCAAATTAAACCTCAGTACAGCTATATCTTACCCAGTCAATAGATGCACCATCTCTATTCAATGAAATTTTAGAGCTCTATCAAAAATACTCATTTGTGATTTTCCACGTACCACATTGTAGTGTGTATTATTAGAGAAACAGAAATAAGTATATAGAACAGTGGGAAAGATCAACGGGTTGGAGTCAGCAGCTGGGGTCAAATCCTAGCTACTGTCAAAGTGTATGACCTTGGGCAAATGACTTAAACCTTCTATGCCTTAATTATGTTATGGGATGTAAATGCAACATCGGAGTGAAAGTAATCTTAACTATTCCATAGACTAAAAACATTAAATGTGATATTCTCTATAAAACACTTAGAATAAAAAGCTTTAACCAAGTGGGCAATAAATTCTGTAATATTTAGGTATTATATATTTGACATACATATTTCCTCTCTAATACTATAGTATACCCTCAAGGTCAGAAGCTCTGTTTAGTGTTTGTTACAAGCAAACTCAAGCAACCAAAGTTAATGACTTCCTCTTATAAACCTTCAAAAATACTTCATAAAACGGACATTACCAGAATAAAAAAATTTTCTCAAGAAACATAGGCATATGTGGGGATCAAATGTAAGTGAACTCACTAGTCATGAGGGTAGTAAATTTTTGGTGTTTTTGAAGACTGAGGTTCACCAAACAAAGAATGGCAAGTGATTTCTTTTAACTTGGCACATAGTGTCAGATTCCTATCTAATTATAATTTTTCAACTATCATTTATATGATAAATTATTTTTACACTCTCTTTGTATCTATGCAGAGAAACTACTACAAGAACAACTGACAGAAATACAGTAAATAAAACCTGTCACAGAATTCTTAATGCTTTTAAATTTTAGCTATATATATTTCTGAAGTAATTTTAGTTCAGAATTGAATAAATTATTTAAAAGAAAAGTAAAATAACCTCTGTTACTCTAACCAGGAAGTAGGATAACTGCATCATTTAATCCTCACCTAGAGACACAAATATTATTGCTTCACACAAGTATTTGTGGATGAAGTAATCAAATCATAAGTATTAAGTAAGTTGCCCAAAAAGGCCCAGCTAGCAAAGGCTGAGATAGAATTTAATCTCATATCTACATTTGTGTAGTTTTTTGTTGTTGTTAAGATGATAGGAACAGATAATTAGGTTAACCATAATTTTTGCTTCATGGTACACTCTGATCATTGTTCCATATAAAGCCTTCTTTTTATTTATTTTATATAAGTATGAACTCATATATAATTGTATTTGTATATGTTACAGGAACTCACTAACAAAAACAGAATCCAAGACTGCAAAAATCTTTCTATGTGGTCTGTCCCCAAATCATACTCTTGTCTTTCTTCCCTTGAAGTAACTAACACCCTAAACCCAGCATTCATTATTATCCTGCCCTCTCTTCATAACCATTTACCTCCTAAAAAGCATATTTATTAAAATTATTATTCTAATTTGCAAAATGTGTATACTGTTATATAAAAGTTTTCAAATTTAAGTTTTTGCTTAGTTTTTTATTGCCCGGGTTTAGCAGTACCATAGCCACTGTGCATTAGATTCATTCTGAGCACTGATTATATTCTGTAAGTTGAATATTACCCTGACTACATTTCTAGAAGCACATTTAAAAAAAATATGTAGTACGTATCTAGATGTGAATAATTCAAAATATGCTAACAAGGGTGAAATGTTTAAAAATTTTCAAAGACAATGCAAAAAAATGCAGAGTTATCAGGTATTAACTGCTATTCATTTGGAATTAATTACATTTTTTCGTTACATAAGCCTATGACCTGATTACTTCTGCAGATGACTCCATTTATCTGTGTATAAATTACAAGGATCGTCCTAGAAGAGAAATGAATCAGCACAATTAAGGGGCTCTATCTGTGACCTATGTTAAATCATTTCTATATTTTTTATCATCAGATTTAAATAATGTCTGTGTAAAGTACTACAGATAGAATTCCAGAAGAATATAAATTGTACCCTATGAGGAATAGGGTAGTCTTCCCTTTTAAGGTCATTGTTGAAGTAGGTAATAGGGTTGTCTTGGGTTTATTAGTAGAACACATTGCCTGCTGTCTAGGGGATACAGAAGAAAATCTGTGAGAATCCTTATTCTGCAATGCTATTTTCCTATTCTGTAAAATAAAAAATAACACCTTCACTGTGAAGAATCAATAAGAAAATACATGTAAATGTCTTGACTTTGTCTATACTCAATCTATAAGAACTGTGAATATTATTATCATTCTAATAGATACATAGTACTTATTGAAGGACTAGACATCTAGACTGAAAAGAAGTATGGCCATGTTTGCAACTTACTTTTTAAGGAACTTTGTTAGAAAAGGAAATAACCAATTGTAGCTGATTAATTCTCAAGTAGATATGACCCTGCAGCAATCAGGATTCTACAAGGAACAAATTCCAGAGTTTTATGTCCTCAGAAGATGACTAACAACCCTCAGAATACTGTTTACAAATGCCCAGGATTCCAAAGAGTCATTCATTTATTAGCAAAGAAAGTCTCCTTGGAGATTAACTGTAAATCGCAGAGATCTACCTTCCCACTTGGAACAGGGAGAAGCAATTAAGGACCACTTCATGAGTTGCCACTTCCTAAAGGAGTCCCCTCTCCAAATCTAATCCTCACCACCAGGTAGCAGGCATGGATCATTCATAATATGCCTAAAGGTGGAATACCAACAAACTTGCCTTGAAAAGACCTTTATTTTGCATTCATTACGCACGTAAAGAAGAGAGAGCACATGTAAAATAAAGGAGGATAAGGCATCCCAACTTTAGCTAGTGACATAGTGATTGCTGAGAAGTGCAGTGTTATGAGCCTAGTTTTGCCTGCCTAAGACCGCCATGAAATGAATTAAAATAGAGGTCCACGGAGGGCAAAATAAAGTATGATGATAAAACTATTGGGTTTTATGTTCTTTTAAATTAAGAAGGGGATTAAATTAAGCAAATTTAAAATGGCATTAAAAGAGTTTCAATATCATAAAGTCAAGAAGTTAAGACTTTGACTATGTTTTACTCCCTACCTTCTGTTAATGTGTGGTGGTACAAATTTCCCTTCACAGATCACCTGTAAATCTTTGTTTAATAGGTGGCAGGATTTACTGAAAACAACTCTGAGAGAAAACTGCCTTAAGTAAGAATGCTTTCTTAGAATTCACCCAACTTTTTATTTTACAGAAAAATTGGGATTGTAGGCTGACCTTTCACTCTTATTTTGACAAATGTGTAAATTAATTTACTTGCAGTTGTATCCTTGAGCATAATTTAGGCCCTTAAATTTCTATATATTCATGCTTTTCTGCCCTCTATTCACCTCTGCAGTCCTGAATTTATTCACTTTCTTTTTAGGGCATACAACTGTCTTATAATGAAGGGCAACCTGTTTACAGCATGTTTACATATATGTGCCTAGAATATCCATGGCATTGCAGTAGCAACAATAGATTCATTTGTTTAATTGTAAAGTTGCAATGTGGCTGAATGTCCCTTCCTTGACCATGGGACTCCCCCAGGTGAGTGTAGCCCCACAGAATGTATCAGGCAGAAGAAGTAGGAGCACTTTAACAATGGTAAATGCAGTATTTCCACCCATCTACATATACCTTTCTACCCTTGTACATCTACAGGTCATATATTAAGAAGCTTCTATGGCATTATAACATTACAACTTTGTCTATCTTCACCAGAAACCTAAAACTTGACATTGGCTTTTTCCACCATAATAAATAAACAAACAAATCCAGATCTATAACCAAGGTTTAAGAAACAAAGCTTAGTGAAATAAAGTCCTATGAGAGCACAAAGTGTTTTTTCATAATTTTTTGAAGGTTTAACTGATGTAATGCATGTGAACTCCCTAGATGCACGCCTGGCAATTGGTTAAGTGCTGAGTCATTTTCTATTATTATAAATTTTAAGAAAATAAATAGGAACTAACAAGTGAGGGCTGAAAAAGTCCATGTGATTATGTACTGTGCTACTTTTCTCTCATATAACTGTCTCTGTTTATAAATGACATAAAATTCTGTATCTCCATTAGGAAAACAATCCTTACACATAAAATCAGAACTTCAAAATGTAGAAATGGAATGACCACAGCATCCTTAAGTATATGATACTAAACTTCAATAACATTAAATCACAATTAAATTTGGTTTAGAAGGAAAGCATCTAAAAGACTGCACTAAAATCAAATTAAGAGCACTTAGGCACAATTATCACTAGCATACAATTTGAATCACTTGGGATAAAGCCTTCGTGATTGCGTTAACCACAGGCAGAACAGTAAGCGACATCTAAAATCAAAATTTAAATGAGTACTTTTCTTCTTCCCACTTAAATGCAGGAAGAATGAATTACATTCCTATAGTCCATAAAATAGACAGCACATGAATATACATATGTGTAGACATTTTGTCTAGAAGCTTGGAATCCATTTAAGAGCTTAAAAATATCCATTTTTATCTATCTAATATGCAAACGATAATGCTAATACTGGCAAATAAAATTCTTTCTCTTTTCAGAAATACTATACCTTCTAAACACAGTCATAATCATACATTTTTTTTAAAAAGCTGACATTATACCTAAAAAGAAGAGTTTCATAAAACTGTTTTTGTAGAATTAAATGATAGACTTTTACACGGCAAAGATAATTTACACAAAATTCAATCAAACACTTGCTCCAGTGCTGAAACCTGTATCAGGGCTGATCATCTCATCCTCTTTTGATTATTTCCAGTGGTGAAAAAAGTCTTTTTTTTTAGGGAACATATTCTAATTGTTCAATCTCTCTTACTGACAAAAAAAAAATCTGCTTTTTTGAGAAAGAGCATGCAAGTTTTAAATTTAGTCATGTCACATAGCTATCTATGAAAACCTTTGGGGGAAAAAAATATTTGAGTGTCTAACCTTAGCTGAAATATCTTCTTTTCCTTCAGACATTTCCTGTTTACTATCATTTCCAGAGTTCTCAACCTCTAGGTCAATCCAACATTAAATATGTCCTTTAAAGTAAAGCCGCTCTTCCAAATAGCAAGTGGAGAGAAAAATAGGATATTTTCCTTCATCTGACAATTTTTGCATGTATTTAAAGAGAGTGAAATTTTATTAGTCTGGTCTTATTTGACATCATAGAAAATTGCTCACTTACATTACACTTGTAATCCATCAAAATTGTAGGCCTTTTTCATAGTAGGTTTGTATAAATTAAGACCATGCTTTATGGCTATGTAATAGACTTTCCATCTAAATCTGGTACTTTGTATTTCAATTTTCTTTTTTTAATTAATTATGTTTTCATGATTTCAAATCATTTAAATAATACAGAAAATCAATTTTCCTCAACTTTCAATTATCCTTTTCCTTTTTAGTTCTGTGCCAGCCAAAATTATATTGCTAAGGATGGTTATTATATGTTTATTAATGTTTTTGGTAGAAACAGAATGTACTATAGACTTCTCCAAAGCTTCAAAATTTTGCCTATTTAAAGTAATATTTTATGAATATTTTGTATTTGTCCTTCAGTGTAAATATACTAGCACTACTCTAGGGTATATAACAAAGTCATAACATAATACAAAGCTTCACCTTTCTGAATAATCCCAAACTGTTTTTCAAATATTATTTTATATTCCCAACAACATTATATAAGTGTTTTATTGGTTTACATCTTTCCCAGCATTTGGTGTTGTCAAACTTTTAAATCTTTGCCAATCTGGTGGATATGTAATTGTCACTTACACTGGTTATATGTTGCATGTCCTTGATTTTTGATAACGTTGAGTCCCTTTTCATAGGTATACTGGCCATATGGAAACCACAGAGAATGAAAAGAGGCATCATTCACTATTGATTATAAAGGATTTCCTCTTAAGGAGCTGGTATAAGTTTTTTGCCCATTTTTCAATTTGATTATACATCTCTTATTAAAATTATGGCCATCTATCTTTATCATCTACTATCTATATACACTGATTTAGAACATTAGTCCTTTGTTGACTATATGTGTTGGTTACATGTTAAATGTTAGTTACATCTTTGATTTTTTTTTTTTTTAGTGTGTCTTTTGATAAAGAGAAGTTTATAATTTTACTGCGGACAAGTTTAACAATTTATCCTTTAAAGTTAGTAGTCATTTCTAGAAACTACCCTTCTCCATTTTCAGATATCAATATATTTGCCCAACTCCAATATGCTTGCTCTTTGTGTTCTTCATGACTTCCAGTCTACTGTGTGTTTCACATATTTCTCAGTTTCAAGAATATGTGGATTCAAAATTTTGGAGCTGAATAGTATTTTAGAGAACATTAAATTTTGAGATTCTCCAAATACAACTTATGGTTTAAATGCACTAGAAGCACTTAAAGAGATTGGTAAAGTATACACTCTCAGTTTATCCCACCACCTAACTACATCTATTAGAATCATCAGGTTCTCAGATTCAGACACACACACACACACACACACACACACACACATTTTCCACTTTTTGATTACCGAAGTTTGATAAATATTGAGTAAACCAAGCTGCTTACTTTAAAAATATAAAAAGTGGGATCCAAAAAAAGTGACTTAATTAAGATCACTCACTTAGTAAATGTCAGGGACTAAATGAAAACTCCTATGTAAAAAATATTCTCTTGTCTTTGTATAGAGAGTTCCTTTGGCTCTATACTTTATCCTACTTCTCCATTTCTCATAATTCAATACACCAACCTCTACTCCTAGTTACTAATTCTAGTGGAGCTCTCCAAAAACTTTGTCCCTCTCTTTGGTCATAATAATAGAAATATAATAGGCCACGGTGCTACCCAGCTGGATTACATTCCTCAGCCTCTCTTGCAGTCAATGTGACCATATTTGTGTGAATGGAATGTGAGCAGAAGTGACATCTACTGATTTCAGGCCTGGTACTTAATACTTACAGAGTTTCTCTGCATGATCTTGAACCCCATTGTTTCTTTCAAAATGGGCAGAACAATCCCAATCTGTAATGGAGCTATGAATCACTAATAAACAAAGATATACTGCTGCTTTTCTGGTCCTCTTTTCTGGGTTTTTTTTTTTTTTTTTTTTTGGAAGTGTTAAATAAAAGATAATTTAATTAATATCATTTTTAAGGCATATATTTGAGTCTCACTGCAATAACAATATAGCATTAACTACTGCTCAAATGATTATATTAAACCAGGTGGGTTTACCTCTCTAGCAAAATGATCTATCCATGTAATGAACATTCATGCTTACCCTATTTAACCTCAGATAACACAGAGAAACAAGGTGGCTTTAAGAAAAAATAGCAAAAGAAAGTATACTGCTTCTGTTTTGTAGATGAGTTCATTAGTGTTCCCTTTTTACATATTAGTGATATCGTTTGGGACATTATGCTGTACACCAGACATGGACACACTGTAACTGGCCATATGTCAGTTAAAAAAAAAAAAGGATCCTCAATCTAAAAGTAATTGATTTGAAAACAAATGCTTTGATAATTCACATATATATCCAATTTTAACCTGAAATAATGCTATCATTGCCTAATATCTTTCAGAGAATCCTTCAAAACGGAAAAGAGACTATACTTATTTCCAACAGTGGCTTTTTTCCCTTTCAACTGTTAAGTGGTATTTGAACTGATAGGAAATTCAATGATGACATGGACTCTATCAAATGAGAAGTTGATGACTAGAAAATGCGGTTGTTAAATGTTACATTACTGTCTTCTGACAATCTTCTATCTTCTGGAGCAAGCTTTATAGCCTTGCTTCACTTGTAAAATAATTTAATAGAATGACTATAAATGTGTTAATCTTAACATAAAGGATTTTAGGTTACTTTACGAAAAGTAGAAGAAAGCCTCAAGAACTTCGGTGGCAAAATGTAATAAAAAGTTATAAAACATGGGTAAAATATGTTACTCCAAATAGTTTGACATTAAATGTTTCATTGAAATTTTTGCTGATAATGCTTTATGAATTCAAAGTAAATGAGGAAGCTTTTTTATGTGGGAAAATAACCTATAGCTGTCTTCATATCCTTCCATGAAGCTGTCATTGAAAGGTTACCGATATCTTTCTATTTTACTTCAGTGCATGACCAGTGGAACTACTGAGCTTTCAGTAACATTAAATTAGAATCCTCATAATAGCATTACTCTTTAAAATGCTGATTGTTGATCTCTCTCAGTTAATGTATAAGGATATGTATGTAAAAAGTTAATATAAATTAAAAATTGTCTTCAAGTGACTAATTTGTCCTAAAGCTAGAGTACATTCTTAGTGTCCAAAGTCTTCAATCTTTTCAAACATGTGAAGTTAAAAGTATTGTAGATAATCTAAAAATAAGTTATTTGGGGGTCTATTTTTCTGAAAAGTACAGATACATTCAGGGGAAAAAAAAAGTCAGTATCTTGGTCTCTGTTTAAACCAAAAACTTATTTATTAACACTTTATAATGCTGTATTTATCCAATATTTTATCATTATATTTAAAATTTTACAGTTTTTTACAAGTTTTTAATTGAAAATTACAATTGTACTTAATTATATTTCAATGTGTCATTATTAGTATAATGAATCCACAGATTCAAAAACTGTCAATTCATGGGCAAACCTATTTCATCTACAATCACATAGCTTTCCCCTCATGGCTCTGCCCACACACACTACACTGCTTTGATGCAAATTCCATGTGTCATATGATTTCATCCATAAATATTTCAATATAATTACATAAAACATAAGAATTCATGTATTAATGAATACTATAGTACACTTGCCAGACATATAAAATGAAAAATTTCTTAGCTTTTAATTAAATGGTTGATTTATTTGAAACAGAATCAAAATAATCAAAATCATAATTAAATTTAGGTATACTTCTTGCTTCTTATTTTATATTTTGGCCCTACATCCCCAAGGCTTTCTAATCATAGAAACCATCTTAAACTTTAAGAATTCCAGAAGAAGAGGATTCATTGAAAGTAGTTTTCATAATAAATTTTGTTGTGTAATATAAAATTAATACAGGAAATTATACAAATCAGAAGAGTAGATGTTGATTAATTTTTGCAAATTGGACACATTTATGAAATCACCATTTTGATCAAAAAACACATCACCGCATCCTAGAAACCCCCTCATGGCTCTCTCAGTGAAGTCTCTACTCATCCTCAAAAGTAAGCTGACATCAAATATCCTAAATATGTACCTCCTATATTTCAATTTTAAATTTATTTTCATGGTGTCACACAATATATATTGTTTTATGTCTGATTTATTTCACTCGAAACCAGGCTTATGAGATTTATGAGTATCACTGTACACATGAGCAGTTTGTTCAGTCACTTTCTAAATAGAATTCCACTGAAAAATTATATTACACTTTATCTATTTACCTATTATTCTAATTTTGATAGGCCTTTTATTTCTTTCCAGGACTTGGCTTTTATGACATTCTCACTAAGAAAATATGTGAATGTATATTTTGGTCCAAATATTTCCATATTTACGTTGGCTGGATTCTTAGACACAAAAGTGGTAGGTCACAAAGTACTTGCATTTTTAACTTTAGTCAATATCTCCAAACATTTTCCAAAGTGGGTTATACCACTTTTTATTCCTAACAGCAGTTATTGAGAATTCCAATTAATTCTCACTCTTTCCACGATATAGTATTATGAGATTATCTACCTTTTTACTTTTACTAAATCTTGAGTATTTATATTGCTATCTCACTTAGATTTTAATTTAATTTTTATAACTATAATGAATGATAAATTTTTCAACTGTGTAACTGGCTTTCTGAGAATCACTTAGCATCTTGATATTGCTCAGGTTCCATTTTGGCAAGAGTATTTCATTGGTAGAATCATGTATTTCCACAAGGTAGTACATAACATCTACATATCTCCCTTTCTTTGATATTAATGGACTTAGATAAGCATTGCCTAGATTTATTATTCTATTAGATGTTGGCATAAGAGTGATAATCAGATCCTCAATACTTCACTTTTAGTAGGAACATTTCTTTAGGAAAATTTAAACTTCCTCTCATCTATTATATGGTTTTTTGTGAGGTACTGTTTATGTAAGAAGTAGATATTAAAAATGAGTATCTCTGTTATTTTACTACTTTTCAGAATAATGAGATGTTAAATTCTCAAATTCTTACTTCCTTGGAAGTCTTGAATTCCAGTTAATTTTTCTTTGGCCCCACAAACATGAGAATGTTACCTTATTGCATCTTCCATAGCATCTTACAAGAAGGAACGACTAATAAATTTTGACATATTTGATATACCTCAGATCATTGACATTATTTTTATTGATGCACAAGAGTCCTATCTTTGCCTAATAAGAGAACTTTCAGGTTAAAATCAAGGCCATTCTGACATGATCCTAGTAGTCTTTGTTATCTGGACTGCTTTCTATCTGAAAAGTTATTCCAGGCTCATCTTATAAAACTCTTGTT
Source organism: Camelus dromedarius (assembly GCF_036321535.1). NCBI lineage: Eukaryota > Metazoa > Chordata > Mammalia > Artiodactyla > Camelidae > Camelus > Camelus dromedarius. The sequence continues at coordinate 56,930,523 of NC_087438.1, forward strand.
CCAAATCTGGGATTAACCACACTCCCCTCAAACAGCCCTGTTTCCTTTTAGTTACAGATTATATCTGATGCTACAAGTGCTCACTGTGAAGGATTTAGTCATTGTTTCCAGGCCTTATCGCTGAAAAGAACGAGTAATGACTAGTCTTTTCTCGTTTAATAAAAAATATATTATGGACCCATACTTGCATTTTTAAAGCATTTATATTTCACCTGTTTTACTTACATTATGTGATTTTTGTTATGCCGCTAATTTTGGATCATATCAACATTTACATAATATTTGCATCATCTTAATATAAAGTCACTTGCAAGAATATGTGTGTGTATATGTGTGTAAGGCTATGTTAAAAGTTAATGGGCAAACTCTCAGGAAGGGAGATCAAGATGGCAGAGTAGGAGGACGTGGAACTCACCACTCCACAGGAATATATAAAAAATACATCTATATGTAGAAGAATTCTCACTGAAAATTAACTGGAGACCAACAGAAAGACTCCTATACAACCGAGGCTGTTAAGAAAGATCCACATGCAATCAGGTAGGAAGGGAAAAGAAGTAATCAAGTCAGGGCCAGTTCCCCAGGACAGGTCTCAGAGGAGGAAGAGGATTACCCAGGCAGAGACATTCTTCAGGATGGGAGTGATTTGAGTCACATACTGGGTACCCCAACCCTGAGGTTTGACAATTGGGAAAACGAGTCCCCTTGGCTGGTTGAAGGGCTGGTGAGACTAACAGGAGAGCTGTGGGAACTCAAACTCCACTCATGAGGAGCACACGCACATCTGCTTATTCCCAAAACACGGCAGAGAGGGCAGATTGAAACTACATGGGTCACTGGCCTTTCCTGAGGCTGTCCTGGCAAGTGCCCTAGTCTGAGCTGAACTCCTGGTTCAGCCTTGCTTGTGACATAGGTTCACACTGGGGTGAGGGATGCCATGACTGAGGTGAGAACTCAGATGAAAGGCACAAAAGTGACTTAGACCCAGAGCAGCCTCTAACAGGGCAGGGACAGCCATTACTGGGAATTACATAAGCAGCACATCAGAAGTGATCTGGTTCTATGACTGGGACAAAACAGACTCAGCCCACAATCAGATTCATGCCAAGCACCGCACCAGACCCGCCTACTTTGCAGCAAAGTTCCACACTAGAGTGAGGGCTGCAGCAGCTGAGGGAGAACTCAGCCATGAGGGACAATGTTGACTCATACTTGGGGAGGCCTCTCAGTAGGGTGGGGGCTGCCATTACTAGTGCTTACACAAGCAGTGCATCAGAAGTGGTCCAGGTCTCTGACTTCAGATAAGACAGACTCAGCCTGTTTCCAGACCCATGCCAAGCACCTGTATCAGCCACTCTTACTCCAGAAATGTTCCCCTTCGGGGCAAGGGTGCCAGTGTCTGGGAAGGGAGAGACTACACACTTAAAGGGAATAGAGCCAGTACCTACTCAAACTCAGGACCTCTGCTCTAAAATCGTGGGCAGAATAGGGCCACTAAGCAGAAGGGAAGTCCCAACTCATACCTGGCTCTGGCCCTAGTCCCCCAGTCTCCAGCCCTACTTCCATCAATACTACAATGAAATGCAATATAGATTCATGTCAAGAGTGAGGAGCATGTGGAACTCTTGCTTATGGCTGGTGGGACTATATAACATTGCAACTACTTTGGAAAACGACTGGACAACTTCTTACCTAGTTAAACATCTACCTATTCTTATGAGCAACAGTTACAATCATAGGACCTTATCTGAGAAAAATAAAATCACACATCACATAAAGGTATGTATAAAAATATTCATATTAGTCAACAACCGAAAACAAACAAAATGCTAGTCAATAAAAAATCAGATTGTGCTATAGTCATACAACTGAATACCACATTTCAGTAAAATGAATGGACCACTGATACAAACAATAATATAGATGACTCAGCAATATGTTAAAACAAAAAAGCCAGATAAAAATTAACATATTGATTAATTTACACATATATATCAATAACACATACACAGCAAAACTATGGTTGTGGAAATAAGCACAATAAGACTGGTTGTTCTTTGGATGGAGAACTGAAGTGGAAAGGAACATAAGGAAACTGCTTAAACTGATGGGACTATTCTATACATTGATTGGGAAGTCTCCACATGAAAATATTTATCAAAATTGATCCAAATGTTCATATAAGATTTGTGAAATTCACTATAAATAAGTTACAACACAGTATAAAAAAGAAAATTTCAAAAGAAGTAAAAAAGCACAAAAAATGTCTGAGACGTTTCCAAAACATGATGATGAATATTATATCTGTAGAGAAAAATCTTAAAAGCAGATAGAGAAGAAAAGGCATATTATCTTCAAAGGAAGAAGTATAATACTGGTAACTGACTTTTTAATAGAAATAATGGAAATCAAAAGCCAAGTAACTGACATGCTGACATGCTTAAGTATTGAAAGAAAATAAATGGCAGCTGTAATTTTTTTTGAAAAGTGAATTATTTAAAAAATCTGAATGAAATTGAAATCAAAATCAGATAAAAACTGGAGATCTGGTTGCCAAAAGAACTACAGGTAGAAAAAAGTATTCCTGAATGAAACCATGAGAATCCAGATAGAAATAAAGAGTAATGTGAAAGTATAAATAAATGTTGACCTGTGGTGTTTTACTTGTAATTGAAATACATGGCAACAATAAAACAAGTGTTGAGAGAATCAGATTATTGTTTTATTTTCTACCATTATGAAATAAAAAACACTGATACAAAATCAAATAAAAAAATCTGAATACTCCTATACCTATGGTAACCAAATTTACTGAGTTATTCATCCCCCCAAAATCAGGCCTAATTGGTCCCCCAAAATGATATATTTTCAATATTTAAGAGGAAAAAATAACAAAAACAAGTTCACACACACTCTCCAGAAAGTTTTATAAAAGACAAAACTTGAACAGCACTACACAAAGTAAGTCTCCAAATGTCTAAGAGATGTGTGACAGGACACTCACCTTTATTATTCATCAGAAAAATTTCAGTTAAAACCAAAATACTATACCACTACAGATTCATGAGAATGGATAAAGTGAAAAAGACAATACCAAATTCTGGTGAGAATACATAGCATTTGGAACTCATACACTGTTCATTTGTAAAATGCCACAACCTCTTTGGAAAACTATCTTGTCAGTATATATGTATGTGTGTGTGTGTGTGTGTGTGACTTAGCCATTCTACTCTTAGTTAAATATCCAACAGAAATGTATGCAAATATTCACGAAAATAAATGCACATGGTTTTAATAGATAAAAATGGGAACAACCAAATGCCCAACAATATTGACATATTTATCATTTGTAGAATTGATAATTTGCCATACAGTACTGTGCTATATTCATACAAAGGAGTACTCTTCAGGAACAAGACCAAATCAACTTTACCTACACATAAAACCTCACAAATAGTATATGAAGCGCACAAAGCAATTCACAAAAGACATGACTCTATGGATACCAACTTCCCAAATAGACAAGACCATCTTATTAGAAACCAGAGGAGTGATTATTCTTAAAAGTATTACAGTGACCAGGAAGATCAGGAGGGAAGCTTCTGAGTTTATCTTCTGTTTTCTGTCTTTGTATGCATAATGACTACACACTATATTCATTTTGCTAAAATTCATGGGAAAATACACATGGATTTTCTATGGGTAGGTAATATGTCATTAACATATTTACTGTAAAAGAAACAGAATTATGTTTACATGTACTCAATTCTTTTCAAAAATCATAATTTTTTCTTTCTGTGTATAAACATATTGTTCCATCAGATAATTCTAAAGTGGTTAGTTATAGGATATTGTATTCTTGATGTTAGTTTAAAATTATTCTTTAATTTTTTATGTATTATTTTACTGACCAATAAAAGCTTGTATCAAACTTTATAAAAACTACAAAGTTACAATACTTATCACATCACATTGGATTCTATTTATAACACCCTTAAAACCCTCCCACACCCCACATACACATGCACACATACACAGTATTTGAGAAATATGCTACACATCAAACAATATCAGTAATTCTAAAAAATATATTTCAACAAAACAAATTTGTTAGTACATTTTTAATTCCTTGTTCATTTATTTCTCATCACTCAGTACATAATTCTTACAGCTTTTAAAGTAAAAGAGTATAAATCCTTGATAACTTTCTACTCTGGTTATAAAATAGTGAACATTAAAACTTACATGAAACAGGCTATAATAATGTTTTATTATTTTGAATATATTTCTGAGGTTGAAGAAATTGGAAAATCAAGGTCAGTGTAGTTCTCTTTACTTTTAATATCTGAAGACATTAAATTTCTTGAAAGTAAAAATTATTTTAAAGATTTATATTTTCATCATTATAATTTAATCATTAAACAGTGCTAAATCGAAGAAAAATATTCTCCAAGCACCAAACTTATTTCTTAAATCAATGTAAAATGTTGTATGTGTAAGAATATATGCATGTGTATGAGTGTGTATATGCAAATATAAGATACATGCATGATTTTATGCAATCAGAATTGGGTTAAAAAAATTCTCTCCACTATTCAATGACCAGTTATACAAGCTTCTGAAGTTTTGCTTGCTTTCATGTGCTCTTTTGTGTTTTGTTGAGTGCTTGTTTGCTTATTTCTTTGTGAGAATCGCCAGTTTTTCTTTTGTTTGCAGTAATACTTATTTTAGTTTTCTTGAAGTAGTTTTCCTTGTATAAATACGTCACAATTTATTCATTAATTCTGAAACATGATCCTGCTGTTTTACAAATTGATAGCCTTTTCTCTTATAAATTTACCATAAACATTTACCCTGGAAGTTACTAAGTTTAATTTCACCCTATTTTACTGTTACCAACTATTACAATGATTGGTATCCTGGGCTATCTCTTCTTTGTTCATTTTCAGTGTTCAAGGGGGGTTTATATCATTTATTTATATTTATAAGCTCTCACAGTAAATTACTGCAAGCTGACGAACACTAACAAATTATTTTTTCCACACACTACAACTACACATTCCCAGACATTACAAGTATATGACTGCACTAACATTAATACTCATCACCACTGTATCAATTAAACATATCAAAACAAGGTATCAAGTATTCAAATATTAAGTCACACACTTCAAAGGCATGTAAAATATTAATGTTTGTTGAATTTATTAGCAGAAATCCACTGTTATTTTTACAAGTAAGATTTGGAAGAAAAAAATCACACTTCATACAATATTTGGTAAATAACATACACTAAGTATCAGTGAAAATATAAGATTTTGAGAAATTTAACAATTATTAAATGTTTAATCTAAAACAAAGCATCTCTATCTTTTAAAATTTATTTACTATATTAAAAGACAATCTATACACAAGTCAATGGCAACATTTTGCCTAAGGTATTTGTCACTTTCACTCATTCTTTTTTTTAACTTCAAAGTGTAAACTTTAATTCTTTTTCCTTCTGGAGATGTTAAAGGCCTGCTCTCTGTACAATGTGGATGTATCATAAAACTTCAAACTATTTGCTATCTTTCATTAAATGGCATTTCCCTAATAACCCAAAATGAGCTCTATGGAAAGACATTAAGCAATTATTGTGGAATTTGATTTAAAAAATACAACAAAGCAATAATTGCACCAACCTGATATATACTGGAACAAATATGGTAAATGTAAAGAAAAAGTGAGCACATCAATAGATTCTACTTTCAATGTTTGAAATGAGATCTAGAGTGTTGTTAACTGTTGGGGCTCTAATTGTACATGAAAAACACACAAGTATTGTGCTTCCTATTTTGTCACCTAATCTTTCTAAAGTTTTTACATATTCGTAAGAGTCTGGCATGGGGATAGAACTGAGGAAGACTTATAATTCAATACTCAAGTCACTTTCTAAAAAGGTCACTGATTCATTTGATAACCGCATTTTAAGTGCTAAAGGGCAAGAACTTTTTGCTAAGTGTCCAAATCATAGTTGGTAGTAACCCAAACCTAGTATCATATAGCTGACAAATAGTAAGTACTAAATAAATATATGTTGCATGAATAACATTACACACACACCTTTCCTAGGACCAAGGTAGGAAAAGAGAAGAAGGCAGGAACTAGGTATTAGAAATGAAGCAAAGCTACTGAGTTGTCACAGAAAAAAAAAATCAAAAGGGCCTAGAATTTTTTTCTTAAAGTTAAAATACTGGTATAAGCTCAGAGTAAAATAGACCAAGAGTATGATCATAATGTGAGAGCACCTACCATCGCTAGACACGGCTCCCAGGTAATCACTTCCATGCTTCTCTCTCTTTATATCTCATCTATTAGGATCATCTGGATTTATCAACAAAAAGTTTACTTATGACTTCATCCACAGAGGCTGTTTTCCTTTACACATTTCTATCATTCTCTGGAATTTCAATACCCACATGGATGGTTTATCCCACAAAATTCACATTTTTTCACTTACTCAACTGCTCCTTCCTTCAGTATTCCACTCATTTTGGGACATAACTATACTTTTCCTTTACCTTTTAAATCTCAAATCCATTTTCTCATTATCTTACAACCATCTTCGGTCCTTCCTCTTTCTGTTCTAGGCTCTGACCTCCAAAATTGCTTCACCAAAGTTAAGACTTCCTATTCACTGACTCCCCCACTTTCTCCTGTAACCACCAACTTGCCTCACGTCTTCCCTGTTATACTAACAACTATAATTTCATAGTATATTCATATACTCACCTCCTCTGTGGAAACATTCTTAGCTCTATTGGATGTCTGGAAACATTTTAAAAGTGGTTAAACCTGACTATTTCCTCTTTAGGCCTGAGTACAAGAACTCACTGCAGAAAGTTAGAAAAAAAAAAAAAAAAAAGAAGAACTCAGATTGTTTTACTTTAAAGCAGACACCACACATCAAAACTGGGTAACCTAGGAATTCACTTTTCCTCTCCCTAAGCAAATTATTTCTTACCTTCTCTCTCAGATTATACTTGAAAGTATAAAACCATATAGCAGGAACAACCACAATTTATAATAGGAAAACAAAATCTAAATCCTTCTAAGATCCTTTGTCCATCAAGCTACTGATCTGTTTTGCTTTTGTAGTATCAATGGTAAACCTCCATTCAAACTCTAAGAGTGATGCTTGTATTTCATCAGTAACCATTTACTCTAGAACCCACCTTAATGTCAACCTCATTCCCAGATCCTTCATCAAAACTGTTACATCATTGTCTTCAACAATCTTTTTGTAGCCACAACTCCCGGCCAACTCTTTTCCCTTATTTTACCTGAAGTTTTAGTGGCTGTTCTTCCACAACCTGCATGAAATACATCCTCTCTCAATTCTGAGAAACAACACTCTCCTTATCTGCCTTCTAATTTAGTATCTGCTTATTCTCAGACTTCTTTCTTTATAAAATATTCTCATTCACCCATTTTCTAAATATTGGGTACAAGATCCTCTTTTCCTCTCACTTCTAAGCTTTCTAAGTCATCTCATCAAGTCCAATAAATTTAGATAACTAAACTGGTCCCATATTTCCTGAGTTGTTGTCTACAGTTCTGACTTTTTAACATAACTCTAGATTCCTACATCAAATCACCTTTTAAACATTTACTTACAGATGCCTAAGAGAAATACCAAAATGCTATACATTTCCCTTTATACACTGGTTTAGCATCATTCCACAAATTTTGATATGTTGGGATTTTCTATTTATTTACAATTTTTTTAGCCCCACAGCTAACACCATAGTCAATGGTAAAGATATAAAAGCTTTTCTTCTAAGATAAGGAACAAGACAAGGATGCCCACTCTCTCCACTTTTATTCAACATAGTATCAGAAGATCTAGCCAGCACAATTAGGCAAGAAGAAGAAATTAAAAACTGGAAAGGAAGAAGTAAAACAGTCACTATTTTCAGATGACATGATATCATATATAGAAAACTCTAAAGAATTCACCAAAAAACTGTTAGAACTAATACATTAGTTCAGTAAACTTGCAGGATTCAAAACCATTATACAAAAAAAAACCTGTTGTGGTTTTATACATTAATAGCAAAACATTACAAAGATAAATTAAGAAAACAAGCCAATTTATGATTCCATCAAAAAGAATAAAATATTTAGGAAAAAATCACCCAAGAAGATAAAAGATCTATACACTGAAAACTACAAAACATTGGGGAAAGAAACTGATGGAGAAACAAATAAATGGAAAGATAGTGCAAGCTCATGGATTGGAAGAATTAATATTGTTAAAATAATCGTATGAAGCAACCCTTATTAAAATTCCAGCAGCATTTTCCACAGAAATAGAACAAACAACCCTAATATTTGTAGGGAACCACAAAAGACCCCAAATAATCAAAACAATCTTAAGAAAGAACAAAAGTGGAGGCATAATATTCCCTGATTTCAAGCTGTATTACAAAACTATATTAATAAAAACAGTGTGGTATTAACATAAACACAGATACACAGATCAATGAAACATCAAAGAAAGTCCAGAAATAAACCCACTCATACATGGTCAATTAACTTATGACAAAGGAGCCAAGAATATACAATGGGGAAAGGACAATGTATTTTATTTCTACATATATTATAGATGCTTTGTCTATTATTATCAAGGAGATATAAACAATTTTAAAAAATCACTTCTATATACCTATGCAGTTCTCAATTCTGAAGCTCTCAATTTATTTGTGCCAATACATATTGCCAGTGGGTATCATTTCTCTTCTGCCTTATGGATTTCTTGCTAACATTTCTCACAGTGTGAGTATTGCTGCTGCTGAATTCTCTCAGCTTCTGTGCCTGAAAAATCTTCATTTAATCTTCATTTTTGAAAGATATTTTTGCTAGATATAGATTTCTAAGATAATATTCTTTTTTGTTTTGATTTGTTTTCTTTTCTTTTTACTTTGTAAAGAAATCACTATCTTCTGGTTTGGGGTGTTGCTGCCCACAGAAATTACTGTTCTTCTCATCTTTGCTTTTCTGTACATACCATCTTTTTAAGGCTGATTTTAAGATTTTCTCGTTGTTAAGTAATTTTAAGTAAACTGATTTGGCGAGATGGACATTTATTTGTATTTCTTACAGTTAGAGTCTATTAAACTGCTTGTATCTGCAGGTTTATAGGTTTTATCAAATATGGGAAATGCTAAATCATTATTTCTTCAAATAGTTTTTATCCTTCTATTTTGGGAACTCCAATAACATTATATTTCTTGGAGTTGTTCACACCTCACTTATGCTCTGTTCATGTATTTTCCAATCATTTTTCTCTTGTTTCCTTTAGAGTAATCTCCATTCCCATATCTTCATTTTTCACTACTCCTTTGGTTGACAATATTTGATCTGCTGTTAATGTTATCTACAGCATTCATCATCTCAGACATTGTTGTTTCCTTCCTTATAAGACAGATTTTTATCTTTTTTAAAAATATCTTCCACATCCCTAAATTCTTCATTATTTCTTCTTCTTTGTACATGTGCAATATAGTTATAATAAGTGTTTTAATTTCCTAGCATCTTTTATTCTTCTAATATTTTAAGCTGCAAGGCAAAATTCATTTTAAAAAATTTACTTTAGGTTGATCATTGAAATGGACTTTTAAAAAATTTACTTTAGGTTGATCATTGAAATGGACTTTGCTTTTCCATTTTGTTACTATGGTCTATTGTTACTATCTACAATTCTTTTTAATATGTATTAAAAATATAACTCCGTAAGCTCTGTATCAGAGTTTCCTATGTCCCACTTTTATTTTTAATTTAAAAATTTTAAATGTAAAAACTAAATATATATATATAAAAGTATTTAAGGTATAAATATACACACAAATAATAAGTGTACTGATCAATGAATTTTTACAAAATTAACAGTGACAAAACCAGTACTTGGTAGGATAGAAAATCACCAGAACTTCTCCTTGAATTTGTTTTCACTCACTACAGTTCCCCAAGAGAAACTACTATTCCAAGTTTGATAACCCTAAGTATGTTGTGACAATTTTTGAAATTTACATAATGGAATATAAAGAATTCACTCTTTTATGCCTGGTTTCTTTCACTTATCATGTTTCTGAGAACTATGTGGTAATGTGTGGAAAGGAATGCTCATTCTCAGTGTTGTATGACAATTAATCCTCTGAATGAACCTATCACAATTTACCTATTCTTATATCAATGGATATTTAAGTTATATCTGGTTTGAGGCTACAAAGAATAATGCTATTAATATGCTTACACATGCCTTTTGGTAAACATATGCACGCATTCTGTTAGGTACATGCCTCTAAGTTGAACTGCTAGGTCATAGGATATGAGCTTAGTCAGCTTTGGTTGATATTAGCAAATATTTTCCAAAGTAATCTTACCAATTTAACCTCATGAAAACAGTGTATGAGAGATTCAGTTCCTCAATATCCCAAGCAATACTTTTTTTTATTTCAGCCATTGTCTTAGTCTGTTCGAGCTGCTAGAACAAAGTACCACAGACTGAATAGCTTATAAACAACAGAAACTTATTGCTTACAGTTCTAGAGACTGGGAAGTCCAAGATCAAAGCACCAGTATGGTCAGGCAAGGGACCTTTTCCTGGCTCATTGCAAGCACCCTTCTCATTGTGTCCTTACCTGGTACAAGAGGCTAGGGAGCTCTGTGAGATCTTTTACAGGAGTATTATTCCCATTCATGATGGCTCCATCTCAATGACCAAATCACCTCCCAAAGGCCCTACCTACCAATGTTATCATCTTTGAAGGTTTGGATTTCAACCTATGAATCTGGAGGGAAACACAAAACATTCAGACCACAAGGGCCACTTTTTGTGTGAATAACCATATCTCATCATCATTTTATTTGCACTTCCCTGATGAAGATATTGATGTAGAGACAGAGACACAGGCATAGATATTCTTGTGTGTGTGTGTGTGTGTGAGACATACTTACTCAATTTTTGTCATTTTTTCTGAACTTTTATTCACTTATTGTAAATCTGAATGTAAGTTATTTGGGGTACGTACATTACAAGTATCTTCTCTAACTTAGAGATATGTTTTTCATTCACAGCAGTGTCATTTGACAAACCAGAAATTTTTAATATAAATATAGAATAACTTATTAACTTTCTGAAGTTCCTATGTTTTTTAAAGAAATGTTTGAATATCCCTTATGAAGACATTCTCCTATATTTTCTTCTGGACACTTTATAGTTTCGTATTTCACATTTTGACATGCAATTCATCTGTGATATTTTATTTATTCTTTCAAATTTCCATAAGGATACTTAATTTACTCCATTTATTGGAAAAATTATTCTCCCCAAGTATGCAGTGATGATACTTTTGCCATAAATCAAGCAATTATATAGGTCTTTCTTGCATAACTAGTCTGTTCCTTGGTTTATTTATCTATTACTGCATCTTTATGTACTGTTACTTGCTGTAGCTTTACAAATTATTCATCAGTAGTTATCCAGCTTTATTCTATGTCTCACTGTTTATAGTGAGGAATCCGCTGTCCACACTATTTTTACTCCTTTGAAAGTTGTCTCTTTGGTATGGCTGCTTGTGATTTTCTTTTTCTTTTTCTTTGGTTTCCAGCATGTCTAAATGTGTCTTTCCTTGCATTTATCCTCTTGGGTTCCATAATGCTTCCAGGAATATGTAAATAGACATTTTCTGTCAGTAAAAGGAAATTATCAGCTATTAAGTCCTTGGATATTATTTCCATCCTGCTTTCCTTCTGTTTTCTTCCCTTCTGCATTTGCCATGACTTTCACTGAAGTGCTTCAGCTTGAGTATTTTCTGCTCCATGAATCTTCCCTTCTGTCCAGTTTAGCTGTTACAATATATTGATTTCTTAATTTCAGTTACTGCATTTGTCAGAAATAAAATTTCCAGTTGATTTTTTTTCATCATTTACTGTCCTGTGGCAAAGTTATACTTGTTCTCTATTTTCTTAGACATGTTAATCATAGTTAACTCAAAGTGTATATTTGAGAATAGTAATAACTTGATCATCCCTAGGTCTGTTTCTATTATCTGATTTTCTTCAAGGTTATAATTTCTTAATATTCTGGTTTATTTTTTTTACTGATTGAAAGACTGTAAATGAAACTACAGAGGCTATAGATGGCATCTTTCTCTACAGAGGAAGTACCTCATCTTAATCAATCATACTGACCTGACTGGTGGCTGGGTTGCAAAAAACGTGTCTAACTGTAGTTTATCAGCTTTACTAAGCAATAACTCTCCAGGAGCCCTAAATGACAGTACAAGGTGTTTACTACTGTTGTATAGCCTTGGCAAATCATAATACTCAAATTTTGTCTCTTTAGTACTTTCAGGTCCTGAAAAACTCCACAAAGGATCCAGAGTGTTTGCATCATTTTCTTAAAGCACATACAATATCAAAAGTGGTCAGTTTTGACTTCATGTAGGTCTTCTACTGTATGACATAAAAATTTCAAAACAAAAAATATTTCTTACACAGTTCTACTTCATCAAATAATCCAGTATTTCAAAATAAGAGGTAATACATCACTCTTGTTCAAAGTACAGTTTGTAAGTCAAACAGACAGGTTGTGAATCCCAGCTTTACTACTTGAGGGGAGCGGCATTTGGTAAGTAATGATGTATCTCTATGACACTCAGTTTTCTAATGTATAATTTAGGAATAAAAATAGTAATCACATATAGATTACTTATAAAGTTTCATTATTTTTTCATTTGACAACTGTTGTTTGAATATATGTACTATATTTTAGGTATTTTTTATATCCTGGAAATTCATCAATGAACAAAATCGTCAATAAACCCTGCCCTCAATGGAGTTTGGATTCTAATGTGAACAGGCAATAAATACCAATAGACAAATAAATATGGTATGTCAGATAGCTGTAGATGGTATGGAGAAAAATAATATGACCGTTTCTCTGTCAGTTATCCTTCTCCCACCCAATTCTGTCATTGCCTAACTGGCTCATGAACAAAGTGGCTATCACAGCAGACACAGAGGTTTTATACTGGAGCAGAATATAGGATTTATACTCACCAGGACGGAGCTGGCTACAGCCACTGCTGAGTGCCAATATGCCCACAGCAGAAACCAACACTTAGCCTTGGTTTTGGCACCATTCCCTGGGATTAGCAGCCAGCTCAACTGGTGGAACTGGTAATACTTTGTTCTCATTGGATTAGACATTTATTCTGGATATGGGTTTTTCTCCTTGTCTACAATGCTTCTGCCAAAAGTAACTCTCCGTGATTTTATAGAATGCCGTACTCACCACACTGGCATTACACGTAACATCATTTTTGACCAACTAAATAATTTCCGAACCAATAGAGTTTGGCAATAAGCCCAGGTCCGTGAAATTCACTAGATGTACATCGTACATGTTCTTCTTTACCTTGAAACGTCTGGCTTTTTTCAAACAGTGCAATGGCATTTTGAATTCTCAGTTGTGGTTATATCTTGTAGATGAGGGGAAACTCTCTCCAAGATGTGATATATATGCTTAAATCAGCAGTCTAAACATGGAGGTGTTTCTCCTATGGCCAAAATTCATGGATCTGTGACTCAAAGGGTAAAAGTATTTCCTTTCACTATTATAACAAATGATCATTAGAAAAAAAAATTTCCTGTCCCAATTACTTTAGTTTCCAATGGTCTAAAAGTCTAAAATCCAAAAGGGGGAATGCTTATATCAATGACAAAATTACTGAACTAGAATTTGGGATGATAACCTAACCACTTTTAGTTCCTCATACCAATGACACAACAGACAAAGAAAGGGGTTACTGTTCTGGCTGGGTAACTGACTCACAACTAAGGGAAGAGTGGGCTGCTACTATATAATGTGGACCCAGAATGATGTCTGGAACCCAGATGATTCCCTGGGAGGTCTCATAATACCACCAAGTCCGACGATCAAAGTCAATGGAAAAGTTGCATTGTGTTGGAAGGAGGCGTAACTTTATTAATTTTTTGAAAGTAAGTCTGTTTAAAGATACATACACAAACACACAAACACACACACACACATAAACACACACAAAAAGTGACAAAAAGTGGACTGCACTGGCTTTGTAATGTGTTGATTTAGCTAAGCTGAACTACTTTTCCTGGGATATCCTTACCTCTGTGTTTGTCATGAGAGTAGTTCATAAGAGACATTTTTTGCAAAGATTTGGAAGACAGGAATGAAGCAGCGACTCTAGTGCTCTTTATGTACAGAAGGCTACAGCAAGGTCATCAGGCACTTCTGTAGCTCACACAAGTTGCTTTTTGCTGGCTGAACTTGGACTGGCTGGGCAGCAACAGGTCTTCATCTACTATACATTCCCTTGGATTCTCCTTCAGCTTCCATGGCTCCTGGGCCAGGTGTGTATTTCACGCCATGAATAGGCGCAGCAGCTTCTCATGCAGTATGTCAATCTCATCATGTTCAGAAACAATGAAAACTGAAAAGGGTTCCAGTTAATCTTGTGGGTTCTAGTTTTTGCATGAGTCCTAGTTAACCTCTGCCCTCCCTTTCACCCATCTTTCCTTCCTTATCCATCTGTCTTTCCAAACTGCCCATACATACTGCAGCCTTGGAACTATGGCATCAAATAAGAAAACTAATGTCTGACAGAACCAAATAGTAGATCTGTTTGTTTCATTGAACCCTAACTGATAAAATTGGAAAGGAATGTTTTCACTGAGAACACAGTTGAATAAACACTGAAGAGGAAAGGAATGAGCTGGCTTTTCTTTGACTCTCCCATTAGCAGATCACAAGGATGAAGTGAAGTGAAGAAATAAGCATTAAAGTTAAAAACAGTAAAATTATTCCCAGCAGAATTATTCAAAGGGGAATTCATTATTCATAGATTTTATATTTGTGAATTTACATACTTGCTAAAATGTATTTATAACTCCAAAATCAGTACTCCTAGTGCTTTCATGTTCATTCACAGACATGTGCAGAGTCTTTTGGTACTTTTTTGATGACATCTTTGTTTAAAATGGACCTTTAATACAGGGCTAAAGTGCTATCTCATATTCCTAATGATGAGAAGACTATGATGTGTCTTATGGAGAAAATTCATGATTAGATGAGCTTCACTCAGGCACATCTTATAGTGCTGTTGTCCATGTTGTCCATGAGTTCAATGTTAATGAATCAACAATATGTACATCCAGGAAAGGAAGATAAAACTTCACTGGCCTGTGCATGTGGCCATGACAGTGTAATGTAATGTCTATGGTGCCTAATGAAGCTATGGAAAAGAAAGAAAAGCAAATAAATTTGTGAATTCATGAGATGACCTATTTTAAAAAGTATAGTAGACAGCATAGTTGTGAGGTTGAACGTCAAAGATATTTATAGTCACATTGCCAACAGTCAAGGAAGTGTTTAACTCTTCTTGACTAGTGTTGATTGACCTCCCATTTCAAAAGGTGATACATGAAAATCTCAAATGTGCAGGCAAGGCAGGTTCTGCAGAGCAAGAGGCTGTGGAAGGATTCTTAAAATCCTTATTAAATGTTACACAGGAAAAAGTTTACAGGAAAGAGAAGTTCTTTTTAACACTGAGATGACTGACTTATTTTATGAGGAAACTGACAAACAAACCTATGTAATGCAAATGGCCTGCAAAGCCCCACTTTAAAACATTTAAAGACTATGCAATGAATTCCTGTAAGAAATACATATTAAGTAAGATGTCTTTAAACATAAACATATATAAAACAAAACTGTGCATCAGCTGGCTGATGAAAACATGACCAGAGTCCCTCAGGAATCTATCCCTGTATTCTCCTAGGAGCAATGAGTCCTTATTCACTAATTCAGTGTTTGTGGCAACTTTATAGATTATAACCACCTGAATAATGAAACTTGAATACATATATACACATATATACATATATATACAATATACATACACACATATCTATATATGAAATTCTTACCTGAGGTAAAAAATTATACTATATAATTAACAAGTAATTGCTATTTTTTAGTTGGTAGACATTTTAAATGAGGCTCCCCAAAAATGTGACACTTTTATGATGAGGTAGCAGACCAGTTTTCTAAGAATCTCAGGGTTTATATAAACACTGAATTCTTATTCTATTCAAATGTATTTAAACAAATACACTTATAAATTACTTGTTTTATGTATTTGTTTCCTCATAAGTGTACCTGAAGAACTCATAGTCATCAAAATTTAGA
Organism: Camelus dromedarius; assembly: GCF_036321535.1. Lineage (NCBI taxonomy): Eukaryota > Metazoa > Chordata > Mammalia > Artiodactyla > Camelidae > Camelus > Camelus dromedarius. The sequence goes on from NC_087438.1 coordinate 56,946,799, forward strand.
ATTTATGAGGTCATAGGTGTTTTGTATTAGGTCTCTGGATTAATAGGCACAACTGCATTTTCATGTAGTTCTTAGGAAGAAAGCATCAAGGCATATAGGAAATGAGTAAGAACTTACTGCAGAGAGTGCACTCAAAAAATAGTGTAAGAGTTACATGCTTCCCTAGACTGTCTGTGTTCATCATTCAAAGCTGCATGCTCTCCTAGGGAAACAAGCTGCTAAAGCAATGATGGCCTGATGACTTAGCTAGTGGGATAAAGAATTCTATCGTGTATAAAGTATTTCATTTTACAGTGTTTCTTATTATTCGACACAACTATCACGGAAGGGCTAGGGACCATAATTTGTGCCCTGGGAATTTAGGAAAGTTCCATTTAGCCAAGATCATTTAATTTTAGAAGCTAATAATAGAAAGTTTTGCTATTTTTGTTACTGGATTCATTACTGTAATCAGTAAAGTGTGTTTCAAGGCAGTAAGAGTTTATACAATCCATAAGTTAATGTCTTGTTTACTGAAGTTAGGGAATAATGTTAGTAAGAAACTGGATCCTACTGAAATCACAAATAAATCAATCTCAAAGAGCCAACCCATAAAATCGTATTTTGTATCTGAGCTCACTAAATCTTACAGAAGAGCAGCATGAACTCAAAAGTATTAACCAGTGTTTACTGTATAATAAATTCATCCTAGAATTCAGGCCACTGGGACAAAACTTAGTATAGTAAAGCAATTACTTAGTGAATAGGGCTCTGATAGGCTTTATGAATTAACACAGTATTCAGGGACTAGACTAGAACTAGAAAAAGCCTGAAGATTATTTGATGATGATAACGACAATGTCAATCATGCTGAGTGATCTGTTTCATTTTCTAATCAGGCATTAGGTATTTAATTTATTGACACAGAATATACACTGACAAGGTACCTGATACATTGATTAGATATTCTTACCCTTATTCTCCCACTGTTAGTGATCATTATTTATGTATTATCCTGAATAGTGCTCACTAGACAGTAACAGTTACTGTGTTTTCATAGTTTATACATGTCTATGATGGAGGAATTTAATCTCAATGAAAAGAAGGTCCTTACTTAATGACAGAGAAAATAGTGGACAATAAAATAAAGAGTTGTCATTTAGAAATAGATTAAATTCTACTAGTGGCAGACAAAGTAAATAGAAGACATGAGACACACATAGAGGATTTGGTATATATGTGGGTGTGAAAGTGTGCATTTCTGTTCATTTTACATTTTGTGATTCCTAGCTTTTACTATTCAGTAATGTTAGTAAAGTAAGGGGGCGAGGTTGAAGTAGGATGTATAAAGGTTATTGGTGGATTCATAGAAAGAGGTTGCTGCTTTCAGGAGAAGAAAGTGATTGTGTACATCTAATTTGTGCAACAACCAAGGATTTGTTTGGCTTGATATTTTAAATTATTACATATTTATGTTAAAAAACAGTGGCTATAATCTGCATATCAACGATAACAAACAATCTGACAGGAAAATGTTTGCATCCAGTCCCTACTTTTCTGGGAGGAAAGATTTCCGTTACTAATGTACGTGGCCTGTAAAACTCAATCACACTACATAAAAACTATTTAAAATACAATGTCTAGTATCTCAAATTAAACACTGCATTAATCAATGGTATGCTTATCTATTAAAGTGCATCCTCTTTAGGACTTTAAAATTTGCATCACAAATTGGTTATCTGTAGCTGGTACTATGTTAAAATTCTTATACTCAAAACATTTAAACTGAGATACTGGTTATTTCATATTAGTCTTCTTGAGACTTCTTCCCTCTAGAAGCTAGAATTCAGCCAGTAAGTCATTCAGTCATTTACAATATTTACTGAGAAACTGTTATATGCCAGGCTAAGAACTAGTAATACCACTATGTTCTACGTACTGGTAATAAAACAACAAATAATAAAAAATTCTTGTCTTCAAGGAACATACAGTTTAGGGACAGACAAGTAAACAATCAAATAAATATCAAAGTATTGCAAGGGTTGTAACAGTATGTGCACGGTGTTATGAAGGTGCTTATGCAGGTACTAACTGAACTATGGAAACTGAAGGAAATATTCCAAATTTAATATCTGAGAGAATCTATTATACAGCAAAATAATTTATTCTTTCACAATAAAAATAACTGCCAGAGGACCAAATGCCTATACAATCTTCCCATGCTCTTTCTGCAGCTAAATATAGGGCAAGCCAAGTATGTTGAATGAACATGGAATCAGAACAGAGTTAGACAAGTCAAAAGCATAAAACATAGGCTATAATAGCTGGCTGCAACCACTTTTCATTAGCAACATTCTTATAAATTGATATTAGTGGACTATACAACCATTGATAAGGTAACCTGACATCCAGATATTAAGGATGAAAGAAAGTGTTAAAGCTGGTTGACTAAATCTGCAGTTTCTTGCGATAGTGCTTAATGGAAACTGGCAATATATGCTTTTTGCCGTTGAGGTTTTCAATTTTCTATAGCTCCAAAACAGATCACTCCTCACTCCAATAATATTAAAGCATTCAGAAAATAGTCAAAATTCTACAAACTTTACAAAGTATGTATTTTACAATAGGATGAACATCAAATTAAAACCACCATATCAGAGGTACTGCAAGCTAAACTCTGTTACAGAATTTAGGCAAATCAGTTAATTCCTTTGTCTTTCATTTTTCTCACTGAAAAGCAACAGCACTAAATTAGACAATTTCATTTTTTCAAGTCTGGCTTTAATCACTCAATTCTGTCATTATTGTAAATAGTTTGTAAAAATCAAAAACTGCTTCTGTTATCTCCAAATGTGCTGTGAAATATTCCCTATAAGAATGAACTGAGTTCTTCATTGCTAACCCTAGTGCATCATGATTATGACATATTAATATGCACGAAGACTTCTGGTTCCTGGCCCAGCATGTAAGAAGCTTGGACCATCCTACCAACTCCATCCTACCAATAAAAAACTGAAAAAATCAATAAACCCTCTTGTATCTGTAAGAGAGGTGAGGTCACAGGGCAAATGGCTGTCCCCAAAATTGAGAGATACAGACAGGTGTACACAGAGAATCACAGCTTACTGGGGAAGCAGTTTCCACAGTAACCAGTGACAGGGCAAGGAAACCTGAACTATAATTGATGAATTGCTGGAGACTCAGTGTGGACAACTCCAAGAGCTAAAAATTCCAGGGGGACTCAAGTTATCACTGAGGGGCTCCCATAATTTGTGAGTTTTACTTCTAGAATCTTTACTAGATTCTCACAGTAAAAATCAGAGAAAAATCCCCCTGTGCTTCTAATAGGGAGAGAGGAAAATAAACCATTTAGAGATATGCCTGAGCATTCTGTTCTTCTCAACAAAGTCTGGTCTCAGGAGAAACTATTCATCCAGAGCCTAACCTGCCTGGCAGAAGGGAAATGCCCAACTCCACTTCTAACCTTCCACGTGGAAGATGGTAAATATTCAAAACTCTAGCCCAATCTAACCATACTCAAAACCTAATGTGAGGGTAGAGGAGGACTGATAGTCATATGTAGGTCACATGACCAGAAACACAGACTTACTGAAAGACTGAGATCAATTTTTTTTTCTATAAAACTCTTCCCTTTCCCCCATACTTTACCACTACAGTAATAAACATCTATTTAGAGCAGTTCCTTTTACCCAATACATCATGCCTCACTATAAAATCAAGTAATTTAATAATCACATCAACAGGCTAAAGAAGGGGAAAACAATCACATGATCTATAAATGGAGAAAAAATATTTGATGAAACCCAACATCCTTTAATAAGTCAGCTACTAAACTGAGAATAAAGGGAAACTTCCTCAATTTGATTTTAAAAAATTTATGAAAACTGAAAGCTGACATCATACTTAATATTGAGACACTCCAGGCTTTCTCACTAAGATCAGAAAAAAAAGCAAGGGTATTTCCTCTCACCACAGCTTTTCAACATCATACAGGAAGTCTAAGCTAATGCAATAAAACAAGAAAAGGAAATAGAGATATACAGATCACAAAGAAAAACTAAAATTGTCTTTATTCACAGATGACATGATTGTCTATTTGCAAAAAAAATCTGAAAATATAAACAAAAAAATACTCCTGAAACTAATAATAAGTCACTATAGCAAAGTTGCAGGATACAAGCATAATATTAAAAAAGCCAATTGTTTTTTGCTATCCCAAAAACAAACAAGTGGAATATTAAATTAAAAGCATGACACCATTTACATTAGCACTCTAAAAATGACATATTTAGGTACAAATCTAAGAAAATACATATAGATCTACATGCAGAAGAGTATAAAATTTTGATGAAGGATATCAAAGAACTAAAGAAATTGAGAAACATGCCATGTTTATGAAGACGAAGACTCAGTATTGTCAAGATGTCAGTTCTTCCTAATTTGATGTATAGATTTAATGCAATCTCAATCAAAATCCTAGGATGTTATTTTGTGGATATCAACAAACTAATTCTAAAGTTTATATTGAGATGCAAAAGACCCAGAAAAGCCAAGTTAATATTGCAGAAGAACAAAGTCAGAGTAATAACACTTCAAGACGTATATAATGCTTCAAGACTTATTATAATGCTTACTAGTCTTCAAGAAATTGTAACGCTTACTAGTCTTCAAGACATTATAATGCTTACTTGTCCTGGTACATACAGAAAATGCAGTATTATTCAGTGCTAAAAGGAAACCAGCTTTCAATCCATGCAAAATTAAAGAGAAAAGTTAAATACTACTAAGTGAAGTAAAGCAAACTAAAAAAGTTATGTACTGTATTTTAAACTATATAACCTTATGGAAAAGGTAAAACTGTGGAGACATAAATAGATCAGTGGTTGCCAGGGTGTCTGGAGGAAGGAAGGGATGAATTGATGGAGCACTGAGGATATTTAAGGCAGTGAAACTACGCTGTACTATAACAATGAATACATGTCATTACACATTTGTCCAAACCCATACAATGCACAACATTAAAGTGAATCCCAATGTAAACTACGGCCTTTGTGTAATAACGACATAACAAATTAGGTTCATCAACTGTAACATAATGTACCACTCTCTGGTAGGGGAATTTGGTAAGGATACAGTGCACAAGTAGGGGCAGTGGCTATCTGGGAAGTCTCTGCACTTTCCTCTCAAGTTTGTTATGAACCCAAAACTGCTCTAAAAAAATATAGTCTATTAAAAATGAATTAAAATTTTCTGCATTAAATACATGATTTCATAAGAATTTAAAAATTTAAAAGACAACTAATGAATGAAGGTAATTTACACTTTATTTATTAGGAAGAATGACCAAAACCAGAGTTGTTTTTTTTATTTTTTAAACATACATTATTTTCAACATAAACAAAGCCTTTTGAAGCTATAATTTTTGTGATATTCAGGAATCTGAGGACCATACATAATTATACACAGCAGCATATGTGTGTATAGAACTTCTTACTTCCAAATGTTAAGGCTGATCGTGACACTGGGATTGACCACAAGGATTTATACATAAAGAATATTAAGTGTTCGTTTTCCTTTGCTGAGAAAAGAAAACTTTGAAAGTTCTTAATTTGCTTTGTAAAAGCTACTGATGATTGTGCCTTCATGCCAGACTGCAGTGATAGCGATAAATGGTGTTGATGCCTTAGGGTGATACTTAACTAAATTAGCTGGTAAAGCTAAACTGTGTTTATTTTCAATTTTTAATACTATGCAGTAGTGATGGTTGCTCAGCCACCATTCAGTTGGCTTTGCTTACTTTGTGATTTAATTGTTTATAAGGAGGTAATGAGAATTCAGAAATGTATAACAAAAAGGGAGAAATGTGCTTTTACTACAGATACTAAGAATAAGATATGCTAACAGGAGTCCACGGAGCCTTAGGAATGTTAAAGAATTTCCACTTAAAAGCTTCGTATCCTTTTTTAAATTTTACTCTACTATAATTGCTGCGGAAAACAACTTTTTGTCAGGAGAATATAGAAACGCATACTTATGACAAAGTATTATGAAATTATAAAACCTGGAGGTGGGAAGCATGTAAAAACACAAAATATACTGATAATGACCTCATTAACTTATCTTTCAGACTCTCTCTTCTTTCTATGTACCCTTTATTTTCAGGCTGCTGCTAGGTGAATAATTTATGTTATTTTATTACTGCCATTATGATGTTGCAGCATGAGCTTTTGTAAAAAAATTTTAAAAGGTAGTTATAATTAAGGGAAATAAATTATCCCCTTTAGACTTGTATTTATTTACCATATTACATACAAAAATAGAAAAGAAGAGAAAGGAACTGGGGGGATAAAAGAATAACTTGAAAAATAAATCTCAGTACATACTGTAAGGCAGAGAAAATTACAAGCTGTATCTCCTTTAAAAACTGTTAAAACTGCACAGAATCCATGCCAATAAGTACAGCATCATTATCTGTGCATTTATGAGCACATTTCTAAAAGACACAAAAAGTTGGTCAAAAGAAGTGGAAATCCATAGAACTGGCACCCACAGATCATTAAGCAATATTTCAGGTCAAAGTGCTCTCCTATAAAATCTTTTTAAAAATCCAAGGCACTATTACAATGTGATCTCTTTTCATCTCAAATCTGAATTTGTACTTACTGCTTGCTGCTATATTTTAGAGGAGGGTTTTTTGCTTTTGTTTATTTTGATGCCCTGGAGGGAAGTTTTGCTTACAGAAAAAAATACTGGGGAGTTGAATTTAGTTTAATTAATTTTCAATTTATTGAAGTTATAAATTTTAAAGTGTAGATGCCCAAAATGTATTCAAGGTTAAAGGACTATAAAATTTAGCAATCACTTTTTAGGTAGCTTTTGAAAAATGTTTGGGGTCATTACAAAATTGATATGCTTTTAACTATTTTCAACAATCTTCATGTATTTAAAATATTTTATCTCCTTTCTAAATATTTCAATTAATACTCTTCAGTGGTACTAAATGCGATAAATTATTATAAACCAAACTGGTAGATAAGATAAAACTCAAGGCCTCTCAAATACGTCTGGAGTATACATTACTAAGTTTCTATATAAAAGAGCAAATCTGTAAGATTACTCCAAGATGTTGCCCACTAGTTTTCTTTCTTATTTCTCTGAGTATCCTATATTGTTGGCCTAAAACCAATAGACTGCCAGATATTTCTCCAGGAAAGTTAGGTTTATTCAGGATCAGCAGAGAATTGCAATTTGAGGTCTGTAATCATGGCAAGCCATGTGTAAGTCCCTACAAGGCAAGGAAAGAAGAATGGTTTTAAGGAAAGGAAAATGAAGTCAGGAAGGCTATGGTAAACAAAGAGCCCATAGCTCTTCATTGCCTGAGTCCTTGCTGACAAAGAAGAGTCTTTCTTCTTCCTCCTGGTCTCTAGTATCATAGCAGGGTGTAAGAGCTCCCCTTTCTGGTCTCCTAACTCTACTTAATTGAGATTTCTGTTTATTATTTTTTTTATTTCCCCCTGTTGAAGAAGATCTTTTTCTGAAACTTCTATCAACTGGAATACTAAAAAATGTACTCTATAAATCAATCTCAGTTAAAAAGTTCCTTTGTGGAGGAATGGATGCTATTAACATATGAGAGTTATAAACAAGGTGTTGAGGAATAACAATGTTGTTTATTACTCAGAAGTCCTGGATAACCTTCACCACCAGCCTTTAGGTTTTCTCACCAGTAAAATGAGAGTGTTACAGGGACTAATACAAGGGATAATGAGGCCTTGAGCTATCCAATCTTAGATTATGGGCTTTACGTCTTGAAGGGCTTCTTTACTCAGAGTATTGATTAATTCTGAGAAGAGCTCCTGGGAGGGGAGGCTTATTTTGAATTTTGATGGGAGATGCACTATTTTGCTAACGTCAGTTGTAGATTTTGCCCATGATTAAAGTGGTAGCTAATTCAATAAAGATAAATGATCAGTGTTTCCAGAATCTGCTCTAGTAACATCAGAGACAGGACAAATAAAAGATGTCAAAGGGTACTTTAATTCACTTGGTGGGTTACTTTGATAACCATTGTCAATTTCTAGAACTATCTCCCCTTCTTGGAAGACAAAAATTTCAGCACGAAACTACTCTAAAAACTCACAGTCTGATACACAGATAAGGGTAGAGAAACCAAGGAGAAGGGGTATCTCTCAAAGGTCCGAAACAAAATGAATAGGTTCAGAGGCAGGAACCTCTTGAGTTTCATGAGAAATCCCCACTATCTGAACTGGTTTAGTACTCTAAGAAAGGAGTTGCTTTACAATAGTGGAGTTAAGCACCAAGAATATGGCTCTGATGTCAATTAGGACTAGAAGAGACTAATATTGATGGAAAAATTCTTCACACACTGAGGTATGGGGGAAGTCATTCTCACTTACATGTGACTTAGTGTAAACATTAGGCTAACTAAAACAGCCTGTTTTGTGGCATAATCAAATGTGCACTATACATCTGCTCTAACCATTAAGGAAAAGAATGCATTTAAAAATCAAAATGGAGAAACTATAGTTCAGGTTTGCAGAACGGAGCCTGATGGCTATTGTAAATGTACACATTTCAGACACATTCTTGCATCAACAGGAAGGTGAATTTTCTGAACTATATTAAACTCAAAGACACCACCAGCTCTTCTCAAAATAGTATCTGCTAGCAGCTGCTGGCTGCAACTGTATGTTCTCAAGGTCTCATCTTATAACCATTCAATCATTTCAGACCCCAAACAATTCTTGCTTAACATCTATACTTCTTGCCAGCTCAAACTACAATTCTTGACAAACAACTTAAATAACTCTGCAGTGCTTGCTTGTATAAGCACCCTCCCCTCATTTAACAGTCCAATGGAACAAAATTCAAGTGCTTTTTGAATCTCTCTCCTAGGTTATATTTGGCTCAAATTAAACTGTCTTCTATTTCTGTTTTAGATTGTATACTGATTCTTTCCATCAACATACCCAATCTGGAGAAATGTTTATCCAACCCAATTAAGAAAGAGATTTGGGAAGAGCCCCTGTAGTTCCTGGGGGCCTTGTCATTGACAATTTAGAAGGAATTGGAAAGTCTGTTAGAGAGCAAAAGGTGACTGAAGTGCTTAAATTTGTTATAATGTCTTTTCCAATGTTCTGGCTCTTTGCAATAATAGAAAAAAGTAGTAGCATTTAGGTTTTGTTAAAGAGCCTTTATTTTCTGGAATTGAAGTTTAAACATCTTTGTGGTCTTCCTTGTAGGTGACAAATCTGGAGTACAAGAGAGTTGGTATGTCAAATGAACCAAATCTGGAGTGGACATAATTTTCCATTCCATCATGGTCCTTTTGACTAGAAGGGAAAGTTCAGCACATTAATAATAGAGTTTAAAGCTACCTGGCCTGAATCAACACATGAAGGAAGACCAGAATCCTCTTTAAAAATAATCTGAAGTCTATTATAATAATCATCATGAACAGATATGTCAGACTGCTGTGTGCAAGCTTGAATTTTGTTCCAACCAACAGCTTTGGAAAAGCCCTAAGAACTGCTCTATGGAGTTGTCTAGTAATTGCCTGAGCATGATCATGTAAGTTAGTGGGCTAATATCCCGGTTGTAATTCTAGAGACCTTTCAGGATGTTCCCAATGAGGGTTTTCATCCAATGCTGGGCCTTGCCATCACTAACAAGTATATGAACTAGCTGATACTCAGATGCTTCATTTTAAAGGGACTGGTTTTGAGAAGTCCAAAGGAAAAGGAAAAGGGAATGGAGGGGGCTTCAGAGAAAAGGGGTAGTCTGGTGGGAGAACTAGTACAGGGGATTCAAGTTATATATGCCTCCAGTGATAGTGGATGCATAGGTGGCACAGAAAGGAAGAAAATGGAGCTGGAGGTGGAGCCTGAGGTAAAGAAATCAAAGAAGAAGAGCCTGAGGCTTTGGGAACTGTTTTAACTTTTTCTAATTATTTATTTGTCTCAGTTAACTGTCTTAAATATTATTCTATAGAGAGGCAATTTTAAACTCATAATAACATTAGGAAACCTCAAAATACCAATCAAAATAAACATTCCACTCTGTTCTGAAAATTTCTGAGCTATTACAGACCAATTCAGTTTTAAGAAAATTAAGTTTAGAGATTTCAAAAGTTCTCCGTAATGGCCAATGATATTCTAAGTTGTCTTTGTCAAGGCAGTCCATTTATTTAGGAATGCTCATGAGGAGGACCATGGTTTTTAAACAAAATCTACTAGAATCTCAGGGTGGGGTGTCCTCAAAATATTAAGATAACAGGGATCCTTTTTCCTGGAGGTTTTTCCCCAGTGTAAAGGAAAGTTTTAAACTGCTTAAACAGCTTATGGCACAAATGGTTCAATTCAAACAGCCTGCAAGCCACTTCCAGTCAATTCAAAGGAAATAGCTTAATACCAGAGGAGTCAGACCAAAGGCTTTTTCAACCAGTTTCCAGAGAACAGCCCTTCTAAAACTATAGGCTAAAGGCTGAAAAAACCAGTATTATTTCAGAGAAAACAATCTCTGTTCACAAAGGAATAGACTTCAGGAGAAGTAGCCCCTGTTCCAAAGGGAAAAGACCAAAGGCTAGCCAGTTTCAGTGAAATAGTCTCTGATTTCAAAATCAGGCTGAAGTCAGTACATGCATACAGATTAAGGCCTTTACCAGAAAGAGGAAACCTTAAAGCAGATCCTGAATAAAACCTGGAGAAAGTCAACGGCAGAGAGGATGAGAACTCAGATCCAGGAAAAAAAATATACCTTCAAACTATAGGGTCAGCAAGGAAAATAGTGAGCAGAAATGCGCTCAATTGTGGTTAACACATCTGTTTGCACACCAGCCCCAGAGCCATCAGGGGTCTCTCTGGTGCCCATATAAGCCACCAAAATGCTGATCTGAAACAACAGACTGCCAGATATTTCTCCAGCAAAGATGGATTTACTTGGAATCAGGAGAGAACTGCAATTCGAGATCGGCAACCATGAGGATCCCTCACAAGGCAAGTGAAGAAAAACATTTCTGTGGAGAGGAAAAGGAATTTGGGAAGGCTATAGTAAACAAAGAGTTCATGGCTTTTCACTGGCTAAGTCCTTACCAGGAAAAAAGAAGTGTCTTCTTTTTGTCGTCTCTGCTATCCTCACAGGCCATGAGAGCTCCTCCTTCTGGTCTCCCAACTCTATTTAATTGAGTTTTCTGTTTATTAATTGTTTTTACTATGTGGATTTACCACAATTTTTTCTTAAATCTTTATCTCAATGGATATACTTTTAAATTAAAATGAGATTTAAAAGTAGATAATAGTTTAAAAGTAGTTTTTATAATTTACTAATAAAATGCATGGCCTGAATTTTCAAAGAATATATTTAGGCTCCTTTACAAAATACTTACTTTAACACATTTAGATAATATATTTCTTATTAACAAATAACACTAGCCCCAATTAACATGTGGAAAATTAAAATATACTGTGCTAGTGTGTGTATTTTAAATTTAATTATTTTGAATTTCTTCATGAGAATATTTTTAAGTTACTGGTCTATTTCCAAATATCCATAATACAGAGTGTTATAAACAGTAAATGAAAGCATGTCTATGAACAGCTTACATTGCTTAGTATCTGTTAGGTTTTGTAAAATTAGCAGCTTTTATTGAAAATGCTATTTCTGAGGTCTTGAGAGACTGATTGTTAATTTGCTAGATATTTCTTTTCTTTTGCATTCCAAAACTGGAGGCCAAACTTCCCAAAGTAACTCTTTTGTAAGGGCCACATTCCTCCAGGTTTCAAGAGACTATTTGCTTCCTATAGAGTTGGTTTTACTTCCTTTTGGATTTGTTATTATTTATATTAGGATATGCAAAGTAGAATTAAAAGTAATTACACACAGAAAAAGAAACTACATACTAATGTTCCATTAAAAACATTTAACTTCTGATCATTTACATGAGATGAAAAATACCTGAAGATGCTAGAAACTGGTAATACCTTCATTGATATAGTCACCTATAATATAAGTCATACAATGAATATCATAAGGGTTTTTAAATTAATAAATGTCTATGCCACAGGGTTTAAATAAGGCAGACTACAAATGATGAACTATGAAGACAAGTTTTTACTCCTTGATAATTTCAAAACAAATATTGTAATTTTACTTTAATTTTGCCATTAACATAAACTCAATATGCTTTTTGATTTTAAAAGTTAAAATTACAAATGAAAAGAATCATTGCATCAAAAAAAGTGATTTTCCAGAAAGCAACAGCAATGAGATAACAATATATATAAGGAACCCTGCAAATTTATACTAAAAATATATTGAATATAAGTAAATTAAGTTAATAAAGTAAAAATGCAAAGTATAGCAATAATTGTTGTGCTATTATAATTATTAGTATGTCCAAGGTCTGGTTCTCAGAATTCATTATTTATCAATCTCCAGTGAGACTCCTTTCCTGGACTAGAAACTTGTATGTTCCAATGCACATTCTATCATTGCATCTGGGAGAAGTCTAACTAATATTCAGTTGTTGCTGCTATTTCCCTAGCATGTGCAATTAATTTTGAAAAAATTTCTTCTGATGTAGAGCCCAATTTTAAATCAACATAAGCTAGCCATATGAGATTGGTATAAATACGTTATTAATTTTGTGATGATATATGCCATGTAACAACATATTAAGAAATTTATAGTAATCCTGCCTTGGGTGTTAAAATAAATGTAACACTATGACAACACCTTAATCCATCAATTTTGGTCTGTGACATTGCAAAGGTATAGCAATAAGTCCAAGTTGTCTTTTTATCTTTTTGATAATCCATTCAAGACAGAAACACATTTGCCAAATATCCAAATTTTCCTAAAAATGACATTTATTTCTAAGACAGGTAAATATTTCTAAAATAAGTATTCACTCAGATCACTATCTTTCATGGAAACACTTAGTATTCCTCTATCTTAAATTTAGCTCTCAGTGTTTAGAGGATTTTCTAATTCTAGCATGCCAAAACCAATGAACAAATCTCTGGTAGTTATATGTTTTAAATTTAATGAATTTTTTCCAGATATTTTCCTGTTCTTTCATTTTTTTCTTTTTTTGATAAGCAGCACATGTATTGTTTATTTTTACAGCTTTACAGAGACATATTTGACTTATTTTAAGTTTGTTTACAAAGTACTGATTTGAAACCTTATATATTGCAAAATGATTACAATCATAATTTAGCTAACATCTCCATCTCATTACATAATTACCTTTTTTTTTTCTGGTGAGAACGTTTAAGATTCAGTCCCTTAGCAATTTTCAAATTAATAATATAGTCCTATTAACCATAATCACCATGCTGTATATTAAATTCCTAGAACTTACTCATCTTATTACTGGAAGTTTATATTCTTTGATCAACATATCCCCATTATCCTAACTCCTAAGCCCCTAGTAACCACCATTCTGGACTCCATTTCTAAAATTTCCACTTTTTTAGATTGATAAATAAATGATATTCCATTGTGTATTTATACCCCATCTTCTTTATCCATTCATCTGGTGATGGACACTTAGGTTGACAGACGTCCATATCTTGGCTATTTAAATAATGCTGTAATTAATGTACATGGGAGTGTAGCTATCTCTTTGAGATTTCGTTTTCATTTCCTTTAGGCATACTCCTGAATTAGGGTTAGTCAAACATATAGCAGTTCTATTTTTATTTTTTCAGGAAACTCCATACTGTTTTCTATAGTAGCTGTACTAATTGACATTCCCATAACAGTGCACAAGGTTCCCATTCCATATCTTTGTCAGCATTTGTCATCTCTTGTCTCCTTGATAACAGGCAATGTAACTGGTTTGAGATTTTTGTGGTTTTGATTTGCATTTCCCTGATGACTACTGATGTTTAGCATCTTTTCATGCACTTGTTGGCCATTTGTACGTCTTACTTGGAAAAGATACTATTTAGTTCTTCTACCCATTTTAAAAATTGGATTTTCTGTATTTTTTAGTAGCGAGTTGAATTAAATTTTTAATATATGTGAATGCTAATCTCTTACCAGATGTATGATTTGCAAATATTTTCTTCAATTATTAGGCTGCCTTTTCATTTTGCTGATTTTTTTCCTTTGCTATGCAAAAACTTTTTTAGTTTGATGCAATTCCATTTATTAATTTTTTGTTTAGCTGTTTAAGCTTTTTGTGTCATATCCAAAAATCATTGCCAAGACCAATGTTAAGGCACTACTTCCCCACGTTTTCTTTCAAGAATTTTATGGGTTCAGGTCTTGTAAGTTTTTAATCCATTTTGAGTTAATGTATGTGAGAGGTATAAGATAGGAGTTCAATTTGTTCATCTCCATGTGGTTATCCAGTTTTCCAAACACAACTTTTTGAAGAGTCTATCCTTTTCCACTGAGTATTCTTTTCTCACTTGCCAAATAGTAGTAGACTGTAAATGGGAGCATTTATTTATGGGCTCTCAATTCTGTTTCATTGGTCTATATCTATTTTTATGATAGTATATACTGTTTTGACTACTATATCTTTGTAGTATAGTTTGAAATAAGAAGTGCAGTGTTTCAAAGCTTTGTTTCTTTCTCAGGATTGCTCTGGCTATTCAGAAACTTTTGTGGTTCCATACAAATTTCAGGATTATTTTCTTCTATTTCTGTGAAAAAAATGTTAGAATTTTGACAGGGATTCCATTGATACTACTAATGGCTTACAGTAGTATGGACAGTTTAGCAATGTTAATTCTTAAAAACTCCATAAATATGGAATATATTCCAATTTGTTTGTATATTCCTCTATTTCTTTCATTAAAGCCTTACAGTTTGGCTAAATATATTCTTAAGGAGTTTACTGTATTCGATGCTACTGCAAACGGGGTTATTCTGATTTATTTTTCAAATGGCTCATTGTTAGTGTATAGAAACACAACTGATTGTATGTTGAATTTGTATCTGGTAGTTTTAACAGTTTTTTGATGCAGTATTTAGGATTTTAAATATATATGATTATGTCATCTACAAAGACAATTTTGTTTCTTAATTTTTGATTTGGGTGCCTTTTATTTCTTTTTCTTACCTAATTGTTCTGGTTAGGACTTCCAGTACTACATTGAATAGAAATGGTGAGAGTGCACACCACTGACTTGTTCTTGATCTTAGAGGAAAAGCTTTCAATCTTTCACCACTGAGTGTGATGGTAGTTGTGGGTTTGTCATACATGGCTTTTTATTATGTCGAGTCATGTATTTTCTATACCAAATTATTTGATCATTTTTACCATGAAACATTTTTATATTTTGTCAAATAATTTCTCTGCATTTATTGAGATAATCATGATTTTTATATTTTATTCTATTAACGTAGTGTGTCATATTTACTGATTTTTGATCCTTACACGCCAGGGTTAAACCCTGCTTGAATATGGTGGATGATTCTTTTTACGTGCTTTTGAATTTGTTTTGTTAATACTGTGTTGAGAATTTTTACATCTATATTCATTTGGATATTGGTGTACAGTCTTCATTATTTGTTGTATCCTTATCTAGCTTTGATGTAAAGGTAATTCTGTTATCATAAAATGAATCTATGTGGGTCCCTTCCTCTTCAATTTTTTTGGAAGAGTTTGAGAAACACTGGCATTACTTTCTCTTTAAATGTTTGGTTGAATTTACCAGAGAACCATCTGGCCCTAGGTTTTTCTTTGTTCGGATAATTTTGATTACTTATTCAATCTCTCTACTAGTTATTGGTCTTTCAAAAATTATCTATTTCTTTATGATTCAGTCTTGATAGGCTTTATGTTTCTAGGATCTTATCCATTTATTCTAGGTTACTCAAATTGTTCCCATATAATTGTTCTTAGTAGTCTGAAATGATCCTTTGTATTGCTGTGTTACCAACTGTAATTTCTCCTCTTTTTTTATTTTTTAATTTTATTTGAGTCTTCTTATTTTTCTTAAGATAGGTAAAGGTTTGTCAATTGTATTTATCTTTTAAAAATGTCGATATTTTCTGGTATCTATTTTATTTTTGCTATGATCTTCATCATTTCCATCTTCTGCTAATTTTGAGCTTAATTTGTTTCTCTTTTTAAAGTTTCTTAAAGTGTAAAATTAGACTGTTTTAAGCTGCTTATTTGAGATCTTTTTATGTTCTTAATATAGGAATTTATCACTATAAACTTCTTAAAACTGCTTTTGCAGCATCTCATAGGTGTTGGTATGTTATGTTTCCATTTTCATTTGTTTCAAAGAATTTTTTATTCCCCTTTTTATTTTCTTCAACCCATTTGTTGTTCAGGAGTGTCTCGTTTAATTTCCACATATTTTTAAATATTCTGGCCCTCTATCTGTTTTGTTTTCTAGCTTCATATCATTGTGGTTAGTAAAGACACTTGGTATGATTTCATTCTTCATAAATTTCATTCTGCTTAGTCTTGTTTTGTAACTTATGGACCTATGATCTATCCTGGATAATATTCTGAGTGCACTTGAGAAGAATGTGTAATTTTTAATTGAATTTTCTGTATAAATATCTGTTGGGTCCATTTGGTCTAGAGTGTAGCTCATTTCCAACATTTCCCTATTGATTTTCTATCTGGATAATCCATCCATTGTAGAAAGTAGGGTACTGAAGTCCCTTACTATTATTTTAATGTCATCTATTTCTCCCTTTGTTCATTGTGTTCTTTAGCTCTATTTGGTTTTTTTTTTTTTAATAACTTATATATCTTCGTTAAATTTCTCATTCCATTCATGTATTGTTTTCCCAACTGTTAAATTGTCTTTCTGTGTCTTCTTGTAGTTCACTGATTTTCCTTAAAATAGCTGTTGGGATTCTTTATTAGGTAAATTGAAGATCTCCACGTCTTTGGTTTGATTACTGGAAGATTACTGTAACCCTCTGGTGGTATCAATTTAAATTTTCTTACTCCTTGAAGTTTTGCAATGATGTCTTTGTGTCCGAAGTAGCAGTTATCTCCTCCAGTCTTTACTCAGTGACTTCAGGAGAAAGGGAGACCTCCCATCAGCACTAGGAGAGATTCTGAGGCTATTTCAGATCTTCTGTAGGTACACTTGCACCTTGATTCTTCTGTGGCAGATTTCTCAGAATTCTTAAGTTTGTATGACTTCTTGGGATCCTGCAATGCATCAGACTGAGTGCTGACAGCATTTCTTTTCCTCCAAAAGATGGCACTATAGATCAAGTTTGTTGTCTCTCCCTGGCCTACAGATTTGGGCCAGCTTTCTGCTCATGCTTACTAGCCATGTGTCAAAGTTTGTCCTCACGCCAAAGTCTGGCACATGCACAAGGAACCAGTTAGAGGGTGGGGGTATTTGTGGGTGAGGCACATGGAACACAGCAGGTGCCTGTGGACTAGTTGCAGGGAATGTGCAGGTAAAGTTTTTCTAGTGTCTTGTGGGCAGATTTCTTGATGGAATTCACAATATATTTAGTAGTTTACATACCTGTTTAAACCCTCTGAGAGTCCTATCTGCTGCTCTCCCAGACACTTCCTGATCCCATTCATGTAGCTCATGATTCAATAATCTTCATGTAGCTCATGATTCAATAATCTTCATGGAGCAAGAGAGAAATGTATTCCTACTCCAATGCATCCAAACCTCTGTGTGTGTGTGTGTGTGTGTGTGTGTGTGTGTGTGTGTGTGTGTGTGTGTGTGTGTGTTTATGTATTCATGCACACACATACATATATAAACTCATACACACACACACACACACACACACATTTGCCAGGATTCTGGCATTTCTTTAGAACTGTGGGTATCATCAAAGACTCCTTCATCCATGGGTAATTATCTAAGGCAGTGCTTTCCAGTGGTACCTGGACTACAGCTGAAAAGGGCTGGAGCTGGTTCAGAGGCCACTATAGTTTCCACAGCCAGGACCAAGGTGCATTTATTACCTAAATCGCAGAGGTACAAGACTTCTCTCAAGTCCCTTGTTGTGTGGAGCTGATCACTAGGTTTCCTCAAAGGCAATTCTGTTCAGGGAAGGATGCTGAATTTTTGTTGTGGAGGGGAACAAATGCAAATCTTCCTTTGTCACCATGATGCTAACATTATCTTCTCTGTTTTTTCTTTACTCTTGAAAAATCATGATCATTGAAACCTGCCATCCCATTATAAAATGCAAAATTTATATTCCTTAAATATTTTCCCTGAACAATGTACCAATATACTCAATTTTCTGGGTCTTTCTGCTCCTAAATGATAGGGAAGCTCATAGCAATCTGTCGGTTCGTAATTTAGAAATTAATTTTGGTTCCACATGGCTAAGAACAATTGGTTCTTATGGTGAACACAATGATTATGTTTGTTAGAAATGTAGCATCATAGTTATCTCTGCTTCTATCAGACCAGGGGAAATGTTCTTATCAAGGCTGTGGTTTCCTACCTCTTGTTTTTATTTTCTTGGCAATTTGTAAAATGTTCTATTGTTAACCAGTCCATCTGGTTCAAGTCCTCTTTTCCTGCTTTACATGTCCTTTTCACAGATCATTGAGACTGAATAGATTGTTTCTAGTTTATGTGAATAGTCAGCCTGAATTACAGAAATGGCAGTATCCACAAGGGATCATTTTATCCAACTTCCTCCAGCTATATAGGAGGACATATATACATACATTATCATAGCTAGACTGTTCTAAATAGTTTTAACAATTTAAAAAGTATAATCATGTACTTTTTAATATTTGAACCTGAGCTTTATTCTCTGCATGCCCTACAGAAATAATTTTAATACTTTTGCTATTTATATAACCTTCATTTTTGAATTGGTCCACGTATCTAGCACTAGTTTTGTGTCTTTGGTATTGACATCGTATTTCTACATTGCTTCACCTTTGATTTGTCACTCTACAAGTATTCTTCTATCGTTCCCTGCACAATACTGTCTTCTGGTTCAAAATAAACCATCTATTCTCTGCTAATGTGAATACTCAGTAAGCCACATAGATAAGCCAGTTGACTCTTTCCCATCATCACTTGGAAACCCATTATATAGGAAAAAAAATGATTTTATGGAAAATGACTTAAGTATAAATGGAAAAATATGAAAAGTTGAGACATTAAGCTGCTTTATTCTTGAATATTAAAAACAAAAAATCAAGTAAAATAAAAATTAGCAATAGGAAAACCTAACCTGTATTTATACTTGCTTAATTATGTATACAACTGATCCATCTCCAGCTTCTTATTATTTATTTATTTAATTTCAAAGTTTAACCCCAAAAAATAATTTATATCCTTAACACCGCAGGATTATTCTTTTCTTAAAAGGAAGTGAGACTTCCATTGGGAATTTAAAAACGTTTATTCTGACCCTTACTAATGTCAAACATATCTTTAACATTTAATATAACATGTTTTGAAGCTTTTGCTTACATTGTTTTATTAAAAGGAATTAACTGCTCAGTAAAATCATTGTGGTCTTAACTATGTGCCAGTCACAGGATGGTAAGTAGACAGTACATAATCTTTTTATTCCAGCTTTGTTGAGTTATAAAGGGCAAATAAAATTATAAGGTATTTAGTGTTCAATGTGAAGATTTGATATATACATGCATTGTGAAAGGATTCCCACCACCAAGTTAATAAACACATCAGTCACTTCACATATTTGCTTCCTTTTCTTGTGTGTGTGTGAGAACATTAAGTTCCATTCACTTAGCAAGTTTCAATTATATAAAACAATATTATCAACTATACTCAGGACTTACTTCTCTCTATTCTGTTCCATCAATCTATATTTCTGTTTTTATGCTAAGTGTTTTGATTACCATAGCTTTGTAACATAGTTTGAATACAGGTAGTATGATGTCTACAGCTTTGTTCTTCTCTTTCAAAAATTACTTTGACTATATGAGGTCTTTTGTACTTCCACACAAATTGTAGGACTTCTTTTTCTTTTTCTGTTAAAAATGCCATTGGAACTTGGGTATGGACTGTACTGAATCTGTAGATCACTTTGCGTGATATGGACATTTTATCAAATATTAATACTTTCCGACCATGAACACAGAATACCTTCCCATTTATTTTTGTCTTCTTCAATTTCTCTCATCAATGTTTTACAGTTTTCTGTCCATAGTTCTTTTACTTCCTTAGTTAAATTTTTTTCTAAGTATATTATTCTTTTCTGATGCTATTATAAATGGAATTTTTCCTTATTTTTTCTTTATGATAGTTCATTGTCATTAACTGCACAGAAATACAAGTGATTTTGGTATAATGATTTTTGTATCCTGCAACTTTACTGAATCCTTTATTAGTTCTAATAGTTTTTTTTTGTAGTCTTTAGGGACTTCTCTATATAGTAGGTCATCTACAAACAGACATAAGTTTGCTTCTTTTGGGTTTTGATGCCTTTTATTAATTTTTCTTGACAACTTGCTCTGTCTAAACCTCTTACTACTATATTGAATAAAAATGTAGAGAATAGGAATCCTTGTCTTGCTCTTGATCTCAGAAGAAAAGTTTTCAGCTTTCAGCTTTTTACTACTGACTATGAAGCTGGCTGTGGGCTTGTCATATATGGCCTTCATCATGTTGATGTACTTTCTATGCACACTTTGTTCAGCAAAATTTTGGCAGTTAGATGGATGAATTCATTAATACATTATTTATTTATTGTTGCTGTTGAAAATCTTTACCATGAAAAATGCTGAATTCTGTTAATGTCTTTTCTCCATCTGTTCAGATGATTATATTATTTTTACCCTTCATATTGTTAATGTGGTGTATCACACTTACTGATTTGTTGATGCTGAATCATCTTATATTCCATGAATAAGTCCCACTTGATCATAACACACAATCCTTCCAATGTGCTGTTGAATTTGGTTTGTTAAATTGTGTTGGGGATTTCTGAATCTATGTTTATTAGGGATATTGGCCTGAAATTTTCTTTACATGTATTGTCCTTGTCTGACTTTGGAATCACAGTAATACTGGCCTTGTTAAATGACTTTGGAAGTATTCCCACTCTTCAATTTTTTGAAAGAGTTTGGGAAGGACTGGTGAATTACCCTTTAACTGCTTGGCAGAATTAATCAATGAAGCCATGTGTTCCTGGATTTTTCTTTATTTGGAAGTTTTTGAGTTCTGATTTAACCACATTATTCATAATTCACCTTTTCAGAATTGTTTTTATTTCTTCATGATTCAGTCTTGTTAGTTTACATATTTCTAGGAATTTACATATTTATTCTAAGTTATCTAATTTGTTGGTGTATAATTGTTTATAGTACTTTATTATGATTATTAGTATTTTTGTGTTATTAGTTATATCTCCTCATTTGATTCGGATTTTATTTGAGTCACTCTCATTTTCTTAGTTAAACTAGCTAAAGATTTGTCAATTTTCTTTTATCTTTTTAAAAAACTAGCTATTAGTTTCATTGATCTTTTCCACTGTCTTTTCAGGTTTTAATTCATTTAATTCTACTCTGATCTTTGTTTATAGCTACAGGGAGGGTGCCTCCTGTTTAAAAAATATTTCTTTGTTTTCTATGTCTATAGGTTTCATGAATGCAAGCTTGTTGGCTATCAGAGCTATGTAATATGGAGGTTCATCCCTTAGGTGGTAGCATTAAAAGAGGCGGCACCTGATGTATGACCCAGCTCCTACCATGGAGATACAGGTGAGTTAGTTTTGTTTGGAGCAAGAGGTAGAAAAAGATGAAGGAAACACACACTCTACTTCTCTGATCTGTGGGAAGGATCACAATCAACTCCCAGACGTGGGCAATACATAATCTTGAAAGCATAAAATATGTCTGCATTTTCATTGTAATATAGGTATCAACTGAATTAATAAAAAAAAATTAGGACATGAAGAACTCTATTAAGAAACTGAGGCTAAGAAGGCAAGAGTCCACTGCTTTAGGTCACAAGACTAATGCATACCATAGAATTCAAAACTGTTTATGTGTGTGTGAAAAAATATATACATATATGATATATTTTTGTGTGTGTCTGTTATCGTTCCAGCTTTGGGGAAGCTGGGAATATGGTATTATTAAAAGTATACATAATAGTGTACAGAATTGATAAATTGTAAGCTATCTGTGGAAAGTAAAGATAGTCTATGACTTTTTTATACTTTTTTCCCCTGTGGATTTTTGTGAAAATGAGATTTTAATTTTAATATGTGGGAATACAATGTGATATTTTCATTTTATTCCTCTTATTTCTACTATCACTGTTTTTTGTTGTTGTTGTTGTATTTCAAATACTGGTAAGGTCTCTTCTGCTGAACAAAAAAAGAGAAAGAAAGAAATATTTCCATAAATGTGTTAGTCTTTGGCAATGATACCTGCATTTTTAAGAAACAATTGCAATTCCACTGTGCCTCCAGAAAGAAAACTACTAAACTTTTTCCCCAGTTTTTATAATTACTTATAAATTTTTAATTCCTGATTTGTTAAGTAAGTTTTAGTTTGACTTATGCAATATTTATTGAGGATGATTTCAAATATTTTATCTTCTATACCAAATAAACTGTAAGCACAATATACAATTTCTCTAAGGATATTTCATAAGAGTAAACTATAATCCTCATTCCACTTTTTTTTCCTCATTCCTTTTTTGCCATGATTTTACAATGTATTTCTTAGTCCATGCTTTCAAGTATATATTTTAAATGAGGGATAAAACAATTCTGTAAGAAAACATAGGCAGTAAGCTCTTCAGCATCAATCTTAGCAATTTTTAAAAATATTTCCTCAGGTATGGGAAAGAGAACCATAAATAAACAGGCTTAAATCAAATTAAAACACTTTTGAACAGTGAAGGACATTATTAACAAAATGAAAAGGCTGCCTACTGAAAGAGAGAAGATACCTGTAAACAATATAAATGATAAGGGGTTAATATCCAAAATATACAACTAATTCATATAACTCAAATTTAAAAACAATAAAAAATGGGCAGAGGACATAAATAGACATTTTTTCCAAAAAAGTCATATAGACAACCAAGAGGCATATGAAAAGATACTCAGTATTACTAACCATCAGAGAAATGCAAATCAAAATCATGATGAGAATTTTCATTGTATAACACTGACATGTATAACACTTGCATACATTGCCTCTATTTCATTTATTTCTGCTCTGATCTTTATTACTTATTTCCTTCCACTTACACTGGGATCTGTTTGTTCTTTTGTTTTTTGTTTTGTTTTTTTTCTTTTTTAGTTTCTTTAGGGGTAAGGTCAGGTTGTTTGAAATTTTTCTTCTTTCCTTAGGTAAGCTTGTATCACTATAAACTTCCCTCTTAGAACTGCTTTTGCTGTGTCTCATAGATTTTGGATAATTATGTTTTACTTTTCATTTGTCTCCAAATATTATTTGATTTCTTCCTTGTTCACTGATCCATTGATTGTTTGATAGCATACTGTTTAGCCTTTATATGTTTGGTTTTTGTTTTGGGGAGTTTCTGACAATTTTATTCTTGCAGTTGGTTTCCAGTCTCATAGTGATATGGTCAGAAAAGATGCAGCTTGTATATGACATGATACTAAACAGAGTAACTCCCAAAGATGCCACCAAAAAACTATTAGAGCTCATCAATGAATTTGGTAAAGTTTTGAAATACAAAATTAACAACTAGAAATATGTTGCATTTCTATATATTGAGAACAAACTATCAGAAAGAGAATTAACAAAACAATCTCATTTACAATTGCATCAAAAAGAATAAAATACCTAGGAATAAATCTAAATAAGGTGGTAAAAGACCTGTACTCAGAACACTGTAAGACACTGATGAAAGAAATTGAAAAGGACATAAACAGATATTGTGTTCATGGAGTCTAAGAATTAATACTGTCAAAATAGCCATACTAAACAAAGCAATCTACAAATTCAATGCAATGCCTATCAAAGTACCAATGTCACTTTTCACAGAACTAGAACAAATCTAAAATTTGAATAGAAACACAAAAGACTCTAAATAGCAAAACAATCTTGAGAAGTTGGAGGTATCACACTCCCTGATTTCAAGTTATACTATAAAGCTACAGTAATCAAAATGGTATGGTATTGGCACAAAAACAGAAGCATATTTAGTGGAAAAGGACAGAGAGCCAAGAAATGAACCCACACTTATACTGGCAATTAACCTCTGACAAAGAAGGCAAGAGTATACAATGGGGAAAAGAGAGCCTCTCCAATAAATGGTATAGGGAAAACTGAAGAGCTACATACAAAAATATCAAATTGGACTATTCTCTCACACCATGGATTAAATTCACAATGGATTAAATCCTTAAATGTAAGACCTGAAAGCATAAAACTTCTAGAAGACTCATAGGCAGAAACATAAGCAAAAGTATTTGTATTGCTATGTCTCCTCAGGTAAGGGAAACAAAAGTAAAAATAACCAAGTGGGATTACATCAAACTTAAAAGCCCTTTCACAGTGAAGAAAATTATCAACAAAACAAAAAGGACACCTACTGAACGAGAGAAGATATCTACAAACAATATAACCAGTAGGGGGTTAATATTCAAAACATACCAAAAACCATGAGACAAAATCAATAAAACAAACGATTCATTTCAAAAATGGACAGAGGATATGAATAGACATTTTTGCAAAGAAGACAGACAGATGGTCAACAGGCACTTCAAAAGATGCTCAACATCACTAATCACCAGAGAAATGCAAATCAAAACCATAATGAAATTATCACCTTACATTTGTCATAGGCTAGTATCAGACAACAAATAATATGTTGTTGAGCATATGGAGAAAAGGTTACCCTCCTGCACTGTTGGTGGGAATGTAAATTGATGCAGCCACTGTGCAAAACATTATGGAGATTTCTAAAATAAATAAATAAATAAATACAACTATCATATGATTCAGCAATTTCACTCCTGGCTATTTAATCTGAAGAAAATGAAAACACTAATTAGAAAAGACATATATACCCCTATGTTCACTACAGCATTATTTATAATAGGCAAGACAAAGAAGCAGACTAGATGCCCATCAGTAGATGAATAAAGATATATGTATATATATATATATGACAGAATATTATTCAGTCATAAAAAATTAATTTTTTTTCATTTCCTTCAACATGGATAGACCTAGAGGGTATTAAGCTAAGTTAAATAAGTCAGACAAATACCATATGATCTCATTTACATGTGGAATCCAACAAACAAAACAAATAAACACACTGAAATAGAAATAGAAATATGGCTACATAGAATGAACAGGTGGTTGCCAGAGAACAGAGGGTGAAACAGGAATGAAATAGTTGAGAGAGATTAATAAGACACAGAAACTTCTAGTTGCAAAATAAACCATTTACAGGATGACACGTACAATGTAAGGAACATAGTCAATAACTACATAATATCTTTGTATGGTGACATACAATTAGACTTACTGTGATCATTTTGAAACGTATAGAAATATTGAATCACTGTGCTAAATAAGAGGAACTAACATAGTATTGTAGATCAATTATACTTCAAAAACAAATAAACTCATAGAAAAAGAAATCAGATTTGTGGTTACTAGAGGCGGCGAATAGGCGACGGGGAATATGATGAAAGCAGTCAAAGGTTTTTAAACTTCCAGTTAAAAGAAAAATAAGTAGTAGCGATGTAATGTACAACATGGTAAATATAATTAACACTGCTGTATTGTATGTTATATATGAAAATTGTTAAAAGAGTACATCCTAAGAGTTCTCATCACAAGGAAAATTTTTTCTATTTCTTTACTTTTGTATCTATACGAGATGATAAATGTTTACTAAATTTACTGTGATAACCAATTCATGAGTCTTTTCTAAACCTTGACAAATTACACCAATGAAACATGAAATACATCAAAATATAAAGTATTACAATCACCCTAGGAAGTAACCTCATGCCTCTTCACAGTGTAAGATACGGAATGAGGTTCATTTTATTTTATTTCTCAAATGGATACTAAATTATTCCAA
Source organism: Camelus dromedarius (assembly GCF_036321535.1). Lineage (NCBI taxonomy): Eukaryota > Metazoa > Chordata > Mammalia > Artiodactyla > Camelidae > Camelus > Camelus dromedarius. Next base: position 56,972,811 of record NC_087438.1, read on the forward strand.
CAGTATATTTTGCAAAGGCTTTCCCATCTTTATTAGATTGCTCTGGTACCCTTATCTAAAATCAAATGAACATGAAGCATGGTATGTGAAAGTCCCTAGGTCAAAAATAATGAACATAATAACTTTCTCACTGCTATTTGTATTATTTTAGACTTTTACTCTCTAGCTAAAAGTTTAAAAGGACATCTATCATGGTTCCAGGTAACTCATTTATGTGAGCATTTTGCAACTTACTGAAACAAATTCTAGCACTGATACATATCACTTTCCTAGAAGTAGAGAACAAGTTTCCAGAGAACAAGGGTGACACTAACTGATTTATATTTTTGACATTTACAGATTCACTTCACTACAGAAATTAATGTAACTCTAATAACTTGAAAGAGTTAATTCTTCCCCCTAAAATAATAATACAAAATTAATTAAAATCTAAAAATCACAGCCTTTTCAATTATCTTTCCATGTTCTTAATAACTAGAAATGTATATATCATTTACTGAAATATATATGTATATATACTGTTTTTCATAATGACTGCACCAAACTACAATCCCACCAGCAGTGTAGGAGGGTTCCCTTTTCTCCAGAGCCACTCCAGCATTTATCATTTGTGGACTTTTGAATGATGGCCATTCTGACTGGTGTGAGGTAAAACCTCATTGTAGCTTTGATTTACATTTCTCTGATAATTAGCTATGTTGAGCATTTTTTCATGGGCCTATTAGCCATTTGGATGCCTTCACTGGAAAACTGCTTGTTTAGTTCTTCTGCCCATTTTGGTTTGTTTTTTTTTTTTTTTCTTATTAAGTAGTATGAACTGTTTCTATATTCTGGAAATTAAACCTTTATCAATTACATCATTTGCAGGTATTTTCTCCAATTCCATAGGTGGTTGTTTTGTTCTGCTTGTGGTTTCCTTTGCTGTGCAAAAACTTGTAAGTTGAATTAGATCCCATTTATTTTTGCTTTTATTTCTATTGCATGGTTAGACTGCATTTGGAGAACAATGCTAAGATTAATTTTGCCTATGTTTTCTTCTAGGAGGTTTAAAATATCCTGTCTTATATTTAAGTCTTTAAGCCATTTTGAGCTTATTTGTGTGTATGGTGTGAGGGAGTGTTCTGACTTCACTGATTTACATGCGACAGTCCAGTTTTCTGAACACCACTCGCTAAAGAAACTGTCTTTTCTCCGTTGTATATTCTTGCCTTCTTTGTTGAAGATTAATTGATCGTAAGTCTATAGGTTTATTTATGGGCTCTCTATTCTGTTCTATTGATCCATGTGTCTGTTTTTATGCCAATAATATGTGTGTTAATTATTGTAGCTCTGTAGTATTGTCTGAAGTCTGGGCAGGTTATTCTTCCAGCTTCATTCTTTTTCTTTAGTACTGCTTTGGCAATTCTGGGTCTTTTGTGATTCCATATAAATTTTAGGAATATTTTCTCTTGTTCTGTGAAAAATGTTCTGGGTAATTTGATAGGGATCACATTAAATCTGTAGATTTCTTTCAGTAGTAGAGCCATTTTAAGAAAATTAATTATTCCAGTGCAAGAGCATGGGGTATCTTTCTGTTCCTTTAAATCATCATTAATTTCCTGAATCAATGTTTTGTAGTTCTCTGTGTATAAGTCTTTCACCTCCTTGGTCACATTTATTCCTCAGTATTTTATTTATCTATTTATTTTTTGTATGAAACTTTAAAAGGGACTGTTCTTTATTTTTCTGGTATTTCATTGTTAGTGTAAAGAAAGGCAACTGATTTCTGTATGTTAAATTTGTATCTTGCTATTTTGCCAAATTCTTTTACCAGCTCTAGTAGTTTTTTTGTGGAGCCTTTAGGTATTTCTATATATAGTATCATTTCATCCACATATAGTGACAATTTACCTCTTCTCTTCCAATTTGGATCCCTTTTATTTCTTTTTCCTGCCTGATTGCTATAGCTAGGACTTCCAATACTATATTGAATAGAGGTGGTGAGAGTGGGCATCCTTGTCTTGTTCCAGATTTTAGTAGAAAGACTCAATTTTTCCCCACTGAGTATCATGCTTGCTCTGCATTTGTCATAAATAGCTTTTATTACGTTATGTCCCCTCTAAATCCACTTTGGTTAGAGTTTTTATCATAATTGGGTGTTGAATTTTACCAAATGTTTTTTCTGCATCTATTGAGATGATCATGTGATATTTGTCCTTTCTTTTGTTCATGTGATGTATTACATTGATTGATTTGTGTATGTTGAACCATCCTTATGTTTCTGGGATGAATCCAACTTGATCATAGTGTATGATCTTTTTTATGTGCAGTTGGATTCTGTTTGCCAATATTTTGTAGGATTTTTGCATCTATGTTCATCAATGATATTGACCTATAGTTTTCTTTTTTGGCAGTATCTTTGTCATATTTGGTATCAGGGTGATGGTGGCTTCACGGAATGAGTTTGGGAGTATTCCCTCCTCTTCAGTCTTTTGGAAGAGTTTGACAAGGATCAGTATGAGTTCTTTTTTGTATATTTGGTATTATTCCCAGTGAAGACATCTGGTCTTGGATTTTTGTTTGCAGGGAGGTGTTTTATCATGATTCTATTTCATTTCTAGTGATTGGTCTGTTCAAATGATCTATTTCTTCTTGATTCAGTTTTGGTGGCATGTATCTTTCTAGAAACTTGTCCACTTCCAGGTTGTCCAATATGTGGCCATATAGTTGTTCACTGTATTCTATTACGGTTTTTTATATTTTTGTGGTGTTGGTTGTAACTTCTCCATTTTCCTTTATTATTTTATTTGTGTTCTCTCACTTTTCTTCTTGGTGAGCATGGCCAGGAGATTGTCAATTTTTTTTTTTTAATCTTTTGAAAAAGCAGCTCTTGGTTTGACTGATTTTTTTCTATTGTTTTTTAATCTCTGTTTTATTTATTTCATTGCTGATCTGTATTCTTTCTTCCCTTCTGCTGACTTTAGGTTTTGTTTGTTGTACTTTTACTAATTCTTTCAGGTGATAAGCTAGGTTGTTTGAGACTGTTCTTGTGTTTTGAGGAGGGCCTGTATTGCTATGAACTTCTCTCTTAGGACTGCTTTTGCTGCATCACATAGATTTTGTACGGTTGTGTTTTCATTGTCACTTGTCTCACGGTATTTTTAATAACTTCTTTGATTTCATTCTGATCCATTTTTTTTTTAGTAGCATGTTGTTTAGTCTCCATGCAGTAATTTTTTTCTCATTTGTTTTTCTGTTGTAGATTTCTAGTTTCATGGCATTGTGGTCAGAAAAGATGCTTGAAATAATTTTTATCTTCTTAAATTTGCTGAGGCTTCTTTTGTGCCCGAGTACATGATCTATCCTAAAGAATGTTCCATGCACACTTGAAAAGAATGTATATTCTGTTTTTAGGACATTAGGATATAATGTTCTAAAAATATCAATTAAGTCCAACTGTTCCGTTGTGTCATTTAGTATCTCCGTTGCCTTACTGATTTTCTGCCTGGAAGATATCTCTAAAGATATTAGCAGGGTGTTAAAGTCTCCTTTTTATTGTGTTCCCATCAGTTCTCTCTTTATATCTGTTAGTGTTTGTTTTATGTATTTAGGTCTTCCTATATTGGGTGGATATATGTTAATGACTATAATATTCTTTTCTCATATTGCTCCTTTGATCATTATATAGTGTCCTTCTTTATTTTTATAGGCTTTGCTTTAAAGTCTATTTTGTCTGATATGAGTACTGCCACTCCTGCTTTCTTGTCATTTCCATTTGCATGAAATATGTTTTTCCACTCTGTCACTTTTAATCTATGTGTGTCCTTCACCCTAAAGTGGGTCTCATAGGCAGCATATTGTAAACTCTTGTTTTATTATCCAACCTGCCACTCTGTGTCTTTTGATTGGAGCATTTAGTCCATTGACATTTATGGTAATTATTGACAGATGTGCATTTATTGACTTTTTAAACTTTGCTTTCCATTTGATTTGACATTTCTTCTTTGTTCCTTTTTCTTTCTTTCTTTTTTTGTGTGTGTGGTTTCATAATTTTCTTTTGTATTAAACTGTGTCCACCCACTATATTATCACAGAGTAACTTAAAACCTGAATAAAAATGCTCAGTTAAGATTTTAAAGCCTATCATTGAAATAATATTTGTACCCACCCCATGAACATCTATCTTTCCCTCTACCTTTCCATTGTGCCCTAACCCTGACTGTCCCCAAAATTGGTATGCTTTGGTGATTAAGTATCCTAGCAGTCAAGGGCTGCTAGAACATTACACAAATATTAGAGTAAACTTGTAATACTGTAATATCAGATCACAATTTAAAATTAGCACTCAGCAGGGACCAGTAACACTGCTACTACTTTTTTCTTCCTTCCTTCCTTCCTTCCTTCCTTCCTTCCTTCCTTCCTTCCTTCCTTCCTTCCTTTTCTTTCTTCTCAGTTTAATCCCCATTCTTCACAGCAGTGACTCTTGCAAAGGGTGGTCCATGGACCAGCAACATCTGTATCAACTTGGAACTCATTACAAAAGCAAACTGTTGGCCTCACCAAGAGCTACTAAATCACAAATTCTGGGTCTGGAGCTCAGCATTCTGTGTTTTAATCCTTCCATGTTTGCTTTTATTTTCATGCCCTCTTAATCTCAAGAAATTTACACTTCTAATACACCCCCTTGCTATTGTGTATTTGTAGTTGGCTTTTGCATATTTTATCTTTTCCTTTATTAAAAAAAGTAATTAATATCCTCCTATTACAAAGCAAACTTCATTACTCACTGTCTCATTTTTTTTATCTCATATTCATTACTCAACCCAATAAAGTCTTTCTTCTATCCTCATCAAGCACTAAAATTGTTCTTCAATCTCACTCAGTATGTTCACATTAGTAACAGGATAGTTTTTAGTTTTGTATATTATCCTGTCAATAGTTGCTTGGTCCCTCCTGAAATCATCCTGTATTTCATTTTTTAAAGTTTCTGGTGATTTTGAGACAGTTCAAAGAAAACATTAACAAATAACTGGACATATTTGGGTCATTATCAACAAAGCAGTCCCAAGCTTAACTATAATTTTATGAGTCATTTACAAGTTTGTGGTTATTGAGACTATGAATGTGTGAGATTACCTAAAGAGGAAATACAGAGTGAGAAAGAAGACTATTAACTTGTTCTATAAATTTGTGAGTCATCTGCATGTTTGTGATAACTGCAGTTATGTGTATATGAGATAGTACAGAAATTAAACAAGATAGAAAGAATCCTAGAAACCCTAAAGTGAAAAAAAAAAAAAACCACCTAAATTGAGTGGCTGGATACAGGAAAATAATCTATAATTTTCTTTGGTGGACTCTGTCTTAAACTCAGCTGTTCAATTTTGGAACATAGGTAGCAAATCAAATCAAATGCCCAAAAGCAAATTTATAATCTTACCTTCCAAATTTAGCTCTTTTCTAGTTTCATTTCTCTATTAGAGCATGGCACTATTCATTCCTTTCCAAAAGCCAGACATCTAGGTGCCATCAGTTTACTTGGCTGTCCAATGCTCCCAGAGACAATTCATTATTAACAGCTGAATTGTATGATGGGAGTATTTCAAAATCATATTTCCTTTCTCTCTATCTATTGCCATCAATCTGATGCAAGCTATTGCTAACACTTACGTGGAACACAGCAAAGGTATTCTGTCTGGCTTCTTTATAAAGACTTTTCAATTATGTCTCCAGAAAGCAACAAGTCTTTCTATTGCTCTTCAAATAAAGATTAAAATCAATTAATATGATAAAGCTCTATTTATCATGGTCTGCCCCCTACTTCCCTTTATAGTCTCTTAGTCTCTGCTTCTTCCATACTCCAGATTTCAAAAACACTTTCCCTATTTCAGCATCATGAACTCACTATTCTACTCCACTCAAGATTCTTTTTTCACAGTTATCTCTGGAACATAATCCATATTCCTCTTCTTTACTCCCTGTATTTCCCTTAGGTCTCTGCTCAATCTCAAAATAAAACTTTCCTCATTCTTTACTCCTCCTCTTTCAACATTTAATTGTTCATAAATCCTACAAATATTGACCCCAAACATATGTAAAAAAAAAAATTCCACTCTTCTCAAATATCATTATCACTTTCTTAACTAAGCCCTATGTAGTATTTCTCCTAATATGTTCCAATGTTTCAAACTTGATTTTCCTTCTTCTAACTTAAGGGGTCTTAGATTAGCCATTATCCTTTTTACCACTAGCTTTTCAAAAGAAAACTCATCATTCTCTTACAAGGACCTCTGCTGGTTTCTCATTTGTTAAACTCAAACTTACAGCATAATGTCAAAGAAAAGAAGAATATAGAGGTATTTAATCTTTTCTAAACCATATAAGCTTGACTGAGAACATCACCCTGGAACCTAGCACCCCAAAATTTTATGTTTATTTGATGCTATAAGCCTGAGAGAGTCTCACTAATTTTATAAACACTATCAACTTTATTAAACACGTGGATATTTTACTTTGTTCTCAGTTTAGTACCAGCTGGTTAACTATCCAATACTCTCCTAATCTTCCTTCTTTAAAAGCAAAACCAAACCAAACCAAACACATACAATTTCATTTAACCATTCACACCCTTCTTGAGAAAGTGACTGCCACCAAAATTCTACGTTATCTTCTCTAATTAATCTCAGTTGATCATGGTGGTCCCATTCTTTTCCCAACAACAGATTTACCAATGGCATGTAATCAAAGTAGGACAAACTAGGAAGACCTGCTAAGAAAGCCTTGAGAAGGATTTTCTACTGCTAAGAAAGATACTAAAGCAGAAAAGAACTCTTTTATCTTTGGATGTGATTGTGTTTCTGCTTCAACTGCTTTATTTATATATTTGATGTAATGTATATTATATATATAATATTTAATACATACATTTTATATATATATATGTGTATATATATATATATATATACACACACATACATATACACACACACACACACACATACACACACACACACACACACACATATTTCCACAGTGGAGTTAGAATACTCTTTACTTGCATTTTTATTTATTTTCAGTATCTGAATTATTTAGGTGTATGCAACTACCTATTCTAAGATTAGTTTTTATTCCTTTTTTCCAAATGGCATCTGTCTCAGATGAATACCACAAATACTCTTTTCTATACTCTGTTGTTACGTCTAGAAGATGCCTAAAACTTCCTGATGATGACGCTCTTATTTCTGAAACTGAATTTCTTTTATGTATTACAATAAATATACTGTTTTTAAAGCAAGTTTGAATTGGGATTTTCTGTTACTTAGAGCTGAACATTCCAGTATCTTTCCTTAATAAACAAAATTTTATTTAATTGTGTGTCTTGGTTGCCCTTTCCCACAGACACTATTATTGAATTGTGCCCAGGGTTTCTCACTGGTCTTTGAGTCTTCTTTGATATTTTACACATTGACCTTGAACTGGAATATGGTTCTTTTTATGCACTTCATGATTCTCACTCACTTTTCAATACATATTTCAGATACTTCTTTACACACTCCTATGACACTTTACCCAATTCTCAGGAAGTTAGTTTTCATTCCTTTCATTGTGATTTAGCTGAAAATATTCTATACTTCTTTATTCACAGTCAACATGCTCTATTTTCATTTCTTCATATTTTAAGGACATTTAATCTATCTCTATAATTCCAGGACCAAACATTCTGAAGATATATCAAATATCCAATTAATAATTTTTATAAAATTATTAATTACAAGGAAGGTAGCTATTTAAAATTATTAAATATCTACTAATGGAAGTGTTATGTGTAACAATGACTCAAAATATTTTTGATCTATTTCAACAAACTAAATACTCAAAAAGAATGAATACAGCTTTAAAAATATTGTCTCCACAGACTGGGAAAAACTCCTATTAAGAAAATGCTTTCACAACTGCTGACTTTTTGAAAGAGGACAAGAGCTATTATTTGAGAATAGGGCTATAAAGGGACGAGTTAATGTTCCAAAGAAAATTCCTAGGAGGCTGATACAGTCCATTAAAATGAGGGGTATTTGGTCATTTTACTGAATTACTTTAGAGAAAACTTCAGGTCTTGAGGAGTTCTTTCTGAAAATTAGAAAATTTCAAAACCACACACTGCTGTTTAAGAATGACTTCAAACTTTTCACCCTAAAGCCAGTATCTAATTTTCATTACACATACAAAATTACTGGTATTCACATATTCATTCCTGTTACCTAAAAGTTCCAAATAGAAAGAAAAGACTTCCTATGATGGGAAACCTTCTATAGAAAGACAGCATTATGACAGGCTATAAAATATTTGCTTTTGAGTTTGCATTTTTACATTTTATTATGAAGTCTAAGTAATTTTTATTATCATTTAATATTTTATACATAAAAATTGAGTTATCTTAATTCCAATAACTAAAAGCTTATAGAAGTTTAAATACCAAAAGATAGCTAGTGTATCCATTTCACTAGCCAGTAAATATACACAATAAATGAAGGAAATGAATATGTCTAAATCAAGTCACTATGCAGAGTGCCACTAGAGTACGCAAATACTTATGAGATACAGTCTCCGCTAATACAAACATATGGCTGGGAAGATAAAATAAATACAAAATTAATTTTATTCTAAACACTGTATGATAAATGTGAAATAATACGTATAGATTCAGAGTTAGGATCTTAAGATTGCAAATAGCTTAGGAACTTTTTCCCTTCAATCAATGTGGCTTTCTACATAAATCTGACTACAGTAAATGACACAACAGTCTTATTATTTCAGATAAAAGTTGAGCTGATTCACTGTTTTCTCCAGTAATGGTCATGTAAGTGATGGCACATCTCTGGTATCGAGTGAATTACACACTTTTTTTTAACTCAGTTGCTAATGTATGAATATTATTTAAGCTACTTTTTATGTTTTTTTGTTTTGTTCTATTCTTCTATCATCTTTATTTCTCCCCTTTGTCCCTAGAGGGCAAGGTTGTAGCAGAGATGAAAGTACACATACATACACTCACATATGTAATGATATATAATGTGCATATATATAGTATACTGGTAATGATTATATTACATATCTGTAGTATGTGTGTGTACATATATATATACTCACTATATATATAGTGAGTATATATATAATATATATATAGTGAATACATATAATACATATGCAATGATTATATTTTATTAGTTAGAATTGTCTTCCCAAATAACAACATGTAATCCTTGAGAAAAGAATCTGTGGATTTTATTGTTTATATACATATTGGCAACCATATACCTTTGTGTTAAATGCATCAGAGATACTCAGTAAATGTCACATTTGAACAAAAGCTTATTCCCCTACAGTTTGCCTTTGATTTTTGTCTTTACATTTTCCTTTGATTTTTAAGCAGTATCAGACCTGCAGCCTTTCAAGGAATTGCTCTATTTTTCATACTGTGACCTAAACTGAGAGTTAAGGGACCTGAGCTTGTCATTTGCTTTCTGTAAGTGCTGCAGTACACACAGAAGAACCTGACACTATAGTTCTCATAGGTTCTTGTAGTCATCACTACTGCCCTAACAGTCAAGTGAACAGTCACTGGATTCCCAAGTCACTTGCTTTATTTAGAATTTCATCACAATCTGACACTGATGATAGCCTGATTTCTTAGGATGACACTGGAATCCTGAATTATTAGCATTCCTTTTCCAATTAGCAAGGAACTTAGCAATGTATTAAAGCCCAAGGATACAATATACCAATCCCCAAATCCCATCTCTGTGGGTCTATCTCCTGGGACCACTATTATCTGTATCGATCAGGCTCCCATTGAGAGATAGGAAACATACATTTGAAAACAGGCTGACTTATAATAAAGATTTATTAACTAGTAAAAGAGATTAACTAGTAAGGTATCCAATAGAATTCTAAAGAGTAAAGAAGTATCAGATATAGAGATCAGCCACCTAAGACTAAGGCAGAATACCAAAGGAAGAAAAAATTTTTTAAATTCCTCTACCTCTGGCTTAGATTCAGATCTCATTGGAGGTGGTGTGGGTGCAGCACTGGCTGGCAAAAAGGTTCACTGTAGTACAGAAGTAGGCAAACAAGGAAAATGCCAAATACGGTGTCAATGAAACTCCCCAGAAAGTTGCCCACAGGGTTGCTGCTAAGCTAAGAAGACAGTTGCAGTGCTTGCAGAACTTTAATGGGAAATTGCTTGGCGCAGTGGAGTGAATCTCACTGTAGGTGAGCACCACTGGATGTTCAGTATGCTGCCTAACCATCATGTCATCCAGAAAAAGAGAAATGTTTATAAATTCTAGCTCCCACATCATAAGCAGGGCAATTAAGAGTGGATTTGGAGCTGGGAGGCAATAAATTGACAACTGGCACAGAATCAAACTGACAGAAACTTCATTAAAACGATCATAAATACCTTGAATAAAATAGTGGAAAAGTTAGAAACTATGTATGTAACGATGAAGAATTACAGAAGTAATATAGAAATTATTTTTAAATGTGAAGATTCTAATTTTAAATATATACATATATTATCACCAATAAAGAATTTATTCAATATACTTAACAGAGGCCTAAGAAAGTAGAATAAATTTTCACTGAACTTGTAGACTAGTCAATAAAAATTATCCCTACTGAAATGAACAAATCAAAGAGTGGAGAAAGGATGCAAATAGCATCTGAGATGATCCGCGAAATTATATCAAGTGGTCAAACAAATGGATTATTTGATTTTCCAAAATACAAGAGAAGGAATTAATTTTACAGAAGATACATTTGAAAATTTAATTGCTAAGAACCTTTTTTCAGTACTTTTGAAATGCCAAGTCCCTATAAATCAGTTGATAAATTTACTGTAACCCAATATAATCCCAGCAGAATATTTATAGAAATTTTCACAGCATGAATTTTAAATTTATTTGAGAACAAAATGATTTATAAGATCCAAAACAATCTTTTAAAAATTTAGGAGAATCATATGCTTAATTTCAAGACTTATTGTAAAACTACAATAACCAAGAAAAATAGATAATTGGAATAGAACAGAGAATCTAGAAATACATACAGAGTCAAATGTTTTATGATGAAGGAACTGCATCAATTCAATACGGATATAAAAAATTTTAACAACAGTGCTGGAAAAAAACTAGACAACCATATGGATTCAAATAAATCTCAATTTCTATCTCAGTATATGTACAGAAATTGATATGAGTTGTCCATATAAGTGAAAAAGTTAGAAAAATAAAGCTTCTAGAAGAACATATAGGAAGACATTTTCTAGATTTTGAGTGAGGTAAAAATCGAAAGACAAAACGAAAATGTTAACGTAAGGAAACACCTGATGTATGTGACAATAAAAAAAAAAATTCCCTGCTCATCAAAAAATAAATAAAATCAAATGTCCATATAATGGCTTACACAAGAATGTATTTAACTCCTATTCATAGTAGATGCAAATTTGAAACAATGCAAATATTCCTAAGCATAAGAAAGGACACTTTATGTCCAAACATATTGTTATACATACTGTTCAACTATAAACAGGAATGGGCTATTGACACACAGAGAAACATGGATGAATTTCCAAAATACTATTTTGATCAAAACAAGCCAGATACAAAGATTTTGCACTCTCTCAGCATGCAAAATGTTTCAGCTGGGCTCTCTCTCTCTCTCTAAATCATAGGTATTTGTTTAGTCTCTTAAGCTACCTTGGCTTAGATAGTATATACTCGCCAGCTTCCATCTTGACATCTTGCTTTATGTGGCCATCCTCTTACCCACACTCACAGTCCTCTGGGCAGGATAGAAATGGTTTCAGGTAGTCTTTGTCTCTGAAACAGTTCACATTTGATCTATGAGAAACACTCATGTAAACTCTGCTTTGAAAATATTTGAGAAACCATTCTCAATCCAGCCACTTCTATCCTGTTTCCATTTTCAGCTTTCTGGCACAAGTTAAAAAAATAAATAAAATCTCTGTGTCCTTTAACTAAAGACAATGTATCCCAAAGGCTTTAAGGAATCCCTGGGCATTTTCATCACCAAGTATATAAAGGAGGTAGCTTCAAACCTCTCCCCTCAAGAAACAATCTCTTTAAATCCTCACCACCTCCTTAACTCCATTCCATCACCTTGTTTATTAAATATATTAAAATTAAATATATTCTTTGTTAAATTTATCTATTTATCTATAGTCGATATCTATTTCAAAACTATAACCATGTCTTTACATATAAATTTCAAAAAGGTCTAAAATATTGAAATAGGTGACTCTGGGTGAGACAGGTCACGCCTCAAGCCGCATGCATAACTTAATTGAGATGATTATAAACATATGTAATGATAACCTACTATGTCAGAAGCGTTTTATGTGTTCTTAAATATATTTAAAATTATTTTCAACGCCTGCAAAACAATATTCCCATCAGGTTGACATATTACTTTTTTTATTATTTTTTGCTTTTGTTATGTGTGCGCCTCTGTGTGTGTGTGTGTGTGTGCGTGCGTGCGTGTGTGTGCGCGTGCGTGTGTGTGTGTTTGAAATAATTATTAAAATTATTTAAGCATCCATGTTGGTAAATACTTAGACTATTTGCTGTGCTTTTGTGATAAACCACTATCTTCTTTCTTTAAAATTCTGCTGGCCTGAGGAGAGACCTAATCATAAAACTGAAAGCACCAACCAGTGGTTATGGAGAATCCAACATGGTTATGTTGGTAAGGGATTTATAATGCTTTCACCATTGCTTCCTTCCTACTTTTCTTAGTATATTTCTCTCCCAATTAAAAAAAAATTTAACACCATTCTGATATTAATCATTTGTATCTACAGTTTAAATCATTTTTCCATTGGAAGCCTTTCACCAGGATATATGTTTATCTGAGCTGGAACTGGACAGATATCACTTCAATGACAGAAGTTTACATTTCAGTGGTACTACTGAGTGCTATGCTAATTACTACAGATTGAAATTTGTGTTCCTCGAAAATTTATCTTGAAGCCCCAGGCGTCATTGAGACTATTTTTGGAGATAGAGCCTTTATGGAAGTAATTAGAGTTAAATGATATCATTAAGAGTGGGGCCCTGATCTGATAGGGTTAGGACCATATCAGAGACATCAGAGAGCTCCCTGGCTCTCTCTTTCTCCACGTACGTACACCGAGAGAAGATATCCCTTAACCAGAAACTAGATTAGCCAGAACCTTGATATGAGACTTCTAGCCTCTAAAAATAGGAGAAAATAAATTTCTATTTTTCATTGCAAAGGTATATTTTAGCTATATCATGCATTAAATCATATTTTAAAATATATCTACTCATTACCAATTTTAACATTTCCCTTCTTACAAAAAATGTGTTTTGTGTTCAAAAAATGGATTGGAAATATGCTTTTGAAATGTACTCCAGTCATATTTTGGAGACAATCTACTACATTATTATTCCTCTAAAGCTGCAACACAGCAGAGTTCCTAATTTATATGAATAAAAAAATAATGGGAGATGGGAAATGGAAATATGGACATGACAAGCTGATAATAAACCTATGAAGAAAACATTAAAGTAATTAGGCCTATATCTTTTTGTACTAAAACTGATACTATTTACTCAGATGACTGACTTCAATAAAAAGAAAACAGTATTACAAGTAGGTAGATTTTCAGAGAATTACAAGGATCTTACCTTAAACTTTAATGTAGCAACAACGTAAGTTAGACTCAAAATAAAAAGAGTAAGTGCCATAAAGCATGTCGCATTTCAGGCTTAGAAAACAGTCTTAATGTGATAATGCACAATAGAATATAAAATTTAAAAAGTACAAAAATGTACTCAGTTATTTGGTCAATGCTATTGAATCTTGGATGAACAGGAATTTCTTTCTATGAGAATAAGCTTCACATATCAGATCAAACTTTGGAAAGTTGTAAGCAAGGGTCAAAACAGCTGTTCTAATTTGTGTGAAGCTTTCTATTAGATCAACAATAGTGTAGGTTTGCCATCCCCACATGATGGGATGAGTGAATATTCAATTTCCATTAAGACAAGGAGAACATATTTTCTTTAGTTTATACAGTTAACTTAACCAAAGTATTAGTTTTACCATAAGAACATCTCCGGGATGAGGATAGGAAAGAAGATGCATATAATGAAATTTAAAAAAAAAAAGTCCTTAAGTAAATTAGGATCAAGACAAGAAAATTACCTAAATATTTTAGATATTTCTTCTAATGTAAAAATTATTATGAACAATAAAGTGTCTTCTCTCTAGATAAATTACTGACTATAGTCATTATTTTAATAAAACACAAAGTTTCATATGACATCTTGGATAGCGAGGTTTGAAAAATATTTTTAAAGCATTAAATTTTCCCAAAACAACTATTATCAATTTTAAAGTTAATATTTTCTGTATTTTAAGAAAACACTTGAGTTTCCAAGAACAAAAATGTTTAAGAATTAGTTTAAGTGCAAAGTACCTGTTTTAAATGTTTAATCTTTTTAAAAATTAATGTATACAATGCTGATTTATAATGTTGTGTTAGTTTCAGGTGTACAGCAAAGTTATTTAGCACTCTCTCTTTCTCTCTCTCTCTCTATATATATACGTGTGTGTGTGTGTGTGTGTATATATATATATATGTATATATATATATTCTCTTCCAGATTCTTTTCCATTATAGGTTATTACAAGATATTGAACATATAGTTCCCTGCGCTATACAGTAGGTCCTTGTTTTTTATCTATTCTGTATATAGTAGTGTGTATATGTTAATTCCAAACTTCTAACTTAACCCTTCCCCACCCCTTTCTCCTTTGGTAACCAAAGTTTGTTTTCTATGTCTGTGAGTCTATTTCTAGTTTGTAAATAAGTTCATTTGCATGATTCTTTTAAGATTCCACATATAAGTGATATCATATGATATTTGTCTTTGTCTGACTTAAATCACTTAATAAGATAATATCTAGGTCTATGCATATTACTGCAAATGGCATTATTTTATTCATTTTTATGGCTGAGTAATGTTCCATTACACACACACACACACACACACACACACACATATACACGTACATACATACACACACACACCTCAACTTCCTTATTCATTTATCTGTCCATGAACATGTGTGTTGTTTCCATGTCTTGGCTATTGTAAAATAGTGCTGCTATTAACATTGGGGTGCATGTATCTTTTCAAATTAGAGTTTTCATTGGATATATGCCCAGGAGTTGAATTGCTGGGTCATATGGTAACCCTATTTTTAGTTTTTTAAGGAATCTCCATACTGTTTCCCAATAGTGGCTGCATTAAACTACATTCCCACCAACAGTGTAGGAGGCTTCCCTTTTTCCACACCCTCTCCAGCATTTATTGTTTGTGGACTTATTAATGATGGCCATTCTGACTGCTGTGAGGTGATGCCTCATTGTAGTTCTGAATTTGCATTTCTCTGATAATTAGTAATACTGAGCATTTTCTCATGTGCTTTTTGGACATCTGGATGTTTTCTTTGGATAAATGTCTATTTAGGTCTTCTTGAAAAAAAACAAAATCATAGGCCAATACCACTGATGAATATAGGTGCAAAAATCCTCAAAAAAAAAATACTAGCAAACTGACTCCAAAAATACCTTAAAAGGATCATATACCATGATCCAGTGGGATGTATTCCAGAAATGCAAGGATTTTTCAATGTTCACAAATCAATCAATATGATACACAACATTAACAAATTGAAGAATAAAAATCATATGATCATCTCAATAGATTCAGAAAAAGTTTTTGATAAAGTTTAATATCCATTAATGATAAAAACTCTCCAGAAAGTAGACTTAGGGAACAAACCTCAACATAATAAAGGCATGTATAACAAATCCACAGCTAAAATTACATGCAACACTGAAAAGCTGAAAGCATTTCCTCTAAGATCAGGAAAAAGACAAGGATGTCCATTCTCACCACTTTCGTTCAACATAGTTCTGGAAATCCCAGCGATAGTAATCAGAGAAGTGAAAGAAATAAAAGGAATCCAAATTGGAAAAGAAGAAGTAAAACAGTCACTGTTTGCAAATGACATAATACTATACATAGAAAATTCTAAAGATGCTACCAGAAAACTACTAGAGCTCATCAATGAATTCATAAAGTTGAAGGATACAAAATTAATATAAAGAAATCTGTTTCATTTCTATACACTACCAACAAAATATCAGAAAAATAAATTAAGAAAACAATCCCATTTACCACTGCATCAAAAAGAATAAAATAATCCTACCTAAGGAAGCAAAAGACCTGTACTCCGAAAACTCTTAAGACACTGATGAAAGAAATTGAAGATAACATCAATAGATGGAAAGACAGATTGTATTCATGTATTGGAAGACTCAATATTGTTAAAATGGCCACACTACCCAAGGCATTATAAAGATTCAATACAACCCATATCAAATTACCAATGCATTTTTTCACAGAACTGGAACAACAAAAAAATTTAAATTCATACAGAAACACAAAAGACCCCAAATAGACAAAACAATCTTGAGAAAAAAGAATGGAGCCGGAGGAAACGTACTCCCAGACTTCAGACTATATTACAAAGCTACAGTAACCAAACAGTATAGTAATGACACAAAAACAGACACACAGATCAATGGAATAAAACAGAAAGCCCAGAAATAAACCCACATACGGTCAATCAATCTATGACAAAGGAGGCAAGAATATACAATAGAGAAAATACAGTCTCTTCAATAAGTGCTAGGAAAACTGGACAGCTACATGTAAAAGAATGAAGGTAGAACATTTTCTAACACCATATACAGAAATAAACTCAAAATGTCTTAAAGACCTAAATGTAAGATGAGATACTCTAAAACTCCTAGAGGAAAACACAGAACACTAGGACATAAATCATAGCAGTATTTTTTTCAACCCATCTCCTAGATTAATGGAAATAAACAAATGAAACCTAATTAAACTCAAGAGCTTTTGCACAGCAAGGAAACCATAAACAAAACAAAAAGATAACCCACAGATTGGGGAAAAATATTTTTAAACAATGTGACCAACAAGGGATTGATTTTTAAAATATTCATACAGCTCATACAACTTAATATCAAAAAAAAAAATCAAAAAATGGAAAGAAGCCCTAAATATACATTTCTCCAATCAAGACTTTCAGATGGCCAACAGGCACATGAAAAGATGCTCAATATCACTAATTATTAGAGAAATGCAAATTAAGTTCTTATTATGTTTTAGTTTTTATTTTTATTTATTAAGTTTATTAGGTTATTTGAAGCAGGGAGATACATTTAATCACAAAAAATGAAAAAACAGTAATAATACTAAATACAGTTATACAACACTCTAACTCCTTCACCGTGCTTCCAAAGATATTGGTATGCAGCACGTATGTAATGGTACATAGTGTTGACTTAATATTTTAATCTGACATAATGAAAAAAATAAAACTCAGAAATTTACATAAGATCATCAAAGGTAGAAACTGGCAGATCAATATAGAACTTAGACACGTGGAGTAGTATTTCCTTATAGGCATATTAGCAAAACTATTTAAATAAATGGTAATGTAAAGATTATATACATATATTCATTATTTTTCAAATAAATTATGTTTATAAAAGTGATAAAATACTGTAAATTAAGACTGTCTGGAAAACTTTATGTATCACTTTTCTCTTTTGTCCTTGTAAAATGGTACTCACCTCACTATTAGACAACTTCATAAACAAGAAACATGACTTTTAGTAAATATACACCTACTACTCTGTGGATCTGTTTGGCAGTTAGACAGAAATGAGCACCAGGCAAGGGAAGAGGAAAGGGGCAGGAACAACCGGGAAAATAACAGCACCCCTGCACTCAGGATAAGGGGCTCCAAAAACTATTACTTTCTCTAAATGAAGGCCAGCAAAGAAGCCAGCTAGAATCAAAAGCTGAGGCTGCATAATAGAGAGAAGGACTCAGCATAACTTGACCCAATGCTCATTATAATGTAATTAACGTTACAGTTTGAGCTCTTTCCTATAGGTTTCTCTGTGTGCACACAGGTAAAAGCATGCGTAAAAGAGATGGGTGTGCCCGAGTACAAGGAACATGAACTGTCAATCAGCCTTAGAACTCAAAGAATGGAAGCCTTCAATAATCAATCATAAAAACGCCCCTGTCAGGATATAAGAACAGGAAAAACAAAGGAGCAGTGCCATTTTTCCTCTCTTGGATTGGTCTGCCCCCAATTCTCGGGGGTGTACGATATTTTACTTTTCTATTTCACTAATAAAATCTTCTATTTATATCACACTATCTATCTCCTGTTAAAAGTTCATTTTTTTTCAGGTGACTAAGAAACGAGGTAACTTATATTTTCCTCTTCCCTGTAATAGATCCACTCATTCAGTTCCCTGCTGTCTCCATAAACTCACATTGAGAATTTCCTTCTAGAGTACAAGCTCCATGGGAAAGGGATTTTTGTCTGTGTTGTTTACTGTTATATTCTTAGCTTTGAATAAATCCTGGGTTATTAAGTATTCTTTGAATATGTAAAAATTTACAAATAAACAAGAGAAAACAAATCTAACTAACCAAAGGCACAAAAATGCTTCTTTACTCAAGTATTTTAATATCTTTTGGAGCAAATAAAGTTTTAAATCCATTTATAGCTTAAGGAAGACTTACTCTCAAGGTGTTAGTTTTTCTCTTATAGTATACGTGGTCTTTTGCCCTTTATTTCCTGTGGGGAAACATACTTGTCAGTTAAACAAGAGATGTATTACTTTTAATTAAAAGAACACATGTTACAAGGTAACCAACAGGTAAAGCAAAGATAAGATACCAGTGAGCTTGATAGATTCCCAAGGCCTCACTGAGCGAGCCCCTCTTCTTATCTAGCTTGCACATTTATCAAGAGTTTAGCATCTGGCTTTGAAGTATGGCCATGAGGGAATCTCAGAGGCTGGTTATTTGACCATGAGAGGATGTACCTGTAGATCCTGGCCTTTAAAACACCAAGAGTTTCCTGGATTGTGTAAATTTTGTAGTTCTTGAAGAGGTTGAAATATCCCATTCAAAATGACACCTGACTACTTTTTCAATTTTTTCAGTCAAAACAAAGGACACAATGACTCTAATAAATATAGGGTATCAAATCTGCTTCAGCTAGAATTATAGGCAACGGGCCAAGTGTGGGTATGACTAATTCCATTTTAACCTTGTTTGGGTTACAAGAATGAAGAGAGATGATGGGGAATTCAGTGTGCCATCCAGTGGAAAGCAAGGGATCCTGAAAACTTTATGTTCTTACGTTCCTATTCATTACTTTTTACTCAGCAGTATCTCTTCAATTTCTTCATACTATAAAGAGCCATTTCCTTGATATAATGGTCCGCTCGTTAATGTCAAATGGCAAGTATTTTGTGAATAAGAAGAGTGTACTTCTGCAAAGCTTTTAAAACAGACCATTTTAATACATTAGTAAGTAAATAATAAACTATGGAGCAATAATCTTCAGATTAGGGTACATACATCCTGGGGTTACATAAATATTCTCTGAGGGGATAAAACAATCTTTGCCACACCCTTGATTTCCATACATACCCTTTCGTAAGCTCAGCTTTCGCAGCTGGAGACCATTTGCCCCTTCTCATGCATCTAGCTGTGATCATGCAGTCAACAGAATATACAACAAAGTGGTGTGTGCAACTTCTTCTGGTCACCCTAAAGGACCTGGCCTGCCACTAACTTCACTCTTTCAAATCTTTGGGCTATGGCTGTGGCTGAAGAGTCATCTTGGACTCCAAAATGGAAACCACACAAGAGGAAGGGCAGGGCCATCAGCCAATAAGTGCCAGAAGGCCCACCTCTGATTTGAAATGAGTGAAATAAATCACTCTCTTCTTTAAACCACTATTTGGAGCATTTCTTAGTTACAGCAACAAATTTTGTATTCTCAATAATGTATGAGGTTAAATCGAAAAATAAATGGAAAAGCAAATGGCAATATTATTTCAGAAGATGTAAAATATCAATGCAGTATAGTGAATGAATATTGTAGATGTGTAGTGGTGTCTCATTATAGTTTTAATTTTCAATTTCATGAAAGTTAAATGAGGTTGAACTTTTTTTTGTGTAAGTATTGGCCAACTTATATGTCTTTTGATTAAATATTTTACTACTTTAATTGGGTTTAACTTATTATTGAATATTTATGTTTTATATCCTTTGTCAGAGATATGTATTATAAATATGTTCTACCAATCTGAGACTTAATTTATTGATTTCTTAATAGTGACGATCAAAGAGCAAACATTTCTAAGTTGGATAAATCTAAATTTTCTTTTGTTCTTTTATGTTTCATGTTTTTGTTGTGTTCTATGAAGTATTTGCCTATCCTAATATGTAAAGATTTTCCTTTATGCCTTCTAACAGCTTTAGTGTTTTTTAATTTTATTTTTAGTTATCTGATACATTTCAAATTAAATTTTTGTATATAGTTGTATTACTTTTCTATTGTTGCCATAATGAAATATAAATATTTTGTGGCTTAAACAATATAAATTTATTATCATAAAGTTCTGAATATCAGAAATCTGACATGGATCTCACTTGAGTATAAACCAAGATTTTGGTGGGATATATTCCTTCCCAGAGGCTCTAGGGGAGAATCTATTTCCTTACTTCAGTTGTTGGCAGAATTCAGTTTCTTGCAGTTTTAAGATGAAAATCCCTGTTTCCTTGCTGCTTGTCAGCTGAAGACTAACCCACAACTTCTAAAGGATGTCCACATTCCTAGGCTTGCAGCCTTTTACTCCAACTTCAATGCCAGTAATGGTTAGTAGAATCCCTTTCATGTTACATCTTTTTCTGACCCAGGCAGGAAGAATTTTTCACTTTTGAGGATTCATGTCGTTAAACTGAACCACTTGGAAAATGTAGAATTATTTCTTCATTTCAAAGTCCTTAACCTTGATCACACCTACAAAATCTCTTTGCCATAGGGTAACATATTTACAGGTACAGAGGATTAATACATGGCCACCTTTGGGAGATCATTATTCTATCTACAATAATGTGCAACAACATATTTTTTCTAAAATAAGTATCATTATTTTAAACCGTATGTCGAAAATATTTTTCTTTTCCCCATGCAATTGGCTTAGTAACCTTGTCAAGAATCTCCTGAACACACGTTTGCATTTATTTCTGAAACATTTTATTTTGTATATCTATACGCTTATTCTTTCACTAACTTTACGCTGTACTGACTTCTGTACCTTTATAGTGAGTCTTGAAATTAGGTAAAATAACTCTTTCAACTTTGATTTTTAGAAAAGTGATTTGGACATTCTAATTTGTTTGGATTTATACATACATTTCCACATTATTTCTCTGGGTTTATGACAACTTATATCAGTATTATTACATAATTTTTAGTATAAAGGTCTTGCAAATATTTTTCAAATTTATTCCTAATTATTTTATGGCTTTAGTAATATTGCAAATATTTTTAAATTATGTTTTCTAGTGGTTTGCTGCTAGTATATAAAAACACTACTAATAAATCTTATATTAAGTTCATAGCCTTTGACTTGCTAAATTCACATATTATTCTAATCCTAGTTCTATAGATTCCTAAGGATATTCAGTGCAATCAATGCCAATAATAAAGTGTTGATTATTCTTCTCCAATGTTAATCTTTTTTTTCTTTCTTTCCCTATTACATTGACTAAGATCTCTAGTATAATGTTGAATAGAAGTAGTGAAAGTAGGTATCTTTGTCTTATTCCCGAAGTGGGGAAAGTGTTCAATATTTCATCATTAAATAAGATGCTAACTTTAAATTTTAACAACTACCCTTCATTAAATTGAAGTTGTTTCTTTAAGATCCTAATTTGCAGATAGTTTTTCTCATTAAGGTGTGTTGAATTTTACAGATTTTTGTAGTTGTTGTTTTATTTCATCTAATGTGGTGATCACATAGTTATTGCATTAGCCCAGGTCTTCTGAGAAGCAAATGCTAAGATAGAATCAAGTAGGCAAAAAATTTATTAGGAGATCCACAAGTTGAAAAAAAATTGAGAGTGGCTGAGATCTAGGGAGCCATTAAACAACACAAGTCTGACACCGTGTGCAGAAGATATGGATAGAAGATTGAGTAGAAGTGTCTTGGAATGTAGTGGAGTCTATAGAAAATTGAGTTAGGCCATCAAGTGGTCTCAGATCAAAATCTCCCCACAGAGGAGTCCTATATCTTCTATAAACAAGTCTGCTTAATCCCTACCATGACTAGTCACTGTCTAAGAGCAAATGAGCAATGAATTTCAGGGTGCATCAGCTGGAGATAAAGGTGAATTTTGCTCCCTGCAGATGGAGGAATTCATAGCACATCTTATGACTGACAGACTTCCATCTTGGCTCTATACAGACCTATTTTTTCTTTTAAATAAACCGCATTTTTAGAACAATTTTATATTTACAGAAAATTTAAGAAGACAGTGTACCACAGACAGAGTTCTCATGTACCCCACACCTAGTTTCCTCTATTGTTATATCACACATTAGTATGGGACATTGGTTACAATTAATAGACCAATATTGATACATTAGTATTAGGTAAAATCCATATTTTATTTAGATTTCCTTAGTTTTCACTTAATATCCTTTTTCTGTTCCAGGATCCCATATAGGACAGCATATCATATTTAGTCATTATGTCTTATTCAGCTCCTCTCATATTGGCTTTTCAAAGAAAAATAAAAAAGAAGCTGCTTCATGGTTCCTGTGGTAAATCAGTCTCTCCTGCTTCTATTCATTGCTTTCTGGAACTATGCACAACTGAAAAGTTAGTATTTAAGGCAGTCCCTGAAGCTGCTCCTTGTAAGATCAGAAAACAATGAGAACATATACTTCTAGCACTCAAAAGTCCGCAGCACCAATTCAGGAGCTGTACAGATACCTCACTGAGTTTATATAAAGATCCAGTGAGGTAATGTGCATGGAGCCTTCCAAAGCTCCAATCTCTTGTGTTTTCTCAGGTGACAGAAGCAGGGATGTTGTTTTGCAGCCTTTGTTCTCCAGTTTTCTTTTACAAGTATGAGTGGCTTTGCAACTCAAGTTTAGCCAATGTGTTATAAGAGAAAGGTATTGGGTAAGGTTGCCAGGAAATTTAATATAATACACAAACTAGCCTAGCACCTAATTTAGCCCTTTATCCTTTGATCTACTCTGTGCCTCCTGTGTGTAATGTAGAAAATGATTTTGATTACTAGAAGTATAGCAGTTATCATCCTGTGGATGAAAGCCAAAAAGCTAAATTGGAATAGGAAGACAGAAGGAATAACCTGTCCTTTTGACATTTTTGCAGTCTGTACAAGTCCCAAAGAGCCTATCTCCAGATTTTGTGTTAAACAAATAATTTTCTTATTTATATCAGTACAATCACATGATTGTTGCCACTGAAAACAATCCTAAAGTTGATAACATAGCTTAAATCTTTAGCATACAGCCTGGTACATGTACTTTTTAAAAAAGTAGATATTATTATAAGTCATCTACCAGTTAAGAAAATTAAAACTATCAAACAAAATATAAACACCTAGAATATATTAAACTCTAGTTTTCCTTAATAACACAGTTTATGTTAAATATTTTTGCATAAAACAAAAGAAGTGGATCATTAGCCCTTTCCCAATATACATTACCAAAGAAAAGCTGTTATCCAGAAGAATGGGAGCTCAAAGGCCAAAATACAAGATAACTGAAGAATAGAAGTTTTCTTCAAAAGAAAACAGAAACTGAACAATGTATATCTGAAGAAGAATTACTGAAGCAATGAATAAATCATTAAAATAAGCATGATGAGTATATGTAACCAGAAGAGGAAAATATTACCATGTTAGATGCTAATGAGATAAAGAACGTAATAAAAGAGAGAAACTATGCGATGTAAATAGCTGAAAGTCAGTTTGTGAGTTGAATGATCATATGGGGTAAATTACACAGATGACGCTGGCAGTAAAGAGATACAGAAAACAAAATTTTAACAAATACAGAGAATATAAGCATGAATAGCCAAAAAATGGATATATTAAAGAAAATAATAAAACTAGAAAGAAGGAAATAGTATAATAATAATGGAGTAAACATTTCCCAGATTGAGATATATTTGAAAGACCTCAGACTAAATGGTTCATAGAATCTCTGCTAGGTGAGAAGGAAAATCTTAAGGTAAATATGTAGTAAAATTTTAATACATTGATTACAAAAAGAAAATTCTTAACCTTTTAATAAGAAAGTTAACTGAGAATAGATGAGGATATTTGTCAAATGTAAAATCAACAGAGGATTAACATCTAGAATACACATGAAACTCCTGCAAATCAACACCAATAAGGTAGGAAACACAACTGAAAATCAAGTGAGAGATAAGATCAAGATATTAACTGAGGAAGACCTTCCTTTAAAAGGCTTATGAGAATATAAAGGGGTACTTAAATTTTTAATAAACATAAAATTGCACATCAAAACAAAATGATAAATTATATTTCTTAAAAACTTAAAGCTGAAAAATATTATTTATTGAGAAGTGGACCATATTGACACTAGCATGGATTGCAGGTGGGAGTACAGGCTGATCATCTGAAGGGCCATCTAGTATCATTCTGTAAGACAGACTGTGACCCAGCATTTTGGATTTTAAGTATGTACCCCAAGAAGTAAATATATTCAGCAATATTCAATGAAGAATTATTTTTAGTATAGGGGGTTTTTAAAAACTCAGTGCTCACCAGTAGGTAAGCAAAAAGGTAAAATATGGTGAATAAGTATTATGGAGTATTATGGACAATTAGAAGCAATGAATTAGATTTACGCACAGTAATATGGGTAGATGGAATTTTTTCACATCATACTAAGTAAAAAAAATAAAAAAGAGATGTGTAGCTTATGATGTACCAGAATAAATGCATGTGGATAGAATACAAGGCACAATTTACAAGAATACACACAAATTAAAAGACAGATATTAAATGGGATAACTGCCTAAAGAAATAGAAGGAAAACAGGAACAGAGGATGGCAATAACAAGGCACAGATAAATGAGAGCACGGCCTTGCTCAGATCAATGTTCATACTATGCTATGGTTTGAGGAGTAGAATAAATTCAACTTTGTGCATTAGAGATATGAGAAAAAATAGAATAAGGAGTAAAGATATTTATTACCTTGACTAAGTGATTACCACAAAGCCTTATTTTTAAGTAAACAGGATGAAAATACTTCTTTTTAAAACTCTTAAAGCTTATTTGGTACTTAACAATTTTATTTTAACTTATTTTACCATTTACTTATACCCTGGCTATAGGTGAAACTACTTCTTTATGTAACTTTCCGGGGTTTTGTGAAGATCAAAGTAATGCATATACAACATATGGCAACTGTCTAGAATAATGAGCATTCAAAAATGTTGGATACATATAAAACACAATAAAGGACGTTAAAAGAGAAAACAATAAAATGCAGCTAAACTTTTTAAAAAATTTTGCTTCAATCATAGATAATACAACCTTTTAACCCCATTTTACAATTTAAGTGTCTGACTAGTTTCAACAGATAAAAATGTATAAGCAAGGGCTTAAATGAAATTACTTGTGAATGAAACTTTCCATCTGCATACACTGGTTCTCATTCAATGGAAACTGTCATTTCTATTCTCTAAGTCATAATATGCTGCATAAAAATCAGTTCTTTAAACAACACATCCAATGGGTTTCTTTTAAAGCAATGATACATTTTGATGGATATTTGCTTGCGTGTTTTTTTGTCTTGTTTTTCTTTTCTCCTACAATCACTATAAACAGGAACTTGTATTTTCAAACGGCTTTGTTTTATATTTTCATACCACATTTCTCCTGAAATCACAATCATGATTAATAGTCAAATATAGAGAGATGGTGAATCTATCTAAACTTTACAGTTAAGAAAATGATAGGCCTTAAGAAAAAGTTTGGAAAGTTACTCAAAGGCTACATTCAAGAAGTAAACACAACTGAAGTCCTTGAGTAACCTCCAGTATCGACAAAAATGACCTGTCTAAATATGATTACTCACTTTTTTTCACACAACAATTCAACAGTTCTGGCCTTTGCAAGACTATACTTCCTATAAATTGCTAGGAGCAAATATTGCTCAGGAACAAATATTGTCTGAGTTATTATTCTTAGCAAATTCCCAGAAATCGAGCATGGTCTACTACCAGTTGATTCTGGAATTCAAAATGCACAACTACCAGTTGATTCTGGAATTCAAAATGCAAGCAGATGTCAAATGGTGTTAGGCAAAACTCTGACAGAGAAAGCTATTTCTCAACATTCCTCATATTTCCCCGTTGGGAATTTCCTTCTCCTGCTTCATCTATATACATCAACATAAATCATTCTCTTCCTGTAGCCAGCCCTAACTTGACATCATAGTATTTTCTAAATGATGTTCTCAAAGTATAATCTTAAAAAACCTCCGATTTGTTAAAGCATGCAGAGCCAAGTCCCCATAACAGACTTTAGAATAAATCTTAATTCCATTCTGTAGGAGCTGGATACATTTTTATAAAAGCATCTCAGTTGATATTATATAGATTATATTGAGACTCTGCTCTGAGCACTCAGGGCTTGTGCCTGTGAACTTTCCTCAATTCCACAAAGATCCTAAGGCACAATGGGCCAAAATGCAACATATTTTTATTTTAAGAGTAAATTAGAAGCACTTAATTCAATAGTCACCATACTACTATTAAAGAACAAAAGCTAACACTGTTTGTTCACTGAAGAATGAAACAAGCAATCATGAAAGGTTAAACGGATTTAACATACTGTCAGAGCACCTGAGTTTACACTTGTTCAACTGAAGATAAACAACTGAGCAGTTAATAAGTTTACTCTGTCCCTAACAGCAAAGGAATTTATCCCTCAGCAAGAATAAAGTGGTTGTACAGCAACCATGTATAAAATGAATCTCTATCACAAAATAAAATTTTTCTTCCTGGAAGATGACTGAGAAGGTAAGTCTCAGAGAAGTTGGAACTATATTCCTGAATTTTCTATGGAAGAGAGCTGAAAATGAGGTATTCTTGAGTACATTTCATCTTAATTGATAGAAAGATAGAAATTGCCTCAGATTTACAAAGATTAGAAATTTCAACTTTTAATGTTTTTTTTTTTGCTAAATTTGAAGTCTATTTATAATAAACCCATTATAAATTGTGACTGTATGTCAACTGATACTAGTTCTCAGTCTGACTACCTCATTTTATTTTGACAAGCTGTCTCCCCCACTACCTTTTACTCATAAAATCTGTCTTGGATCTCAACCAAATTCCCGGGTGAAAATAGGCAAATTTAAAAACAAAAATACAACGCACACTGTAAGTCAAAGAAAACTCAAATATGTGGTATATGTACACCTGTGTGTGTTGAATACTGTTACAATGGGTCAACTTGAATAGATGAACTACATGTCCCAGACTTCACTTTCTTTTGTGTTTCTGGTAAGGAGAGGCCACCAGGAGGATTCTTGGGAGATTTGGAAAGCAAAACGGAAGCAGCAGCCATTCTGTAAGAAAGGTACACACTGTTGCTGATCAGCTGATTCACCTCACAGCTGTGAAGCAGCAGCTGAGCTGTAATTTCTGTCCCTCGACTGGATCACCCATCAGGAGCTCTCACTCTTGGACCAGGTGTGTGTGCTTCTCTCTTTGACAAAGGACCCCAGCATATGTAGGATACCCTTGTCATTAAGGTCATGGGCAATAAGACCAGACTTGGGCCCCAGTGGGGTTCAGCTTGTGCTCGTAGGCTCCAGCCTGCCCCTGATCTTCCCTACTCTGCATCTATGTTCCCTTCCTGATCTCCTGCCAGTAGTTTCTGATCTCTGACATCAAATGTGGGGACAACAGTCTTAACAGGGACTGCTTAATTAATTCTTACAGTTATGTAGGACAAATTCCCTGTTACAAATACATTAATATATATGTATACTTATTACTTATGATCTCCTACTGGTTTTGCTTCTCTGGTTGAGGCCTGACTGATAAAAGTGTATGTGCTGTGTGTTCTCACAATGGTCTTATGAAAAACATTTCTTTACTATACCTATTTTAGAGATGAGGAGATGAAATTGGTGGTTAAAAAAATCTGCCTAAGGTCACATGGCAAGTAAGTAATGCAATCAGAATCAGAACCAGTCAGATAAGCCTAATTTTTTTAAAAAAAGAAAGAAGGAACTGATGTTTGGCGCAACAACCCATACAAGTATATGAAGTTGTTGATAGGTACTCTCAAGATGTCATTTTTCTTGTCTGAGTGATGTAACACACCAAATGTCTCAGCAGACAATGAAAGAATCCTTATGAACTATACAGAGCATGCATATGCTGAATCTGCACAGCATGAACAGAAAACACAGCCAATGTTTTGCTATTCTTATCATTGTACTATTCTCTCAAGGTGAATCAGAAATGAATGATTAATTGCTTGCTTACATTTGTCTTTATTTATGAAATCTCACACAATCAATAATTAATTGATCTCTGGAAGAAACTCACAGACACTGAAAATGGCATGTTCTTTCCTTCCAGAAAAGAGGAGGACATGTGCTCGAGTTTTTTGGAGATAACGGGTGTGGGTGTGGGTAGAGAAAGTGGGTTGACACTGACTATGGAGACTGCTTGATTTTAAGTGGCAGGACAGCAGTAACATTCTGAGAGTTTTTGTTTTTTCCTAACTGAAAGACAAAAATCTCATTTTTAGCTAACATATAAAATAATCTTCAACGGAATAAAATTACATTCATTAACTAGCAGCTATAGTACTGTTTTTTGTTTGTTTTGCTTTGCTTTTTTTTTTTTCAGCTTAGAATTTAACCAGCTAGATCTGCCTGGAAACACTGGAAATGAAGAATATGGAATTTTTAATATGGCCATTTGACTCCAGTTGTTTTCATGTTCCACCATGTTGAATTTTCATTTGAACAATTTAACAAGGACACATTTTCAGCACTTTTCACTCATCCCTTTTTTCTTTCTTATTAGGGAAGCATTTAAAAATAAACGAGAAAATGAGTATTTTTTCCTGATGAGGGCAAATGAGTGGTGTCATATTTAGTATGTGGTACAAAAGGAAAACTGAGAGATTGTGCAGAATGCAAGGAATATAATCTAAATTTCGAGTAACAACAGACAACACCAAAAGGTTTCAAACACTGGGGCAGCTAGGTTGACTAAGTTAAACTGGGTTCCATGATCTCTGTCTAGAGACTCTCTCCTCTGTCAGGAGTGAGAAACTGCTGCCATGCAATATTTTCTCAGAAATTTCTCCCCATGTGCTCATGACAGAGAGTCCCAGGGAAGAGGGTTTAGGAGAAGAAAAAAGATGAGCGTGGGTGTTAGTGAAAAGGGCAGTTTTATGGAGCCTCAGCCTCTGTTCAGACCCTTATTTATTTCTATGTCAGACTGCTGCCCATAATTGACCTAAACCCAACCCTGAAGTCAGCTCTGAGAAGGAAGGCAGTCTTACTAGCAAGACCAGCAGAATGAAATCAGCAGAGCCACAGCTTGATTTCACTACTGCCTTTCCCTAACAATGAAACCTTAACCTAACTCCACAAATCCCACTTCCATAGTTTCAACCCCCTATTTTAAAGATAAGTTTCATGTAGCATGGGTTCTATTTGCCTTATAAGGTATTGTATCCTCAGGTCTGGCACAATCTGGTAGGAATAATTATTTATCTAATGAATAAATTTGCTAATTGAGCAAAAGAAAGAAAGGAGTTTATCTTATTTCATTTTGCTGTTATTGTTAATTATTTGCTTTAGAAGGGGTTGATCTACATTTAACTTTGCATCTGGCCTTTTTTTTTTTAAATTAAATGCCTGGTTTCACATTTTAACTATAATCCTAAAAAGAGATATCTTAAAATGTGTTTTCAACTGTTGATAACCATTACAATTAACACTAGCAGTAGCAGAAGTCCACAGAGCCACATCAAGATGATGTGTAAAAGTGGAGCAAATTGTTGTCTATTTTAGTACTGATGATAGTATACTCTACCCTTACAAAGGGAAAAAAGAAAAAAAAAAAAAAAGAACGTCGGTGCATTAACAAAATGACTAGTTTCACATTAAACTACTCAACCATGCAATGAAAATGTGAATAGAAGTAACACAATAGTGACTTATTTCCAATGATTTTGGAAGGTGTTGGTGGTCTTAAACATATACTTATTTTCCATTTTGTGCCTTGTGAACTTCGGATATTTTGACTATAATTTTTTTTTCCAAGTTAACTTTTGTCCCCAGATTTGTGTCTGCAGGTCTGTGACAATGATGTAGTAACAATGATATATCTCAGAATAGCACTGCCTAAATGCCACCTGTAAAAACAGCAGGAAAGTAATATAGTGAGGAACAGAACAGCAGGTAAGATGGTGTTTGTGTAAGTGCCAGCAACGTTTTTGTTAAAGCTAATGAATTGTAAAAAGGAAATGCAACTTATCCTCATCTTGTCCAGAATTTGGAGGCATGTTGAGGAGTAAATCCCAAAACAGAAAAATGGAAAATTGCCTAGATTGAGTAAAATCAATGGCCAACAGGAAAGAATGATATTTTTTTCTTGAGTCTTTAAGAGCCAGGTGCCAAGTTAGTAAAAACAGAAAGTGTCAGTTTATAGCCGCTCAGAGATGTCAACTGCCATACGTGTTTATTCTTTTACATTCTATTTTAATGCCCACCAATTCTGAAGAGAGATCTACTTGAGTGTGTAAAGTTTCTTTTTGAAGCTAGCTGGTTAAGAATGCATCTTGAGTCCCATCTTCAGGAACTGAAGTGCCGAAGTAAAACAAGGTCTCTAAATTCTTATCGGCTAAATCAGGAGGTACTGTGAGGCCAAGTCATACTTTTATCTTCTGTTGGCAACATTAGAAATTATCCCTCTTCC
The DNA here is from genome assembly GCF_036321535.1 of Camelus dromedarius. Classification (NCBI taxonomy): domain Eukaryota; kingdom Metazoa; phylum Chordata; class Mammalia; order Artiodactyla; family Camelidae; genus Camelus; species Camelus dromedarius. Next base: position 57,003,846 of record NC_087438.1, read on the forward strand.
TGCACCAATAAGATGCATCTCTGCTCACCCCTCATAACATCAAACTCTATTACTATATATTAAGTTAATAGAGACTTAATATAAAAACAAGAGTATGATCAACCCCGTATGAAGTTTATAATTCCCTAAACAGCACCTCGTCACTACTGAGGGTTTAATAAAAGTTATCTGAGAAGCAAAATGGTTTGACAATTCAGACGTCTTGTCAACAGACACTTAAAAAAATTCTTCTCCTTTTCTAGTTCATGATTCTTAAATTTCAGCATGCACTTAGACTATATATACAAAATCGTTTATATTTGAACAATTTGAAAATGCTTGACTTTGGCCAGAATGCAGACTTTTTTAGCCTAATTCCATCTAAAGTACAGTCTACACTGTGTGAACCTGGAAAGACAAATGTAAGAATTTTATAAAATATCTGCAGCTTCTTAATGAGAGCTCACTTTTGCAATCCTAGAAATTATGGAATTGGATCACATGATTGTAAAAGATGGCAAGGAAACTCCAAAACCCATATGGCAGGTCATCTAAAAGTGCAGCGGGAATTCTGTGGCATGAGCTGAAGGAGCACACAGGTAGAATTTTTTCTTTTAGGGAAGCCTCAGTTCTGCTTGTAAGGTCTTTCAACAGAGAGAATCAAGTCTCCTCCCCAGACTATCTAATGCAATCTTTTTATTAAGTCAATTGATTATAGATATTAATCATACCTATAAAAACCTCCACAATATCTAGATTGGTGTTTTACTAAATAAAAAAAGGCTATAGCCCAGCCAACCTAACCACCCCAAATTATCTCCTTATTTCCTTCAACAACAGAACAGGTATTTTTTCAAAGCAGCAACTAAACAATATGGATGACTTATTTTAGAGAGTATGTAGGATGAAAACACAGTTTTGTTTTTCCCCAAGATTTTTTGTAATAATCATTCATTCTTTGGAGGGCCACATAAGTGTGCATACATTGTTAAGTTTTAATTTGTATTATGGAAATTCTCCAACATACACAAAAATGTAGAGAGTAGCACAACCAAGGCCAACATACGAATCACCCAGCATCAACAACCACCAACATTCTGCAACCTAAAATATATACATACACATCTTTAATCACTAGGATGCACTCTTGCCTGGATTTGAATCTCAGTCTATGAAAGGCACGAGGGAACATGGCTTAAAACAATAGCACAATTATGATTTTCATCTCAACCCAGGAGATAAAACTTTGTGAGTAAAAACCTGGCCAGAATAACCTGCACTATTGTTTTCTTTCTCCTTTCATTTTTTTCACGCAGTGAATATTGCTGATTTTATGAAACCACCATTTATTGAATGCATGTAACCTTGTTACTGAAGAGTAATATATTAAGGAAATACTAGAGAAGGACAACAGTGAATAATATAAATCACAGATAGATAGTAAGATAAACATATGGCTTAACATGTTTTAAAGATAATGTAATTTACAAAGATATGAGAATAATCATTTTAATAGTGTAACAAAAACAAAGTTAGTATTCAATTTGAGATTGGAAAGTAAGATGGCAGAAAACATACGGAATTCACTTATTTAGCCTTCGAAAGTGTTCAGGCTACAGCACAGCTGATGAAATGCTGGAATGCCACATTGCTTCCAGTCAGTGCAGTATCGCTTTAATTTAAAACTCATGCTCAACTGCCATTTTCCCTCTGAAGGTTTAAATGAGCCGATGGATTCTGAAAAATGTACTGGCAGCTGAAGTCTAACAGAGTCCTGGTGTTAACAACAGTGGAGATCTTTTTATTTTGTATCAGAAATAGGTCTGTTAGAGTCCATGGGGAGGGGAGGGAAGGCTCCTTAAAATTATTTAGTAACAGGAGTGAATGCCACATGATTATTGCCCTTGTCTTAGGGAAATATGCATGATAATGTTTTCATTATTGATTCTTTCTCTGTAGGACTCCTGCTTTGGCTCATTGCTCATTTTAAATGGCTCACTAAGTCACAAGAGTTGTCAGTGTTTCCTCACTTAGCTTTACATCATTTGTTTACAGCATCTGCTCAACAATAGCCTGCTTTATGGATGAACTCCTATAGATTGTGAAGATTTAATGCATCACGCAGGTGTATATTAAATCTGTTACACATATGTCATGAACACAATGGAATTGTTTGAAGACAACTGCAGATAACAGTGCATCATTTTACTCTACATACCAAAGGCTCAGTATGGTGCCTGGAACATGGTATGCACTCTATGAATGGTTGTTGAATAGAGGGCTGTGTAACTGAATGAATGAAATTATAGAACAGAAAACAATTCAACTGGATTTCATATAAAATTGCACAGTGGCATACACATCCTCTACCTGAAATTCTAAATAATCCCTTCTTTGCCTATATAAACCCTCCTCTTTAAGGACTACCTTCATCCTCATATTCTCCATAAGCTTACTTGATCACTTCATCAAACGTTTTAATCCCTTGACTAATCAGTTAGCACTTTACAATTACTTAGTAGAAGAAAGAAGATAAATGATGCATTAAATAATCATGTATAAACAGAAAAGATCAATATAATACTAGGTATGCACTGTGTTTTACTTTTAAAAATATAATATTAATGTTTGTATTCAGGTTCTGTGCATTAAAAGTAAACAAGTCACTACTCACCAGAAGTCCTTCCTTGTAAACAGGATACACAGCAGGTTCTCATCATGATGCAAATCTGTTTGAGATATGAAACTTTAGGATTAAAAGATCCCATTTAATTTTTTTGTTTGTTTTAGATGGACTCATTTCAATTAACTATTTCTCTGTATGATAAACATACACTTAAAAGGGGATATATATTAAGCAGACATAAATTAGCATTTTATCACTCAGTATCATCTAGCACAGTGATGTATTGACAGCTTTTTTCATTAGAAAGCTAACATTGGAATATCAGTCAGTTCTCACAAGAACAAAATGGAAGTCATAAGCACGTCATATTAATATAAATATTTAAATATCTTTTAAATAAACTAGTGCAATTATTAGTTCTCTCACTATTCCTCCAAAACGTGCTAAAATCTGTATTAATTACAACTGAGGGTTGTCTATGTCTTTAATAAGGCTGAAATATATTGTGTGAAGTAATCCAAGAAATTCTCCTTGAAAGTGTAAACAATGCAACATTCATGCATTTATCCATTCAGCCCACAACTATTTATTGATATGCTATTTTCTGAGAGAAACAGCTTTTATTTTTATTTTTTGTCCGCCCCTGCACTGCCTTCGGCCCACAGCCCTTTTCCCCACCTTACCTAACCTGGCCGGCCTCTGGGGCAAAGAAGGGCTGCTCTGAGACTCTTAGCGGGAGACGGGGTTACGAGGCCTCCACAAAAACTGGGGTTTGCTTGCTGGGTGGCGTGAGCTGGACTCTTCAGGACGCGTCTGACAGGAACGGCGTCCGGCGTCCAGAGCACAGGTGCTGCCCATCCAGAATCCCTGCGAGCCCCGTGGACTCCCGAGATCCCGCGAGAACCCACTTCCTCGCGAGAGAGTGAAACCGGGCCTGATTTCCCATTCTCTGAGGCATTCCTGATGCTCAGCACCTGCTAGTCTACCCTCCTACTCCCCTGCTTCAGGAACTACTCTTTCCTCTTCCCGCACCATCACACCTGAAGCCACTTTTGTGGGCTCCAACTGTGCCCTGTTTGCCTTCCTTGTGAGGCGGGAAGCCCCATAAAAAGACCGGCAGGACCCCTAGGCAGGGCAGCTGCTCTCCTCCCAGCACCGTCAGGTTCCCTGGCCCAAAGGCTTTATCTCACTTTTTGCCTCTAAAGCGGCTAACTTACACCTAGAATTCTATTGGTTCCCTGAGCTCACTCCTGACTGGTTATTACTCTCACTCCTGATTGGTTATTACTCTCACTTCTGATTGGTTATTACTCTCACTTCGGATTGGTTATTACTCTCACTTCGGATTGGTTATTACTCTCACTTCGGATTGGTCCACTTCCCTAACTTCTGATTTGTCCATTTGTAGTACTTTATTTGCATGGAGCTAACTCCTGATTGGTCTATTTCTACAAAGCTTGTTCCTGGTTGGTCAACTTCTGTTGTATTTTATTTGCATATGATGTTGCAAAGTGTAAAACTGGCGGCCTGTAAAAGGCCTGTGTAAACCTACAGAGTGGGTCCAGAGTTTGAAGTGTTAACTCATTTGGGCCCACTGGTGTAATAAACCTGAGTTCTCCAACTCGCCGAGGGCTGCTTGGTCTCTTGCCCGGATCCAGGTTGCTGTCACAGCTGAGCTGTAACACATTTTTCCGCAACACTTGTAAATCCCACACTCCACCCAGGCCACAACTAGGCCAGGCAGAAGGCTTTCCCATGGTATTAAAGTGAGAGAGACACAGAGAGAGGAGAAAACAAAGAGATACTGAGAGATGGGAGTATAGAGCCTTGATCCCCAAACAGGGCAAGAAGAAATCAGAACGCTGCTGTGTGGTGGTAATGGGCCTTTATGTTCCTGCAGGGCTGGCAGCTCTAAAGCAACATCCTTCACCATTTAAAGGCAAAGGGCACTCGGTGGATGTTGGCACAGATGCAGAATTCTCCCATGTTGCTCAGCACACTTATGTTATTGAGTCATTAATGACGGTGCATATGAATCCCAGGGACTCTAACAAGTGGCATATCTTTTTTTCCAGGCAGTAGGTACCCTTGATGTTTCCATTGGTAAGTAAGGTAAAACATTCAGAGTTACCAGTCGTATAGTAAGATCTTAGCCAGAGTGATTTTCATGATTACACTAAACAAAGTTGCAAGTTTAAAAATACTCACTAAAAGAGGAATCCTTAGTGAGGCTTTCATGAGATCACAACTAAGGTGCAGGAGATTTCCAGAGATGTTTAAATTATCATATGAGTTTGAACTGGATTGTTCACTGAGAAATCACAAATGCATCTGCTTCACTGAAGTAATGAGATCATAAAAAACAAGCCTTCTAAACTTCTTCCATCTCTAACTCCTCCCTTAAGATTAACACTCATCACAATAGTTTCCCTTTTTTTTTTCCACTCATGATTCTGACTCTTGTTTCTTTTAACCATTTGTTGTGGCTTTCAGGCAGTTGTTTAATTCATACTCTCAACTACATAGATTAGGTCATAGGGGTGTGGGGGTAAGGTAAAGATGTAGTTTTCCTGTAATACATACCTTGTGGTTTTTAGTAGGAAGAAAAGCAAGATGAGATAAAAGAGAGGCCTTTTTACTATGCAACTGTAGAGTGAGAGAATTAAAGTCTACAGCACTAACACACTCTTCTTTTGCTAATTCTGACAGTGTTCATCCTTCATAGCATAATACCCATTGTTATTATGATTGCAGAACCTCTGACATCGTGCTTTGATTTCCCAAACTTAGTATTTACCGGGACTAAAATGCTAAAATATTCTTCCTAACGAAGGAAGTGGAAAAAGAGGCAGTGGAAAAACATCTCAGCCTGCTAAGGATAGAGGAAACCTTTAAAAGTTATTCTCAGAAGAGACCTTTGGAATAGTTGGTACCTAATTACAATAAATTTATTCAGCTCTTTAAAAGAATGGATGGACTGAGGAAGTTGCAAGTAGCCACTATAACCTGTTTTCGTCCTTCAGTTACGGAAGTATTTTTTGAAGTGAGTACCTGATCTACACAGAGAAACAATGCATTTGAACCATTGTGAAAATGGCTATGCTTTTACACAGGTTGGTGATCTTGTTGGGAATCATTTGCTGAATCTGCATGGTGACTCTCCTAGTCCCTCTTGCTTGGCTCAGGAATTCAAATAGAGATTCAGAGATTAGAACATGCTATGCAAATAGTCAGTCTCCAGCTAAATATTTCCACTGGGCTTGGTGTAAGATGGGCTTTATGACTTCCTAAAGGATTATGGCCCCATCACAATGAGCCATTTGAACAGAAAGCTTGGTTTTTTCTTATATACAGAGACACAATCTACAGTTTATTTCTGTTATGATAACTGTGCTCAGCTTCCCATTAGGTGAGTTTTATAAGGACTTTTGAATCATACCAAGATAGCCTACAAGTGGATAATATTGAGAAAAACTCAGTATGCTTTTCCCCCTTTTGCTGAATGCTTATGTAAGTCAGGTGGAGTGAAGAAAGTTTGGGGTGGGGTGTGGAGGTTAGTTACAACCGTGATACCAGTAATAAGCCTTTCAAACCAATCCATATAGAAAAAATTGCATTCTCCTTTAATAATCAAATGAAACAGACTTTGGGGATAAAACAGAAGCTTGAGATAGAGGGAGTCTAGATGTTGATTAATAAAGAAGCTGTATGAAATAGATAACAGATTTCATTTGGAAGTGAGTTTTTATCTTTATCTGTTAGAACTAATGGTAGAGTTTCTTGCAAGAAATATAGAGAGACATTAGTTACAGTGAATTTACATCCTATCACTTAATCAAGGAAATTTAAACAAAAGGAGTAGATAAAATAGGTTGACTTTTTATGCTAGATTGCAGATAAAGTTGAGTTAAAGGAAAAGAAGCAGGTGAAAGCACAAGCAACATAAATAAATCATGTCAGATCTAATTAGTGTAAGTAACTAATTGAATATTGAACAAGTGCCAGAATAAACTAAATCCAGCACCTTTTTTTTTTTTTGTATATAAGTAAAACAGTAATAAAAATAGCTCTTGGGAGAATTAATGTTTAGAAAATTGAGTGGCACACAGTACTTAAAATATCTGTATTTTGAAAAAATCATTTGAAAAATCATTGAAAAAATAAGAATCAGCAAGATTCAAAATATGTTTATGTCTAATTATTAATACTCAGTTCTGAGAATAATGGTAAATGAAGTTAATTCACATGTGAACAGAGATTACTTTTGTAGATAAGAATTTAGACTGAAACCAAAATTCAAAAGGTATAAAATTTTAATGTTTAACTTCACATAATAGGAAGAATCATCATGAAAATTTATTTTAATAATTTGATTATTGCTTTTAACAGTATTCAAAGCAGACATTATTGTTGCTGTTTTATAGAAATAACGATATATAAAAATTGAAAAAACTAAGATTGTCTGTGGACTACAAGTCCTGGGTTCAGTATGATTTTCCAGTTTTCACTTAAACTGAAAAACACCCAAACACACTTCACAGTGCTGACTGTGAGATGTGTGTTCTCTTTTTTTTTATCACCTTGAAGCAGAAATTGTATAACAGTTATATTTCGAATAGAAATTATAAAAATCAAACATAAAAATTCTATGTTTATATAAATTAGTTTATTTCAGCATCTTTTGAGCAGTCACAAAACTGGTGTTTTTTTTTTACAATGATTTGTACTATTTACTTTTTCTACTGCAGTATAGAGTTTTATTTCCTAAATATTTTTCTAAGCTTGCCTTTAAGGACACCATGTATGTAATAAGTAATTCTAATTTAAATGGCATATAATTTTATTATAATAACAAAACTTTTATTTGGAAGTAAGCTAAAAATAGATACTTGCTCTTCTTTCTTTATTGCAGTTGTAAGAATTTTTTCTAAAGTTGAGATTTGCAATACCTACAAGCAGGAACATGATTTTACCCTCTTCCCGTCTGTTCTTAGAGAAAATAAGAAGGTCTTGTATCTGTGCCAATAGCAAAAAACTGGATAGAAAAGAAAAATAATTGAAAAGTTTGAATCAACAGGAAAATAAAAACAAAAAAAATCAACATAGTTATAATGAAAGTTAGTTTCTCGGATAAAATGCTTGTTTAGTGAAATCTTCATAGGATGATTAGGATGGATGAGACCTATTTGATAAGTGTAACTCAACCATTTATTTTTCAAATATACAATCCCAAATTTAATAACATCCCTAATTTTAAGACCTTCTTTTACAACATAGTTTAACTCTTCATGTGAAATAATATATTTGAAATATATGATTGCTTATTTCCTTTCCCTGGAAATTAATAAAATTGTTGATTTAGCTAACTTATTTAACCCATGTTGATAAAACTTTCTGATTTTCAAAATAGGTATAATGTTATTTATCTCATGGTGCTGTGAATGACATCACCAAAATTAAAGATAGGCAATTCTGGTGGAGGATATAGCTCAAGTTGTAGAGAGCATGCCTAGCATGCACAAGGTCCTCGGTTCAATCCCCAGTACCTCCTCTAGAAAGAAATAAGTAAACCTAATTACCTCCTCCCTCAAAACAAAACTAAACAAAAAAAGATAGGCAATTCCAAACCCTCATCTCCCCACAGAAGCGTTGGAAAACATGAAGAAACTGTCAGAACCAACTTTGTCATTACTCTAAATAATAGTCAGAACTATACAGCAACCAAGCAGATGCTGAACAAGAAATAGGTAATATGAAAATGTTAAAAAGTAAAAGACTTTGAGGCACTTTTATTTGTCTTTCCCCATCACTCCCCAGGCTCAATGGTGATCTTGAAGATAGTGGCTAGTTCTTCTAGAGGAACCACAGCAGATCTTATTCAGAAATTATAGTGTTACTTTGTTCTGTGTTGTCTGAGGGCTACCTGAGGAACTGATACCAGGTGTTTGTCTCTGTTTTACCTAACTTACAATGTGTTGAGGGCAGAAAAGTGACGGGTATTGTCAGAAAACATTGTAACACTGTAATGTGAATGGAAAACCTTTAGCTAACAGGGACAAAAAATTGCAGTTGGAACCTAAAATACACTGCCTAAATATGGTAGGAAAAGCTGGGAGAGAATTTCTTTGGGAAATTAGAACATTTAAAAGTGCCCACATATACTGGGAAATTTAGAAAACCATATGCATGATCAGGACAGGATGCATTAGCTTAGAAAAGACCTGAGAACACTCTAAGCTTGTATCTCTGCCTGATCCCTAGACTTAGTGCAATAACTGAAAGGAAAAATTCATAAAGGGACTCAACAGAAAAACTGAGCAAGTAAAAGAAAGAATTAGTAAACTCAAAGACAGCACAATTGAAATTAACCAGTCTGAGTTGCAGAAGAAAAAACAAAGAATGAAGAAAAATGAACACAGTCTAAGGAGAAATTAAAACATTCCCAGATACATAAATGTAGAGTTTTTACAAGTGGACCTATAAAATATGCTAAAGGAAGTTCTTCAGGTTGAAATGAAAGGATGCTAGACAAAATTAAAACAGTATGAAGGAATAAAGATGTCTGGTAAAGATAACTATATAGATAAATAAAGAAGTCACTATCATGTATTTTATGTTTGCAACTCCACTTTTTTATTTCCTGCATGACTTTTAAAGCTTCATAAGGGAATCAAAACAGAACATTACAAACAAGCAAACAAACAAAAAACCTGAACGTAAAAAAAATGCTGTAATAGGGAAAATGAAGGACGAAAAGGTGTAAGACATACTGTACACAAATAGCAAAATGACCAAAGTCAGTACTTTCTTATCAGTTATTTTTCATGTAAATGACTTAAATTCTCTTAATCTAAGGGCTGAGGTTATCAGAATGGATTTAAAAAAAAAGAACATGATCTCCTTATATACTGTCTTCAAGAGACTCACTTTAGAACTAAGAGCATAAATAGGTTGAAAGTGAAAGAATGGAAAAAGATATTTCATGAAAATAGTTACCAAAAATAGCTCAGGTGGCTGTAATTATATTAGACAAAATCTAAATCCTTTATAAGAGACAAAGAAGGACAGTAAAGAAGCAATTTATTAAATATGTGTGTGTGTGTGTGTGTGTATACACATACCAAATAACAGAGCCCCAAAATATATAAAGCTAATACAATAATAATGGAGACATCAATAACTTAATTTCAATGAAGGGTAGAATATTTATACAGAAGATCAATAAGAAAGTAGGGGATTTGAACACTAAAAACCAACTAGACCTAATAGACATACAGAAAACACTCTACACAATGACAGTAGAATACACATTCTTCCCAAGTGCAAATGGAACAGTCTCCAAAATAGACCATGTGTAAGATCACAAAACAATTCTTGTTAAATTTAAAAAAAAAGATATCATACAAATATCTTCTCCAACCATATTTAACTGCAGTTAGAAATTAGTATCAGAAGAACTGGGAAATTCATAAATATGAGTGAAATAACAAACTCTTTAAAAAGCAGTGGGTCAAAGAAAAATGGAAATTATAAAACACTTAGGAATGAAGTGAAAGACAAAACAAAATAAAACTTATGCGATGCATTGAAAGCAGTGCTCAGAAGGAAATGTATAGTGGAAAATACTACATTAAAAACATTATCTCAAACCTAACTCTACACTTTAAGGAATATCAGGAAAACAATTACAAACCCAAAGCTAACAGAAGGAAATAAATGATAAAAATGGGAGTAGAGATTTAAAAAAGAATACAGAAAAAGAACAAAAGAATCAACAAAACCAAAAGTTGATTCCTTGAAAAGATTAATAAAAGTCTTTAGCTAGAAAGGAAAAAAAAAAAAGAGTGAAGGCATAAATAACTGAAATCATTAATAAAAGCAGTGACATTACTAATGAATTTATTAGAAATAAATTAAAAAAAGATTATAAGGACATATTATGAACAATTGTATGACATGAATTAGGTAACTTTGATGAAATAAACACTTTCTTAGGAACACATCAACTACCAAAATGACTCAAGAAGAAATTGTTGAGTTGAATCTGTTGAAGAAGATGTTGTTAATATCTAAAACATTACCCTCGAAAATGTTGGTGGACCTCATCTAATCATCTGAATGCCTTCAGAACAAATGTGGAGGTCTCCTGAAAGAGAAGGAACTCTGCTTCAAGACTTCAGCATTAACTGCTGCCTGAGTTTTCAGCCTGCTAACTTGCCTAACAGATTTAAAACTTTCAAGTCAGCCCCCAATATCCCATAGGTCAATTGAGTCAGTTCCTTAAAATCTCTCTTTCTTGCTCTAGCTATAGATAAAGATATTAGATATATCTATATCTGGGATAGATAACTATAGATAAATAGATAATTGAGTGAAATATATATGATCTATATATTTGCATATATGTGTATACATACACATATATATGAATTATGTTTTACTTTTATACATACATATAACATATAGTCAGAGATCTCCAGAAACAGAACCAGTAGGATAAGAACATATATAGAAAGAGATTTACAAGGAGTTAAGGAATGGGCTCACGTGATTATGGAGACTGGCAAGTTCAAATCTTCAGTGTGGGCTGACAGGCTCAAGACTCAAGGTGCACTTCAAGTCCAAAGGCCAGCAGGAGAAGTCTCAAGAAACCTTATAGTACAGAGGAAGTCTGTAGGCAGTCTGTAGGAATTCCATTTGCTCAAGGTGACCAGTCTTTTTGTTCAGTTCAGGCCTTCAGATGAGGACCAGCCCCATTATGAAAATATACTTACTCAAATATACATACTCAAAGTTCACCAGTTAAAATGGTAATCTCATTCAATCAATAACATTCTTCCAAGTTGACACATAAAATTGACCATTACACACACAAACACACACACACCCACACAATTGGAAGTACAAATCAGGTATCTACCTATTACAGATTTTGGTATTGAGAATAGAGGTTCTGTTGTAATAAATATCTAAAAATGTGAAGTGACTTTGGAAATGGATAGTGGGTATGTAATGTTAGAATTCTGAGGTTCAAGATAGAAAACCCTAAATTTCCTTGAAAAGATTCTTGGTAGATAATATGTATATTAAGACCAATTCCAGTGAGACCTTAGAAAGAAGTGAGATAATCTGTAAAGGAAATTTCTATCAGCTCAGAAAATACATATATCATAATGAATGGAATGTTACTAGAAATATGAGCATTAAAGATGCTTGTTGTGAGGTCTAAGATGGAAAAAAGGAACATGCTATTGGACACTGGGAGAAAGGTGATGCTTGTTATGAAGTGAGAGAGTTTGACTGAATTATGTTTTACAGTTGTATAAAGGTGGAACTTGTAAGCTTTGAACTTGGATATTTACCTGAGGAGATTTCTAAGTAAAGTGTGGAAGAAGAAACCTTGTTTCTCCTTGCTTCTTTTAGTAAAATGTGTGGAATGTGAGAGGAAAGAGATAAATTGAGGAAGGAACTAATTGTTAAGTCAAAAGAAATTAGCCCTTGATGAATTGTAAATTTTCAGCCTATTCAGAAAACATGCTCTGAGACAGAGGCATGGGTATAGCTGAAGAATTGTTTGCTAAAGAGATTAGGTATGCGATTTATGGATACAAACAACGGTCTCAGCAAAAGCCAGGACTAAAGATGAGATTACACAGGAAGGATCTATGGAAGAACCCAAGTGCCTATTGGTAAGGATTCCCCTGACATTCACTGAAGAAAGAAAAAGTTTTGAGATTTTTATAATAGCAAAATACTGTCAACATGGACTGAAAGGGACAGAGATAGGACAAAATGAAGTAACAATAATTCTGAGAATAGTCATGGATACAGAGACCAATTAAGTGAACTCAAGATCTCAGAAGCCAGGCCAAGTAGTATGTTAGGCATTAGGGATATAGCAGTAGACAAGACACATAAGACCTTGGATCATAGACATTATCACAGTATAATCATTGTTTATAGGTAAACCTGGATGATTTTTAATTGATTGTTCCATCGTGAAGGCTTTGTATCTTCAATAACTTAGATATCAAAATACTCTGAGACTCTATGAGACAGAAATACCTAAGACTTTGACTTTAAGAACTTTTGATTAGTGGGTGAAAAATTTAGATATAATGGTTAATAATCAGTGTCAGACATATTTGATGTATTAACACAAATTCTATACTAAATATTTTCAGATTTTAATGTCCATTAAAAGTGCTAGATTGGACCTGTGACATTTCCTTAATAAATATATCTAAATAAAATTTTGAATGTTGTAAAAGAATAAATAAAGGATGACATGTATGTTTCAAATGTAAAGGAGACTGATTAATTGCCTAACATTTTACATTTGCCTACTTTGATTGTCTCTATGAAGTTCTGAAGATTCCTCAAACCACTCTCATTTTTCACACTGACTGCAAATTTGGGAGTCCTCAAGACCACAGTCAAGTTCAATTATTTACTACAAGTACTCACAAAACTCAGAAAATCCATTATACTTATGAGATGGTTGATTATAAAATAAATTAATATCAGAGAGGAAAGATGCACATAGGGCAAGGTCCTGGAGATATCAGATCTTGGAGTTTCCAGTTGTCCTCCCCCAGTGGAACTGTGCAGGCAGCACCTGTTTTTCCCAGCAATGATATGCAACAGTATGTACAGAGCATTGCCAATCAGGGAGACTCATCTGAGCCTTGGTGTCCACAGTTTTATTGGAACTGGGTCACATAGACATGTTTGACCCCCTATGTGGCTGAACTTCGACTCCATTCCCTCCAGATGTTGAGCTGATACTATATGGTCAAAGACTCCCAACCATAAATCATATCATTAGCATAGACTAGCATTGCCAAAGCCTCCAAGTAAACAGGGACTCTCTTTTCAGGCAGAACATTCCAAGGGCTTAGAGGTTACCTCCCAAGAGCCGAAGCCAAAGCCCACACCTCCTTAGTGTATTTATGCAGAAGAAACATTGACACTATTCATTGTTTTATGTTCTTCTGGTATCTAATTGCTTATAAAAGTATTGCAGACTATACAACAGAATCCATCATGCAACTCATGTTAAATATTAATATACAATATATTAATTAGAACATAAAGTATATAAATATATATAAATAATTAAATGTTTTATATATATATATATATATCAAAACAAATTAAACAGTATATAATTAAATTTTTGAATTCTCAACTTTGAATACAATTTAAATTCTTGATAGATAGATAAATAGAAATTTGAATATCAGGGGACTTTTTTACCTCTCTAGACATTTTTTAAAAATAAGTAATAAATGAGAGTTGAAAAAAAAATCTAGTTTCATGCTTGTCTGCCTTCCATAGAGTAGGGCCTCTTATGGTAGTAGCATTTTGCAGACAGCAGTTCAACTTAGATTTTATTGGAGAAGTGATGTTAAGAACCTTGTCTAACTTGTGTGTATTGGAATATTGGAAAATGAAGAAATGTAGTTACAACTTCACAGTCCATTGCTCAGTTGTTCTGGTACTGTGGAATTGGAAAAACAAAGTTGACTTCTAGAAAATTTTGCAAAAATAAGGATTATTAAAGCAAACTTGGAGAGAATTTTTTTCAAAGCAGTTTGGTAAATTCTAATGCTGTGCTATTTGTTGTAGATTTCAATTGCCTACTCTCTTAATGTAGGTAAAAACAATATTACTTTTCAATCTCCTGGGATGAAGTATAAAAATAAAAGAATAGGAACTATACTCATGCAAAAAATATTTGGGCTTTTAAAATTATTCCAAATAGAAAACAAAAATTCAAAATATATTTTGTTAGTCTATTTTATAGCACAATCTAGTCATATAATTTTGCTATTTTTTGATATAAAAATAAACTCACTATTAAGTACATAAAAAATATCTATTAGAGAAGATTGATCAAGATGGTGGAGTAAGAGGATGTGGAGCTCACTTTCCCCATCAACACATCAAAAATACATCTACTTCTGGAACAGTTCTCACTGAAAACTAAAGTGGAAACTGGCAGAATGATTCCTGTACAACCAAGGCTGTTAAGACAGATACACAGGTAATTGGGTAGAAAGGGAAGAAAAGTAATTTGGTTGGGTCAGGACCTGTGCCACTCAGAGGAGACTCAGAGGAAAAGGGAGAATACACAGGGGCACACCCACCCTGGGGAGTGAGCAATGAGAGCCACAGGTTGGGTGCCACAGTTCTGGGGTTCTATTTGAGGGATATAAGCAGAACCCATGGGACTAACAGGAGGACTGGACTCAGCTCCTGAAGAGCACACGCATGCTGGCTTGTGCCAAGCCTGGACTCAGTTCCTGAAGAGGACACACATGCTGTCTTGTCCCAGAGATAGGGCAAAGAGAAGTCTGCTCTAGTTGCTGCTGGGTTTCCCCGCAACCACCTAGGTGCACACCCCAGCCCAAGTCAAGTGAGACTCCAGCCTCACTCACTTCACATCACAGTGCCGCACTGGATCTAAGGTGGCCATGATCTGAAAGAAGACTAGACCTTCGGATGCAGAGGTGACTAAGTCCAAAGGCAGAGCCTGGAAGGGATGGTGGCACCCATTGTTGGCGTTTAGTAAAGCAGTGCATCTGCAGCAGGTCACATCTCTGAAAGTGGCTGCTCCACCACAGTGAACCTCTCAGTAAATGTAAAGAGTCCAGGTGAGCCCTGCCTGCCCTGCAGTGTGGTGCCACAAAGGGTTGGGGCGGTGAAGGCTGAAGGCAGCGACCAGCTGTGAAAGACAAGGGGGATTGCACACAGGCTCCATCTGAGCAGAGCGAGGGAAATAAGTGCGGGTGCCTGCAGAGGCAACACGTCGGAGACTTGTCTGCAGCCAACATGAGCCACGAGTTCCCATTTGGCCCTACTTGCTTCAGCACTCCACCACTCTGGGGCACAGGTCTTGGTGCAGGGAGGGGGGAAAACTCACACTTAAAGGAAACAGAGCCAACTTGGGCCCAACCTTCAGGGTTTCTGTTCCAGTAACTTAGGATCAGACCCATAAGTCTACAAATAACAAATGTTGGAGAGGATATAGAGAAAAGGGGACCTGGTACACTGTTGGTGGGAATGTAGACTGGTGCAGCCACTATGGTAAACAGCATGGAGGCTCCTTAAAAAATTAAAAATAGAACTATTATATGATCTAGCAATTCCTCTCTTGGGTATAGTTTCAAAAGAAAAAAAAAAAAGAAAGAAAAGAAAAAAGATACATGCACATCAATGCTCATAACAACATTACTTACAATAGACAAGGTATGGAAGCAACCCAAGTGTCCATCAACAGACAAATGGATAAAGAAGATGTAGTACATATATACAATGGAGTATTACTTACTCAGCCATGAACAAGAATGAAATTCTGCCGTTTGCAACAGTGTGGATGGTCCTAGAGAATATTATGCTTAGTGAAATAAGTCAGATAGAGAATGACAAATACTGTATGGTAACACTAATATGTAGAATCGAAAAAATAAAATAAATAAATGTATATAGCAAAACAGAAACAGACTCATGGATATAGAAAACAAACTAGTGGTTACCAGTGAAGAGAGGGAAGTAGGAAGACTCAAGATAGTGGTATGGGATTAAGAGATACAAACTATTATGTTGAAATAGATAAACAAAAGGATATATTTTATAGCACAGCGAATCATAGCCATTATCTTGTAATAACTTTTAATGGAGTATAATCTGTAAAAATACTGAATCACTATGCTATACACCTGAAACTAATGTAGTATTGTAAATCAAATAATACTTCCAAAAATATCTATTGGCCCAGAATGGAGATGCTGTACATTACAGAATAGGGAAAACAGAGAGAGAGAGAGAGAGAGAACTGTCCCTGGGTGTTTTCATCAGCAGTTATACAAAAATCATTTTCTCTAAGAACAGTTTTCTTTCTTAAAAAAAAAAGGGGAAATCATCAGGTTTTTAAATAGAAAAATAAGACAAATAAGAAAATATAAAACATAAAACAAATAGTTTCTTCAGAATTGCTCTTCTTTGGGAAAATCATTAATAAATAAACAAAACAAACCAACACAATTTATCAAGCTACAGAAATTTAGCCAAATCACAAAGACTAGAACTTTTTTCTACTAAGTAGCATCTTTTCAAAAAGAAAACCACTTTAGTTTTCATTTATTAATTTATGAGTGAATGAGACAGATTGAGCTGGTACTCATCAAGTAAAATAAATTCATTAATGAGTCGAACTTACTTGAAAAACCTTAAAAAGTGATACTTGATTTACATGTCATTCTATTCCAAAAAATGAAGAGAATATACTTTTAAAAAATATTTAGGCACTTCCATATTTATAGTGATTTACACTTTTGAGTTCAGCAGGAGTTAGAATCTCAACAGCAACACTGAAATCATATTCAAAGTTTTTAGCATACCTTTAGGATGTGGTTAAAATAAAGACATTTCACAAGTGAGATCTTAGAGACCTATTGGCAGCCAAAGCAAAAAAATAGGGGTTAATTTTGTTTTCTCTGAAATAAAAGTAATATTAATAAAATCTGTACTATATCTATCAGCTCAGAAGTTTTATGGTTGGGTGAAAATAAAGAGAAAAATATGGACTATATAAGGATTACAAATAACAATAATATAGATATGGAAAACTAATATTCTCTTAAAGCTTTTGTTTTTACCAGGCACTTTAACATCTACCACCCTCTTTGTTCTCCACAGTAAATTTATTATTAAGTTTTACCAGAATACATTAGGTAAGAAATAATTTTCAATATCCATTTTTTATTGCTATTTATACCTAGGATCAGAGAATAAATGACTAATCCATAGTCATTAACCAGGTAAGCAGTATGCCAGGACTTAAACACACATTTCTCTCAAAACCCATTTTTTCCTATTGAACAAAACTGCTTTTAATCATACTTTAGTATCACCAAACTAAACACCATTCATCAAGAGAAAAAATGGAGACTGGTCTGTATTAGACGTTACTAATTAATCTCTAGGTCTCTAACTCCTTGGGCCAGGCAAATATTTATTTCAATATTATCCACTTTATTCCAACATGTTATTTATCATGACAAGTAAACCAATAGAAAAATGAATGCAAACTGAAAATTTAAATTAGAAATGGTATATTCCATTCATTAAAACTTTTGAAATATGGTTGAAGAAAAGTTTTAAATAAATTTTATAGATCCTAAAATACAGAAACAGAAGTTTTCCTTTATCTTTGAAATCCAAAAAGGTTTCTTAAATACCTCTTATTTTCTCCTTATCATGAGAAACAGAATATATTTTTAAATAATGTTAAGGAGCATCTCTACCTTTTCATGATAACTAAAGCACTGCCAAATTTGTCTTCTTACACGACAAAACAAACTTAGTCATTCCTAATTTTGCAAGAAGCTGCCATGTGCCAGAGGGTTTCCCTATTACAATTACTCATAATATTTGAAGAGACATTCAGGATGCAATTTATCAGCCAATTCAATTTTCTTGAATTCTAACATTTCATTTTGATTTAATGTGAATGACAGTTTCTCAGCTTGGTCAGCAAAGGTAGTTTTATATAATCAGTTAGCAATGTAGGGACAGATCATGACACTAGGTTAGTCATTCATTTTTACTGATGGCATAAACCTTTCAGATATTAACCAATCACTTCAATGAATGTAGAAAAATTATGGAGTTAACACAGTTGGAATTTGATAGTATTTAATAATCTATTCAATTAATAATCCCTTGGAGCAGAGCTAGCAAATTAATACTAGTTAAGCAGTAAAGGAATATAATCATCTGATGAAAAAGTGCCTTAATTATAGAAAAATTAGAGAAATTCTTAAAAACATACACTCATTACTATTTCTTAGTAATTTCTTCCAGAGCCATGACTACTAAATATCCACTTAATTGTAAAGTGTTAAATAACTGACATGTATGTTGTTATGAATGACAGTAAAATGATTAAAATGATTCAAGGTAAAATTCCTAATTTTCCTATTTATGGTTCTAGGACTTGTCTCCTAGTTTAACATCATCATCAATTGTCACATGCTGGTAAATGGAATTGGAAAGCTGAAAAATCATATTTAATTATATAGAATGATGTTTAAATAATCCTTATTCATTTTTCATTTTTTCAATTCAAATCATTAAAGCTATGTGTGGGATTTTCCTCATTTGGATGATATAGTTTGGGCACATTACAATAACTATTACTACATTGAAAATAATAAACCAAGACTTCAAAGAGACAGGAATTTTGTCTCTCTATGACAGGATGAAGGGATCATAGTGCAGCTTCTCTATGTCAAGATTCTATTATTGGTCAAAAGCATTTAATATTTGCAAAAGATGAGACTGACAAGGGCTTGATTTCCAAAATATATAAACAGCTCATACAACTTAATAAGAAAAAAACAAACAACTCAATCCAAAAATGGGCAGAAGACCTAAACAAGCAATTCTCCAATGAAGACATCCAAATGGCCAATAGGCACGTGAAAAAATGCTCAGTACCACTAATTATCAGGGAAATGCAAATCAAAAGTTCAATGAGGTATCACCTCTCATGAGTCAGAATGACTATCACTAAAAGTCCATAAATGATAAATGCTGAAGAGGGTGTGCAGAAAAGGGAACCCTCCTGCACTGTTGGTGGGAATGCAGTTTGGTGAAGCCATTGTGGAAAACAGTATGGGGATTCCTCAAAAAACTAAAAATAGACTTACCATATGATCCAGCAATTCCATTCCTGGACATACAGCCAGAAGGAACCTTAATTCAAAAAGACACCTGTACCCCAATGTTCATAGCAGCACTATTTACAATAGCCAAGACATGGAAACAACCTCAATGTCCATCAACAGATGATTGGATAAAGAAGCTGTGGTATATTTATACAATGGAATACTACTCAGCCATAAAAAATAATAAAATAATACCATTTTCAGCAGCATGGATGGCCCTGGAGAATGTCATTCTAAGTGAAGTAAGCCAAAAGGAGAATGAAAAATACCATATCCTATCACTCATATGTGGAATCTAAAAAAAAGACAAATGAACTTATTTATAAAACAGAAACAGACTCACAGACATAGAAAACAAACATGCTTACCGGGGGTAAAGGGGTGGGAAGGGATAAATTGAGAGTTCGAGATTTGCAGATACTGACTGATATATAAAATAGATATAATAAGTTTATACTATACAGCACATAGAACTATATTTGATATCTTGTAGTAGCTTATGGTAAAAAAAGAATATGAAAATGATATATGTATATTCAAGTATGACTGAAGCATGGTGCTGTACATCAGAAATTGACACAACCTTGTAAACTGACTATACTTCAACTGAGAAAGTAATTTAAAAAACACAAATTTCAGTTTGAAGCAATCTTGTTTACTAAATAGTATATTCTAACTCATTTTCTGTCTCCTCCTACATTCTTTAACCCCCCATGAGAGGATCTAATCATCATTGTGTGTGTCATATCTAGATCAAGGAATATTGTACTCCAGTCACAGATAAGCTATTAAAGATATATTACTAAATAAATGAATTAAT
This sequence comes from Camelus dromedarius, assembly GCF_036321535.1. NCBI lineage: Eukaryota > Metazoa > Chordata > Mammalia > Artiodactyla > Camelidae > Camelus > Camelus dromedarius. The sequence continues at coordinate 57,024,007 of NC_087438.1, forward strand.
AAATAAAATAAATAAAATAACATTGTTCTAAAACCTTGCATATGGAGCTATTACAAAAATGAGCACATTTTTATGCCAGAATTTTCAACCTTTTTTAGATTTTACTGTGAACTTAATTTTTCTGACAGCTGAAATTAATCAAGGAGTACTTATGTTGAGCAGAGAGGATTGGAAATTGAAGTATCTATCACATAATGTTCTTCATCTTGTCAAAGTGATAGTATAGTACACTAGAAACTGACAGGTGCAATCATTCTCATCTGAGAAATAATTCACCAACTTTACTAAAATCATAAGGGTCTTTACTCTAAAGAAGGAAAAAAAGGGTATTAATTTTAAAATAAATTAGCAATCCAGGATACAGGAGGTTATTTATTTAATGCCACTAAACCTTAATAAATCTGACACATAGGAAAGCTACTCATATTTGAATATACTAAACGAAGCTTAATTTTTAAAATTTGACTTCACTGCATAAAAATACACAGACCACCTCTATAAAATACTTCACATTTGTGTAGTCAGTTTTGTGTATTTGTTCTTGTTACATTCAAATGCTAGGAAAATAACCCCAAGAATTTTTATTTTTAATAGATGTCTTTTCTTGTTCACTTGTTTGTGCAGTTTTCTTTGTTGTTGTTCTTGTTTTTTTTTTAACGTAAATAGGCAGAGCTATTTAAATTCAAGTGTACAGACCAACAAGTTTTAAGTAATTCATGCAAAAATATAACCACCACTGCAATCGAGATGCAGAATATTCCCAAAGCCTTAAAAAGTTCCTTCATATTATTTTTAGGTAATTTTCTCTCCCCAAGCTGAGGCCCTGGAAACCAGTGACCAGATGTCCTTTCCCATGGTTTTGGCTTTTATAGAAAGTTATTTAAATGGAATTATAGTTTCAGCCTTTACTACCTGGTTTTGCTCAAATCACCTATTGTTTTTGATATTAATCCACATGATTGCATTTACCACTAGTAAGTTCTTGTTATTGCTGAGTAGTATCCCATCAGGTGAATGCGCCACAGTTTGTGTATTGAGGCACCAGTTAATGGACATTTGAATTCTCTCCAATTTGGGTAATTATGAATAAATCTGCTATATATGTATCAATGCAGAGGGGATTTTGTGGATATATGTTGTAATTTATTTAGGAGTGAAATTGATACTATATTAATGTTTAACTTTATAAGAAACTGGGTCCTAGGTATTTTTATACTAGAAGGGTTAGAACTTTTCCCACATGCCTCCTTCAATACCATCCACTACCAACGTATTCACCATTCCTCTTTTCTTTTAGACTCAAGGTAAATGCTGGCCACCAGTGAATAGACACAAGCCTAAAAATCTGTTTAAGTTATTTGGTAAAAATGCTTTCTTTAGTTCATTATTGTACCTCTCAAGGCTATGTTCACATGCACAATGTAGTCAGGAAGTGATTTATTCATAATAAAGATAATTGGATATAGAAAACAAAAATTTTTTCAGTTGGTGATTTAATTTGTTCTTTCATATAGGCAGATTGTTTACATATGTCTTTGCTTAATTCTTGTTTGAGATTTCAAGTCTATAACTTTTTCTTTTCCCTAAGAAGAGATGGTGGAGTATTCTCCCTCCTGGGAGAGTAGTATTTCAACAGGAACAGATTTTTACTTCTTGCATCAGTAAATATGTCAGGGAAATCAAACTAAATAGGAAATTAATCTACAATACAAGAATCTTCTTGTCATTCCATTTCCTGCATAAAGAAATAACTCTGGAGAATATAATACATATGAATACTGTGGGATTCATTTTGATATAGTAAGAGACTCTATTTTACCATAAAATAAAAGAGATAAAGCTATATTTTAACACAAAGATATTATGGAACTAAGAGAGTCTCCACTACAATTATTCCTTAATATTTTCACTTTGACATACTAGAATTATCTTTGCAAATCACTAGATGTTTCTAGATAATTACATTTAAACCATTCAGTTACAAATCCAGAATAAAATGTCAACTCTTTGTAATGCTATGAGCTATTCCACTTTACTTTTCACCCCAATGACCCATCAGTACTTGCATTTATCTTACAGTCCATGCAAAGTTTGATTTACGATGTCTGAAGAAGCCATACTATTTTTCTGTTTTTTTCAGCGTGGAATGACCTTAGTTTTATTTTTGTCTTATATCCATGCAAATCCATTAAAGAAAAGCTTAAATATCAACTTCTTTTTATTACTTTTCTTATTTATCCCTTACTTTTTTCATTCAGCCCATAACCCATCGTTTACAATTTCAGGTATTTTTCACTGACCTCTAGTAAAATTAGCTATTTAATAAACATTGTGCTTTATCTCTCCACCTAAGTATAATATAGCTGTGAGCCACTCCTAGAATGGACAAATCCCACACCAAGGGATCTACTAAAGAATGAATACAAAAGTAACTATTTTTAATTCAATAAATGTAGGCATTGAGGGAGATGTCCATGTACACAATGGTAACTTAATGCTATTTTGACACAGTTCTGACTGTAGGATGCACATTGAATTGTCAAACACACAGAATTCATACTAGTATATAATATACTTAACAGGGAAATGCACAATATTGAGCAGTTTAAAACTTCCCGAAATAAGTAGCTAAGCAGGGTCATGCAAAGGAGTAGAAAGAGGACAGATGAATAAGGAAGAGAATGCTAATTTCAGTTGGAGTGGATAACCATGACTTGTTTTCATTTGTGTAATAATATGTTGACTAAGGAAGGGTCAGGGCAAGAGCAAGCCAGTTACTTCCTGAAACATAGACATGATTCAATGGTATAAGTCTTTCCTCAACAAGCCTGTTCTACATCACCTCAGGGCTCCTTGGGGCTAGAAAATAAACTAAGTTTTATTACAAAAGAGAGACATACAAATTAAGATCACTTAGGTATATTTTTTATACTCATTATACTGGCAACAATTAAAAAGTCAAATGATACTAATTATAGACAAAAATCAAAATATTGATAATTCTAATTTATCAAAAATAAGATTGTAAATTGGTATAAACTCTTCAAAAATAATTTGGAATGATCTTGTCATGGCGAACATTTACAAACTTTTTACAGTTATTTTACCCTTAAGTATATGGCTTAGAAAAATTATTCTATATATGCCAAGAGATAGGTACAAAATATATTTGTACTTATAATAGCAAAAAATTTTTAAAATAATAAAAAAGTAAGTAAGGGAAATATTCATTGACTTGAAATGGTTAAGTGAATTATAGTGTTTGCACACAATGGAATATCTAAGGCACTGAAAATGAATGTATTAGAGCAGGCAGATAGCTAGATATGAGCAGAGAAATGGGGACACAGACCAAATGGTAGGAAATGGGCAGAAAGGAGGGGCACAAACCAAATGCAGGAAACCAAACATCATGTAAGCAGCAGGGGTCCCTGGGCAGAGAAAGAAAAGCAGAACCCTTTGGGCTGATAAGGGATCATGCTTTTTGGGGTAACAAGTGGCCTGGAGAAGAACAAAGAAAGGTGAGAAAAGGCAGGAATTTCCAGTGTCCGAATGTAACCTTTTGCTCATTATGCCCTCATTTCAATAAAATTAGACTTTCAGATCAGAAGTACCCGTCATGCACCGATGCCATAACACTTCCGATCCAGACTAAATAAGGACAAAAATCCCTCCTCCCTTTGGGAAGGTGGAGTTTGGATGATAATCAAGGAATATGACCCCAAACCCTTCCCTCTCCAATGACTATTCTGCCCATTCATTTTTACATCCAATGTAGCTAACTTGCCAAAGAAACTCAGGGCAGCCGCTCATCTGAACCTGCCTTCTCTCCCCCTGAGAATGCACTACCATCCTTTAATAAATCCTTACTTTATGTTTTTAACCACTACGTCTAGCCTCTGAATTCTTTCTGGGACGGGACAAAAACCTGGAACATCGGTTGCATTTATCAGCAACAAATGCATAGTCTACTATACCAATAACCGGGATGAGTTGTAGAAACATAATGTTGAGTAAAAGAAATAATTACAGAATATTACCTAAAACATGAAGACATGATGCCATTTCTTAAAGTTCAAAGCCAAAAGACACTAAATGATATATTCCTTAAGGATACCAGATATATGGACATATTAAAAAAAAAAACAAAAAACTCCAATGAGTAATGGAAACAAAATTCCAAGTATCAAGTTTATCTCTTTAGGAAGGCAGGAAAGATACTAGAAGTGAGGTCTCAGTTCAAGAATACTGAAAATGATCTTTTTCAAAATTTATTTTTTTTGCTTCATAATTCACGTCTGATTCATAATTTATTTTAATGTCATAGATGTTTTTAAAGTGAATATCTTTATTCACTAAGACTATTCACTATAGACTAAAGGGTAGTCTCTGTGAGTGAAAAATACTGCAAACCATATCAGTAAACAAAGAATGCTGAAACCATCAAGTCATCAGTGGCTGCCGCCACCTTCCAGTGAAGACAAGCCTGCAGCCCAGCCTCTGCAGCCACTCACAATGCTGCACTCTGAAGGGACTCAGAATAAGAAAGGACAGGATACTGGCCCTAGATAGCTAGGTGATTGTCAAAGGAATGAATTCAATGAGCCCAAATGTTTGCTTCCTCCCATACATAGAAAAGCACTCAATTCTTTAACTTGAGATGCCAAGTAATCTTTTATTGTTCCAGCTACCTGGTCTTTGTTGTAAAACTCCTGTATATCCTAGCTCCTCCCCTACCTCTTCAGAGGAGTCCCTCAAAGTGATCTGAGAGACTGTCATCCCGCCAAATAAAACATAACTCTAAAATTTTAGGCTGCGGATTTCAGTCGACACCTCTTTATAGACATTTGACATTTGTGTGAATCAGGCAACAAAAATGAAAGACCAAAGGTGTTGTTCAGTGGAAAATTGAAATAAAAAGTAAATAAAAGAATATTTATTTTTGCATATGTAATTGGAAAGAAAATATGACTTGAATTTTTTGTATTCTTACTGCAATTAAGTGACTAACTTTTAACAAAATACAAAAAAGCAAATATAAATACTGCAAAAATGTCAAATTTCACAGAAAACACGTTGTTAAAATGTTAAAAATAAACATAGTGATGACAAAAGTGACCAGACACAACACTAAGTAATATTTACTTGTTCAGTTGCAGTGGTTGTTCTGATGATAATTTCTTCAGTTTGTATTTGGCCTACCAATCATGTTAGGAATGATAATTCAACCAATAATGTAAATATACAACACCTTTCCAATAGATTCAGAGATATAAATGGATTGTGGTACTGATGCAAGAAAACGGATGTGGGGTGTGAGAAGGGCCATATGCCAGGCTTTGGTTGAGCCCCTGGGACGTGCCATGCCAAGTGTGGGCCCTTGGCTTCACGCAGGAAAGAATTCAAGAGTGAGCCACAGTTGAGTGAAGGTAGATTTATTCAGAGAGATACAATGAAAGGCAAGAGAAAGGCCATGAGGCGTGGGGGTTGGGTGCTCAGATTAAAAGTAGGCACACATTCCATAGACAGAAAGTGGGCCATCTCCAAAGAGGGAGAGAGAGGTAGCCTAGAGGCACTGTGTTGCTAGTTTTTACGGGCTTGGTGGCTTCATATGCTAGTAAGTGGAAGGACCAGTCTAAGTAGCCTGGGGAAGCGACTGAGATTCCCAGGAAGTTGGCCATTTCCCACTCTTTGACCTTTTGTGGCTAGCCTTGGGACTGCCGTGGTGCCTGTGGGCATGTAATTCACCTTGCTAATGTATTACAATGGGTGTAAAATGAAGCTCAAGCTCTGCTAGAAGTTAAGTCTCCCACTATCTTCAGCCTCAAGGCTGACTAGGGATTGAATCTTTCACCATTTTGATGTTAATTGCTGTAGCATTCCTTGAATGGCTGTGCCCTGCCCCCTTGCTGTCTCAGTACTAAACAGAAATGAATATTTCAAATATATTTTTGAGAAAGAGATAACATATTGATCTAAAATATAAATAGTCCCCAATATGCCTTGATTAACAAGTAAATGTCTTAAAGTTTTACTAAGTATATTTACAGTGTTGACTGAAATAAATGCACAGCCTAAAAGTTGAAGTTATGTTTTATTTGGCAGACATTTCTGAGGACTCGAACCCCTTTGAGCCCAGGATGACAGCCTCTCAGGTCGCTCTGAGGGACTGCTCCAAAGAGGTAGGGGAGGAGCTAGGATATACAGGAGTTTTACAACAAAGACCAGGTAGCTGGAACAATAAAAGATTGCTTGTTAACTAAAGAAAACCAGACATCGCAAGTTAAAGAATTGAGTGCTTTTCTATGTATGGGAGGAAGCAAACATTTGGGCTCACTGAATTCATTCCTTTGACAAGCACCTAGCTATCTAGGGCCAGTATCCTGTCCTTTCTTATTCTGAGTCCCTTCAGAGTGCAGCATTGTGAGTGGCTGCAGAGGCTGGGCTGCAGGCTTTTCTTCACTGTGGGGTGGCAGCAGCTGTGGATAACTTGATGGTTTTAGCATTCTTTGTTTACTAATATGGTTTGCAGTATTTTTTGTTCACAACAGTATTCAAGACCACAAGTGTTTCTCAAATATGTGACAATTTTGAATGTTTAAAAGGTTTAACAGAAAAATGTTTAACACTTAAAATCTCTAATCATGAGGGCAATTACTTGAGAAGAAAAATTCGACAGAAGGAAATTTTTGTTATAATAGATAAAAAGAAATTACATGTATAAAATTCAAAACTTATAAATATGCTTCAATACTGCTAAAATTTAAAGAAATGCCAGCTTGCTGAATGAAGAAAGGATCCTCTACAACCATCACAGGGCAAAGGTAGAGAGCAAGACAGACTGAGGGAGATAGAGAGAGTGAGAGAGAGCTAGAGCGAGAGCGAGAGCGAGAGCAAGACAGAGAGAGAGAAGAGAGAAGGGGAAAAAAAGTTGTGAATGTTTTGCTTTGACTGTCAGGTTACTCAAGATGTAATCTGCATTAAAATATTAAAAGGTCATTAAATAAATACTTACAACTCATAGCAATTGAATGAAATCAGAAGTTCCCACATAACAATCAAAGATGTAAAAACAAACCCACAGAGAAACAAATAAAATACCTATTTATATGCACAAAGCTTTTATTTTTCCATTGAAGGAATTGAAACAATCGTTCATTAGAAAGCATATATCTGTATTTGTTCAGTGGCTTCAAAAATTTATGCTAATTTTTGTGTCCCCATACATGAGACAACACCCCCCCCACACACACACACGCACACAGGATCATCATTGGATGAGACAGTTGCACCATGACTCAGCTTTTATTGGGCAGTGATGCCACGCTCCTTTGAAACCAGGAAGTACCTGGGAGTGTTTACACATAATGTTGTTATATGAAAAAAATACATTACTCTGCCTAATTTGAAAATAAAATTGTTATAGAAATGTAGAAATGAAGCCTAGATGTAAAATAACTCAAAGTCACACAGCTAATCAAGGAACAGACTGGAGAATATTTGAACCAGTTCCACATAACTTAAAATAAAAGTGTTCTCACCACTCTTGTCTATTTTCTTAGAACAGTGATTCTCAATGGAATGCCCTCAGACCAGTGGATGCAGCATCACTTGGCAACTTGCTGGAAATGCAAATTCTCAGGCCACACCCACTTCACTCCTGAATTAGAAAGTCTGAAAGGGGGAGCCCCAGGATTCTATGTTTTTAATAATCCCCAAAGGTAATTCTGATGTACCTTAAAGTAGGAGAACCCCTGATTTAGCCTTTGTCATCTGACAAAAATAAATTCTGCCCTCCCACATGAATTCACCTAGTCCTAGTATCCAGCAGAGTACCAAGCACCTGATACCACTCCTGGGGAGGACTCCAAACACTTCTGCCCACTGCATCTTGGTATTTGAGTTGTCAAGGAAAACAACAATGTTCAGCACTGGATGGAACAAGGCTTTCCTCACACAGACAAGAAATAAAGTGAGATCTATTTTGATAGTTGGCGTCTGTCCCCGTAGTCAGCAGATCTCTTGGCAGTGGAGGCCTACACACTTTCCTCTCAGGGCCGCAGTGGAAGGAAGCTGCTTCTGCTTCTTGCAGGAGGTAGTTTTAATGGTGGGCTTGGTCAGGTGCCATATGATGCACGGCTTTAAGCAGAGACAAAAGAGAGCTCATTGTGCCTGAAATATGGAAAGGTACTCCCATAGGAAACGATAAACCTGGCACAGGCTGCTGGGAGCTCTTTAGTCTCTTTGTAAGGCAGTGTTACAGGCCCAAGACTCATTTCTGTGTAGCTGAGGGAGAGTCGGAAAACTGCATGCTTGCGACTGCCTTTCCCAATACCTAGTGTATATTCTTAGAGACACCTATTGTCTCAAAAGGTATTGTCTCTACGAGAATTATCTCTAAGCAGTATTGTCTCTAAGAGAGAAAATGTCCTCTTAGGGGGAACAGAACCAATCAAGACCTTCTTTTAAATTATAACCAAACACTAGAAGACATGAAAAAGAAGAGAATCTAACAATAGGATGTAAACCTAATTTTTTATACTTTAACTATCCCTTGGTACTACATTTTGTTCATCATTCAGATATCTTTATGTTATCTTTCTATACATTCCTGTAAGTATGCCCCTTCCGTTTTAGTATTTCACATAAACAAGAACTTTGTTAAAATGGCCAATAAATACATTTATTTTGTTTTATATGAGACTTGCAATTTAAAAATCAATGCTATACAACACATCAAAGAGTCTTATGAATGAAATAAAAATAGAACAGACACATCTAGTTGGTGAGAAGGTGGAGCAACTTCACTTGTTAGAAAAGCATTTTACAATATCTGGTAAAAACTCACTATACATATATCCTGTAAGTATATGTAATAGGTAGATGTACAATCCCGAGAATATCCTCAGAAGTAATCTAAATGTATACTCACTGAAGACATATAAAAGAATGTTCATGGCAATGTTTTTTTCTTCTAAGTCCTGAAACAATAAAAACTCAAATGCTCATCAACAGAATAATGGATAAATAAATTGTGGTATATTTATACAATGGGCTACTATACAGCAAAGAGAATGATTAAACCATACCTATTTCCAAAATCATGGGTAAATCTTACATACCTACTGTTGAGACAAAGAAGCTCATGACACAAAGGAGTTCATTCTGCATAATTTATTTATATGATGTTTTAAAACAGGCAAAACTATTCTACAATGTTACACTTCTAGATAGGGGTTAACCTGAATGTGGCATGCCATGGCTAGGACAGGGTATGTTGGTTACTTTCTGTTTGTTTTGATCTGCATGCTGGTTATAAGAGTGTATCTCCTTTATGGATATCATTGTGCCCAACACATGATTCAGACTATCCTGTTTGTTTATTGTACTTCAATTAAATATGTAAAAAGCAAAAATAAAATAGGTTTGTTATGGCCCCATATACTATGAACCATATCAAAAAGTGATTTGATAAATACATTTTGAAAATAATTATCTAGACTGTTTTTGTTTGTATATTTACCAGCCAGATTGTGTCATTTCATATCTGCCTTTGCAATGTGGATTCATCATTTAACTGAGAAAACAATTTGAACTGAAGCTAAGCAAATATGAATATACCAATATACTTAAGTTCAAGGGGCAGTGATATTTGGAAAATGTGAATCTCTCCAGACATAATATATACTTTTACTCAAAGTAGTTTAGAAATCTTAATAGGGTGCTGATAATATTTAAACAGTCAGCTATGAAAGTGATAGGGGCAGAATAACACTACTTGAACTTTAATTTTTTAAAATTTTACTAGTAAATACAGATATCCCTAGTTCTTAGATTTTGCTATTTTATATTATTTTCTTTTGAATAGTCATAGATAGGGCCATTAAAATGAGAGTGAGTTGGACTAAGTTGGACTAAATTCAACAAGATTTCAAGAGCAGGTATTTGCAAGGTCACTGCTAAAAGTAAATCATTTCTGATTGACTTGTTTCTAACTGGCTTTGCAGCTGCAGACCACTGCAGTATAACCAAAGCTACATGTTGCTGAAATGATTCTCCCTAGCTCTAATAAGGTATTACATATTCTCTAAGCTAGGAATTTAAAATGAATTTCTGCTAGACACATGTGTGGAATGCAAGCTTTGAAGAAATTATTTGATATCTCAGGAAGTTTTTCTGGTCTAGTGAATGGTTCAGAGATTGATTGTTTACTGCTGCCTGCTAGTAGAGAGTTTATAGACTGTTTACATACTTCAAGATGGTATAAAGTTTGCCAACAACAAAGTTCCCTGCAGAATGTCTCCTCAAGGAAAAAAACGCATCAGCATCTTAACTGTGAAAGCTGAACAAGATTCAGTACACATTTTGAGACTCTATTGCCGAAGCTACCTAGTTAATTTTTTATTTCAAAAAAGAAAATATGTTTTACATACCTGCTCAGGAATATAAAGACAGGGAGAGTTCTCTGATATTATTCATATTAGTCCCAGTTTTCAATAATAATTTTTGTTACTTTCGAGATAAACATTCTACATGGTTCCTAAAGTTTGAATGGAATAAGAATTTTTCCAAATATAGTTTTCACAATTAAAGTTTTTCACAAATATTTAATAAAATATATATTGAACATTCTACTGTTGTTCGTCATTTTTATGAATGCTGGAAATACACAAATACATGACACAGGCACAGATATTAAATGTCTTGTTAAGAGGAAAATAATGAACCACTGAATTAAAAACAGCATTTAATTATTTTATGTTTCCAATTATTTTTTTTTATATTTGCCACAAATCTCCCCAATTGGATTCCAATTTCATACTGTGTCTTTCTCAATCCTCGTTCTCAACTCCCTCGATTCCTGTCTCTCCTGGGGCTTATCAAAGCACACTTGCCTATTAAAACCTTCTAGTCCTTTGGCAAACAAACTGGTACTCTGTGTTTAATCCAAAATTTCTCCCTCACATGGCTAGACAACTTCCTTTTTTTTTTTCTTTTCGAGAAAGTAATGCTATAGAATGTATTGGGGGATGTATTAACCTCCCTGTTTCTTATAAGAACATTTATGAAACAGTGGAAGGCTTTATTAATCTTCACGTTGTTTTACTTTCTCTCTCTCTTTCTTTTTCTCTTTCTCTCTTTTTCTCTCTCTCCCTGCCCCCATCCAAGTCTCAGACTGAAGAAGGTGTTTCTTACTAATTAGGTCAAATTATTTATAACTATATTTAGCTCTTGAAGAATAAAATTGTCAGTTATTGGCTAAGGAAATTTACATGAATTCTAGTGCATTCAAATATAATTGAAGATTATTTCTCTAAAGATTGAAAGTAAAAATAATTTTTATTTTTTTTTAGCTTTTTAATACATAGAAGGAACACTGACACGATATATACTCAACATATTTAACTTTCCAAATCCACAAGAAGAGTCATTTATGTATTCAACCAGAAAAGATCAACTATATATATTTACCAAGTGAGTGTTAATATAATAAAATGTAGAGGAATAACATACAAATTAAATTGTGTTCCTCATATTTTATGTAAAAAGAATGAAGATAACACTTTTACACAATGATTTGCCAAATAGAAGAATACTTGGATGTAAAGCTATGAAATTCACTTATTTAAGTGTCTTTCTAACATAACACATTTCTTAAGCATAAAATTATCTCATGAAAAACTTTGACAAGCTAAAAGTTATTATAGTAAATACTCTGAGTCAACATGACTCTCCTATTAGAGCTTGGGACAGTAGAGTCAGAAAGCTTCTAAATGAGAAGGAAAAACAGATATCTTTCCTCTGAGCTTGTTTTCTCAAATGTAATTTTTCTAATGTGGAACATACTAACACTGTTAGGCAGACTCAATCCCTTTGTTGTTCTGGGTTTGAGAGAACTAAAGAAGAAGAAAGTATAGATATATGTTTATAATTATATAGAATATTACATTTTTATCTGCATAGCCATCTACTATTTACATATGAAATAATGTCTGTAAGTAGCAGTACACATTTTAGTCACAGGAGATTTGAAATTTGAGAAATAGTTTCTCTTCTCTATTTGTGCTTATACAATTATTATTCCAACAACTGTTTGTTAAATGGACTTAGTTATCTTTACAGGCCATGTGTAGAAAAATGAAAAATAGGAATGGGAAGGTTTGTCTAGGATTCCTTAACACGTAAGTCACTGTCCCTTCTCATACTTATCTGACGTCCACCTGACATAAACAAAGACGTTGTTCTCTTAATAGTTCACTGACTTTTTTATATTTAAAACTGCAATTTTACATCACTGTCGGATACTAGAAACATAGATTAAAACAGTAAATGTTTATAAAATAATAAATATTTATGTAAATATTTTATTCTATTAATATGGAATCAGTCAACTTGGCAAGAGGCAGGTAAAGCAAAATTAAAATTAAAATGAGAAAAATTTCTTTGAGATGAAGGCACTGAGGGAGGTACTAGTGGAGGTAGATTTGCATAGGGCCTAGAAAAGGCTGTAAGGTTTGGACATTCCTTGATGTTTTGGAAACAGAGCCAAGATGCCGCAGAAAAAGCTAAGAGACATATATGGGGAAAAACTGTGTTATATAGTGGTAGAAACATATGGGAGATAAGGTAGAAAAACATACCTAGATCCAGATCAAAGAGCTTTTCATGGCTAACTTATGACTTAGAACTCTATTGTCACATCAATGCAAAGTTGTAAAAGAGGTGGTTAGAAATGGGAAATTAAAATTCTATAGATCAGAGTTAGAAAATTAGACTTGAAAGCACTTAGCCTACAAAAGTGATCCAATTATTAATTGTAGATAATTACTACTGAAGAAAATCCAGAAGAAAAGAAGAAACAAGAGTAGATTTGGGGTATGACAAAAAGAGGAGGAAGAGCTGAAGAAATAATTAGAAGGAAAAGATTTTGAAGAATACCTTGGAAAGATTTATGATACAGAAACCTATGAAGCAGAGGAATTCTTGCTAGGCTTATCAACAAGATCAAAATCTACGGAGATGTACGCTGCAAGCAAACAATAAAATCCAATCTTCATTTTGGTGATCACTGTAAATTCGTATAGATTCAGTAAGAAAGTAGATGTGAAGAAATTAAGAAAAGCAACAGAGAATGACAGAAGAATTCTGATATTGAAATGAGAGGTGTTGAGATAGAAAACTATTCATCCTAATCCCACTGAATCTAAAAGATGGCAGTTGGACTACGACAGCATGTAAGATATGAGATATGCAAGATTTCAATGACATACACCTACAAGTGATTTGAAAGGACATGAGGCTGTGGCAAGGGAATAGATGTTCAGAATTTGAAATCCTATCAATTGTACAGTTCCTAGAGAAGAGAAAGTTTAAATAAGTTTATTCTCATGAAAAGCAGAGAAGAAATCGAGCACTAGAATTAAGAACACTGAGAAAAGGTGAGACTAGCATTCTGAAGATTAGCATATTAAAATCCCTCAAAATAATAACAGGAACAATGTCAATAGAGTTAATAGAGCTTTTGGACAGCTTTTTTTTTTTTTTTTTTTTTTTTTTTTAACAGAAACTTTGGGCAAAGAGGAGGACTGGGAGTCAATGGATCATATTACAATATTCTTTAGTATACTCTCCCTCAAGCTATTTCAAAGACATTCAACATTTTGCAATATTTTGGCTGAAAATGACAACCTTATAAGAAAGTGTAAGTGACAACTTTATAAGAAACACTGAGGTGTTTTTGTTTAATTTATAATGCAACTAGCATCATTTACATACTTGAAGTCTAGTGATTTTAACAACTAAGAAAAGCACACAACTTGTCTATGTTGCATTGTAATGTTTCTTTGAAATTTACCTTAGTGAGGACTTGCTATTCTGACCTCAGGTAAGCAAAACTGTTTGTCAACACTTCACTATCCTTTAGAATCTGGATTTCATTATTTGTTTCATTTTCATCCTCACCACAGGCCCAAAGAAAAGTTTCTCACACAAGGGAAAATAAATGAAATTGTACATGTCCCACAGTGTGATATTTAAAATAGAAACAGAAGGGAAAGCAAATATATCCTGTCCAGTTTTCTGAGTGAAGAAAAGAGAAAAAAGAAAAATAATATATATAAATTTAGAATCAGTCCCTAATGAATTCTGAAATCTATTATGGAAACCGGTGTGTAAGCACACATACAGATATAAATGGATACATGAAACCTTGCACTTGACTCACATGCCCTCTTGCACCTCTTTTGCTGCTGCATGCCATGTGGGCAAACCCAGAATGCCTGCTGGAGAATGAAAGGACACTTGGAGCATGGACAGCTGTACTGGATGAGCCAACATAGACCTGTCAGCACTCAGCTGGTGTGGCAGCTGACTACAGGTGCATAAATGAACCCAGCCAAGATCAGCTGAGCCAGACCCAGATCAGCAGAGACACCCTTTTTAGAGCAACTCAAACTGTCACCCCATAGAATGTGAGCTAAATAAAATAGCTATTATATTAAGCTACTAAGTTTGGGATGGCTTATTGCACAGTAAAAAATGCAAGTGCACTGAAAAACATCAAAGTAATAAAAATTCCACACAAAAACCTAATTTTTAAAATATTTTAAAATCTTTTCCAGTAATATTGGCCTTCTTTGGAAGAAGACTTGCTCCTGGGGTTCTAATTAGAAAACAAAATTTATTCTAAAGTTTAAACTGTAGCACAGTTGCCCCATTCTATTTTATCAGATGAGCTGACAAAAATGAGTACGAATGCAGACCCTATGGGACTAGGAGAAACAACTAGAACTATGAAAAGTGGTGGCATTAGGGCATATGGTAGCCATATCTCTTGGTTTGTCTGGAGCAGGGATAGTTTGTCCCACCCTCTTCTTTCTCAAATACACCACCTATTGGACAAGAGATAATGTGGTCACTCTAGCATCTGGGAATAAGGTAGCATAAGTAAAATGAAACCAAGGCAAAATCCTCTTCTGTTTATAGCTTTCTTAGTAAGTGACTTTTAAGCGACACTCCTCAATAACAAAGAACCATTCATGAACTTTTCTTGCTTTATATTTCAAATAAAGAATCTACAAGTGTAAGTCCATAGTGATTATTTTAAAAGGTCTGAATATATGTAATGAAGTTTTATCTATTTCCTGTTAGAAGGTGCAGACTAACAACACTAGCTGTCAAATATTTAAATATAGGCAAAGATAAACGAATTTTTCACAACTTGTTACATAGAATTAGAAATGAGAAATATATTAACAATCACTACTTTTGCTAAAATTGTATGTGAAGTTGTAAAAATCTTAACTGAAAGATATTTTTGTTTGGAGAATTATTTTCAGAAGAATTCCTTCAAATTTCATGATGCTGAGAGGAGTGATAAGCTAATTACCTTGATCTACAAAGTTCTACTGAGAAAACTATGGAAATGACACATCTCTTGTTTTCCAACCGCCAAACTGATTTCTGCTGGAAGAAAGGAAAATAAAACATGAAAGGTCTATAAACTGGCAGTTATTTCTAGAAACAAACAAAAAAATATTTTACTGAAGTCTGAGTCTATCATCTTTGTAGCTACAGTAACGTGTGATAAGTAGGTTAAGCAAGGCTATTTAAAAAACTTGATATATGCATGCATACATGCATTATATCTTGAGTCAGTGTTATTATGTATTAGTAAATAAAAGTATTTCTGAATTCAACAAGTATTATACTTTTAAAGTAGAAAACCAATTTGTAGTTATTAATTTCATTGAATCAACTTTACTTAAATTTTTGAGGTAACAAAGAAATATTCAACTTTGCTATTGATGATAATTGGACTGTGAGTGGTTTATAGCCACTGTTACTCAAACACATTATCATTAATGCCATTCACTCACATTTCCAAGCTATAAAGCTGAGAATGTTCACATATACCTCAAACTTCTCCTTTACTGTCTTTATAGCCCATTTCCCAAAACCTCAAGGTTTTTTGTTTTGTCATCCTACTTTCTAAGTATCTATCTATTAAGCCATCCTTCTGCATTTTTTTTTTTATTTCATGTTAGCTTAGACTACTTTAACAGTGTTCCATCTTATTTTAGTCTTTCCTGTATTACTGTCCTCCAGTCCATCTACTATACTGTCAGGCGACTGCACTTTCTAAAATGTAAATTTGATTATGTTAATCCTAAACTTCATGTTACTGTTTTTCAAACTATATTTTCTAAGCCATCTGCATCAAAATCATTTAGAGAGGTTTGTTTTTTTTTTTAATGTTAGTTTCATTATTTAGTTAGGACTTACTACACATATTATGGTCTCAAAATTTCTGGGCAAGTGATCCCAAAACTGTATTTTAATAAATGTCCAAGGTGATGTTTACATAGACATATGAGAACCACTGTTAAATGATTTTTTTCCTTTTTTCTTTATGGGGGGAAGGTAACTGGGTTTATTTATGTTTGGAGGAGGTACTGGGGATTCAACCCAGGACCTCGTGCATGCTATACCCCACTCCCCGCTGAGAACCACTGTTTTGAATGAGTCAAAGGCTTATTATTTCCTTCTTGGTAAAAACAGAGCATGGTAGATTAAATAAAGCTCCTGTCCTCATATGTCTATGTCCTGACTCCAGTAACCTGTACATGTTACTTTATATGGCAAAAGAAAATTTACAGATGTGATTAAATTAAAAATCTTGAGATGGGGAGATGATCTGGAATGACATAGTAGTTCTTATAAGAGAGCAGCAGTGAGAATCAGATTCAGAGGAGAAGGCAATGTAGAAGACAGAAGATGAGAAGACAAAAGCAGAGGTTTGAGTGATGCAATTACTGGCTTTGAAGATGGAAGTGGACCAGAAGTCAAAGAATTCAAGCAATGTCTATAAGAGGGAAAAGACCAGGAAATAGATTCTCTCTCCAGAATCTCCAGAAGGGTCCAACCCTGCCAACACCTTGACTTTAGCCAACTGAAACTGATTTCAGACTTCTGGCCACCAGAACTGTCAGAGAACAAATTTGTGTTGTTAAAGCCACTGAGTTAGTACTAATTTGTGACAGTAGCAATAGGACACTAATACACTGAATTTCTCTTCATGTCTTTTATGATGAGAGTCCTACTTTCTTAGCAAGGCTTTCCCCCTCACTCCTCTACATACATTCTTGGTTCCCTTTTCAAAACACTATGCTTTATTTTGCTTTCTTACTTCACTCTTGCTATTCCTTTCCCCTGAATAGTCTACATATACATATTTTTCCATATGTAGGATTAAGATCTTGTTTTCCAGGACTCACTTTAGACGAGCTAAACTAGAAAGCTTTCTCTAGGCTCCTACTGTGAAATGATTGACTGGAACATTTTCGTTTTCACAATTTTCAGGTTCTTTTTGGTGAACATTAATATCTGGTATACTACTGAGAAGGCAAATCTTAACTCCACCTCTACCAAAAGTATAAAAGTTTTTAGGACAAAAGTATGGAAACTGTCATGAAATTGATTCTTTTAAGTTTCATAAAATACTTTTCATGCATAAATATTTCACTTGAGGCAGATTAATAATATTATTACAACAGTTTTCAGCTAATCATCATCAGCTGATTAATATAATCTTTGTATGGTTGGGGAAATGACCATATATATAAAGTCTGAGAAGTTTGGCTTCCTGGAAATTAGGATAAAGTCCTAGATTAAGTTTAGTACAATGTACGATCCTTTAATACCTGTCTTTGCCTTCTAGTATAACATTTTTGTAGAGAGAACAAAATGTTTCTATACAGAACTGCAAAACCCACAATTTTATGCAATCTATTCTCATTATTTGCAGTAGTTATGATCTACAAACTCTCCATGAACATTGAGTTAGCAAATAATGAACCATTTTTCCAATTGCCCCCTTTCCTTACCTGCACATTTACATACCATACCTTGTAGTGGCATGGACAAATTCTTCCATTATGTTTCTATTTTTATTTGATTCTGAATGTATGTCATAGAGTGAGTTCTCCAAACATAGAGGCTGAGAAAGAATTTTGGGTACAAGATGTTCATGGGGCAAAACCAGGGAAACTAAATGAAAGACAATATCTGGCAAATGAAGATGTCAAACTGTGATAAAGAATTGATAAATTCTAAGATGAGGTCTTGAACTAATATTGTCTGTCAATGCTAAATGACAGCTAAATGGCTAAAACGGTCAAAATGGCCAGTCATTTACACCTCCACTTTACTGAGTGCAGGTTGCTTAGGAAGGAGGAGGTGGCTACTCTGCTGAAGTGGACTGCAGTGGAACCCACTGTTGGAACTATCTGCTTTTCACATTCCCACAGTGGGGCATCATGGCGTTTCTTGTTTGGCAACGTGGGTGGCACATTTCTTTGCTTACCACAATAAGTGATTTATTTTTCTTCTTGAAGGGAGACAGTGAACTGACTACATACAAGTAAAGATTTCCATTATTGCTGCATCTTATTAGAAATACTAGGAATCCCCCAATCTCATTGGAAGGCTATGGTGTATAAGGAACAGAATATATTTCTTGCCTATTGTGAATAATATACACCATAGCCTTCCAATGAGATAATTAGATATTTGGAATTATTAGTATATATAGAGATGAAAATACGGAAAACCATTCCAAATTTGTTTTTACCTAATTTTAAAAAAAATGTTTTAAGATGTTTCTTTTGCAAACATATTACTTATTCATAATAATTTAGCATTTAAAAATTTGAAAGTTTAAGGAGGGTACTCTTTTGAATGATTTTATTTTTGCCTTTTATAAAGAGCTGCTAAAGAAAATTGTTCCCATAAACTTGTGAAGTCCTCCATATTCTAAACCAATCTGTCCAGCTAGGATGGCATCCATCTTCACAGGCTGGTGGACTCATTTCAATTTGGGATTTTATTCACACAAAACACATGTACTATAATATGTGTTTAATAATTCTCACTGATTTGTAAGATAAATCTGCCTCTCTAAAATCTTCATGATGTCAGTCCTTATAAAATTGTCAATTCTCATTCTTGTTATTCTACTGGGGTGGGGTGTTCTAGAGATGGATTTTTTCTTTTTTTACAACTATTGTGTTCACAGAAATGTACATTGTGCCAAGAGGGAATATGTGTTGGCAATATGAAGCCATATCTCATAAAAGCCATGTTTATATATTGTGAGCCAATATTTTTTAAGATTGGGCACCTGCAAAATATGGATGAAAATGTTAGATTTCCAGAATCCTATTGTTTGTGTAATATGACTATTATGGGGCAAGTCCAATTGCCAGTTTTTACATGGCTTGGGCCTACACTGCTCATTAGCCAGAGAAGTGCATTTCAGCTCAGATTATCACATGGAATAAACTTTTGGCATTTGAAACTTTTTGTTCAGTTGTCATAGCAGTGGTTTAGGCTAAATGTTCATAATTTTATGATAAAGATGTACATATAGACATTTTAAAAGACCTAACAAACATAATAATCACATGCTGTTGGTAGAGATGGACTCCTGCTTTGTACAATTTTCCCATGCCCTTGTATTTTCACTTGTTTGACAACCAAATGATTTTACTTACTTCACAAACTAAAGCAGTTGAGTTTGAATAATTTTCTTGAGTATAAAAACAACAACAACAAAAAAACCTGCAAATGGGTTTTAAATTATTGAAAATTAAAATCTATCAAATCTAATTAGAAATAATCTAGACCAACTCCTTTATTTTATAGATGAAGATATATGAAACCAAAGCTTTAAACTTACTTGAAGTAACTTAGGTCTATAAGGTTAGAGTGGGAATAGATCCAGATATTCTTAACTTGATTTTGTTATTCTTTCCTCCATGCCATACTTATACTATATATTTGATAATAGATTCTTCTAAATATTTTGTATTTTTCAGCTTTGTTGGGATATAATTGACATACAACATTATATAAGTTTAAGGTGTACATGTTGATTTGAAATACTTATTTATTGTTTATCCATTCTTTCATTGACAGACACTCTGGTTGTTTCCATTTCTTGGCTATTGTGAATAATGTTGCAATGAAAATTGCATATATCTCTTTAAGAGCCTCTTTCATTGCCTTTTGATATATTCCTAGCAAGTGGGGTTGCTGGACTATATGGTAGTTGTATTTTTAATATTTTGAAGAAACTCCATATTGTTTTCTATAGTTGCTGTACCAATTTACAGTCCTACCAACAGTGCACAAGGGCTGCCTTTTCTCCACATCCTCACCAATGCTTGTTACTGCCTATCTTTTTGATGATAGCCATTCTGACAGGTGTGAGGCAATACTGTGGCTTTGATTCACATTTATCTGATGGTTAGTAATGTTGAACCCATTTTCATGTACCTGTTGGCCATTTGTAAATCTTTGGAAAAATGTCTATTCTGTTCCTCTGCCCATTTTTTATTAGGATTATTTTTTTCTTGTTGTTTTGCCATTCAGGTATGTGAGTTCTTTATATATTTTGGATATTAACCTCTTATCAGATACATGTTTTGCAAATATTATCTCCCATTCTGTAGATTACCTTTTCATTTTGTTGATGGTTTACTATGCTTTGTATAAGCTTTTTAGTTTGGTATAATCTCACTTGTTTAGTTTTGCTTTTGTTACCTTTGCTTTTGGTGTCACATCCAAAAGACCATTGCCCAGACCTATGTCAAGGAGCTTACCATGTTTTCTTCTAGGAGCTTTATGGTTTCATGTCTTACATTCAAATCTTTAATCCA
The DNA here is from genome assembly GCF_036321535.1 of Camelus dromedarius. NCBI lineage: Eukaryota > Metazoa > Chordata > Mammalia > Artiodactyla > Camelidae > Camelus > Camelus dromedarius. The sequence continues at coordinate 57,044,727 of NC_087438.1, forward strand.
TTTTGATTTGATTTTTGTGTATGGTGTTAGATAAGGGTCTAGTTTCATTCTTTTGCATATGGTTATCCAGTTTTACCAAAACCATTTATTCAGGAGACTATCCTTTCCTTATTGTATATTCTTGACTCCTTTGTCATAAATTAACTGATCATATATGCATTGGCTTATTTCTGGGCTCTCTATTCTGTTCCATTGATCTATGTGTCTTGTTTTTATGCCATAGCATATTTCTTTGATTGCTAAAGCTTTGTAATAAAGTTTGAAATCAGGAAATACCTCCACTATTAAAAAAGATAAAAATTAACACAGGTTTGATAGAGAAAACTTCATCTTCTTTCGGTAGGTAAATGGAGAGTAATAGTATTTCGATTTTTTGAATGTGGAAATTGAACCACATTCTGGATTTGTTTAGAATTGGATGTGTCTTCTGTAAAAAAGTGGTGAAACTTATTAATCAGAGAACTTCTATTTCTATTCCCTATATACAATAGTAAAAATTTAATAGGATAAGAACAAAAGGTTAATTGCAAATGGGTATCTACCATGTCACAAAATTCAGCTTCCTCTTTATATTAATGAAGAAACTCAATCTGAGGGAGTTTCTAAGATTACAGAGCTAGTTTAAACCATGAAATCTCTTCTTGTTTCTCAATCCTAGTCATGCTCATCCACTATTCCCACACAACTATTATTACAAGAAAATCTTCATTTTCAAGAAAACAGATACTTTTTCCTTGTTTTGTTCTGGTCTCAGACTGTTGATAACCAGGGTAGGGGTTAGACCCACTCATATGGTTCTTATCATGATTGTCAAGACGACTTCAACAATAACCATGAGGAAACTTTGAAGGAGATGAGGTTTTTAACTTACAAGTCCTGGAAGTTACATGCACACCTGGGGACACACAGTGAGGTTGCAGTTTAGTGAGAGAGAGAGAGAGCACATGGGCCTGGGGCTCTGCAATTGTTGGGGCCCATGGTGGGGGCCTTGGGTTTCATAGGCTTACTCTTTACTGGTGAATTTGAAACATAAAAGTGGGGATTTAAAGCCCCGGAAGAGTAAAAACAAGTGGCTCAAATGGTAGTTACCGAAATCAACTAAGATCTTTACAGCAATGCAGCCTGGGTCAGGCTGGTGGGGAGAACTGGCCATTTATCTAGTCATGTGGCTAGCAGTGCATTTCTTCAAGATAGCCATTTTGAAGTGGATGCCCCAGCAGTTAAGGCAGTCAGAACCTAAGTCAGGCACTTACATCACAAAAAGGAGAAAAACAACTGTCTGCTCTTACACTATAACTAGAATAGAGGCAGGAAAGTGTCTATTTATCCTTGGAAGTCAAGGTGGGACTAAGAACTGGATCAGAGAAAATTAACAGATATCAATTTTGATAAACATGGCAGCCCATAACTGCCTTCCTTTCCTGCTAAAATTTTAATGTCACTTGATATCTATTTACCGACTCTCATGACTTAATCTCTCACCATCTGATCTTAAACCAGGACCCATCAAATTCATATAAAAATCAAATAATTCTGAAATAGAATTGCCACAACTCTACAGCCATATAACTGAGCTCTTATTTTTTTGCCTTCAATGAAGTGATATGAGGTATCATATGAACAATTATTTACTGAGCACCAACAGTACACATTCGCTGTACTATAAGAAAGAAAAGAACCAACAGTTTTTTCTCAAATTTTAATGGTCATGAAAATTACATGTGGGTGAGTTCTTGTTAAAAGGCAGATTCTCACTCACTAGAACTCAAGGGGAGTGAGACTGCATTTCTAACAAGTTTGCAGAAGATGCCAACGCTGTTCCACATGTTTTAATCATCAGCTACTTTAAATATGCATGTTTAAATGACTTACTCAAATTTCTTAGCTAAATAATTAATAGAGGAAAGAAATCCAAGTGCAAGTATCTTTACTTGAAAAAATTTTACACAGTGCTTAATTATAAAAATAATAGCTAATAGTTGTTGAGATTCACTGCATGCCAGGTATATTGCTATATTATTTAGACACATTCTTTTGCTTCATACTCATAAAAACCCTTAAAAACAGTTACTATTATTAAGTCAATATAATAGATTAGGATCTGTGACATAGAAAGGATAAGCAATTTGACCAGTATCATAAAGATATTAATAATCAAAACAATATTGCATCCTAGCATCTAACTATAGAGCCCATGCTATCAAGCACTAGGTTATATTGTTTCACATAGTACTACAGGAGACTACTCCCTAAAATGAGTTATGCACATGAAAATTCTCCAGACTTTCAATCCTCCTTTAAGAAGTTCCAGTATTAAACAGTTTTCACTATAAATTTCCTACTTCCATGGAAAGAAAAAGAGATGATGAAAAAATTTTCCCTCCCTCTGTTCCTAATTAGAAATTAAAATTCAAATATCTTCCATTGCTCTATTTCTTATTGTGCTCAGGCCAAACACAAGGGTAAACTCATTGGATGGAGTCTTTGTATCTTGCATAGAATTAATTAAATCTGAAACTTTCATTTGTCTTGATTTTAAAATTAAAACTCCTTGTGCCTTTATTTTGCAAAGTTCCAAATGTCAGAAATGACTCAAATCATCAATCCCTCTGGTGAGAACAGGAAGAATAATCAAACCTCCATCCATTAAAAGCATTTACAATCCACATACCAAATCTCTCATGTTATAGGGCTTCCCTACCAGAATAATATTTCTCAAACTCAGCTGTGTGTGCAATCTACATTGCTACTGACTGTTTCAGACCATAGCAAGTACTTAGTGCTGCTAAAGAAAAGGTAGACAGGAAAGTACAAGAGCAAAATGTGGAATTTTTCTTTTTTTAAAGAAACCAGAGTAGTGTTCAACTCTTGCATTCTGAGACAATTAACCCTGCTCTAAGTACTGTGGTAGTTCTGCTTCTGTAGTAGCCATTCTTTAGATGACTTTGCTCATTTCTCACTCTCCCTGGGTCCAACTGTGAGTAAGTTCATGTAGTGTGATGTCCTTCTCTTATAAGATGATTGGTCTAAGAGAGCACATCTTAACCAAACTGAGACAGAGAATCATTAACTTCAGGTTGCTGAAGCTGTAATGTGAAATTTGATCAAGTTAGACCATGAAAATATGGGAGCTGTGGAAAATATTTTTTAGATAGAGAAGAATGACCCAAATTGGGCCACAGAGAGCTATCCAATACCAAGTAATGATCACTTTTTGATGCTCAATTGAATCATTATTCATAGACTTTGGAAGATTGTTCTGAGTCTTAATAATGAATTTCTCATTTTTGCTTAGGTTAGCTTAGTGTTACTTTTGTTACCTGCAACCAAAGACATCTCTTGAAAACAGCTACTAACTTGGCTACATAACCTAAGTATAGTCCTTAGATTCTTAATCGTCTCTGAACTTCAGCACACTCATAATTTTACCTTCTGCTATGATTGCTACAATTAAACCAAAAAAATTATGTACATTTCTAAGCATAATACTTGACCAAAAGTAAGGCTAATAATGATGCTGTTGTTTACCAAAGCAAATGAACAAACAAAAAAACATGCCTTACTTATTTTTATCATGTCTTTTGTTTGTGTTTAAGAAATAGGGCAGGGTCTTTCTTTTTTTTTTAATCTGTTTTAGAGATTTTTCACATTGAGGTATCTCAAACTGTCAAAGGGGAAAGGGGTTTGATTAAATATTATTACGATCTATCATTTAATTCTCAAAATATAAAACATGTATTATAAATGTTTCTTACTTAAAATTATTTGTTTTTCATAAAATTTTTCATCTGCAAAGGACTGTTGATGTTTCAATTGGAAAACACTGTATTTCTGTTATACTTTCTAAATATTACAAGACAGATGCTTTATCTCATGAACAAATATTTAAAGATTTCAAGGTGGTATTATGTAAGAATAAAATAGATTATGATAGAAGCAGATGTGTCTCAGATATTTTTTGTACCACACACAAAAATTTAAAACTGTACAATATTGACTTTAGTTTCAACAATAGTAACCATTCTCTGCGTTTTTTCTAAATCCACGAGTCATTTCAATAGGGCTTGATAGATACAGGGAACAGTTGACATTTTTAGAAATGTTCTACCTCTTAGTCAGAGGTCAGCTATTCTACAGAGGGAATTTCACTGGCCTTGCTGCAGGATAAACATTTAAAAAACTCCCTGCTGATTGGCCCACTTATCTTCTCAACCTTTAGGACAGAATTTTGTGCTACAGTCCTTTTCCCATATTCAAAAAGCAGACTATTGGTGGCAGTTTTTTAAAAAAATATTATTATTAATGCACAAAAGATTGCCTTTTTGTGTGTTTAGTAGGAGAGGTGAGGGTCCTTTCATCAATGTCAAAATCAAAGTGTAAATTTCGACAACATTAAGAATCACAAGAACAGAACAATAGAAAATTGCCTTGACTCTACCACCTTGGCTGCTCTTTGTCCTTTCTTTTTTCTTTCCATCAGATAACACGTTTGAGGGGTGCTGTGAGAAGAGGAGAGGGAAATAAACTCTCCTTTGAGCATAAGGGCTAATTTAAGCTACTGCTCATCTGCTTTCCAAGAAATTCTCAAATAGTAAGAAATTGAGTGGTCTCTGCTGAAGGTATAAAATAAAAATCATAGATTTAGTCTTGAATTCTACAGAGAGAGATTATAAATTATTATTGCAAATTATTTTATAATTTAACTAAATCTTTTTTCAAATACAAATATATACAGATTATTTTTTCAAATATGTTACAGTATATTTGTAAATTCTAGTATCTAATATCCCATATAAATATGTTCTAAATATACTTATTTAACCTCATTTACATATATAAATATAAAATATACATAAGAAAATTTTATTGCTACCTTTGAAGTTTTCCTGAAATTATTTTGGTAAGAAATTCAGAAAACATTTCTTAATCCTCTCTTGGAGCCTGCTATGGTCTAAAGTATATCTCCTCTAAATTCACATGTTGAAGCCCCAACCCCCAATATGACTGTATTTGGAGATAGGGCTTTCAGGAATTAAGGTTAAATGTATAATAATTCAAAATAAAATAAAAATAAATAATAAATGACAATTTATTATTAAATAAATTAAAGAAGGGTAGGGCCCTAATCCTATGGGATTAATGTCCTTCTAATAAGAGAGCACTTGTGCACATGTGATAACCTGTTCTCTCTCTATCTCTCACTCTTTCTCTGAATATACAAAAAAGAGGTCACGTGTGCACACAGCAAGATGACAGCTGCCTGCAAGCCAGAAAGAGAGCCCTCACCAAGAATGGAATCCAACAGCACCTTGCTCTGGGCCTTTTAGCCTCTAGAACGTGGGAAAGCACACTGCTGCCGTGTATAACACCTAGTCAATGGTATTTTGCTATGGCGGCCCCAGTTGACTGATACAGAACATAAGCAAAAATAATAATCCAGAAGGTGATATAGACAAAATAGTCTCCCAACTACCCTTATGTAAAGATGTAAAAACCTGGAAAAATAAATGAGGTATGGGAATACTTATATTTTAAGAATCCATATACTTTGCTGCACACCTCTTATCAAGAATTATAAATCTGAATCTAATTTTTAATGTTTATTTGCTTTTCATTTTAAAATCTTATCTTTCAGTTACTTGATTCAGCAGTTTATATATTTTTTAAATCATCTACTCACTACAGTTTAAAAAAATTTCAAGAATAAAGAAAAAGATATCCATGTTCTGCTATGTTAATGTAAGCTATATTGGAAACATAAATATATTGGAAATGTAAATATATTGATTTAAAAAGGTGAGCTAAAATCTGAACAGAAGTTCTAGTGATTTCTCTCATCACTCTAATTGCTATCTTGGGCATCTCCTAGAGCCCATGTATCCTATTTGAGACCAAGGCACTAACACATGAATCATAACAGCTTATGAAAAAGTCATTTCATGTTGTATGTCTTCTTCCAATAAGTAAGTGATTTTGGAACTACGCAGGATATTTGAGAGTGTCAAGAATTGATACTCAATAGTACTGTTTTCTCTTTTCCTCCAAATATTATCTCCCTACCCCAGGCTATTCTCAGAAGTTCTGAAAGTTTGTCTGTTTTTACTTTTGAATTGAAGACTGTTAGCCCAGGAAAACTTTGTATATAATAACAAGTACAGTTTGAAAATTTAACCTTGTTTGGAATTATATTCTTGAGCCCTTTTTCCTTTATGCAGTTAAGGCAGCCTGTGCAAGCTCATGACAGAGACACAACACAAATCTTCATTGAGTCTACAATCACTAAGATGATGGAGCAATGAAAACTGTGTGTGTATGGCATCTAAATACTTTCACCATAGGAAGCATTTATCAAATTAATAGTAAGTTTAACATTTTTTAAGTTTTAGAGATAAGACACAATAATAAATATTTACAGTGAAAGAGCACTTGATTTATTACTTTGCTCCTGATGACAGTTTTCCCACTGAATCATATTATGTGATTTTATGGTACTTGAGGTTAAAAAAATTTAAAGAGCAATCAATTCGTTATGCATGTTTCTTTAAAACTGAACATGATACCATGCGCTGTGTATTAGAATTCCGGTCCTCAAACTTTTGTGCTGAATCAGATCATAAATCAGAATACCCCCCACTACTTTCATGAGTTTTATGGCAATGAATGATGTTATGAAGAATTTATGAGGGCAAAATCTCCACTAACTACATAGTTATTGCATTTTTCAAAGGAATAAATCCTAGCTACCTGAGACCGGAGGTATGAAGTCCTTGACATTATAGAATTCATAACTGACAGGCACAGTCCGAAGGTCTTAATCATGGGGGGATGTTTTCTGGGTTGTAAAATGTAAAGATGGGCCAGAGAAGGAATATTAATAGAGCTCAAGTCAAATACACCCCTGACTGTGTGTGTACCACCCCAGGATGGATTTGGACCTTCCTTATTGATTGAACAGTGGGATTTGGGCTTCTTATAGAATATCTCTTTTATTTAGAAGTTTACATATTTATGTACTTAACTTGCAATCAACTTAGTTGTCATTAAGTTCTGAAAAATTATATTAAAATATCTGATGTTTCCACACAGACACACATATAAACATATTTACTGTTACATTCATTTATATTCAGGAAGAGGGTAGTTCTCTTCCTCTCTTATCCAGCCAGTTTGGGTAAATTCATAGGATCATGGAAATCATGTTCAAGTTTTGTTGAAGTCTTTGGAGTGTGCACTGTTTAAGATATAGGCCTTGCTACACAAATTGAGAGAGTATGTAATTGCCCAATCTGAAAAACATAAATTATTCAACTGAAATAACATATGCTGAGAGTGATAAAATTTTTCATGTACAGTTGTTGAATAGGTCCGTTTTAACTTTATTTAGTCACATGCTTAAAAGCTTAATAAGAGTTTTATTGATCAATCTCAACTTCTGAATTTCATAAATGTTGATTTAATGCAAAGCATTGGCTTCATTTTTTTCCAATGTGCAGTAGTAATCTTAGACGTGATTAACTTAAAAGCATTCAGAAAATGTATTTTAAAAATATTTTAAAACTTATTTTTAAATAGGCAATATACATATGTGCAATAAAATATGTCACCTTTCCACCATACTGCTCAGCCTTTCTTAATCCCCATTTCTACTGAGAGTAGATGTTTGTGTTTGCTTACAGATTTCCATAGGTAACCCATGAATATTCTACTATCTATATAAAGATAATACACTTTAACTAAAATTATAACATATTTTTTACGCAAATAACAGTATACTCACTGCTCTGAATCTTGCCTTTTTAATTCATAGTTTAAATAATATATTTTAGATTATTCTTATGAAACATGTAATGTTGTACATTTTTACTGCTGATATTATGTTTTGATAAATACCCTATTTTTACTTTTAAAGTCACTTAATATTTTATCTTTAGATTAGTTCCAGAGTTTTCCAAGTTCTGATGATTCTGCAGTACACATGCTTATTTCATGTGTAAAAACATTTCTAAATGTACATCAAAGAGAATGTCTTATTTTTAATTTTGTTAGACATTGCCAAATTGTAGCCCATAGTTTGACTCAATTTACAGACTTACTGCTTAGTTATATGTGTGGGTGTCAATTTTCCCACATTCTTCTCAGTATTATTAAGTTGTTTAAGTTTTGTTAATTCAAAGCTGAATTGCTTTGTCACAGTTTACTCTACTGCTATAGCTGTAAATTATAGATATAGACAGTGAATTTTAAGTCTGTCATTCTTAGACTGTAAGTAGAACATCTCTTTGATTTTAGTGTCTACTTTTCATATCTTATTTCATAGTTTATCCATGTAAGCATCTTTCAAAACAGTTAAGTTTTTGGCCAGTGTTTATATATGTATATTTTATATATACATTATCAAAACTAAATACAACATTAAAAGATTATATTTGTGAACAAACTATCTACAGTCAAACATCATCAGAATCAAATGTTTCGATTCTAGAAACATTAGTGTTAACTAAGATGACGTGCAGTTTTGGGTATTGATAATGCTAAAAAAGGGCCTTAATACTGTTAGAGTCAGTTTGAACAATTCTCTTTTACTGACAGATTGTTCCAATACAGTGTGTTTCATAACTGGTTTTTATATTTGCCCAATTTTACAACAAATCCTATCTCATTGAGATTTTTTAAGTTGTAGCAAATGAAGGAAAGTGGGTAAAGTTAACACAGTAAAAGATAAGATGTTATGTATGCAAAGCATTTGTTCATTAATAATATCAGCTGTTTAGGTAATTGGAAACAATATTCAAAGTGGTTTACACAGTGATATGGTGGTAGTTCACTGCTTATTTATAGGCATTATGCTTCAGTTATTTGGGGGTTTTGAGTTTACATTACTCATTAGGGTTCATTCTAATTGGGAAGAACCTGTGATTTTTCTGGAACATATTATTGTCTTTAAGTTATGAATACTCACAGATATATGTACAGAGCATATAGGTGGTTATTGCGAAACAGAGGGCTGGAGTTCCACTCCATTGAAACAATTGTTCTCAGATACTCTGAACCAGTGGCTTTGGTCTTCCTAAATATAATTCGAATACATCTTGGACATTTAAATTGTTTTAACAATTGGTTACTAAGCATCTATAGAGGATGTACTGTAGGAAATTAACTATGACGTGTGCTGTGGAGTTCATAAATTGGAATGTTTCTCTCCTTAGGTAATGTGTCTGTGTATGCATTTGAAAAAAATACCTGCTTAACAACATGATTTAATAAACTCTAATAAGGTGAAATGAGATAAAAGAATCACCATATCTACTTTATAATAGGCTTCTTAGAATATTTAATGTCATTTAGTCTTTATAATTTAAAAGGGGTGTTCCATATTCCTCAAAAGAAAGTAAGTGATCAAAATGTAGTGGAGAGAATTTTAATAACCTAAATAATCAAAAGGAATTTTGTCATATTCCTCTATCATGATATTGAAATAAAATAAGATGTGCATATATGATTGATTAATATATGTTAGAATATTATTGTTTTTGAAATCTTCCAATGCCTACACAGAAATATGTATTTTTTAAAAAAGCCTACTGAGTTCAGAAGTTAAGAATTAATATTATAGGGGCATTTGGACTTATAACAAACAACATCTATATTAAAATATTGCCTAAAACAACTAGTGACATTTATGGCATTCATGCGTACCTTTATTTTTATTTTGTCCTTAATTCTTTATAGAAGCCTCTCTAGAGAGAATACAAGTTCCTTGAAATCTAAATGGTGACCTGCATGGGGATAATTATAGAGTAGAAATATCCTGCTGGACAATATATGTATTATATAGTTGAAGAACAGACAGATAAACCTATGATTTAAAAGACGGCAGTATTTCATTGTGTTTTGTTTCTATTAGCATTTTTATATACTATTTTTCAAATTGTAGAGCTTAAGGAGGAACTAGTGTAGGTCAAGGTTATATTAATAGAAATTGAATCACTTTTAACTGAAACATGGTATATAATATGAATGAAGTTGTCTTGCTGTTGCAGTTTATGAACTGTATACTTTCCCTATGTAGAAGTGGAAAGGACACTAAATTATTTATTTCTGAGCTTTTCCTAAAGGAGAAGCACAGATGTTTTTAACACCTCATTTCAGCAAAACATCAGTGATTGACATTTTTGTCCTAAAGTACGAATTTGTTTCCCCCAGATACAGACAATTTAGCACATGATTTCTTTGCATGTTAACTATAAATAGTATTTGAAATAACTAATTTTGTAAATCAGTAAATAAATTCTTAGGGTATAAAATACAGATTTACTTTAAAGATGTTTTATGTTTATTATTAACTCAATTTCATGAAGGAAGAATCAACTCAGGAAGAAATGTTGACTTAGGTGGTATTTTCACTCTTTTGTAGACTTTAAATCTTTTTGGAGAAATAGATTTGGAACTATGGAACATAGAAGATATCTTCTTATACTGTTGCTTAAGATTTTATATGACAAACCTGACCTCAGTCAATGATAAGAACAAAGGACCAACATTATACATGTACATTTCTTTGAAGTGTAATGGAAGTCACCACAGCAGGCAATTCTTATTCAATACAGCAATATGAATTTTATAGTTAATCTTATATATGTGGGAAAAAAAAACTCTTAAGTAATATAACAGATTGAATCCTACAATGAGGAGTTAAGCATAAATTTTCTTAGAAAATAGCACATTCTAAAGCACTTTTTAAAAATCATCAAACCAACAAATTACAAAATGAATTTCTAATATCCATTTACCTATACTAAGTTAAGTAATAAATTTCCTTATAAAATGGAAATGCTTTAATATTTATGTAATGTAACATAAAATTATAGCAAATTCAGAGCTTTATAAACAAATTTGGGACAAACACCTTAAATAGTAAGTGTAAAATATGTTTCATTTTATTAAAAATTTAACATATGTTACTCAAACATATTTGCATCACATTGATTTTATGGCTTTGTGATATAAATAGAGGATTATTTTGCTTATATCCACTCACTGAAAAATTGCTGCCAAATGTTATATTGTAAGTAACCATATACATAAGAATTCAGGTTTGTATCAATACTGAAAATACAAAATTAGGGTGTTTGATTCATTAGGAAAACATTATAATTCACAATTAACTATTTTGGTTCAGAGTATAGGAGACCATATTAGGAGCTAGACTATTCTGAGAGTAGTCCAGCTTAGGAAAGTGAGGGATTTAAGGATATACACCTACAATGGCCAACTTTGATATCCGTGTTCAAATATAAGCTCCTCCTCATTTGGCCTAATATTTGTAATTCTTGCAATGCAGTGAAGGCCAGGGCTTTTTTATCCTTAAAAGTAGGAGACAGAGAGTCATTCATGTGCTAACTTTTCAGATATTTCTCATAAAATCTCAACACAATTATATGCTTCTGTGTGTTTTTCCAAATAAATCTGATGATACTTTTTAAATCAACTTACTGTTCTGAATCTCATTATCTCAAGATGGTGACGTGGAAAAGTTATTAGATAGGTATATTTCCTAGAGGAGACACAAACCTTTTATATTTGAACTATATTTCTTTAACAACAAGTAAAATTCAAAACACACATCCCAATTCCTACAACAAAGCCCTTATATGTCTGTATGTGACTATTCACGGCTGTGAGTAAAATAAATGAGCATGAAGAAAAAAACTCTTGCCTAACTTTCAAATTCAGTTTACTTTACACTTGACTGTATGTTAACTAAAGCAATTGGCGGTGTAGCCCAGACATAAGCTATGGTCCCGTGATGTTCAAATTACGCTCTGAGTTGCACTTAAGAAGGCATCATTTAACATCAAATACTAATTGAAATGGGATCCAATCTTTATTTACTTTTCTCAAAGCACATTAATGAAGGTTAATTTTACCTCTCAAAGCAACAACTTCAGAATCTCCTTTTTCTATTTCTTTAATCTGAATCTGCTCTAAGATCGACCCACTCACATACAAAGTCCTTACTCTCTCTATACCTAGCTTCAGGTAACTTTAAATTTTTAAAATTAATTGTATATTTGACTTAGGCCCCTTAATCACGTCTAAATTGCATTTTTCTTGTTTTTCTTGTCTTCTTTTTACTGTGGTTGAACAAAGACTTTCCTTTTGTGGTCGCAGAAATAATAATATATTAAGTGATCTTTCAAATTTCCCAACATACAGTACAAATTTAAAGTTTTGCCATTTTTGGAGAGCAATATCTAATTCCACTGACTAATGTTTCATGGATACTTCTAAAATTTGAGATGTGATCCATCCTATACTTATCCTGTAATATTTGCTTTCTTGCACCCTCCTATTTCCTTTCAGCACATTCCTTCCCACACCAAATCTCTCTGTAGAATCTTAAATTTCCTTTGAGTCCTGTGTGACAACCAGATCCCACACAAATTAAGTAAGCTTCAGGAGTATTTGCAATTTTATAGAAAATAATGCCTTAATGTAAACAAATCAACATTGAATATTAAAATTCTAGACATTATGGTAAGTTGTCATGTTAGATATTTTTGAGCAAGAGGCTTCGATCTGTTGACTTTGTAGAAGTAAACATTGCCAAATTGTGCATAACTAAATATCTGTGAAAAATGGAGGTGCTTTAATAGAAATGCTAAAAACTAAAATCAGAGCCATTTGTAATTTTACTATGCATTTATAGCTCTACTATACTCATACAGACCACCGAAATAATGATTTTATCTGAAATGTAAGCCTGATGATTTGTACAAAAATTCTTTCTTCCAAAATCTCTGGTATTTGGTATACTTGGCTTTAATTGCCATAATTAATTTTTACTACCTGAATATTTTTCTTTACAGATGTATTGGAAAGTAAAATAGTGTAGTGATGTAGGAAAACATATTAATTTCTTCTACTTTAAGAAATTTACAACTCTTGCCTGAGAACAGTTAGGGGTTCACAAAAATAATTGCAATTGTTATAAAATCTTTAAGAGATTTCCATTTAAGATAACACAGCCATTTAGGTTTTTTTGACACATGATCTCTGATCTCAAGACATAGCAATGATAGCTGAAGCACAAAGTGAGAAAATTAAACAAAGAGAAGCAGACAGGGAAAAACTCAAGCTCCAAGATCACAAAAGGAAAAATGCAAAGTGTGAGGGTGGTTGAAACAGTGGATGCAGCTTCAGATCCTAAAGTAAACAGTGACAACCATGAATTGTTCTCTGCAATGTAATGGAGTCAGAGGGCCAGTATTTCTGTCTAACACCAGGGGTGAGGTTGGGTCTTACTCATTTGTAAAAGTAGGATAAAATGTATACCATCATCTTTCATTTGACTGGACTTCATAGGATACTTTGAGTCAAGAATATGGAAATACAAAGACCAAGCATTTGTTTTCTTGCTCTTCTAACTGCTGGCCATGTAATTGAAGACCCAGAATCATCAGCATTATAGTAAGGGCTGCATCCTACTGTTATCCAATTCATATATAATTCAAGAACATAGGTAGAAAAAAGTACAAAGCAGAAAAGTTGAGCACAAACCTCTAAACACTCTCAGTAATACAAGAAACCTGAATACAGTTGATAAGCTTTAGAAAAACAGAGAAACTGCATAATAAAATTTTAAATATTAAGATAAAGACATAGATAGTTTTAAGTAAAAGGTATCTAGCTAGATAGATAGAAAGAGAAGGATGGCAGAATATGCCACCTTAAAATATGCTACTTTGGCATAAGAGTTCTTTTGAGTTAAAGGCACTTGAAAAGCACCAGATTCAAGAGGGGCATTCTAACTCCTTTTTACTCTTGAAAATAAGGAATAAAACTCCCATGTGATTTTCCATAAGTTTTCATATGTAATTTTATATGAATTTGATTATTTTCTCAAAAATGCAAAGATTAAAAATTTACTCCTTAAATGTTAAGAACCTAAATATCCAATATCATTAGGAAATTAAATATATAATAAAATAATGTCTTCTTGCTGATTTAATACATTGTCAAATCCAAATAAATTTATACATAAATTTTACCGAACTCTCAAGGAAGAGATAATACATATGAAGATAAAATTAACATTCTCTAATTTATTTTGTGAAAATAATGTAATCACAATAATGAAGGCAAGTAGGAATAAAAAATAAAGGATTGAAAATTTTAAGTTAAATGTTAAAACCTCAGTAAAAATTTAGCATGTTTAATCAGTTGGCTTTATTTTTTAAAATGGATTATGATTAAATAGGTTTATTTCATGAATTAAAGATAGCTCATTTCCTGAAATTATATTTACATATACTATCATAATGACTGATAAGATGAAAATGGATTATCATAAAGAAACACAGAAAAGCGTATGAAATATGACATTCATGCTTAATAACAATAACAACAACAGTGGTCAAATATGCAAAGCAATCCTTTTAAAGTGATAGGCTAAGATAGACATATCCACTAAGGTCTCTTTCATTCATTTGTCAATACATATGGAGAGATTTAAACAAGGCAATAAAATAAATCAGAGATATAAAATTGGAAAAGAGCAAGAAATACTATTTGTTTCCATAAAATTAAAACAAAAACTATCATATTAAGTGAGGTCAGTCAGACAGAGAAAGACAAATATTATATGATATCACTTATATGTGGAATCTAAAAATAAGGGTACAGATTCTATTTACAAACCAAAAATAGACTCATGGACATAGAAAACAAACTATGGTTACCAAAGAGGAAATGGTGGGGAAGGGGTAAATTAGGAGTTTGTGATTAAAAGATACACATTATTGTGTATGAAATAGATAAACGACACATTACTATGTATAAAATAGATCTATAGCACAAGGAACTATATTCGATTTCTTGTAGTAAAATAATGAAAAAGAATCTGAAAAGAAACTATGTATATGTATGTATACGCATAACTGAATCACTTTGTTGTACACCTGAAACTAATATTTTAAATCAACTACACTTCAATAAAAATAACATTTAAAAAAACTATTAGAACTCATGAAAAAAGTTTAGCCAGTATGAATGAACCATAAATAGCCATTTTCCTTTACATTAATATATAATTATTAAAAATAATTAAATAGAAAAATCCAATTTATAGTAGCCATAACATCCATAGGCAATTACAAATGAATATTGAACAACTGAAGAAAAATATGGAAGCACATTTGGAAAAAAAAATTAAAACAAAATTTTGTTCCACGAGTAGCCATAATTAATCCACTGATGGAAAGAAGGTATTTGTTATGCAAAAACATAAGAAAAATACAAACGTATACATCTTAAGAATACCAAAATTGTAAAGGAAAAGGCAAAAGAAAATGAGTAAAAAAATATCCACAGACAATAGGACGAAAAAGAAAACTGGAGTCAATACATTAATAAAAAAGACGCTCATTCTCACATATAATTAGGAAAATACACATTAACAGCACAGTGTACAACAGCATACCATGCTCATCAGATAAGGAAGAATAAAACATAAAGGCTGACACTACCATGTATTTCAAAAGATATCAGTGAGTAATCTTTTACTGCCGGTGGGATGGGGCACAAACTGTCACAAGCACTTTGAAGAGCAATTTGGCAACATGTAACACTCTAAAAATCACCAGATCTGCTTCTGTTTATTTGACCTGGAGGTGGAAGTTGCTCCAGAACCACTGACGGAAGGGGAACTTATTTGATATTTCAGAAGAATTTCTCACAGGCACCTATATTTTCAGAAAATCCCCTATTTCAAATGATACCAGGAAAGTCCAGCTGAAATCACTGGGGTATGTTATGGAAAGTAGAAACATGCATTATAGTCACAAGCACCTAGCTTTCTGATAGATTAGCAGAGAACACTGGGTGGCACAAATATTTTGGATATGTATCTTGATCCAAAAAGGAAATGCTACAGTTTTTAAAGAACCAAAGCAATAAAATGCAAATAAAATAAATTTTCTTTATTAAAAAAAAGGTTGTTCTTAGTGGATTGAGTGCAAATGAGACGGTAAATATAGACAGTTAAACACAACAAGCACTGTTTTATAGTTATACAAACGTACATAGTCTTATAAAGCACATATTTCATACTGAATCAGTACTTAAAGAAATAGTACTTCATGTCTTGAAAAATCCCTAATACATGCAATTTATAATATGCATTAGTTTGGCCCCAAGAATATCTCAACTTATGACTTTTCCCCTTTTAATACTATCTTAGTATCTCCATTTGTTATCTCCACTTTGTGGCTGTTCTGGTATAAATCTGTTCATGTTTAGTTATATAATACACAGTTAACACTAACTAGTCAAATTATCTGTGCACTTTTCAATAATATTTTAGGTAATTCCCTTGTAAATTTTCATGTTGCTTTTTGTCAAACCCTCAGGGAAAGAATGCACAGACAAGACAGCAAAGTAGGCACGTTTTCCAATTACAAACAAACAATTCAGTCAACTCAAGTTCACTGCAGAAAGGGAAGAGACTGATTCATAAAAGTTTTAGTGCCTCACATTGGTATGATTTCCAGATGTTTTAATTACATATTGCTTTGCATCTCTTGACAATGAATGTATTGCACTGAACAGAAAAGTTACAGCCAGCTGGTTTTCTGTCAGGTTGAATAAGCTACATTCCTTGTATTTCCATCTATTTACTTTTATTGTTATCAGGCCTCAGTACCTCCAGAATTAGGAAGGATGGTCAATAGCACACTGCACAGTAAACTTCAGGTACTGATGCAAATTACATCAACCCATTCACTTATTTTTGGTGATTGATAAATGAATTTTAAAAGAAGTATCTAAACATGCCAGTTGTTTGACAACAGCTGATATCACATAATGGTGAAAGGCATGTTTAACTGCAAAATCACGTGTTACTGCCTTGTGTTTTTTCAGTATTCCTGCTTTGCCCTTTACATTTGACTTCCTTTCCATTTGCTTTCATTTGTCATTGAGACAAAGATCTCCTATTTACCTCAAAATTTTATTGTCTTTACATTATCCATTAATTACCCTTCCCAATCATTTTCATCTTTTTATGTGATTGGGAACTTTAATAAAATACAGTATTTATGTCTAGTTCCCTATCATTTAATTCAATAATCTCTATATAAACAGTTCTGTAAATGAAAGAAGTAAAGGGTACTACTAGGTTAAGTTAAAATGTCAGAGAGCGATCCAAAAATGAGAAAGGCGTGACCCCTGCACTTAAGGAGCTTCTTAAATCTTAGTATAAAACTAAACAGAAAAATAACATGTTTGCTTATTTTTTTCAATTTCAATGAGATGATTGATGAACATAGAGCCAAGAAGTAGAGGGCACATGACAATAATTCAGGGCCAGTCATTCTCTGTCCAGGCCAGAGAGAGCAGAAAAATCAGAAAGTGTGGGCACTTGCTTGTATTTTCATGAACCTGTGCAAAACTACTTGAGGTTCCCAGATTCCATTTGCAGGTACTTAGAGAAGTAAATAACCATAGTTTCTATAATTTCACAAGTAGTGTGTACAAATGGGAAACATTGTTTAGTTAGTGCTTTTGTGATACTATTATTTCCCAGGTACACTAAGAGGTTATGTTGATTTATTTGTTTTGTCTTATTTCAATTTTGATTTTTCTTTCTCATTTGAAATTTTCATATTCAAAATGTAAATTAGCTTTTATATCTCCAAATAGCTGTGGAAATAAATATTATATAAAAGTCCTTTTACATCTTGATGTGTTTATTATTGTGCTATAAGTACTTCCATAGTGCTATCCTTGCTTTCAAATGTTTGATATATAATCTGATATGAAGGTTGTGATGAATATTGTTCCTTATTATTACTGTAATGGTTATTATCAATATACGTTCCAGATACTATATTTTTAAAAGACTAAAGATGCAAAGTAGTAGCTAGATCCCAGGGAGTTGTTCTCCATTGTCATAGAATCCACTTCCTACTCATTAGTAATAATTTTCATGTACATGTAATTTAAAACATTTGTTTAAATTTTAAAAAGAAGCTGGATGCTAGTTTAGTAAGAATATTCACTGAAAAAAGAAAAATTAATTTACATATATAATTCAAATCTAGTCCATTAAACTACACAGAATTCTTTAGAGAGCCAAATATTATGATTGATCAAAGAAGTTTCCAGTTAATTCAAAATGAGATGACAAATTTTTTTTTACCATAAAGTAAAGGAATTAAACAAGTCCAATGTTATTAAAATACACCTCCATTTATAAATATATATGTGACTTGATTCATTAATTTTGTATTCATTTTACTACTCCAGTATTAAATGAATCATCACTTTTATAATTTTTGGTACATTAGCAATTAGAGTTTAAGAGAAAAATGTATAAATTTAAAATAGAGCTTGAGAATATTAATTACAGGGTATAGGTTATAGCAAGATGGGTGAGAGAATGACACAATCACACAAAGAGGAAAAGGAAGTTTCCCAGGTGACTCAGCATCCATGACAAGCCTTTATGCTTGGGCTGTAGGATGCTGCATATATCATGGTTGCATGGTTGTGTTGCAGAGACTCCACCTGTCTTTTACTCTTCTTTTAATGAAGAGAATAAACCCGAGAGTGGCCTTATTAGTGGGTAAAAATCTCATGTTTGAGGGTGCTAAAAAGTCTGCATTTAGATATCATCTATTTTAGAGAGTTATGTGTAAAGACAGCTGCCCAGCACCTGGGACATATGGAAGTTCTGTGGGGATTTGGATTTCTTTCCATTTTGGATAAAACACCCTTGGTTCTATGGGAAATTGAGTTTAAGGGCAGCCTTTCCCAGAAGTTTTATGCAAAAACTTCATTCTCAGCCACTCATTGTCATGTAAAACAGTTTATTGGGCTATTTAAGACAATCTCATTTATCCCTCCAAAGATAAAGGGCTACTATACTTACTATAGTAGTATATATATATACCATATATACCAATATACTATAGGTATATTTACTATAAAGATTATAATAAATAAAAAGTGTGAGTTTTATAACAAAGTATAAGTGTACATCTCATCAGTTGCATTTGTTGGTTTAACATGTGTGATTCAATTTCAAATTGCCTGTTAAACAAAATTACAGATTTTTTTTTTGCTTTTACATGCAATGTATCCTATAAATGTTTTACAATTGCAATATATTGTTGTAAGTATTTTAGTTTTTAAAAGTGATCAACACTATTTAAAAAATATTTTAAATGAGTTTCCCTTCCCAATAATTTTAGCAGTGTAAGCTCTGTATAATAATTTAAGAATATGAAATGAAAAAGATAAATGTATAATGCAACAAAAACAGTTTATCTTATGTTCTCTTACACAAGAGTTTGATGATCAATTATTTCATTAACAATTCTTTTAGAAGGAAAATAAATGGTTTCTTTTTTTTTTTTACTAATTTTAAAGTTGTTTCTAGCTCCTGTATTATTTTTACAAACATATTTAACTATAAAGCTTTTCATTTTTATATAGATTTTTGTTTGCTTAGATTACCTATTAGCAATGTGTTCTGAAAACTAGTAAAAATGTTGTCTTTTTACCTGTAATGTGAAAATGCATCTCAAAATTTATTCTTCCTGTTTACCAGTTTTCTTTTAATCTACTGGACAGTTTAAGATATTTATATCAACTTTCATGATTATAGCTAAAATTCTCTGGAAAGTTTTCTTTATAAAATAAAATATGAATAATTATTTAAACATATTTTAGTAAGACAGAAATTTATTTATCTACTTTAAGGAAGAATATTATTTAGATTCTCATTGTTACTAGATGTGATTTTATATATTATCATGATGTCAACATGAGAGGGAAAAATAAAATAAATAATTTCAAAAAATAACACTCAGGAATTCAGTTCCAAGCTATAAGATTAGTTCTCTGGTACTAAGTAAATTACCATTTAAAGTCAACATTTACACTCAAAGATTGCCTTTTTATAATCAAACTAACTTTTTTTTCTAAAGATAATTGAGGTGTACACAGATAATTCTGCATAAGACTTCACTATGCTCCAAAAATGTCAAGTTGGACTAAGTAGAAACAGAAAAACTGTCAACCATAATTGGATTAGGTTTAATTTTTTATGTGATACACTTCAAAGGCAATTTAATTTCAAACATAAAAATAGTAGCCATTCTCACATGCTATGAACATGTTTGGTTTGTAGTGTACAGACAGGCAAAGAAGAAGGTAAAACTTATTTCATAGGTATAATGGTTCTCAAGGAAGTGTTTTCAAACACTAGAATGTCAGACAAAGCATTCTACATCAATTTGTCTATATCTGCCTGCCTATCTATCTATCTATCTATCTATCTATCTATCTATCTATCTATGCAGGTATCTATTTGTCCCTCTCAATCAGGACAGTGGAAACATTCATAAATTTACTACCAGAATTACTATGTTTCTTTGTCCTGGAGAGTTTTTTGTTTGTTTGGTTGGTTGGATTTTTTTGGACCAATGCTTGAAAGATGAAGACTTAGCCTTTATCTTCCCCAGTCTTTGGGTAAATTGACCTCAGGGCTGCTATTTTTATATTTATATTATACAGAAAATAAATGAGAGGGCAACAATTCGGAATATAAGAAGGGAGAGAAAAAGAGGAAAGAAAAGGGGTATAACAGGAGGAGGCATTTAAAATTGCCTGACTGTTGGTTAATGGGGAATCCAGTGAGGAGGCTGGCATTTGCTTGTTCACATGGGATAAGATAGCACACAAGGATGTAAAATCATGAAAATCTAAGAAAAATAAAGCACTTTTAGAAGTGCTGAAGAGACATGATTTTTTTCACTTGGTCATATCAAAAAAGATTTTTGCCTGGGTCTGTCTTCAGGCAAAGGAATCCCAGACAGTAACTTCAGTTTATCTGTTTTAGTACCACTCAATCTTGACATCCTCTTCCCAATCACATAATAACTCAAAACAAAAAATATTTGAAAGAAAATGCATTATGATTTTGCAGTCTACAACTCACTGTCAAAATTCAGCCTTCTGCTTGTTTTAGTAAATAGAGTTTTATTTGAACACAGTAATACTCATTTGTTTACTATTGTCCATGGCTGTTTCTGAGGCACCAGGACAGATTTGAGTAGTTGCCACAGAGACCATCTTACCCACAAAATCTAAATATTTAGGGTCTGGTCTGTTACAGAAAGAGAATTGCTGACTCCCAGTCTACACTACCAAAACCTGTGTTTGATAAGATTTACTTTAAAAACTGTGAATTTATTGAGAAAAAAAAAATTAAAATAAGTAATCTACTTTCATTTATATTTTTAATACAGTATAGTTGATTTACAATATTAGTTTCAGATGTACAGCATACTGAGTCAGTATTCTTTCAAATTATACTCAATTAAAAGTTACTATAAGATAATGGCTATAATTCTCTGTGCTGTATATACATCCTTGTTGCTTACCTATTTTATATATATAGTAGTTTGAATCTCTTAATCCCATACTGCTAATTTGCCCCCTTCCCTCTCACCTTTAGCAACCACTAGTTTGTCTTCTCTATCAGTCTGTTTCTGTTTTGCATATATATTCATTTGTATTAATTTTCAGATTCCACATATAAATGATATCATACAGTAATTGTCTTTCTTTGATTTATTTCACTATGCCTAATATTCTCTAGGTCTATCCACATTGCTACAAATGTCAGAGTTTCATTCTTTTTTATGGCTAAGCAATATTCCATTATATATATATCTCACATCATCTTTACCCAGTTGTCTTTTGATGGGCACTTGAGTTGCTTCCATATCCTGGCTTTTGTAAACAATGCTTCTATGAATACTGGGGTACGTGTATCTTTTTGAATTAATATTTTCCATTTTTCCAGATATATACCCCAAAGTGGAACTGCTGAGTCATATGGTAGTTGTAGTTTTTAGTTTTCTGAGGAACCTCCATACTGTTTACCATCACGACTGCACCGATTTACATTCCCACCAGAAGTGTGCAATGGTTCCCTTTTCTCCACCCTTGCCAACATTTGTTACTTATAGACTTTTTTGATAATAGCCATTCTGACAGGTAGGAGGTGATCTTAGTATTATTTTGATTTGCCTTTCTCTAATAATTAATGATTACTTGAACACCTTTTCATGTGTCTGTTAGCCATCTATATGTCTTAATAGAGAGCCTAGAAATAAACCCACACACCTATGGATAATTAACCTATGACAAAGGAAGCAAGAGTATACAATGGAGAAAAAGACAATCTTGTCAGTAAGTGGTACTGGAAAACTAGGACAACAATATATGAAACAACAAGATTAGAACATTTCTTAACACCACACACAAAAATAAACTCAAAATGGATTAATGACCTAAATGTAAGACCGAAACCCTAAAACTCCCAGAAGAGAACATAGGCAGAACACTCTTTGACATAAATTGTAGCAATATTTTTGGATCTGTCTCCTAAGGCAAAAGAAATAAAAGCAAAAATAAACAAATGGGACCTAATTGAACTCAAAAGAAAAGGAAACCAACAACAAAACAGCAAAGGAAACCATCAACAAAACTAAAAGACAAACTATGGAATGGGAGAAAATATTTACAAATGGTGTGATTGATAAGGGGTTAATATCAAAATATATAAACAGCTCACACAACTCAACATCAAAAAACAAAAACAAAAACAAAAACAAAAAACAAGCCAATCAAAAAATGACCAGAAGACCTTAATTTGTCTATTTTTTGTTTAATACAATTTGCATCATTTAAAACCACAGCTTCTATATTTGAAATCCTAAAGTCCCTTCAAATTAGAGAAAACTATGCTTACCACAAATTTACCAAGCACATACATGCTCTCTTAAAGCATTTTTTTCAAGTTACTAGTTCAGAATAGAAAAAGAGTATAAATAAAATTTCACCTTTTCATCTGTTCTTCATTCTTTGGCCCCCAAATTTCAAGAGGATAATTTAAATTCATAAAATAAACATTACTTAATATATTGTATAAAATTTTAATCATATTTATCAAGACCAGTTAATTGAGTCTTTTTACAAGTTGATTTTTTTTGGTCAGAAATTTGTTTATTTTAGACTTTCTTTTTACCTTATGTGACACACTTCTATGCATTTAATTTTGATTAAATTGACATCAAAAGAGTCATTGTTTTGCTTTTATCATTGCTGTTTTATTTCTTCCTTCTCTACTTTTTTAGGTTATAAAATTGAAGGTTATTTTCAAATTTTTTTCTTTTTTATTATTAAATATTTTAGGTTATTTTAAAGAATACCCTTCTTTCATGACTTATGCATTTATGTTTGGGTGCTAGTTAATCTTTTGTTGTATTTATATTTCTTTAACCCCTTACATTATTTGATAGTATGTTTGAAAATTTTCTTACTGCAGTCAGATTTTTGCCATATACTTCCTCAATAGTGAGTTTTATTTGAAGATTCTATGTATATCTCACATAAGTGTTATTTTATACTGTTATTACTTACTTTACTTCGAAATGTTTATAATTTCTCATTACTTATCTTTGTTCCACCATAACTTAAAAATTTGGTAGTTTTGTCTTTATTATGATCTAATTTTTGCTGATTTTAGAATTTTTATGTTTGTAATTGAATAACTCAAAATGTTATCAACGTATCAAATTTTGTTTATAACATAAATTAGATATTCCGTATATAATATCATGATTCTTACATTGTATTTATTCCTCAGTCCTCAGGATGCCTGCTGTCTCTTGAAATGTAGTTGGTATATTATGTTTATTCTTATAGTCTTCCAAAATTAAAGGTTGTTATATGTTCCATGTTCAAATTTTGCTAAGAAAAATTCCTAGGTTCAAGCGAAAGAAAGAAGGAACAAACCAGCCCCCAATGTTAAATACTTGATTCAGAGGTCTGAGTTGAAAAGAAAGTAGGAGGGAACCAATTAGAGCAAAAACCAACTGTATATATCTATATGTGTGTATAGATAAATTGTCAGTCAAGAAGCTATGCTCCATTCACTCTTTAGTCGGCCCATAATCCCAGAAGCAAAACAACTCTTCTTGATTTAACTATCCACATTATGAAGATAATCTTGGGGCGCTTCAATTTTAAAGCAGGATACAAACTCTGCTGGTCCACAAGATAAAAGAAAGTAAGATTGAGATCTTTCCTGATACTTCCCAATGTCCTGAGCCTAGTCAGGTTGTGTCAGTGGGGTCTGCAAGAGTTTTTATTTTAGTTATATCTTGCTTCCCTCTCTTGAGGGGTAGGCCATGGAGAGCAGGCACAGAGGTGTCATTCCTGTTTTTACTTTATTCTTCAAAAAAACCCACTTCTGTTGGATATTCAAAAATTTCTTAAAATGCTTAATGTGGGGAGATACTATTTTCAACCTTGACGTAGCTCTTTCCTTATTCACGTGCCACTTTGGTTCTTATAATGGCATTTGGTAGTACAAAAATTTAATAGTAGTCACGTTTCCATGACTGTGATTTCACTTTCAATACTTGGTAAGGGAAAATTTATATTAAGAACTAAATAATTCCCATAAGTTAGTTCTCCACACATTTAATAGAAAAATAATACCTAGTGTTGAATAGAAACTACTTTATCCATAAAATCATCAAATTAAAGAAACTCTATCCATCATCTCTGAATATACAAATGGAGTTAAGAATAATAAGACTCTCTTATGAAAAGATTATTTTTCCCTTGTTGAAGGTATCCTTGACAAATCATTGCTCTACTTCTTGAAAATCTAAAAACTTTAGTATGTGGTACATAATCATAATACATTTTAGGAGCTCAGTTTCTTTTAAATTGCATCAAATATTACCAAAGTTATTTTTAAAAAACACTTTGCCTTATATTATACCTAAATATATAGTGAGTAGAGATGAAATTGGTTTAGATTGGCTCAGTTCAACACCACCTACTCACTTACCTACAGCAAAGAGAGATTCAAGCACACATTAAATTCTATGATTCTCATTATCTTAAATTAATAGTTATAAGAATGAGCCAAGCCAATATATGACAGGCACTTATCATAGCTCTTGATACCTCACTAAACCCTTTTTTTCTTTTTTCAAATTTTGTGTTAAAGTTTTTTCTACAGAAGATAACTCAGCCTCAGCAGCTAAAAATAAAGTTTAAATTCAATAATTTAAAAAATATGTACACTGCTAAATGATATACTTTATTGTTCATATTTTGTAAGTTCTTGTGTTCGCTGAGATTTCTTTGAGAAAAAGTTTGCATCCAATATATTTCTACTAGAATAAATATGAATTTATCCCAATTACAGAATGTTTTTAATACTTGTCTTTAAGAAAGACAAAATTTATTTACTCAATAACATTGTTTTTACTATAAAAAATCTCAATCACTTGTAATGGTTTAATACTGTTTAACCACTGAAACATACCAACTTTCCTTACTTTGTTGCCCAGTTTATATTAATACATTTTTGTAAAATTTGTATGCAATGTTACCAAATTATGTACTGACAATGTGATTCCAAGGCAGAATGTTTAAGACCTACAACAGCATGTGTAAATTTATAAGATTTCAAAGGTACAGTTAAAATTTCTATAATAAAAGACAAATAATCTAACTATAAGAAGGAATTTTCAATCTCTCTGATTTTCCAGTCATTTAAGAAGGTTAATGAACCACTTACACTAAATATTAATGACTTTCTGTTCCTTTTTAAAATCTATCAGCTAGTTTTGGTTTATTTTTGTTTGTTTTTGCCTTTTTTTTTTTTTTTGGAGGAATTAGAAGATCAATGTGTAGTCAGATTTATTCAGGGATAGATAATATTAATGAAAAAGGGAGGGGTATTACACCAGTGGACATTTGTTTTAAGTTGCTTTCTTTAAGTTTTAAAACACCAGAGCAGAGATTTTTCTTTATTGAAAGAGAAGTATTCAGAACTATGTTTTTGTTTTCCTTTCCATGAAAGATCACTTTATGGACAGTGTTATTAATGGGCATTTTTATAATAATTTTCAACTTTAGTGCAGTTGCTTATCATTAGCAATGTGTTTGGAGCATTCTTCAAAAACACTTTACAAAGTACTTATTCTGAAGTCTAATGATGCTACTTTTTAGCGTGGACAAATTGGAAATCAGATTGTCAGTATTTGTAAATACTCTCTGCACATGAGGACAAGAGAGGGATGGTTTAGTGAAGTGTGGCCCTGGCATCATTAAAAGTGTCAAGCTGTGTCATGAAGAGACTGCTGAAATAGTATTCTCAGGGAACTCCACAAAATAGCAAAAACAAAACTTACAAGTAGGAGAAACATTATTACATTGAAATTGATAGCAAGAAATGTGAAAATTAATTTTTAGGCTAGTCTAGAGAAGAATAAGGACAGAGTAAAATCAAAGGAAGAGATTACGTGTGTCAAGGATAAAATCAAATAAAATAAGATGCATAAACAGAAATAAATGAATAGATATTATTTTCCTGAAACAGTTAACATATAGAAACGCATAATGGGAAAACAGCAAGGTTTATTTTTAAGAAGGTCAATAGATGTTATATTAGGGTAGGTTATATAGCATGCTCAATTGCATTATGTTTGTCAAAGATTCTAAGGAGCTATAAATATGGCTCATAGTGAATTAATCAAATAAACAAGAAATACAAATCAACATTAAAAAAAGTTACCTTGAGACCAGTTCTGTTATAAGTATATATATAAGGAGAAAAATACAGTATTTTTCAAGTTTCCATATAGCCATAAAGGGAGAAGGAAACTTTGGCTGCAAAGGTTGTTGACTTGTTGCTTTAAAATTTCTGAAAGTACAGGCCTGCATATTTTAATCATATCCAAGAGTGACTAAGCATGAATAGAAGTTTGGGAAATACATTCAGGAACGCAATAAGCAAAACAGATAAAATCCTTTCCTGAGTCCACATTAAAAAATGTAACCTGAGTTAACCAAATAGGATATGACCCCTTGGTCTATCTGGCTTTAAAGTCAGGGTTAGCATACAGAATATATTTAGTTATCAAAGCACTTTTACCTTTTATTTCTCACACTACAAGATAACTGTGAACAGAAAATGTAATTAGTTTTTTGTATAATTAATTTGTCCTTCTTCATAAGCACACAATCATTAAGAGGGAAATGTTATGGGAAAAATGCCAAAAGTTAAGTCTTCAATTGTAAGTAAAGATTAGTTGGGATAATATAAGGTATTCAGTTACTAATACACTGCCTCTCAGCTCCAAATCCATCCCTCATTGCCTTCTCTATACTAATGAAGCCAGACCTTGTCAGTATTTTCCCCTTCGCAGAGGGCAGGATATTTAGCTTTGACGGTAGAAGGCACTACCAGGAGTAGGAAAGGTGTTCTCCTCCCGGTTTCACTGTTCTCCTAGTTCAGTCCTGGTGGGTGTGGCGACTCTTCATACCTGCCTTCCTAATATTATTTAGATTCTCCATACTTCTTATCAGCCAACCCCACATTATTACTATTCCCCACTATATTTAATAATTATTAACATTAAACTTTCCCTATTCAAAGTATTCAATCATTTCTTTCTCCTTATTTAACCATGAATAATTCTGAAATTATACCAGGAATGGTTCCAAGAAACAAATTATGGGATATGGAAAAATTATTTTGTTGTGCCTTTGAGACTAGTCTTTTTTTGTTTGTTTGTTTGAAAACCCTGTAGAAACTTCATCTAGGTTAGATTACTGAACAGGGGATGATAGTTTTCCTCAAGAACCCACCTTAGGCCTCCTTTCTATTTTTGTCATTGGCTCCAAACTAGGGACAAATCTTATCAGGCACTACCAAAGAGGTGCACACTATGATGCAGGAAGTAAAAAAAAAAAAACCAGCAAAAGAATCCCAAGGCTTTGCTAACATTTATCAATAGAAAGCTGGGGGATATGTGTGAAAGTGGATTCTAAGAATCAAATTGGGGCAGATATAACACTAGATTGGATTATATTTACATATATGATTATAATTAATTTAACTCTTCCAGCTTGAGATGACTCAAACAACCAGAGGTAGCTCTAACAGTAGCAGATTGAATGAAACTTAGCTCAGTTGTGGCCTGCATTTATTGTGTTGAGTGGCTAGAACTTTCATTGTGTGATAAGGAGAAGAGAAACAAAAGGTTTGAGGATACTGGAAAGTTGGAGTGGATTTATCATCTGTCACCTGTACACCCACTACCCACTACCCAGCTATATTCCATGAGAAGGTCCAGAAGACAGTCTCTTCTCTCAGCCTTCCTAATTGAGGTAAATACCTATATCTTTAACAGCTGTATGGTTGCTTTCTGTTGCTCTGTAGCCCAAGCGTGAACATAGGGGATGCTGTTACTGAGTATGGACTGCACAATTTCAGTGGAGATAAAAGTATCTTAGAGTATCAGAGGTCAAACGGAATCACATAATGTCAAAGACAAAGTAGGCACATCTTCTATAAGGTGAAGAAGGGAGTACCAGAAACCAACAGCTCTTAATTGGGTCTCAGATGAGTGAATGCCTAAGATGTACTAGATTTTTTTTAAAGGTGCTCTAAAAACAAAATAGAAAGCACACACTGATGCTTTGCCAGATATTTTGTGTTGTGAAACACACACAGACTCATGTATGGTTTTGTGTATGTGTGTATTGGGGGTGTTTTCCACAAATATTTTGACAAGAAGAAATTCCAGGCTTGTAGAAATAGAGGGCTCAAAACATTTTCGGAGCTGATTAGAAAAAAAAAAAAGCCTGACGATAATTTGCATATATATTTGGAAGGAGTAAAATTCTTTATTGTACATGTATTGTATTTCACATGTTCCAGCTACATGTATTGTAACCTTGCACTAATCCCATTGTTTTGTGATAGCTTCTTATGTTGCTTATGTTCTCTCCCTGTCCAGTATTCAAATCACAGCAAGACAATCCAGAAAGACATTGTTTTCCTAGTCATGTCTAGGGGTATTCATATTTAGGGATACCACATGCACTGGAGCATATGCTATAATAATATCATAATTTAACTTTAAATATAAGGTTTGAAGATTTCCTGTCTTGACATAAAAAAGAAAAAAATCATTTTTTGTGGGAATAGATGATACAGAAAGTAAATCCAATAAATAGATGTAATTCTCATCCCAGATTACCCCAAGCAAGCTCTCTTAATTACTTCACTTGTTTTTAAGAATTATAGGTGGATGAAGAACAGTAGTAGAAACAGTAAAACTTTCCTCTAGCAAAATATATTTGTAGTGTAAGTTTGAAGTGCATCATAAAACCCAACTCTCCTTATCACAATATAGACATGGAGATTTAAGGAGCAAGAACAGTCTTTTTTGGCAAATAATGGTATGTTTCTCCATTTCTTTTCAATACAATAAAAATAAAACTGTTTTTACTGTTGCACAAGTGACTAGAACAATGATACATATTTCACCACTTTTACAGCTTTGGGACCCTGGCTGATTAACCTTAAACTTGGGCAGGCAGGATGTCTCTAATCCTGCCTCCACCCCCAATCCTGCTCTCCCATACCCACCAGTAACGGAATTTCATAGCGTATCATCCTTACCATAAGGTCACACATTGAAATACAAGATCTAAAGTTAATCCACTCTTCCCTCTGCCACCACACACTCAAGATTTACCATTTTGATTCCAGGAAAGATAAATTAACCTCTCTGGAATGTATCTGAGAAAATCTTTGTTACTCCAGAATGTGATCTCTAGACTAAACACTATTCTTCTGTGTCATACTTCCCTATTTTATACCATTACCTTTCATATATTAGTAACTAGGATGGCCATCGGCTCGCTAACTCCCTGCTCATATATTTTTGAAATTTTCTTTGTTTAATATTCTACTTTATATTTCTGTTATTCCTTCTTTCATATCTCTTTTTCTGTCACTTGTCAACGGCCATTTCAATAAATAAACTGGCCACTGCATATTTGAGAGAAGCCATATTCTTGTCCTCTTTGGCATATTTGAATTTCCACTCATTATCCAATCAGATTGCTTACCCAAGACAGACTCCTATACTGGAATAAAGGGAACTTCTTTTTTTTTTAATTTCCTCATTAAAAAAAATTCATGAAATATTTTAGCAGTTATATTTCCTGTGGCAAATCTAACTATAGTAAATTAGAAAATTGAAAATAAATATTTAAAAATTATCTTATGAAGAGGTTTCTGACAATAATGAACAAGTACCTTGCACACTCCTATCCCTCAGTAATTATCAACTATAAATGCCAACTAAATATCTGATATATTAAACTCTTATTCTTAACTATATAGTAGAAGAATATTACTAACCAATCAACCAAAGCTACAGATCAATAGAATACAGTAATTTCTGTGATATTTAGTTCAGGGATGTTATGACCCATCTAGAGATAGCCACCTTCAAGTAGATCAATATCTTTCATAATATTACATGGAATATAAACAATTATTCAATATTTTTTATCAAGTTTTATCTAAGAAAAACATGATACAGTTTAGGACATCATCTCCATAGTATAAAACTGTAATTTTTACATCTATGCAAAAGATTAGAGGACCTAAACATTAATACTGAGCATGGTGCAATGCTCTCCAGTTGACTCCAGGTCTGGAACATGATTAGTAGTGTTGTACCAAGTAATGCATTTCAACAAGTCCAAAAATATAGCATCAAGTTAAACTTTACAATCAAGAGCATTTTCTAGTATTTCTACTGTGTGCTTTCTTCCTATATAACAGCTGAGAGACAACAAAACAAGAGATGTTTTACTTTATTCCTCTTGATAACTCAGTTCTCATATCAACTCAATTCCCATAACCAACTGCAGACAAACAGAGACTTAGACATAGGGAATTTTTTTCTTATGTATATCTTTTCCTTTTCCTAAATCTAATTCTTTATTAGGAAGTTACCTCTTAAAACCTAAATCTACTAAGTTCCAGTCATGCAATGCTTACTTTCAATGTACAACTTACTTCACTATCTTATCACCATGTCATTCTTATTATTCAGGTCATGCATAAGCTTCATATCTCAGAAGATGGAGACATTACACAAGCAACTCTTTTATTGAACAGCTTGCAACAGATTTTCTATTTCATTCACTTTCTATGTGGATATTGTATGTGACCTATGAATTGTCCTTGATGTACTATGAAAGACTCCTTTTTTTCCCAAACTATCTAGCTTATTCATAATTCCCTATCTCATATATATATATATATGTATGTCTGTCTGTGTGTTTACATATAGTTATACTTTATAAATGGAATCAACTGTGTGCAAACATGTGACACCAGTAACCAACATACAGCCTTTAAAATGTTTCCATATGTTGTCAAGTTTCATCATAAATCTCCAATTATTCCGATAATAAACTGCCAACAATTGCCATTCTTTGGCCATGGTAAGTAATCTTCACTTTTCCTTCTTTGGTTTTTCAGTTGGGCTGACTGAAGGTGAGTTTTAAAATTTTATTCCTTATCCTGGTTGACTTTTATGACCTAGCATTCTTTCATTTTCTCTAGCTATTTCTCTCTATAAAATATATTTTAGAAGAAACTTCAACTAAGTGACAAGTACAATGTTCTTGGTATTACAGTTATCAAACTGTCCATAACACTGGTGAACTTTTGAGCTGCTGTAAAATTGATACTACCCCTCCTTATTCCATAAAATCACAGAATTACCTTTGAAGGTACAAAAAAAAAATGTTTTACAATCAGAATGTATCTTTTAAAATAATACTTTTTCCCTTTCATTCTCTATAGATGAATTGTCAATAAAGATTGTCTATCATTTGATAGAAAATAATTGTATTTCCACTTCTTAGAATTCAATGACATAATTTTCTCACTCTCATTTATTGACCACCTGCCATAAATGTTTAACAAAGCCATTATCTTTAATTAATCATTTTACTTCAATCTATTCTTCATTTTATTTCTAATTTTCCTAAATTAATATTTTCATTTGCCTTGTCATGGTCTAGAAGTCTCTTCCCTAATTATTTCATTAAGTTAACTTCCTCTGTATACTTTTCTTGGATATCCATAATTTTTGCTGTCTGTGCATTTTAATCTCACTACACCACAGCGAGACTTAGTCAACTTCCTGGCTGTCCCCAATCTTTCATGCTAACTCCCATCTCTCTCTGCTAGTGTTTAAGCTACTTTCTCATCCATAATGCACTTAACTCTTTAAAAACATAACTTTGCAACATTATCGTCTTCATTTTGTCCCTTGTACCACAATCAGTTGGATATCTTTATCTGCAATGATTCTGTTTGTAGTTATCCGTAAAACAGCACAATAATAACAACCTCATTACTTTTGGGGAGAGGTGAAGTGATAATACATGTAAAGGACATGACATAGCAAAAAAAAAGTGGTATACAATATCTACTTAATACAAGTGGATTATTGTATTTTGTCCTAAATCCTAAATCACAGTTATTCTCTGAAAAGAAAATTCTATGTTCTTAAGTTATTGCTCTGAGGTTTTTTTTTCTTTTCTTTCTCTCCCTCTTCAAGTAGACTGTAGATCTAGCTTTTAAGAAGGAAGAAATCTAAGTTGAATTGAAAGAGTTCAAAACACAAGAGTTAGAAGTTACTGTTTCTATTCAAATCTTTGCTTGAACATTCTTACGATAATACTTCAACTACCTTCTCAAATGAGCCAATTCAGTTTCACACAATTCTATTGATTTGAAATATTTTTTTTAAAAAATTCAAGACAAATCTCTTTTTTTGCAATATGTTTTCATTGATTCACTGATGCTTCTTGGGATAACAAGTGGAAAGAACTAATAAAAGATTGGTTATAGGACTTTTGGCATCTTTTATATTCTCTGAGATAAATATCCCAGGTTATAAGTATGTTCAATTTCTTCTAAATACCAATGAATAAATTTGCCTGTATATCTTTAGAGATGATGAAAAGTTAAACCTACATCGTGTTTTTAGTATTTATCTCAGTTGATTTCAATTTTGTGCCAGAGAGGTGAACTATTTTTTGTTTTTGGTCAAATCTCAGTGTTACAATGTATGAATTTATGGTTTGTAAGCAACTGATTATAAGACCTTATTTTGGTTTCCATGTTTTGTTAAATGATTATGAAGGTGTCCACTAAACTTAGATTTTTTTCCATAAATGTTACCTATTGCCTATAGGGTAAATAAAAGTTAGGCAGAGAATGGAAATAATGACATTAATGAGTGTTGTGATAATAAAAATAATGAGAAGTATAAAAATGAAAATGAGAAAGAGAACATAAAGTATTAAATAATAGACAATGGTTAACATTTATAAGAATTTTTCATGTGCCAGGAACTATAACTAATGTTTATGCTGATTTTAATAACTTCTCACAATAACATACTTGAAAATATTTGAACATAATTGAAATAACATTTCAATTAAACAATTCTTCTGTCTCAATTGCAAATCAAAACCACAATGAGGTATTACCTCATACCAGTCAGAACGGCCATCATTCAAAAGTCCACGAACAATAAATGCTGGAGAGGGTGTGGAGAAAAGGGAACTTGCCTACACTGCCGGTGGGAATGTAGTCTGGTGCAGCCAGTATGGACATTCATCAAAAAATTAAAAAAAGACTAACCACATGATCCAGCAATCCCACTCCTGGGTATATATCCAGAGGGAACTCTAATTAGAAAAGATACATACACCCCAATGTTCATAGCAGCACTATTTACAATAGCCAAGACGTGGCAGCAACCTAAATGTCCATCAACAGATGACTGGATAAAGAAGTTGTGGTATATTTATATAATGGAATACTACTCAGCCATAAAGAAGAATAAAATAATTCCATTTGCAGCAACATGGATGGACCTACAGATTGTCATTCTAAGTGAAGTAAGCCAGAAAGATAAAGAAAAATACTATATGATATCACTCATATGTGGAATCTAAAAGCAGAAAAAAAGAGAAAAACACCAATGAACCCATCTATAAAACAGAAACAGACTTGCAAACATAGTAAACAATCTTATGGTTACCAGGGGAAAGGAGGTGGGAAGGGATAAATTTGGAGTTTGAGATTTGCAAATGTTAGCCACTATATATAAAAATAGATAAAAAGCCCAACTTCTTCTGTATAGCACAGGGTACCAGATTCCATATCTTGTACTAACCTTTAATGAAAAAGAATATGAAAATTTGTGGGTTGCAGTAGAAGCAGATTTTAGGAGGATACTTATAGCATTGAATGCATATAATAGAAAGTAGGAAAGATCTGAAATCAATAATCTAAGCTTCCCCCTTAGGAAACTGGAAAAAGAAGAACAATTAAATCTAAAGAAAGCAGAAGAAAAGAAATAATTAAATTTAAAGTAGAAAATAATCATTGAAACCAAAAGCTGATTATTTGAAAAGATCAATAAAATCAATAAGCCTTTAACCAGGCTTAAAAAAAAAGAAAGAGGCTACAAATTAACAATATCAGAATTTCCCACTGAAGATCTCATGGACACTAAAAGGAATATTATGAACAACTCTATGCACCAAAATCTGATAACCTAAATGAAATAGACCAATATATCAAAAGACACAGTCTGTCAAAATAAGCACAGGAATTAGACAATCTGAATAAGCCTATATATTTATTTAATAAATAAATGGAATCAATAACTAATATTCTCCCTGAACAGAAAGCACTAGGCCCAGATGGGTTCACTTGTGATTCTACCAAACATTTAAAGGAAGAAATTATACCAATTTTCTACAAAGTGTTATAGCCAGTTTGAATGACGTTTGCCAGTTTGTAACAAAATTAAACATACTCATACAATAAGATCTAGCAATTGTGCTTCTTTGTATTTATCCAAAGGAATTGCAATCTTTTGCCCACCAAAAATCTGCACAGGGATGTTTTTAAAAGCTTTATTCATAATTGCCAAAACTTAGAAACAACCAATATGCTCTTCAGTAGGTGAATAGATAAAAATTGTTTTCTTTATTTGGAAAATATGTTTTCTATATATTATTTATTATGTAATGGACTTATTACTGTTATTTTTTTAATGAATTAAATTAATATCTCTAAAATTTTCCCTGTTTTAATTTCTAATGTAAATATAAATAGATATAACTCACAGAACTTAAAGATCTTTAGGACCTGGAATATTTTCTAAGAGTGTGAAGGGCTCCTGAGACTAAAATGTTTGAAGATCCTGCTCTTAGACAATGGTAGTGTACTAGACTAAAGGTGCTGGAGTCCCTGATAACAGCGTGCAGCAGAGATGCGCTTGCTGCTATGCAGAACCACTTAAGCAAGTTCTGTCTTTAAAATGGCTCTATACAAGTGGCAGAGGAGTAATGTAACTTATATTCAGCATAACAAAACCCTTTCTGAATTTCTCTCTCCCTTCACCAAGTCCAATATCTATCCTGGAACTGAATGCGAAAATCTTTATAGCACGTTTCATGTAAAAAATACATTCTAAAGTCATATTATTTTAATTACTTTTTCATCGTCTAATTAGTGAATAATTTTTTAAAACAATCATTAGTTTATAATAAGTTCTACTATTTTGACTAATATTCTAAAGTACAGTATTTGGGGGATATTTTTATGCATATTCTTTAAAAAATTATGTGAACACCACTACTGTATATGAATATCAAATACATGTTTATGAAAAGCTAGTTCTGAAATCACTTGCATGTCATAAATTCTGTCTGTGATTAAAGAACAGGAGAAAAAGGCCTCTTTATTCCTATTTAGAGACAAATTTTCTTTTATAAATTTTGCTTTTTATTTTGATTTTAAATAAATAAATGGTGGTGTAAAACATCCTAGGCTTACCATTCTTATGCCATGCACAGTTTATCATTTTGATTTTATGTGTTTGGATATAAAGCTTTCAGAGAATATACCTTATTTTAAAATTTCCCTAGAGTAATTACAAAATAAAATTAATGTCACATCACAAGTAAACTTTAATAACTTAAAAATAAATTAGATATTTTGCTATCAGGTTCTATGAAATCTCACATCAAAAACAAAATATTTATTTTGCATCTTTTTCTGAGCCTTACACTATATTAATCTGTGGGAATAAGAAGGTAATTAACATATTCTCTTTGCTCCTGAGGTACTTGTAGACTAATGGGTCCAATAGGAGCTATATAGAAATTGCATTTCAAATTAGTTCTTTCTTGATAAAGGAAACTTTCCCCTCTCTTGATTTGCCACCCCAACCCCTGCTTGGTTTTTGGAAGTATGGACCAGTTTTGTTTTTTTTTTAAAGGACCATGACTTGGCATCTTGGCCTTCAAATGGGGGGTCATGACCTCTGAATTTGAACCTGTAAAAAACTTCCTTGAGTGTTAGAGTACAGAACTATAAAATTAATCACGCACAGGTCTTGTCTTTAGCCAGGTCATGAATACATGAACTTTGACTTAGTCAATCAATCATACCTCTTTGGAACTCTGAATCTGGGCTACTGAGCAGTGAAGCGGGGAAACGGTGGCATTATAGGGTCAAGTGAGATGTCAGCAACCTTTGATTTTCAGGGACCAGAGTTACCATCAATGTCCCAGCCCCACGTCATTTTTAATGGTAGTATGGGTGCTAATGTCCAATGTTCACTAACCACAGCAGCAGGATTAAGCCATTCTGTGATCATGGATGTAATCCATCTGCCTGGATTCCTTTTTTCTCTGCTTATTTTCTGACTTTGTCTCCAGCTTCCTACCAATTCTGTAGGCTAGAAAATATGTATTCATTAATTTCTTTCAGTGTAAAATTAGTCCAAATAATTTCTATATTTTTAATCATGGAACTTCCATTCTATAAAGAAATGGATAACAACAGGATTTTGAAATTGCTCTCTTAGATTTTTATTAATCCAGTCTATAAACATGTATTCACCTTAGTGTATTAGTGGTGGATCATGTTTTCTTAAGCTATAATTGAAACTTTCATATATAACTTTCACATACAACTATATCTCCATATTATATTATACAAGTTCTTTGGACAAGAACATCTTTCCCTCACCTCTGTTTTCATATTTCTCATGGTGCCAAATTCAAAAAAAAATTATATGCCAGTTATTGAGCATTTGCTGTGAGCAAGGTATTGTGCTGGTAATTTCAGAAGCATATAGTTCTATACATGTGTCCTGACTTCAGGGGGTTTTTATTTGTTTGTGAGATAATTGCACAACAGGATAATATAACACTAAACACGGCGCAAGGCAAGATAGCTGTTACAAATACTTCTTCTACTTAGTGGGGCCTAGAAAAAATTTAGAATATTTCATGATCATACCATCAAGCTATAATCACTATTGATTATACAAAACACACACATACACATACACAAACAGTATAGATAACATTCAAAGTTAGGGAAGCAGTGGTATATTTATGAACTCCCTGTGCTTTTCTTCTTTCCTTCAAATAGAAACTTCAACATTTATTTGAGATAAAATTGCATGGAATAAGTTATTTTCTTCATGCCTCTGTACTAGTACAAAATTCCTGCCTAGCTACAGTTTTGTCATGGACAGCTCCTCCAATACCAATATATTTGCAAGGGAAAATTTCAAGGCTTAAAAAATAGTAAGAATTTATAGCAAATGACTATGGATAACTGCATCTATACATTAAACACATTTTCATATCTGAGGTAAATATACATAAATAAAAAATATAATATAAAATAAATCATACATTATACATGGTTGATGAGGGATCATATTTAACATACTTTAATGTTAATGTTCAATAATGAAGCAAATGCAGTCATCATACAGTTCCATAATAGTAAACATATATTTAAATATATAACCTTAATATTAAAATTGGGTTATAAATGGGGTCTTGAACTCTTGGAGGGGAGTATGGAATCACCATCATCTTATCTAAATAGATAATAGATACCATAGTTAATACATTACTATAGATAACTATTATAATAGTAGATTACTATAATAATAGATAAATATAATAAAGCTAACATATGTAACATAAAATAACTATATCCTTAGATACAGAAAGGCCTAGTTAATAGGGTCTATTTCTTTATAATTTACATTAAAATGCAGCACTTTAAATTTTCTCAAGTTTTCATTAATCTTTTTTTGTAAAAATAAATATCAGACTTGCATTTCATTGGAATATTGATGCACATTTATTTCAAGGGAAATAATGTGATGATTTACTGACAGAAAATACACTTTTTTCTTTTATAGTCAGGATATTATTAATGATTTGGCCATTGTTAAAAGAATAAATTATAAAAATAAAA
The DNA here is from genome assembly GCF_036321535.1 of Camelus dromedarius. Taxonomy (NCBI): domain Eukaryota; kingdom Metazoa; phylum Chordata; class Mammalia; order Artiodactyla; family Camelidae; genus Camelus; species Camelus dromedarius. The sequence continues at coordinate 57,083,026 of NC_087438.1, forward strand.
TGTTCATAGTAATTCAAATACGGAATAGGTGTAAAGCACTGAAAGTAGTTAATGGAATGTCCTATCCTACAGATACGAAAAAATATGCTGTATACATTAATGGAATTTTTTATTTAAAAAATATTTGCTTTTCTCCATCTCACACGTATTTCTTTTCACTTGAGTTATGTTAATTTTAGATATAAAGTACTTTAGAAAGTAAAGGTAATGAAAAAGTTTCACTCATGATTCAGGTTTCCTAAATTAATACTGTTGAAATATATTGTTAAGCATACAAAATATGGAACTCAGTTCATGGGCAATGATTAAAAAAAAAAAAAAAGGTCAATGCACATGATTAGAATTATACTTCCTTGTAACTAACTACTGGAAAGACACTGGAGACTATTTTAACAATAACCAAACAGGCTTAAAAGGAATAGACAACATTTCTGTTAACCCATCCATACTGGTCAATTTGTCATATTGGACAGAGTGTGGAATACAATGACACGTCACATTGGATGGGTGATGAGTTGTCTAAATTTTGCAAGAGTTCATTCTAGTACAAAGTTAACTATTCTAAAGAGTAAAATTCCTCAATTCCAGTATATTAACAAAATATTCTAGGCCTCTTGAAGTTTAGCTACATGATCCCTATGCACACCATGCTTATTTAAAATATATATTAATTAATGATTTAGGTTTGGGTAGAATGGACAAAAACCAAGGCTAATATCAGTTGTATTTATTAGTTTCTCTAAACTGCACATTTTGCCAAATAAACTGAATCAGATATGTCAACTCATTTCAATCTACTATGAAGCCTGAATGAAAATGGCTTTAAAAGATTAATAAGAGGATCATTTCATATTAGGCAGTTGTACTTGAAAATATCTTCAGATAGGAGAGGAAGGAAGGCCAGTCTCATTAAATATGCTACCCTGAACTTCATATTCTGTGGTTCCTTTATTTCCTTAGTATTTTTTCATGTATTTTATCAGTAGTAGTTTTTTTAGATAACAAGTATTTTCCAATAACTTTGCTTTGCGATTCACCTTGTTTTATACCTACTGCTTTTCAATCTTGGAAAATATTTGTCAGATTTTAAAGGCATTGACCTGAACTCTATAGGAGAATATTTTTTCCAACACTTCTTGAGCAAATTTTTGAGCAGAAGTCAAATATACCTACCAGACATTTTGTTTGCTCTGGTCACAGTTGAATACCAGAGGATACAGGCCATTAAATAGTAGTAGAGTGAAAAAAAGTTGAATTTGTAGTGAGGGTTGGGGAATATTTTCACTGTATTTTTGACTATCTTGAAGTTATATAGGCAAAATATCACTTTCAATTATTCTTTAGCTTTGGTGAAATATATTTTCCTTGAAAGATTTATTTTAATAGGAGCCCACTGTTATGTGTTACAATTTCATACACTGGTGCTCAAATAAAGAAAAAAATCAGTGAGTTTTTCTTTTCTCTAGAGATAATAAAATGTATCTTACAAATTTATGATTGCATTGTCTCGAGTTTAAGGATTTCATTTATCTGATTCTGTGGCTTTTCTAGCTAAGCTATCTAAGATAATGATACTATGTATATTATATTATGAACCATCTAGTCTCCCATTGCAAGAAGAAACAGAGTCATGACATGTACATGGGTAAAGGTAACCATGAGTAAATACATGACTGAAAAGGAAAGATCCAATAGTAGTAGCTATTAATGTGTTAAATGAACGATCCAGTGAGCTTAATTCAGACACTGAATGAATAGAACTCACAGTGTTCCAGGGCCCTTACTGGTATCTTTCATATCTTACTAGAGTTTGGAAGCTGGGAAAATATGTGGTAAGACATAATTAGATATATAATTTCTTCACAGACGAATTACAACTTTTTTCATATCACTATATGATGGTTTTGCAGGCTTTGATTTACATCAGCTGCATCCATTTCAGTACAATGGAATCACATCCTATGAACATTTAGCCTGCTTGTTTGCAATAATATAGTTGAGAGAGGAGATTAAGATAGAGGTAGAAGTAGTAAAGGTAGGGACTGGAGAGAACAGAGAGAAGAGGCAGAAGGATAAGAAAAAAAATAAGAGGTAGACAATTTTGTGTTCCAAACAAAATTTTGACCTCCATTATTTTGGAATGTGTGTGTGTAAGTATTTATATGCATAAATAAAATACATATTATTTTCAGAAATTGAGGTCCTAGGTTTTGGAAATTAAAGAATGATTTGTAGGATCTTAGAGAGTAACTTTGACTACTCTGTGATTTTTCTTCTGGTGGTATGGCTTTAGAATCTAATCCATGAATAAGAGGAAAATTCATTGTATACAAATTATAAAGGAGAGACAGTCAAAAGCAATTTGTATTTTTGTAGAGTCAATTGAGAAAATGTCATGTGACTAATCTCTAACTACATTTCACATGGTAGATTAAAGTCTGTCTAAATTAAAGTAAAAATTCAGAAATCCAGTAGAGATTTTTTTCTTGCTCATATTTGAATTAATGGTCCATTCCTTCATCAGTGTCCATTTTTTTTTAAACGACATGCATTTTTCTCAAAGATCAGACTGTTTCTTCTTAAGTTCAGAAGGCTCTAAGGTTCAGAAGGGCTTGAGATTCAACTCTAAATGTGATTAGAAATGATCCTTAAATGTCGACTTGACTGAATATAATCTACTTATACCACTGAAAAATGTGTGTTCTCTCCTGTCATCCTTCTCGTATTTGACAAGGTCAATGATACCAAAGCTGCAGAGTCAAGATAGCTTTTTTTTTTTTTTTTGGCCTAAACTACATACCAGACCACTAAGGGAAAAACTCAATATTAGATTGACTTGGAAAAAATAAATAAATCCCATTTTGGAATTAAATTTAAGAACTTTTCAAAAACTCAGAACTTTAAACAGAATATACAATAATGACAGAAAGGAAAATAATATCTCATAAGAAACACTATTAATCTGCATAGGTATATATACTAAGTCATCTTGACCTATTACAGGCCATCATAGCTTAGTCTTGTCTGTAATAACTTTATATAGTTCAAGTATTTAACTCTTTTCTGGATTTTCTAATGCCTTACTTCTCTAACATGTGTGCCAATTCTGGCTTACGTTTTGCAGTGTTCTCCCTTACTTAAACAAAATATAGTACTGGGAGAGGGTCATGGTAATATGTTAGAAAATAGACTGCTTATACAACATATGGACAAATTTAATTGAAAAAGGTGACTCAATTTACTTTTCTGCTGTTTATTAAAGTTTTGATACATAGTTACAACCACAAAATACCAGTGGCTTTACATAAATCATGTGATTTTTCTACGTGTGAACATCTCAGTCTCAAATGTATCTGCTATAATTCTAAAGTAGGCATACATAATTCCTGTCCAGAAGTAAAACAATCATGAACACAATTATTTTTTTCATTTCTGCATTACACTGGATACTGAGCAAAAATAATAATGTGGATCAGGAGTCAGCAGAGAGAGATGAAGAGCATGTTTGGGCAGAAGGCTGGTGACTGAGTGTCTATTCCCATAAGTAAAATAAATTGCATGTTTAGCTTCAAAAATTGTTGTGGGAGGAAGAGGAAAGGAAAAATGAAACTTAGAATCTCTTTCAGCGTACAGACAGGCAAATGTAAAGGAATGTTAGCCTTACAGTGACAACAGCAGCTAGAATGCTGTGTATATAGGTATTTAAGCAAAGCCATCACTGAATTACCTCCAGTAGTTCAGTGATTCCCAATGTTCTTGTCTACTAAATAGAAAGTGCATTAAAAAGTATGAGAATAGCTATCAAAATTAATTTCACTTTTAGATAAGTATTAGAGAAGAGATAAATAAATGTTTGAGCAAATGAAAGTTGAAATTCTAAAACCTAGCAAAGCCATCTCTGCATGAACCTCATCTCCTCTGAGTACTGTACCCATTCTCTTAACTCTAGAACTTTGAACATATTTCTGCATAGAATATAATCTTTCTCCTCTTTTACCTCTTTAACTCATCCTTTGGATACTACCTTCATTGTCATTTGTCAAGTCATACTTCAAAGTTCCTTAGACTAGGTGAAGTCCCATTTCTATACTAAGTCTCCACTATAACTTCTACTTCTAACTTTAAATGGCTGCAGTAATTTTCTTCTTATTAGATCTTGTCTTAGTAGACATTCCAATATCTACTTGTTAATGTCTTTAAAAGTCTTAGGAGAATTTTAGGATACTGACAATGTGTCTTGATATAAAATTTTATAGGCATCATTAAGTCTTTGATCAAGAGAGGGGAGTACTTTGCAAGGTTTTGTTTGTTTCCTAACCACAATTTTACCATGAATTTTCCCCAGTCTTCCAAGGGTTATCTCCTCCAGTCCCTTTGAAAACTCATATATAACAAAAGGAGCTGAATTTTCACATCTTTGGTTATTTCAAAATACTTATTATAAATTTTATATAATAGGGAGTCTGATTATTCAGAAACATATGCAGGATCATAAAAATTATAGAGCCATGTATTAAAAATTATGAAAACAATACAAAATCTGTTATGCAAATATATGTATATGCTATAATTCATTCCAGGTAACAGTACTAGCAAATTCACATTTTTCTCAACTTAAGGGTACACTGAAATTCTGTATTAAAATTAAGCCTCTATAATTGTTTATATTTTTAATAGTAACATTAAAAAAATACCCTTAGATAGACCCAAGCAGAGATGCCCCTGTACTTAGGTACATGCTCTAGAAGGTCCTGCCTACCACAAACAACAAAACATTGTTTTTTCTTTTTGTCCTTATAAAAAATGTTTCGTGAATTTTTAGCAATTTGTTGAGCACACGGTAAGTACAGGAAAAAATATGTGAGATAAACCAGGTTCTCCTGTTGAAAAAAATGTGGGTCTGAGAGTGAACTAGTGTGTACATGAGCTGTGTGTATTGTGTAGTGTGTGTTGGTGTCAGGTAAGTAGAAAAGCATAGCCTCATTGGCCTTGGGAAATTTGGCTGCTTTTGTTTTAAGCTGGTCACCTAAACTAGTAAAAAAAAATGTGTGACCAAATGGATAGCTATGTTTAATTTCTCCTCTCTGTTTAGACACTCTTAATTTGAAAGACCTTTCTCACTGTCTGGAAATCCAGAGCAGGTAAGGTTATTTGTAGGGACAGGAAAGCAGTCCACTCAGCTGTCCAGGGCGTGGGAGCCAGTCAGTCCCTATCCTAGTTCACGGGTCATCCACACAGTTGCAGCTTCACCCTCTCCAGTCCCAGCTGAACCCATGTCACCCCTTGGCTTCCAGTCCTAAGACTGCCTTAGGGGGAACTGTGCCCCAAGAGCTTCTGACTTATATAGGTAAGGTGTATAGGGAGACTTGGGGACAGGGTCCAAAGCTGCAAAATGAGGTGGGCAATAGTTATATCTTGGTTTAAAACTTTAAAATATTTAGACTTATACTATATAGGACTCCACCAATATTGCATGTGTATGTATATTGTAGTTGTACTTACAAAATACATAAACGTAAAGAGGGAACTTCTATATATAAATATAGTCAGACATTACGAGGTAAAAATGATGTTTACAAAGAGTTTGGATTAATATTGGAAAACACTTGTAATGATTGGTGAATTAAGGCATAATGAATAGATAAATAGAGAGATAGGTGATAGATAGATAGCTGAATTATGGATAATTCACTTTGCTTCTTTGTATTCCTCTTTAATTTTCTTAAATTTAGGCTTGGAAAATACATTTTAATTTTTTAAATCCTCTAAAATATTTTAAAATTTCTACTTGCCTGATTACAAAACCTAGAATAAACTACTTGGTAGCATATAATTAGAAACTCAAATACCTACCCTTGAGGGTAAACAAAGATTGTACAAATTGTAATGGCACGGTATGAAATATTATTTATTTTAGTGGTTATTTATGGATTATAGACACAAATTATATATTTCAAAAACTTTGTCTCAAATTTACCTTTTCATTTCATTAATGATTTTTGATAAGATGGAAATTTTAATTGATGTGAAGTCTAAATTATCAAATTTTGTTTCTGTTTAGTACTTTTTGTGTTCTAAATATTTTCTTCCTCTTAAGGCAGGGCAGATATTCTTTGTTTTCTACCTCAAATTTCATAGTTTTAGCTTTACATTTTTCTCTGTGAAGCATCTTGAATGACACTTTATTTAAAGGTAGGTATCAAGGTTCATTTATTTCCATATAAATATTTGCAACATTCAGTATTTTATTTCTCCTATTCAAATCTTTGGCACAGTTATTGGTCAAAAGACCAAAAATGATTCTATTTTTCATTATGCCAATATCACATATTCTTAATTGTTCCTTTATAATATCTTAATGTCAAGTGTTTTTGTTTTTACAAATATATACTTTTTCATCACATTTTTTTTGAGTTTTCTAGGTATTTAGTATTTCATATAAATTTTACAATCTGCCAAATTATACAACAGAAAAATTGTTCTGGGATTTTGAATGGGATTGCATCAAATCTATAGATCAGTTTGTAGGGAACATTTTAATAAATACAATTTTTGCAAAAATAAACATGGTATGTCACCATTTGGGGGTCTTATTTAATTTCTTTAGAATGATTTGCAATTTACAAGTTAGTGGTCTTACACATTTCATTAAATTCATTCCTAGGTATCCTAGGTATTCGATTCCTGTCAACATTATCGTAAATTGAATTTATCTCTGATTTCATTTTCCATTATTTCTGTTTCAAGTATGTACATATACAATTGATTTTTGTGAATTAACTTTGTTTTCCAAGACTTTGCTAGATTTATGTGCTAGTTACAGAAGTTTGTTTTTTATATTCCTTTGGATTTTCCAAATAAAGCATCATGATATCTGTGAATGGAGATGATTTTTACCTCTTTGTTTTCAGTCTTTATATTTCTTAAATATTTTCTTTGCATTATTGTACTGGCTAGGGCTTTCAACACAACATTGATTGGCAGTGGTTAAGAGTTGGTATCCTTGCCTAATCCTCTAATTTTAGGGGAAGCTACTCAATATTTCACTCTTGTTTGTTAGTGTCTAAAACTTTTCATGAATACCATTCTTTCAGATTGAAAAATTTCCTTTTATTCATACTTTGCCGAGAATTTTACCATAAGTGATTGTTGAATGCCATCGTAAGCTTTTTTACATCTATTTAAATGATCAAGTAAACATTTTTAAACTCTGTTAATGTAATGAATTATATGTATTGATTTATGAATGTTAAACTGTTCTTGCATTCCTGGAATAAATTCCACATGGTCATGATAAATTATCTTTTATTATATAATGCTAGATATAATTTGCCAATACTTCATCAAGAATTATTACATCTATTTTTGAAGGTTGCTGCTCTATAATATTCTTATGTCATAATTCCCTGATCAAATTTTAATTACAGGTTTATATTGTCTTCAATGTAGTTAACCTAGCTGAATATGGAGCCTTGTTTTTTATTCTCAAAAAATTACTGAAATTGGTATTATTTCTTTCTTAAGTATATTATGAAATTCACCAGTGACTTATTTACCTAGAGTGTTCATTGTGGGAAGTTTTAAATTATAGTATTAACTACTTTATTTGATCCAAGGTTATTCAGATTTTCTCTTTCATTCTGTGCCAGTAAGTTGTGATTATCTGATGCCCAGGGGTTGCTTAATATGCTCAGAGTTGTTGAATTTATTGGCATAAGGTCGTTCAATATGTTTGGCTACAGGTTTATCAATTTTCCTAATCTTTTCAAAGAAGTATCCTTGACAAAGTTCATTTTTTTCCTAATGTTTTCCTGTTTTATTTTTATTGTTTTATTATTTTCTTTCTTTTCTATTACAGGCTGTTATTTTTCCACCTTTATTTATCCTTTTGAGCAAGAAGTTAACTTTTTTTTTAACTTTACCACATTCTGCAATTTTATCTTCATTATTATTTATCAGTTCAAAATATTTCCTAATCCCTATTGTTATTACTTTTTTGATTATTTATTAAGATTATGTTAATTTTAAATATTTGAGCCTTTTCCAATTATTTACATAGATTTATTTCTAATTGAATACTTTTGTGGTCAAAACATAATTTGTATGATTTTCATCATTTGCATTTTATTAATTCTTGTTTAATGAACCAAGATATGGTCCAATTTGCTGAATATATCATGTGTATTTGAAATAATGTGGATTTTGAAGTTTTTTATAGTGTTTTATGATTATCATTTTGATAACTTGGTTAGAAGGGCTATTTCAACCTTCTGTGTCCTCACTGATTTTCTTTTATTTTATTCTGTCTGCTTGTTCTATCAATTACTAAAAAATAGTGTTTAAAATCTCCAAATATGATTGTAGACTTGTCTATACACTTTATTGCTCTTTCAGTTATTTTTAAGTCACTTATTTCAAAGCTATGCTATAGGTTGCTACACGTTTATGAGCTATGACTTTCTAATGTATTTATTCTTCTATCATCATAAACATGCTACTGTAGTTCTAGTAATTCTCTTTATCTTGAAATCTACTTTGGTGAATGTTAAAGCATCATGACTTTATGATTACAGTTTGCAGGAAACATTTTCTTCATCCTTTCATTTTAAAATTGCCTATTTATATCCAAAATATTTTTTGCAATTAGCATATAACAAAAAATTGTTTTTTAATTTTTATTTAAATTTTTAGAAAAAAAATCTTTCTGTTAAACTGAGTGTTTAGTCAATTTACACTTAATAAAATATCTAATATGGCTGGGTTTAAATTTACCATCATGATATTTGTTTTCAATTTTCCTGACTTGTTCTATTTTCTTTTGTTCTTTCTTTTCTGCCTTCCTTTTGAATGCTGAAGTGAATTTTAGAACTTGATTTTATTTCCTTTATAGGATTTTTGAGCTGTAAATCTTTGTTTATTTTAGTTGTTGATCTATGGAATAAAATATGCTTCCTTAAGTTATCATAATCTATTTTGAATAGATATTTTACCATTTTATCTCTGTCTCATTGCACTATTGTGGTCATTATATATATATGTGCTTTATGGTTTACTTGTGTGTATATTATGAATCTCACCATAAATTTGATCACTTTTAATTAAAGGATAAATTGATATTTAAATACTTAATAATACTTATATATTAATATACATTTATATATTATTATCATATGCCTACATAGCAAATAATACTATTTATTATAATAATACTTACTAATAATCTTTAATATTTACCTATACATTTACCATATCTTGGGCTCTTCCTTATTTTCAAGATTTAATTTCCCATAGAAATTTCATTGCCTTTGAATTTGAGAATTTTTTTTTTTGATATTTCTTTTAGGGCTGTTCTGTTGGTAATAAGATATTTCAACTTTTATTTATCTAAGTCATTATTTCATCTTACTATTTATGAAAAAATTATTGGACATTGAAATATAGATTGTTAGTTTTTTTTTTTCCTTTTAGCACTGTAGAGAGAGCATTCCTTTGTTTTCTAGATCCCATTGTTTCTAATTAGAAGTAAGCTGTAAGTCTTTCTGTTGTTCTTCTTAATGTGTAGAGTCTTTTTATCTTTCGTTTTCTAAAATTTGTTAATGATGTGCTATGTTTTGTCTTCCTTATACATATCCTGATTGGGTTTCACTAAGATTCTAGGATCTTTGGGAGTCTGTTATTCATCAGATTTGGGAAAGTTTTAGCTATGTGTGTGTGTGTGTGTGTGTGTGTGTGTGTGTATACGTTAACTTTTCAAATTTTTCATTCTCTGCTGATATTTATCTATGAATGCACTTCATATCATTTAATTCTTTACCATATTTATAACAGTTATTTTAAAGGTCTTGTTTCTAAATTGACTATCCTGTGTCATCTCTTGTTCTGCTTTAATTAATTTTTTTTACCTATTGTTTGTAGTTTTTACATTATCCTGCTTCCTTACATGTCTAATGGCATTTTTAAAAATTTTACAATACTATTCAGAGACCTTGGATTATTTTATCTTCCTTTAAAGAGTCTTGAGTTTTTTTAAGAAAGGCAGTTAAATTACTGGCAGATGAGCTTGCTCCTTTGAATTATTTGCTTTAGGCTGAGTTGAGGTCATTATTTCCAACTTTCTGCAGTCTCAATTTGGGTATCAACTGAATATGTAGGGTGTTCACCAAGATCTCTCAAGTCTGGTTCAGTGAAGACTTCAAAATCTTCTCTAAACTCAATGATCTTGAAGTCTTTGTTCACCAGTCAGATCCAGATCAACAGCTATTTTCTGTTAGGCCCTTGAGAGTCTTTGAACACAAGCTGTTCAAGGTTCTGCAGTGACCCACATCGCTAGTACTTCTTGGCAGTCATCTCTCATTACTCAGATTGTGAAATTTCAGTCTTCTGCACCATTCTAAAATTCAATCTATTCTTCTCTATTCAGTGAGACTGTAAGTCTCTGCTTTGGCTCTATTTACCTGCAGTGTTTTGGAAATTTTCTCAAGCTAAAAGCTGCAGTGATTGTGGTGCCTGGCTCATGTGCTTCCTTGTTCTCAAGGATCACATTTCTGTGCTGAAACACTTCTTTTCTATATTTTCCCCAATTTTCCATTTCTTTATTGCAGGAGAATAAGTCCAATTGCAAATAGTCCAGAATAGCCATGACCTAAAACTATAATATCTTCTTTTAAATAATTTAAAATCTATAAGAAGGAGTTATTTATTTTGAGGAAATGTATTAATCTTTTCAATTTGACATCATCAAACTGCTCTAAAATGTATGCATCTAAAAAAATAATAGCAGGTCCATTTTTTTTAACTCTATAAAACCCAAACTTATCTCTCTGCACATATTTTTTCAGGATCAGAGAAATAAGTTCATCGTATTTATTAATAGTATAAAATAATAATTAATGCATGCAAGACTCCACCCTGATTTCCCTCCTCTTATCTCCAGCTACTCCAGTATACTTGATATATTTCTTTGCATACATGTATACACTTGAAATACATTAAGTGACCCATCCCCAGACACTTTAGTATGCTTAATATATTCCCTTGCATATGCATATATCCTTGAAAGGCCTAAAATATTACTTATAAATATTAAAGAACTGCTATTAATCCTTCTAATATTCATCTTTATAACCTCAAACTGATAATTACTCACATCTTAAGAGACTCTGACAATTGGCATTAATATCATTTTTTGTGTAGAGTTTCCTTATGACAAATTATTTTAATAATTATAAATACATTAATGAAGTAAACTTTATATTAGCAGTCATAATTTTGTTTACATTTGCAAATTAATACCAAAACATGTAAACTGCTATATACATGCCAAGTTAAGCAATTTGCTTTTGTTACATATACATTGGATGATAAAGTCAGGATACAAACCTTATTTCAATTATACAGAGACATAAGTGAATTTAAAAAGACTTTTTCATTGAGAGTTTTAAAAAGGAATTAATATTTCCAAAAGACTTTACTTGGAAATTTGGATTGTGAGGTTAGGAACTTAAATATGTTCATATTTTATAATCAAACATTATGTGAATTTTTATATTAGCCTCATTAAAAATTCACAAGCATGTCATCCAAGATGATTTCATAATAATAGGCATTCTTTTTCTTCCAGTGGAAAAAAATGACTTTTCCTTTCATGTTTACCAATAAGTGATGAACCCTGTCATCATTTTAAAAACATATTATATTTTCTTTGCTGTTTGACAGTATTTTTCTCAAGTACATTACACAATATCAGATAATGATGATAGAGTGACATTAAAACAGTATCAAACTCCAAACATCAAATGTGTCTGTCTGGAATATAGTACCATATTTTTGTTCCAATGCATGACTATCACTGATAATAATAGAATTATGTGTTTCTAATGGTACATAATACCACTGTAACTCCATGGAGAAATACTGGTATTATCATAAGCTGTAAATCATACAAAGGTCAAAAAGGAGAGAAGGAAAACAGATCAGTACAAAGGATGGGAAATAAAATAATTTGTAAGGTTTGTTTTTAAGATACTGACTAAACTGTAGTCTTCTTCCTATTTTTTCTTTCTATCCTGGTCTTAGTGACCTTACTTCCTTTATAGCATATAAGAGAGAAGTATACTAGTCACAGTGTTCTCATATATTTCTGAAATGTTAATGCTTGCTTAACAGAACATCACAAATGAGACCAATATATGGGAAACAGTAATGGAAGGTTTAGACATCATAAACTGAAGGAAATGTAATTTGGAAAATGGGGAATTAGGTAATGGTACAAAAGGATGTGGGATAAGTAATCATTACCAAAGTGAATTATGGCAGAGTAAACTTTCAACTTGAAATTATATTTAACAAATAATCCACAATAAAAAATGCTCACAGGGCAATCAATACATGTTGAGTGAATAAATACTAGTATCTAAAAATCACCTTATGGATTTGATGTAAGAACCTTAGGATTTATTTTTATCATCACAGTTTTCCATACAAAAGTAAATTTTCATTCTCGTATTCCTTTCCATTTCACTGACACACTACTTCCCTTGTCTCTGTCTTCCAAACATACATACATTCATATTTTCTTTCCAAACCAGTTTAATCTCAAAATTGACCATAATTGGACCCATAAGGCATCATCTATTCTATATAATACATTTCAGGTACAAGAGTACCTGAGCTCTTTTTGTACTGTTACAATTTATTTTCTTGATTTACTGATTTTTAGAAAAACTACTATGTTTTACCCTTAACAAGATGAGTTTCTTGAAATTCCAAGACCAATAGTGTACATAATACTGCCTATAAACTGTTACTAAAGACAACATCATTTTTTATAGTAAGACACAGTATATTCTTGTAACTTTACTAGATACTATAGATAAATATAAATAATGAAATATAAGATAAGATCCATATGTTTCTAGAACTTTATGCTTTTATTGGCAAAGAAAATCTAAAAAGCATGAAGTATCAAGAAAATTTTTTAAAATTTAAAAGTTCAGAATAAGGTACAAGAAGTTATATCTTTTGTTGGCTAGAAGGAGTGGGGTTAATAGAGATTACAGCATTTTAGAAAGTTCTCATACAAGGAAAATATTCATTGAGAGAAACTAGACAGAGATGATCTTTGAATGCTGGCTGACAGGAATAATAATTGAAGCAGAAAAACATTCTAGGTAATGGCTGTCATGATTACTGAATATAGCTGTCTGTGGGACAATATGGAGACTCTTCTGAATAAATACATTAGAGGTTAGAGCAAAATGTAGACAGTGAGATCAGAGTACATTTTATTTGAATGCCAAGCAATGTGATTTTAAGTTAGTGAATTAGGAACTAAAGACCTTTAAAGCTTATTTGTTCATTTATGTATAGATAACTTTAAAAGAAACATTCCCATGATGAAAACCATATTTTAAGAAGGTTTACAGCTGACAACTGGGCTTCTATCTTATCATCAAGAGTCAGGGTTACAAGCATTAAGAAGATTTTACTGCTGACAATGACATTTTAATTTTATTATCGAGGTCATTCCCTATTATATTCTCAATTAGCTAACCAAGTTGTTGTCTCAGTAATTGATCCCATGACCTATTGCTTCAAGAGACTTGACCACTTATTCATTCTGCCAGTCTCCTTTTTCCTAGATTTTAAGTTTTTCCCCTAATCTTCATATGATAAGGTATCTCCCACATGACCTTAGATTTTGATGATACTACAGGTTGGACTTTGAAATCTCTAAGCCTTCATTGTTGAGATTAATCCATAGCTCTAGCTAGTTCCCTTTTACCAAACTCTTGCCTATAGATTTCTTTTAGACTTATAGACACTCTAAACTTTCTTTAGAAAATTAGAACTGAATCTTTCCAGCTTTAGCACCTCTCTAACATTCTGCCCTTTCCCATCGAAATAACTTGATCTCTGTCCCAGCTTTGCCATCAGATAAGCTCACTTCTCAATAAAAATATGTTAATAATCAATTTTTGGAGGAACGTTTAAACTTTCTTTTTAAAGAACAAAAAATTAGAGCTATCTGATATAGATCAATGGAACAGAATAGAAAGCCCAGAAATAAACTCACACACTTACAGTCAGCTAATCTTCAACAAGGAGGCAAGAATATACAATGAAGAAATGACAGTCTTTTCAGCAAGTCGTGTTGGGAAAGCTAGACAGCCACATGTTAAATAAGTAACGTTAGAATACTACCTCACACCATAGGCAAAAATAAACTCAAAACGGCTTAAAGACTTATATTAAAGACTTAAATTAAAGACACAGCACCAAAAAACTCCTAGAAGAGAACACAGGCAAAACATTCTCTAACATAAATCATAGCAATGTTTTCTTAGGTCAATCTTCCAAGGCAATAGAAATAAAAAAAGAAAGAAAAAGAATGGGACCTCAAACTTATTAGCTTTTGCACAGCAAATAAAACCATAAACAAAACGAAAAGACCACTAGGGAATGGGAGAAACTATTTGCAAATGATGCGACCAATAAGGGCTTAATTTCCAAAATACACAAAAAGCTCATGCAACTTAAAAATAAAAACAAAACAAAAAAGCCCAACAATGCAATAAAAAATGGGCAGAAGACCTAAATGGACATTTTCAGACAGAAGACATACAGAAGGCCAATAAGCTTATGAAAAGATGCTTATCATCACTAATTATCAGAGAAATGCAAATCAAAACTAAAATGAATTATCACCTCACATCAGTCAAAATGGCCATCAACAAAAAGTCTACAAAAAGTAAATGCTGGAGAAAGCATGGGGAAAAAAGAATCCTGCTACACTGTTGGTGGGAATGTAATTTGGTGCTGCCACTATGGAACACAGTATGGAGATTCCTTAAAAAAAACAAAAAAAACCTAAACTAAAAATAAAGTTACCCTATGATCCAGCAATCCCACTCCTGGGTATATATCCAGAAAATACAAAAACTCTAATTTGAAAAGATACTTGCACTCCAATATTCACAGAAGCACTCTTTGTTACAGACAAGACATGGAAGCAACCGAAGTGTCCATTGACAGACGAATGGATAACCAAGTTGTGGTGTATATATACATATACACACACACACACATATACACATACATACATATATATTTGTGTATATATATATAAAACTCAGCCATGAAAAATGATGAAATAATGCTATTTTCAGCAACATGGATGTACCTCGAGATTATCATACTCAGTGGAGTAAGTCAGACAAAGACAAATATTATATGATATCACTTATATGTGGAATCTAAAAATAGTACAAATGAACTTATTTACAAAACAGAAAGAGACTCATGGACATAAAAAATAAACTTATGGTTACCAAAGAATAGGGGAATAAACCGGGAGTATGGGAATAATAGATGCACACTACCATATATAAAATAGATAAAGGAACAAGGATTTACTATATAACACAGGAAACTATATTCAGTATCTTCTAGTAAACTATAATGGTTAAGAATCAGAAATAAGGCTTTATATATATACATATATACGTGTATAACTGAATTGCTTTGCTGTACACCTGAAACCAACACAATATTGTAAATCAACTATACTTCCATAATTTTTTAATAGAGCTATCTGGGAAATATTAGCTAAAAAGCAAAAGATATGGCAAACACAATGATAATAACATAATTAGCTAAATGCAGGGTCTAGACCCAGTATGTTGTCCAATGTATTGATAATAGGACCAATATGCAGACAATGACAATTTTATTTTGCTAATTGATGTTTCCCTTATGTTAATATTGCAGATATGAGGTGAATATACTATGTAAATCTTTATTAAATGATGTAAAGAAGGCTATAGTTAGACTGCTCAACTAGAAAAGGATTGGTGTACCAGTAAGTCACTGCTACTGGGTATATACAGTTCCATACAGTTTATCTCAGCCAGACAACACCAAATAGGCAATAAATCTCAACCTTACGATTTGTAAAATGAATAGATACTGAAACTCTCGAAGCTCACCTTCAAGAGGAAAGTTATAGCTATTTTGCGAGAGAGGAAGAAGAATAATTACGTTACACTTAAGGTGACTGTGTAACTTATCATTCAGTCAGAAAACTTTTGAGAGTGGAAATAGACCTCATTAATTACATAATTATTCCAGGATAACAGGCATAGTAATCCAGGACAGTCCAGGTAGAACTGGGGTATACTGTCACACTAGTTATACTGCATTTGAATAGCTAATTCAAAGAAAATTCAGATGACGGTCATCATAGGCATAGCATATATTCACGAGGGAAAAGGAGGGATCACTAACTTATTATTAAAGGTGGCATAGAAGTCTAGGTTCCCACTTGGTCTCCATTGATACCCTAAGGTGGGGTCTCTTTGCCACTCCTGGGTGGAAGTGGGAGTTCCAGCTCATTGTTATGTTCTTGCTGATTCCACTGTAGCTAGACAGATAGAAGTGCCTTGTTATTGCTTTCTATGTGACCTCTAAAGAACATAGTGGTGAGGCCTTGGTAGTGCTGGAGAGATAGTGAAAGTCCAACTCTGGACTAGACCTACTCTGATACCTCCCAGCAGGGATTCACAGGATGCCTCTTTATTTCCAGGTGCCACTGGGAGTCCAGGCTCTTCATGTGGTCCTAATGCCACTACTGACACCTGGGGATGGAGGGCTCATTAACACTTGGCAGGAATGAAAGTCTTGGCTCCCCTCTTGGCCTCTTCTGACATCACCCAATGTAGGGGTTGAAGAGCTTTATTAAAAACTGACAGGGTGCAAGTCTGGGCTCCCCATTTAGCCTAGGATTAAACTGAGTAGGGCCACAGTTTATTCTGTGTCTTTTGCTAAAGCAGTGTGATTATTGTCTATTATCTAGTTTGTTCTGTTTTGTTAGGCTGTCCCTTTCCTGGTTCTTTGGCTAGAGAAAGTTGACCTTTGTTTGGCATTTTTGTGTGTGTACCTAGTGGCATTTCCATATTACACATTCATACAACAATTAGTCTGGGGGAAAAAAAAGCAGAGAAAAAAAAAAACAAAACCTCAGAGAACTCACTACTGTATTGTTCTCTGGGTTCCAAGATCCCTAGCAAACTTACTTTTTTCTACCTTTCAGAGTCTTCTTATGTTTTACTGTTGTTATTTGTATTTTTAAAAAATATACTGTATAGAGTTTTTCATTATACTTGGGGAAAGAATAGGGGAAAGTATATCTATTCCATCATCCTGAAATTAGAAGTCTCAATTACTTTATTTTGAAAAATCAAATAAAAATATCAGTTTAATCTCTGGGGAAAATGCACCTGTCTGACAAGAGCTTGACTTGAGACACTTCTGAATGTTTACAGAGTTCACTTGATAGTGTTTTTGAAAAAATAGCCAAATGAATATATTAATTTATTAATAATTTACTGATTACAGTTTAGTTAGCTTACTAATCATTAATTATTCTTTGGGTGAAATGCTGACTGCCATTGTAAAAAGGCTTTACAAATCATTTTAAAGTCAATTTGTAAGCAATTGACATTGCTGATGGAGAGTGTACATGTAAAACTACGGTGTAAACAAAACAAAATAAATAATACATTAGAAAAACAAATGTCCTAAATTTGTGGGAATAGCTATTTAAATAGTAGGACACAGTTTTTAGTAATAATGTCATAAATGATTCAATATATGCTGTGTATGTCAGCTTATAAATTAATATGATATTCCCTGGAAAACTTTGTTAAATTACTTAAGGAGATCAAATCTGACAAAAAGAGTCATGTCAAGAGCTATTGAGGAGATTGAATAAAGTGGATTCATGAAAAATACATGGGTAAAAAGAGATATGTTTAAATTAAATGTTATTTAGTATTATATGTGATTTTTCATGAATGACTATATTATTTCATCCATATATACAATACTTATATTTTCAGGTTGGCCAAAAAGTTTTGAAGTGATATTTCATTGGGAAAATAGTTCCTGCTCATCTTATATTCATTATCAATTTATAGTTAGGTATACATAAGAATATGACATGCTGAATTTTGTTTCAAATACTTTCCTAGACAAACAGGACCAGGGCTTCTGAAATTTGGTGTTAATTTTAAAAGTTGTTAATTTTATAAAGGAGCAATATAATATGATGATAGAATCATTTAAGAATCTTGTTTAAATTTTATTTTCTGAAGGTAAATCTACTCATTTGAAAACTATTTCCAAGTTTCAATGTATAGATGTAAAGTTTTTCATATTCTTTCAATAATACAACTTTCCCCAGAATTCTACACTTAATCCCAGAGATTTGTTAATAGAGTTTTTCTCTTAACTTTTCCCGCATGTGCCTATCTATATTTATTTATAAAAATGTGCAGGGCATATTCTACAGGATTTTTTATATGCATATATGCATATTTATTTCTCATGGCCTTAACAAATATTAACACTATTCAGAATGTTATTTTATTTCAGACTTACAGAAATCAACTCTAAACAATGGAATGGAATGACAGATGACTGTAAGAACTATTGTCTTGTTGCGGACAAGACTTCACATGAAATATCTCATTTAGTTCTCACAATACCCCTAAGAAATGAAAACTATTTTCATGTCCCTTTTCTTGATGACACAACTGAGTCTAAAAAAAATACAAGGTAACATGTCTATTAAAACACAGCTGTATATTTCTGGGATAAAGGCAAATAAACCTATTTTATTCAATTGTAAACAAAGTTTAGGACAGTATGTAATAGAAAGGCATGACTAAAGGGTTGCTTTTTGAACCACTGCTCATTGATGAGTATAACTAATCTTGATGTCACTAGCTCAGTGTTTAGTAGTGCTCAAGTTGAGGTTTATAAAGAGAGAAAGGAAATGTACATAAGGGAGATAATGATATTTAGTGATGTAATATAAACTGACTTTAAGGCTACAGCCACATTTTCTATATATGATAGGACTGATCATAATAAATGGAATAGAAATTAGAAATAAATTACTCAATCTTCATATGGGTAATCAATTCCTGCCAGAATTGAGTTAGGTATTATTATTACTTCCCTTTTAGAGATGAGGAAGTTATGGTACAAGGGTGTTACATAAGCTAGTCAGGGTTCCACAAAAGATGGAGTTTAATTCTAAACTACTACTCTCTTGTTCCAGAATCTGTGCTTTTAGCCACTGCACTCTATATACATGGCTATCAGCTTTAAAAGAAAAAAAATAAGTATTGGATTTGCTCTGATTCCTCCTATTCTTTAGTTATGAGGATGATAAATAGGACACTTAAAAATGCTGTTTTCTCCAATTGGGTCCTAAAAGCTGAGTGACTTTATAACAACAGTGTCAGCTTTAGAAACTGAAATCATTAAAGGAGTGCTTTGTAAATATCAAAATTGAGCCTCACTTTTCTAAGACTTAAGGATCTGAGCTGCACACTCTGCCCCTCTGGGGATCTTTTGATAGGGCTTTGCTCAAATCCGGGGCGAGTATCTTAGAGTAGCTATGAGTCCTCTGGGATTGTATTTTGTTGCCCAATTTGATGGAGGTTTAAAAGAATTTCTAGGACTTAGGGGGAAAAAGGCATGGACAAGATTTGTCAGAATGTATTTCTCTATGCATATCATAAGTCCATTTCACATCACTACTCAGTGCTCATAGTAGGCAGAGTGCCATTTTGAATTTGGCTTTGATTTGAATGTAGACTCTAATCTTCTGCACAAAAATTACTGACTAATGGACACTTTATATTAATTAACATATTTGACTCCAATAAATTTGTTTCCAACAATCCTCTGGTGCTAGATATTAAAAGAAATTGGAATTCTCAAACTATTAAACTGATGATTGCCTTCTGATAACCCTAATTTTCTGATTGGACATTGAGATGTGATTAATGAAGATGGCAGTTTATTGCTTCTTCTTTTCTCTAATAGCTGGAACAAATGGCAATTTCATGTTCCTACTGCTTTGACTGGTAGAATGTATCAGAAATAGAAAAAGTTCAAGAAAGTCAGATTTACAAGACATATTTTTGAGGAGATCTGAAGCTACTTTTCAAAAGCATAATTTATGGACATGTTTCCTTTTCTTTTGCTTTAACTTATTTAATTGGTAGAAGAGAAAAAACATTTTAAGTATACTTAAAATTTTGTTCATCTTACTAATTTTAAAGACTGTTTTAAGTATACTGAAAAGAGTGCTACAGGTTGTATATTTTATATTGTTCTTTGCACAATAAGAATTTTGTCCTCTTAAATATTGTTGTAATTATTTAAAATATTTCTATTTTTGTTCCTCATTTCTCAATCCTATAATTACCAAAATTTAACCAATTGTATTATCACAGTTTTTCTGATTTTTTTTTTTTGAGTGTGGTTTGCACTACATGCTTTTGAAGAATATTTAGTGTCTTGTCATGTTCTAAGGCACTCTTTAGAATCTGGCATTAATTATTACTCATGTCCATCTTTGTTGGAATAACAGTGAGGGCTTCAGAACCTGTCTCTAATGGAAGCCTCAGACAGGCAATTTGAATGGACAAGATATGGCATGGGAGCTGTACATAACTTGTCTTGAAGCTTTCTATATATAGCTGGCACACCATAACTTACTAGAGTTTATCTGAGTGGTTTGTCTGTCCTAAAGACAATTTATATGAACACCTCCCCAGTCTCTTCCAGTACATACTAATTATTTTGTCTCTTGCCTGCACAGTATCCACCACATATTCAGTGCTTCAGTGCTCCCTGCCGCTTTAGGTCAGGCCCTTATTATTCACATTTGGGGGACATTTTGCTGAAGGTAGAAGTTGGTCTAAATTGAGATAAAACACTAATGGTCAAAATGTGTATCATTAATTTTCCTTTTATAAAACAATTCTATTTTAACAGAAACCCCTGGGACACTTTCAGAAAGTACCGCCTAATATGTAAGTTCTAGTCACTGTACTAAGGCCATAGAAAGAGTTAAAGATTAGTAATAATAAACAACTTCCATTTATTCACTACTCTGTGCTAAGCATTTGTTTACATTACAGTTATCTCTCATCATTTCCCTACTGTAGAAATTACTTGAAAAATTAGTCCCAATACAAATCTATAATATATTAGAAATAGCTTTCAGTATAGATCTAACTATGCTCTTACACAAAACAAAGAAACAAGATTTTGTTATTAGGGACAGAAAATGTATTTCATTTCTATTTCAACGTTCTAATCATTAAAGTACTTTTTCTTTTTCAGAAATCAGGGTTTCTGTTTATTATTTCAGCTTGAGATTGTATCCTATAAAGCTTTTGTTTAAATTTCAAGTTTGTCTTCCCTTTAAGACATAAGGAAGTTAAGGTACAAGTGTGCTCAGTAAGCTGGTCAGGGTTACATCTTTTGTGTAACCCTGACCAGCTTATGGTCTATAAACTTAATAATATTAGGCCTTATTATATTGAGAGTGCAATTACCACCCTATTGTGCATTTCCTTGTGGCATGTGTATTTTCTGATAAACAACCAGGCTATTTGAAAGTGAGCAACACTGACTAGTTTTTTAAAGATAACATACAGTCACTGCTTCACTACTGTTTCTTTAAACTTGCATATAACACATGCAAATGACTGTGTGTGTCTTTTATGCTGGAAAGGGACTGAATAAGGGAAACATCTATGAATGTCAGCAAAGGGAAATTAAGAGGAATGTGTCACTTTCTGAGCAATCAAACCATTGATCGTCTATAAGAGTCCAGTTCCAACGTTGACTTTCAGAGCTTTGAATAGGTCAGGGAGGACAGCAGGCTCAGAGCTTAGGGGCAGTCTATGATTTTTAAGATATACATCCTGCTGACAAGTACACTTTCAAAGGTAGGACTGTGGCTCTGAATCCTATAAGCACTTACCTGAAGCAAAAATATTAGATTCAAATGGTTTGTTTTAACATTTAATGGTATTTCCATTTAAGAAATATTTATTGAACATCTACCATGCATAGGATACTAGAGTGAGGAATAAAACAAAAAACAACTTCAGCCAATTGGTTTTCTTTATAGTAGAAATGCAAACATATAATTAAGTTCATATTAAGGTAGAACAGGGTAATGACAAGAAAAAGAAGAAATTAATACTTCAGGGATATAAAGACAGGAAAAAAATATTTCAGAAGTATGCTTTTAGATCAGATCTTCCAAATATTAATTGGTTGAAATTATAGATACTTTAAATCTACTACCAATTTGGATTGAGCAGAGGGAGACTAGTGTAAGAAAAATAAAGGCAACCTGTGCAGGTGTAAACAGCATGTTTATTTTGGAATGACTCAGGATGCCATATCAGAAGCAAGTGAGGCTGACGCAGGGTTCACAGGAGCAAGACAGCTCTAAGGTGCCATAAGAAGGTCAGCTGAGCAGATATGCATTATAAATGCCATATTATATTGGGTCAGCCTTCCAACTTCCCCAGTAGCCAAGCATAGAAACAGCTCCATAGTGTGGGCAAAATCATGGCTCCCTAAAGATGTTCTAATCTTTGGAGTTTGTGAATAAATTACGTTACATGGCAAAAGGGCATTAAGGTTGTAGGTGCAATTAAAGTTGCTAATGAACGACATTTGAGATGGGGGGATTATCCTGGGTTATCCAGCTAGACCAAATCTAATCACTGGTGTCCTTAAAAATACAGGAGGGAATCAGAGGAAGCATCAGAGAGATGAGACATGGAAATGTAAGATGAGGGCCAAAGATAAGCCAAAGAATACAAGTAATCTCTAGAAGCTGGAAAAGACAAGGAAACAAATTCTCACCTAAAGTCTCTAGAAAATAATGAAAACCAGCTAATATTTGACTCAGCCCTGTGAGATCCGTATCAGACTTCTGACCTATCAAAGTGTAAGTTAATAAACTTGGGTTGTTTCAAGCCACTAAGTTTGTGGTAATTAGTTCCTGACACAATATAAAACTAATATACTCTGCAAGGTAATTCTATAGGTGAACATGAGTGTTTCCCAGTATGAGCGGCCCTAACATTATAAATTGGGATGTCTTCATTTTAACAACAAAAGTTTTTATCGACCCCACTTAATATATTAATTGTATACTTAATATTTGTTGTTGAAACACTATATAATGATCAAAAATATCTAAATCTGTATGTATTTTATTATTCACCACATCTTATATAAAGCTTTAAAACGGAGGGGTACTTGTTTGATAGCAATGCTTGATGTGCAGGCTGACTTGAAGTTTGACTTCTGTCAATAACCTAATGGGACTTCAGTGGTGAAACCTCAGAACATATGAAAAGGTTCTCACTGATGTAGAATTTAGGACCTTAGAAGACTAGAGGTATCAGAAAATATCACTTTCACTATTCTGTGAATGTGTGATTCATAACAGGCTTTAAAGGCTGCAGCACTGGGATCAAGGTAGAGAAGTTGATCATGAGACCACTACAACTGTCAAAGAATCAGAGGTAAATTGGATAAGGAGAGTCTATTCCTGCACTTACTGATTCAACTTGATGACAGATTAAAATCATAATAGAGTGATCATAGTGCAGGTATAGAAAATGGAGTTGGTTGACTATTGAGGATCTGGTATCCGACATGTCCCTGAATCACTGAGACCTTGAACTTTCTGAATTGTGCCGAACCCAGGGACATCACTAGACATTTTTAGGACAACAGCAGCTAGCTGCAAACTTGTGGTCTCAAGGTTCCCCCTTGCAACTATGTAAGCATTTTGGACCCCCAACTAATCCTTGCTAAACAAGCACCCTTACTTTTTGCCTCAATCATAATTCTTGAAAAACAACTTATGTAAGTAATGCTGGCCTTACGGTTTTGCCTTTATAAGCTTCCTCCATTTTGTAGTCCAGTGGAACACAACTCAAATTCTTCTTGAATCTGTGTCTCCTGGGCTGCAATCCTAAAAAACCCCAAATAATCACCTCTTTTTTTCAGTCAGGCCTTCATTTCTGAAAATTTTGGTTAACAAACTATTTATTAAGCAATGTTGTTTTCCAGTCACTTAATATAGCCCTAAATGTTTTTAATGTTAATTATAGCCTACTACATTTATGTAGTTTTCATTCATTACCCAGATTTCCACATTACTCCGATTCTTTTGGATCTACATCTCCAACTCCTTAATTGCCACAAAAAGAAACTACTGTGAGTAGAGCCCCATATTAGGCATTCTAAGGTATTGCATTTTGAATTCCATTGAAAGTAGACACTGATAATAGAAGTTATTTGGGGGTGCTCTTGGGATTGGCACTAGGGGAAAGCAG
The DNA here is from genome assembly GCF_036321535.1 of Camelus dromedarius. Lineage (NCBI taxonomy): Eukaryota > Metazoa > Chordata > Mammalia > Artiodactyla > Camelidae > Camelus > Camelus dromedarius. The sequence goes on from NC_087438.1 coordinate 57,107,262, forward strand.
GGAAGGAAGAAGGATTAGTCAAAGAGAAGTTGAAGTGTGATACCCTCCCAAAGAAAGCTTTCAATCATTCATGGGAGATTCTGGAGCTGAATGGGCTTCAGAGGTGTTTCACATTGGGTTAAGGTCTGGCTTTTTAGCCTCCACATTGATCAATTTTTAGATGTAGGCTAATCTTGGAAGGAGGCATGACCTTGGGCAAGACCTACTTCTTTTGTAACTAATCTCTAAAGAGGGCAGGAAGCAAAGGACCATCTTCTGGCAGCTCTTCCAGTAGCTGGGGAAATAATTCCCTTATTTATTAAAGGGGATCTGGGTAGTACATCACAGTGTACATCCCCCTAAGGTAAAGGTGAAGCAGAGTGGGACCAGAAATGACATTAAACAGCTCATCTTTCTGGGTCTGTAAAATAAGAAACACGGGTTTCACAATATCTAAATATTGCTTTCTGCTCTCATATTCTCTAATTTTTTTCCTTAATATTTGACTTTTATGGTATAAAATATTAGGAAGATTGGAAACTCTACACTGACCCACCAAACTTTATATTTTTAAATTTCATTTTGTTAAAATTGTCACTAAAATTAAATAAGTTCGATTTTACTTTGATCTGAATACTAAAATCACATTTCTATAACCACAGTTTAAACTGATAATCAATTATTGATTACTCAATAATTCAAATAGTTTAATGCAAATTTCACACAAATAATTTCATATATAGAATGCAATACATCTGAAATTTACTTAGGGTGAAAACTTCATACTTCTGAGAAATAATTAAACAGATTACATGAATGCAATTGACACCATACTTCCTTGTTTGCTCTAAAGAAAACATACTTTTTTGCAACTTGCTTTATGAATGCTCCTCAGGAAACCTGGGAAAAATTAGAATATCTAGTGTAGTTTCTTTTTCTTGCTTCCCTACTCATGTTTGACGGAAAGTAAATTCGCAGGCTTTTAATTATCTTGTAGCTTAAATTCAACCAGTGATAAGTAGTTATTTAATTTGCTGTCAGCTTTAACTAACCTCAGCTGTGACAGAGCAATACGGCATTATCTACAGCAGCATTACTGAATCAGAGTGGCTTTTATCTGGAGAAATGGTGCTTTTTATTATTGTGCTACATGTAAGCGAACACATGGTATTTCAATATTTGGCACAAGTAAGTCTAAGGTATTTCTATATGAAGACTGCTAGTTGGTCAGGAAGTTTTTAGATGAATAATGTTCACATTCATTAATATACTAATTCATTCAGTAAATATGTATTGAATCCTACTCTCATATGAGGCTATTGTATTAGCATATAAAAAATGGTGGTCTTATGTGACTGGTGCTAAAAGGTAAAGGTGTCAGGATTTATGGATTAGATTTGGGTGTGAGAGATATAGAAGCATTAAGAATATACCAAGATTTTTGACCTATACAACTAATAGGATTTAACTGTTATTTAAGATGGGGAAGATTTCTGAGATGGTTTGGGGCATATCAGCAATTCAAATTTAGAAAAAATTGATCTAAAGTGATACGTTTGTCCTTAGCTCTACCATATAGTATGGAATAATTCATTATCACTCACAGGAAAGTAATTTGCAAATTAATTATTTTAAGACATACACTTAGAAGTAGGCATTCAGATAGATTAAATTTGCATTTTTAAAGAACTGAGTGAGCAGAGAAACTATAGTTTTATCATGGATAGATATATGTTATTTATAATTCCAAGCTTATAAAAATTAGAAAATGCTGCTAAAATATGAAATTCTAATATTAAAAATGTTAAAACACAATGCTACATTAAATGTAACATAGTCTAATTTTTTCCAGACTTCTTCCACCAGTTTGAGATTATTTTTGCTTATGCAAAAATGTACCCCAGCTCCAAAGTATGAAAATTTTAAAGGAAGGTAGTAGAAAAGATGAAACTAAATTTGGTTACAAGGGAACAATTCCCTTTTCTTAAGTTGTTATAGCCTTTCGTCCATATTTTATAATGTAGCTCACATGATTTTCAATGTAATTTTCTCATTTCTTTGTTTACTGATAACATGGGCATTTTGAAAGAAAGCTGTTTACTTCCCTGATATCTCAGTATTTGTATAATATTCTTCAACTCTAATGTTCTCTTCCCTTGCTGATTTTCATTCTCTCTCCATATCTCACTGTTTTTAGTTCTGTAAGCTATTATGTTTTTATTGTACCCCTATTGTTTAATTTTTTAACACGTACATTTGTCTACTTTCCCTTTAAGGAAAATACATCAAGGCAAAGATATGAAGGCATCTCTGAATTGGCAAAAACTGACAAGATGCAAAGATTACATCATGCAGATTTACATAATTTAAAATATTACAAATCATTATAAAACATTAGGGGAATTCATTATAATTTTTATACACATGTAGTTTTAATTATATTTGAGTTAGTCATTTTTCCAGCCTAAAATTCTTTGCAATACATAAAATAGTAGAAGTTGAAGAACTCTAAGGACAGTGAGGAACAGTCATAGTATTTGAGCACGGGTATCTTCTATGCCAGGATTCTTGATTATCTAGGAATAGCATTAGGCCTGTATATTGCGTGTGCATGCTATACTTAAGAGAAAAGCTCTCCTATACCAAGATGTGGTAGGCAAAATACATACGAAGATGTGACTCACCATACAGAAACTGGGGATAGAGGCTACTCCCAAGTATTTTATAAGCATCAAATAATATCTGTAAGATGACCACAGAGAATGTCTTCATTTTGCTAAGATTTGTATATACATGTTGAAAATTCTTTAAAACTTATGGTCAGTAATGCTTTGGCAGGCAAATGATAATTTTCAAGTAGCTAGCTGTACATGTGCATATGAAGAGGCAAATTGGATGTAGACATAAAGACTCCGCAAAGTGCAAATGACAGAACTAGAGCTCTTCTTGATTCTGACCTGGCTATAGACAAGAAGTTGCTTTGCTATGAGATTAAGAACTAGTTATAACACATGTCAGTTTGGTAGTATAAATTTCATAAATAAGCCTAATAATTTGACTTTTGTGCAAGTCCTTCTGCATGTTCTTTATGTTCTTCTGTCAGTCATCTTACCTCTTAGAAATTTGATTAAGCAGTTGTTCATTAATAATAATACCCATGCTTTATACTTATTTTTCTCATTACAGCTATAATGGATACTGAAGCATGAAGATGTTAGCAGTCAGAATACTTTCCATTTCAAAAATTATATATTAAAATTGAAGTGGATATCAAGATTCTATTTCCTAATATAAATCAATTCCTGTTTTAAGAGATAAGAAAAACTCAACACATCTATTTGATGTTTAATAATAACAGCCTACGTGTCAAAAATTAAATACATAAAACAAGAAAAAACATAATTTTTCTTAATGCCAAGATATAGGAGTATTAAATAAGGGAAATTATATCCTCTGCTCACTCAGCTCTCAGAAGTGGATTTTTAAGCTGTATTATTAATTAATTTAATTTAAAAGTATACTTAGAAGTTCCAGAGTGTAAAATCATCAGACGGTCAAGTTGTTTTATCCTAGTTTATTCTTGTCTCCCCTCCTATTGCCAATGACTCAAAATTCATCTTTTAGCAAGCTGATGTCATGCTATATCTACCTGCATATCTAGTTATTGTATTTCCTGATTAAATTCCTTCTGCAACTCCATACTTAGGAGTAACATCTTCAATACAGATAGCAAAGATAGACCTCATGATGACCCCAGTCAGCGCTTTGCAATTTAACTTCCTAAAATGCTGAGTTGTAAATGCTTCTCTGCATGCATACCACTGTTTCACACCTCTAGTTTGTCTATCCTCAGAACTCATGGAAAGCACTGTCCAGGAAAGGATGGGTTAATAGCATTCTGCCTACAGACTCCTGTTATTGGCTTAAGCTTGTAAAGGTCTTATGTTATGCTGGGCGCTCTCTGTAGGCACATAGTCATTTAATCTTCACAACAGCCCAACATGATATGAAATATTACTCCATTCATAGATAACTGAGGCACGTAGAGTTTGGCAAAAGACATTAGTTTCATGAGTGGTAAAAGTGGGTTGAATTCAGAGAGCCTGGAGTCAGGATCTCTGCACTTAACCACTGCACTACAGATAGTCTTATATACAGTGCTATCATTTCATTAACCCCAATGTATTAGAATTATTTATTCATCATCTTTCTTTTCTGTCAGTTTCTTGAAGACAATGACCCATTTTACTCAACTTTGTGCAAGCTAAGTACCTATCACAGTAATTATTTCTCAACAGTACAATATGAAAAGTTGCTGAATTGAATTAAATTTTAAACAAATGTTAATTATCTCTTGTCTTTTGTTCAGTTCTTGACACCTATATACTCAATTTTTTGAAGGGTTAAAGGAAGGGATCAAAGATAAGAAGTAGAAAAGAGGGAAGGAGGGGAGAAAGACTAATCCTAGTGTACTGGGGAAGTATAATTAAAAACATAATCTCTCAACCCAAAACCCCTCCATAAAGGCAGTAGAGAAAGAAAACACATTTACTATTTAATAAACATTAAACTAAGATGTGATGCCCATCAGAGGCAATCCGCTGTCAAACTGTAAAGACAGAAATCTCACCCATTTATATAGCCAAACAACTACATCACTGACACACTTTCAAGGTAAAAAACAACTAGTTTCAAGTAAGAAGACTCGATAGCACCATTTGTCACAAGCAGCGTTTCCTAACTTTACCTTTATCTGGTAATTAGGTTCTGTTAGCTAACTGACTTTATCCAGAGGAAAAACAAACTTCTTACACTTTTTTGATAGGAAGTAGTTTTGCACCTTGGAGCAAGACGCTGCCCACCAAAGCTAGGCTCCTGCCCTTCCACAAAAACAGGGAGATAGGGGTGCAATCTCCCTTGACGGTACATTTCAGAGATGGCTTCTTGGTTCTTGAGAAAGACATCCTTAGGTCATAATGATGACTAAATGCCAATCTAGTCTTTAAAAATATGTCGTATATTTCAAAGAGAGGAGAAAGTACTTAACAACAACTATAAATGCTGAAACAAAAATGAACAGAGGGAAATCTCTCATTTTCAACAGAGAGAATGAAGTCTCTCATTTTTAATTTGTGTATGTTCTTATAGGTATAGGGACTAGAAAGCAGATCAGAGGGAGGAGTGTTGTATAGTGGGGAGAACATTTAAGTGTTCTTGGACCAGATTTGTTACTTACAGGCCTTTTCCTTGGAGGAGTATTTAATCTCTGTGGAGCTCTGCTTTTCATCTGTAAAGTGAGTGAGTCACACTGGATATTATCTGAAGCCACTTTTGGATTTATTGCTTTACTTCAAAATAATGAAAAAATTGAGAATTCAGTGAGGATGACGGGTGTCGTTATTTTTCACATCCACACTTGTTCAAACTTTGATCTCTCACATAATCAATTACCTTCATCGAACACCTATAGGCCTCTAAATCACAGGGAAACTAGAATCCCTGAGTCTCTGTCATACATCTAACACATATGTTTAAAATGGTTTGCCAACCTAAGTAAGTGTTTATTGAAAGAAAGGACAACTCACTTTCATAACACCAAATACTTTAACAATGAGTAATGGACAACAGAGGAAGATTTTTTTTATGACTACTTTTTCTTTACATTATTTGTAGAGACTAAGACTAGAATTCTGTGATAGTGGCCTTGTGCTGTCACTCTCTGAGACAAGGGGACTTAAAAATATTATTTCCTTAGTCTATGGACATGTATAGTGTCATGATGCTTTTGTCTCTTCTGTCCTCAACATAGAAAATTCTATCGGAACAATGAATGCTAAAAATAGTTTTTTTTAATATGAGAACTGTTTCCTTACATAATTTACTTTGTAAAGAAAATTCTGGTAGTCAATTTAAGTGTAAATTTAACATTTCTGCTAAAAAAATTTTTTTACAGGAAAAAAGAAAAACAAATCCCTGTTGTTTTTATCTCTGAGAAAAAATTTGTTTAATTGTCTGCACTCCCTCCAGTGTTTGATAAACTTTTCTTCTCTGTCTAATTCTCAGATGTGTAGAAAGGATTCTAAGGAAGTAATGTACATGAAACTATGTAAATAGTAAAACTATACATTCCCTTAGGAGGAATTATGTGCATTGTTTGTGTGAGTGTGTTTGTATGTGCTTTGGTGCTAGGGGCTCCATAATTCACCTTCAGCGTGGAGGATGCAATAACATCCATTTGAAAGAATTTGAGCACTTCAGAAAAACATTTTAAATATTTGGTCCCACTCACTCCTTAAGGGGTAAGTGACAAATTATAGTAATGATTAAAAAATAGAGTCTTTCTTGCAAAGCTATTTTGAACCCTTTCTGAAAAGAATGACCGCAAGGTTTTCATTGAATCATGGTAAAAAATTAAATTTGCTTCCCATTTAACACAATCAAGCTCTTCTGCTTTTGCATGAGTTATACTGAGTTAGGTTATAATATCATGTCACATTTTTCTACATAGTGTGTTCTTACTACAAGGATTGCTGTTTTTATCTGCCCTTCTTAACTCTGACCTCAAAATTTCCCTCTCTTTCCTCATTCCACTTCAACTATATAGGCTTACAGGAGCCTCCAGAGTAGGCTTCTATTTTAGGGACAGTATTCCATCAGATTTACTCTGCATGGATAATACCTCCAAATATTCCATGTATTGGTCAACTATCATGTTCTCAATGAGGCTTAGTGACTAATTGCAAACCCCTCTTTCATCATAAGGTAAGAATCATTATTTCATCTTATTATGGTAAATATATACTTTATATATAATATATAAAATATGTAAAATATATATTATATGTTATAATATACATTTATAAATTTAAAAAATTGACATTTTTAAGTGTATAATTCAGTGGCATCAATTATACTCACAATATTGTGCTATATGTTACCACTATTTCCAAAACTTTTTCATCAGCCAAAACAGAAAATTTATGACTATTAAGGAATAAATTCCCATTCCCCTCTCCCACCAGCTCCTGGTAACATCTGGGTCTATAAATTTGCCTATTCTTTGTATTCATATAAATAGAACCATATAATATTTGTCCCTTGGTGTCTGGCTTATTTCATTTAGTATATTTCCAAAGTTTATCCATGTTGTAGCACATATCAGGACATATCTTTATGGCTGAAGACTGTTTTATGGAATTTTTGTTTATCCATTCATCTGATGGATACTTGGGTAGTCTACATCTTTTGGCTGTTGTGAATAATGCTGAAACGAACATTAGCAAACAAGCATTTGAATCCTTGCTTACAATTATTTTGGGTATGTATCTAGGAATGGAATTTCTGGGTCATATAGTAATTCTATGTTCAGAGGAACTGACAAACTGTTTTCCATGTTGGATGTACTATTTTACATTCCCACTAGTAATTTTATAAGAGTTCCTAATTTTGCACATCCTTTCCAATACTTTTTGTTTTTTGCTTTTTAAAAAATCATTGTTATTCTAATAGCTATGAAGTAGTACCTAATAGAAGTTTTGATTTGAATTTCCTTAGTGAATGAGCATCTTTTCTTTTGCTTTTTGGCCATTTGCGTATCTTTTTTGGATAAACGTCTGTTCAAGTCTCTTGCTCATTTTAAACCTAGTTTTTCAACTAGTTGTTGTTAAGTTTCAGTCCTTTACTTATGTTGGGTATTAAGCCTTTATCAGATATATAATTCACAAATATCTTCTTCCATTCTGTCTTTCACTTTTTTAATAATGCCTTTTGATGTTGTGTTAGGGTTTTCCAGAGAGCAGAACCAATATCATATATAAATATGTGTGTAAGTGTATCCTGTTAACTTACACACAAAAAGGCTGTTGGAATTTTGGTAGGGATTGTGTTGAATCTGTAGATCTTAACAATCTTAACAATATTAAGTCTTCCTATTCATCAGCATGAAATGTCTTTCCATTTATTTAGGTTTTTAATTTCTTTCAGCAATATTTTGAAGTTTTCAGTATACAAGTCTCATCTCCATGGCTTCTTGTATTCTGAGGTATTTTATTATTTATATGTTATTATAAATGCAATTGCTTTCTTAATTTCCTTTTTGGATTGTTTCTTGCTGGTATATAGAAACAAATTATTTTTAAATCATTTTTTAAGTGTTAGAAATATCCAAGAGAAATGAAAAAAACTCCTTTAGAAAACTATATATTTCGTATTGCTGAAAAAATTCTGAAGAAGTTGTATGTTAATCTGCCAGCTGAGTATCAAAGACTCTTTCTACATTGAATGAGGAGATTAGGAAGAGATTAAAATTGAGATTTACATTCATACTGTGATAATGAAGGAGAGGTAGAAATAGGTTAAAAAAATTATACATGCTTTGTGTTGTGGGTTAGTTGAAATAAGATGAGGATGGTTTCTTATCAAAATACTGGGTCTTATTCAAATATTGAAATCTCCATGTCCATATTGCTAAATATTTGATTTAGGGACTAGGTAGAAACTGAATACCATGTTGAAATAACATAGAATCTTTATATGGCCATAAATATGAAACAGTTTAGTAAACATACACTAAAAGTAAGAAAACTAAAGTTTATGAATAACTGAATTTGAAAAAACAAGCATTATTTGTGTGTGTGGGAGGAAATGATGTATGACATAGTATCTCTTCCCACTTCTCTTTAGTATTTAATCAATTTTAAAGTCTCTGCTTTTCTTCTTTGAAAGATTGAACCCTGTCCTGTTCATTTTCCCCACACTCAACACAATTTCCTGTGTATAATAAGCATTTAATATTTGTTTGAACTGATATGACATAGATCTTCAATTTCTCCTCCAGATCTACTCTCTGCTCTTCTCCACCATCCTCTCTTATCCCAGAAGGCTATCTGATTTACGGCACTTAATACATTTATATCCTTTGTCCTCTGGATCCCCATAGAGTTTGATCACCAGGGAGCCCTGGAAGGATATTAGATGGTGAAGTCAGCATATTTATTCCGTTGTCTGCCTTTTTCTTGGGTTAGTAACCTAGTATTGTCTCTCACTGTGGGGTGATAGTCATCTCGAAGCAAAAACAAACAAATACACAAAAAAACACTAAACTTTCACAGATTTCTCTCCTTCACCATTCAGTAACTATCCTCAGGGCTTGGTATAATCTTTTCTGGTTTTGCTACATCCTGCCACACATTTTCACAAATGTTCTTGTAACATTGTTTTAATTTGAATATGTATGCCACTTATATGGAGACTCAGATGGACAATCACATGACCATTTATAAAGCTGAATGATCTATAAAATTAATACCCTACAAATATGAAGCATATAAATATTAGCTAAATACAGTTGTGCAGTTCATCTTATCAACATACTCCTATTGATTTTCTCTTCCTTCCTGTTAATCTATGTGATATACAGAACAAAAGGATAGTAGAGAGCTCATGGTGTTTCTTTTCCCTTTAGACCTGTAAGTTAAGTATCAAAATATAAAATAAAATAAACACAAAATTTGACCCTTTTCTACTCACAATCAATAAACCTTTTGAAGCAGACAAGGTTTAAGGAGCAGAAACTTCACAGTTCACTGAATTTAAAGTGTAGTTCCTGCCAGGAATCTGCCTTTTTAAAGTATTGCCTTAAATACACTTCAAATTGTCTTGGACTGCAGTCTGAAATATTGTTTTTATAGTTTAACAGTCCTTGGTCTAGTCTGGTGAAATGTGGCTTTATATCCTGTGGTGCAGTAGGTGTAAATTGGGCAGCTACTCCCAGTATGCAGCATACTAAAGCAATATGTGGATTCTGTAATAGCAACTTTTTTTTTAAAGACTGAAGACATTAGTGAGATAAAGATTATTCTTTTTTGCTTCCTACTTACTCTCTTACTTTCCTCTCAACAGTGATATTAAGAAACTGATTTCCATACATAATTGCTATTATTGATTTGTTTTCTTCCCATTCTCCACAGCTATTAAACAATAGCGGCATCCAGCAGAGATGGGCTCCAATCCTTTCAGAGTCAGTGTTAAGGGGCTGTGGGAGCAATGTTTCTTAGTGGCTTTGATTAAAAGAGAGAATGACAGTCAATGCTTGACATTTCACCTTAATAAGCGTCTTTTAACTATGCCTATCTCTGTCCTAATTCTTCTAGGAGAGAATTATATTTAAGATTACCTGACCACCCAGTTTGCCAGACATAGACCTAGTTTGTGTCTGTTGACATGATGCAATTACAGATAGGAACACCTTTACTTTCAAAAGTGTTCTGATTTATACAATAAATTATATGATCAACCTAATTATACAATTATATTTCTTATATTATATGCCACACCAAAGGTAGGATTGCCAGATTTAGCAAACTGTACATCCTATGCAATGTTGGCAGATGGTTATACTTAAAAAATTGTTTATCTAAAATTCAAAATTAACTGGATATACTGTATTTCTATATTTATATGGCAACTTTATCAATGGGAAACTGAAACACTGAAGTAAGGTAGCAGCAGCTTCCAGCCCTTTTACTAGAGCTCAGTGAGTAAGACCCCAAAGTCAAAATTTTAAAAAAGGAAGAAGGAAAATCAGAATTTCCTTAAACTATTTGTTTTTAAATTATGAAAACAGCACATGAGTATGGTAAAATGTAAATATTTTAATGAAGAATAAATGTGATGCTAATTTTATTTTCTCCTCACATATTCAATTGTCCCCAGAGGCAAACATCATCAGCAACTTCTTGTGTGCCTTTTGAATGTCTTTTATAAACATTTTAATTTTGTATATACATATAAATATATATATTTTAAACACTGTAAACATAGGAAAGTGGAGAGATAGGGAGGTAGAAGGATAGAGAGATGTGTCATATCTGTGTACATCTGTCATCTGTCACTTTTCAATTTATCTATTTATCTGTCTAATCTTCATTCTATACACAAGTTATCATTCCATAAACAGTCTCCTTGCCTACAGTTTCAAATCTGACACTGCATACATAGATCTACCTCCTCCTTTGTCAGAGATTTGGCATACTTTCTTTAGCTAGTTCCTTTTGTCAAGACAATTTAGATTGTTTCCAGGATTTTATTATGATAAATTTCCCTTCAGTTAACATTTATATAAATCATTGTATTTATCAAGGAGTTTATCACTAGGATAATTTTCCTTAGTAGAGATGCTAAATCAAAGGCTATGTGTACTTTCAACTTAAAAAATGTTAAGTAACTATTTAAAGAGATGATATTAATTTACAATTCCACAAAAAGTATGTGAATGCCTGTTTTTCCTCATTTGCCTTCTACACTATATATTGTATACATTTTTGTCCTTTGTCAAGCTCTGAAGTTAACATGTTTTAATTGGCATTCATATTTGTATATGAGTGGGATTATACATGTTTGAAATATTTTTAGAAAGATAATTTACTTTTCTCTATGAGAATTGCCTTTTTATGTACCCTTTTTCTTTTCTATCATGATTTACTATTTATAATATCTTTTTATATATTAATAATAATAATTACATTACAACTGTGGCTTCCCACTATGACTATGATTATAGTAGATTTAAATGATAAAAAGTTTAATTGATTTTTAATCCAATCTTTCCTTTCTAATTTTTATGTTACTTAATAAATCTTAACACATAATAAAGTAATTTAAATGTTTTCTTATTTATTCTGCTAAACTTATAAATTCATTAATATTTGATTCACTTATATTTCTGTTTTTATCTATGATGTATTCAGTTATGGAGAAAAAATTAAGAATAAGAACTTTTTTATATATATCATGTTTTGTGTTAGATGTCCAAACTGTTCAATAACCAAGCTTTTCTCTATTGATTTTATATTTGTGTTCCGTCACATCATGAGACTCATGGATTCAAAGTTAATTTTTGAATTTTTTCCTGTTATTTTGATCTATTTCTTCATGATCAGAACTAAGTTAAATTTCTTTAATGACTGTGTTTTACAATATATTTTATTATTTATTACATTTTTTGTGGGAATTTCTCTGCTTTCCTGTGCATGTTTTCTCATTTAAGTTCTATCGTCTGCTTATAATGTTTCCAAAAAAAGAAATGGCTTATTGGGATTTTACTGGAAATATCTTAATTTTATAGGTCAATTTAGAATGAAATGGTATCTTCATATTTTCTCTTTATTTTGGGACCAGTTAGATTTTGCTTGTAACAAATCACCCAAAAGTTAGTGGTTTAGTATACTAATCAAATTATGAGTTGCCAACATGAGCTGAGTTTGGCCAGGTGGTGCTTTTGCTCTCAGCTGGGCTCACCAAGTGTTTATAGAGAGCTGCCAAGTCAGCCAGGGGCCTGCTGGCTTAGGATGGTGTGATGGTTAATTTAATGTGTCAACTTGGCTAGATTATCTTGCCTAGTCATTTGGTCAAACACTAGTTGAGATGTTGCTGTAAAGGCATTTTTTAGATGTGGTGAACATTTGCAATCAGTTGACTTTAATTAAGTAAAACAGACTACCCTCCATAATATAAATGGTCCTCTTCCCATCAGTTGAAGGCTTTAAAGGCAAAGACTGAAGTTCCCTGAAGAAAAAGGACTTATACCTCCAGACAACAACATAGAAAATTTTCCTGAGTTTCCACACCTGTACTTCAGACTTCAGTAAGTCATTACCTGAATTTCCAGCCCTCCAGTTTGCCTTACAGATTTCAGACTTGCCAGCTTCTTCAATCACATGAGCCTGTTCCTTAAAACAAATCCGTTCTATTTCTTTGCAGAGCCCTTACCAATACAGATGGCCTCAGATGGGACAGCCCTTCTCCACTCTCCACGGTTTCTCAGCCAGCACCAGGCTAGCCAGGGTAGTACTACTGGCAAGGTAAGATTTTATGAGAGAAAGAGGAACTGCGGAAGGTTTCAAAACTGACACAATGTAATTTCCCTGTAATTTGTCAAAGCAAAAATGTCTTGGATATAGGAGGGGTCAGGAGTTATTTTTTTCAATCTACTATGATATCCAAAAGAGTATGTCTTTTTACTCATTCAGGTCATTTTAGTGGTGCTGATTAGGTTTTTAAAGTATTCCTTACATAGGTACTAAATAATTCCTTACTAAACTCCCAGGAATTTTTGTCATTTTACTTACTATTGGTATTGGTATATTTACTTCTATTACATTTTGTAAAAAAAAAAAAATACTTTTTTTGGAATGGCAGAGATTTGTTTTATTACAGTGATTTAGTAAATCAATATCTTATTGGATTATATGTTCTAACTGTTTTATGGTAGATTTGCAGGAGGTTTCTAGGAATACAATTATACCATTTTCAAATAGTTGTAATTCTGTTTCTTTTTGATCTTCTCTTTCTCATTTTCTGTCTTCTCTAATTGCATTCATAAGTACTTTTAGAGCAATGATAATAATGTCCTAAATGAGAAAATTCTTCTTGTGTGTCATCATTAAGCATGGCTTGAAAGATCGATACCTAGATCAAACTAAAGAGATACATATATATGTGTGTATATATATATATATACATATATATATGTGTGTGTACATATATATATATGCTTTTTAATTGTCTTATCATAAATGGATCTTTCTTTTATCAAATACATTCATGATGAGGATAATATGAACTGTTACTACAGCAAATTTCATTATGAACTTGAACCACTTTATATTATTAAGTTGAACTTTAATTCATCATAGTTTACTATTCATTTAATGTGTTCTTAGAGTCTATACTCAGATAGATATTGCATGAAGAATGAACTTTATATGTAAAATTGGTGTACAGTTTTCTTATTTGCTGTTAAATTTGAAGCATTTTATTGTCTATTTTACACTGGTTAAATAAAACACATAAGGAAAAGTCGCCAATTACTTGTTGAGTTTTTGAAAGAATTCACCTGAAAGTGCAGTCATTGAATTTTAGGAGGAAGATTTTGACAAATCAACCTCTGTCTCGCTCTCTCTCTCTCTCGGGCTTGCTCTCTGTCCTTAAAGTAATCAGTTTTGTCAATACCTTTTTCTCTTTTGAAGATAGTTTTAATAATTTTCCTAGGCTCATAACATCCAAGTTTTAGCAGTTTCATTCATTCTTTACATTTTTAATTTCATAAATTTTGATTTTATATGTTACATAATTTTCTTGAATTCCTTTATTTTAAGAGTTAAGATTATCTATATTTGAAAAATCTCTTGATTTATTAACTTTTTAATCTCTAATTCATATTTATTTCAGTCTTTATATTTACTAATACCTTTCTCAGCTTAAGTTTATTTTAGTGCCATTTCTCAAATTATTTTTCCTGAAGTTTAAAATAGCTTAATTTTTGGTTTTATGTTTTTATTATTTTTACATTGCAATAATATATTCAAGACTAGAAATAATCTCTGAGTTCTATTTTACTTGTTTCAAATAATATCATACCAATAATTATTTTATTAGTAGTTAGTAATTTGCAATTTTCTAAGTATTTTATGTGTTTTGATTTCTTCCTTGTTCAAAAATTTCTTTTAGAAGGTATCCTGATGTCCTCCTCAAACTACACCCAACAACTTTTTTTTCTGGGATAAAGAATGGGGATGCAGAGGAATTGTTTTCATCTAATGATACAGAAATAAATATTGGTGATTATTTCTACTTTTGGCAGTATTCATTGAGATTTTCTTTGTTGGCTATTGTATGATCCATTTTTGTAGGTGTACTTAGAAAATACATAAGCACTTAGGCAATTAGATTTTTTCTCTGTTTATAAAGTTATTTAACATATCAGTTAGTTTATCAATAATGTCTGTTTTAATGTACCCTATATCTGAGTTTCTTATTTGCTTAACATAGAATGAATTTCAAATATAAATTAATATCACCTAGTATTATTATATTACTGAATTTTTCTCATTTATTTTTTATATAAATTGATTATTATTTGATGTGTTGCAATTTATGGCAGAATTTTAAGTTATTCCATATTTATTTGCTTTGAATGACTGCATGACAATAGTAGTCTAATCTGCTTTGGGCATGTATTTACACAATATGTCTTCTCCTTTTCCTTTAGAAAATAGTGTTTATTTTAAATGTAAATTTTCTATTAAAAATTGATAGTAATTTTTGTCAAGTATGAGAAAGTTTCTTTTACCAAATGAGTGTGCTCCTCTTTACATTTATGAATATGACAGATACATCTGATCTTATCATTTATATTTTAACATTTTTGATAATTCTTACTTTAGATGAATTTTGTTTTCACTACATGCTATGATTAATTGGATGTCAATTTGGCTAGGCCACAGTACCCAGATACTCTTCTAACTATGTCTGTGAAGGTATTTTTAGATGAGATTAACATATAAATCAGTGTAGTTTGTGTACAGTGGATTACCCTCCGTAATGTAGGTGGGTCTCATCAATCAATTAAAGGTCTTTATAGAAAAACACTGACTTCTCCAGTATTTTGCCAACATACGGAGTTTGGACTTGAACTGTAACACTGGCTCTTCAATGAGTCTCTAGCCTGTTAATCTACCTTGCAGATTTTGGATTTGCCAGCCTCTATGAGCAAAGTCCTTAAAATAAATATCTATCCGTCTGTCTACACATACACACACACACATATCCTGTATGTTCTGTTTTTCTGGAGAACTTTGACTAATACATCACATTTATTTTATGTGATGTATATATAATATACATATATTTATTTCTAAAGTGTGTGAGATTAATGATTTGTTTTATTCATTTTAGTGGTTCTCTTTCAAACTTTACGGACAGTAACTATTGCATAACTCCAATGACTTGCCAAAAATGATGAAGAAATCAATAAGCTAACAGTATTCCACATTCTTGCTGTCCATCCCCCTCCCAATTTTTGTTGGTTACACAATATTTCTTTTATATTTCTATATGTGTTATTATTTTAACAAGTATTTTCACATGTACTTCACTGAATCGTTTACCTTTTATATTTATATGGAATTATACTTATTCAACATTCCTCATCTGTGAACATATAACTGAAACCACAAGGCTATTTGGAGCTGCAGATTTCCTCCCAAAAATGCCCATTAACTAAATATTTCTTGTATATGACATGTTTGCATATTTCCCTGCTGGCTCTCCCTCCTGTTTCAGTCCATAGTGGCAACACTGAAGACCACAGACCCAATGTTGCTGCTCCAAGTCAGGAGCTTTTGCTTTTACCACTTCGACTTTTGGGAACCTATTCTTCTGTTTAAAATGCTTAAGATCTGGGAAATACACATTTTCTCTCAGCATCTTTTCTTGTACTAGTTCAATTTTCTGTGCATTTTGAAGGCAGCTTTCATAAGTTGGAAATTCCTACATTCCTACTTTCATTGAAGAATGAGTTTTCTATTTTTCAGCTAATTTCATAGGAGGAAGAGGTACAAAAATTACTAGTTTATCATCTTTAGATGAGGGACAGAAATCTTTAAGACATCTATGGTTCTTAATATTTGAAATTCTTAACATAAAGAAAAAATCATGAAATTTAAGTTCTAACAATTTTTCTACGATCATTGTTTAAGACTGAATCAGTTTTATCATCCACAAATGAGGATATCAACATGAATAATGATTGTCTAGATGGTAATAGTAACGACTATGCTAAAAAAAAAAAGTCTCCCACATCAGTATCTTAAAAAAAAAAAACTTTCAAAAATCAAAGTTTAAAAATTAAAAAATTTAAGAGATTTTGAAGAAAAAAATGTGTTTTAAGACTTGTTGGTGTTATCAATTTTACTAGGTAAATACATACTTAAGCACTTTTACTTAGTATGTTTTCAAAAGATAAAATTCAATTTATGAAGTTTTGAAATTTAAGAGATTGCCAAAGAATTAAAATAGAGCCTGTTTCATTTACCTTTCTAAATTTGCTATGTGAAAAATCTATAATTTCTATAATTTTCCCATTGCTAAAACAGAGATATTATAGACCCCTTTCTTTGTATAGATATGCATAGCATTGTTCAGTTTCAAAGCCTATTACAAAAATGTTGGTAGAGTTTTTCTCTGCTCTATAAATATATTATTTAATTTTCTCTTAGTAGCAAATATCCACCATTTTTCTTTCAAAAACTTAGCTTAGAAATAAATTAATACTCTATATTGTGAAAGTAATGATAAAAATTACAAGTAGGTAATAAGAAAACATGACACCTGGATAAGATATATAATTAGGAAATTTGGCTGGAAAACAGGAGAACTAAAATATGTAGATATTTTATGTAATTGGTGAGATCCACACAATAATTTGCTTTTAAATAAGCAGTGACCTCCTCTAATTTAACAATTAACCATCACATTCAGAATTTTTCTTAGCAAAGAGCTCTTTACTTTTTTCCCCACATATTCTGCACTGAAAATATTTACCTGAATTAATTATCTGAGTTCTAATTTCAGTGTTTTCAGAAAGAATATTCTCTTTTCAATATCCAAGATTATGCCTTAATCAGATCTAATTTGATATATTAATAAATGTTATAGGAGTCACTCTGTCAGTATCTAATACAAAAGAAAATGTTCTGGATATTAAATCTTTGTCAGTGGCATCACTTGCAAATATTTTCTCCCATTCTGTAGGTGGTTGTTTTGTTTTGCTTATGGTTTCCTTTGCTGTTCAAAAGCTTACAAGTTTAATTAGGTTCCACTTGTTTATTTTTGCTTTTATATCTATTGCCTGTCCTAGGAGAACATTGCTAAGATTTATGTCAGAGAATGTTTTGCCTATGTTTTCTTCTAGGAGGTTTATAGTGTCTTGTCTTATATTTAAGTCTTTAAGCCATTTTAAGTTTATTTTTGTGTATGGTGTGAGGGAATGTTCTATTTCATTGAAAATATACAAATGGCCAATAGGCACATGAAAAAATGCTCAGTATCACTATCAGAGAAATGAAAATCAAAACTACAATAAGGTGCAAAACAAAATTACAATGAGGTATCACCTCATACCAGTCAAAATGGCCATCATCCAAAAGTCCACAAGTGATAAATGCTGGAGAGAGTGTGTAGAAAAGGGAACCCTCCTACACTTCTGGTGGGAAATGTAGTTTGGTACAGCCATTATGGAAAACAGTATGGAGATTCCTCAAAAAGTTAAAAATAGACTTACCCTATGATCCAGCAATCCCACTCCTGGGCATATATCCAGAGGGCATTTTAATTCAAAAAGATACATACACCCTCCCCCCCAAAAAAAGATACATACACCCCAATGTTCACAGCAGCACTATATACAATAGCCAAGACAGGGAAGCAACCTAAATGTCCATCGATAGATGACTGGATAAAGAAATTGTGGTATATTTATACAATGGAATACTACTCAGTGATAAAAAAATAATAAAATAATGGCATTTGCAACAACATGGATGGACCTGGAGATCATCATTTTAAGTGAAGTAAGCCAGAAAAAGAAAGAAAAATACCATATGATATCACTCATGTGTGGAAAACAGAAAAACAGAGGACACTAGTGAACTCATCTAAAAAACACAACCAGACTTGCAGATATAGTAAACGATCTTATGGTTACTAGGGGAACGTGGGTGGGAAGGGATAAATTGGGGAATTTGAGATTTGCAAATGATAGCCACTATATATAAACATAGATTTTAAAACATATTTCTTCTGTATAGCACAAGGAGCCATATTCAATATCTTGTAATAACCTTTGATGAAAAAGAATATGAAAACAAATATATGTATGTACACACACACATACACATGACTGGGACATTATGCAGTACACCAGAAATTGATACACTGTAACTATTTCAATAAAAAAGGAAATAGACTGACTATAAAATTGATATATATTTTTAAAATTTCATGTTTACAGCTAGATATTTCTTTATTGATTTTCTGTTCTTATCAGAAAGTGGGGGTTGGAGTAAGTACAGATAAAATTGCAAACTTGGAATATTGAATTTTTTCATTAATATATTTTTAATTTCTCAGAGTGTAACCAGTTTTACTAAATGGAAAATTTATCCTATTTATTCTATCACCTATCAGAATCCAAAAACGTTCCTCAAACGTTTCTTATAATGTAACTCAAATTCTGAGTAGTTGACAATGAGCAGTAAGGGAAGAACACTGGTGTGGAACTAACCACAGCCAAAAAAAACTTAGGGAAACTTTGCTCACATGAAAGAGCAAGTGTAGAAGTAAGACCACTCCTAACATTACTCTGTAGGATAAAACTCAACAGGCATTTAGATATGGTTAGGATCTTAGAGAGAAAATGCGATGCCCCCATTTATAGGATAATAATATTTGTAAGGTAGAGATCATGTTCTGAGGGTCACACCAAGGTCATAAAGTAGAGGATATTGGTGTGGTCCTTTGGCAGTTGCCTTGGTATTATCTAGTTTTGTTTTATTTTTTTCCCAAGGAATGGTCTATTTGCATTATAGAAAATTCAGGAAAATGAATGTAACCAGACTGTTTAATAAACAGAAAGTGAAGCAAATAATTATGTTGCCATTCACTGCTTTTACGGTATTTCTGTTGGAGCCCTCCTCCTCTACTTGATTGTAATCCTAGGGATAACCCTTAGTTTCTCTTGTCATTGTCAACTCTTAACCAACAATTTCATTTTGTGACAATAAAATAATCTAGTCCTGTCAATGTCAAAACACTGACTTATTATCCAAATAAAATTCCTTTGCTTCTGTACTCAGACCTGATCTGTTGGAAATCTTTAGGGAGGAAAGAGAATGATTGACTTCTACCCTCTCTTTTGCTGTTGCCTGACATATTTGCTCTGCTTTTTTCTGTTCTTCTAGGGTCAAGGCCTGGGGAACCTAAAACCATTCTCCTTTTCTTAAGAAGTCCAACGACTTATTGGGATGGGTAGATTTCTTATCTCACTTAAATTCCAGAATCTACAAATTTTTTATTATGTTCTTTTTATCAACTTGGCTCCTGTTTTCCCAGCAGTACCTCATTTTCTAAACTACAAAAATCATATTTATTGCAAATTCAAATCATCATACATTGGATTCTTGCATATAACTGATTTTAGGGAAAATCGTTCATGGCAATAAATAAGGGCTAATGAGTCTGTTATCTGAACTTGCTTAGCCTTATTCCAAGGAAAGTAAACCAAAGCCAGTTCTCAGAATATATGGATTGTACCTCCTCATGAAAAGCAGGAAAGTCCCAAATAGTATGGACCTCAATTTCAACTCCAGTGATATTTCTTTTGTATTTGTGCAAGGCAGGCAGAGAAGTGTTAAGGAGGTCTCCTCTAGGATGATGGGAACACTAATCCTACAGGTGTAGAGACAGCACAGTGTTGTGGTCAATAGGACACACTCAAGAGCTAGAGGTCTCCACCTCTAACCAGCTGCGTACCTCAGAGATATTACTTCACCTCTCATTGTTCAATTTCCTCAACTGAAAGTGGTGATAATGGTGGTACCTATCTCAGTGCTGCTAGGAGATTCAAGTGACTTATTTGTAAAATGCTTCAAGCAGCATCTGGCTCAGAGTAAGCATTACATATGAGTTTATTAAATACATGATTAGGAAGATTTGGATGACGCCAAGTCATATTGCTTGAACACAATGGAAAATTGCCATCTTAAGCAATAGGATATTGGAAATGTATGAATATAACATTTTTGGGTCACAGAAGTTTCTCTTCATGTCAGAGCTACATTCCCAATGTAGTTTCCAATTTAGCAGTAAAATTAGGAAAAGAGAAACAAACAGGAACATCTGCCCTGGTACTTATGAATATATTTTTCTGTGTGCTCTGTATTAGTAATTTTGAAAATGTCTTTTCCTTTTTCTCTCATGACAAACTCTGAAAGAGTTATAATCTAGGGTGGAAAGTCTCAATAACTAACACAATATAACAATAAGGAAGTAGTTCTAGGAAAAACACATAAATGGAAACCAATTAAGATTGAATACTGGACATTTAATATAAGTTATTTTGCCACTTTATAGCAGAAAATTTCTCCCTGGACAGATTGTTGAAGCCTCCCTCTTCTCTAACAGTGTCCTCCTTTCTCCTCAGAAATGGTGGCCCTCAAACAACAAATGTCTTAATTTATCGTATATCATAATTTTGCATGAGTAAAGAAGTTAATTAATAGGCTTTTCTGTTCAAAATAATCTATCACCATATATCATCCCAAATTTCATAAATAAAGCAACCTCTTTTAAAATAGTAATTTATCTTTCTAATATATTTATTTACTAGAAGAATTAACTATGTCTAATTAACAGCTATATTGTTTATGCCTAGATCAGAAATTCTAAGAAGTTTGGTGTTCTGTTATTTTCATAGATTCATTATATCTCTTACTGAACTCATCTTTTACTTTCTGCCTTAAAAGTCTCTTTCCTGTATGAGTCACTATTTAAGGTAGTCATAATTCTAGCAGTGACATATAGGACCCAAATTCATGCTTGGTTCCTCCTTTTAGTCTCACACAAATCTGTCACAATGTCATGCCAATACTTCAGGGGTTATATATCTTCCAATAATTAGTTCTTGTTCCCATTGACACCATGACAGTCTTGGCTCTCATAACAAAAGCACACAGGATGACTGAAATAGCCACACATATTTTCTCTCTTCATCTTAACATCTCTTAGACATATCCTCTATCATTCTTTTATACTGACATAAAGTATTTCACAAGCCTCAACAGTTTTTCGTGGATGCTGAGTCTAAAGTGGCCAGCTTTCCTTGCGTTAGTCTCTTAGAAGGCAGCTTCACAACAGTTAGTCTGGTCTTTACAACCCAGGTCCTCATTGGGCATATATTCAACTATGAGCCTTAACCCACTTCCTTCTTCCTTCCAGGAGTTTCCTTGTTTTTCTGTGTGGAAATTCCTCCCCTCTCCTATAAGTCATTCTATGATCATTTTAGACACAGCAAGTCCTTCCTTCTTTCAAATCCATGATAGTAGTTTCAGTACCAAATATGATAGCCGTGTATTGTCCTATGCAATATAAAATCCTTGTTTCACCACTATTGTATCTCTTCCAATGAGTTCATATTGACTAATTTGGTGTACTTTATTTTTCTAGTTGATGTGGACAGTTATTTTTCTTCAGATTCTAGGAATTATAAATTGCAACATTACAAGTTTGATATATTTTTGTCAGAGTTCTATTTGCATGATTTTACACTGATGGAATGTGGAATATATCTCTAACTGGCATGATGTTGCAGGAATAAAAAATAGTTCTAAAGTAAATCAGGTAAAGCAAGAAAATCAATACTATCCAAAACCAAATTACTAAATTTTGTACAGTATGGAATTAGTTCCCAACTATGTAACACTGGATGATACGGAATAACACGTTTCTTGGTTTCAAGTTTAATCAAGTATACAGAGAAAAAGGTCAAGAAACTGCAAATTATTTCACATATGTTTAGGGAAGATAGTTTTGACCTCATCACGTTTTTTCCCTAAAAGATAAGTTGGATAATTGAAATGATCAAGATTTTAGAAAGGCATGGGAAATATAATATACATATTTTACAGTAATGAGGACCATAATTTCTTATTATACTTACGTATTTTTCCTCTCTGATTTTCTTTCACCCTCAATGTAAATTTTCATTCTTTGTTTTTATGCTTCACAAAATCCAGTTTTCATTTACAAAAAGTCATTGGTTTGTTTAATACATTGTATGGAGAAAAAAATATGCAAATTCATTTTCTTTCTTGATTTGTATCATTATTTTAAATGTTGTGACAAATTATTCATATTTTAATTTAATTATTAACTATGGTTCACTGATTTAAACTCTGAAAATAATGATAAATGATAAAAAAATTAAATTAGGTTATTTACAAATAAATCATTCTAAGTGGTTCTATGTTTCTCCTATATAAACTGTGAAGCAAAATGCAATGGTTTAGAAATCTCCACAGGAGAGGGAAGAAAAGGAAAATGAATACATTAGATAACAACAGCAGGATTTCAAATGGGCGAACAACAGAGAAAATGATGTTGTTATTTTTAATGTCTATAGATTTCCAGAGAAAAATTTCACATGAAGCAGAGAGGACCAAAAGTGTCACTTGGAAGAAAATTATTTTCCTAAGTGACTGATGAATTTGAAAACTGCTATTTCTGTTTATACCATTAGTTTAAATTGTAGGCTTACTATCATCACAGTTGAAGCCTGTCATATAAAAGCATCTGAAAGAATCTTAGTTTCAGTTCATAGATTTTTAATCTATGTGCAATCTAATACAATGACAAATATGTAGTGTGTTTTTAAACATTTATTTCTAAAATATTAGATATACTTTGGATTTTTGATGGAGTTGAGGATGAGGTGTAGCTTCTCTATTTTATTTAGAAAATAATTCTTATTGATACTTTGTGAAGTTTATGGAAAGATCAACTTTGATTAGACTATTTGAGAGCTCTTTTGAAGAGATTACCTAAAATTACTCTGAGTTGTTACTTTTATGTATCAGTGATGAGGGAAAGAAGTTTACAGCAGTAAGTGAAAATTAACATTTTGGTAGATCATATATATAGTAATTTAGACTTTATTGCTATCATTTTAAACTGTGTAGCACCAAGAGAATGACAGTAACTAATCATTAAAAATGCACTTATATTATCCTATACCACTTCCTTTTAAAAACACAATGAAACTTGGGGTCATAAAAGAGAATGAATCTGAGGGGTCTACACAAAGATCTCAGCCATTATACTGGTAAATAATACCATAAAAATGTATTTAAATATGTAACTTGGTCACAGTGATATTAATTATAAAGATATTGTCCTTGTTATATAGCTTTCATGTTCTAAATGTCAACATAATGTTTCATCATACATTATAGCCAGAAAAAAATTGCATTCAGGGTGCAAATACATTTGAAAACTCAATTTTGTTTCTATTATAATCAAACATTAATAGCAATAAGTACCCTACTTTCCTTAGGATTTTTAGTTTGTTTGTTTTGTTGAAATTTACCTGAAAAGAGCTCAAAATGATAAAATAGTATTGAGAATTAAAATATCACACTAGGTTCTATAGATATTAAGGTTAATATGTTGACCATGACCCCAGTCTTCATTAAATTCATAGTCTTGTATAAAGTTGTAAAAGTATTAGGTGCTATAAAATTGTCTAACAGAGGCTTTTAATCTAGATTAGAGCATGAGAAAAAAAGGAGGGAATGGAACAGCAGAAATGAGAAAATAAGGAATATTTTCTCTGGAAAAAGTGACTTTAGTGCTCAGACTTAAATCAGGGACATAAATTAGCTAAAGGAGGGAATAGGGTGAAGAAGACTTCAGATAAAATAAATAGTGAGGGATAGCAAACAACAAAGAAAAAAATTAAAACAATCACCCCCCCCGCCCAATTTCTAGTAGAGAAGACTAGAAGATATGTTAAAGTTATCATATCAGAAAAGAAATGTGGGTTAGACATGGTGATGGAAAATTTAAGGCATATAAATTGTGACTGAAACTACTGAAATGGTAGACATTTTTGAGGGAGAACATGCCAAGATAGGAGCTCTGGGATATGTGACCTTATAGCATCCTGTAGAGAAGGTGAGACTTGTGTAAGAGACAGATTGAAGTGTCTACAGGATTTAGAAGAAATCCAAGAAAATTTGATCCCATTGAGATCAAATAGAGTGTCACCCACAAAATTAAATATTTCTAAGAGTTTAATTGATATGAATATTAAACAATAATGTCATTAGCTATCAACTCAGAGAATCATATGTGTTTTCTAAATGTACATAAAATACTTGACAGGAATGCATAAAGATGAAAAAATCTTTTTAATACTTGAGTATTGAGGATTTTTTCTTCTTTTTAAGTTTCTGTATTTAAATTTTTTATATCTTTCATGTGATAAACCTAAAATGGTTATTTTCAAAATTGTTTAGATATAATCCTGAGTTGCTTTTCCCCATGAAGTAGAGATATTTTAAAGTAGTCTACTTTAGTGTGTCTACTAAAATAAACCCAACAAAAATGATTAGTGTGTTCAGGCAGTTACCAAGGAATTGCTCATTTTAAACAAGTTCTAAGCAAAGAACTGAATATAAAGAAATGGAATCAGCATAGGTAAATATTCATGAGAACCAAAAAAAGAAAATTGGAATACTGAGGGAATATTTTCTTATAAAATATTGGAAGAAAAACTAAAATATTTAGATATTAAGGAAGAGATAAATTAAGTAAGATTCAAGGCAGTAGAGAGAAGGGGAAAAATTGGTTTTAGGACTGCATTCATAAGATGTGAATGTGTCTAGCAAATCCTGCTGGGTTTTGTTGTTCTCTACCTTAGGGAGAAATTAAAGCTATATTTTGTCTTGGGGTGGAAGATGAAGGAGTCCCTTGGTACACTTGGATAGTTTTTCCTTAGATAAGCCAACTTGACTACAATAAGAAATGCTACCCAATTTTTCTTTTATTAACATCCACATTTCCGTGGCAACTTTAGGAACATATTGGTAAAAATTTTAACAGTCCAGTACCAGTAGAATCTTCGATATATAACCTTCATAAACCTAACTACATTATTCAAAGTACCAGTAAATAAGCATAGAAAATAAATAAATAATCAACCCTTAATATTATTAACTTGCAGAAGAATATCAAGCACATATATCTTTTAGAAGGAAACATTATTGTCTTAGTAGGCTATAAGTTACAATTGAATTGCAATTAGGAATGTTTTAATAAACTTTTGTTTAAATAGGCAATGTTTCCAACTGCCACCCAATGTCAGAAGATTGGATTTGTGTCATAATACAGTACTTTTTCATTTTAATTCTGTCTTTGGAACTATGGAATACAATTTAGTATGCAACAGATCAATTTATACCATAATAAAAAGATTTTGTTACTGAAACACCAATGAGATCTTGAAAATAGGTCTTTGTTATAATGCCATCTTGACATTTTGGTTGCAATCTTAATGGAAAATCTTTTTTCATAAATGATTAAAACCATGTGCAAAATCTGGCAGAGAAATTACAGAATATAACCAAACTGAAATGAATCCATTAGGATTCTAATTGAAGTTTCTTTTATATTAAAGAAGTTCCTTCCTGGGAGTAGAACAGATATTGAACAGAATTTGAGCACTGTTTTCACATAATCTTTAGCTGATAAAACGTGTTATAATGAGATGCTAGAAAATGGAAAATCATTACCAAATCCCCTGGATATTTACAGTATTTTGTCAAAACATTGAAAAAAAAAAATGTTCACCAAACTCCCAAGTAGTTGGCATTCTAAAGCAAGAATCACTGTGATAGTTTCTTTATGAGCTGACCAGTAAAGAATGAGTATATCTAGCAATTTACTAGTTTCTCATGAGTTTTAAATAACATAATAGGTACAGACTTTTTCTGGATGTGTCTCATTTCTACTAACCAAGATACTGAATATTTATTTCTGACATTGATAAATCCATTATTTAGACATTAGAAGTTCTTTAGTCAAATTCACATAGTTTGCTGACTTGGAAAAATCCTAGTACTTTAATTGTGCTATTTCAGTTAATTAAAAGACATGCATGTGAACTAGATTGTTTCTGATTTGATAAAAACAGCAGTCGTGCTTGGAAATAAGAGGATCTATTAACAAACTGTTTGGATTGATAGAGCTGCTAGCATTGTCACAGTGGCATGAGAATCCAAATTGTTAGTGAGCTGATTCTCATTAACTGTGGACTGGCTGAATATCAAGAGTAACTTGTGTAGGAAACAACAAAACACACCTGAATAAAATATTGGCAAGTAGCAGGCTTAATAAAAAGTTTTTGCAGTTAAGGCACTGCAAAGCTGCCACTTACTTAGGAACTGCTAAACCCATTCGGAATATAAAACTCTTATCAACATAATAAATTAAGTGTTCTTTCAGGTAAATCCAAACCTCGACTGGAGGCCAGGAAATATGATATGATATTTAGTATCACATTCTTTATTGATTTCTGTTTGAATGATCAGACAATCTATGATTTTCTACAATCTTGAAAAAAAAGCATCAAAAATAAGTTTGGTTTTCAACTGATCAGAAATAATTGTGTAAATATTGAGAGTCTATGGAGTTTTAAAACTTTGTTACCATCGAGATTATAACCTCATTTTACAGTTGAAGAAACAGATTAAACATGATTTTCTAATTCTCAAACTAATGTTCTTTGCATGTAGGGTGCTGATTCTCAAATCAGAGATGCTCTTACAAAATGAAAAAATAAAAATAAAAAAGGAGTCAGTGAGCAAAATTTTCTCAGTAGGTTATTCTAATTTTACTTTTCTTTCTCGCTTTTTTGGTATTCTTATTTTGTCATTATTATTTAGTCAAATTGATGTTTAAACATAATTTATTTGAATTCTTTTTTTAATTTAGATTCATTAATATCTACCAGTGTCTGTTATAACTTGCAAGTTTATATAATCCAGTTTTAGATTTTTAAAGTTGTGGGCTAGAACTTTGAATTGAATCTAATCTAGCCACCAATTTGTTCAAATGCAAATATGTGAAAATATCTTAAAAGTTCTATATTTTAATGTTGCCATGTAAAGTGGGATAGTTGGATTATGTAATTCTTGAGATTCAACTAGTTTTAAAATTTCTGATTATATGTCTTAAGTCAAAGTTGTATATAAACAGTAAAAAAAAAGGGTTTTGGGCTATAAGAAGAGAGACATTTTATATTCACATAAAATTCATTATTCTCTGTCATACTCAACTGGAAAAATTCCACCTCAGGCTAAGTTCAGTTTCCATAGGTAAATATGACCAAAAAATATACACATGTGTACACCACACTCATGTGCACACACACACCATTATAACTGTCATTTTAAAGTCAGGATCACTAACAGCAAGTGAAAATTTACTAATGATAGGAATTCTTCTACATTTGTCTAAAAGTCCAGTGCTTCCAACTCTTATTAGTCAAGATGATTTAGGTTATTCTCCATTAATAAGCACCTCATAACCTAACCTTCATGTAAGCATATAAACAAACAGTAACTTACGTCTCATTCACTCAAAATATTTAGCAAGACTGAGAAACTTTCTTAGGCAGTTTGTGTCTAAGTGATAGCTCAGCATTATCCTTCACCCCATGTTAGGATTCCATGACTGCAGGATTAGGGGAAGAATTCTTTGGGAGATCTCTCTCAGACAATCAATTTTTTTTTTTTTTTTGCCTGAGAAACAACTGACTGCCTCAGATAGATTTCCCCAGAGAAGAGAAACATACTTAAATAGCCACACTGAGTCAAATGATGACACGTAACCTCAAGATAGAAGTGAAATTGTTCCCAAGTACAGATGCCATATTTCTCAAATAAAAATATTCTCACCACAAAAAAAAAGGTAAATATGTAAATATGTGAGATGATGGATGTGTTAATTAACCTGATGTGGGGAATCCTTTTATAATGTAGACATATATCAAATCACTAATTTTATACTTTAACTATCTTACAATTTTATGTGTCAACTACCCCTCAATAAAGCTGTAAAAAAATACAGGATTACAAGTTATGTTTGAATTTCAGGTAAAAATGAATAATTTTAAATATATATATTCCATGCAATATTTCAGAAAATGCTTACACCAAAACATTATTGATTGTTTATCTTAATTTTGCATTTAATTGGGTGTCCTATACCTTATCTGGCTACATCCTACACCCTACACCAGAAGGAAAACTGGAAAATATTAGTAAGCAGCACTATGTATGCCACCCCAAACTTTTCATATCAGAACCCGTATAAAAAATTACAGCATCTGTGATCTTTTGGAGCTCCAGTTAAGCCTGCTTATGGCAACAGATGACTGGCTTGGGATTTCAGGTGCCCCAAGTCCTGACCTCGTCAACCTGAGAGATGGAGTGAATAATATAACATCATTATGAAAGTTCTTCCCTAAACTATTCCCTCTGCCAAATTGCCTGAAGTATTCAATTGCATGGCTACAGAACAATCGTTTATCCATTCATTGGTTGATGGATGTTTTTCTGATGTTTAAAATTTTGCTGTTAATGTCAGATAATGAACTTCAAAGTCGCTAACTTTCATGAAGTAAGTAGTGAAATATTTCTAAATAACCAAAGGGACATGTAGAACTGCATAAAATGTCTGATCCTCTGAAGTTAGGGTCTGAGTGGCTATAATTTCTTCTTAAAGTCTCACGCCAAGCTGATAACCACTGAACTAAACAGATCTTAAAATATGTTGTTTTATATACTCTTCAGTTCACCAACCTAGCTTGAAATAATGCAGAAAATCACTTTTTAGAAACAGAAGTCAAAAGAAATTCTCCTTTTGAATCATCCATTTTTTTCTCTCTCCTTACCAGAGTTAATACTTTAAGGAAGTGTCACTCAGTTTCAAGCGCCTGGTTGTCTGCCAGGACCAGATAAGCAGTTTAGGAGTTCATTGACTGGCTGGAGTCCAGCCTAGGAGCAGCAATGAGCTCTAGGGATTACTTTGGGCCTGGTTATACTTCCAAAGAATATAGCTCAGAATTGTGTATGTAATGCAGACACTTTAATTGCTTGAAGAAAGAATGACTGAAAGTGAAATATTTTCTAAATGTAGTATATTCATCAATGTCTTCCTTAGAAGATTGATTCTCTGGGTCTTTTACCATTCTAGTAATTGAATGAAACAATAGCTTCTAGACAATCCCTTTGCATTCAAATATGATGCTTGAAGTGGGAAAAAAAGATCTCTAATATATAATTCGAACTCATCCATATATCATGTGTCTAATACAAAATCTGGGTCACCTATCTTCCTTTCCAAACCTCATTAATCCATTGTTTTGATCATGTTACTGAAGGAAGATGGCAAAATAAATATTTTTAAAAAACATTTTAAACATGCTGCTTCTGCAATGACAGAATATACAAATATGCAGCAAAGTAATACCTCTGAGTGAAATCAGGCCCACATTTTATTGTCACCAAAAAATCAACAATCTGCCATCTGCATGACTAAGTATTGCAAAATATTTAAATTATACTACTTCTGGCATACTCTGAATTCATATACAATTCAGTTTCACATAAATTTGTTACCTGCAAACAAACATGTCTGAAGAAAATGAATTGGTATCTCGTGGCACTCAGTATATTTGAGTATAAATCCAAGGAGGGATTATCACAGCTCAGTTAGTTACAGTGAAAAAGTAACAGAAGAAAAAATTAACATTCACAATACTATTATTTAACTCTGCATAAACTCAATATAAATATTTTGAGTGATTCATAAATCAGTAGAGATTCTAACACTACTAATGATTACTTTCAGATACACACACATACTCCTTCTTGGATGCCCTTTTTGATTTCTACATATAGCTATAAGGGGAGATATCTATCATCACAGGGTGTATAAAAATCATTCGTTTTCTCAAAGATATATCAAGAAGACCATTTGGAAAATAGACTATGGATAACGGAAATACCTATGAAATAAACATTTATCTCAGGATCTTTCTTCCTTTTTATGTTATTAGGAAATAAAATCTATCAAGTATGTCATTTTATTGCCCATAGTAATCTAAATTTCCAATTTTACTGTCTTACAGATTATAAAATGAAGAACTGTTTGACTCCAAAGTCCTCCTCTTTCTCATTCACCAAAACTCCTAACAGGAAAATTGATTGTAATTACATTACTAGAAACTGTGTTTTTATACAGGTGAAAGGCATACCCAGGTGCAAATGTACATGTGTGTGTGCACATGAATATTTGTTTTCAAGATTCATGAATTTAAATGAGGATAATCAGGATTCAGCTAGTTCTTTAGTGGCATTTTACGTACAGATGCAGATCTCATTCTCTAGAACAAAATGAATTCATAGTGTTTTAGAATAAATATTTACTGTTAAAGACTTTCAAATATTTCCTCCAAAGATGTCTAAAAGATACTAAATTTCACTTGAAACTAAGAGAGATTCAATAGTTGGATGGAACCAACCAATGATAATACTATCATGGATACATTAAGTACTATATGGTTCTAGGACTCTAGTAAGCACTTCAGATGCTTAATTTTACTGGATATTGGTGACTGGAAGATCATTAACATTTTAACATTTTCAAAATTATTAGGATTTATTGGAAATACCTTGATTAGGAGAGGGAAAGTTATTTTTTTAAACCAAAACTCTTCTAAATAAACTGGATTTAGAAACCAGAGTGCACATTGCAATTATTGCCAGATACACTTATCTATTCCTTTCAAGGTTAGTGAGAACTGCCCTAAGTCTAAGTGGTTGGAGTGCTACTAGTCCTTTTTCTGCTGGTTAGACCTTTCCCCAGTACAAACACACATACGCAGATACACAGACTCACATTCTCACACTCTTCCTTGCTTTGTAGATACATATAGTACTGCTCATCTAGAGAGTCAGTAATCCTAATTATTTCTTTTAGCAGAATTTTTGGCATTAGCAGGAATGTGGCACAATACAATTTGATTTACATGTTTCCTTTTTTATTTAATTATATATTTTATAGAATTTTTCATTTCAAATAAACCGGTTCAATTAAAGGATCTCCAAAGAAAGTCCTTTGCAATAATAAATCTATTTGAAAAACTTAGGTGATGCCATGCATATAACCACTTATATTATACAGATTATAGGAACAAAATTATAGTCACTTGAATGCATTTTTAAAAGAGAATTTCAAAACAATATGGCATAAAAAATTTAAGCATATAGAATAAGTTTAATTCCTATTCTTGTATCTTGATTTATCAACTGAAAACATTTCATG
Organism: Camelus dromedarius; assembly: GCF_036321535.1. Lineage (NCBI taxonomy): Eukaryota > Metazoa > Chordata > Mammalia > Artiodactyla > Camelidae > Camelus > Camelus dromedarius. The sequence continues at coordinate 57,139,026 of NC_087438.1, forward strand.
TGTTGATTAATGTGTGCATTCTATAGAATAGATTCAAATGTATGCTATAAAAATATTCAGCCATGTCTAATTAAAAATTGCTAACATTTACTGAGCATTTACTTTGTTGTAGGTAGGGAAGAGGTAGGACAAAGAAAATATTATATTTTCTCAATACTGATGCTCACTGAAGAAGTGATGGTCTCACTGCTAGTAAATATTAAAGCAGGAATTCCAATCAAAAACTCTGTTACTTCAAAGTCTAATATAGCAGCATTTTATTATATAATTTTTCAAAAATTGTTAGAACTAATAATCTGAATATTAAATATTATTTAAGGAAAATAAATTACTCAGAGAAAACTGTAGGCACTATATGTGTATCTGCCACTACAAATAGTAACAGAATCAGCACAGACATAGCATTAAAACAAAAAAAAAAACCTCATTTCTTCAAATCTAGAAATGTGTGTTCTTCTTTTGATTATATAATTCTAAACTTGAATCACTAAGTCATCCAATCTGTATTTTGGACAAGTATATAAATGATTCATCAAATAAAAAATTATCTATAAGCAATAATCATTATTTATAACCTCTACCTGCTAATTAGCATTTCCAACTTTTGTATTTATGGTGAATTTTAAACAAATTCAGGGAATTTCTCAAATAAATTTAGCAGATTCTCTCATACATTGTAATATTTTAAAAGGAAATCTCATTAGATCCCTTTTTTCTAAAATAAAAATGTGTAATTTTTTTTTAACCTATGGGGCCAGGAACAATCATGGGAAATATTCCACATTGTGAGGTTGAGTTGATTTAATTTGATCGCATACTACTTTAAGTGATTTTTTAAAAATCCCTATGTACCCCATTGTTACCACCTTCTCATTATTCCCATTTCCTAAATAACCAGTCCATTTCTGTTGTCCCCAAACTGATATTATATTGTACTGCTCCATGTAGTCCAAATATTGCATTAAAATCACTTTCACTCTCAATGATTGATAGAACAATAGCAATCACTTAGATATCTATTTCTTAAATTCATTTGTCCAATGTCAAAGAAGTGAGTAGTGATAGAATCTAAGCACCTAGCTTCTAGTCATTGTTTACATAAACTTAGTAATCAGTTCACAAGTATAAATATATGAATGTGTGCATTTGCTCTTCTGTTTCATGACTCTAAAATTTCGACAATATGAGAGATTATAGAGAGAGTAGGTTAGTCAAAAAATGCTAGCTCCTGTTCACTTAAGATTATTGATAGTAATGAAGAAAAAGGGAGGTATTATATATTTCCAATTCTCCACCTGCTCTAAAATAAAGCATAAATTATTTTTTTCACTTCTAATACTCAGGTATTATTTAGGTTAGGCTGCCAAAACAAAATACCGTGGACTGATTGGCTTAAACAGACTAGAATCTCTCACAGTTCTGGAAACTGGACATCTGAGAACAATATCGCATTCTATGAAGTCACTAGCCTCATCATGAGGGCCCTACCCTCGTGACCTTTTCTATATCTAATTACCTCTCAAAGTTTCCACCTCCAGTTACCATCATATTGTGCACTAGAGCTTCAACATATGAATTTGGGGGGACACAGTTCAATCCATAGGATGCCTCTACTGAATGCAACTTTATGTAATGTCTCTATTTTGTTTTCACTCATATCTAATTTAATGGAACAAACTGCAAGTCATCACTGAGTTTCATGCTCATCCATAACTACCTGTGTGACTCCATCAGGACTAAGGAACTTCATACAATTCCATCAATCTGTGGAGAATAAAGACTCATCTCATAGGGAGAAGTTGCTCTGGGTTTCACCTGTGTGGCAATATCTACCTCACTATATAAGAACTTTCAGAATCACATTATTTAGATTCTCACTTAACCAATTCCTGCCATTCTTCTTTAGTGATAAATGTTTATCTTGAAGCATACATGATCTAAACGGATTCTTCATCTTGCCCTTCCCTGATTAAGTGTCAAGAACATAAATCTGTCAGCTTTTCTCAGTTTGCTATGTTATCCACCCAAAGGTCTTCTTTCAAGGAACATTTAGGCAACTTTTCAATTTAGAATAGGAATTAGAAATGTTTGATTCACCAGAGTCAAATAAACATGTATTATACTTATTTCTGTGAAAGTTTCATAATAAGTAGCTAAGTGTGATATAGTAAAAAACAGAACACAAATAAATATATGTGCTAGACTGCATTTGTTTTAGGGTTTATTTAATTTCAGTAGGTTCTAAATACACAGAATTGTTCTTTTCATTGATGTTTTAAAAGGATGTTTTCCCTCTCCAAGGTAATCCTTAATTGAATTATTTTACTCATTCAGTCATCCATTTTTTCAGCTTACTAAGAAAATAATTCTCCCTCTGTGTTCTCCCAAATTATTCTGTTCACACTTGATAAAGTTCAAATCAGTAATACATTACCCTATCCTCTTTATTTTTTTATAAAATTTTATAATACACTCCTTTAGTTTCTCAAATAAAATTCTAGAAGAAATTTTAGGAGGAGGAAGGGGGACTGATAAACTTGACTCCATTTTAAAAGTTGTGAATCACAGACTAAGGACTAAACTTCTTAGCATATAAAGAACTTCTTTAAAAAATGGGAAGAAATAAATGCAATAACCAGCTAGAATAATGGTCATAATTATACAATGAACAAAACAAAATTATATGTTATTAATGAAGAAATGGAAATGGTGCTTAAACATGTAAAGTGAATCATACTGGACTAACATGCAGCCTTTCATACTGACAAAAATCCGAGAGTTCAAAAACATTATTTTAGTCAAGGTCTTCCAGAGAAACAAAACCAGTAGATTTTATGTATTTATATTTATATGGATATTTTATTATGAGGCATTGGCTCATTGATTACGGACACTGAAAAGTCCTATAACCTGTAGCCAGGTCCTTTTTGAAACCAACACAGGACTTGCTACTGTGTTTTTTCTTCAATGATAAATAAAATACTTAAAGAACTTGATATTAAAAAAGGAAATACAGAGGAGGGAGTAAAGCCAGGTGTAATTTAGTCCAATTCTGAAGACCTCAGAATCAGGGGAGCTAATGGTTTAAAACCCCAGTTAGAGGGCTAGAGAAAATGAAATGAGAGGTTCCAAGTTAAGCAGGCAGACAGGAAGCAAAAGGGAACAAATTCCTCCTTCCTCTGTCTTTTGCTCTATTTAGGCCTTCAATGGATTGGAGGATAAATACCCACATTGGAGACGGGAATATACTGTACTGAGTCCGCCAACTCAAATGTTAATCTCATCCAGAAACATCTTCACAGATACACCACTAAATAATGTTTAATCGGGCAATCTGTAGCCAGTTGACACAAAATTAATCATCAGAAATATCACCATACAACTGGGGAGTGATGAGGGCTCAAGCTCTCTGTTATACTGCTTGTGGGTATGTTAAATTAAACAATGCCTATGAGGGAAATTCAAAATATCTAGAAAAGCTGCATATTAATGCATTTTTCCTTTCACAATCTTATTACTAAGAATCAGAAAATACACTGGCAAGATTTGAAATAATTTATGAGCAAGATTATTCATTATAGTACTTATAGAAATAGCAAAAGAATAAAACCAACTCAATGTTCATTAATATAGGCCTGATTGAATAAACTATGTAGGACATCTACTGCATAGAATTATGTCATAAAATGATGTAAAATGATAAATTCTTTATATTCTCTTATGAAATAATTTTCCTGATTTACTTTTAAATTAACAAAAAGTAGGGTAAAGAAGAAAGAGTTGTAGTATTCTAACATTTTCATAAAATTTCACTTTTTGTACAAAATATTTATATACCTGCATACATATAAATGTGTATATATATATGCACATTTGCTTGCACTCGTGGCAGGAAATACTGACAGTGGGGCAAGGAAAGCTGGGATTAATAGAGAATAGGAAGATACGACAGAGATGAAAGAGAATGTTGTCTGAATATGTGTTATTGTATGTTTAAATTTTAAAATATAGTTTCAAAAGATATATTCAAAAAGAAATTAAATTTAAAAATGACTAAAAATAAAAAACAAACCAAAACAAAAAAAAAAACTAATTTTGTATCAACTTGGTGACATGTCCAATTTTAGACTAATTATTGCAAGTGATTTTAGAGTATTTACAGTATTTTATATACATACTTGTAATTATAACCTATAGAAAGGGAAAACAACTGAAAACTTAAATTTTATGTGGTGATCTAAATGTTAAGTAGTGTTGGTATTATTATGTTAAAATGAAGTTAAATGTTCATGTGTATTTGAATAATTGGGCATATGGAAAATTTAAAACTGCAAAGTTAGTTAAAATATCATATACTTAAATATTAAACAATCAGTGTATACCTACATTATTGCTGACTTTTATCTTGAGCATTTACATCTTTATATCTTTATATTAGCTAGAATATAAACTGTAAAATGTAGTTCTATTGCTTTATATTCAGGTATGAAGAATATCTGTTATTTTAAGATATGAAAAGTCTGATTAATCTAAAACTGTATTTAGACACATGAAATACCTAGCAAATAAAGCTGTATAATGCATTGCTTTACAAATAAAAATGATCGAAGTTTATATTGGCACATACATATGTAATATGATTGTGTATCTTTATTACTATATTATGATAACTTAGAAACAAAGTATATTTTCAAAATGTAAACAATTTTGAATTTAATCTTCTAATCAGAGTGTGTATGCATATAAACTAGTATATAATTACACCATGTGAGGTGACACAACATGTGTGTATGTCCTAATGGAGAGAGGGTCATTTTATTTTAATCTCCCAATGATAATCTTGATTTTTCCAAAGCTGAATTTTTGGATAGTTTGCTCGTGCTAAATATGTTTTTCTCTTTGTTCTAATGTCCTGGATCTCCTCTGTGCTGATGTGATTCTCTTTGCATTGACCAATGTTTCCCCAAGGAATCTTGGGAGAAGGGTGAACGCTTTTAGTGATATATGAAATTGTAAAATTCAACAATTTGTACTATTGCTCATACATCTGACATAGTCTGAACAATGGCATGAAGAAATTGAATATCACCAAAGACATGCCTTTTCTAGCAATTATTTTCTCTTTCAAAATGTGATCTTTTAAAATAATTAAAAAGTCAATTCTATAAAATGATTAAACACTCATTATTTTAATACATGGTCATTTGTGTAATTGCTATTTTAAGTATGATAAATTTTTAGTTGTACAAGTATCTCAAATTCTTTTTGATAAAACCCTGCTGTTGATAAAATGAAAACATTTAAACACTCCTTTTTTAATTTTATCAAGATAAAGCATGAATTTTTTTCAAAAGACATCCAAAATATATTTTTAAAAATTATAACTTGAAAAAAGTCACCTGATAAAACTGAAAAAGAGAATAAAAAAGTCCCCGGACCTACTCCCCAATTTTTTTCCATACAGGCAATTGCTCATACTGTTTTTAGGCATTTTTCTGGTATCTACACTAAATAGCATGCATTAGTCTCATTACTGGATGGCTCAATTTTAGAATTTATCAATTTATTTTCTATTAATTAGATGGGGATTTAGTCATCGTAGGCTCCTGCTCATAAATAAGAAACTCCCATTAAAAGCATCTTAAGTATTTTAAAAAGTATATATTAACATATATATGTGTGTGTGTGTGTGTGTGTGTGTGTGTATGTTCTAAAACGAGATTATATTTTAACATGCTTACACATTCATTTTGGAAATACTCTAAAATTATTTTATGTAAGCTATAGTAAATATAAGATGCAATAAAAAAAACTATTTCATAAGGCTTGCAAAAACTTTTAAAACCTGGCTTTCTGCTAATCATTTAGCTAAACTACAAAATTCCTCTTTAACACAACTGAACAGATGAAGTTTCTTTAAAATCTTTTTTCTAGAAGACTGCTTCAGGCAAAATGATTTTACTGACGTAAAACACTGACAGGGCACCAACTCATACATTGACTTAATAATCTTCTCACAGAGTCATTGTACCCAGCAAAGAGAGATTTCTAATCCCTTAATCTTTCCTTGTGTGTTCTTAAATTGCAATTTAATTTTATCTTTAGAAATTCTAGAAAATTTATGTTAGCTTTGCATAATTCATTACTGACAAAAATATCAGTTAGCATACTTAGCATGCTCCTGACAAGGAAAAACGCTTGAAGTTTTCATGGCACTCCGTTTGAATATAACTTAGGTCAAAATTGTGTTTCACTAAAACAGTATTTAAATATTTGATTCACATTTGATTAGTACCCTTCATTATGGGCAGGCACTAACTGATAGAGAGAGTTAAACTGAATGAAATTGAAAAATGCAGGTGAATAATAAAAATGAAAACATCAAAATTTGTTAGGATGTTGCAAAAGCAATGTTTAGAGGGAAATTTGTAGCTTTAAGTGTTTACATTAGAAATGAAGAAAAGGTTCAAATGATTTCTCTAAGCTTAAACATTAAGAAGCTACTCAGATTTCCTTAAGGAGCCTCCTTGGAATGCCCAAAGATATTTTTCATTCTATCTCATTAAGCATAAAATAGTGACATAGCCACATCTTGCTTCTAGCAAGGCTAGAAAATAAAATGTCTAGCCCAACACAGGTCTACCCTAAATACAACTGAGATTTCTTGTGAAAGGAGAAGAAAATGAATATTTGTTAGCAACTCCAGTATCTGCCCCACAGCTAAATACAGAGGTCACTCCTAAGGGTCTCCCTTGGAGTATCTCTTTCCACATCCATTTGCATTCTCCTGGATAGAATTAATGTTCAAAACTGAAACAGGTAGCATTCTTCGAGGGATGATTTAGACCAATCTATAGCCTGAATAATATGTAAAGGAAAGCAGAATAGTATAATTAATTAGTTATTAATTCATTTAATCCACAAATATATGGAACTATCACCTTATGACAAACTCTAGTTTACATATTGAGGATACATAGATAAATAAGCCAGACAAAGTCCCTACTTATAAGGAACATATTTTCTGCTGAGGAGACATAAGCTAAAAACAAAGAATAATAATCTACTATAAGCACTAGGAAGAAAATAAAACAGCAGGTAGGGTTACATTATTGAGGATGTTAAAGACAGTCTTTCTAATGAGGTAGCATTTGAGCTAAGAATGGAATTCGTTAATGACAATGTGTCTGCAAATTATTCTTCATAAATAGCTTTTGCAATCATTTATCTTTATCTTAGTTCCCCAGATAAAGATACAACTTTTATCTGCCATACAATTTAAATTCATAAGGGGTATCATGAATGATACTTAAATTATTTAAATTACTTAACATCCCTGTGACTGCTTTCCTATCTTAAAAAGGAATAATTACCCAGCCCAATAAAACAGACAGGTTTGGTCAGCTAATATTGGAGAAGGGAACCAAGAATGCTCAATAATAAAATTCAGTTTCTTCAGTAAATGGTGCTGGAAAGATTGGATATTCACATGTTAAAAAAAATGAAACTAGACCCTTTCTTACATCATTCATAGAAGTTAACTCAAAATGGATTAAAACTTAAATATAAGATCTGAAACTGTAAAACTGCTAGAAGAAAATATGGGAAAAAATATCTTTGACATGGGTCTTAGCAATATACTTTTGTATATGACACCTAAAGCATAAGCAACAAAATAAAAAAATAAAATAAAGCAATGGAACTACATCACTAAAAAGCTCCTGCACAACAACAAAAAAACAATCAATAAAATAAAAAGGCAGTTTATAGAATGGGATAAAATATTTGCAAATCATGTATCAGATAAGGGGTTAGAACCAAAATACATGAAGAACTCATACAATTCAATGCAAAAAACCCAAATAATATAATTTTTAAAATGGCCAAAGAACCTGGATAAACACTTTTCCAAATAAAATATTCCAATGCCTAACAGGTACATGAAAAGATATTCAACACTGCACTGTTAGTAATTATCGAAGTACAAATCAAAACCATAATAAGATATAACCTCACACCTGTTAGAATCAAAAAGACAAGAGATCACAAATACCGAAGAGGATGTGTAGAAAAGTGGACCTTGTTCACTGTTGATGGGAATGTAAACTGGTGCAGCCACTATGGCAAAACACTATGGAGGTACCTCTAAAAGCTAAAAATGAAACTACTATATGACTCAGGAATTCCACTTCTGAATACATATCTGAAGTAAACAAAATTATTATGTTGAAGAGAAATATGCACCCTCACACTGACTACAGCATTATTTACAATAGCAAAGATATAGAACAACCTAAGTCGTGTTCATCAACAAATGAATGAATAAAGAATATTATATATATATATATATATATATGTATGTATATATACATACACTATTGAAAGAGTATGGAATGGAATACTATTGGGACAATGGAATAATATTCAGCCATAAAAAGAAGGAAATCCTGCCATCTGTGACAACATGGATGGAGCTTGAGGGCATTATGTTAGGTGAATAAGCCAGACAGAGAAAGACAAACACTGTATGATCTCACTTATATATAAAAGCTATTAAGAAAAAAACAAAACTCAGAAAAAGAGATCAGATTTGTTTGTATCAGAAGCAGGGGATGGAGGTGGTAGAAGAATGGGGTGAAGGTGTTCAGTAAGTATAAACATCCAGTTATAAAATAAGTAAGTATTGGCGATGTAATGTACAACATAATGATTATATGCTGTAAAGTTACTAAAAGAGTAAATCCTAAATATTCTGTTCACAAGAAAAAAAAAACAGATTTGAATTAAATGTTTAATATTTTTACTGTGGTAAAAAAAACATAAAATTAAATTTATCATGTTAAACATGTTTAAGTGTACATTCAGTAGTGTGAAGTATGTTCACGTTCTTTTGCAATAGATCTCCAGAATTTTTTATCTTACAAAACTAAATCTTTATATCCATTAAACACTAATTTTCTCTCTGTCCTCCCCTCAGCCTTTGAAAACCACATTTTTACTTTCCATTTGTACGATTTTAACTATCGTGGATATTTCAAGTGAGTGGAATCATACATTATTTTTCCTTTTGTGACTGGTTTATTTCATTCAGCATAATGCCCTGCAGGTTCTTTCATATTGTAGCATGGGATAGCATCTCCTTTTTTTAAGACTTCATAATATTCCATTATATACATACATATATATATATATATATATATATATATATATATATATATATATATATCACTTTTCTTTATTCATTTATCTATCAATGGACATTTAGATTGTTTCCACATTTTGGCTATTTTGAATAATGCTGCAATGAATGTGGAAGTGCAGATATCAATTTGAAATCTTGATTTCAATTATTTTTCATATATACCAAAAAGTAGCATTGCTAGAACATATGGTAGTTCTATTTTTAATTTTTAGAGGAAACTCCTTATCCATTATTTAAATAATTTCTGCAATATTTTAATTTCCAACCCACAGTGTAAAACTGTTTTGATTTCTACACATACTCAGTACTTACTATTTTTCTGTTCTTTGACAGTGGCCATTCTAGTAGATATAATGTGATATCTCACTGTGGTTTTGATTTGCATTCCTCTTACGATTAATGATACTGAACATCTTTTTATATGCTTGCTGGCCAAAGAATACAGTACACATTCCTTGGAGAATTGTTTATTTAAGTCCTTTGCCCATTTTAAAAATTGGGTTGTTTGTTCCTTTGTTGTTGAGTTATATGAATTCCTTATATTTTCTAGATATTAACTCCTTATCAGATGTATAATTTGCAAATTTTCTTTCTCACTCTGTAGGCTGCGTTTTCACTCTGTCGACTGTTGTTTTTCTTTTCTGATACACAGAAATTTTTAGTTTGATGTATTCCCAATTGTCTATTTTTTTCTTTTGTGTCCTGTGCTTTTGGTGTCATATCCAATAAATCATTACCAAATCCAATATCCTGAAATTTTTTCCTTATGCTTGCTTCTAGTGGTTATATAATCAAGTCTTACTTTTAGTTCTTTAATCTGATTTGAATTAATTTCATATGGTGTGTCCCTTTCAGATACCCCCATCACTGTGATCTGTTTTATTTTCTTAGTTTTAAAGCACTTCCTTACTTTCTGGCATTACAAGTTACTTCAGGCTCCTTTTCTATATTTTCTACCTGAGTCCTGGAATCAGCTACTTCTTCAAGGAGCTCTGGTTCCTTTTATTGGGGAATGGTAATAGAAACCAAAATCCAGACACTATGAATGCTTGTTGCTCCTGGGATGGCTTTCTAGGCCCAGTATACATTTATATTTGCTACAACCATTATTTATACACCTCAAAAGCCTTCCCTATTTAAATAAGAATCATGAAGAGAAGATCAGTTTAGATACTACAGAGGATTATTGACTACACAGAATTTGGAATCATATGTATGAAAATATTTTATGGGTTATGTATCAATTTTAGAATTGTATAGATATTTTTTTCACATGCTTCCTATTTCAATAGAAAAATACTAATTCTGAAAGGCAGTCTAGCATAGTCGTTATATGTGAACTCTAAGCCAAAATTCAAATATTATCATTTGTTGATATTGACAATAGTCATATTCATATTTATATTTAGAAAATCTTTCATTTTATTACTCTATAAATAATTTGATATTTGAAAGTGACTACATCTTTCTTGATATTTTATTCTTATATCTATGTTATGCAAAATTCAAAACAGTCTTAAAAGAACATATCATTACATAATTAGTAAATCTGAACATTTAAGCTGTCTCAACAAAATGATTTCTTAAAATGTTCTTATTACTCCTTTCAAATAATAATAATTTATCTTACAAAGAGATAAATGTCATTTAAAAGTCTCTTTTGGAATTAGAATATTATCTTTCTTCTCTAGAAATACATTGGTGACCTTTCTTAAATATAATTTAGCCACATGTTAAAGAATTGATCCATTGCACATGTAAATGGGGTTTACATATTTTACAAGTCCTTTTTAAAATATATATAAATAATCCTTTCTTTCTGTAATAACATCTATCTAAAAGGTAAAAATACTTTACTTTAATATTATCAAAATTAAATGACAGAAAATTTCAAAACAACTCTTACTTCCAAAAAATTAAGTTTTATTCCATATTTTGCTACTGTGTACTTAATTTCTGACTAAATATGCACCCTAGTCTCCTACAAAAATAAAAATTTGAAAAATGTCTATAAATTGCATAGCACATTTTTGTTTTTGTGTCATATTATTATGTTTTTAGTATCAACCAGTGAATTGACTCAAACAGCTTGTCAATTAAAGCAAATACTTAAGTTTACCAATGTTTGCCTCAATTACTGATTCTCTAGATTGTTTTGATATTTTGTAGACACATCTCCAAATGTTATAGGAAAACATCTTACAGCTGTAATCTCTGACAAGAGAGCAACTTAAAAACTTGAATTTTTTTCTCCTGTTATTAAGAAAACAGTGGTTAAAACAGCTGCAAAAATGGCCTAATTATGTTTAAACTGTGCTGTAGGGTTAACTTCTAAATGAGAATGTTATTATGCATTTTGCAGATATAAAGTGCCACTGTAATTCTAAATATCAGGCTGGCTCTTATCACTACAACTGGAATGAAGCTAGAAAGATGTGGACAGGGTAAAAGCAGAAATCTCATTCCAATACCCTCATATATTTTCTTTTCCAAAAGAACAAATATCCAATCCATTGATTCCAATGCCTCAGTACAAACTGGGGATATCAACAGTAGCAATGGCCTCTCAAGAACAAAAGAAAACCAAAAAATCAGTCATGATAGCACGGGAAAAACTCTGTCATACACATTTTTTAAAAAATGCATGTACACAAATTCAGGTAAATACAAATACACATACAGTAATGAATAGTACAGAGTAGAGTTGGCAAACTTTTTCTGTTAAGGGTCAGGTAGTAAATATTTTATGGTTTGTGAGCCACACAGTCTGTGGTAGTTACACAATGTTGCTATTAGTTTGCAAAATCAGATATAAACCACGTTTAATGAATGGGAATAGCTGTGTTCAAACAAAATGTTATTCATGGTCACATGCAAAATTTGTATTATTTCCAAGTCACATAAAATATTGTGTTTTTAAGTTTTTTTCAATCATTTAAAAATGTAAAGCCATTTATAGCTCATGAGCTATATAACAATAAGTGATAGTCTGGCACTGATCCTCACGCCCTCATTTGCCAACTTCTAGTTTACAGTGAATGTTGCAGGGCAAATTTTATTTCATGCAGAATGAAAAAAGAATAGCATTTATGCATCTCTGGTTATGCTGCCAACAACTATAATCATACTTGGTGCCCCTTTTCTTATATTTTTTACTTTCCAATAATAATGATGAAGAATTTTACCAATGTCATTATTTTTCATTTTGTTCTTTTGGGGAAGTCATTTATTCTCTCTGAAATGCAGTCTTGTATTAAGTGACAAAGTAATAACTATTCAGAGTTATTATGAGGATGACAGAAGTCTCTGAACACTGGCCAGTACATAATAGGTGCTCAATAAATTTCTAAAAGCTATTTTTAATCTTAGCATCATATAATAGTATTTTATATATTTAAGAATCAATTGTTTATTAAGTAACTGATTGCCACCTATTGTAGAAGTAGCCACTGACCATACCAAGTACATTAGACATTTTTCTTTGCTTTCACTGAGGAGCTCATAATCCAGTAATAAGGTAAAGAGATTTACTAAGCATGATATTTTTTATAATATGGAATAAAATGCACTGGCTTTAAATTAATGAATGAAGAATTGAGGTATTTCCTAAAATGTACCATCTTAGTTACAATAATTATTAAGGAGATTAGCATGAGTTCATGATGTTTACCATTATGCCTAGAGATGCATATAATCCCTAGATAGAAAGTGTAGGTAACTAATATAATAGGGTTGATATTCTTACAAGAAAAGAAAGAGACATCATGGATATGCATTTACAGTGAAAAGGCCATGTGAGGACAGCTAGAAGGCGGATGTCTACAAGCCCAGGAGAGAGGCCTCAGGAGAAACTAATCCTACCAGCACCTTGAACATGGACTTCCAGCCCCCAGTCTGTGAGTAAATTCCTGTTCTTCAAGGTACCCAGTCTGTATTATTTTTTATTGGCAGCCCTAGCAGACTATTGTACAGTTTGGAGAAAACTGAATCACTTTATATATATAAAATCACTATATATACATAAAATTACAAGACTATAAAAATGTCACACATACATATACATATATTCATTTTCATATACTTTTTCATTAAAGATTATTACAAGATACTGAATATAGTTCCCTGTATTATACAGAAGAAACCTGGTTTTTAACATTTGCAAATCTCAGACTCCCAAATTTATCCCTTCCCACCCACTTTCCCCTGGTAACTGTAAGATTATTTACTATATCTGCAAGTCTGTTTCTGTTTTGTAGATAGGTTCATTAGTGTCCTCTTTTTTTTCTTTTTTGGATTCCACATATGAGTGGTATAATATGATATTTTTCTCTCTCCTTCTGTCTTACTTCACTTAGAATGATAATCACCAGGTCCATCCATGTTGCTGCAAATGGCATTATTTTATTATTTTTGATTGCTGAGTAGTATTCCATTGTATAAATATACCACAACTACTTTATTCAGTCATGTGTTGATGGACATTGGGTTGTTTCCCTGTCTTGGCTATTGTATATAGTGCCACTATGAACATTGGGGTGCATGTATCTTTTCAAATTAGAGATGCCCCCCTAGATATATGCCCTGGAGTGGGATTACTAGATCATGTGGTAAGTCTATTTTTAGTTTCTTTAAGAATCTCATACTGCTTTCCATAATGGCTGCACCAAACAACAATCCCACCAGCAGTGTAGGAGGGTTCCCTTTTCTATATACCCTCTCCAGCATTTATCATTTGTGGACTTTGAATGATGGCCATTCTGACTGTTGTGAGGTGACACCTCATTGTACTTTTGATTTAAATTTCTCTGATAATTAGTGATATTGAGCATTTTTATCACGTGCCTTTGGGCCATTTATATGTCATCATTGGCGAATTGCTTGTTTAGGTCTTCTGCCCATTTTTGGATTGGGTTTTTTTTTCTTATTAAGTTGTATGAGCTGTTTATATATTCTGGACATTAAACTTTTGTTTTGCTTATGGTTTCCTTTGCTGTGCAAAAGCTTATAAGTTTAATTAGGCCCCATTTGTTCGTTTATTTTTGCTTTTTTTTTCCTATTGCCTGGATAGACAGATTGGCAAAGAAATACATCTAGAATTCTATAGTATTTAATTTTCTCTTTCATCATTTTGAGTTGCCAATTATTATATATAAAAGATGGATATATTTAAATAAACTAGTGACATAATAGAAATACACTATTATTCTAAAATATATGGTTTTTCATTAAGATTCTTGAAATTACCTCATTTAGAATAGTATATGTAACAGGAAAATATTTTGTAAATGTAAAAGTATGTTCTATATAATATGAAGAGTAGATTCCCAAAGGAAGTAAAAGTTAGTACATTTGATCATTAAGTATTAAGCAGAATGACCTTGGGCACAGTGATTGATGCCTTTCCCTCTTTTCCTTTTTCCTTTCCTTAATTTTTCCCTTTTCCTTTCTTCCTTCCTTCGTTCCTTCATTCCTTTGTTCCTTCCTCCAATCCTTCCTTCTTTTATTACTTACTTTTTTGACTTGTTCTCAGTAAAGTAACTCAGACACTTACAAATGAGAAGAAAATCCTATTGACTAAAAAGAAGAGCAGAAATGTTAAGCTGCAAAATTTCTTGCCTACCTTTACTTTTTTCCTCTAATTTGTTCTCATGGAGTCTCTGGACATTTTTTTAGGCATGTAAGAGAGGGCTTGGATGTAATGACAGTGACCTGTGTTTAGAATAAAACTTGTGTGTATTAAGAACATTACCCCAGTTGCTTGGTTTCTGTTACAAAAGAAGCCATAAAGTTTTCAGTTTATTCACAAAGCACAATCTGAAAAGGCATGGTGTGCCTCTATCAGCAACTCTGAATCTTTGTAATTTAGTATCTTTACAGTGTTTCTCCTCCACTCTTGCCCATGAGAGTAAAACCAACTTCTCCTGGACACCTTTTACATGTATGCTTCCTTAAATGCTTGAAGATTGGTTTACCTTTTTCTAAGATCCAGCAGAATATCAGTGGTGGTGTGGTAGAGGGTAAATTTAATAATTAGACTCAATTACTATATTTGACTTACAAGTACAAGTATGAATATGAATATTTGGTCAGGTTGCACAGAGGAGGACAGATAACTGATTCATAATATATTCAGAACCAAAACATCAACTGCTTAAACCATGATCAATAGTGTTACTAGTAATTTTGTTTTAAGAGAAAAAGAAACTAAAAACCTATTCTAAAAAGAAAAATGTTTCAATACATAGTCAAACACCCACATCACCTTTCTCATTCCAACCCAGATTACAATTCTTCTAATCAGACTATGAAATTATCTACAAATAATTAATCTAAATTACTTTACTAACTGAAAACATAATTCACATGATTATTTTGTGGCAGGTCCATAAGATTAAAGACACATGCATTGAAATAAATAAGTTAAAATGTGATATACCATCTACCAGAGAAGATAAGACATATGAAGAACTTACAATAAAACAGTTAATTAGTGCTGTTGACTGAGAGACAACATAAGCAGAGAAAACAAGTAAAGGCATAGAGGCATACAAATGCAATTCTTACTCAAGAAAATTATAAGCTCTTGGTGCAATTAGAACTTAAGGAAGACATTGCAACTGAAGTCTGGAAGGCCAGTCTGCAGTCAGATACTAGAAGATCTTGAATGCATTATAAAGGATTTTGGATTAGAAAAGGCTTAAGGTTTGGTTAGGGGAGTGATATTACCAAATA
The DNA here is from genome assembly GCF_036321535.1 of Camelus dromedarius. Taxonomy (NCBI): domain Eukaryota; kingdom Metazoa; phylum Chordata; class Mammalia; order Artiodactyla; family Camelidae; genus Camelus; species Camelus dromedarius. The sequence continues at coordinate 57,154,960 of NC_087438.1, forward strand.
CTAGTTTTAGAAAGACTGCTGGCTGGCTTGTGGAATATGTTTTGGAGTGAGTAGAAATAAGCAAAAAGACTAGCTTTTTGAGTTCAGGTGAGAGATAAAACTGATATAGGACAGTAGAAATATTTATTTTACAATAAAAAGGTTAGATTCTTTATGTACTACTAGGAAAAGTGAAAGGAGAAGAGAAGGGAAAGTTGATGAAGAAGACAATGGGAAAGTGATGGGGTTTACATACACAGGCTGCAGATTCTAAGGAAATCCAGAGGTTGGGGTGAAAACTGAAAGAGGACAGAAAAGCAGATAAGGGGAGAATACTTCCCTGTCGTCAAGAAATTATTTTGAACCATACACATTTTTTTCTGAAAAAAACTTACTCCCAGCTTTTTTTGCCCTAAGGGATGATTGTATGGTATCAAAACTCTGCAACACTGCTTCCAGAAGCTTTAAAGTCTAACAACTAAATTGTTTTCCTGAATTCAGGCTTTTTTTTTTTTTCAAACCATACCCATTAAGTACTACTGTAAAATTGGTTTTGTCATTAGCCTAGGGCTCCTAGTAAGCACTTTTGCTTTTTTAAAGGTTGGCTATTACAGACCCTTAACACCTTAAGGAATTGGGATATCAGTATAGCCTTAATTTTATTCATGGAGATTTACATTCAATTTCCATTAACCTTAATAGGAAGCCATTACCTAACTGGCATGGAAGATTGGTAATTCAAAATAATTCAAGACAGAGTTACTCCATTTGATATTTTCTGTTACACATGTAAACAAATTCCATTTAAAAGTATATATGCATCATGTTATCTACTCTTAGGTAATTCTCTACATAGGCAAATATTTTTTTTTTTTAAAAAAGCTATTTCAATACACAGTTCTTATGATTATTTTAAGAAGTGTCTATTTAATAACCTGAAGAATTATCTAAGGGAAATTTTCTTCTCAATATCTGAAATGAAATCAAACAGCAAAAATAAACATTATCAGCACATATTAAATATAAAATTAAATACAAAGCCTTGCTGTTAATATTAAATTTTAAATGTACTTTTGAATTTTTATAATTTGGGTGATTGATTTATATGTTTCAAATATATAAGATGGGGAGCATAAAGAAGTGGATTTGAACTTAATTGCTGGAGAAATACTAAATTATCATATAGGTATGAACTCATAGAAGTGTCAGTTCATGTTCATGTACAATTAAGGCAGTCTTAGAAGAAAAAGAGTCACTAAGATAATATAACCATTAAATTATACCTTTGTGTATTTGATCAACATTTATAGTTATGTATTTTCCATGAATTTCTGGCAGGATGAATTATCATAGAATAATTAATAGAAGTATATCCTACCTTCTACTTGCCACATAGTCCCTGGAGCAAAATTAGGATAATACAAGCAAAAAGCCTCTATTTCTAGAAAGAGTGATCAGATCTTTATATATATATAATGAATACCAAAATATAACTAGTTGACTATAAGTACTAGGTAAACTTCCAAAATTCAAAGCCATTTTAATGTTATAATAGAGATATGTTTATTTCTCAGGCTATCATTTTAACAGTTTTCTAAGGACAACTTTATGAAAAATCAATAAATGGGCCTAATATTTAGCAGCATTTATATTAGTAGTAATCCTGATTCTGATAATCTTTTTTGATACTCAGGCAAGAGGTAGAGAAACAGACAGAAGTGACAGAAGTGATACAGAAGAGATCGCAGTCCATCCGGCCAGTGTTTTTCAGAAATCATGGGGCATTCAGTTCATTGAGGCTTTTGTTTTTAGTGCATACCTAATTCTACCTAATTCAGTAGATCTGGGAAGGATCTAAGATTACCCTTCTATCAGCCTCCCAGATAATACCAATATTGCTGGTCTACAGTCCATATTTTGAGTAGCAAGTTCATTTCTTCTAATTTTTCAAATGAGTAAATAAGCTTAGGGAACCCCTTGATTCCCAAAGATAATCAAACCTAAAATGGGCAGAACCCAAACTGTATCATTATTGTTGTTCTATCAGTGACTTGTCAATATCCTTTTTTCTCAATATTGGTCATATCATTCTCTTTGTCACAAATTTACATTTGAGTTTAATTGATTTAATTCAGAACAAACTAAATTGCTGCTAGTGATTTTCTCTAGTAAGTATATTGCTGAGGGAGAACAGTAAGTTATGTATTGACAACTCTAAGGAGAAGTGAGAAATTAAACCTAAACCAGTGTTTGGAGGAATAGTGGCCTTATAGTAACACTATGATACCTTATTTGTGTCTGTGCCATGGCTGGTTTAACATGGAAGTACTGCTTTGTGTTTCAATTTTGGCATGATAATTCAATTCATTGGCACAAAAATTTCATTTGAATCCAATCTTTAAAGCTTTGTACATATTTCCCCTTGTGAGTTTAGTCAACCACACCAAATCATTGCAATAGAGCTCCCTATCAGTATAGAGATTTTCTTTGGCGTGTATAATGAAATTCATCATGAATTGGAGTAAGGTTACTGCTAGGTCTACAAGCTTGCTTTAAGTTAGAATCGAAAGGCATAGATAGTTAATTTGTACTGATGTAATCTCTAATTTGATTATGTTCCAGTCTTTCCAAAAGCTTTTAAAATGCATTGTGGAATGAAGCTGAATGATTACACATTGTCTTCCATTAATAATAGGTATAAATTCAGCACATTTTAAAAGTCTGCATGAAAGTGTCAGTTTACAGAATGTTCTTGATATTATTTACAGTGATACATTTCAAGGAGAAAACAAACAGGAAGATAAGTGGAAACACAACTATCTTTTGAAAAGACTCTTTCTTAGGGAAAGTTTTCACTCATGTTTTCACAGTTCTTAAAGAAAAATAGTAACATCAGTCAAAAATAGTTGATGGTCTATAGTAGCTGGAACTCTTCCTCAAGAAATCGATTCATTCATATGCTGACAAGTGTCTAAGTAATGTTAACTACCATGTGAGAGAGGACATGGGTAATGGTATCTCCTAAATCAGCCATTTTCACACTTGAGATGAGAAACAGAGGGGCATAGCTGACAATAAGTAATGACTTTGAACAGTGTTCTTAATGTCCCTTCCTTATCCCAATTTTGACCACTTAGGGCCCTGTACTTGGTCCAGGTCTCCCATTAATGCCCAGGCTCTGGGCTTTTTTTATTCTCTTTCTCCTTCCAAATTAAGAAAGAGTATGTCTTCTGTTGTTCCAACTGGATCTCCTATTGACAGAGTAATCTGTTTCAATGCATTAATGGTTCATACTTGTACTTGTTCTTATCAATAACTCAGGTGAAATTATGGCAAACACAGTTTTGATAATGATACAAAGTGCTGAATTTAGAGACTACAATGTATTACTCTTTTATTCATTCAACATATATTGTATACTTAAGATATTTAAAACACTATGCTTTGCAGGACTAAAATTACAGTGATATATATAATATTTAACATCCCTTACAACCTAGAAAGTAACAAGCACAGAAATTTCAGGCATCTTAAAAATGTATTGGGCAATCCTGTGTGTTTCATTTTGAGATGTTCGGGCATCTATAAATTGTGAGACATAATTAGCTATAAGTAGTGTCTATGTATAAGACCAATTCTATGGGAAAGTAAAAAAGAGTTATATGAATATGTCTTTATTGTGGGAAGTTTAGTTTTACAACTAAAATGCAGGTACATTTACTATGTGACTAGTTCAGAACCAAATGAAATATTAGTAATTCATGTAATTACAAATACAGGTGCAAGGTTTCATTTCATATTACTAGGATCAAACATGACTCCAAATGTAACCTTGGTAACTCAAAATCAATCTAAAATCCAAAGTTGGTAAAATTTACTCAGAACTGATAATACAAATATTCACTTGAGTACACACACACACACATCTACACACACACAAAGTCACACACATGTTTGCACGTATAGGCTAGTAGCTGCTTGTTTGTCTGTCCCCCCTCCCAACAAATCACTATGGGCAAAATGATAACAGGTTGGAACTAAAGTAGAACATTTAGATAACTTAGTAGCAGATAAGAAACTACGTACCAGCCTGACCCTTAAAGCCACCGGCAACATTTCTAAACATCAAATAATTACATACTTGAACCTCTTTCTAGAGTTCAACATGAAGTTAAAACTCACCTCAGGGCTTACTAAAATTTAAGCATAGTCAAAATTTAACTTTTTTTCTGCTTGGCTAGAAAGAATACTGATTTACTGAACTCTATAATCTGACATCTCAGCTATAACATTCTTTACATTGATTTTTCTAAGAGCAGATTTTACTTGTGCCTATTTCTGTTCTACTTTTGCAACAAACAGAACAATATACAATATTATTTCATATTTGTTTGCTTGCTAGTTATATTACAAGAGTTACTCTCAAAAAGATTATACATATATATATGCATATGTATTTCCCAAACCATTTCAATTCAGTAGTTAATTCAAAAAGTCTCTGAAGATAGATCACCGCTATTTTGTTTAATATTTCTTGGCACAACAGCTTTACATTTAACTGCAAAACTGTATTCTAATTAAATTCTTTCCAAGAAGCTTTGCAAATTATTGGCAGACTTAATGCTCTCAGCATGTATCTTTTCTCCCATTGCAAGATTTCAGGAGTTTTATGCACAATTAATTTACTATCTACAATATCTTGGTGTGTGTGATTCATAATACTATATTGTTTGGAGAGATCTTCCTTTCAAAGAAAATCCATGAGATAAAGATATTTTTCCATTTTCATATTTTTACTGACTGCAACTTAACTTCATTTGGAATTTGGATTGAACTTTTGGAAAATGTTACTTCTACAGAATGTTTTCATTGATGATTTTGCATCAAAGCCCAAATTTCCAATAGGCATAGACATTCTTTTCATTCTCTTCATTTTGCATAATTGCTTGTGTCAGCAACCAGCACAAATTCTTATTTTCCTTATTCCACTTTATCCCATATATAAATTATGAATTCAATTATGCTACCCTCTTTTGTGGTGCCCACCAATTGCCCATTACCCTATTCCAGTTCATTTCTGGCTGACTTGCCAGAAATATGGCGGGCCAGCCAGAAATGAACTAGAATGCAATTTAATTAATTTATGAACTCTTAAAACCTAAAAAATAATTGAGACAAAAGCTTTAACAAACATTTGTTAAATGAACTTTTCCATATCTGCCAAAACAAGACAGTATTTCCCATCACTTTTCCTAATAGATGGACCCACTGAAATTTGTTGCCAATTACAAAAATAAGGCTGAATTAACATGGTCAAATTCTTTAATCTTCAATGGCTCAAACTCTTTGCTGTAATATTGGGATAAAAGTAATATTTATTTCATAGAATTAGTTTGAAGATTAAATTATACACACACACACACACACACACACACACACACAATACGTGGGTCAGTGTCTGCCAGATACCATTCATCATCATCATCATCACCATGGGCTTATCCTAACATGTGTCACCCTCAGTTCTTTGAAAGAAAGATAGTTCTAAGAGAGATAGTAGCAGACCTGCAGTATGGATAAAGTGAAGTTCAGAAACTGATAATGGAGAAGGCAAAGACCAGAAATAATATTAACATTTTGACAGGTTGAATAGAAACTGAAAGAACATGGGGTTAATAGGCAGGACCTGAATTTGACTTATAGTTGATAGCAAAATGGCAAAAGAGAGTAGGAAATCACATGGCTGATGGGTATTGCTCTTTTAAACAACAACAGAATACAGCAGGGTAGGAATGATAGAACCATTACAAACAGCCCACAAAATCAATATGCATTAACTTAAGCAATACTAAAACCCCCTTTTACCTAAAATACTATCTCTATTAGACAGACCAATCAAATTCTTAGCATAGTTCAATTGCAGGGAAGCAGTATAGCAATATAGCAATATATCCCTTTTGCAGTAGCACATTTTGCTCTATTTCTTACACATTTAGATCTGATTCCACTTTTTAGATATTTACATTTTTATGAATGCATTTTTCTTAATGTTAAAGTTAGGCTTTGCATATCATATTTACACATATTCTAAAATTTGCATCTCAGAGTTTTTTCAACCAATTATATTACTAAATGAGAATATCAACAACTAAATATTTTAAGTACTTTCTACCTATCAGTAACTGCCTTAAACCTGTTCTAATCCATTTAATTCTCATTACAGTCCAATAGAATACTAATGAGAGGTGAAGCCAAAGGTAATTTGGTCCTAGAGCTCATGTTCTTGATCAGTCTGCTACTCTAGCAAACAAATGAAATGGAAGCATTATGATGAACATAAAGGTACCATTACAATATCACTGTGGAATAAGTTCCTAACTGACTCGAGTAATTCATAAATTATTTTATTCCTCACTATCCGTTTTGTATGTTTTCACTGCATTAAGTACTTTTTATAAAGGCAATCAAATTGCCTATGGCCAATTTGGGTATTGTGCAGTAAGAATTATCCTGACCTCCCATTCTCCCACTTTTATCAGAAGGTAGGACACTTAAATACCCAAACACACTTCCCCTTGAGAAGGACATGGCATAAGATGGATTTAAAGCAATGCCTCCTGATGAACTAGAGGTTAGAAGCTTATTTTTACCCCAGGGAGAACAAGAAGAGTTGTGGTGCATTTCAGTGTATTATTCTAGGGAGGATGCCATACCTTGTACAGTAGCACCAGTCTGTAGCCAGGAAACAAAGTTGTGATAATGTTCCCTTTCTTTCAATTATTCAATGTCACCTTCTTGGTCAAAGCTGATTCATCACAAGGGAGAAGTTTTCTCCAACTGGTCACTTTCCTCCTGAGATTAAGTGAACAAAATAATGAAGTAATAAATATTAAATCAATTCTTTTGTCTTACTTAGGGAGAAAGCTTAATAAATCAAAACAATCCTTGTCTTTCTGAGGTATCTGAGATCAATGCATACTAAAATTTAGAACATAAACGTAGTGTGATTTTTTTCTGATTAAAAAGGAGATAATCATTATATTCTATAACAAAATGATCAAATTCTGATACTTTTTTAACCCTTTCCACTTGAATACCAAGATTAAATAATAGTAAACAGGATTTTAAGATATTTTCCATTAAAAACTGTTTAAGTCCTAAGGCATATCATTTAAAGTATTGTCTTTATAAGTGGAGTAGTATCCATTCAATATTTTGATAGTTTAAGATTGCTTATTCCTTTCAAGTCACTTTATTTTCTAAAATACACTGAATTTAAAGAAGTATTTGTCCATGGAGGATATATACAAGGGGATTAACCACTACGGAGCAGGAAAACCAGTGGCATAATAAATTATGCCCCCGAATGTTTAATATTGATATCAACTAAATATATTTTCTGGATAAAGTCCAACAACATATAAAAAATTAGAAAATCAATAGAAAAATCACAAAAGTATGGATGATATTTGTCTCCCCAAGTGCTGAAAAAGCCAAATTCTGTGTGACCATTTTAAATATATATGGTTACTAATTTGTGATATTTTTAGTTTATAAAGCTGTCATTTTAAAAAAACAACTACAAAGGGAGTTCCACAGCTTATGAGAAATAACTTAGAGCTAAATGACATAATCACAGGCACCCCACAAGTTTACCTCTGTTGAGCTCCAGGAAGCAGTAAGTATTGTGAAATTAATCTTTGATGAACTGGCAGCCAGAATAGACACATTAAAGTGAGTTTTTATTTGTATATTTTTGTTTTTCTCAACTGCTGAACAGCTGTGTTCCTGTGCAACTCAAACTGGTATAAAAGGATTTCAGAAAGCAGGGCAAATAAAAGTGTTCTAGAGAGCCAGAAATAAAACCACAAACTTTTGGTCAATTAATCTTTGACAATGGAGGCAAGAACATACAATGGAGTAAAGACAGTCTCTTCAGCAAATGATGTTGGGAAGACAGGACAGCAGCATATAAATCAATGAAGTTAGAAATCTCCCTCAGAACGTACATAAAAACAAACTCAAAATGGCTTAAAGACTTAAATATAAGACAAGACACAATAAACTTCTTAGACGAAAACACAGGTAAAACATTATCTGACATATGTCTCAGCAATGTTCTCCTAGGGCAATCTAGCCAAACAATATAAATAAAAGCAAAAATAAACAAATGGGATCTAATTAAACTTATAAGCTTTTGCAGAGCAAAGGAAACCATAAGCAAAACAAAAAGACAACCTACAGAATGGGAGAAAATATTTGCAGAACATGAGACTGACAAGAGTTAATTTCCAGAATATATAAACAGCTCATACAACTTAAAAAGAAAAAAACAAACAACCCAATCCAAAAACGGGCAGAAGACCTAAACAAGCAATCTCCAATGAAGACATACAAATGGCCAATAAGCACATGAAAAAAATGCTCAATATCACTATCAGAGAAATGCAAATCAAAAGTACGAAGTAACACCTCACATCAGTCAGAATGACCATCATTCAAAACTCTACAAACGATAAATGCTGGAGAGGCTGTGTAGAAAAGGGAACCCTCCTACACTGTTGGAGGGAATGCAGTTTGGTTCAGCCATTATGGAAAACAGTATGGCGATTCCTCAAAAGACTAAAAATAGACTTATCATATGATCCATCAATCCCACTTCTGAACATATACCCAGAGGTAGCCTTAATTAGAAAAGATACATGCACCCCAGTGTTCACAGCAACACCATTTACAATAGCAAAGACATGGAAACAAACTAACTGTCCATTGACAGATGACTGGATAAAGAAGTTGTGGTGTACACACACACACATATATATACACACACACACATATGTATACATATGTGTGTGTGTGTGTGTGTATAATGGAATACTACTCAGCCATAAAAATAATAAAATAATGCCATTTGCAGCAACATAGATGGACCTGGAGAATGTCATTATAAGTGAAGTAAGCCAGAAAGAGAAGGAAAAATATCATATGATACCACTTTTATGTGAAGCCAAAAAAAAAAAAAAGATAAACAAATTAATAAATTTATAAAACAGAAACAGTCTCACAGACATAGAAAACAAACTTATGGTTATCAGCGGGGGGATGGGGGTGGGAAGGTACACATTGGGAGTCTGAGATTTGCAGATACTAACTAATATATATAAAATAGATAAACAACAAGTTTATATTGTATAGCACAAGGAACTATATTCAATATATTACAGTAACTTACGGTGAAAAATAATATGAAAACAAATATATGTATGTTCCTACATGACTGAAGCATGGTGCTGTACATCAGAAATTGACACAACAATGTAAACTGACTATACTTCAATTAAAAAAAAAGTGTTCTTGGTGACAAAATCATGACTCAAATATTTTCACATTCATTTTTCATTTTTCTCTAAACAAAAATCCTGGCTGTTAGATTCTATCACCCATATTCTACCTACACAGAAAGCATAGAAAGGAAATCTTCATGTTTTGAATATTGCCTTTTGATTAAGAAGACCACTGATCCTATTTCAAATTCCTATTACAAGTATGATTGACTAATTGAGAAAAATATGATTTGATAGTAAAACCATTAGGAAAGTAAGTGTCATTTGTTACAAACTTTTATAGCAGTTTTAACTAAAGTAATTTGGATGCACACAAATGTTTTTATCTATCAGCATGACATCATGTATCAGTGATGCTCTCAGGCAATAGAGAAAATTGGGCATCCTAAGTATGAAAAAGAGGACTTAGAATGCAAAGATCACATATCAAGTAGTATCTACTAATCAGATAAGAGCTGACCTGGAAATATCAGTGAGGAAGAAAGCCTTCAAAAATTCAGGGAAATTCAGGAAGATGTAGTGTCATTTAGAGCTCACTTAATTTCATGGAAGTGTGAATTGTATGACCATTTCATTTGATGGCACCAATATATTACAGTATAGTTTCCATAAAAACATTCATCCAAAGATATTTTCTCATAATGCATTCATTAGTCCTGTTTAACATAAACATTTAATTCTTAGTGCATTTCATTGTGATTATCCAAACTGTTGATTATCTAGGCACTGTGCTTTCTGGCTAATTATCTTATAACCATTTCATTGATCACTGGGACTTCCACCAAAATTCAAGACTAGTTATATTCACGCTCTTAAAGAGTAAAAATCTCTACCCTCAAAGTTTAATAATTTTTCTTGATAAATTAAGGAAAAATATTTTTGACAACCTAAATTATCTTTTTAAAATTTTAATATATATTTGTATTGGTAAAGTAAAATTTAACTGTGTAAAGAAATATCTCAAGAAAGTTGTATATATTTTAGGCTAAGTATTTCAAAAGAAACAAAGACATTGATGTAATTTCTTCTATTTAAAAATTTTAAAACCAGTAAGATATAAAGGGTACAGATAGAGATTTGGTTCAGACTAGTAAATTACTTTGGTGGCAGAGTTATAATTCAGAATTGCCTAGGATAACAAAATAAGAAGAGAGCAGAAAGTGAGAAAATGGTTATTTTAAAAAAAGATTTCCAGTTTCCAGTCCAACATATAAAGAGATGAGAAGGCACCACTCCTGTTCTTACAAGAAAAATCTGAACAAACTGAAAATCAACTTTCCTTATACCCATCAGAGAACTGAGGCAACAGGGCAAACCATCTTGCTGAAAGCTAGAATGAAAGGAGGATACGAAGAAATCCACCACTGGAGCCAATATTTATAGAAATACTTAAACTATAATTGATACATTACTGAAGACTCAGTATAAACTAATTTGAATATTAAAAACTCTACAGGTCCAGTCTTAGGGATGCCCCACACTTCCATGAGATTTACTTAGAGGAGCCCAAATATTCTCAGGATGAAGATCTAAGAAAAGTTCCCCAACCAACCTAAGGGAAATATGCAACTTCAGCCCCTCTATCCTTCCTGTCTCATGAAAGTATGGGGATTGGAGAGTGAAGAGAGCTGAGAAGCAATTATAAAGTTTAGACTAGGGGCACAGGCTCACTAAGAGACTCATATAACCATAGGATTGTAGAATATTTCTCCTCTCCCCACATCTTACTACCATATCAATCAGGATCCTTTATAATAACAGTGGATTGCATTTAAAAGAATTGCAGGTCTCAGATCCTATTTTAAAAAGTGTCTGAGTTAAAATTTTAGCTCCTAACACCTACTACTGTAGAAAACAGTAAACATAGCCTATCTCCAAAGCCAGATAAACATAAAATCTCACACTAAAGGCCTGTTTATCACAGTTTCTTTCACTAGATAATCATATCAAGGTTTCAACAAGAAAGTTACAAAGCAATCTAAAAGAGAAATAAGAACAGTTTGAAGACACAAAGCAAGTATCAGAAACAGACTCAGATATGGCAGAAATTTTGGAATTATCAGACTGGGGACTTAACTAGACGAGAATGCTAACTGAATTGGGGATAAGAAGAACTTAGTGAGAAATTTATCAAGGAACTAGAAAATACAAAAAAAAAAGTCAGAACAGAAGAATATAATAAATGAAATTTAAAATACAGTAGAAGGAATTAACAGGATACTAGGTGATATAGAAGAATGCATAAGTGATCTGGAAAGTCAGAATAATAGAAATTACCCAATAAGAACACCAAAAGAAAAACAAACAAACAAAAATGAAAACAGTTTAAGAGATTTCTGGGATAATATCAAGTATACCAATATTTGCATTAATGGGGTCCCAGAAGGAAAAGAGAGAAAAAGGGGTAAAAAATGTATTTGATGAAATTATGGCTGAAAAATTCCCAAAACTGAAGAAGGAAACAGATATCCAAGTACAGGAAGCATAGAGAGTCCCAAACAAGATGAACACAAACAGACCCATACCAAGACATACGATAATTAAAATGGCAAAAGTTAAGAATTCTAAAGGCAACAAGAGAAAAACAGTCATGTACAAGAGAACTTCAATAAAATTGTCAGATGATTCTCATGCAGAAATTTCACAGGTCAGAAGGGAGTGGCATGATATAAAAGTGCTAAAAGGAAAAAATTGTAACATGTAATATTCTAGCCCCAACAAGATTATCATTTAGAATTGAAGATGAGATAAAGAACTTCTCAGACAAGCAAAAACTACAAAAGTTGATCAGTATTAAACCCACCCTAAAAAATGTGAAGGGTCTTCACTAAGTAGAAAAGAAAAGGCTATAACAAGAAGTATCTATAGGAAAGGAAAAATCCCACTAGTGAAGACAAACATAGTAAAAGCTGAGGATAAACTACTTAAATAAACTTGTATAAAGATTAAAAGTAAAGTAATGTGATATTTACTTTAATTGAAATAATCAGTAAAGGGATAAACATGAAGATGTCAAATATGACATCAAAAACACAAAATTTGGGGAAAAGAAGTAAAAAATGTAGACCTTTTAGAAAGTGCTCGAACTTAAATGACTATCAGATTAAAATAAGTAGGTATAGTTATAGGTCAACATATATTAACCCCATGATAATCACAAATAAGAAACATATAATAGATACACAAAAACTGGAGAGAAAAGAACACAAGCATACGACTAAAGGAAATTATCAAACAATATGGGAAAGAACTAAAAAAAGAAATAAAGAACAGAGAAGTACAAAAATAACCAGAAAACAAACTAACAAAACAGTAATAAGTACATACCTATCAAGAATCATTTTAAATATCAATAGACTAAAGGTTTCAATCAAATGACACAGGGTGGCTGACTGGATAAGAAACCCATCCATATGCTACTTACAAGAAACTCACTTCAGAGCTAAAGACACACACAGACTACAAGGGGGGGGATGGAAAAAGATATCTCATGCAAATGAAAATGACAAGACAGCTGGGGTAGTAAAATTCATACCAGACAAAAATAAATTTTAAAACAAGATGTATTACAGAAGACAAAGAAGGACATTATATAATGATTAAGGGATCAATACAAGAAGAGAATATAACACTCATTAACATATATGCATTTAATACAGGAACACCTAAATATATAAAACAAATAAGAGCAGATATAAAGGGAGACATCAAAAATAATACAATAATAGTAGGAGACTTTAACACCCCCACTTAAATCAATGAACAGACAATCCAGAAAGGAAATCAAAACAAAACAAAACAAAAAACTGTGGCCTTAAATGACACAATAGACCAATTACACTTGATAGATATTATGTACAGGATATTCCATCCCAAAACAGGAGAATATTTATTCTTTTCAAATGCACATGGAAGGTTCTCTAAGATAGATCACATGCTAGGCCATAAAACAAGTTTCAACAAATTTGAAAGGATAGAGATTATCAAGCATTTCTTCCAAACGTAACAGTATGAAACTAAAAATCAATTATATGAGAAAAAAAATGGGGAAAACACAAATATGTGGAGACTAAACAATATGCTACTAAAAAAAAAAAACAAAAAACGAGTAAGTGAAAAAATCAAAGTAGACATCAGAAAATACCTCCAGACAAACAAAAATGGAAAAAAAAAAAAAAAAACTTTCCAAAATCTATGGGATTCAGCAAAAGCAATTCTAAGTGGGAAGTTTATAGCAATAAAGGCCTACCTCAAGGAACAAGAAAAATCTTAATTAAAAAACCTAGTCTACCATCCAAAAGAATTAGAAAAAGATGAAACAAAGCCCAAAGTCAGCAGACAGAAGGAAATATTAAAGATCAGAGAAGAGATAAACAAAATAGAGACCAAAAAGAAGAAAAGATCGACGAAACCAATTTTGTTTGTGTTTTGTGTGAAAACAGTATCAAAATTGTTAATGACTTTCATAGTATAGAAGCTAGTCTTCCTTGGTTATGCTCATAGAGATAGAAGAAAAATTTTAAAGAAAACTTGTAAATTCAGGATACTCATTTTTAATTTTCATTCAAAATTTAGCAAGAATGATGTTCTCATCATTGTCGTGGTTATTTTTTTGCCTGCTTAGAAAAGCAGCCCAGAGTTGCCCTATTAAATATAAATAGGAAGTTATACTTCCTATTTACTAAACATATCCATTAGATCCAAGGAGCTTATCCAATATTTTAGAATGAAATGTATCTTAGAAACCAATCACTCCAAACTTCTCTTTTCCAGATAAGAAATATTAACTAAGCAGGAAGGTAATTATCAAGTATAAAGTGCAATGGAAAATTATTTTCAAAGATAGATGCCACAATTTTTCACTTTTGCAATGGGATTTGTCACTCCTCCCATCAACAGGTGGAATCTCTTTTTCCTACAGTGAATATGGCTGGCCTTGTGATTTGCTTTTACAAGTAGAATGAGGTAGAAGTAACTTTGTGGACTAGGTTTTAAGAAGTCTAGCAACTTCCTTTCTCACCCTCTGAGGAAGCCTTGGGTACCACACCTGGAAACCTAGACTATGATACTGAAGGGGGCTAGATGGAAATAAATGTCCTGGAGAACAGAGGGGTGCAAAATCACAGGGGAGAGAAGTTCTGACTGATAATGGATTATGAGGGCAGAGATGTCTCAGCATTCCAGCCATCCTAGCTGTAAGGTCAGATTTATCAATCCATAATAATCCCTCAGCCTCAGTGAGGAGCAAAGAAAATTCATCCTTATTAAGCCCTTCCTGAATTCCTGATCACAGGAAAACATAAAATGGCTGTTGTTTTATATCATCAAGTTTTGGAATGGGTTAAATCACTAAGTCTTGGAGTGGTATGCTGTTGAGCAATAAATAACAGACTAATAGTGCTCATGAAGTAAGCAATTAAAAGACAAAAGATGGCACATAATTATAAATATACAATTTAGAGTTAGTGATAATTTTATACACAATCATCTTTAGGAATGTTATAAGCACCATATTCGTGTAAATTCAAAATGTCATTAGAACAGAAGAAAGTTATGTAAGTGGGTAACAGATCAACAAATCTTTTACGAAAGGGGAGTTAGTGGAACTAAATTTCACTCAATCTTTTATTCACTCATTAGATCTTTAATGGGCACATCTTCTGTGCATTGTGACAATATAAAGAAGTAGAGATTTTATGTTTGTCAAAGAAGAGGTGATGTTTTAAAAACTGAACTGAAGAACCTGATGAAGAATGGTAAATTATCAACTTGGAGAATTAGGTAGGGATTAGATCACAGAGATTATCAAACTATTACAAAGACTTTAAACTTCTGTCTTTGTAAAATGAGAAAATACTTCAGAACTTTCATCCTGGAAGATCATCTGAAATGTAAAGAATGAAAAAATTAAGTTGGGGGTCTTATGAGGAAGAATCAACTGTTTTTGGTGGTTGATTGGATCTACTAAAGGAAGATGATTGATGAAAAGCACATCACTCAATAAACTACAGATATCATTTCAAATTACTCATGCAAAATCCAAATATCAGATTTTAATTAATGCCTAAAAATCAGTATAGTTTTAATTTTGCTAATGCAAGGACTTCAAAATTTGATTATTTTAAACTCAGTCATTCAAAAGATTGATTTGTAAATCAGTATGTATACAAAATTTCCATTGATATATAAAATTATAGAAAATCTCTTTGATGTGAAATGGAGTTTTTCATATGTTTTGGACAATAAAAACTAGAAATTAATTTTTAAGCTTTTTTTACCTTTCAAGGTTTATTTTATTCAATAGTAATCATTCTTTTATTTAAGATATACAAAATATAAAGAAGAATCATTTATCTTTTTCTTATATAAAAATGTTTCAAGTTAGATACAGAAGAATTATGACTCTAATTTTCCTTTCCAAAAGTTAATATACTAAACAATGAATCATTCACGAAAGTGCTGCACTCCTAATGCCAAACATTTACAGTGATATTTGACATATAATAAATGAAGTTTGCTTTAGGAAGAGTGGCATATTGAAATCATTGAAATTGAATTTTTACTCAATATAACTTTAATTATGAATAGAACTCTGGTTTCTGGTTGGGGAAAAAGAAACTATCCATCATTTTGCAAATTGTATCAGCTTATAGTTTCACCAACCTAACCCATTTCTCCCTGCATAAAATTAAAGAAATTTCTAATAAAACTCTAAAGTAGATATCATCATGAATTTAGAAAATACTTGCCCCAACTCATGGCCTTCTCTCTCATGAAAAATGTGGAAGAAACTAGGATATTATTATTTTTCAAGGAAAACATTTCACACTCTGAGAACACTGATAAAAGGAGCTCTTTTATTCTATAAAATATGTTTATTTTGCAAATCATTTTCATTTAAACAATTTATTTTATTATACAAATGTATTTCTCCCTTTAAAATTTATACTCATATAATCGCATTCCACTGAACTTATTTATTTTTCCCCAGCTTTATGGAGATATATAATTGACATATAACAGTGTTTAAGTTTAAGGTGTACAACATATTAATTTGATAAGATTATATATTCCAAAATGATTATCACCATAGCATTAGCTAACACCTCTATCACATTACATGATAACAATTTCTTTTTTTTGTGGTGAGAACATTTAAGATTACTCTCTTAGAAACTTTCAAGAGTATAATATAATATTATTAACTATAATCACCACACTGTACATTAGATCTCCAGAAATTACTCATCTTCTAACTGGAAGTTTATACCTTTTGTCCAACCTCTCCCAAATCCTTCACCCTATCCCCTGGTAACTACCACTGTACTCTGTTTCTATGAGTTCAACTTTTTTATATTCCACATGTAAGTGAGATCATACATACTTGTCTTTCTTTGTCTGACATTTCATTTAGCATAATTCTGTCAAGATTCTTTCTTGTTGTCTCAAATAGCAAAACTTTTTCTTACTCATGGTTGAATAATATTCCACTGTATGTATACCACACTTCTTTATCAGAACTTACTTCTTAAGCACAGACTGAGTACATATCAGATAAGCATTTAAGTTAGGCTTTCAACAGCTGAATCACTTTTGTTTCTCTTAACTAAATTGGTCTGGTAATATATTACACAAAATGCGATATCACCTAAAGTCACATACCTATAAGGTGTTTTGACAATATGTGTACAAATAATTAGCAATTAACATGTACGAAAATAGTTAAGCTCACTGGATAACAGCAAAGAAAAATTCTTAATGATTTAGATTTAGATAAAGGGTAAAATTTATTTTATATGACCTCTGGTGAAATATAATAGATTACAAACATTTTTATCTTTCCGTCCTGTATTGCCAATAAGTTAGACTGGAGCAATAAACTAGCATTAACCCAACATTCAATACAAGAAAGGGGAAGACAGTATTATTATAAGTGTAAACAAGCTTTTTTTTTGAAGATTAAAAATATCTAGAGAAGCTACTAAAGATGAGGAAACTTATTGTCAAGTGGTTGCAAGAGGAAAAAGCAAGTCCTTGAAACAAGGAATATGCTGATAAGGCTCAGGAATTAAGGGAATCAAGTATCATTGAGAGTGAGGGATGGGGAAAACATAAAAAATGGTTGAAAGTCTAATGGCAATTAGCACCCCAATTTTCTCCCACATTCCATGCTGTGAGCCAACTATCATGATTCTTTGCCATCATCACCCCTCTATCTTTCTAAACAGAGACAGGGGAATTTACTAAACTATAAATCATCTAGACCCAGGAATCATGAATAACAACAGACAGGGAAATGTTTTAGAGCAAACAGAGATATTAATTAAAAGGCAAATTACTAAATTCATGATGGCTAGACAGTCCCCTTATGCTACAAATCTCCAGGAGCACTGGAATATACCTTAAAGTCCCATCTCACCCATACCCATTCCTTCTTGGACTCTCATCCTAACACACACACACACACACACACACACACACACACACCTCTTATTACAGAAGAAATTGGTGCTTCCCTCTATGGAGAACCTGAACAAAGACAGTAGCTTTACATTCTGACATTTGTCTACATACCAATGAAATAGCTGGATTCCCATCAGCATATTCCATGGAGACACCCATAAGTCCCACCAATGTAAACAGAGCTTTCAATAAATTACTTAATGTATCAGTTTCAAATATGATTGGACTACCAATAATCACCAGCCATTTATGGAAATGATTAAATATGAAAGATAAACACTTAAACAGGAATCAGGGGGCCAATAGGAAAAGAAACATACAGAAAGGAGCAATAATATGGCAATATAGGAAATATTTTAATATTATAAATGGCTTAATCAGATAGGTTGATATTGATCATGAAATGTGAATAGGATTGTTTAATGAAGAAAATGAGAAAATAATACACTCTCACATATGAAATACGTGACAGAGGTAAAAGATATTGAGACCTAAATTCTAAGAGATTTATAGAATATAAAAAGAAAAACACAAAGGAATTTACAGTTTTTAAAAAGTACAGATCCTATTAGTTGATTATATTCAACTAATAAGAATTCTAGGAACTGAGAGTAGAGAAACTAGAAGGGAATAAATCAAATAAATAAGAAAATTTCCTAGAATTACAGAACATAAGCAACCATGTTGAAATAGATCAGTCTTGCCAATTAATTTAAAAACATACATACATATAAACTGCATTATTATGAACTTTCACAGCAACAAGGAAATTTCCAGAAAGAGAAGGAGATAGAAAAAAGTGAATAGGAATTGTAATATGTAAATTGTAAAATGTAATAGCATTCTCAGCAGCAAAGGTAGATGAGAGAAGACAGTAATATATTGGCTTCAAAAGTCTGAAGGGAAACCAGTTCCAACTTTCCCAAATTGCTATCTCAATAAGGTACAAGGTTTTTTGTTTGCTTGCTTATTTTTTTCTTTTTAAAGGTATTTTCAGATCTATATCTCAAAAATGTTGGTACACTTATAGTTTTTCTCTTATCAAACTTGAGACTGTATTTTGCTCAAAATAAGGAATAAAATATAAGAGAATAAGCCATGTGATCCAAGATACAGAGAATCAAATAAGAAGAGTGATGAAGAAAATTCCCAGAATACCAGGCCAGTTCAAAGGACAAAGTATTTCAGGAGACAGAGCTCAAGGAGGGGTGGAAAGAAGTTTGGTAACAAAGATTAACTCAAGAAAACAACAAAAAGGCTATACAACTGCACTTGACTCCCCATTGAAGAATATTTCATAATTTCCATGATAAAAATGCTGCAGTTGTGCACTAGAACATAAAAAATTGGAAATAATATAGAGATTGAAGTCAAGTGGAAAGGAAAATTATGAGACCAGAATTTTGTCCTTTTTTACTCAATTCTAAGCTTTAGTTTTATTGGGGATATTTACGGATTAATACAACAAATTAATAAACTTCTAGTCATGAAAAAAATTGGTATTTTGTTCACCCTCTTGAATAAAACTAAAAATGTACAAAAATATTTTAATAGGCTCATTTTTTAGAATAGTTTTAGGTTCACAGCAAAACTGACTAGAAAATACAGAGAGTTCCTATATATCCCCTGTCTTAAAAATCCTCTGTGCTCTGCCTGAAGAATGTATTTTTAAAAAGTCTGTTTGAAGATATCAGAGAGTTAATAAGAGAGTGAAAAATCACTGGGCCATGAGGTAGAAAAACAGAAATTCAGATAAGTAAGTACAGCTTTGTGGATGCCTTACCTATAGGAATATCTTTCCAGAAGAGGCAGCTGAGAGGCTGAAGAGCTGAGCAGCATTTTTTAAAGCCCCTGAGGCACTAAGCCAGAGGCATTGATTCTGGGGTGTACCTGGCAGAAAATAGGGCTGGGTGCAGACACCAGGAATATGGGCGATTCAGAAGTATACTGGCCTTCACAAGAACCATATCCAATCATTAAATTGTCTCTATCCAATTTCCCAACTGCTATCATTTTCTTTGGATCAGAAAAATTCTTTTAAATTTTTTAAGGCGATTCTGCTGGCAATAGATTATCTCAACACCACCACGCCTCATTTTTTTTTAACTTTTAAAAGATATTTTCACTAAGTATAGAATTATGGTTTGATTTTTTTCTTTAGCACTTAAACTTTTATTTTCTTTGTTTCTGGCATGCCTGGTTTCTGAGGAACAATCTAAGGCATGATCCTCCTGAGAAACTGTACCTAATGCTCTATATATTGTGAATCCTCTTCCCTCTGTTAGGAAATCAAACTATTTTCAGCCTGGGTAAATTCTGAGAATTATTCTGGCTATTCCCAGCTTTTTTCCCATGGCCAGGATATCTGCTTTTATGAGTCATGTAGAACTATATCATAATATTTAATACAATTATATGAATGTGTGACATTTGACTCCCTTCCTCCTTTGTTTGAAAATCAGTTCAATCTCTCCTTTTCTCTTTATTTTCTTCTCTGTGTGTATTTCTCCCTCTCTCTTTCCCTTCCTACTTTCTCCAGTCCTCTCCTCTCTCCACACACAAATCTTTCCCTAACTAGTCTCTTTATCCCTGCTTGGCAGATAACCCAACACTTGTTTAGGCAAAGGAAGAATGACAGGGCTATCTCTGTAGTAGGGAAACTTTGTTTTATCTGTTCAGTAACAATTAATAAGAGTTTTTCTGGAGGTAAAATTTATACTACAAAGAAAAGCTCTAAGGCAGTGCTTCACAGCCATGGTGTCTCAAGGTATGGGTACATTTAGGATCAGTAAAAGAAAAAATGGTCCTGTTTAGCCAACTGCTAAGAATTTTGCATATGCTTAGCCCATGTTACCTTGCAGATGTGCTTGTTAAACCTGATATGATGGATGCCGAGTGAAAGAATAGAGAGAATGGAAGAATCATAGAATCAAAAATGTTACAAACAAAGTATAGGAAATACATTTTTATGAATACATTATCTAGTCACATATATGATTGTGCCATCAAGTTAAAAGAGGAAAACTTACTATTCGAGGCAACAGGTGAAAATAGTACTAATAAAAATGATAACATAATATATTATCTAGCTCATTGTCATTAAGCTGGGCACAAAAGGAAATCAGTTGCTTAGGGGAGAATGGGTCACTAGTCATGAAGTAAAATTGACCATGGGGAGATTAAGACCAGAGATTTCCTACTCTTCAGAGCAAAAAATGCTGAAAATTGCAGAGCTGAGAAATATTAACTCATAACATCATGGAAGTTTAAATAGATATTTGCATTTGCTTATACTTCCTTTTAGCACATATGGTAAACTATTCTACTGGAATTTTTTAATGACCATTAGAATATTTACTTGTAGGAATATTGTTTGATATCTTCCTTTCTTTCTTGCAGAAAAAAAAAACATAGTGTATAAAATGTTGTAGTCTTAAACAAAACCAAAGTTATCATTGCATTTGATTAAGAATGTCTTCCATGGAGCATAAACTAAATTTCATAGAAATACATCTCTAAATGTAGAGTTAGGCTGTCCAAAATTTCAGACTTAACTTTTTCTATTTGAATGTTTACATTGAATTCTGTCTACCTAAAGATTTAGTTTTCTTTTTTTAAGCACAAACATCTAGGTTCCAATTTTCAATGTTCTATATTCAGATTAATCATGAAACTCATGTGATTATTAAATACTATAAGAAATAAATACCACAAAAGGAAGTGAAATAATATGGTATTACTATCATTTTAATTTTCTCTGGGTGTGCCATTACTGTACATGACTCATTTGATCGACATTTATTTCTAGAATAACCAACTTCAGGAGAAGCAGCCAGGGATCACATGCATCAACACTTCACAATAAATTAGCCCTGGATCCTACTAAATGCTCATTATTTCTGTCTAATATTGTGTGAGCTACCCAGCTTGCACAGGTCAGAAAGCATTAAACCGAATCTGGGTTTTGCACAAACAGAGTGAAATGTGGAATGACACAACACCTAACAGAGTCAGCTGTGATTCAAGATAACTGATGTGCAAGGGCAAAGTTATCTACTCGCTGAAATTGAACTAGGCTAAATCACTTTGCTCTCTCTGAGGCAACGAAACCGTCAAGGAGACAATAATTCAGCATCCCAAACATGGGTATAAATGGACTCTACATGGAATTCTAACTTCAGGCCAAATATCTATGGGCAAAAGCCAAGCATCCAAATCTCACTCTAGTGAATAAATAAATGTGAAAACTCTGAATTACCTCAGAAAAAAAGATAGAGTATTTCCTATAATGTTTAACTTTCTAACCTTTTGTTTCTTTTTAAAATTCATATACTTTCGCTTTATGAATTTCTGTGAGTGTAATCAGATGTTTTAACCTACTAATTTTTTTTGAAATATTTGAGTTGTACAGTGGTACATGGAGTTGAAAGAAAAATTCAGCCTATATTTAGAACAAAGTGCATTTGCCTCAATATTTTATTAGTAACTCTTACTTGGACAGGTACTAGCTCACTGATTTGTGTAACAGGATTATTTACCAGAAATGATTAAGTGTAAGTAGACTAATAGAAAATTGTTAAGTATGGGCCACCCATAATAGTATTATATCTATATTATTAAACAGAACTCTTTAGCATTATGGTATTCACTCTAATGGGAATTTCTTTATGATTATTAGGTAACTGTTTAGGACATTAATTTGACTGTTAAAATGAGCAAGCTAAATGAAAACATTGCCTATACAAGTTCATTAAAAATAGTATTGCATAGATTTACATTAAAACAAGATAATGAGAGAAAGTACAGTAATTTGGCTTCAATTAAAAATAGAATAGTTACTGTAAAATTATTGTCAATGTGTAAAATATGAGTTTATCTAAATTCAAACACAGTGAGACATTTTTGTTACTGCTAATATAGATGTTATTTAAGAAGTATATAAAAGTTGCTTACATATTATACCTTATTATTTATATAAAGGCTATACTTACTTCCTGTAGGAAAACAATGCAGATATATCTCTCACAAGTCAAATGGGTTCACCTCAGGATCTGTCCTACCTCTTCTCCTAGATTCCATGTTAATAATCGGGTTTGGTCAAAGTTAAACCCAGCATGGCACATGTTAAGTCTTATATGAGAAGAAAATGACTCGATAACAAAGAAAGTTATAAGGATTAACTGGCACATACCAGCAGCTGCCAAGAGAGTAAGGCTGATACAGGATTTTGAAGGTGTTTGATCAAGAGGGCCAGAACACAAATCTAAGGAAGGGTTTATTAAACTTGGGACATTCTCTCAGGATACAGAATTTTACACCCTGGCAAGAATCCTGGAGGATAAAAACTCAGTGCTAGGTTGGCTTCTATAGGGCTAAAGAAAATATGGATTATACTGAGCAAAGCAGAAATCCCTGAAATTTCAGGTTTAAGAAGGGATTGCAGTAATCAAGGATGCAGAGATGATGGAGTACATATATCATATGGGGGCAAGTGTCCCACCAGAAGATTTGTTTCACAGGAAGGCCCAGAGTACTCACCCAGCCACCAAGCTACTAGAAATGTGCTAATGAGAAGGTCACCAACATCACTAAGAAGGGCAGCAGTGGCTTTCTGCTGCAGACCAGGCTGCCGGTAGAAGACAATGTAGAGCTTCATTTGCTGATACCAATGAAGATCAAGAGTTCAGAACCAATTGGTATCAGGTGGCAGCACTTAAATTATAACAGCCAGGGGATCACAAATATCATAATGACCAACAAGTCTGGACTTCAAGACAGAGAGTTTTGGCCTACAAAGAGTCGTTAATATGATGAATAAAAGCTGGTGTCCTTAAAGGCAAAATAAATGGGCAGCAAAGTAGGACTAAAAAGGCAAAATGGATGAGTATGAAGCTGAAGGCATTGTCTCAATAAAAAGTTACAGTTCTTTGGACATTTTCCAGATCTGAACCACTGTGCTGTCCCTTTGACTGAAGAGATAATTGAGTCACCAGAACAAAGAAGACAATATTACATCAAATATATGCAGCAACAATTCCTATTTTCTTTCCTATAGTTGCATACAGGTGAGGAGTTATTTTTTGAGGATTATTAGACACAGGATTTGAGTTGATATTAATACTCGCAGAACTGTACTATCATTATGGCTTCCCTGCTAGAGTGGAGACCACTCAAAAAGTGAAATCCTAGCCAAAGTCCAGCTAACTGTTATTATATTGACTCCACAGACCCAATTTCATTTCCTCAGCCCATTAATAGTATCATTTCCTCAGCTCATTAACGTATAATCTGAATTGAGATACTTAGCAAGTGAAGTAAGCTCCATATTGGATCATGGCCTGTATAATGAGAGCTATCATAGTGGAGAAGGCCAAGTGGAAGTCTCAACGGCTGCTCTCCAACAGAGACAAGATAAAAAATAAAAGTCAATATTGTATCTTGGGAAGATGGGAGAGATCACTGCCACCTTTAAAGATATAAATGAAGCAACAGTAGTAGTCCCTATCATTGTTTAATTTATCAGTTTGATCCCTGCAAAAAAGCAGGTGGAGACCAGAGAACGATTGTAGGCCATTAGAATCTTAATTAAACAGTGAAGCTGAGAGTATCTTGCATGCTAGGTATGCTACTGTTGCTAGAGATTAATGCAGCTTCTGGAAAATGGTATATAATCACTGTTTTAGTGCATGTGCACTTTTCTTTTACAACCAGGAAAATGGATCAGATAGTTTACATTTATGAAAAAGAACAAAAATACACACTTTCAGATTTGCCTTAGGGCTAAATTAAGGCTCCCAAACTATATCTTGAAGTAGTTAAAAGATAGCAGAACCATCTGGACATCCAAAAGAATATCACATTGATCAATCAATCATCATCAATGACACCTTGCTGATAAAGCAAGATAATCAAGAGGTAAATTACTTGCTGAGACCCTTGATATGATACATACATTCCAGAGAGTTGGAAATAAACCCTATAAAAATCAAAAATACTATCTACTTCAGTTAAGGTTTTAATGGCCCATTAGTCAGGGCAACCCATGACATTCCTTCGAAAGTAAAAGACAATTTGCCTTATCTTGCATCCTCTTTTGCAAATAAGAAAATACAATGGACTTTGGGTCTCTTCAGATTCTGGAGGCAATATATAACACTGCTAGAATTATTGCTCTTTTACACACAGTGGGTAGCACAAAAAGCTTTCTCAATTCAGGGGGGTCTGGAGAAGGAAAGGACACTGTATCAGCTCAGTATTCCAAGCCTTGCTTCTTGGGCCATGAGAATCAGCAAGCCTACTGTGATGGAGCTGTCAGTGGTGGAAACTGATGCCATGTAGAGTTTACAGCAAACTGTAGTGGGAGAATCACAACATAGGACCCTGGAGATCAGGAGCAAGTCGTTGCTATCTAAGCAGTTAATTGCATATTCTTTGAGACAAGCTCTTGATGTATTACTGGACTCTGTTGAAAATGAACACTTGAACATAAGGCTTCAAGTGATCATTAGTCTGAAGTTGTCCATTATGAAAGATATCCTATTGGACACGTCAAGGCATAAATTTAATTAGACCTAGTAGCCTTCCACTGTAAGTTAGAAATGATATACATAGGATTGAACTCAAGCTACATCAAAAGGAATATAACTTTGAAAGAAGTAGTGAGGAAAAAGTCTTCCCAATAGATGTAGCTTTGTGAAGTGTACCTGTAACCAAGAAGGACCCTATGGGACCTTCCCAGAATAGAACCCCTCATGTCTTCTGCCTGCCTTTTGTCTGTAGAAAAACTTAAGTCTTCTAGACTTCCCAGAGTTCCAAAGAATACATTTAATCAGAGAATAAGAAAATGCCAAAAGGAAGGAAAACAGTTAAGCAAGAGAAGCTAATAATAGTTTAGCTATTAAACAAAGTCAAGGACATTTAGATCCTCCTCAATGGCTGTAGATGCTATTGTGAGCCATATCCTTTCAGGTGTTTTGCAGCTACTGAAATCCCCACTAGGTGGAAGAGTTAACTGTATACAGCCCACAAGCTCCAGACTGGTTGGAACCAGAAGGTTGATGATGTTGACTTCCAATTACCTCTACCATCAACCAATCAGAAGAATGTCCATGAGCTGATCACACACTTCATAATCCCTCTCCCTCACCCTGTCTTTAAAAACTTTTCCCTGAAAGCCTTTGGGAGTTATGCTCTTTTAATCACTAGCTGCCCTGGACTCCTTGCTTGGTGCCCTGCAAAAAACACTGCACTTTCCTTCACCATAACCCTGTATCAGTAGATTGGCTTTACTGTGTGTGGGCAAGCAGACCCAAGTTTGGTTTAGTAACATACCTTTTCACTCATTTAGTATAGAAGGAGAAGCAATCCAGGTTTAAAATATATGGACTCATAGGCTCATGGACTGTATGGCAACAGTTCTGGAAGACTGAAATTCAAACATTTGGAAGATTGGAGATAAGGAGCTCTTGAGGAGAAAGCATGACAATGGACATATGTTGGTGAATGCAAAGTGTTAAAGTTCAAAACACATGTTAACACTCACTAGAAAACATCCACCATGGAAGAGTCACTACATAATAGAGGAGACCAAAAAAAAAAAAAATAAGACAAGATGAGTTGATATCAGCCAGCATTGTTCCGTGGGCTATCCAATGATGACATTATGGACAAATACATTAAATGTTATAATTAGGCTAAACAGCATGGAGGACCACTTACCAAGAGTGATCTAGCTGGTGCGACCCCCAAATATCCAACGTGTCTGTAACAAACGCCAGTACTAAGATAACTGTGTTACATTATTACTTATGGAGAGCAAATGGGCAATTGGTGGCAAGTTTACTGACTATATCAGGCTCTTTACATCCAATTATTTTTTTTCTCACAAGAGTGAACATTTATTCTAGGTGTAGAATAATGCCCACAGAGCTTCAGCCAGAAACACTATCTAGGGATTGAATAAGTGCCTGATTCATGCTCACAGATTCCACACAACATAGGATCCAAACAGGGATCTACTTGACCTTGAAGGAAGTGAGGAAGTAGCCTAAAACCTTAGGACCCATTGGTCATATCATATACCACACCAAAGAGAAACAGGCCTGATAGAGCTCTTGGATGGCCTTCTACAGATATAACAGAATGATTAAGCACTGAATCAATATTCTGCAAACATGGAGTGATGTTCTCCAAATTTCAGTAGACAAACTAGATCAGAGATATCTATATAATACTGTGTCCCCAGTAGAAAGGATCTAGGATTCAAAGGTTGAAATCAGGACTGGGTGCATTTATCAATGTTTCCAAAGACCTACTTGGGGATTCGTGCTCTCCATTCCTACATTTCCAGATCCTGCAATAATAGATGATCCTGATTACCAAAAAGGCATACTCTTGACAATATAAACTACAATGATTCCATTTAACCTCAAGCTATGTTTGCTGCCTGAGCACTTTGGACTCTGTGAAAACACAGATAAAAACAACTAATTCTAAACTGGTAGCTAGAGAAGTCTTAGAATATCCCCTTAAGTTAAGACTTGGATATTATTTATTACTGATAAGGTAAAATATTAATGAATACTGGCTTAAATCCAGTAAACATGGAGAGAAGAGGGATAACTTTTCTCTCTCGCAGAAGCTAAGGCTGCCAGCCTCTGAAGGATGAGTGTTAGGGGGGTTGAGTGCTGTGAGGCAACCTTGATGTCTACTTTGTTGAGAATTCAAAGATTTAATTTTTATGCATACATCAATTAATTTAGGTCTTTCATATTAGTGTAGACATAAGGAAAGCTATTCTAGTAAAATGCTAAGAATATACATGAGTCAATATTTTACACTACATCTTCCTCTTCTTGTTAGAATACATTAACACAAATTTAAAAGTATTTTTTTGTTTCCATATGGTACTAATAATAAAGCACAGCAAAATGAACTCTCATTCAACAAAAGACATGAGTTGTTTTTCCAATAATTTCTCACTTCTGATAGGTTCAACTTCATTATGTTTGTATTTACATGGGATTAAAAAGCTCTTTTACCTTTCATTGTTTGCAGTGATATTTGTCTTTTAAATAGCAGCTACATAATGTGTCCCACCTCAGATGACTTTACCTATTGTAATTTGGAGGAGTCAGCTTTAGTGACAAGATAATTGTGCAAACTGTGCACTATTTGATTCCATAAAAGAAGACAAGAAATGCAACAACACTTGGATTTCTCTAAAAATGTCCTGCTCAACCCATCATGGTAAAAATCCATTACCAGCTAGGAAAGCAGTAAAAGTGTATTTATTTTAACGTTAATTATCTGAAAACAAGGCAAACATGAGGTGGAAGACAAGAAATAGTGCAGACAGTGCAGAATTATTTCACTAATTGTTTTGGCTTCCAATAATGTAGTACAGTTGTTTCAATTCCCACCTAAACAGAATGACCTATGGGCTTTGTTATCTTGAAAGAAACATAATTATCTGCTGTACTTGCAGCTTCATGGATTATTAAGATGAATTGGAAGTTGTGTGGACTTAGGAAATGGTATTTCATGATTTAATACTTTCACAAGATTTAGAAAGAATTCAAAGGCAATTCTATAACCTTAGAACTCTGAGAAAATAAAAAAATTTAGACCAAGGTTAATCAAAAAAGAACCAATTAAATTTAACCAGAGTGCTCAAAGCCACTTGTAAATTATTCTCTCTTCAGATTAATATTGAACAATAGGAAAGGAAATAAGACAGCATCCATACTTTCACAATCCAGAGTTGATTTTGTGTATGTTATTGGCATATTATTATAAGCAAATGATTTGTTCATTCCTGCAGCTCCCATATAGTCATATGTAAGTTTCTTTTTTAGGTTTTTTAAAGTAAATCCAATAGGACTAAAAATAATCATTTATTACACAAGTTTTAAACATCACTTTTATTATCTATTTTAAGTTGTTATAAATCATTCTTAATTTAACATTTTTGTGAAAAAAGCTTTTTCTATATTGTAGATAAATAATTTATGTATTTAGGAGAGATTACATGAGTTAGAGTAGTTATTAAAGGATATAAAAGAACTTGGGTTATTAAGACACAGATGTCTAGTATCGTAGAGTGATTAATTTTCCAGTGCCTAGATTGACAGAATTTAAATAGTTTGACTCAATACAGGTGAACTGAGGTCACACTACAGTCCAATTTTGAAATAGCCACACCATGTAATACTGAAGGGAAAATGAGATTTTGAGATTTAATTGTTCAGATATTTGAGGAGCTCTTGGTTAGTGTCCTTTTTGGTAGGAAATAAGATGCTAGTAATTCATATTAGACAGTGAATTGAAAATCACTCAAATTATTATAGGTTATAGCATGGGATACAGTACAAGTAGGAAAAAAAGCTTTGCAAGATTGACTGGTTATGGTACTTTGTCACTATTATGACAAATGAATGGTGACAACTGATAACTACAAAGACTTTTGGGATGGGTTTGCTGCCTGATGATTGTCCTTAAGAACATAACTAAAGAAAAAGAAAGAACTTAAGGCCTTAAATTTCCAAATAAAGATCAGAAAGTTTTTGTGAAGCCTTTGAGTCTCTGAAGTGGCAAGGCAGACTAGCCTGAGAATCAAGCCCAGATCCTGGTGGTAGATTGGAGAGATGCTAAATCATTTAAGTGTGCAATCATAATGGATTTCATTTTAAGGTAAGAAAGCTGTTTATATTAAAATAAGGCTTTGAGGCTTGGGTTGGGAACATTCAGACAGACTCAGAAAGTTGAGAGCTTCGACATCCCAGTTTCCCTTGAAATTTGCTGAACATTGGAAGAAAAATCCACCCTCTCCCCTTAAAAGAGACCTTAATTTTCTTGCATTAAAATAAACAGACAACCTTCAATAACCCACCCTGGGTATCTGACTCAAAAGGGAAATCTATTGTCTCACTATCCCTTATTCATTCTAAGCCCATATTGAGATTTAGATGCCAGCATCACTCAGAAGGAGAAGTGCTGGGCTTTCTTAGGAGAGCAGATATGTTATAGAAGTTGTAGGATGTTGCCTATTTACATTAGCAACATTCTTAGAGACAAGAATGGTGATGAACTATAAGACAATTCAGTCACTAAATAAAGTATAAGATTGGATCAAGCCAAATCTAATGATGTGTATTCACTCCCCTAGGGATTAGGGATGCAATGTGTTGAGAGTATGTTAACAGTCTGCTAGACTGCCTAACAGTAGCCCTCGTCTTTTTGATTCAAAGCATGATCAGAGAACCATCTGGGAACATGATCAGGGATATTTAGACATACAGAATCTCAGATCCCACACTACATCTACTGAATTTGACTCTGCATTTTAACCAGATACCCAAGAGATTTGTATGCATATTAAATCTCAGAAGCACTGCCTTTTAAGTCAGTGAGATTCTTAGTCATTTTGTAGAGGAAGGAGTCCTAGTAATCAGGACTCCTAAGTGTTAAAGTAGACCTACTACACTTGTTCAGGTACCCACTAACTATACCCTGTAG
Organism: Camelus dromedarius; assembly: GCF_036321535.1. NCBI lineage: Eukaryota > Metazoa > Chordata > Mammalia > Artiodactyla > Camelidae > Camelus > Camelus dromedarius. The sequence continues at coordinate 57,185,262 of NC_087438.1, forward strand.
GAGTGTTCTTGGACACTGTCTTCATTAGAGCATTATGAAGTGTATTGACGAGAAGGCCAGCATACCTGAAGTCTATTGAAAAATCTCTGTTACATTTTAGGCATTGTCATTCATTAGGCTGACGATTACAGTGGGAAATGTTGCCAGAGTGATTACTTAGGTCTCATGACTGATTACAACTTTTAATAGTTATTTTTTTCTCCTCTGTCCCTTTACTCCTTCTGCTACCTTATATAATGAACAATTAATGGTAGATAGTATTGCAATTTACATTTTAAGAGTAAGTGTGACTAAATGTCTGCTTTAATTTTATAATAGCAGAGTTGAGTATTTGTGACAGAGACTTGTATGGCCAACAAAAATACTGGCTATCTTTATAGCAAATCTTTGCTAACAACTAATCCAAGCAAACCACAAGATTCGAAGTTGAGTGAGAAAATGTTTGTGTGTGCTACTTAGTTTTCATTTATCTCATTAGATCTTTCCTCATCCTTTCCCTGCCCTCTGAAAGCTGCACTGCCTAACGAATCTTGACCACAGGCTTCTGGTTGTATTTGGGTACCACAGGCAGGACATCAAAGACTGACATGTGGGTTCGTCACCAGTTGTGGGTTCTGGCCAGCAGAAGTCCCACCGAGACTGAAATAATTACTCAAGACTCTGTGGAAAAGTCAAGAGAGCGAAAGGGAGTGTGGAGCCAACTCCACAAGCCTCTCAAATCTCTCATATTTATTGAGTACAGTCAAAGGAGGAATGCAGGAATTTAGGGAAGGACAGGGTGGGATCACAATGAGTACAAAGGCTTTGTTTATTGGTGATGTTTGGCTCAAGGTCAGAAGACCCTTTTTGGTGATCATGTTCGTGTTGAGCCTTTCAGCTTATCAGGGTGGAACATATGAGAATCAGCTGCTTAACAACTTGGACTCAGGTGGCTGTGCCTGTCTTAGGTTGCCCCCCTCAGGGGATCTTACCTGTCATTGGCTAACCAGCCTTCTCACCTCTGAGTCTGCAGCTTTTTATAAATTGTTTACCATTCGAGCCCAAGGCTGTTTTGCGGATAGAAGACTAACAGCAGGCACGCCCAGCGTTTATAGCTGGGGGCCTGGGTCATTGCTAAAACCTCAAGGCAGGTTACTAAGCACATCTTTAAGGAGATAAGCAGCTGGGATTTGTTACAATTTGTTAACCCAATCATGGGCTCCCACACTGACATTGTGCTGTACACCAGAAATTGACACATTGTAACTGACTACTCCTCAATTTAAAAAAGAGAAAAAGGCTGAGAAGAGAGAGAAATAGAGTATTGATTTTCCCCTCTCCCCTTCCTCTCTGTCATTTTGGTTGTGTTTGTGTGTGTGTGTGTGTGTTTCTTTCCTCAGTGACCACAGCTCCTGGAGGATAGCCCATCTTCCATGGCTAGGAGAGGCACAGGCAATGCTCTCCTTTCTCTTGCTTTCAGGAGTTACTGGGTCCCTAAAAACCTTACAATCACTTTTTGGTTCCATTAACCCTGATCACAGTTCTGGAAATGTTCCCTTTATTATACTTGTTTCAATTAAAATTTTAACTACTATTCATTTCCTTCTGGCAATACAAATGGATTCATAATGCTATGAGTTATGCACTGTGCAGTAATGCTATCATTCTGATATATCAATATATGTATGAGTTTGTTTCTGGGAATACTATCCATTTCAGTGGTTGATTTACTGTTTTTTATCTTCACCAATAAAACACTAACTTAAGTGTTCCAACTTTAGAATTAAGTAGTAAGACACTAAGGGGACAGTGGGAGGTATTGGCCCATGCATGGAGGAGAGATTTATCACAGATATGATTTATCACTGAATTGCCAGTCATGTTGCTAACATAAAAACAAAAATATTTTGGTTTGCTTTATTGTTTTTAAATTCTTTACATATAATGCACCTTTTATTGTTTGCAACCAGTGCAAATCATCACTCCCTCAAACTTCGCACATTGTGATTAAGTAGGACTATGTAGAACAAGTTGCCCACCCTCTTCTTCTTCAGAAGTATTTTCCTGTTTTAGCCACTTTAATTTCTTCTGAAAATAAATTTTAGTGCCAGTTTATCAAATTCTAAGGAAAGCATTTCCTCAGAAAACAAGAACAATCTCAAATAAACAACCTAACCTACCACCTAAAAAAAAAATCAGAAAAAGAAGAACAAATAAAACCTAAAATCAGCAGAAGGAAAGAAATAATAAAGATCAGGGAGGAAATAAATAAAATAAAGATTAAAAAGCCATTAAAAATCAATCAAACCAAGAGCTGGTTTTCTGAAAGAGTAAACAAAATTGACTAACTTCTGGCCAGGCTCACCAAGAAGAAAAGAGAGGACACAAATAAACAAAATAGGAAATGCAAATGGAGAAATTACAACCAACACCAGAGAAATACAAAAAATCATAAGAGAATACTATGAACAACTATATGGCAATAAAGTGGACAACCTAGAAGAAATGGACAGGTTTCTAGAAACATACAGTCCACCAAAATTGAATCAAGAAGAAACAGATTATTTGAAACGACCAACAGACCAATCACTAGAAGTGAAATAGAATCAGCAATAAAAAACCTCTCTGCAAACAGAAGTCCAGGACCAGATGGCTTCACTGGGGATCTCTATCAAACATACAAAGAATAGCTCATACCAATCCTTCTCAAACTATTCCAAAAGACTGAAGAGGAAGGAATACTCCCAAATTCATTCCATGAAGCCACAACACCCTGATACCAAAACCAAACAAAGACACTACCAAAAAAGAAAAAATAAATAGGCCAATATTATTGATGAACATAGATGCAAAAATCCTCAACAACATACTAGCAAACAGAATCCAACAACGCATTAAAAAGATTATGCACCATGATCAAGTTGGGTTCATCCCAGGGATACAAAAAGGGTGGTTCAACATACACAAATCAATCAACGGGATAGACTACATCAACAAGAGAAAGGCCATCTCAATAGATGCAGAAAAAGCATCTGATATAATTCAACACTTGTTTATAATAAGAACGCTGATCAAAGTGGGTATAGAGGGAACATATCTCAACATATTAAAAGCTATTTATGATAAACCTACAGCCAGCATAATACTCAACAGTGAAAAGTTGACAGCCTTCCCATTAAAATTCAGAACAAAGATGCCCATTCTCACCATTTCTCTTCAATATACTATTGGAAGTCCTAGCCATAGCAATTAGATTAGAAAAAGAAATAAAAGGGAATCCAAATTGGAAGAGAAGAGGTAAAATTTTCACTATATGCAGATGAAATGATACTATATATAGAAAATCGCAAAGGCTCCTCACAAAAACTACTAGAGCTGATAAAAGGATTTCACAAGGTACCAGTATATAAGATTAACATATAGAAATCAGAGGCATTTCTTTACACTAACAATGAAATATCAGAAAAGGAAAGGAAAGAAACAATTGCTTTTAAAATCGAATCCCAAAAAAATACAATACTTAGGAAGAAATCTGACTAAGGAAATGAAAGACTTATACACAGAGAACTACAAAACATTGACTAAGGAAATTAAAGATAACTTAAAGAAATGGAAAGATATCCCATGTTCTTGGCTTGGAAGATTAAACATTGTTAAAATGGCCATACTACCCAAAGCATACTACAGATTTAATGTAATCCCTATCAAATATCACTGATTAACAGAGAAATGCTAGTCAAAACTACAATGGCCATCGTTTAAAAGCCCACAAACTATAAATACTAAAGAGGGTGTGAAGGAAAGGGAACCCTTCTATACTGTTGGTGGGAATGCAGTTTGGTGTAGTTGTTATGGAAAACAGTATGGAGATTTCCTCAAAAAACTAAAAATAGACTAACCATATGTTCCAGCAAATGCACTCCTGGGCATATATTCAGAGGGAACTTTAATTTGTAAAGATATATAGACCACAATGTTCATAGCAGCACTATATACAGTAGCTAATATATGGAAACAACCTAAATGTCCATCAAAAGATGACTGGATAAAGAAGTTGTGGTACAGTTATACAATGGAATACTGCTCAGCCATAGAAAAGAATAAAATAATGCCATTTGCAGCAACATGGATGGCTCTAGAGATTGTCATAAGGCAGAAAGAAAGAAAAATGAATTACTTGAGACTCTGTGGAAAAAGTCAAGAGAGAGAGAAGGAGTCGGGAGCCAACTCCACGAGCCTCTCAAATGCTCCCACATTTATTGTGTACAATCAAAGGAAAAATCACTAACAGTTGTTTGATGGATGCAGGAATTTAGGGAAAGACAGGGTGGGATCGAGAATGTAGAAATCACAATGAGTACAAAGGCTTTGTTTATCTTTAAAGAAATCATGGGAAGAGGGGAACAAGATACATTCTTATAGATATGTTAAAGCAGACCACCAAACCAGCCAGTTCCTTGCTTTGGGGATAGAAGACTATCTAACAGCAGGCACTCTCAGCGTTTATAGCTGAGGGCCTGGGTCGTTGCTTTGCAATGAGTAGAGTGCTATCGAAAACCTCAACTATGCAAGTAAGGCATTGTCTCTGCTTTTTACAGCAAGGAGACCAGAGTGCAGATGCACAGGTGCCTGGTTGCAAGGCAGTTACTAAGCACATTTGTTCTTTAAGGAGACAAGCGGCTGTGATCTGTTACAATTTGTTAACCCAATCATGGGCTCCCACAACTAGTAAAGTTAAATATATAGAAAAGGTAGTGGATTAATCACGTAGGTATATTATGAAGGTGAAAAGTCAAAAGTAGTAAAAATAACTCATGAACCAGCCTCTGCTAGCTCAAACTTCTCTTCTTTTCTCTTCCTCACCTCTCTCAGCCTTCATATAATTAAAGACAGTTAGGCCCTTGCTCAAATTAGGCTTTGGCTTAAGGGAATAATGTGGCTGGTTTGATCTTCTATCCAGACCACTAAAACTTTCTCCATTTAAGCAATAAGACTGTTATGCTTTCTTATCATTCATTCGTTCACTGGAATAGAACTTTTAATTTTCATTGCATCTCGGTGGGACTTCTGCTGGCCAGAACCCACCAGTGATCTTTATACTTTTTTTTGTTGTTGTTATTAATTAGCAGATTTATTTTTCAGCTTGAAGAAGTTTCTTTAACATTTTCAGCTTAAAGTTCCTTTTAACATTTTTGTAAGATCAGTTTAGTGGTGATGAACTCTTATTTGCTTGTCTGGAAAACTCTTCTCTCCTTCAAATCTGAGTGATAAATTTGCCAGGCAAAGTATTCTTGTTTGACTTTTTTTTTCTTTCAGCACTTTGAATATATCATGCCAATCCTTTCTGTAAAGTTTCTGCTGAAAAATCTGCTCCTAGTCTTGTGGGAGTTTCCTTGTACATAACAAGTTGTTTTTCTTTTGCTGCTTTTAGTATTCTCTCCAAAAGTTAAAGAAACTTTTGCCATTTTAATTATGATGTGTGTTGGTATAAGTCTCTTTAGAACTCTCTGGTCTTCTTGGATCTGGATGTCTGTTTCCTTCCCCAGGTTAGTGAAGTTTCTATAGACACAATAAATTCAAATAATATTTCTACCCCTTTCTCTCTCCTTCTGGGAGCCCTGTGATACAAATGTTCGACCGTTTAATGTTGCCCCTTAAGTCCCCTAAGCTAAGCTAGCTTATTCATTTTCCTTTTTTTTTTTTTTTTTGCTGCTCTGAGTAGTTGAGTTCCACTGCCTTGCTTAAAGTTGACTGATCCTTTCTTCTGAATCATTTAGTCTGTTGTTGAACCACTTGAGTGTATTTTTCAGTTTAGTTACTGTATTTTTCAGCTCTGTGGCTTCTATTTGGTCCTTTCTTATAATTTCCATCTCTTTGTGCAAGTTATCACGCGTCCATCTGTTCTCCCCAGTTCAACAAGCATCTTTATGACCATTATTTTGAGGTTTTATTTTGTTCTTTCATTTGGAACGTATCTCTCTGTTTCCTTATGTTTCTTGATTCTCTGTATTTGTTTCTATGTATTAGGTGACATCTGACTCTCCCAGTAGCCTCATGTAAGAAAAGAATCTTACTGTTAAAACTTACTCTAGCTCTTGGCTATCTCTCAAAACTTTGTGATTTTCCAAGGATCTGATTTATTTTTAACAGGTCCCAGTTGTTGAGGGTATGTCAAAGCCTATCAGTGTTCCAAAAGGAGGCGAACTCTGTCAGCACCTAGTTTTAGGCTGCTTGGAAGTCAGACCCTCAGGCGGCAGCTTTTCATGTATGCAAATATATACTGTCCTGAAAGACTACAATTGTAAACCTTGCTGGCTTCCAGACCTGACTATTTGGAAGAGTTCCTTGGATAACACTTGCAAAAATCGGGGCTCCAGACAAGTAAATAAGCTCTTTTCTGGAGGTTCCAGCAAGCTGTAGCAAAGCAGATCGAGAGAGCAAGAAGATGACATTCTCTGGCCTATATTTCTTGAGATCATCTCTGTAGACCCCAGATGTGTGGCTAACCTGAAGTCTGCCCCTCAGCCTAAAGCTCCAGAACAAGTAAGTAGGCTTCTTCCACAGAAAGACTGAGGGTCTGTTTCAGATTGTTCTCTGTGTAGTACCCTGGAGGCGGTATCCTCCCAAGAACTGTCTTTCTGATTGTTACAGCTCTATTGGACCTTGGAACATAAGCCCCCTGGCCACCAAAACCAATCAAGGAATGTTTCCTATGTGGCAGCCACAAAATAGAGGGCACCAGACTTAAAAACTGGGACACTAGTGACATATAAGAGCTCCCCCTCAAAGAGATACTTCCATGGGTTTCTCAGTTTGCTGTAGCCTTTTGGGCCTCATGGATGGAAGCCCTAATGGTTTTCAAAGCCAGATGTTTTAGGGGCTCATATCTCCAGTTCAGGTCTTAAGCATTAGGGTGCCTGGTACGTTGTACAAACCCTTCACTCTCCAGGGAGAAGTTCAGAATTTGTGAGATCCCTCAGGATTGACTGCAGGTCATACTACTGGAGGTGGGGCTTTGTTAAGACCCTGTCTCAGCCTCTCCTACCTATCTCAACGTGGACTTTTTCTCCTTTGCTGATGTAAAGAAGCTGATCAATTAGTTTTAAGACCTTTTTCAAAGGAAGTTGCTCTATGTATAGCTGTAGATTCGATTTGTCTATAGGAGGAGAGGAGTTCAGGATCTTTCTATGTAGACATCTTGGACTGCCTCCTCTGTGGGTGTGTTTGGATAATTTTCCCTTACTCTCTTTGAGTCCAGAAATGCATTAAAAAGTGATTTGACCCAGAATCTAGTTATTTTGAAATAAGAAAACCATTCAGAGCCCATTGTCTGACTCCCTATCACACAAGAATAAAACTGTCAATTTATATACAGATATTTTCATAATTAAAATATATACAATCAGGGAAATTGAAATGGATAAAGTGTTAAGTGTTGGCATATACAGAATATCAAAGATAAGTAGTAAGAAAACTGGACATGAAAACAAGAAGTACCTAAAAGAGAGCCATTTATTTGAATACTTGGTCACAAATACAGTACACTTACACATATTCCATAATTTAATTTGATTCTAGAGGAAGATCTAGGCAGGTAAATTTAAAAAACTTCACGAGAACTTCTCTGGGGAATATACTGCTTATTTAAATTAGTAAAAAAAAAAAAAAGAGATATTTATAATATAATAATTACTAAAATTAATGATTGCTTCAATTTTTCATTGAAGTCTCCTCCCCACTTCCTTAGTCCTCAGTGTGGGTAATGATCAATGTCTTATTTCTTCATTCCCACTTGCAGACTTGTATGATCCTTGGTGTAAGGTATAGAGCCCTACTGTCTGTCTCAATCAAAATTTCAGTATTTCTCCAGTGAACTGTAAGTTGACCCTTGTTCAGTTATTATTTTATCCGCATGAATTTCATTACAGTTTCATGAAAATTAATAATCTCATATCCACAACTTTAACTCCATAGATTATCTCAACTGCAGTCAATTTCTTTATTTAATTCATTGACAAATTAGAGAAAAATGATATTAACTTCCTTGATCATAATCTCTTCTCTGCCAAAATTTCTGTCCTCCCTTACCCCTGTTATTTTATATCTGTCCCACAATATTGTGTCCTTCTTTAATAAGACTGACCTTTCTAGCTATTTTCACATTTGAGTCTTCCCCCAACTTGACATGAGTCGTTCTTCATCAATTGCCCTTCTTTACACTTTAAATTTCTCCTTCTCTGTTGTTTCCTTTTCCTGGTCTATAAGTGTACTTATCAATCCTAGGAATAGTGTGCCAGAAGTTCATTCCCTTGTGATAAACTCACTTTTAATATATTGAGATAGGGAATAAAGAGATGAAGAGTAGGAGATGTAACTTTCAAACAATTCCTAACAAAAGAAGAAAGAGAAAGAAATCATATTCAAAGGTAGAAATTCTATCTGCTAATAAACTTTATAAAAATTATCTTACTGACTTATTTACCAAGAGACATAAAAGAAAACTCAGTTTTTAAAAATTCTTGATTGTAGCACTATAAAAAATCTTACTGTGGTGAAAGAGGTGTTAATCTATTTCTCACTCAGCATTTCAGAATGCCTGTTTTGTACCATTCAGCTTTCTGTAAAATTTTTTTACTAGAACTGTATCAGAGTACACTGTTAAGTACATTATAAAAGATTAGAATGTAATTTCTTTTGGCACCCTATTTATGTTTAATACTGACTTCAAAGGACATTTAGGGTGTAGAAGAGTTATTTTCACAGATGTACAAATGAAAAATAATCCTGTCAGCAACTCTCATAGACAAGTGATGCAGAGGCAGTTTTAGCAAAGACATAGTCTGCTTTTAACCAGAAATGATTTGTGTGCTTTCTTGAGGCAATTTCTATTTGCAGCAACGTTAACATTGACATCAGCAGCTATAAAATGACAGCAGAAGACAAATGGTTCTCAGGTGTAAAAATCAGCAAGTGAGAGCTTTGTCCTTTGGGAACATGTTAAGATGACCATAAGTCATCATATCACAAGAGGGCCACAAACTGAAATCTTTGCTTAGATACAGATCATACCCCTACAATGATCGCTGCAGCATTCAAAGAGTGGCAACATCGTTACAACTAATATCCAGATGAATCAAGGATAGTACTTAGGTGATATTCCTTAGGACATAGAGAATAGTCCTTTAGACTTTGTGTGTGTGTGTGTGTGTGTGTATGTGTGTGTGTGTATGTGTGTGTGTGTGTGTGTGTGTGTGTGTGTGTGTGTAAGAGCTTATCCTGTGCACATCTCCCCCACTGAAACTTCATGATGCAATGATACTTCTTTAAGAAGAGAAAGGTGTTTCCATATTTTCTTAGTAGTACAACTGGAAAAGAATGCAGGGCACAACATCCATTGCTAGAGTGACATAGTCAAAGGAAGAAGGTAGTAAAGGATGATGAAAAAGACCATATTCAAACAGTTATCCCTTTGGTTAGTGAGCTAAAAATACTGATGAGCACTGCAATTAGTTGCAGTGATCTGAAAAGCTGGGTAGGTTTTCTCCATTAAAGTGTTCTTTTTTCTGATTTTTAGCTTTGTTCACTAAAGTAAACATATAAGGAGTGAATGAAAGTAAAGATAAAAACTATTGTCAGCGTTTATATGATGATAGTCAACAAAAAAAGTAAAATATGGAAGAATGCGGAAAATATACATTTAAGTATTAAGAATTAAAGATAAGTCATTCCCCACTTCTGGAAATACACATTTGGTAATCTTAGAACATCATTTAAAATCTCAGGTTCATCACTTCTTTCATTTGCCTGTCATAGCTGGTGAATTACTCTTCTTACACATTAGCTCTGAGAATCACATCCAATGCTCTAAATAGCCAAGAAGGTCTCAAAAGGTCATAATTTCTTCTGAATCATTTGTTCACAGTTCATGTAATGCACTCAAATATAAAGTAGTTAATGATTTTAATAAAGGACAAGAGACTCAACAAGAGAGCAATGTTACTAACACAATTTGGATTCTAAAGGGAATGCCCAGTGAACCAATGTTTATTTATGAGATAGTTTTGTATTCTATACCCTTATAGAAGGTTACAGTAGGGCCAATAAACAGCTTATATTTACTACTGACAAATTGGGCTTAAACTTCTTTTTAGAAACAATAAAAATCCTTGTTATATTTTAATATAGTTTATATTTGATCTAGCCTGTGTATCTTGAGCTCTTCAAAGTCTTTTTGCACTATAGAAATTAAATATTAGGAAAGAATAGGTAAAGGTATAAGAAGGATTTTAGAGATATATTTTATTAGATTCAGTAAGATTTTTCTGGAAGAATCAATAAAAATTTGTCAGATAAAAAGGAGAATATATTTCTGATAGAGGGAGTAGAGCAAAATTTCAAATGTGTAAAGTTCAGTGCAAACTCAGGTGAAGAAGAATTTTTCTGTGAGAGGGCAACTTTATGGTCAAAGTGAGTAAAAGCAAATGAGGCCAGAAAATTATATGTCTTTAAAAGGATAAATTATAAAATATTTTTATCTATATTATCATGATTTGGATACATCTATTTTTTGGTGGTTCAGGATATATAGAGAAAATGTTTCTGACACTAGCTCACATTCGGCATTGTTTATGATTTTCAGTATGGAGAGTATTTGCTGTTGGTCAAAAATATTTATTGAGGGTCAATATGTAAAAGTCAGAGAACTAGATGATGTAGGATAGATATAGGTAAAGTAGAAATCTTTTATGCTTTCGAGTAACTCATAAAATGTGAATTGGGATAAATTTGATTTTCAGACTGACATGTAAAGACCTTGAAGTTCTTATTCCCATCCTGACACACACACACAAAAAACTGAAGAAACTGAAAATCAATTACTTTTTGTGGCCCCATAAGAAAACTGAGTTCACAGGGTAAACTATCACCTTGAAATTTAGAGAGACACGTGAATCCAGAGGATTGCAACTTGGACTTGCAGCAGAAGCTGCTGGACCCATAAACTGGTGGGAACACTTAAATTCTAGTTTTGATGAATTGCTGAAGACTGAGTGTGGACTACTATGAAAGTTAGAAGTCTTGAAATCTTAGGGGTATCCTCACCCTTTATGGATTTTACCCTCAGGAACCCCACCAGGTTCTCACAGTGATGAGCCTTGGTTGATTCTCTAATAGCTCTAAAAGGGAGCGTGTGTGTTGAGGGTTAGAGGTGGGGGAAGTAACCATGTGAAAAATACCCAGAACTTTCTCCATAACAAAGGCTTACTATGCAGGGGAGAAGAGTTCTTTAGAGCCTTATCCTGCCTGAGGAAAGAGCATTTCCCCTAATCTAGCCCCCTTTAGCCTACCTGTCTCAACTAAAACTGGGAAGAGGGACATTTGTGAAGGTCATAGCCAAGGAACACAGGCTTCTACTCCAACAACTAGAGAGCAGATCCTGCCCCTAACAGGGCTATGACAACCACAGAATAAAGAAGAGGCCCCATACAACATTTGCTGCAGGCTCTGGTCACCACAACACCAAACACACCCCCTTCAAGGGGACAAAAGCCAGCACCCCAGAGGAAAGATGTGGCAAGCATCCATACCAGAAACAGTTCTCACATCCAAAATATTGAAGAACTCACACAGTCTACACAGGGTCAGTCTCACATAAAAACAGCCCTTCAACCATAGTAGAATACTGTTTCTCCTAAATTCAGAGTCAGAGAAATATAAGTAAAATGAAAAGCAGAGGGGCCACTCACAATTAAAAGAACAAATACAATTCTCTGAAAGAACAAATAATGAAACAGATCTCCTTAGTCTACTAGACCCCAAGTTCAAAAAGGATGTAATTAAAAATGCTGAAGGAATTAGGAAAGATTATCATAGAAATGCATATCACTGTAACAAGGAATAAGAAACCATAAAGCGGAGCCAATCAAAATTAGACAATTCAATAGCTGAGATAAAAACCGAACTAAAGGCAATAAATAGGAAATTAAATAATGCATTAGAATAAATTAGTAATCTGGAGGATAGAATAATGAAAATCACTCAATGAGAAAAGCAGAAAGAATGACAAATAAAAAAATGAAAGCAACATACAAGATCTATGGGATAATATAAAGTGTGCCAATCTATGCTTAATAGGAATCCCAGATGGGGAAGAAAGAGAAACGGAGATCAAAATGTATTTGAAGAAATTATGGCTGAAAACTTCCCAAACCTTAAGAAGGAAACAGATATCCAGGTACAAGAAGCATAGAAGGTCCCAAACAAGATGAATCCAAACAGAACTACTCCAAGACATGTCATAACTAAAACAGCAAATGTTAAAGATAAAGAGAGGATTCTAAAGGCAGGAAGAGAAAAAAAAGAGTCAGTTACAAGGGAACCCACATAAGGCTATTAGGTGATTTCTCAGTAGAAACTTTGCGGGCCAGAAGGGAGTGGCAAGATACATTTGAAGTCCAGAAACAGCAAAACCTGCAATGTAGGATACTCTACACTGCAAGATTAACCATTAGAGTAGAAGGAGAAATAAATAATTCCACAGATAAGGAAAAACTAAAAGAATACAATAGTAAACCTATCCTAAAAGAAATATTGAAAAGTCTTCTTTAAATAGAAAAGAAAGAAGAATCTATAGGAAAGGGAAACTCACAGTAGGAAAGGCAAATATATAAACAGATTGAAGATCACTTAAATAAGCCAGTACACGGATTAAAAAACAATAAAAAATTTTATGAAAGCAGTTATAACTACAATGAACAGCAAAAGGATAAAGACAAAGATGTAAAATAGGACATCAAAATCACAAAATGTTGGGGAGGGGAGCAAGAAAATGTAGCTCTTTTAGCATGTTTTTGAGCTTATGGGACTACCCATCTAAAGCAAGTAGCTACAATTATGGTTTACCATTCTTGAAAACCAGAGTAACCACAAACTCAAAAACATGCAATAGATTCACAAAAAACAAAAAGAAAGGAACTCAAGTATAATATAAAAGAAAATTATAAAACTACAAAAGAAAAAACTAAAAGAAGAATGGAAAAAAAGACATACAAAATCAACTGGAACATGGAATATTACTCAGTTATAAAAAACAATCAAATATCGCCTTCTGCAGCAACACGGATGGGTCTACAGATTATTATACTAAGTGAAGTAAGTCAGACAGAGAAAGACAAATATCAAATGATATCACTATGTGGAATCTAAAAAAAAATAATATAAATGAGCTTATTTCCAAATCAGAAACAGACTCATAGACATGGATGAGAAATTTATGGTTACCAAAGGGGAAATAGGGGAGAGATAAATAAAGGCTATTTGATTAACAGATGCACACTAATATATATAAAATAGATAAACAATAAGGATTTACTGTATAGCACAGCAAACTATGTTCAATATCTTGTAATAACTATAATGGAAAAAAATCTGAAAAATAATATATATACATATGTATGTATATATAAAACCAAATCACTTTGCTGTATACCTGAAATTAACACAATATTGTAAATCAAATATATTTCAATTAAAATGTTGAAAAAATTAGAAAAAGAGGTCAATTCTCAGATACTATCCTTTAATTGTCATATTGCTAAAAATGGATCATCAAAATACATTTTGAAAAAGACAAAAAAACAAACAAGGAAACAAAAAAACCATGATAGAACATCAAGGTAAAATAGACAAACAGCTGTTACAGTTAGAGATTTCACTGCCCTTCTGTCAGTAACTTATAGATTAAGCAGTCAGAAAATCAGTAAGGATAAAGTTGACCTGAGAAGCACTATCAGTCAACTTGATTCAATTGATATTTATAGAATATTTTATCAAACAAGTACAGAATATAATTCTTCTTAAGCTCATTTCATTTTTCAAATGCATGCCTTTCTGGACCAAAAAATATACATCAACAAATTGAAAATAATAGAAACTATACAAACATTGTATAATAATTTTGTATTATTCTCATAACACAATGGAATTAAACTTGAAATCAATAACAGAAAGATAAATGGAAAATTCCCAAACATTTGGAGGTTGAACAACACACTTCTAAATAACATACTGGTCAAAAAATAAGTCTCAAGATATATTTTTAAAATATTTTGAACTAAGTAAACATCAGAATCAACATCAACAACAAACAATTTGAGAAAAATAGTGAAAACAGTGCTTTGAGTGAAATATATTGAAATTAAATGCAATTATGAGTAAAGAAGAAATATCTAAACAACAATCTAAGATTCCACCTTAGAAAACTAGAGGAAAAGGAACGATATAAGCTTAAAACAAACTGAAAACAAAGAATAAAAGAGCAGAAGATAATGAAATTGAAAACAAGAAAGCAATAGAAAAAATATCCAAAACCAAAAGTTAGTTGTTTAAAGATCAATAAAATTGATAAATCTCTAACTAGGCTAAGCAAGAAAAACAAAGGAGAAGACATAAATATATGAAATGATATCAGGATCATTACTTACAGCAATATAAAAGATCATAAAATACACTATAAAAATTATGTGACCACACATTTGAAAACTTAGATAAAATGAACTAATTCCTTGAAAGATATTACTACCAAAACTTATACAAGGAGAAATAGATAATTTAAATAGGCTTATAAATAAGAATAGTGACTCAATTATTAATGAGTTTCAAAAATGGAAGGCATCAGGCCTGGATGAATTCACTAGTGAATTTTACCAAATTTTTGAGAAATAAATTATATCAGTTTTCTAGAATATTTTCATATCAAAACCTATAAAAACAGGGATAACTGCAAATGGATATTGTTCATAAGTTTAGATGCAAAAATCCACAACAAAATATTATCAAAAGAAACTTGATAATGTCTAAAATGCAATATACAGCTTATCCTTGAGCAACATGGGTTTGAACTGTATGGGTCCAATTACACACAGATATTTTTTCAATAAATATACAGTTGGCCCTCTGAACCTACAAGCTCTGAATTCTAGGATTCAACCAACTGCATGGTGTGCTGTGTTTAAGTCTCCTGGTTGGTTGAATCCATGGGTGCAGAATCTGCAGGTATGAAGGGCCAACTATGGGACTTGAGCATCTGCAAATTTTGCTATCTGTGGCAGGTCTTGGAACAAATCCTCAGCAGATACCTAGGAATGACTGTTCACCATGACCAATTAGAATTAACTTCCAGTAATATGGCTGGTTCAACAGCAGTGTAATCTACCAAATCACAGGCTAAAAAATTGTAAATATATATATATATATACACACACACACACAGACACATTATGCAAAAACTCTTTTGAAAAATCTGACACCCCATCATGACAAAAACTCTCAGCAAGCTAAGAATATAAGTAGAAAAAGAACATCTACCTAAAATCTTTAGCTAAAACTACACTTAACAGTGAGAAGCTGGGTACTTTATCCCTCTAGGGATCAAAGCAAGTGTGTTATCTCTCACTACTAGTATTCATCATACTAGACAAGAAAAAGAAATTAAAAGGTATACATTGGAGAAGAAGAAATAAATATCTTAAAAGATAAGATTATTGGCTATGTAGAAAATCCCAAACAATTAACAAAAAATTCTGGAAACTACTGAGTAAATATACCAACACCCCAGGATAAAAGCTTAATATACAAATATCAAATGCTTTCCTAAATACTAGCAATGAAGAATTGAAATTTTAAGTTTAAAAAGAAAACAACACAATTTACAATAGCACCAAAAATGAAATACTTAAGTGTGAATTTAAAAAATACATTCAGAATCTATATGCAGAAAAGTACAGAATTCTAATGAAAGATATCAAAGAAAATCTAGATAAATGGAGAGATATTCATTGTTCATGGCTTGGAAATCTTAATATTTTTAACTTGTCAATTCTCCCCAATTTCATCTACAGATTAAATGCAATGCCAATCACTATCATAGCAATCTATTATTTAGATATTGACAAACTGATTTTAAAGTTTATATAAAAAACAAAGTTCTAGAATCACCAGTATTATATTGAAGAAGAATCAAATTCAAAGACATGACTGATTCAAGACTCACTATAAATCTATAGAAATTAAGACATCATGATATTAGCCAAAGAATAGACACATAGATCAATTTAAGAAAATGGAGAGCCCAGATATGGACCCAATAAATAGAATTAACTGATATTTGGCAAATGAGCAAAGGCAAAGGAGAAAGAACAGTCTTTCACAAAAAAATAATTCAAAATGGATTATAGACGACTTAAATGTAAAACCCTAAATTATAGAACTAAAAGAAAATACAGAACAAAATCTAGGTGATTTGAGTTTGGTGGGGTTTTTTTAGATAAATCACCAAAAATACAACCTGTGAAAGGGAAGAAAAAAAAAGGTAAGTTGGACTTTATTAAAATGAAAGCTTTCTTTTCTGTGAAACACAGTTAAGAATTTCAAAAGACAATTGTTTAGGAGGTTATGAGATCCTAAGATAGAATCCAGAATATAAGAAAATTAACTAAACTACAAATGTGTGTGATGACCTCACTGACAGTGGTTGTAGAAAAGGCTGATGACCTAAGTAAAACTGGTTATGAGTGGTTTGTAAGACTAAAGGCAAAGAAATTGTACACAGGCTTTGAAGCTTAATTGATAAAGTTACTTCCTAAGAAAGTGTGAATTAATGATTCTGAAACTGCCATTCATTCATACTGAAATTCTACGATTAAATAAATATGTGGTTGTGAGATTTCTCATTGTAGGAATGGATAGTAACTGATAAGGATGGGAGATAAACTAGAAAGAGCCATGTGGTAATAGATTAAAGTTGGAGACATCAGTCAACTCATGCTTTGCTTAGTATATACATAGATGGCCTGACCTATTGAAAGATTTATAGATATAAGTATATACATGTGTATACATCCTGACTCTGTCAACTCAGAGACCCTAATAGCAAAGGCACTCCAGTAGCAATGAACATACCTAGCACCCAGATTTCTCATTTCACTGCCCATGAAAGGGAACCAGGCTTCTTTTGAGAAATGGCAGATTCATTATAGGATTGGGACAGGAAATACAGAAGATGAGCTTGGAGCATCTTGAAGTATCAGAATGTAAGGAAATGTTAAAAAACAAAAAAACAAAAAACCCACAATGATGCAATATGTCAAAGAGACACAGGCACCAAAGGAAACAGGTCATAGTGGCCAAAGCTGATACAATTTAAGTGATAAAATAATAATACAATATTCTGTCTTAAGCCAAAGTATAAAATAAATACCCATGAGTCCATGCCAAAAGGGACAGGGGGATGGACAATCTCTCTTGAATAACTTATGTAAATGCTCCACACTCAAAGTGCTGGAGTGTAACTCTAGACTCCTTAAATGTGGGCAGAACATGGTGACTTCCTTTCAAAGAGTACAATATGGAAAGTGGTGGGGGGAGGGTTTGTGGTTGGGGGGCAAAGTAATTTTTCAGTGGAAAAACCTGAAAACACTCCCTTATGTAGGTGATCAAGGTCAACATGATAAATCATGTTGATAATATGACTCTTCGACCCTTGATATGGGGTGATAAAAATGGCAGTTTACCTCTGTGGATTTCCTCATATTCAAAATAGTCACTTAAGTCTAATCATGAGAAAAAACATCAGACAGATGCCAACTGAAGGCCATTCTGAACACCTAACGGTACTTCTCAAAACTTCCAAGGTCATTAAAAACAAGGAAGTTTTGAGAAAATGTCACAGTCACAAGACGTCTAAGGAGACATGAAGACTAAATGTAATGTGGTGTTCTGGTTGAGATCCAGAATGGAAAAGGCATTATGTAAAAAGTTGGGAAATTTTATTAAACTATGGACTCTAGTTAATAACAATGTAGCATGGCAATAAATATACTAAACTAATGTGAGATATTAATAATTGGGGAAACTGAATGCCAGGTATATGGAAACTCTATTATCTTCTGTATTATTTTTACTCTAAATGTAAAAGTTTCCTAACAAATGGAGTTAAATTTTAAAGTGTATGAGAATTTATTTAAAAGCATGAAAAATCTAATTAAATAGCAGAATAGAGGACCATGTAATCTAATATTAGATGTTTGTTGATATACACAACTAATATACACTATAGCTTTTCATTTTCAAAATTTATAGTCTTTTATAGGCACAATTTATTTATAAGAAAATAAAACAAGGCAATATGTAAATAAGCTCTAGTTTATATGGTTCACAAAATAAATGTAATTGAAAAAAAATAGACTCTTGTTTCAGCTCAAATGGATTTACCTTATGACTTTGGGCACGCACACTCAGTTACTGTTTTTATAACAGTCTGGTCTCCCAGTTGTCTCTTGAAGATAGAAAGAGTTGTGAATGCATCAATCCCAAATTTAAGTTTGAAAAAAGGAAGTCATACAGCAAGTTCACAACTTCTTTTGAACTATTAGAATGGTTAGTTTACAGGAAACTCATAGACCCTAAAATCTCAGGAGAGACAGTTGCTTGCTGGGAAAGATGAGATGTAAGCACAGACTCACAAGGCCAAGAGGCAGCTGGACACCAATAGAGTTCGTTAGGATGACTAGAAAATTGTTGGTGTACACCAAGTATGCACTGGCTAAAGAGGTTGAAGACCCTAGAATCTGCAAATATAGGGGGATTCTGTACTTTCTTGCAGGCTTCTTTCTCCATGAGCCCCACTGGCTCTCACAGCAAAACTTGCTCACTAATGAAGCAGAACTGGGGAAGGGAAGCAGTGACCACTATAAGAAAGGCAGAATAACCCCCCAGAACTCTATCTACTTTATGGGACAAAAGGATTAAACCATAGGAAGAAAGGCAACAAGAACTGTCACAATTAGTGTACCAATGAAAATCCACTGCAGCTGGGGAAAGGAATCAGAAAAACAAACAAAAAAGTCTGAACCTAAGGGAAAGGTAACAATGCATGCTGGACTCAGACTATCACCTTGGAGAGTCTGGAACCCAGGAAAGGTCACACCTCCTAGATCCACAGATACTGTGCCAGCCACAGACTAAGGTCTAATTAGAACAGAAGAGAATGTCTCTGACCCTCGTTCCTACTGACAGACAAATAGGAGTCAGTGACAAACAGAGAAAATAAGTATTCTGTGACAAGTGAACTGCAAGAGACAGACCATCTGAAGCACAGTGCAAAAGAAGGACTAAAGGTGAGACGGCATCAAGCACTCAAAAACCACTTTGGCAAACCAGACTTTCCTCTAAAAACAAGATATTGCTAAAGGGATTTAAAGCATGTGACAAGGTAAAGCACGTGCTAAGGTAACAGTAGTATCAAACAGCTCCCAGTAGTAGCCCAACTCCAAACTGAACTAACTCAGAATCCCTAACTAGAGACCTAACATTAGGAAAAGATGTGTCCATTTACAAGCTATTTCTCTCAGTCTCAACTGTCTTACACAGATATCTGGTTTTCAACAAAAAAATCTATGAAACATATGAAAAGAAAAGATAAAACACTCCCTCAAGACAAAGCAATCATGAAAATCAAACTTAGGTATGACACATTGTTGGAAATATATGACAGATTTTTTTTTTAAGTAGAGAAGTATTTTAAATGCTCAAGTGAAAAAGGTGGGCAGCATGCAAGACAAGATATATAATTTCAGCGGTGGGGGGGGGAATTTTAAGAAATAGTTTAATGGAAGTACTACAAATGAAAAACTGAGAAGCAGAGATGACGAATGTCTTGAATAGGCTCATTAACAGACGACACAGTCAAAGAACAGTGACCTTGAAGATAGGTATATAGAAATTACTCAGATTGAATTGGAGTATTTTTTTCTCTTCCTCCTTTCTTTGAGTTTAATCTTTTCTTCTTTCACTAGTATCCTAAAGGGTAAACTTAAATTACTGATTTTGATATATTTTTCAATTCATATTTAGAGGTTGGTAAATATGATTTTCACAAGCAAATGAGCTGTTAGTTCTGCAACTAGTTGGTGTGTATATTAGTATTGAACAAATGAGTAAATATATAATACATAGTGAGAGCCAGATTTCTCACTGTTGCATATACAGATTACATGTATGCCAGGGATGAGTCTAGAATGAACCTTGTGGTTTTCAATTAGTATCACAGGTCTCAGTATGAACTCATTTATATATACATACAGATCGATACAGAAATTAATATAGACTATTGTGCATACATGCATTAATATGCAAACATCCTAATTCTGTCAGCTGTGACACTCCAGAAGCAATGAGCATATCTATCATCCAGATGTTAGCTTTTAAATACTGTTCTCTAATAAAAGAAATCAGAGATCTTTGGAGAAGTGTTTGATTTCAGAGCTGGGGTAAGGAAAATACAAAATGTGCATAGACCTTCAAGTGGTGCCAACAAGTTAACAAGTCCTCAATCCAAAAAAAAAAAAAAAAAAAAAAAAAAAAAAAGGAGAGGAGGGGGCATGCAGAAAGGATAAAGAAGCCAACCTGAAAAAGCTCCCAAGAAACAAAACTGGAACAGCCTGGCAATAAAATACATAATGATAGTGTTCAATTATAACCCAAAGAGTAAAATAATACTCATGAGTCCATACTTCCATATGATATGAATTAATGATTGAATAAAGGAATAAAAAAAGAGAGCAGTTCTTCCTTACAGAATGATTTCAAATTCATAAGAATATAAGAAATGAGGGAAATAGAAAATTATCATTAGAAGACCATAGTAATAATTCCTACAAGCAAAATCCACAAGCAATGCTAAAATTAATGGGCAAAAGTTTAAGGCAAAACTGGATATTTGCATGGTCTCAAAATAACCCCACAATAATTTAAATATATATGTGTATATGTATATACATATATCTAATATATGTAGGCATGTAGATATAGATATAGATATATGTATAGATATAGATAGACAGGGAATAATACAGTACCTTTATAGTGAGGAAACTTGGCAGTCATTACCTTAAAGTGATCAGTGTTAGCATCACCAATGTATTGATATAGTGTATCCTGAATAAAATGCACTAAGTCAGGATCACATCTGAATTTTTCTTTCCCCGCATGCATAGCCTCAATCTAATCATGATAAAATATCAGACAAATTCACATTGTAGATATTCTAAAACTGAGTTACCAGTGCTCTTCTAAAGTGTCAAGGCTTTATAAAAGACAAAAAACCCAGAGGAACTACCACAGATTGGAAAAGACTAGGGAGATAGAACAATGTGGAAATAGAACACCTTGTACTAGAACAAAAACATCAGAAAAGATGATTATTGCAGAAACTGATGATATTCACATAAATTCTACTGCTTAGTTAATAGCATTGTATCAATGTATTACACTAATACTAACTGCTTAGTTTTGATAATTGTACTATGGTTATGTAAGATGTTAAGATTAAATGAAACATGTAAGATTATACTATATTATTCCTGTAGTTCTGTTGTATATTTAAAATTATCCAAAGTGAAAACACATTTACAAAACTGCAACAGATATATGCATAAGTTTCTGTAAAATATTTACATAATTTTTCTTGGCCTCTTTTCCCTTTTGTCTGCTCTGACTTTTGATGTTTCTTAGTCTCTATTAACTCTGTTATAGTTTATTTATAATTCCTTTTTAAAAATTTTCATGCTAATATGAGTTTTCCATAACATACAATGATAAAAGTAATTATTTTCTTAAGTATTTTTATAATTATTCTGTAAAAATAGAATCATTCCAAGAGTAAATATTTATCTCTTTTTGAGTTTATGTATTTAATATCATTCTTTGAATTCTAAATATGTTAAGGATAAACAGAATTTTTAAAATTAAAAACAGAAAAAAACGTATCATATATACCATGTTAAAATACTTACATCAGACATTTATGGATATGCAATATAAACATAAATATCCTCTGGTATAATTGGTAAAATGTACTAAGATACACAGCTGATCAATTCTACAATAAACACTGAACATATCACATCATTTTTTTCCCTTTATTCTCCCCTTTCTATCCAGCAGAGTGCATTAATTTATCTTTTCCCTGGCTTAGATGAGAAACCCAATTCAACAATTATTTGTTAATTAGTTAGAATAGATATGAATACAACATTAGGAAGAAACTGCTTCTCTTCTTAGCGCATTGGTTTTTAAAGTGTTGTTACCCTGACTAGCAGCATAAACATGACTAGAAACTTGTTTTAAAAAAAATGAAAATACTCAGGTCCTAGCCCTGACCTACTGAACCAGAAATTCTACCTCTTAGCAAGGACTCCTGATTATTCTAGTCCTAGCTATAATAAAGTTCAATAGCCTTAAGGATTAAGCAAATCAATAAGGATGTCCTTAATGACTCTTTTTTAACAGCTTCTTTACTTCTCTATTTGCAGTCTCTCCATCACTTTGTTGTGTTTTGATATGAATTCATGTTTACTTATTTTCGTGTCATTTGATACAAATTTAGTATAGCTTCAAAGATACTTTACAGAATGTAATGACAGAAATCAGTTTTACTAATAACGTACTTGGGTACTGAATCGAATAGACAAAAAGCTGTATTTTATAGATACGGATGTGTTAGCCACACTTGCCTGGAGAATGTCCAACTTCCTCTCTCAGTTTTCCTCCCCATAGAAGTGACAAGCTGTATCAGCTTAGTTAGATAAGTGGGGGCACCAGGCAGATAGGTGGAGGAAGGGGAGGATGGTCCAGAAGATGGTGGTAAGCCCACCTCCAGCATAAAGGGATTTTACTTCTAACTGAGGGCCAGCAAGTAACTGGTTAAAACCCGATAGCTACGACTTCGAGGTAGCAGAAGGGATTTAACTGGACACAACCCAACCCTCACTGTATTATAATTAACATTGCAGTTCAACAACTCCTCCACTCGATTGGTTTTTTTGAATACACCATGGTTATAAGGACATGAGCAAAGGGGCCAAACATGACTAAGCATTCCAGGGACAAGAGCCATCAATCAATCAAGAGACCACCTGTAAGCGACGGTATACGAGAAAGAGGAGGAGAAAACCGCTGAGATTCCTCCTTGGATCAGCCCATCTCCCACTCTTGGAGGCATACTCTTCTTTTCCTAAATAAATCTTTTAAAATCTTCTTGCTACACAGTGCTTTCCGTCTCCCGTCTGTAAATCTTATCTTTCTGGTAAGACAATAATCGGCGTTCTTTTCTGTTTCCCTTTTGGGTGACATTTCTACCTGTTTACCTCATTATCTCATTCACAAAGTCATTCAGGTCAGCGGATAAACATTTGGAAGTCATTGAGCTAAAGCATACTATCAATTCCAAACAGTGTATCCTCTATACAAACAGGCAAATTAGACTGCTCTCTTAAGTGTTAAATTAAACTAAGCCTAAATATAAGATGACATTAAAGGATATCAGATTGTGAACCTGTAGAACTTAAATTAACTGTATTCTAGTGAATTAGCTGAGAGGGAGTCTAGGGGAGAGGCCCTTATTTGTAATGTCTGCTGATATCTGTGATATAAATACTCTTACAATGACTAACTTCAAGCTATGAAGTGGTTTAATCACTGATTCACAGAATTCCTGAATATTTCAGTCAGCTTTCATTATTTCTTATCAGCTAAATTCCAGCAAACCACTAGTTTCAATCAACTTTCAGAAACAAATATGCAGAAATACTATTCCATTTCTTAGTACTTTAAGAATCTTTTTTTTTTTTTTGTATTAACAAGTCAACATCAAGGGCTCATGAAAATTTAAGTCATAAGTATTTTTTCACTCATTTATAAGATGGCAAAAGCATGTTAATCTGTGAATTAATTACCTTACATTTTCCACTAGAACTTTGGGGCACATTTCTTTGTGAGCTCTGTGATGCACACCTCCCATATCATTCATGTTCTATTTCATAAAGATAAAAAGCTGACAGGAAAGGAATCTCCTGCTCCCTGCAGATCCCACCAGATCTTTACTAATTTGATCTGGAGAGAGTTTTCTCTGCAATGCTAGTCTGAAGGTATATTAGAGCTCTTTTGTACCCAGGGCAGGACCGGATGCCAGACTTTGCATAATCACTAATGTTGATTACAGTTGTAATAATATATTACTAGTCAAGAAAGGAATTCCATGCTTCTAGGGACTATATGCATATCATATCATCCCATATCATATCATCTTTCTGTATATTCCATTTGTTGTCTAAATTAAAGTGAGAACTTTATTATTGTGCATTAAATTTATTCTCTTTATGTTAATATTTTAGCTCCCTTTCTTTATGTAATTTTTTATACCTCTGGATAATAGTTTGGAAATAATCTTATCTAATTTAATTTTATTATTTTATGTTTACCATTTCCAATCATAATCTCTAGCATTACTCCTAATACCAATGTACTTTCTAGTCTACAGTGTTTTAAAATAAGTAACTTGTGTGAGTTAGAAACATTTTTCACAAATTGTGAAATTTTAAATTGTATTACTTTTAGAAGTTTAAGTTATTTTAAAGCCCTATACTTATTATATGCCTAAATAGAAAACTTTTGGTTTATAGAAATAACAAATTATGCTAACTATATTTTGCTAAATCTGTGTATCTTTAGATATTCAAATATTAGCTACACATAGCAAAATGAGAGGAAAGTTGAACTAATTGCCTGGATTATTAAAATTTTTACCTTTCCTAAATGGAACAGGCATAGAAATAGACAAATCAGTGCAAAAGAATATAAGTTTAAGAAATGTTGCTTCATAATGTTATTAAGGGCTTATAATAAAGGGTCCATTTCACATCAGCTGAGGGGGAAAAAAGATCATGCAATAAATAACATTAGGATAATAGTTGATTAAGCATTTAAAAAAACAAAATTAAATTTCTACATCAATACATAAAAATAAATTTATGTTGGAGAAAACTATTAAAAATTAAACAAAATGTACTAGTAGTAAATAGTAGTAAACATGGGTTTACTTAACACAATAGTTTTTTCATGCAGTGTTCACATGAATATATATCTGCCTCTGTATGTTAAACGGATCTTCTCCATGAGGCATCTGCTAATATTGCAAAGGTCAAATATTATTTTACTTATCTAATTGGCAAAGTTCTAGTATTTGTAATATTCATCATTAGTAAGAACTGTTGCTTTTTTGTGGACAATTGAGCAGTATATATTAATTAATATAACAATTACTTGATCCAATTATCCTATTTTTTGTTGTTTTCACTAAGAATATTAAAACAAGTGGTCAAAATGCATGTGTAAGAATGTTTATTGATGCTCTGCTTATAATAGAAGTATTTTAGTAACAATTTGTATTTCCATCAGAAATAAATTATCTATTCATTCACTCATAAATTGAAATATTACACTTCTTTCAAACAAGTTTTGGTCAAAACCTACTGAAATCCAACAATGCTTTGATGTAATGAGAGAGTTTACCAAACTTAAGGCACACAAATGCATTACACAACACACACACACTCACATATTTATAACATGATCCAATTAAGAAAAAAAATCTAAAAAAAAAAGAAAAACCACAACAATATTATTAATAGTATTTACTTCTGCCAAGCACTAAACAGAAAGTGCTAAAAAGAGGTTATTTTTTGGAATCATCAATTTAGAATAATTCTAAAACCTTAATACTGAAATAAATATGCAATTCAAATTGCTAGATAAAATTACTAAACCAAAAAAAAATTCACATAACTTACTTTTAAATTGTACAATTGATTATTGAGCAATGCAGGGGTTAGGTCCATGAGCCCTCCATGCAGTCAAAAATCTGAGTATGACTTATAGTTGGCCCTCTCTATATGCAGTTCCTTGGTATCTGTGGTTTTTCACTTATGAATTCAACCAACTGTTGATCAAGTAGTACTGTAGTATTTACTACTGAGAAAAATCCCCATATAAGTTAAGTGGACTCAGACAGTTCAGCTAAATTCATAGAGACAGAAAAAGTTAAGCAAAATCTGAAAGCAGAGGAACTAGTCTTAATTGAAAGAGCAAGAGAAAACGCCTGAAAAAAATAATGGAACAGAAATAAATAACTTACCAGATAAAGAATTCAAAACATTAGAAATAAGAATGTTAACTGAATGAGGAAAAAGAATAGATGAACACAATGAGAATTTTAACAATAAACTAAAAATATAAAAAGACCCAATCAGAAATGAGGAATTCAATAACTGAAATGAAGGACACACTAGAGGGAAATAATAGTAGAATGAATGATTAAAAAAAATGCATAAGTGTTTTGGAAGATAGAATAATGGAAATCACCAAATCAGAAGAGCAAAAAGAAAAACAAATTAACAGAATGAAAACAGTTTAAGAGTTCTGTAGGATAACATCAAGCACACCAACAAGAGCATTACAGGGGTCCTAGAAGGAGAGAAAAGGGGATCAAAAATATATTGGATGATATTATGGATGAAAATTTCCAAAACCTGAAAAAGAAACAGATTATCAAGGTATAGGAAGCACACAGGGGTCCAAATAAGATGAACTCAAACAGACTTATACCAAGACATATCATAATTCAAATGAAAAAAATAAAAATAAAAAGAGAATTCTAAAGGTAGCAAGAGAAAAATAAAGGTCATATACAAGGGAACCCACATAAGGCTAACCACTGATTTTTCTGCAGAAACTTTGCAGGCCAAAAGGAAGAGGCATGATATATTCAAAGTGCTGAGAGGGGAAAAAACCAAAAAAAAACTACAATATATGATAATCTACCCTCAGCAATATTTTTATTTAGAGTTGATGAAGAGATAAAGAACTTCTCCAACAAGCAAAAACTAAGAGTTCATAAATGTTAAACCTACCCTAAAAGAAATGTTAAAGGTACTTCTCTAAGTGAAAAAGTAGTAAGTATCTGTAAGAAAGGGGAAAATCTCACTGGGAAATGCAAATATATAATAAGGGCAGATAACAACCACTTAAATAAGATACTATAAAATTAGAAGACGAAAATTGTAAAAGCAACAATAGTTAAACAGTTAAGTGTTGCATAAAGATGTGAAATACGACGTCAAAAGCACAAAATACAAGGGAAGAGAGTAAAAAATGTATCATCTTTTAGGATGTTTTGTACTTACATGACTATCTTTTTAAAACAAATAGATACAGTTATAGGTCAGCAGATATGAACCCCACGGTAACCACCAATGAAACGCCAACAATAGACACACAAAAACTAAAAAGAATGAAACAAACATATACTACTAAAGAAAATCATCAAATCACAAGGGAAGAAACAAAATAAAAAAGAAATGAACAGAGGAGAACTACAAAAACAACCAGAAAACAAGTAATAAAGTGCAATAAGTATATACCCACTAATAATTACTTCAAATGTCAATGGGATAAATGTTCCAATCAAGAGATATAAAATGGCTGATTGGATTAAAAAAACCCAAGACTCTTCAATATGCTGCTGAAAAAAGACCCACTTCAGGACTAAAGACAGATACAGCCTGAAGGATATTGAAGATGATATGAAGAAACAGAAAAATATCTTGTGTTTTTAGATAGGAAGAATTAATATTGTTAAAATGTTCATATCTGAAATAATCTACAAATATAATGCAATCCCTATAAAAATACCTAAGACATTTTTCACAGAACTGGAACAAATAATCTTAAAATTTATATGGAACCACAAAAGACCCTAAATTCCCAAAATAATCTTGAGAAAAAAATACAAGAAAGTTGGAGGTATCATCTCCCCACCCCCAGACTTTATACTACAAAACTACATTAATCAAAATAACATAGCACTGGCACAAAAACAGACACATAGATTAATGGAACAGAATAGATGGCCCAGAAATAAATCCACATACCTATGGTCAATTAATCTACAACAAAGGAGATGAAATATACAATGGTGAAAGGACAGTCTTTTCAATAAGTGATGCTGAGGAACTGAACAGCTCCAAGTTAAACAATGAAATTAGAACATTTCCTCACACCACAAAAATAAACTCAAAATGGACTAAAGAACTAAATCTAAGACCAGAAACCACAAAACTCCTAGAAAAGAATATAGGCAAAACACTCTTTGGCATAAATTGTAGCTTTTTTTTTTTTTTTTTTTTTTTTTGGCTTTGTCTCCTAAGGCAAAATAAATAAAAGCTAAAAAAAACAAATGGGACCTAATTAAACTTAAAAGCTTTTGCACAGCAAAGGAAACCATTGACAAAATAAAAAGATCACCTACTAAATGGGAGAAAATATTTGCAAATGATATGATTGACTAGAAGTTAATATCCAAGATATATAAATAGCTCATACAACTCAATCTTAAAACAAATAAACAAAAAATCCAATTAAAAATTCGGCAGGATACCTGTGTTGCCATTTTTCAAAAGAAGTCCTACAGATCATTAACAGGTACATGAAAACATGCCCTATATTGCTAATTATTAGAGAAATGCAAATCAAGACAATGAGTTATCACTTCACACTGGTCAGAATGATGATTGCCTACAAACAACAATTACTGGTGAGGAGTGCAGAAAAGGGAACACCTGCACACTGTCAATGGTAATGTAAATTGATACAGCCAGTATGGAAATCATATGGAGTTTCCTCAAAAAACTAAAAGTAGAACTACCACCTGACCCAGCAATTCCACTCCTGGGTATATATCCTCCTCAAAAATGAAAATACTAATTTGAAAATATATATATACCTCAATGTTCATAGCAGCACTATTTACAGTAGCCAAGATATGGAAGCAACTCCTGTTGATCAAGAGATGAATGGATAAAGATGTGATATATACATAAAATGGGATATTACTCTGCCATACAAAGAATGAAATTCTGCAATTTGTAGCAACATGGATAGACTTAGAAAGTATTAAGCTTAGTGAATTTAGGCAGGCAGCAGAAGAAAAAGACTGTATTTTATCACTTATATTTGGAATCTGAAAAAGAAAATAATTGATTGCATATAGCAAAACAAAGACTGGTAGATATAGAAAAGAAACTAGTGCATACGAGTTGGGAGAGGAAAGGTGGAGGGTAAGATTAGGGGTACGGGATTAAAAGATACAAACTATGTATAAAATAGATAAGCAACAAGGATATATTGCATAATATAGGGGATTATAACTATTATTTTATAAAAACTTTAAATGGAATATAATCTATAAAAATACTGAATTCCTATGCTGTACACCTGGAACTAATGTAATATTGTGAGTCAACTATATTTCATTTTTTAAAAATTTATCTAAAATAGATCATAGCCTTAAGAAAAAACAAACAAAAATGATTAAACTTTTAGAAAAAAAAGTTGGAAAAGTTTCAGGATACAAGGTTAGCGTTTTCAGACTTAACTTCAAAAGCACAATGTATAAAAGGAAAAATTGATAAACCAGGCCTCACCAATATTAAAAACCTTTTCTCTATGAAAAAGAAAATTCATGTGAAGAGGCTGAAAAGACAAGTTACAGACTGGGAGAAAATATTTTCAATCCACATATCCAACAAAGGCCTAGTATATTGAATATATAAAAAGAACTCTCAAAACTCAACAGTATAAAAACAACCCAATTAAAATATGGGCAAAAGTCATGAACAGACACTTCACCAAAGTTGGTATACAGATGGCAAATAAATTCATGAAAATATGGGTAACATCATTAGATATTAGGGAATGCAAATTAAACCACAATGAAATATCATACACAACTACCAGAAAAAGTAAATTAAAAAAAAAACTGTGACAAAATTCTGTGAGGATGTGAAGAAACTGGATCACTCACACATTGCTGGAAGGAATGTAAAATGGAACAGCTACTATGAAAAATAACTTGGTAGACCAAGTAATTGCATTTTGAGGCATTTATAACACAGAAATTAAAACTTAAATTCACACAAAAACCTACAGGTGAATGTTCATATCAGCATTATTTGTAATAGTCAAAAACTGGAATCAGGCAAGATATCTTTTAGAGATGAAAGGTTAATGATTTGATACACATAAACAATGGAGTTCTATTCAGGTTGTTGATACATGCAATGATTTAATTAATCTCCAAGGAATTACACTGAGTTTAAAAAGATGATCCCAAAAGTTATATTATATGATTCCTTTTTTATAAAATTGAAATAACTGAAGTTGAGAAATGAAAAGATTAGTGATGGTCAGGAGTTAGAAATGAGGGCTTGAAGGGAAATGAAGTTCACTGTAAAAGGACAATAGGAGAGATCCTGGTGGTGCTTGAACTTTCCAGTATCGGGACTGTAGTCATGAATATATGAAGCCACATGTGTTGTAAAATTGTATAGAACTCATATACACATACACAAGTGGAAATAAAACTGGTGAAAATTAAATAAAATTGATGGATTTTATCAATGTAGATATCTTAATTATGATTCTACATTATAATTTTAAAAACATTTGCATGGGGGTTAACTGGGCAATGCATAAAAGAGATCTCTCTGTATTATTTCTTATAACTACGTGTGAACCTGCAATTAACTTAATTAATATTTCAATTAAAAACAATTAAAGACAAAACGGTAAACAGTGTATTTTTCTACCCATATATAGAGCTATTATTGTCTGAGAAATATCAGTTCTTTTTATCCTTACAAAGGTAGACTACAAAACTAAAGTTGTTTAAAATACTATTTATATGTACAAAATATTTAGCATATTTAACACTAGTAGCACAATGTAAAGACTCTTTTACACCTTGAAGTTTCATTTAAATCTTTCATAGTTTTTTTTATCAATTAGTGAAATTTCCTCACTCTTTTTAATGTCCACGTAACATTCTTCTTTATGACTATCCCACAAATCATTTAACTATTTCTTTCTTTTTACTTTTTTCTTAAAATTCAATACTGCAATAAATAATCTTGTATAAGTTATTTTATTCTTCTTTAAATATATGTCTGAAAGACAACTCTTTAGAGACAGGATGGCTTCATAACAGGGTATGTGCTTATATAATTTACTAAGAACTGCCACGTAAGAACTCCTTAGAAGCTAGATTCACCAAATACATATGAAAATTTTTTTCTAATACTTTTATAAAAACAATATGAAATTAAACTTTATTTTTGCAGAACTAATAGAAACAATGATGCCTTGACAGATGAACAACTCTGTATGACTTGCTTTAGGGTAAGTAGTAGTTGACATTTTTAAAATTTAATTGTCATTAAAGACTCTCCAACTAACACTGGATAGGTCAATCACTCAGGAATTATTGCAGGCTTGACTACCCTTATGAGTTCCTCAAATATAAGAGTACAGAGTTTATAGAATACTTTAAAAAAAAAAAGTTCAAGAATTTACAGAGTCTGCAAATCATCAGTGTGTAAAATTGTCAATGTAAAGATCCTTTTATGAAAAAGCATACTTTTTTCTCTGGACATTGTTTAAATGCCAATTATTATTATTATCAATATATTTCTATATATTTTTCAAATACATTTTTAAAATAATACATATTTTAAATAATCAGTGGCCTAGACTCTAGCTTATTTTTGGAGTTTAGTCTTTAGAGGGCACTATTTCTATATAAATTTCTTTACCAGAAACTCAGACATAAATTAATAATTTTTGGATATAGTTAAATTTGAAGATTTACTTTAAAATTTTAATTATTAAATTTTTAATAAGGTACTAAGAAAATTATTTAAAGCTATTGGCCATATTTAGACATGAAAAAACTATCAATAACTAGGGGCTGAAAATCAGTACATTAAAATGATAATTATGGGGATAACCATATTCAAAGCTGTTGAAAATTGTATAGTCTAAAGAAATCATTTGACTTTTTCATAAAATCCCCCCATAATATGACAGTCTATATTCAAGTGGAATGTGAGTGCTACTAAGCAGCATCTCATTAGTACGTGATGTGGTGAAGTTGCATTACAAATGTAGTTGGCTATGTTACTAACATCTGATTTACACCTTTCCAGGGATTTTGAGTCTGTCTTTACCTAATAGACAGTCTGTTTACTTCCAAAGTAAACATGTTTAAAAAAAGGAAATGCCACAGAATGTTGTAAAATATGTCATATACTCAACATTTGACTGCATGTTAGAATATGTCTATACACTTGAGAAAAGTTCGCAGCCAAGATGGGGGAAAAAACTTCCAGTTAGATGATGAGTTGACCACATTCTTTCTCATATATGTAACAACTAAAACCAGGTTGTGGGACCACACAGACATAGCTTTACTAACAGTGAGCACTGATTTAATGTAGAATACATTTTTATTGGACTAATGTGGTTTTTTAATAACATTTCACAGACAGTGTAAGAAACTTTTACTTTTAGTGTAAGCAACTGAGGATAAGGAAGACAAATAGAACAACAGTTAAAAAACCAAACTCTTTTTGCAATGAAAATATACTTTGATACATATTGAAATATTTATATAGCTTCATGTTTACTGGAATAATTTCACCTGGTATTACTAAGTATGAGAATTTAGCCTAAGGTTAAAAAAAATTTTTTTTAGATGCATTTGAACTGTGTTGAGAATCAATGAATTTATCTAAATGACAATTGAGGTTTTGAATTAATTTTTACTAATGAATATAGAAATAGATGAAAGAAGCTTACATACCTACCTACATACATATATACATACATGCATATGTATGTGATATGTGATTATATATATATAATCCAGGTAAGATACAGTGATTATTAGTTTGTTGATGGCATGGCAAATTGCAGACATAATATCCCAAAATTTCATTTTGAGAATTTGTTCAGTAGTAGTGGAAATGAAGAGCAAAACTGAAAATGACTATTAGTTTGTCATTCATTGGTTAGTGACCCAAATCTGGTGGAAAAAAGAGGAATCTCAACAATTGAGAGTAACATCACTAAGAGAGGTTTTTATCCAAAGACAAGCCCAAGCCAGTGTTTCAAGTGTTAGCTGGAACTTGGAAAAAAATTCAAAGTCACATCAGCTTGAATAATCAAAGATAGAATTCATGGATACTATAGCACCTGGAAATGAGGGGAAGTCTTGGAAAGGAGAGAATCATAGATTAGAGCCTTAAATTCTAAATATACACTCTGCCTAAATTCTGAAGTGACCCCTAAATTCTATATGTAAAGGGCAAACCACAGACTCCTTTGAAAGGTTAAGATAAACCTGAAATTTAACTGCTGCCCAAGAAAAGGAATTCACATTTTAAACCTGATTAAATTAACTTCTACCATAAAAAAGGAACAGACAAGCAAAAAACTCTTTAAAGAATATAACAGAACACTAAGTCTTCACAGTAAACATAACATCCATAATGTTCACAATGCAATTCATTAGTAAGTAATAATATGCAATATACAAAGAACCATGAACATCTGGCCCATTCTCAAATAAAAAAAAAAAAAAGGGAAGGAGTTAACGGATAAGCAATTCAATCAATATAAATTATTCAATCAGAGAAGATAGAGTAAATATATTGAAAAGAAATAAACAGAGCCTGAGAGACCTGTGGGAAAATATCAAAAGATCAAACATGTGTATTAGGTCCTCCACACTGAGAAGAAAGATAGATAATAGGGCAGAAGAAGGATTTCCCAACTTTGCTGAAAGTAATATATTCAAATATTTAAGAAACTCAACAAATCCTATGGAGAATCAAACTAAAGAAAATCATGCCTAGGCACATTATTATCAAAATGCTAAAAAGTGAAGATAGACAGAAAATCTTGAAAGCAGCCAGGGACAAGAGAAAGAAGGGGGACACAGTACATACAGCATAACAATGATTTAAGTGGTTGCTGACTTAATATCCAAAACTATGGAGGTATAATGACATTCAAGCAATATCTTTACACTATATGAGGAAAAAATCAACCCCATGATACTATATCCATAGTAAATGTCTGTAATAAGGATGGCATAATAAAGATAATTCAGAAAAAGAAAACTAAGAATGTTACTGCTAGACTTGCACTAGAAGCAATACTAATGGCTGAATAGAAATAATATCAGATGGATAACTGAATACCCAAAAAGGGATGAGTAGCGTTCTTAACATATATTTTTCTCCTAATTTCCTTTAGATACATATGATTACATTAAAATGTAGCACTGTATTATGGGATTCATAATACACATAGATGTAATACATAAGATATGGCAAATGTAATTATAAGATTGAAAAATTTCTTCATTTTATGAGATGGGGTACAATATGAATTCTGAGTGAGAAATTTTAGGGGTAGATATGTTAATCTTTGAGAAATCTCTAAAAATCATGTAAAGAATTATAGCTATAAAGCTTTATGAGGGAAATAAAAGACCTATACATGAATGCTCATAGAAGCTTTACTTATATAGCCAGAGACTAGAAACAAATCAAATATCCTTTGACAGCTGAATGGTTAAACAAACAATGGTACACCCAGGCCATGGAATACTATTCAACAATAAAAATGAATGAACACATAAAATTTGAAATGAATCTCTAAAGACTTGTATTAAATTAAAAAAATTCAATCCACCAAAAAACACACTGTAAGATCCTATTTACATAACAATCTTGAAATGACAAAATCACAGAAATGGAGAAGAAATTAAGAACTAATTAGTGATTTATTGCCAGGGGCCAGGCACAGGAGAGAGGAGTGTGTGACTCTATAAACTAACAAGAAAAATCTTTAATAACAGAATTGTACTCTATTTTGCCTATATCAATATCAATATCTTGATTTTGATATCACACTGTAGGTTGTAAGTTGTTCTTGTTTTGGGAAACTGAATAAATAAAATTGGTATAAGATACTTCTGTATTATTTCTTAAGCTGTATGTGAATCTATGTTTATTTTAAAACAAAGAAATTAATTGAAAATTATAAAAGCTTAGGTTTGAAATGGCCAAAAAAATAGCCAAAATAAATTTGAATGGAATTCTAAACACAAAGTCAACTAACTTCAGAGTAGGCAGAAATGGAGAAAAAGAGAAATGAAAAAAGACAGATGACACAAGCAGGATACAATTAACAAAACAGCAGAAGTAAATCCAATCAAATAAGTAAATAATTATACTGAATGTAAATGGGCTTAAAAAGATATAAAGCTCAGGAAGAAGCAAAATTGTCTGCATTTGCAAAGACAGAATTTTTTTTTTTTTTGGCAAAGATAGAATTTCTTAATGTGAAAAATCATAAATAATCTACAAAATAAATATTAGAGTGCGTATGCAGTGATGGAAGACCGGAATAGTGAGGAGAATTGAATTTGTGACTTTACAAGGCTTTATCAAACCATCGTCTTAACTGGTTGTACAAATTAAAATTTTATGAACATAAAAAACAAAATATCCTATCGATCTATATGTTCTCAAAACCTTGATATTTTCAAACTTTTAATTTATAGCAATGAAATGGCAAAAAATATTTTATTATGATTTTTGCTTTGCATTTGCTGGATTCCTAATGAGGCTAATCAGCATCTTATGTTCTTATTAGTTCTGTTTCATTTTGTGAAGTGAATGTTCACATATTTTGCTTAAACTGAAAATATTGCATGCTTGCTTTTATTATTCTAGGATAAACTTTTATAGAAATTCTGCTTTATATAACTTTATAGAAATTCTCCTATAAATTATAAGCATAGTTGAGAAAATGTGTAAATTCTATTGAAATGCCTATTCTACTGTTGATTACATTAAATTGTTAATCCATTTTCCAATTCTTTTAGTCTTTTTTTCTCTGCTGTAGTTATTACAAAAGGAGGTATGTTGAGTATACAAATATGTTATTAGACATGTCTAATTTTCCACTGCAGTTTTACCAAAATTTTGTCCTATATGTTTTGAGGGTTTTTTCCAGATACATAATTATTTTAAATTGCTATTCCTCCTGAAGAATTGATCTTTCTATTATTATATGAAATCCTTTTATAATCAGTTCTTTTTGTCTTAAACCAAATACCAGATATTTGATTATCATTTGCTTTGCAAACGCTATGTACTGAATTGTGTTCCCTCCAAATTCATATGTTGAAGTCCTGCCCCACCGTGTGATAGTACTGGAAAAGGGGGCTTTGATAGGCAATTGAGACAGGAGGGTAGAGCCTTCATGATGAGATCAATGCCCTCATGAGAAAAGACATGAATGAGGTCTCTCTCCCTCTCTTTGCCACGTGAGGACACAGCAAGAAGGCAGCCATCTGTAAGCTGAGAGGTGTGTTCTCAAGACACCAAATCTGCTGGCTCCTTGATCTTGGACTTTCAGCCTTCACAACTATGATAAATAAATATATGTTTAAGCCACCCAGTCTATGGTATTTTATTATGACAGCCCTGACTGACTAGAATGGACTAAAACAATATATCATTTTCCAGTCATTTATTTTTGCATCGTTTCTATCCCTAGTAGCCAAATCAGTGTCTAATGTATTTCTGCTCCAACCCATGGTATGCCTAGTTCAACTTACCATAAAACTTGCCTACTTCTGAACACTCCCGATACCCTCAAAGATTCTTTCGGCTCAACTCTTGTTTTTAGTTTGCTTTTCTTTATTTTCTTCTTGTGCTTGTGTGAATTGGTGTCTCTTTAGATTTCTCCTTCATGCTATGATACTAGGAATGTTTTTCAGAGTTCGTTATTTCTGAAATCTAGTTGTGGTGGAACAGGTGTATTCCTCAGAGCCCCTAGTTACTCATAAGTCCAGAAGCAGAAGCAATCATTACAGCTTAAAAATAATAAAATTTCTGAAAATATTTTATCTTAACAGAAGTATGAATTAGATGGCATTGGGGTGATATGATTTTGTAATTAACATAAATTATTTTATTTTTATGCTATTTGGTATGGATGAGACATGAAGGAGAAGGTAGTAAACTAGGAAAATAAATGCTAGTGCATCATGGAGACTAGCACACACATTGACAATTAGATAACAAAATGGAGATAGTAAAGGAAAGAAGGAATTGATTTGCTGTGTGTCAGCTTCCCAAATGGATGTGCACTTACAGTCAAAACAAGGATCTCCGTTATCTTATTTTCAGATGTTAGACTTATGTCTGTTTTTTCTAGCCCTTGATTTGTCAAAGCATCAGCTTAAGTCTGTGGCTTTGTCTTAGAATCCATTCTTTTTTTCAGAAACTAAGAGTTTTCACTTCTTTTCTAGGTCAGATAAACATTAGCATTTAAAAAAAATGTTATATTTTAACTAATGTTTCTAAGTTATATTTTAACTAACATTCTAAGAGAAGCCTCAACATAGTCTAAAATATAGCATAGATTATTAATGTAATACATATGCATATAATTTTCATGATTATTATTTTAAAATCTGGACCCAAACACAAAAAAGAGCAAACCTAAATTTTACTAGTACATTAAACTACCAATAACATGCACTAAAATGATTATGACTGATTATTCAAAAATATTTAGTAGTGCTTTGGATCTGTGTATCAACTTATATTAATTATATCTGCTTTTTTTCATAGTGCCTTTTTTTCCAAAAAATTTTATGCTTTTGAGATCTATCTAGGTTGCTGAATGTATATCTAGATCAATGCTTCCAACTTCTTATAGAATTCCTTTGTAAGCATCAGCAAATTTTACTTACCCATTATCACCTGTGTTGAATGCTGAACTGAATTTTCTAACCTTGACTGT
Source organism: Camelus dromedarius (assembly GCF_036321535.1). Taxonomy (NCBI): domain Eukaryota; kingdom Metazoa; phylum Chordata; class Mammalia; order Artiodactyla; family Camelidae; genus Camelus; species Camelus dromedarius. The sequence continues at coordinate 57,222,855 of NC_087438.1, forward strand.
TTTCTAATAACTGAATTTTTAGTTACATATTTCTTTTTTTTATTTTCTTTTGCTTTAATGTGTTCCACCAATTTTTATTTCAGTTCATTTTTTTAATCTTAAGTACATGACCATTTCCCTTTTTAATTTACATCAGGAGTCAGCAAACTTTTTTCTGCAAAAGGACAGATAAATATTTTGATCTGTGGGCCATTTGGTCTCTGTCTCAACTACTCAACTCTTTCATTGTAACATGAAATCAACCATAAGCAATACATAAAGAAGTGGATGTGGCCAGATTTGACCCACTGTTGGCCATAGCTGTAAATGTCCAGACTTCAATTTAAAACTAAATTAAACAAATTTAAATAAAACCTAAAATATAACCTCCTCACCTCTAATGTGGGTAGAAATATATTGTTTTTTAAATAGTCTGTTTGCTACCTTGCAGGGCAATACCTTTACAAGTTTACTTGGTCACCATTATTTTTATAGATTTTAGAGTCTTTTTGCATTATTTCTCTTATTCTGGAAGTACTTCAAAATAATTTTCATATAAGACATTTTGAAAACCTTTATGCTTAAAATTATATTTACTGTACCTTCATGTTATATGATATAAAATCTAACCCTGATATTCTTTTCCTTAGAAATGTTGAAAATATTATGTAGTATTTCTGTCTGTATGTTGTTCTGTGGAAATTTGATTTTTTTTATTATATGTTATTTCCCTCTGTAGTAAGCAGAATAATGCCCCCCCCAAAATGTTCACATTCTAATTCCTAGAACCCATGAATTTATATCACATGAGCAAAGGTAATTAAGGTTGTAGGCATAATAAAGTATGTTAATCCCCTGACTTTGAGATGAGAGATTACCCTGGATTATATGAGCAGGCCTTAAAAGTTATCTCAAAGTTCCTTAAAAATGGAGGAAAGAGGCAGTGGAATAGGTCAGACTGACAAGGTATGTGAAGGGTTCAACCTGCCATTGCTGGCATTAAAGGTGGACGAAAGGAGCACAAGTCAAAGAATGCAAATGGATTCTAGAAAGGTGAAGAAATAGATGATCCCTAAGAGTCTTCAGAAAGAAACACAATCTTGCTAACACCTTTATTTTAGCCCAGTGAGACATATATCTGACTTCTGAACTCTAGAACTATAAGGTAATAAATCTGTGTTGTTTTATGCCACTAAGTTTCTAGTTATAGCAGCAACAGAAAACTAATATACTCACTGATACTTTAGCAATTTCTCTGTCATTGTTTGAAAATTCTAGTATTTCTAAATGTGTGTTTTCTCAGTTAACAAACATTTGGTCCTGTCCAAAGCATCCATAAGACATGGTCCACACCAAGAGATTCTTATTTGGTCCTGTCCAAAGCCAGATGGCATAGATGAAATATACTCATGGATGTTCTAGACAGGACCAAATTTCAAGGACATTTTGGCATGGACCAAACATCTTATAGAACAAATCATCCTGCAAAGGTTTCTCTTATATAACCAAGTTGGCAATATGCGATCACTTTTATATTTTTTAAAAAATTTTTGTTTTACCAAATGTGCTAAGATATGCAAGTGTAGTGATGGAAGAGGCTATAAAGAACTGTACTGGTTGACCAGATTGTACAAATCTCTTCTTGTCCACTCTTTTCTATAGCTGGACTTTTATCACACTATGATATATGTCAGCTGATCATGGTCACACTTGGTTGGAGCTGCTATTTTTCTGTCTTTTCCTAAAATGACAATGATTTTCCAGTGGCATACTGGGACAAAGAATAGTGCTCAGCAAAAGGAAAGGGTAAAGCAAATTCATTGAATTTCTCTATCATAATACAAAGCAAGGGAGAATGAGTAAGGAAAAATAGCCCAGGTCTAAGAAATTATTAAGTTCAAGCTTGATGGATAGTCTAGAAGAGATCATTTGACCTGGGCCCTTTGTTCTTAATCCAAGGTCATCACTTTTTTCAGTAAGATTCATGAATAATTTAAGTAATGAAAAAATGGTATTTTTAGAATTGTCCTTATAGAGAAATAAAATGAGAATGTCAGCTTTCTTTCCCAAAGTGGTTAGAATCAAATTAATGACAGAAATATCAATATAGTTTATATAGCCAAGATAATACATCAGCATTTGCACAGCATTAAATTTTCTTAATTTTGTTACAATTATTTAATTTTTTGATAAATCTTTGTGCATGTATAAATCTCAAAATCCACTTTATTGTTTTTATTGACTACTTGAACAAATTTGGGGTGCCATTACCAATGTGATGAAATCTGTGGTAGAATGTTTGTGTCACATACGGCCATCTCTGGTGCCACAGCCCAAAGCGAAACTGATGAAGAGCCTCATAAACCTGTCAGCTAGATGCAGCTGAAATTTAATTAGCTTGGTCTTTTATCAGTAATATTCCTTTTACAAGAGATCTGAGGTTTAAACAAGCTGACCTTCGAAAGTACTCCATGGTTGACTTCAGTGTTTTTTCACAGCTACAACTGAATTTTACTGTAATGACAAAAATTATAAAGGTACTGGCAATGCACATTAAAATACATAATGGAGCAAATTTATTGTAACAGTGGTAGAAACAAATTTACCAGTAATATTCTTTTTTCCACCAGTTTTGCTCCATAGTCAAAAGTGGTAACAATATGTATTATTCAAAACAGTGCACAGCAAATGTGATGAGAAACATACACTCATTTGCAAAAATGGTATAAATACAACCTAATCTGAAGTCAGAAATTGTGGGTTGGATGATGAAACTTCAAATTTTGTGAAACAGTGATCATTTGATTGAAAAGAGCTATGGCAATAAACACAAAGAACTGAAAAGTCAACAGAACTTTGGAAGATTCTTTTTCAAATTGGGGCTGTGATCCATTGGACATAAAATCAATTTAGAGAGATGTTATTAGTATTTAAAAATGAAAAGAAAAGAAATATTAAAACATATCACACATAATATAGATATTTCTAAATGAAACTTTTATCATATGTGTCCGTGTGTATGCTTGCTGGTTCATGTAAAATTTGTTGTCTACCACAGGCTGCAATAGAAAGTGTTTGAGCCATAGATTAGAAGGTTTAACATGATGTTATTCACATCTAATTATCTCTTATGTAAGACTTTCATATCAATTTGTTATTTGACATTCTTATAATATTAATTAACATTTACTGAGCTTCTGTTATATTCCCAGAGCACTGTTCTAGGCTAAACACACACACACACACACACACATTCAGTTTATTCTCACAGAATTCTACGTGGTAGGTGACATTATCTCCCCTAAGGAAGAGCATTTAGCCTAGTTGTCTAAGGTCACAGAGCTATCATTATAATAATCTTTGACTTAGGTGCACTATAGATTTTATCATTCAACCTTATTGACAATTATACATGACATATAATAAAAACTAAAGTGGAAGAAATCATTCAGAATATATACTAAGACAGCTTTAACCTTGTGTTAATTAGAAATACTTTTGCAAGTGACAGAGGCCAAATTTTAAGTAGACTTTGCAAAACGGGAATTTTATTACTTTATTGTAGCAGGATCATTGCTAGAAACAATGGGAATCAGACCTGACTCTCCTGACCTATTATCTTCCTTCTCTTACAAATTCTCTGTGTCTTGTGGTTTTATCCAACCACCTCTGCCTTTGAGCAACAAGGAACTTTGAGCAGGAGAGGTGAGGTAAGTCCAATCCACTCTCTGATTTCAGCCCTAACCCAGTGGCTCACAGCTTGCAATGGGAGAGATTATTAACTCTTATTCAAGCAACACACAGTTGGAGGTGTTTGAAAGTATTCACGAGTAATAATATTTCCAAATTTCTCTGGATCTATCTACATATTTCTCTTTTTAGGCAGTCCACCAACTTTGGCACAAAGCAATAAACTCAGATTTAAGAATTTGACAAATTATATGACTTATATATTAGGTCATTATATATAATTAGGCAGTCCTTATTAGTCTTGGATCGTTGGAACTAGGAAGAATGGACCTCTTTCAGCCAAAGTATTCTTCATTGCAATTTACTGAATACTATTTAAGAAGAGTAGCAGGAACACTTCAGAATTTTGATTTTTTTTTTCACATAATGTTCTAATCTCTCAGAAACAGTTGATATGTGATTTGAGTCACAGAGCCAAAGTAATCATTAAACGAACTGATTTGTAAACACACTTCAAACTAACAAAAGAAAATTCTGTGATGCAAAATTAAGTAAAAATTCATTAGTAAGCAGAGCTAAAACTGTTCCCACAGATTGTTTAGTATGTTTATCACAGCAGATTATACCAGATCTCTTATCTCTTTGTGCTACAACCACACTTTCCATAAAGCTTTCACTCAAAGTAGGCACAAAAAACCTTCAAAAGCAGTATTCTGATAAGTTGTCTTATTATTTGCTTGAAGAAAGCATAAAAATCACTAAAGATTATAGACTTTGCCCAAAGATGTGGATCCAGATGAGTCTAATGGATTGTCCTCATCACCTTAGGCTGTCATAATGATTTACTATAAGCTGGGTGACTGAAATATTAGAAATTAATTTCTCACAATTTTGGAGGCTAGAATTCCAAGATCAAGGTGATAGCATGGTCAATTTCTGGTTAGGGCTGTCTTTCTGACTCACAGATCTTCTCACTGGATTGTCACATGGTGGGGAGAGAAAGCCCTCTGGTGTTTCTTCTGATCAAGGCACTAGTTTCAACATAAAGGCTCTACCCACATGATCTCATCTAAACCTAATTATCTCCCAAAGCCCCCTTCTCCAAATACTGTCACATTGTTCTTCAGTGTGATAGGACTCCAGCATATGAATTTGGGGGGATGATTCAGTCCATAGCAGGACCAGCACCTAATCATTGGTTTAGGAGGATATCTGATTGACTGATGCTGACTATAAAAATCAGAATCCTGGACACCTCTTGTTAGATGTTTCACACTACAGGAACTATCGCAATGTCTGGCACATAGAAAGCACTGAAAATACTGAATTTTGAACAGAGGAATGAACACCTCAAACCCAACATACTAAAAGCGTATGGTATGGTGGCTATGAATTCATATTCTGAAGTTGGACTGCCAAGAACTGAACCTTGATTTACCATTAGTTTGCCTTGTAATCATTGGTAACTTATTGAACTACTCTGCTTCAAATTCCTAATCTATAAAATGAAGATAACAATATTACCTACAAATATAGAACTGCTTAAAGGTTAAATAGGTTAGTATCAAGTGATTAAAATAGTGCACAGCACATTGTAAGTGTTACATAAGCTTTAATTACTTAATATTTTTTTGAAGTTCAGTTCATTATATTTATCACCTTTGAAGTTATTCCTTCTGTTTCAATATTTATAGAAGTTAATATTGCAATCATCCATGTAGTTCCTCAAGTCAGACACCTCTGCCCTATTTGTCTCCCCTGCCCTTTGCATCACTTAATATATGCAAACATTTACTGATTCTTGAGGATTAATAAGAAATTTTCTGTTTTTTTTTCCATTGAAATACCTCTTAAGAAATTTCTACATTCTTATATTTAGCCCCTTATTTAAAGGCACTTTAATGAAAATTACTCTATTATTCTATTTGAATTCTACTTGGTTACTTATATTTTATTTATTGTTTCTCACTTATATGATAATATAATTAAAAACACACACTTAATAAATATTTGTTGAAGTAACTGAACCAAAGACTGCATTTTGAAAGAAAAACAAATGTGACATTTGAAGTCACTTTGTATAGCAATATAACATATGTGCATGTGAAGATAGTAGAATGAAGAACTTTTCCTAAAAGTAGATCCTCATAGAAATTTTTGTTTTATTTTATTTTAAATTTTTATGTTTTTATGTTTTAGGGAAGTTTGATGTGGTTAATGGTTTATTTAGTTTGTTCTTATAATGGCTATAAGGCTCTCTTGCAAAGACTTATCAAATACTAAAATTTTTCAATAAATAGATCCACAAGGAACTCATCAGCCTCTTTGACACATTGATTTCTAGTAAGTGGCAAAGTGACACTTTCTTTGATTTGGTTAGTTGTTTCTCTCAGCAACTCCCTAGGAGGTTAATGAGTTCTGAAATGCTTAAGTAGTTAGAGGGAAAAAAAAGAGGAACAAGGGAAAGCCTGAAACTAATACAAGAAGATTAATATTTGAATGATTGAGTATATTTAAGAACTGTGAACACTTTATGCATTTAAATAATTTTTTATAAACTACATAAGAGATGAGAACTTTTTTTTCTGTGACATAGCGGAAATTGTATGTGCTTCATCTCTTAAGCTGAGTAATAGAAGAAAAATTAAAAGATTTGAACTTCAGCTTTCTCATAAAAACTGGAGTTATAAAGCAACCTGACAGAGAAGACCATGAAGTTTGAATGATGCAATATACATATATATATATATATATATATATATATATATATATATATATATAAAGCCCCTGGCATTTTGTACATATGCTGTTTTTATGATAATTTCACTTTTAGCTAAGTTAGTGATTATGATTTTCTAAGCTCCAAAATTCTTAATTTTGGAAAATTTGGGAAATTAGTCAAACTGGTTATTTATCCTTAAAGTGCTTATCTATCTCTACTATAGTTAATGAAAGCCACAGAAGCTAATTAATTCTAGAAGTTTGTTGTCAACTCAAACTTGCCTTATTATATAACCTTTAAGTTAAATGGAAGGCTCATAATCATTTAGTTGTTGCTTTATTCTACATGAGCCATTATGACAAGCAATTCACTTGAACAATATGGTACTGACCACAAACAACCTCACTTTTACCACATTAAAATACTACCACTGGTCTTAAATTCCAGAATAATTTACATCAGCAGAAATATTTGAGTGGATGATGTTTAAACTCTTCCTTTTTTTATTTGCTCTATCTTCTTGTTCTTTTCCCACTTGGAACTAATTTTGTTGAGAAATCTCAAGATAGAATGCAAATGTTTATTAAATGTGTATTCAAACCCTGCAGTCATAGGTCAACTACTGCAGTTCTCACATGTAGTTTGGCTAGTAGGTGCCCTTGTACTTTTCCTAGGGGATGTCTATAATAAAGAAGTCAGTGACCTATAAATTGCAACTAAAATACTCAAGCTGGTCTTATTGATAAATACTTTTCACTATAGTTTACAATACTCAGAGTTCAGTTTCTGTTTAGGCAAAAACCTTAAATTTTGTTGTTCTTATTGTTTTAGTTAAATGTTTGATATAAACTTTTAAAAAGGTGGACACAAAGCACAGAAGGCTTGGGTTCAATTCAACAAACACAGAAGTCAACCAGCTAAAATCAAAGGAGTAGAGACAAAGACAGATGAAGGAAGGAAAAAAAAACCTTCCAGGTATAATTATTTTATGCTAATTGCTTTTATTAATTAGATCATAATCAATGCTACCATGGAATGACTATAGAGAGAAATAAACACTAATCAAATTTCTTCAGCTCATTTGTGCATTATATTTTACTATTGTCCACATAAACTATTATGATTGACTTCTTTTACCTTTTACATTAGATTACTTAGTTGCCATCTCTAGCAGTCGTGGTCTGGTGAGTCACAACTCAACAAAATATGAGCAGAATTCCTCTTAGCGCTCAGAGATACATAAAATCAGTGCCCATTTTTCTATTAATCAACACATGTAATTTGTATGTGGACCATGTCTTTTTAAAAAACTATCAGAAAATAACAGAAAAGTGACAATTGAACACTTTAGTGGCCTATAACATTATTGTTAAAAATAATACTCATTGTTTTCCTATTCATCTCTTGGACATATTAGAAAATCATCATAAACAATGCATTAAACTGAGTGAGGTTAAATTGAGAGTCTATGCTTCATTGAGCATATGTTAAAAAGTAATCTGTCCAACCATGAAAGGTATCCTAATTGATACCATTTGAAAAGTAGGACATTCACAGAGCTTATGATATTCCTTCTCATGCAGTTTGGCATGAATAATCCAAAATAACAGGTATTTCAAAGATGATTCATGCTTGAAATAGGAAAATCTTAAGAATTCACTTTTGCATCAAATCTTCCTTTTCTGACACTCTTCTAATTTAGTTTTCATAAAAATGTTTTTAAAGGCTGTAAATATAGTCTTAAAATATTCTAAGGCATGGTAATGTAACTATGAGCAAGGCAAAGTTTGGAACAGGGGAACATGTGTTTTTAACATGCTGTTTTAACAACCCTCCTTCCCCCCTCTAATCACCTTTTATCAAAACACAGTTGAGTGCTATCAGATCATGTATCAGTCAATAAGATCAATATGTCCTGCAAAAATTCCTTGGAAGCCTGATCTCTGCTATCTGTTGAGATTCACTATTTTCTGCTAAGATGTTTATAGGTCCTATTGTGTTAACATATAGGAACAGTAATTCCAGGAAATTCTGTCTGGGGAGTGAGCCTACAGAAGAGAGACTTGGGAGAGATTGAGAGGATGCTCCTAACTTTGTGTATTTATTTTAGGAAGTGCTTTTGTTTTGGGTGACAAGGAAAAGCCCATCTATGAAACTGACAAATGGCACAGGTTATCTAGAACTTTTGGCTAATAGAGTAGAAATTTTTAAATTTAGGAATTCAAACTGGCTTTTCCTTGACTTGAATGACTGACTGGAGAATTAAAAATGAATGTTTAACTCTACAATTCAATCCGTATTACTTATTTAAGCCAAACCAAAGATTATGTTTTCACATATTTTTCTCCTAGAAGAACATGAAGTGGAAAATTGAAATAGGACCAATCTGACATTAAGTTTACAAGTAGTTAGCCAGGATTATGTTTATTCCGATAACCTAAAAATGCTAATAATAACAAAATGCCTGTCTTGGGAGATATCTTTCCAAATCGATACTGGTAGACAATGAAAGATGCAAGAAAGGATGATACAAATTATTGAATAGTTAGAAGAACTAACTCTTAAGGGAATACCTATTGCATTGTTGAGGAAGATATAATTCATGAGTGTAAGTTCATGAAAAAACTATTTAAATAAGAAAATAAATAATCTAAGATTTATTTCACAAGTTTTTGATGATTCATTTAAGCACAAACTTAGTGAATAAGGTGATAATATGTGTACTAATTCAAAACTGACAGATGCCATCACATTTTTAAAATCCCAAATGGCTTTCCTTAAGTACTCCAGACTGTCAGTAATAGTGGATTTACTATTAAAGAATGTAAGGTATTTCTGGTTCAGAACACTTCTCATTACCCACCTGCTGTTCCTCCCATGCACTTAACTTGTTAATCAAAAAACCACCTGGTATATATCTTTTGGATATTAGGAAACATCACTGTTTATCTCTCAGAGTTTATGTTATCAGTTCAAAAGCCTGCCTTTGAATCAGTTGAGGGCACATATCAGAATACATGCAAATGCCCTTTCACTGTCACACAACCTGTGGTGTTTTGTAGTCTCATTGCAATGTCCTTAGATACAAATAATAGTATGGGGAGATGAATTTTCCAGGACCATCATTGCCAAATGAAAGAAGCCAGAATGGAAAACTCCATGTTGTGTGATTCCATTTAGAGGGCATGCTAGAAAGGTAAAAGCATAGAGACAGTGAAAAGATAATTTTTTTTTTTTTTACATTTTCAGTAAAGTTAAAAGGAGATAAATTAGTTGCAATGGCATTTAGATAAAAATAACAACTGAAATGTCACTGGGAAGATACTGTTGATGATACAAAAAATCACACAATTTGAAAGAATAATTATAGCCAATAATTCTACAGCTTTAGGTTAAAAACAAATTATAATCATTAGGTTTTCTCTTATAATACATACAAGTCCAGCTTTATTTTTCCAAAATTTAAATAGAAAGAAGATAAAATGGCATACTACTTTCCGCAGATAAACTTGAAATTTATACCTGAAACTTAACAGATTTCTAAAATGCACTTACTACTCAAGAAGACTGTATGAAACTTGAAAATGAATTCATGATTTCCACCATCAATTCTTGGATTATTGCATAAACAGCTTGCCATACACAAGCTAACTGCTAAAAGGCTATATCACTGTTATATTTTAAATGGGAAGTGAAACAAAACCTAAGAATGCATATAATTTAACGAACGAGATTATGATCAGAAATAACTAATAATTATCTTGGTGTTTTATCTATAGATATATTATATATACTTTTGGTGCCCTGAACTTGAGTAGTATTCATCGTTTTTTTCAGCTTTGCAGAGAGATGCAATTTAATTGTTATTTCCTGACATATATCCAGAGTCACAGTAATCAGGAAAAACATATATTTATGTGGTGAACATACAATAATTTTTTTTCTATCATTAAACCCTACATGTTCTTTCATTCAAAAGGGAGGGTCATCTTCATTTTATTACAAGCACTTTGACTATACAAGTGCAGATAAATGCTGTATTTTAAATGATGCTGATAAAATGAGAACTGAAGGAAAAATGCAAACAAGTATTTATGAAATAAAAGTGGAATATTTATTAAGGGAAAATGAATGAGTAATAGAGTCATGCAGTTCAGGAGGCTTTGCTTGGCTGTGCATTCTCTCTTCAGATAGATTTGTTTCAATGTGATCCTCACTGATTACTAACAAGAATAATTATCATTTGCTTATTTGATGATAATTTTTCTGAAGATTAGATTTTTATCTGTAGAACATCACATTGATATATTTTATTTGCTTACTTCTCATCAATTATAAAAAAGGACTTAATGTATATATTAGTCAGGGTCCTGCAGAAAAACAGTATCAATAGCAGATAGATATAGATACAGATATATGGTATTCATATATTTGTTCACACATTTATGTAATGTCAGCTGGAAAATCCAAAATCTGAAGAACTAATGTTTGTGTCTGAAGGCTGGAAGCTAATGTAGCTTCTAGAAAGAACCATGTTTTACTCATACAAAAAACACAGTTATTTTTGGCTTAAATGTTTATAATATTGCTTGTCCCCCTCATTTGCCTGGCAAGTTTAACATGACTTATATGGTGTAAATCTCAAATCAAAATACTTGTATTACATATACAGCTGACCCTTGATCAACATGGATTCAAATTGTGCGGGTTCACTTACATGCAGATTTTTTCAGTAGTATTATAGTACTACACGATCAGCAGTTGGTTGAATCTACTGATATGGAGGGACTGTGGATATGGAAAAACTGCATCTATGGAGGCCAACTATAAGCTATGTGCATAAGTTCCACTGTGTGGAGAGTGCCCCATCCTCATGTTGTTCAAGAGTCAAATGTGTGTGCGTGTGTGTGTGCGTATGTGTGTACACATATATAGAGAGAGTACATTTCTTAAACTAAAATGTTGATGTATTTCATGTAGAATACAGCAAATGAGGTTTTTTTTCACAAAGGAAATAGAAAAGCAAATTCATCACCTTCTCATTGAAATGACTGCTGGCAGAATTATTAGTAACCTTTGCCAGAATCTTAGAAAAATTCCACTATATGTACTGAGTAAAGCTTCAATAAGTAATAAAGACGACTCTCTGAATCACTTGTAACATTTGTCCATAAAGTACACTGCTATCCCTTAGGATAAACATGTACAGCATGTGAATATAAAAGTTTATTTTTCAATGTATTAGTGATCTGTAATCCTTCAGAAGCTTTCAACAACATCTTTATTTGGTATCTTTGTTTATAAACAGTGTCACCCTCTTCATAATATACTTCAAAGGGATTAGTCTGTAAGAACTTGAAAATATTATTGAATCACCATGGCCATCTTTGTGTCCAGTTTGCTTTAAAAAGAATTCAAATGCAAATTGCACACTTTTGTTCCTTTTGTATTTGTGGTGTGAGAATTTGACTATGGACTCAGGCTTTGAGAGAAAAAAATCCAAATTTAAAGAAAAACATTTGAAATTTTTACACATTTAGAATTTCAAAGTGTTGAGCTGAAATGTCAAGGGAACAACACTGTGTTGACAGTGTCATAACACATTGCAATGAAATTTTAAATAGTATTCTCTGTTTCTGAAAATATATTGTTATTTCTTGGTTAAATTTTCTGTCTTCCTGCTAGAACATAACTATCATTTCTCTGTTGATATTGAAAGACAACCAACCAAACCAAATAAAGAAAACAATTTAGAATCATTGTTATTAACCACAGCAGGTAATATAAAGTCTATTTATAGTTGTACACAGCACATGAACAAATATAGTTTAAATTTTTCCTTTTTTACCTACTACCATCTTTTAATAAAGGCAGTCACTATGTACAGCCTATACTTAAGGAGGGGGGAGTTATGCTTCAATTCAAGGAAAGAGTATCTATATAAATTTTTGGAAATTCTTCTAAGCAGAATATTTTTCTGTTTGTCCCGTTTATTTATTCAACCATGTATATACTAGCATGAACTTATAAGTAAGGACTGTATATCTTAGTATGTAATCCAATGCTAGTTTATTTATTTGGTTGCTCAAATCTGTACATGTGTCTCCTGCAGCTGGCTTGTGTTCCTTTGACGTACCTCCAATTAAAAAAAAAAAATCATTTCCTTACTTTCTGACATTACAGAATGCTCCAACTTATCTTGTATATGCCTTGACCAGGCCAAGAAGTTAAACTTGAGTTTATATTTATGTCTTCAACTTTAATCCATTAATACACAGAATAATCTAGCCTTCTTCTGGCTTATGATGCCCCTCTCCAAGAGTGAGAAATCCTGTTTTATTCTCTGCCATCCATTTGCTTAATTGCTTGTTTCTTTCCAGTATACATGTATAGTAATTTCTGAATTTGTAATCAGAACCCCTATGGTAAACATCCTCATCAACCAGAGTACAGTGCTTATACACAGAGTTCATTTTGCCTTCGGTCTTATGGACTCCATTTCATTGCAAAGTTACTTGGGCCAGCATCCCCACACACCTTGCCCCCCTCCACCACACACATATGTGTGCACGCCACACACACACACACACACACACACACACACTTCACTGATATCATTTCATACACATTTCAACACAACTAGATTCTTTTGTCACAGTCTGCATTCCATCATGGGATTCCTGTATCTCCTTAATACATGTATTTTTAAGTTTGCATACATCAGTGTTCACTCTGTGCTATAGAGTTCATGGGCTTTGACAAATTCATAATGTTATATGTCTACCATTATAGTATCATGTAAAATGATGTCAACACCTCCAAAAAATCTCAATATATCACCCAACCTTTACAATAATTTATCTTTTTACTGTCTCTATATTTTTGCCTTTCTAGAATGTCCTCTAAATGGAATCATATAATATGTAGTTTTCTACTCTAGCTTCCTTCATTTAGCAATATTCATATATGATTTTTCCAAGTTTTTACATGATTTGATAGCTTATCCTTTTTTTATTGTTGAAAAGTAGGCAACTGTGTGAATGCACCATAGTTTTTCTTTTTACTTATCAAAGGTCATCTTGTTTGCTTCCAATTCTAGTGGATGTGAGTAAAGCTTCGGTACATATCTGTGTGCAGGTTTTTTTTTTTTTTTGGATGTCTTTTCATATCAGTTTGGTAAAAATCTAAGATCATAATCGTTGGATCATTTTTAAGACTATGTTTAGCTTTGTAAGAACTGCCAAGTTATCTTCCAAAGTGGCTTTACCATTCCACAATCTCACCAGCAATAAGTAAGTATTCTTCTTGCCCCACATCATCACCAATGACTTGCTTGCACAAAGTTTGAAAATCTGCCTTTTACAGTGAACTCTTTAATTCCACTCTGGAAGGAACCATTGTTATTTTTTTGTGACGTTTTTAAAATTTCTCTGTACATATCTAAATTTGTACATATTCACAAACATAGCTCTCTATATAGGTGTAGATAGGGACATATTATCTGTATCTATATCTAAACAATATATGTAGCTATATATATCAGTTAAATCGGATTGCTCTGTTCTAGTCTTTGTGTTTTTCGTATAGAAATAAATGTTGAGTATTATTTTTCATTAGGACATACAACTATCTCATCTTAAAATCTAAGTATCTTTGAGATAATTTCACACTCTAAAATGACATAGAAATATTTCATCTCTGCCAAAGACCTTAGAAACCTAACATTATTTCAACTTTCACAATATTTCTGATTTTCTCATAATGTATATTCAGTTTTTTGTATTCAGTATTATTACCAGCATATTTATATATTAATTGCTTTCTCTAGTGTTTTATAATTTTTATTAGTATTTAGACAGTGGATATCCTTTTTCTCTTCTCCTCTAGTAATCAAACCATGTTTTGCATACAGCAGATTCATTAAGTAAGCACTTTGAATATGTCTGTCATGTGTCTGTATCTTCACATGGCATAAAGTCAGTTATTAGTAGTTCTTGAAAGAAATATAAATTTGAATCTGTTAGACATATACATATCACAGTTAGGAAAAGCTAATATAGGTAGAATCAAGCAGTACAGAAATTGCTTTCTTCTTTAAGTCTGACAGATACCCATTTTGAACTATATCTGAATATCTGAATTTATATGTATATATATCCATATACAACTCCTCATATGATAATTATTCAAAATAAGCTACAAATGATTGATTCAAGCAATTAATGTTTATGACTCAGTGTAGCTTTACATAATTTCTATTCTAACTTTGAAATTTAACATCAGATCAAATGCACAAAATTATAGAGTAAAACAGCAGCAATTACACCAGAGATGGCTTAACAGCTGTCAGTCTCTGCAAAGAATGGCAGTACTCTCATTCCCTTGGTGTTCATGATGCTGTTACCTTGGCTGTTGTTGCCTCTGTCTTTGCTGAGTTTAACAGCAATCATTAGACACTGTTTTTGGTCCATTTACTCAGGCTGTTGACTAACAGAGATCCAATGCCAGAACAGTGTTATATCTACTGAATTGCCATTTAGACATTGACATTACTGTAGATGCTCTTCTGGTAGTATTTGTTTCAAAGTATACTTTAGAGCATCACTCACTGCTTCAAGGTTATTCATTATAAAACCTTTGTGTGTGAATTTGTGTTACTGTGTGTATGTATACACATGGTTTTCACAGCAGTAAGTGGTGATACATTTAGTGTTCAGAGTCTCAGAGAATACACTCTGTCATCAAAGCCATATGCTCATTGGTCTTATTATTCTATGAATGTATCTGGAAGTATTGAATAATCATGCTATACATTTATATAATCTTGTCAGTTTTAAAAGCCCATTCAAATCTATTATTTTGCTTGATAATTATTTTGATACAATCCAATGACAAAAGCAAAGTAGACAATATTATAACAATTTTAAAAGTGAGAAATTAAAGGTCTGGAGGTTAAGTGATTGTCCAGTATGATATTTGGATCAGATGCCAGATCTGCTAATGCATATCCATAGCATTTTTTTCCTCCATAGAAGTAGATAATCTTTTTCACATTTCAGTAAACCATATTTTTGATAACATGCCAGAAGTGGATATGCAAGCATTCCCACTATTTCCACACTGATTATCTTATTTTGGATAAGGTAGCACTATAATTAACACTTAGGAAATCACAATAAACCTTAGGTCATATTCTGGTTTCCCAAGGATATGAACAGCAACTCACATTTGTGTGCATTTAATATGCTGCCTATACTAAGCATCATACCCCTTCAGAGGGTTACATTGAGAGAATAAAAAATACATTTCAATAGCACATTTCAATCTCCATGTTAAATAGCTTCTTGGATTTGTTTTCCTTTTCCTCTTAGACACCATTTCTATAATTAAGCTTGTTAAATTAATGAAACAAGGAAGCCATAAGGCTGATGTAGTTCTAACATGGTAGTGGCCTACTAAAGCAAACCAAAACCTAAGCCTGTAAATGCCTCAAAGTTGCAAAATTGAAACCCATGGGAAACCAATCACAAGCAGACAACTATCCTTTAAGCTAATCAAATAGTTCCTTTGCTTTGCTTATACCTTTTGTCTATAAAAGTGTCTCTCTTGAGCTCCCATCAGTGGAAGACTCCTGATCACTTCTGGTTTAGCACTGCCTTATACAAATTGATTTTTTTATCATATAATCCCCTACATTTTAATATGCCTCAGTTGATCTTATTACAAGGTTCTTTCCAAATATTGTTGCCATATTGTTATTTCACCAAAACCTGGGAGGAGAGATAAAATGACACCTCTGAAGTTGAGGAAAATGTTCTGAATAGTCAAAGAATAGTGATCATTGGATGATAAAAATATGAAAAACCCATTAATCAGAAATTCCACTTGTACATTATTTAAAAAGATTCTTGAACATGAGCACATGAAAACATGCATAGGATTTATCACAGGTTTGTTATACTAGCACAAAACCAGAAGCCTGCTATGCCAGAACTAGAGAAAGAATTAAGTGCTTATCTGTGCTTATCAACCCTTATGACCCTGAAATCATACTGTTGAATAAATACAGCATGCTTGCTAATCTCACATACAGAATAAACTCATTTACAGAATTTAAAATGTCAAATAAATACTATCTATGGCCATATCTGTTGTGCCTTTAGGGAATATAGCAAATATAAAATTTAGGATCAAAATATGAAGCAATTTCAGTCCTCTCAAAAGATCAGCCCAGTCCTCAATGCTCTGCAGATGTAAAGCCACTGGTGAGACTCATTAAAAGCAGTTTGACTAGTACAGAAGAGACTTTGCATGAACATTATCTGAATACCTCTTTTAAGTGCAAAATCACACCACATTACACTAAGGCAACAACAATGCATTCATATTGTTTTCATTAGTCATTAGTAGTTGTGAACGAAAAATACTGCAAACCATATCAGTAAACAAAGAATGCTAAAACCATCAAGTCATCAGTGGCTGCCACCACCCCCCAGTGAAGACAAGCCTGCAGCCCAGCCTCTGCAGCCACTCACAATGGTGCCCTCTGAGGGGACTCAGAATAATAAAGGACAAGATACTGGCCCTAGAGAGCTAGGCATGAATTCAGTGAGCCCAAATGTTTGCTTCCTCCCATACATAGAAAAGCACTCAATTCTTTAACTGGAGATGCCTGGTTTTCTTTAGATAACAAGTAATCTTTTAGTGTTCCAACTACCTGATCTTTGTTTTAAAGCTCCTATATATCCTAGCTCCTCCCCTGCCTCTTCGGAGAAGTCCCTCAGAGCCATCTGAGAGGCTGTCATCCCGCCAAATAAAGCATAACTCTCAACTTTTAGGCTGCACATTTATTTCAGTCGACATAATCAACTTGCATAAAACACCAGAAAAAAGCACAACAGAGCTCACAAAATGGGCTAAAAAATGAACCTGTCCTTGGAAAACACACATTATAATGGAAGAAGACATTAAAAAAATATTACACATACTACTGAAGTTGTGTTCAATTCTAACAATCTCAAGTATCACTTCCTTTTCTGTAAAATCAAATAACATGAACTAGGCACAACTAATATTTGGAAGGCAGTGTGTAGCTAAAATTTCATTTAACTAATTATTCAAGACTTTTTAAAATCTCCATAAATCTTTTCTGTCCTGAGGTAGCTGCAAAAGTTGTTAAGTAGAGCCTGGGTGTGTCGAATGGTAAACGCTGCTAGCAAAGACTGCAAGGAAAAGTGAAATAATGAAATTTATTAGTCCTTGGTCCTGGAGGAGAAACACAGGGAGGTTAAGGCAGAATGTGGACAGAGAAAGCACAACAGACAGGACCCGGGGCAGATGTCTTTATTAGAGTCCCTGGGTGCAGTGTTTTGAGGTTCCTGGGCTAAAGCCGGATAGGTCAATTCAAACCAAAAAGAGTGGAGTTTTGGTAAGCCTTGGTTTTATCTAAAGTGCACAGAGGCTGAAGGAGTCATATCAGGAACTTTGACTTTGACTCTGCGTGCTGTTATGTAGGGTGTGTCCTGGCAGGAGGGGCTAGTATCAGTTTAAGACCTCTGCAGGCCATTTGGCCACATAAAATGGATATGGAGGCAAGAATATTATGGAGTGGTTTAGCTAAATGTTCAACAATACCATAAGTCAGTATTAGTGTATAAAATCAAGGACACCAAATTCATGGGAGTGATTCCCTCTGGGTTAGAAAAAGAAAGGGAAGAAAACACTGGGGACACCTACTTTCATTTGCCTTTATGTTGTGACTAAAAAATAAAAAAGAGCTTTAACCATGTGTTAGTTATCATGTTTTTAAATTTGGGATGCTTGTACATGACACTTATTTTATTTAGTCATTATCCTTTTTTTTTAAAAAAAACATTAATATTTAGAGCACTTATCTGGGAAATGTTTCTCCTTATTTCATCTACTATGATAAATTAGAATTTTCTCTGATTTTTAAAAGTAGGAATTCGTCTTTTCAGAAATGAAGAAAATTATTTATAAAATGAGTGTTAAATTATTTTTATAAAAATTGATGAATCACTGTGATCTTCATAAAAATCATGTTCTATAGCATTATCTTATTTAATCTTGCAGCAGTTTAACATTTTCAGAGAACTGCAGGCTTTTGGAGATGATGTTCTAGACAACTAAGCTCACTGCAAAACTTCTGCAACTTTAGCTGTGCAAGTAAATTAATCTATTCTACTGGTGAGTATGTTGGTGAAAGATTTCCAGAATTAAATCTGCCTTACATAAATTTTATTTACATAAAGAACTAGAATTACCAAATTACTTTATGAAGGACTTCGTTATAGAAGTTTGAGAATATTTTGAGGTACAAATATGATTTGCTTATAAAACAAAACCAAGTAAGTAACCCATAAAATCATTTATATTACCATCACACTTATCACATCTGAGCTATTAATCTGTTGATTTGCCAAATATTTTTTTTTAGAGAAGTGACTTTCAGCATTAAAGAATTAAATATGACAGAATAAATTATTCTTATTAAAATATCTAGTACTATAATGAGTGAACTCACCAGATCCTCTATGCATAAAGGCTGCACGAAGCAGGTGAGCATTGTGAAGTAGTGTTAAGTCATTGGTGAGATACGGAGCCAGAGGTGGCAGGACAATCACCATGAAAGGTATTTGATCTGTGGAATCACAGAGGTGTGGACAAGATCAGGTAGAGAGAGCAGAAAAGAAATAGTCATTCCTATTAAGGAAGAAGAAAATTCCTCTGTCAGAAACTCAGCAGAGAGGAGTGGGTGGTGCTAGGCTGGCTGCAAGGTCCAGAGGGTCCACAATTGTTCTCACCGTTCACCAGGTGCAAGTTGAGGCAACACAAAAGGCAACAATAGGGGTGGGTAGAGCTCAATCGTTGAGCACATACTTAGCATCCACGAGGTCCTGGATTCAATCTCCACTATCCTCGTTAAAATAAATAAATAAATAAAAACCTAATTACCTCCCTCTGCTCCCCCAAAAAGGCAGCAAAAACAAAAGGATTTTCCTTTCAATGTATATTGTTTGGAATAGCGTAGTGGTAGGATTTTTCAAGTCTTATATAAAAAAAAATGATCATTATCATATCATACCATCTCTAAAATCAGAAAAGGAACACATTTCAATACACAAATATTGGGTGTTTGAATTACCAATATAAAGCAAATCTTTGAGTGTATGGATGGTACTACTAAACATGTGAATCAAAGATTAAAGTCTGTATTTATATATCTGCTTTTTACTTTATTGGCACAGATGAATCTAGCAATAAGAACATCGGCACTTGGAACATCTTATATTGCAGATTCAGATATCAGTAAATGAAAGAATAAGAATGTGAATTTTAAGCACTCTACTTAAATATTCCTCCATCTGGAAAAAATCCAAAGCAGTAAAAATAGAGTTATTTCATGTTTGCTGATACGATTCATCTTTGGTTTGGCTTACACACACACAAAATAAAATGAAGAATCGAAGTAGTTGTCTGATAATTTATGTCATCAAATTTTTTGCTGAAATCGAGTGAATTATCTATATAGCTGGACCAATTTTCCATTTAACTTTAATTTATTAGTAGATCATTAAAATATATTACTATGGATTATAAATTGGCATTTTAATGTTCACTTCAAATACGTATTTTGAAGATCTTTCTTTTTAATTCCAGTTTTTAAATTATGTTCACATATCTGTAAAATTTATGGGTGTTTTATTGAGTCTTTGTCTATTCAGACATTTTATTTCACAAAATTGTAAAATCATCAAAGAACCTGGAAGTCAGCATTATCTTTCTTTCTGATATATTAAAAAATGTCAAACTTAATACACTCAATTGGAAAATCAGTTGCAGAACTGTCTAGGAGCACCTAGTCTGCATTACATCACTATTTCATTATCAAACTCCCTGATAAACTATTTATTGACTGACGAATGAGTTCAAGAAACTGGCATGATGCATTCACAATCTAGACAGTGGTTTCATCATGCTGGATATAAAGAAAAAGCCATATTTAAAAACAAAATAGGATTCAAAAAGGTAATAAGTGCATTAAACATAGCTCTTCTATCTTCATGTTTTACCTATTTTTTTCTTGAATTTATCAAACATTCAATTGTTCTAAGATCAGTAATTTTTTAAAAAGATAAAAGAGGTTTTAGTTAGAGTTCCCAAGTGCTTGCAGCCTTTGCTCTGAGTATAAACCTGCCTAACAACAGCTAAGTGTGGGATGGTTCAGAATGATTATTTCTTTGCAGTTGTAGCACATTCAGCATGGCATGAAGAAAATCTACACAGATGCACAAGATCCATTTTGAAAAATTATTTTTGTTGATTTTGAAGCATTTTTTAGAACAACATTCAGCACTTTACAACTGGTTTTACTGCTATCATGCCAAAATTTAACGTATTATTGACAGAGACTTAAGAGTCATCTCAATCAAATGTATAGATATGTTTACATATTGCTATGGGTGAATAACATTGTGCTTTGAAAAATTGCAGATAGAATGCTGACTTGACATTACATATTATTATGGTCTTATTATTTATGTCAGTTATGATACTACTACTGTAGGAGAGATGGGGAAGGAAAGAGGAAGAGAGAGATTTAAGTCACTACAGAGATATATACTTGTAAACTAAAACATTTATGCATAAAAAAACTATGAAATTTGGGTTTTGCTCTGAAGCACTCTAGTGAAGGCATTAAGATGTGTGGATGCAGAGTTGAATTAAGATGGACAAATTTTGATAATTATTGCACTAAGTCATGAGTACACAGGAGTTTTGGTTGTAGGCAAGTGTCATGATGACCTCTACTTTATGGACCAGGAATGGTTCTAAATGCTTTTCATGTGTTTATCCCTACAGTACTCACAGCAACCCTATAAGATGGTAGGTACTACTATTTTATAGATTCATAATTGATGCCCAGAGAACTCAAATACTGCTCAGATATATTTTTGTAGATTTTAACAAATATATCACTTCAGACCTCAGATAGGAAAATGATCCTTCTAAAATTAAGTCACATTTCTGGAAAAGGATGCTCAATAATCCTACTATTAAAATGAGGCTATCTAGGAAAATATGACTGCTATCATTTGCTTCTCTCTTTTTATTCTAATGTCTTTATATTGCCAGAAAATTAGGCTTGCAAGATTTTATTTTTTCAGGACCATGGCTAAAATGTTAGAAATAAAGCAAGGGTATTTTTGAAGGATATCAGAAATATTTATCAGAAAGATGATAGTAAAGACAAGGAAAATGTCACATGATTTGATAACTATTAAATGACAGGAAGAGGAGAACTGTTCACATATTTTTCTGATGTGCAAAATAAACCTGGTATAATCTGCAGCTGATCTTATCCAAGAGTTGGGATCTCTCTCTCTCTCTTTCATTTATCTCTCTGTCTAGCTATTGATCCACCTTTGTTGTTATTACCTTAGTGACTCCATCTTCCACCACAAGATAAATTTCTCATAGAGAAGAACTCATAAAGTAGAAGTACAGTACGAGAGATTCTTAAAAGCAAATGGCCATCTAACTACTACCTACGTAAGGAAATTAAACATTTCCAGAACTGAGAAGCTTCCTATTGGTCACTTCACAACAAAGTCCTCCCTCCATTTTAGTAGTGACCTTGATCCTGATGTATGTAATAATAAATTTATTATTTCTAATTGTTATATAAAAGTATGGATTCTTAAAATATAAGATTGTTTTCTAGATTTTAAACTTACAAGTGGAATTATACTATATTTACTGTTTTGTGATTGCTTCTTTCATAGAACCTTATGTTTGTAAAGTGTATCCATGTTGTTACTTATAGCTGCAATTAATTTGTTTTCCTTGCTTTAAGTATTCTAACATGTGATTATATTACAATTTAATTGCAACTGAATATTTTAGCATATGTATCCTGGCACATATATAACATTTCTCAAGGGTATATACCTACAAATACAGTTAGAAAGTCAGAGGGTGTGCCTGTGTCCTATTTAACCAGATAATGCCAAGCTATTAACAAAGTAATTGTAGCAATTTACATCCTATTAAAATTTATATTGCATTATATTTTCTAAGTTAATTTAATTTAAACATTTTCCATTTTAAATATGAGGTTCAACATTTTAACATTGAATTACTTGTATAGGTGATCACATTAATTAATTATCAGCTGTTTACTGACACATTTTGCATAATCCTGATAACATTTTTTTTTAGCAGAGTTCATATTTTAATCTAGGTATAATATAAGATGAGCCAGATCTATCATAATGTGTAAATATAGATTTTGGCTAAGTTGTTATTGCTTTAATTTAACATTTAATGAGCAGATAGTATATTTTTGGCCTCAAGGAGGCTTCAAGGAGGGTTCTTCGAGGAGATTTTAATGCAGCCATATGAAACATTCACTTGAAAAGGAGCACAATAAATTTTATATTTCTACCTTTTGATCTTGAATCATTAGACACATATACATACTTTTATTATGTGTTGCTATATCATTTCATATTTTCCTCTATAATGCCCACCCTTATTGATTTTTATCTATCAAATTATGTATATTTATTATTAATTGGCCTGATACTATTATTTTAGAGATCTTTTCCATTAAGAAAACTAGAAAAACTATGTATAAAATGATGGATTTCAATTTCAGCAAGAACAAAATCTGTATATTTTGTGTATACACTTTTTAAGGTAAAACAACACTATAAACACAAACAGAATTAAAGTGAATACATAATAATTAACCTATAATTTCAAGATGTAGATAGCACCTTAAATGATTAAAAATAATTATATATTCCATTTAATCATTAACTGCAAGCAATATTCTTATCTATGAGGAAAAACTTGATCAAATTTATGTTTATTAAACAGAAGATATGGTACCATCATCCAATGTCTTGATTCCGAAAAAGTCCATCTACCAATGCAGAGCGAGAGTGTGAATCCTAGATAGGGCTTTATCTTCAGGGAGACTAGATACCATTTGGTGGCTGATAATTATGTCAGATCTCTTCTGCCTTAGAGGCAGTATAACACATAACTGTGTTATTCATTTTACTTCTCCCAACACAATCATTATAAAGCTTTCAGTTTGCCTGATCCATCAGTGTAGTATCATGCACACACACATACACATGTGGCATCAGTAATACATAATATTTTCTTGGATCAAAGAATTCCATCTTACACCAAGAGAGGTGTGACGATGTCTCATCATCCCAGATTTCCCTGATATTATCATATATCCCATCCATCATTCAAAAGCAGTCAGTATGAAAGAATAATTGACCACATCTCCTGAAGAGTGAGCTAAGGTTCTAGTTTATGGACAACCTTTCAGAGTTGGAAATCAATCCTCAATCATACAGTGTACACAATGGACAACTAGCCAATATATGAGTGTGATCCCAATAGCTAAAATCCCTGGGCTTTGGAGCCAAAGGGTAAAATCAGGACTGATCTCCCTCAGTAACATTCTTATTAATGAGCTTGAGGAGCTGTGCTGCTTCCATCTGTAACCCTAAAGCTCTGAATGGTCTGAGAGACTGTTATTTCTCATTCTTGCAGTTCTAGGTTTTATTTCTCAGTAACATATTATAGACATTTTATATCAGTCTATTTTCATGGGAAACTGGGTTAAGATAATAAATATTCAACATGTGCATTTAAAAAATTTACTTAATGATTAGATGAGCATAGGAGCTGGATTACTTAATTGGAATTTACATCCTTAATGTTTTAAGAGATTTATGAGACCGTTATTTTATAAGGGGAGAGAGATTTTTTGGTCAGAAAATAGTTTTCATTTATAATGAATGAATGATATTTTTTACCCTGAATATTTCTGATGACTCCGTTTATGGCAGACATAGGACATGGTATATCAGCCTCCTTACTATAATCCCAGCTATGTTAAATTCTGTGATTATAATTTCCTTAACCAAAAAATTCGAAGAATCATATAACATCCCTGTCTATTTCTCAGAGTTGTATGGATGATAAAATTAATAAAATGTTCTGAAAGTTATTGATTTTAACAGCTATTAATTCTTAAGCTCTTGAAGTTATTTTTGGCCACTTATCACTAGTTGTAATTCATTGTATGTTGAGTTACCATTGTTGTCAATATAGTGTGTTCTCAAACTCCTCCTTTTAATTTCCTTGCAAAACTCTTTGTGGAACTCTTAATTCACTTTAGATGGAAGCAGCTTATTATATTGCCCTGTATCCCTTTCACTGCCAGGCAACATGCATATGACATAATCAGGGATAAATATGTATCTTAGGTATGACAAGAAATAGTTCCTTGATACTTATACCTGGATGTTGACAGAGGGAAAAAAAATGTTTCCATGTACAAGAACTAGTGAGAGGATAAAGCCAGAGAAGAATGCACAGAGCCAAAATGTGGTCAGTGTTCTAGCATTGCAATTTAAGACAAAGAGTATAATTTGTACCTAAAGCCAAATCCACCCCACTGCTCTTCCAGAGAGGCAGATACATTCACTAATTGAACTTTGGTTTCTCATTTTTGAAGAAAATACACTTTCTAATATATTCTTCTACCTCTACTCATGCCAACACTAACTCTATTTATCATGACCATGTAATTTATTAATGTTGCCAATTGCTAGGAGAATTTCAAAATAAGCATTCTCAAAATGAGTCTTGTTACTTAAAATTTTTAACTATCACACTGTTTGTACAGCTTTTCATGTAATATGATATTAATATTCATTGAAAATGTGGGTGATACACAGTCACTAGTTTATTTATAAACACAGAGTGCACTGTGACAAATGTAAAGATAGTGAAGAATACTTCTTGAAATAGAGGAAGGAAAGATGCATATATATAGTGTCCTATTCTGGAAATGAGAAAATAAGTAAGACTTGGCAGAAAATACTATGAAAAATAAAAGACATGCATTCAACCTGTTGACTTCTTGCTGTATAAAGGTGATTTGATAAGGCTTCCTATTTTTTCTAAGGCCGTATCTACACAAATAATACAAAGAAAAATACATCATTGAGACAAGATTCTGAATGATCAAGTTCAACACACACAGACACACACACACCTTACATGGTTGAAGAAAATTTTATGTGAGGTTCTAAAATCAGTGCCTATCCCTTCAAATGTCCTTCTACTATGTAAAACAAGTTGCTTTTATCTTAAAAAATTATACTTAATTTTTTAATACCACTATTTAAGAGTTAATACAAATTAAAGGATGTATTATTTCATCTACAAGTATTCAATAAGTCCTTGGTAAATCTGTGAATTGAAGAACAGCTATTAATCTGTCTGTATGCAAATTCAAAAGCCTCAGTTCTTACTCTCAAGATGCTTATATCAAAGAGGATAAATTAGTGACTATCTGAGTGTATATAATGATTAAGTAGTTGAATGGATAGTTGAATAATATATAAGTCTGACCAGAAGATAACATGCTTATAGATGAAGTAATAGTAATGTAAAGTTATAAATGGCATATTAAATATTATGTGGAGGAATAATGATTCTAAAGATTGATGTTTCTGGACATAGTCAAGGAAGTAAACTTTTACATAAACGTTGTTATTAAAAGGGATGGAATATTTATAAAGCATAGAAAAAGTTAGAGCACATTTGGGGTTCAAACATAAGAGTAAATACATCTCAACTGTGGGAGAATAAGTAAGTAAACTATGTAACAAGTATATCACGTAGAAAGGTTCATTTATCTTAGTGCCAAGGGGAGATACAGAATCAAACATTAGTTGAATTACGGAGGATGTGAAGTTTAGATTGTGGGATTCGTGGTTTATCCTCTAGGTGATTCAGTGCAGTAAGGTGCAGGTAATTTTTTTAAAGCAGCCCTCCAAAAATATATTTAAAAAGCATTCTTTGCAGCATCTGCTGGTTTTCTGATATAAATACTACAACAATGGCTAATATCAAGCTACAAAAGTGATGTTACTGAACGTGGAGTTAGGGAAGAATGTACACAGTCTCCTTTCAGGAGCAGATACTGACTTCTGCACACCATTGGTTGACAATGCTGATCCAGTATGGAGATTTTCAGGTCTGGTAAGTACTATGCCTAGTGACCCAGACTGAACACCACAAACGAAAAAGGAAGCTCTGCTAGGAAACAATTGCCATATTCTAATCATGTTGGTAAAGGCCTATGATACGACGTGACATTGAGAATGAGAAAGAAGAAAGATGTATGTGAGGGTTAACAAGAAAGGAGAAATGCCCAGTGATAGATTTGAAAGACTAGACAAGTGGGAAGGAGGAGCTGGGTGTTATTAAGTGTTCAAGTAAAAAATGCAAACATAATGATACTTTTTAAGAAAACAGAGTTGAGAGGTTCATTCTGTTGTATACAATACGTTTCTGCTGCATTTACATCCTTCAAACACTGTTACTGTTTAATTTGGTTTAATGCTTGTACTTCCATGGCCTTTTAAGCTAATGCTGCAATGTATGTTTCCTTTCTCTTTCAAAAATAAATGAAATAATCCTCCAAAATTCTTCAAAATCTGTTATCCTTATCCATTCTTATACTATAAATGTGCCATACCTGGAGAGAAAAAGTTGTTTCCCACTTTATCATCCAGATTTATTCCCCACAATTTAAAAATTTTATACTATGCAAATTTTTGTTTCTTTTCATCAGTTTTCCTTAGATCCTTGTTTGTTTACAATACTGCTTTTCCAAAGAAATTCCATGGAAACTAAACTGACTATATAATTAGACACTATTGTGAGGGGATATATTTTCATTGGATATGAATACTTCAGACTGACTGTTGTTTTAATGAGTATGTTTAAAGCTCTGATATCACATATTCTGAGCAATTTTATACCAAAAAAATTCCACAAGTTTGCAATTGCTCACAGCAGTAATATTTAGTAGTACCTAATGTTCTGTACCTTTCTCATAGTCTGTTTCATTCCATTACTCTTAGTAGAACTAATTCTGTCCTTTCGGCATCAGTAAACAAGTGTATCTTCGACTACTAGGGCTTTATTTCATTTCAATAATGAGTATAAAATAGGCTGTAGAGGTAGTAGCCAGGAAACTTAGAGGCATTTTTAATGGCTGATGCAATATTAAAAATAAACAAATTGTGCTCATTAGTGTCACATAAGCCCTGTCTCCTAGAAGGAAATATTCAAGTTCTGTAACACAGATTCTTATTCTAGCTATTTATTTTTTAGAGTAAATGTTTTACTCATGTATCTCATATATACAGAAAAGTTCACCAAGTTGATGAATTTTTTACAAAATGAATTAACTGGCATAAATGGCACCTGAATCAAGACACAGAACTTTACTAGAAATTCTGGAACCCCTTCTCTATGGTTTCCCCAAGATTATTATTACCTTGATAGGTAGCATCATAAATGAATCTGTCATATTAGTTTTTGAGTATTATGTTAACTGATACATAATACATAACGTGTTTTTTGGACTGGCTTCTTTCATCTAACATTATGTTGAGATTCACCCATATTGCTGTATGTCATTATGGCTCATTCATTCTCATAGCCATATAGTATTATTTTGTTGTACAAATATATAATTTACTTATCAGTTCTCCTTTTGATATTATTTGGATTGCTTCCATTTTGGCAAGTATAATTGATGTCATTTAAAAATATATATATATATATATATATATATATATATATATATATATATATATATATATATAATTTTGTGAATAAATGTACAAATTTACTTAGAACTAAACCTAGGAGTAAAATTTCTGAGTCATAGTATATTTACAGGCCAGTTTTATCAGAGTATATTTACCAGTTTTACATTCCTATCAGGCACTTTTAAGAGTTTAAGTAGCTCTACATCCCTGTCTGTACTTAGTATTTTCCTCATTTTTATTTTAGGTCTAATGGGTGTGCAGCTGTAATTTTAATTTGCATTTTCTTGATGACCAATAAAATACTTTTTGTATGTTCATTCGTTGTTTGGATATTCTATTTTGTAAAGACCCTGTTCAATTCATCTGCATATATATATATATATATATATATATATATATATGATTATCAATTGATTGCAAAATTTTATATATATATATATATATGTAATTATTAGCCACTTTTAAAATTGATAACAATCCTGTTAGGTTTAGGATGACTAAACAGCATAGAAGAGCCTTGAAATAGAAGATTTCAAGTGAAATGATGATGTCAGTGGATTGCTAGTGATTGTTTGGAGTTCTGAACATTTCCTGACCATGCAGTAAGCAAGTGTGGGTATGGGCTTTCTGATTTTAAGATTTAAACTAAAACATAAATAAAAACAACCTTCTTCATTCCTTCTTTTCTTTTAAAGCTCAGTTTCTATTCAGTTTAAAAGCTTGGAGAAAGGGATGATTAGGGAGTAGATATTTCTTTCCCAATGGGATAAAGATTCTTAATATTGTAATCTTATTACATTAGGTTAAAGAAAAAATTGAACAGAAAAATCCTATAAACAAAGTCATTCAAAGCCAAACCAAAAGTAATGAAATTCCACAGAAACCATACAACTTTTAACTATTTTTTTTCATTCCACTGAAAATTTGTATATATATTTTTGTCAACATTATACTTCTTCCTTTTATTATTTACAGTTTTTGCTTGCAAGCAACACAGTCCAGCTCTGGCTAATCTATCACCCTCTCTAACCACTTACTGTGAAGACACAGATGGCTTATAAACTCATAGGCAAAGCTGAAGGCTCAAGTCCCTGAAGGACTTATCCTAGAGTCACTATAAAGACATAGATAGGAGACGCTAATGAACAGAGTGATCAGGGAGAAAATCACTATTGTTTTTTTTGTATCACATCCCACAGGATTCCATTTCTGCCAGAGAGAATTCAGGCTTCTCAATTTAGATTAAATATTAATACTTAGAAAACAAAGTACCTTGATTAAACACATGTTCATGCAATTCTTAGTGGGTAGTTTCCACAGCAAAGCTGTGTTATCACTACCAGAACAAGGGCTGGAGGAGTGCCTGGCAATGCTTGCTGGATGAGGGGGGGAAAAAAAAAGACAGATAAACTGCTATAATCTTTTTAGTAGTGAGTGGAAAAACATAAATGAACATCCCATTAGAGGTTAGTATTTGACACTAACACCCTTCTACTAACCATTTTAAGCGGGGAGCTGAAGTAAAACATTTTAGTAAGGATGAGTGACTAGAGTTGGGTGAGACGGGCATTACACTTATTCTCCAATGACAATTAATGTGATATCATAATGAGAAGAATCTTGAAGCATGGTTACATGGATAGATACTTTGGACAAAGTTAATCCTGGTACAAGTACAAATGTAGGATTCACATTTCAAAATGCAATCAATATGCAAATATTTTCACTTAAATGCCTCTAAATATATTGCAACTCTCTTAGTATAACTTTCATATGGAGAATAAAAGAATAGAAATCATTCATCAGTGTATGTGTTTTTCTCCAAGCTAATAATTTGTACTTAAACAATAAATAAGTAAATAAATAAAGATAGCTTTGACAGTTCTTGCCTTTTTACTGAGTCATGATGGAAGCACCAAAGAGGTAGAGTTTATTTCCAGAGAATGATATTCTTCTGATGGTTTTACCAGGAAACATGGCCACCAAATGACAAGGTTTTTTGGTGATAAGTTAGTTTTCTCAAAGTGACTAGAGTAACAATATGATTATAAATACAAATAAATAAGGAAAGAGAGGGCAATGCATCATATGGGGTACAATGGAGTGGAAAGAGAAGAATACAAGAAAGTCAAAGTAGGAAAAGGAGGGAAAGAAAGAGAGGACAGAAGGATTAAAGAAGGGAGAAAAAACTCAATTCAGCAGGCAGGACATGAGATGAAAAAAAAAGAGAAAATGCTCTAAGTATGTTAGTACATAGTAAGAAACCCTACAGCCAGTCAAACCCTGATGATAATAGGAAACCAAGCATACTACATCAGTGAAATTCTAGGCTTGGTAGGATGTATTCCTTGATGTTGTGTCCATTAAAAATAAATTGTTGAAAAATTTGTATATAATTCAAGGAATACACTTTTGTGTCTTCTGGAAATAGAGCTACCATGTATAATACTAATCTGTTGTTCAAATTATTGCCATTTGATTTTGGTACAAGATTAAAATAACATTTTTTATGAAAATAATTATATGAAAGTAAGAATAAATCATAATTAATTGTCAAATAGTTTCATATCTCATTCTATACTTAAATTCTAGTCAGTACTCCTAAATAAACATGAATTACTTTAATTTCTGGAAGATCTTGTCAATTGTCTGAACATTGAACCAATGGCCAGATTGGCTTCTAGATCAAAAAGACTAGGCCTTTTGCCTTAAATCTGGTTAAAGCACAGCTGTATGCAGGCATAAAGCTTTAGATTTCAGAATAGTACATATCATATATAATGACACAATCTGATAATTATTTTGTTGTTGTTGGCTCTGTTTTAAAATGTTGCTAATACAGATCACTAACTGGAAATTATCTTTTTAGTTGGAATATAATTGATTTGTAATATTATGTTTGTTTAAGGTATACAACATAGTGATTGACTATTTTTTACAAATTATACTCCACTTAAAGTTACTATAAAATATTGGGTATATTTTCTGTGCTGTACAATATATCCTTATAGGTTATTTATTTAATACATAGTATTTTGTACCAGTTAATGTCCTTCCCCCTTTCCCTCTCCCGACTTGTAACTACTAGTTTGTCCTCTATATCTGAGAGTCTGTTTCTGTTTTGTTATATTAATTAATTTGCTTTTCTTGTTTGTTATTTGTTTTGTTTTGTTTTGTGTTTAGATTACATATAGAAGTGATAAGACACAGTATTTGTCAGTTGGACTTATAGAAAGTGTTTTTGGGACAATGTTGAAAACATCCACAGTGAAAATATGTGCTCATTTTAAACACAAATAAAAATAAAAGTAATACAAAAAATAAAAATATATATTTTTTAAAGTGCCTTGTTTTAAACTCTGAGCAGTCTCTCTTAATTTCACATTAAAGTATCTGTAAAGATAAAGTAAAAGTAAATATTCAAAATACCAGAGAATTGAGAATAAAGATACCTAGTAAAATGATGTGGAAAAAAAAATATACCTATTAGTATATGGACTGTGGAGATGGATTAAAACATATATTACTTAAATTATAGTTAGGATTTAGTATTTATATGTCTGCTATTCTTCAAAAGGATCAAGAAAAAATACATTATATTCTCTAAAGTATTCCCATTTTCCTAGATAAATAAGTTCTTTACTAACCAGAAAATTGGAAATTTAGAATTACATTTTAGGAAGATAATTACTTAAGGAAACAAGAGTAGGGTTTCCTTAAATCTGAATATAATAGATATGAGAACTATACATTACTGCAGGGGAAATAAGAGAGATAAAGGCCGTTAGCAGTGCACATGGGATATTAATATTTTCCACCTACTCCCTCTTTCATTTAAGAGTATTAAGAAACAATCAGTGAAAACAGAAATATTTCATATTTTAAGACAACAAAGATACCTAGGTAAATATCAGTAGAAATGAATCTGTGCTGGTGAAGGAATCAAGAAGTAGTAATTAAGTCTACTTGATGAAAATCCCAATTTTAAATAGATGTCAATGTCTTTAAGGAAAAAGAAGATAAAAAATATGGCAATTAAGGAAAATACTATGGTATAAGTTAAGAGTATCATTTTAAAGACTCAAAAAAAAAAAACCACTTCAGTGAAAATGTTTTGCAAGATTTGGAACAAACTTGAAGAAATCCTAAAATAAATTAAATAACCTTGTTATTTATGAAAACAGGAAAATAATACTACATAGGGAGAATAGATCAAGAAACAAATAGAGCACTCAAAAAAAAAAAAAGAAAGATGAAGTAAGTATTTTTACAGGAATTAAATAATTATAGCAAAATAAAAATACAAATAAAGACAAAATATCTAATCTAGAGATAATGTAAATCATAGCATACAGTTTGAAATTCACACAAAATGTTTCAGTTGCTTGAGCTTTACTTGGTTTATAAACTACGTTATTTAAAGATAAAAATCTCTAGTGTAAGCTGATACATTTCCATAACTTATTCTATCAGAAATTAAGGACAAAAAAGTCATTCTTCTAAGGATTTGGGAAAAGACTACTATCCTTATAGAAAAAATGCAAAGCCCAGATATGCACAATCCCAGGTAGTGATAACCACTAGACAAACAGGGTAGCATTGAAATTTGTGTTGCTTTCATTTTTCCTTTTACGGTTTTGTAGGCTGAAGTGTTGGGAAAAGTTTAGTACCATACATCACATAGGTGTACCTCATCTGCAGCATTTATAAGTGTACTAGCTTTCTCACCTAATCTAAAATTCCCCAATTTTCAAATATCATTTATTATTACTATTATTATTATTATCATCATCATCATCATCATCATCATCATCATCATCATCATTTACTCTACTGGCAAGGTCACTGTTAATTTGCTTTATAACCCTGTGTTAGAACTCCTTGTTCTATTATTAAACTTCCTTCAA
This sequence comes from Camelus dromedarius, assembly GCF_036321535.1. Lineage (NCBI taxonomy): Eukaryota > Metazoa > Chordata > Mammalia > Artiodactyla > Camelidae > Camelus > Camelus dromedarius. The sequence continues at coordinate 57,255,842 of NC_087438.1, forward strand.
GTAGATATCATTTTATCATGTTTTGTATAACCAAAGTAAATTAGTCCAACAGTGATTTTGAGGATCCGTAAAATGACCACTGATAAATAGATAGTATGCAAATCATACTTAATGCATATAGCTTAAAGAGGACAAGTTTTAACAAATGATCTGTGAACCATCAAGAAGCAATTGCTTGATGAGTATGACTCCTGACTCCTCCTACCTTTGTTCCTCCCCAGGGTATGTGAGTAGAAGATAATGTGTTTCTTCCAGGTTGCAGGGAAACTCAAAGAGCACTTTCCAAGCTTCACTATCATTCTCCTAGCCATGCCATCAAGAAATTACAACATAATTATTTTAGATGGTTTCAAAAAGGGCTTTGAGAGAATCACTTTGCCTAGACGTATAATCCAAATTCTGGAAACGGTCTCTTATAACACAAAGTCGAATCACTGCATTATCCACAGGTTATGTACCATAATTCATTATTTTCATGGGTATGCTTTTCACAGGTTGATATCTCAGAAACTGGGATGCACAATACGATTGATGGAGGCCTGTCACAGCTGTTGGCTTCATCTAAAACAGATTTTCTTTCAGAGAGATTTTCTTTTGTTTCTGGGCTACCTGGGGACACTGCCAACCTGAAACAATTTTAAATCAAAATCTCTGCTTAAGAATTTTTCAACAACATTGGCAGTATGAATCTGGGGAAGATTTACTTTTATTTTACCTTCAACAACCAATTCCAAGTCCAAGACATACAAGAATATTTTATGAACTTTTCTTTATGAAGTACCTATTTCTTACTATCTTTACTCTGAGTATATTGCAAGTTTGTATGTGTCTCCTACTAGATTCAGTAACTAGAGCATTTTGCTTAATTAGTATAACATACAATAGCATGTAACCTTTAATTTTCATTTGATTAAATGTAGGAATGAAAAACAGAGATCACACTTGCAGTTACACAGTGTTTGTAATAATGATCTACCTGTGAAAATGTGCCATACTCACTCAACGTAAGGACTGGGGAATACTGAGAACCATAAATTCCATACGGTTATCATGCAACTGAAAGCAAATTTACTTACTTGCACTGAGCACAGAATATAAGAGGCCAAAATTATATTGTAAATTGGACATTTGATGACAACTTAAAAGCAAACTGAGGAGCTTATTTTTGTGGATTATGGAGAAGCATTATTTAGGGGTTAATATAAATAATGCTCAGTCAAAAATTTTAATAAATGGTTTAATAATTTATAACTATACATAAGGTCAAATCAAATATTGGAGTAACGAGGGGAAGATAATAAGCAAAAAAAAAAAAAAAAAGCCAAACTTACTCATTAAGTTTTGATGTAAACATCATTTTCTCAGAGGAATGTTTTGCACCATCCTGCACTATAAATTTGTAACATTCTTTACATCCCTTTTTATTGTACTTGACCATAAGTTCAATGAAAAGGAAGAGCTATGACTATTTTGTTCACTGAACATAAAAGAGTGTATCTAGCATAGACGGTGATACATATTAGTCAATAAGCAATTGTTTTAAGTAAATAAAGATATTTCCCTTGTCTACTCTCCAGTGCACAATGATTCAAACCTCAAAAGTATAAGACCTGTACAGTTTTTCAATGTATAGACTATGCCAGAAGGCATTAAACAGCAGCCAACAGGGCAAATCTGGCCCGTGGACCATTTGTCTATGGCTATGAGTTAAGAATGTTTTATTTATTTATTTTATTTATAAAGGTTATTTTAAAAAGTAAAGAAGAATATGTAACAGAGATCATATGCGGCTCACTAAGCCTAACACGTTTACCATCTGTCTCATTACAGAAAAATTTTACTGACTGCTGGTCTATATGTGCATGACTCCTTCAGCATTGTACAGTACACAACCTCTGCAGTTGTACATGGCTGTTTTGAGAAAAATAATTACTCTTCAGAACTTGAAACTTTCAGAACACTCATTCATTAGCCTTTCAAAGAACTGGCTCCTAGAATGCTTCTTCTCCCATTTGATTTGGCCTTTTGTCTAGACCAAAACAATAGCAAACAAATGAAAAGCAATCTAGAAGAAACAACATCAAAAGCATCTGCCACAGAACCAAAACCAAGAATTTGGTTTAGTCTAGGCCAGTTCTCGATCCTTGACCCTCTTCGTCTGGTCAGTTGTCAGGGATAGTGTGTTATGTCTGGTGTTCCTCAAAGCTAAACAGAAGAAATTCTTCTCTTGCCATTCAATAAAAACATAACATGAAGCTGTTATCTTACTGTTGCCTGACTAAAGGCCATGATTATTCCAGAGAAAACAAACCAAAAATACCACCACAAAAATAAGATCCGTATTTTTGTGCAAACTGCTATTGCGTAGTTGTGATCTTTTTTCAAGTCAGCAGAAGATTTGAAATAACAGGTCCATGGAACCCTTAAATGGAAATACCAACTTTAAAAAGCTCTATAGTGGGCTGTTCCCATGATATATACACCAACTATAACCTGAATATGCCAAAATTGCATCCTGTTACTATACAGAAAAACAATATGAACTCCCTACAAGCCACATAGCACAAATTTCATTTTTAAGAAGAAACTAGGATAATGAAAAAAAAATTCACTAGGAAAGAAATGACAGAAAAAGATATTTGCCAAGAGCTTTGTGTTTTCTCTTTTAAATGAGAATCCAAAAAAGAGCAAAATAAATAGAAGGAATAAAACCAATGTCAATCCTAATTATTGTCAAATGTTCGGAAAGACATACAATTTCTATGCATATTTTGAGGTTGCCATGACTGGGTTTTATAAAAATGATTTACAAATAAGTTTGCTTCTTTGAAGAAGCTGCAGGTATGCTATTTAAATGAGAAATAGAAATAGACCACAAAAGTTACTACACTTTTACAGCAATCTTGGAATAAGAACATGTACATGAACATTTAAACTCTCAATTAGAAACTCTATAATTATAAAACTCGGCCTTACTGCATATTGAAGGCAAAAGGATAAGATTAAATAGTAGCAAGTGTTTATAAGGGATATACAGAGATAAGATCCTTATGATAGAATACACACAATATTTAATAAAACACAGATTTTAGTTATAATATTCAGTACATATTTATATGTGTATGGAAAAAAATTATTAAATAATATCTGTAAAATTATTAAATAATTTCTGTAAAAACCTAGTAAAAGTAATATCTGTAAAAATTATTAAATAATATCTGATTTTTCCTATAATCAATTAATATTATTTTGAAAGATATATAAAAAAGGAAGACTAAGTTTGTGATGTAAAATTTTTCTTAAATGCTTGTTGGAATTGAACACATTAGATACTGAAATAAAAGGAGACAACAACTAGACTGGACAACAGGAGACTCAATTTCCTTGTTTACTACCAGTCAGCTATGTGACCTAAGAGAGCCACCTAAAGAAATTCATGGAGCATATATGATATACAGAATGCTTTACAACTGCTGTGAATTTTTACAGTTGCTTTTGAAATAAGAACTATTTCAATGTTATAGATGAGACATTGAGATTCATTAACTATCCAAGGTCACAATGTAATAAATGTCAGATCCATGATATGAACTGGAGTCTAACTTGTAAGCCCATATGTTCTTCATATGACTTCATGCCTACATTTCTTGAGGTCTTATTTTCTGCTAAAAAGGGCCCTGAGCTATCATATCTCCTTTATTCCTTCTAACTCTATCAATTTCTATATTCTTTCTTAACTATTGGGTACATTTCTTTCTTAAATCTACTCACCCCTCTCAAATCACTTGTATGTGTCTCTTCTGATCACTACTCTTCTTCTACTTTGTCTTATATATATAATGAATTAAAATGTGTCAACATTCTATTCTTGGCTTTATTGTATTCTAACTCTACATATCTTATCTCTGGATCTTATTTATTTTTAATAATTTATAAATAATTATTTTAAAGTAATCCATGCACATAGTAATATCAGAGTATGTAAGTTAATATCACTATCCATTAACAATATTACTCAAAGAGAAAAGAAACAAAATTTCCACTACTGGAAAAAATAACTGTTATCTCATTTTTTTTGATGTTTCTTCATTTCTTAAAACCAAATGTCAGATTTTTAAAATATTTTAAAATACTATTGCTAAGGATCACTATGACCTTAAGTGATTACATTTAAGTTAATGTACATATACATTTTTGTTCTTGAGAGTAATATATTAAGAGTAATATTCATTCTATTCCTAAAACAATGATTTTTTTCTTTTCTTTCTTTCTTTCTTTTTTTTTAAACTGTTTTCTGGAGAGCTTTCTTCATACTGGCATAATGAGTTCCTAAATAATTGTCACCTTATTAGATTCTGTCTGGGTCTTAAACACAATGTGTCAGAAAGTTAAAATGCTGTACCAATTTTATAGGACAAAGTTTTATAAAATTATCCACTTAAAATCATATAAGAAAATAACACCATATTAATGTTGCTGAAACTTCTATATGGATGCAAGAATGCCTAAGAAGATTAAGTCTTGAAAAACACAAAATTCAGCAATCTAACATCTGCCAACATACCCCCTAGAAAATATTATGATAGGTCATTGCAACATTTTACTTTTCAATTTCTTGCACATGTCCCAATTTTTTATAAACCAGACAAGTAAGACACCAATTTGTTGGAATTATGCCACTTAATTAGAAAAACAAACAAGCAAACAACAACAACAAAAACAAAACAAAAACTAGAAACCTCTTGATTATGGAAATCAACTGGCACATTTTGACCATCAAGGTGAAACCTACATCTCTTTAACGAAAGGAGTTGTCAACAGATTGAGAAAACGTGGTTTTACCACGTTTTCCACCTGTTTATGATGGCCTCAATTCAAACACAAAAAGTAGTCAAGTAAAAATATGTCATATGTCTCAAAATAACCACCATAGATTAGCTGATGCTTCTTGAAACTCCCTTTGAAACTTAAGTATGCTCCATTCAGTAAATATATGTTCCTAAAACCTGCAAATTTATGCTATTTAATATTTTCCCCCAAATGATGCATTCAAGTTGACCATAATCTGGCTGTTTCCAGGTTTATTCCCACCTAGAAACAAAAAGAGAGAGTGATGATAGAGACAGGGATGCTAGAGTGACAGAAAGAAAGAGGGAAAAGAGAGAGTCCTTCCCAATGAGAAAGTTTCCATATTTCAGAATACTTAATTGGATTTTATGTCTTAAACACTGTCAAATGTAGCTTTTATAAAAATGCATAACATTCATTGTGAAGGTATTTGTAAAATGTGTAGTAAACTGGATTGTTCTGAGTATCTCATTTTGAAAAATAGTTCAATAGGTGAGTCAAACCTTTTTAAAATGGTTTAAACATTTAGTGGTATGATTATTAATCCATTATAATAATCAGACATCTTTATCATTCATTGTTTGTTATATGCTCTATCTATTTAATCATCTCATCCATCTTAACTTTAATAAGTATTGCTGTAAGAGGTTAAATATCAGATGTGAGCTAAATTTCCAGTCTAATATACCAGAATTTCCCTAATCCAGCTGGAGGTTGTCAATTCCTGTTTGACAAGTATTACTGATCATGCCAACTAAACAAAGAAGAGAATATTTTTAGTTGAGATCACTGATGATAAATATCATAAGTTCACTCTTAATTCCTCTCTACATATCACTCACTACTGCTGTGTAATGGGATGTATAATACTGGACATCAGCAAAACCTGGGAGAAAATAGGAAATATTGTTGCTATGTGTAGCGGAAGTTATAGTTGGTACATTTTGTGGAAAACTAGTCCTCAGAATTAGGTTTGAGGTAGAGCATTTCTTACTACCATGAAGTTGGTATATGTGTTCAAACCAATAAAATGTAAACTATTTTCCAAGTAAGATGTTTTCTCTCTAGTACCATATTAGTCAGATGACATTATGGATGCCACAGCTATTGTCAGGGCTTCTGTACCAGTAAGAATAAATGGAAAATTCTTAATAATACTCCTATTTCATAGTTAAATAGAAAATTGCGATCCCACTAATTGTTTTTAGAACACCTATAAAGTGCCTATCATAGATTTTTTCTTGTGCTTTTGTTTTGTTTTTCTCCCCTCCATCCCAGGCCACTTCTTTTACCTTTACATTAAAAAAAAAAAAAAAAAAAAAAAAGAGTAATTTGTTACTGTGAATTAGACAGCACAATAATATATTTTAAATATGGTTAAACAATATTAATTAGTCCAGCTACACTTTTTATTGAAGTCAGAATAAAATCCACACTGGCCAGTGAAAGTAAATGGACTATGAATTTTAAGGATCATTTGACTCAAATGTCTTTCCAAAACAAGCCTTGGAAAAGATATGGATGTGAGTAGTGTAATGTCTAGTTGTGAGTGTCCAGAGATGTAACTCAGGTGGCCATTATGTGAAATTGTACTTTAGGGTCCAATATATATATATATATATATATAGGCACAGTACAAAATAGACTCACATCTTCTATTTGTTGCTGTGTGCCTGTTTGATCTAAAGAAAGACATTATGACTGCATCAAAGTATACATTTCTCAATGATTGACTTCTACCAACTGTTTTTTCAAGGTTATATTATGCCAGATTGGCTTTTCTTTTTTCTTTTAGTTTCATAAAATTTTTGTGTGAATATAAATAATCTGAGTTAACCATATTTACGTCAAAGATATGTCTCATTAATATAAACCAAAGAAGCAATCATATAATTTACATAAACAGAGCTTTGACATACCACCTGAAGATACTGTATATGATATATTTTTCCTAAACACAACCTATGTGGCTATAGCCACATAGATCATTCTCTAAGAGCTAACAACAACAAAAGCATTATGCTTTTCATGGTACCAGAGGGAAGGGAAATACAATTTGATACTTCTTTAGGAGTTTCCCTTTGAATCAAGCTTAAGCATCTAAGTAAATCAGTTTCCAAGGTGGCCCTGAAATGGGTTTCAGTTGATATTCAGTAGGAAAGTATGACCCTGTCAGTGTATCACCCATCTGTATCTGTCACACCTTACCTGGTACTAGCCCACATCTCTATGCATGAGATTTTCTCCCTTTATCAGGGAAATCCATGCTGTCCCTCTGAGTATATGTAACAAGTGCAACATGACAAAGAATGAACACTCCTCTAGGAACATTTCTCAACCAGTGAATCTCTACAGTTGGTGTGTAATTACACTAGCATTCCCGTATCTTAGACAGGATATTTCTGATGTGTATGTTATGAACCTATTCCCAAATTTTACTAGCAGAATTATTCTCTAGTCATCTACTGTGGTAGCTGTTTTAAACTGTGAACTTCATTACCTTCTTTTCCTTCTGTATATCACTTTCACCACTTCCCACTGATGTTAACCCAACTTTCCGGTATACTTCTTGCATCAATACTGTTCTCAGTATCTAATTTAAGGAAGAACCCAACTTAGTTAGTATGAGATGGGATATACACGGACTGTAAGAAACTATGGTGCGTGCCTTGTGTTAGAGGGCTTATCACTACTCAGGCCCACCTTATTGTAGCCATTTGAGAAAATAGGACCAGTATTCCCCCAGGGCAATAATTACCATTATGCCAGATTTTGGAAGGTAAACTGGTACTCTACATTTTTATGTAAAATCTCTTGTTTTCTTTAAACATTGTCAATTAATTAAATTTTATTTAAATGTACATAGGTTTTCTATGTGAGTCTGTCTCTGTTTTGTGAATACATTCATTTGTGTCTTTATTTGGGTTTTTTTTTTTGATTACGCATGAGTGATATCATGTCATATTTTTCTTTCTCTTTCTGGCTTACTTCATTTAGAATGACCATCTCCAGGTCCAAGCATGTTGCTGCAAATGGCATTATTTTATTCCTTTTTTACAGCTGAGTAGTATTCCATTGTATAAATATACCACAGCTTCTTTATCCAGTCATCTGTTGAAGGACATTTAGGTTGTTTCCATGTCTTGACTATTGTAAACAGTGCTGCTATGAGCATTGGGTGCATGCATCTTTTTGAATTAGAGTTTTTAAAAAATATGTAAATGAAGGTATTTATAAAGAAGAAACAGACTCACAGACATAGAAAACAAACTTATGGTTACCAGTGGGGAAGGGGGTGGGAGGAGATAAATGGGAGTTTGAGATTTTCAGATACTAACTACTATATATAAAATAGATAAACAAGCTTCTACTGTATAGCACAGGCAACTATATTCAATATCTTGCAGTAACCTATAATGAAACAGAATATGAAAAGGAATATATATATATATGTATATGTATGACTGAAACATTATACTGTATATCTGAAATTGACACAATGTTGTAAACTAACTACACTTCAATTAAAAGAAGTACATGGATACCAAATAAAAACATCAAAGTGGCCAATATCGAACAAAAATAATGTGTTTTGAATGATATTCCAGCTCCACTCTATCTATCACATATAGTTTCAGAAACCTTATTTGCCTGTGTCATTCTTAAAATTGATACCCTTTAGTAAGCTGATAAATAGGTATAGCATTATTTTTAATTGTTGTATGCTTTCCTTCCAAAATCTGAAAAAGATCTGTAAATAATCTACTTTTTTCTTAGTGGTAAATTTTGCAAAGCATAATAATGTGTCCTTTCCTTTGGAATGAATATCCTGATGTGTTCCAGATCATTGGACCCTCAGCAATTTTACCAATGTGGCTGGTTTCTGAATATTTACACATTTCTCTCTCATTGTCTGATAAGCTTATATCATTATACGATATTCATTGGGTCTGATTAATATTATGTCATAATATAATGTGGTACTCTGGAGAATGTTACAATTCAGGGCCTAGGGCCCTGCATACTATATTATGATAGACAGTAATTCTGTCAATCAGCTTCAGTGACATAAAGCTGCATAGGAAAAGTCAGTGACATAGGACCCATAACCAGTTTTTGCTCAAGCCTCAGTCATGTAGTATTTGGATATCCTAGGTTGCACTCAGTTTAACTTGATTCCTAGGTGTAGGATTCGTTTCAAGCTGCTCCACATGTCTCTCATTCTTTTAAAACCAATGGGCTGCTGCAATATGTTCTTTTTTTGGCAATAGCAGAAGTCCAAAGGCCATGTCTAACTGTGCAAACATGTTGCAAGCTCAATTCACAATAAACTCCTATTGGCCAGAGTAAGTGACATGTCAAGTCTAATCTAATTAGAAAAAAGCAGTATTTCCCTTATATAATTATATGAGATAAGAAGAAAGAAGTTGTTAAACAATAATCAAATATATTGCACTCCATCCTCTTATAGATAAATATACGTGTACTTCATGCATACAAAATACACTTAGTAACATAACAAGACACCCAAATTTTTACTCAGTCATGATAGCAAGCCCAAAGTTCATTGACTTATGACTAACAATCAGGTCCAAATGAGACTCCTTTTGTTCCAGAAAGCTACAAAGTGAAAGACAAGTTACCTGTCTGTCACACATCTAACACACGAGGATGAAGAGGAAAAAGTTAACCACAACAAATGTGCTCATTTAGAAAACAGAATGAGATGCCACGAACAGATACTCATCAATAGCAGAGAGAATTGGCCTACATTAGAAAATAAAGATCTCTCTCCAGAGGGTAGGAGGCAGCAGGTGTACCTGTCATGCTATAGAAACTCGGAGTGTCAAGATTTTGGAGTTTCTCTCCTGTGCAACAAACCTGACTGCTCATGTGGGTACATTAAGCCTTCACTGTGTCATCCTTTGGGGAAATGGAGTGTGAGGAATTGGCACTGCTAAGATACCCTATGAGTAAATAAAGATGTGCTCTCTTACCTAGAGATTTTATCCTTCTCATCAGAATATACGTGTGTGTGTATAATTATGTATATTACTCCTTTGAAGTTTTTTATCTCAAGGAATATGTTTGCTTCCCCTCTTACCTGGGGCAACCATTCATTAAAATTTATCCTGTAAATATTATTTCTAGCATTCTTAAATGGGATGTACTCGGGAGAGTCCTCTGAATATTTTACTTACTCTGTTTTACCAAAAATATAGCCTCTCTTTTCAAATACACATTAGAGATTTCTACTTTGCTCTTAAACTGAAACTGTTTCCATTTCTATTGTTTTCAGCCCTTTTCAGTCTCTGGGACAGGATCTATATTACAAATTATTTGTTTTCTTTTTCCGTGGGGACTAAAACGAGTGAGAAAATGTCTTCTGTTTTCAATATTATCACACTTAAACCACATAAAAGTCAGGTTTCATAAAGATTCTAACATTTAGATGGGAATTTTATTTTCAATATGGCATGTATTCGTGATTTTTTTCCTTATGTACTAATCTCTTGTTCTATTATTGTTTTGATGGGAGGAGCTCAGTTTCTTAGTTTTAACCATGTCTGAATGTTCCTTCTAATCTTCAGTTTTTTAATTTATAGTCATGTTTAACATATTTCCTTTAGCAAGTTGTAAGAACCCTATTTAGTTCCCACATAAAACACCAGCCTGATCCTAGCACTGCAACCAAAAGTAAACTCTAATGCCATAATTCTAAACATGTAATTATCTGATACTCATTCCGTGATCACACACTGCCTTGTAATCGTTTTTGTTAAGACTGCATTAAATGTTGTACTATTATGCACCCCAATATTAACAGCAGCACTATTTATAATAGCCAAGACATGGAACAACCTAAATGTCCATTGACAGATGACTGGATAGAAGTAGTGGTATATATATATACACACATACACACAATGGAATACTACTCAGCCATAAGACAGAATAAAATAATGACATTTGCAGCAACATGGATGGACCTGAAGATCATCATTCTAAGTGAAGTAAGCCAGAAAGATAAAGAAGGATAACGTATGATATATCACTCACATGTGGAATCTTAAAAAAAAAAAAAAGACACAAATGAAGTTATTTACAAAACAGAAATAAACTCATAGACGTAGAGAACAAACTTATAGTTACAGGGGGAAAGAGGGTGGGAAGAAATAAACTGAGAGTTCGAGATTTGCAGATACTATTATATATAAAATAGATAAACAAGTTTATACTATATAGCACAGGGAACTATATTCAATATCTTATACTAACCTATAATGAAAAAGAATATGAAAAGGAATATATGTATGTATATATATGATGGAAACATTATGCTGTACACCAGAAATTGATACAACATTGTAAACTGACTATACTTCAATTTAAAAAATAAATAAATAATAGATATTAAAGAAAAATGCTGTCCTGTTACTTAGGCTACCCTCTTCCACAGGTTGTTACCTCCATTAAATATAAAATATTCTTATAATAAGACCCAAGTATCCCATGGATAATTAAAGCAGGCACCTATACATTTATTAAATAAAAGAACTAGTGAGGAAATAAAATAATCCCTTTTCTTCCACTACAATTATGTAAAAGATCATATGTGGTAGTCATATCTTCTTTGTATCACTATATTTAAAAACACATTTAGTAGGTAAGAATCTAATAAGCTATAAAAACATGTGTTAGAATTATTAGAATTATTATAAACACCTTGGGTTTTATGCCCTAGTTTTGCTTTTTACAATTCATATTGCATATAGATGTTTACCCACAATCATAGTACCTATTTACTAAGTCACTTTGCCAAGTAGCAGAGAGAATTTGTGCTGCCTGGATCAACAAAAGTCACTATTAACTTTACATGGATTTCATGGCCTGTCATTGACTAGAACATTATTTATAGAAGAAACTCAGTAATTAATGAACAGTTTTGATGCCTGATGGTTGCTAGGGGATATCTTAATTACCACCCTCTGTTTCATATTTACTATTGTAATGATTACATGGAAGTTTTGAATGTTCTGAGGTAATAATAAAGATCACTAAGCTTGTAAAATCCACATATTCTTGAGAAATTCATGGTCATCAGTGTCTTCGTTAACTCTAGAAGCCCTTAAGTCAAACAAAGTACAACCACCTATTTAATATATTGATTTTCTAATTCCCCCTATTAACACTCACTCAGGAAGAACACTTGAGGTGAAGGCCCAGACACAGGCTAGCTATCTACCCCTGCCGTGGGTTCATAAACATGGCCAAGTGTAGCCTTCCCAGAGCCCTGAAAAATAAATTCATGCCCTGAAAGACCTGTCTCCATGTTAACAGGTTGGTGTTCAGAAAAATTCATGCTTTGTGTGTGCCGAAACAGTTCTATAAATGTCCATAGAATAAGGTATATCATACAAACAAATTTCCTTGTAGGTCATAGAATATTTTGGTTTTTGCAAAGTTTTATGTTTGGTTAGGGGAGTTGTCCTCTTTCCCAGAGACAGACCCCATTACAAATACATCATTCCTTACTGTCATTTGTATTAACCTAATTGAATAAAACCACATTTGAGTGTCTTGGACATACACTCAGAGTAGCCTTTATCATCACTTACGCACTACGTTCTGCATAAGAATGTAGTAGGAGCAGTGTAGCTGATGCTGCATTTCATTTCACAGATTCTATAGACTTCTTACTATTCATCCTTAAGTGAGCAAAAGTAAAATTTATGAAAGTTTTCTATTCAGTTTTTAACCATAATACACACGGACATCAAATCTATTAAACAGACATTTCTGGCAGGCATATTTTAAGTGTACACAATTTTTTTTAATGCTTGCCTTTTTTGTCTGGCCTTGTTAACATTCACTCACCTCAAATCTTTCATTATAAGGCTCCAAATTAAAGTCACTTGACATTAAGGGAAATAGTTTTGAAGTCAGAATACCTAGGATTAAAATCCAGCTCTGCCCTTTATTATCTGTATACCAGGTCACCCCACTAACATAATATTCTCATCTGTAAGATGGAGATTATAATAGAATTTACAGGATTTGTTTTGAAGATTAAATGATATAATTCATATCATTTGATAGGTATATTGGCTGCTTTATAACTTTTTTTCATTATGCACATAATGTACAAATTCTGAATTTCTACGTTTTTGACTGACATAACAAATCATCAGTAACTTGACCAACAATATCCATTAGGGTTTGATTTAGCAACATATACCAGAACACAAAAATTGCAGGCCTAAATTAGATAGAGTTGTATGTTTCTCTTATATGAAAGAAGTCTGGAGACAAGCTATTGAGAACTGGCATAACAGCTCCATTCTAATCTTGAATTTAGGTTCTCCCTTTCTTTTTTGATCACAGTCCTTAGTGTTTTGTTTCCACACTCGAGGCTTCCTACTCATCCTATATGACTGCTGTTACTTCAGCCAGCAAGGATTCAGTTTCAAGCATAAAGGATTTTAGATAAGAAAATCTCTGCTATAGACAAATTATGTATATTTAACATAGATAGAAAATTGTAACATATTTGAAAATAGTTAATCTTCTTTTATTGTAACTGAGTTTTTGGAGTTAATTGTTGGTCTCAACTACCTAGACTTACTTTATGTAGAACTTCAGTTCACCACATATCAGGGTCTAAGTCTGTGGTTCAGTGGTGATAAAAATTCGCTTATTGTGGTTGTTGGTAAAGTTGTGGTAAAATGCTTACATTGTGCGGTAAGAAGAGCCTTTGACTTGGAATAAAGAGAACATATGCTGCTAGCTGTTTGATTTTTAACACTTATTACAATCTTTGGTCAACTTTAATGACTCTATAAAATGAGATAATAATGATTTTTAACCAAAAAATCTTAATAGTCACAACGTAATACATGTAGCTGTAATAGAAAATCCCCAACTCGGATTTAGGATCTCAAACAAATATCACTTGTATCAAAAGTGCCTTTGCTTAGTTACCTGATTCTCCCTTGTTAATCAAAATCTATATGCCTTAAATAGGAAGTTGATTGGCAGCTTAATTATGATAGAGTAATTTGAATGTAGGAGTTAATGCCATGGTCAAAGTTTACAAGTGTCAATTATTTCAGTTCTATACTGAAGGATGACCTGAAATTCCTTTCCAGACTTGATGATCATAATGATGATGATGTTGATAAAAAACAATAGCAGGCAAATTTTATTCAGCGCGTACTATGTGCAAGGCACTGTTCTGTGAACTTTATATGTTTCAATACATTTACTTTCACAAAAGCCTATGGAAATGATAACATCATTAGTGTCATTGTATAGATAAGGAAACTGAGGCAAGGATTTCTTTTGGCGCTTCCATCAGATATATAGCTAGGTAGTGCCCAAGTTGGGATTTGAACACAGAGTGGCTCTGAGCTAAAAAGACACCACCATCCTGCCCCAGGAAAGCAGCACACAGTGGGCCCTTGAATAGAACAAGTCTGATGATTGTCTTCTCAAGGCAATTTGCATCAATAGAAAATAAGTTTTTTTCCAGTGGCTGTTTTTGTTACTGCTGAGATGGAGGTAGTGCTCTTCCCAGACAAGGAAATGAAGGACATGTTTCCATGGAGACACAGAGGTTTCTAGAAAACTCTCGTCCTCTTCACTCATGTCAGTTTACTACCCAAGCTGATGAGAATAGTGAAATTTTTAATATTTTTTCCCTTATTAATTTTTTCTTTCTCTTCCCTTATGGGTCTTCCAAGGACAGGATCTAATATTAAATCTATATTTTGTTTTACACACATCTGTTAGATTGTGTTCTCTATGTAAAGTCCCATTTATTTAGAGAAAACAAAAAACAAACAAACAAAAAAAACTGTTATTGGTTCTGCTTTTAGAACTAAAATGTAAGAGCTTAATCAATCAATCTTAATCAATTTTTTTAACGAGCACTATTGACATTTTGGGGTACAATTCTGTGTTGTGAGGGCTGTTGTGTGCATTGCAGGATATGCAGCAGCCTCCCTGCCATCTACCAGGAGTGCCAGGAGTACGCCCCCAGGTATGACAATCAAAATGCCCAGAGTTTGCAAAATCACCCCAGTGGGGACCTTCTAGACTCAACACTTTACATCAAGCATAAAGCTTTATGGTGAGAGCAACTCAACTATAATGAGAAAGAACATTTAATTTGGTAATTTGAGGAATTGTTCCTCCAGAAAACAAAAGTTAACCAATTAGGCAGAATAATTTTTTTCCTAAATGATGTCACAGTGTTTCTGAACACCTCACCTATGCATAAGCCAAATATCCAACTTGTTCTATTTTCCATTGATAACTGGAAGAAGATTGTCAAGTGGGAAATTCATATGACCCTTATCTTGTACAGGGCTAACGGAAACATAAACAAAACACAATAGACTTACATCTGTTCCGTGACATGACATATGGTGATACAATAAACCAAGGCAGTAAATGAACAAAGTAGTGCAGTAATTTGAGGAGGCGTTCGAAATCCAGACAGTCCCCAGAAGTTAGGAGTCCACAGAGAACTAAATCAAAGTCATAGTGAGCTAAAGGCCACACGTCATGATGTAGTAATAGGTTAAAGACAGCCAAGCTGTCAGGGATTTAAATGCAATAGTGTGTCTAGAGATAAGCATACCTCAAGTCAGAGAGGAGCCCCACCTCACAAATGCAGTCTTTTAGAGCAGACTCAGTGATTGATTTCCCAGGGCAGACTATAATATATATAGAGTACAGTCCACTTAGTCGATGTTGAAAACTACCAAAACAGTTTAAGAAAAGACAAAGAAACATTTGAACAAACATAGTTCCTTAAAAATAAAAGAAGAGAATGGTGAATATGTGCCTCATAACTAGAGAAGGAAACGTAACGGTATTCATTAAAGATGCTCAAATTGAGGTCCAGAG
Source organism: Camelus dromedarius (assembly GCF_036321535.1). Classification (NCBI taxonomy): domain Eukaryota; kingdom Metazoa; phylum Chordata; class Mammalia; order Artiodactyla; family Camelidae; genus Camelus; species Camelus dromedarius. Next base: position 57,271,604 of record NC_087438.1, read on the forward strand.
AAAATAAATAAAAGTCTGTGCACTTACAGCTACTAAGAAAAATAAAACCCATTCCCCCCCCTCCCCCGGTGTTCTTCCATTACTCAATGCTTGTTTTAGACCAATAAAACATTTCTGATTGAGCACAGTTTGGGAAACACAGGTTTTTGCAGCATATTTTAAAAAGAAAGACCAGCCATGTCCCTATGGCTATTAGTAAGTCAATAAATTTTATCAGTGAATAAAACTGACAACACGATTAAATAGAGTTTTTAAAAAACACATTTCTCCTCAACATCAAGTATTTTGTTTGGCTTATTTATGAAATTACTCTAACTGTGAATATCTCTTCCTTGGTACATACAACTGTAGAATAATTTGTACATTTATCTCTTCAACATCTCTCCCAATATATTGGAGGATAAAATGTCTCTTTCATACTTTCTTTGTTGTCATAAGGCTTCTAAATATAATACATAGAAATGTTGCTGAAAGCTGAACTTCTCAACTTAAAAGCATATCTTCTTTGAAAAAAAGCACTATTTACTATATAGGTATATATTTCCTCTCTTAATATTCCTAAAGACACAGAGAAGGAATCTTATGTAAATAAATACATAGCATGTATAAAATAAATGTATCCCTTAACCAAGGAATACATCTAGGACAGAGGTTTTTCTCTGTGTGTGGGTGTCTCTCTCATTAGTAAGATTAATCAGATAAACTTCCTAATCTTTCCTTTCTTGATCAAACTTGCTAATCAAATATTTTAAAAAAATTTAAATGATTACAATTGATACTAATATATCAGCTGATCCTAAAGGAGTCTCTATAGTCCATTCCTTTGGAATATTTTTGTCCCCAGAATACTATTTATAAGACATAGCACTAGGAATTCTAATGTATATTTACCAAATCTGCATTCAGCTTCTATGAACTGGGTTTCTATATAAGCATAAGTTTTAAAATGACATATTATGCCATGGAATAATAGTTTGGGGCTATACAACAGATATTCCCAAGACAGAAATGCCTATGTCTAAGCTCCTGGCATTTAGGAAGCAACAGGACATGTCTGTTATGTCTTCTAAGGTAGGCTGTGAAAACTGAGAACTAGTGTGTGTTAAATTAAAATTGAACTCCTGCTTTGTTAAAGATTATCAAAAGAGAAAAGAAGCTCATGGCCCAGAACATAAACATAGTAAATCCATTAGGAGTCAACAGTATTAGCAATCAAGGAGAACTTACATTAGTATCTTTATGGAAGCTTTGTCCCAAGTGTCCCCGCCCCACCCCCAACACCCAATTTTGTCAGGTTTGTGGGTGCCTTCAAAATGTTGTATTCTCAAGGAATCACACTGGGTTGTGATATAGCACAGAACCATTCTAGAATTAGGATTTTTAGATTCTATCATGAATTAATTTACGTTCTGTTGGGAGCACGTTATGTGCGGCATTTCTCCTGTGGATTATATCATTCTAGAGAGTCTTTTCTAGACAAACAAAAATGTCAACATTAGAAAAATAGAAAACAATTTGACTACATATAAAAAATATGGCACAAAAATAATTGGGTAGAATTATGAGATTATTGATCATAAAAACCAAAAAGTAATTGTTTTTATTAAATTATCATCATGTGGAATTTATTTTTAAAAGTGGAAAGATTTGCATATCCTAAAATAATTTGTTTATTGTTAATATAACTTTGTTTCAAACTCTATTAATATAATTGCAGGATGACATTTTTAATCAATTTCTCTAAGTTTTTCACTTTTTAAAATTTTCTGAATAAAGATACTATTTTCCACCAGGAAGTCCCCTTGAAATATTTCTATATGTCAGGACTTGGACACATATAGAAAATTATTGGTTCACTTCCTTTTCTCATCTTATGACTAAATAGAGCAAAATATTCAAATAGTTAAAATAGACACATAATTTAAATAAAGGGAAATATTCAAAAGTTACAATGTTGTAGTTAATACTGTCTTATTGAAAACAGTGAATTCACAAAATGAGCATTTTCCAGGTCAAGTATGATGCTTATTGAAGGAAGTTTTGGTCTGGATGTGTCTATATGCTGTTAGTTTCATATTTTGCTCTTAATGTCATAATCAGTTAAGTAAAGTTGCTGAGGAATTAAATAATGTTTTAAAAAAGAGTCAATCAGTAATAAGTTTGTAGTGTTGACTCGATTGCTTTATTTATTTACGTTTCAACTTAGTTGCAGTTACCATATATAAACAACAAGGTCCTAATTTAGCACAGGGAACTACATTCAATATCTTGTAATAACCTATAATGAAAAAGAATATGGAAAAATATATATGCATAATTGAAACACTATCTTGTATACCAGAAACTAACACAATATAGTAGGTCAGTTATACTTCAATAAAAAAATGAGAGAGTAAAATATTATTATTCATTTTAATGTTGAAATTACCCCCAATATTTTTTCTTCCAAACTGTGTTAAATATTCCAGTGCCTTACTTATTAATTGGATTACTTAGAATCACCTGAGAGAATAATTAACATTTTTTTAAAAATTAATAAAATCCATAAAATATTGATGTTGGAATTACAATATTTTTCAAGGTTAATTGTTAATACAGAAGTGTAAGATGTTTGAAATTTGCAGCAAAGCTTCTTGATGAAACTGTAAGCCCTCCCCTAACAATCCAATGAAATTACCCCTGTCACATTCTACTTAGCATACTGGTTTTTATTAATGGCACTTACCACTGTCTGCTATTTCTTTTTTATTTACTTTCTTCCATTAATAGTATTTAAGCTACAAAAGAACAAATAGCATGTGTTTTACTTAACACTTTGTCTCCAAAAACTGGAACAGTATTTGGAATGTAGCTGCTACTTAATAAACATTTGCTGAATGAATTAATTCAAGAATAGGTAAGTGAATAAATAAATGAAAGATTTCTGGCTGCTACTCACCCTAGAACATGCTTCATAAAGTTTTTTTACGTGAGAAGCAGCTTAATCTCAAATTAATTTTTCAAATTTAGGACTTTTTCTCCCATTGCAGTAATAGAGCCCACTTACATTTGGAAACAAAGGGACGATGTAAGAAAATCAGTGCTATCAGGGGGAAAGTTCTGTTTCTTTGCTGCATCTCCTTGAAATGCATAATTGCTGTTTATTAAAGATGCTCAAATTCCAGATGTTAATCCACTGATAAAGATAAAAGTGATTATAATCCACATATTAGACTCATTCTGGCTCATTTCTCCATGACAGGGCTTAGAAATAGAATCATTATATATTTGAGCCAAGAGAAATATCCTTAGTATAGGCAATTCAGAATTGATATTTGAATTCTCTCCCTTCCTCTCCACTTTCCTCTTCTCTCTTCCTCTCCATTTTCCATTCTTCCCCTCTGTTTTCTCTTTCATCTGGGAAGGAGGCATCCCTCACACTGAACTCTGCTTTCTGAGTTCAAAGAAATAAGTGGCTCTGTCACCACATGTGATCACAAAAGCATCTTGTAATACCTTCTTTTCCATTTCTCTGGAGGAATGCTCATCCCTCCAGAAACAGGAAAGCATTAGGCTTGGTTTGCAGAAGTAAGGATGCCTCTCCTCTCTGGCCAACATTTCTTTCTTCCTTTCTTTCTTTTGTCATCAGTTTTACATGTCAATTATTCTTTCATTCCCATTTGATCCTTATATCATTATCTTTTTAGATTTTCTCAAAATTTTTGTTAAACTAAAATTTTCTCTTAAAATTATTATTAAATTATATAAAATACATGCAATTACTTTTAACAATTTCTAAAACAGTTATCTATAAAGCAGAGAATATATTTTTGAGTAGAAACCTAGCTTACAGTGGAAGAATACAAATATATTTGCAGAATAAGGCAAGATGCACTGGTGTTTTAAACCTCTAACCTCAACATAGATGACACAGATTCTACACATAAGCTTGTTCATTTAGATAAAGGAATGCTATGGAATTCTCAAAGAAATACCTCAGGATAATTGAAATTGTGAATAAACACAAGCTACTTGAATAATTCTTTTAACTGGAAGTATAGGTATAGGATAATTAACAATTTTTAACATTTTCCAAACTTTTGGATATTCCTACTGGATAAAATTACATGATAAACACCTACATGAAGATAATATAATTATTTTCAGATTAATGAAAAATAGAAAAACATAACCATTGCTTTGGTAGCCTCAGACTAAAATAAAAATTATCTGATGTCTCTAAAATATGTATTTGCATTCTTCTTTGAAACTGCTTATAAAAAAACATGACAAAGTATTAAAATGAAGCGCTACAAAATGTCAAACAGTTATCATAGAAAAAATGAAGTCTGTTTCCAATTAAACATAAGTGTACCCAGAATCCTCTTCAAAGATATGTATTTATCTTAATGATAGAATGCAGATGTTACTTTTCTGTAGAAGATGAGATTGAAAATTAAATCACTATTTCTAATGCTGTTTTCACTTTTCCTGATTCTATTTTAAGACCCATATTGTCTCTACAAAACTGGCACAATTCAAATTGCCTTTGTTTACTTTTATATTCTACTTTTAAACAACTGAGTGAACCAAGTCATGTCCAGGATGCAAAGAGAACAATTACCTACAGAAAACAGTAATGACCGTGGAGAACTATTGATGAAATTAGCTAAAGCATGGGTATAGATTAGAAATATCTTGTTGCTTTGCCAGTAATGCTAATTCTTAGTGTATTTCTTTTGGCTACATGACTGTTTCACCACAAACATAAAATCCTAATAACTATAAGTAACAGTAGGTGATATTGCTGATTTTATATTTTAGCTCTTTAAATTACATATCAGGATAGTTTAAAATTTCTGACTCTGCTACTAATGTCTGAATCAGAGATAATAACTACTGGCCCTTAGTTAAACACATTTTACGTTTTCTTTACTTCTTTTGTCTTTCTCTTCTCCTTCTGGGCTCTTGTCCGACCCCCTTTTATTTTCTTCATACTTCCCTAAAATCTACTGTCTAAATTCCAATGAATAAACACCCTTGGGTATGTTTTAACGTGAGAAAAAGTTATGTTAATTTTTCTCCTAATTTTTTTTATGAATTAAAACTGTATTTTCTGATACATTTGTCCCGAACTAATTATAGAGTTATATTACTTTTGTGAATTGCTTCCATAATGCATATGTTTTCAATAAAATTTTGCTCCACAAATAAATTTCATTAAATAGAAAAGCTTCATTTATAGTCATTGCATATTTCTCTGTCGTCCTACCTGCCTGCTAAATGTATCAAAAAGAATGTTATTCAGACAATAACATTTATATGTATTCACAAACTCACTACTCCAATAAACTTGCTTCTCCTCTGTAACTTTCTTTTTCTAATTTTATTTAAGTTTTTTTTTTTTAATAGAGGTACTGGGGATTGAACCCAGGACCTTGTGCATGCTAAGCATGCATTCTACGACTTGAGCTGTACCCTCCCCCTCTTATTCTAATTTTAATATCAGCCTGCTAGGAGGAGACTTTTAACTTCAACATAACTTTTATAGAAATATAACATAAAAATTAAAATATCAACAAACACTTGAAAATCCAAGCTTGAAAAATGAGTATTTGATATTATTCATGAAGTGTCCTAAATGAATGATAATATTAATAATATGAAAAGCTGGAATCCTTTAAGTGATTCTAGGATTTAATATTCAGTCACACCTCTTCCAGGAAATCCAAACAAGTTGAGCAAAACTTTATTCCATCACAGAAAAGACAGAGACTATTATTACCATTGTATATTACTGAGCCACAGAGCTAGAATATAATATAATAGGGATTAGAGGTGTATAGCCATTCACTTGACAGTTTAACAATCATTAATCAAAGGTCTTTTCTGAAAAAGAAAAAGGCCTGCAAATTGCAAAGCGGCACACTTTGCTTACATGATCATTTTTTTGGAAACAGAAATGACACTCCATGAACATATGCTCACTAAAGCATTTGTATGAAATTCCTGTAATTTCTAATCAAATTAACTTACATACACAGTAAAAAATACACTAATAAACACAGAAGGACATATGATCAAAGAGAAAGGAAAATGAAAAGCAAACAGTACTAGTTGTCATTCCTATTTCTTGAGTCACATTCAGCATAAAACCCTTTTAGGTTCACAGAAGGGCTATAGAGATTACATAAGAGATAACTTCTGTACAGCAATATGGTGACTTGGGGATTTAGTAAATACCATGACCACCTTACTGAGGACCTATTCTAGAGACAGTTTCATTATTACTTGTCATTTCACAGAATTTTCAGTTAGATTTAAAGCAACTGTTCCTAGACCATTTAGAAAAGATTTTTCTTGAAATCACTCTTAATGATGCTGTCCATACTATGATATATATATATTTGCTTTGACATGTAGCAGGGGACAAAGAGGCCAAGGATAACTTTAAGAGGTTAAAGCTGTGCTTTGATTCATAATCTATTCTGCTTCATAACAGTCTGAAAGAAACATACACAGTTACAGCATTAAAAAGACAGTTGCATCTTAGTAAGAAAGAGCAAATCTTTTAGCTTTTGGTATAGAATATTTTACATTATCCTGGGAAATTACTATTGGAATTAGTGGCAATCTGTAGATAGGTAAAATACTCCAGTTAAAAATTCAAAAGACCAAAATAGACAAATTTAGTATTCATAGCAGTAAAATAAAATTATCAAAGATATGATTGCCTGTATTTTACAATTCACATTGAAGTATACCATTTCAGTTAAAAGAGAGAAAGCCACTCTACATTGATCTTCAGAAGTTTGTTGCATATGAAAATACTATAAAATTATCGCTTTCCCTTACCTCAAAATGTGAATTATTATGACCTTCTTATTATATCATTTCTTATTTTTGGGAAACGGTTTTTGCAATTTGATATGTAAAAAAGAAAATGTGTGATATTCGCCTGTTCCTATTTCAAAAAGTAGCAATGGGAAGTAAATGGGAAAGAAAGGTCAACAGTTTTTAACATTGTATTCTAATATAATTTCCCCCTAAATATTAGGTGACATACCCTATTATCTAGAGTTTTTAAATGCTTTCAAATCCATGATGATACAGAGAAAGGAAGACAAGGATGAAAAAGTAAGAGAAGAAAAATAGGCAAATTGAAGATTTTCTTATATTTAGATAAAAGAAGAAGATAGACTTCTATCACATTTTAAAATAATTTCTGGAGTAAAATTTTTCTCAGGCTTAGAAACAAAATTGATATGATACATTTTTAAGCCTTAAAATTATCATAAGTGAGAATAACTATTTTGTACAGTAGAGAATAAAAAATTCTTATTTCATTTTCGATTTTCCAACACACACACACACGCACACACACACACACACACACACACACACATACATGCACAAAACAAATAAACCTGCCAAAAACAAAATTTTGAGGAAAAAAAAATATTTTTAAAGATATACAAACTATTTTGAAAGTATGAAGAATACATGTAGAGGTTCTGGAAGATTAAAGTGTCATAGCTCTAAAATTTGTAGTTCTGGTAGAAAGCACTGTTTGAAGGACCAATTATGAAGTTAAGCACTTACAAATGTTAAATTTTCTGCAATAAAATGTTACATACTGTGTGGAAAAGCCCTAAAGTATTTTTCTGATGTGAGCAACTACATCCAGATGAGAACAAGTTATTATTTGATTCCTTTGCCTATGGTTTCTATTGATGTCAGTTTACAGGCAATTACTTGTCTACATACCCAATAGCATATTTGATTCCTAAATAATGCCATCAGGTTACTGGACTTTTAAATTATTTTTCCCTACCTTTCTTGACATGCCTAAAAACTGTGGATGGGTATAGATCAATTAATGAGAAAAGTCAAATCAACTCCTGTTTGTGTTTAAGTCAATTCTAAACAACACACACACACACAGACAGACAAACACACACACACAAACTCTAGAAAACTGAATGAAGAGACAATATTCATGGATTGTATGAAAAATATTTAGTTTAAAAAGAAAACTCTGGAGTATAAAACCCTCCTGATGTATAGGAAAAACACTTTAGAATAACTTCACACACAGCTACATAATAGAGCACTATTATAAAAATATACAGCCAGAATAAAAACAAGGGGAAATACTAAAAGCAAAAAAAAAAAACAAAAAAAACCAAAAACCCAAAAAGGTTGAGGTTAAAAAAAGAAAAAATACTGTATAATATGCTTATATGTGGAATCTAAAAAAAAAACAAACAAACTTATGTACAAAACAGAAACAGACTCACAGACATAGAAAACAAACTTATGGTTACCAGTGGAGGAAGGAGGTGGGAAGGAATAAATTGGGAGTTCTAGATTTGCAGATACTAATTAATACACATAAAATAGATAAACAACAAATTTATACTGTATAGCACAGAGAACTATGCTCAATATCTTGTAGTAAATTATGGTGAAAAAGAATATGATAATGAACATATGTATGTTTATATATGACTGAAGTATTGTGCTGTACACCAAAAATTGACACAATATTGTAAACTGACTATACTTCAATAAAAATATATAAAAATAGGTGTTAAATTAGAAATTATAGAAATATAAACATGCATAATAATGGAAAACTAATGCAATTTATAATAATAATGATAACAGAGATCAAATTATACTAACTAAAGTGGAGAACTTAATTATAACTCCAAATTAAGTAAATTAAGTAATTCATTCTACTTGATGCGAGTGAAAGGATATTTTTCATTGATTTTTCAGCTAGGTTAAAATACTTGTCTGAGAAACAAAAGGGCAATCAAGAGTAGATTTAATCTAGATTTTTAGAAAAAAACAAATTATTTTATTTAATGAGAATTATTTGAGTGCTTACACTATGCTACGCATTATATAGTCATTATTAAGTAACTTAAAAACATAGTTATTATCAATTAAAACTGATCTAGTCCTTGCTTTAGTGAAGCTTACATTCTAGATGAGGAGAGAGACAACTATAAAAGTTATTGTTGAGCAGAGTACTGTGTACCATTTACCAATCCCAAGAAAGTAGAGTACTGTGCACCAAAACCAGGGGAAGACACCAAATAGCCATACGACATATAATATTTAAGCAGAGACAAAAGAGCACTCATTGCACCTGAAATAGAGAAAGGTATTTGATAAGCCTGGCACAGCCTGTGTGGGCTCTTTATCTCTTGGTAAGGAAGTGTTTCAAGCACGAGGCCACTTTTATACAGCTGGTCTAATCAAAGACTATGTACAGGAGACTAACTTTCCCAGAAGTCTACCCCTTGCCCCTCATTTCGCTGCTGAAGGAGCAGATAAAGCATTTAAAATCCAGCAAGATCACTGTGCACCTTGAATTTGGAGGTGGAGAAAAGTCCAGTGGAGACTCTGAATAATCTGTCCATAGCTGGTTTGCTCACAGAGCCATTCTATCATTTTGAGACAGCACTTTACCAGGGTCACTAGGAGAGCCAGACCCAGAGGCTAAAGAGGTCAAAGAATGAGTCTAGGAGGGACTGTGGGTGTAATGCTGACAACAATCCAACCACCTGAAAGTGGATTTTCTCCAGCTTCTCCCAGTTATTGACAGTTGACGCTTGAACAACTGATTGAACTGTGCATGTCCACAGAGGAACCACAGATACCCAGGAATCGAATATAGAAGGGCTAATATAAATTGTAGGAAGATTTCCACTGGCCCCTACCTTGTTCAAGAGTCAACTGTATATATACCCATAAGTGTTGGCAATAACACAAATGTCACTCTATTTTGCCAGCAGATAACCAAGGGTTATTTGTTTGTTCATAACCAACTTGGCTAATGAGTTCAGTGAGTCTTGTTGGTCCTGAATAACTTGGATGTAGCATTAGCTATCTCTGCTATAGTTAATGATAAGTTGTGCACCATTTTTTTTCAAGGCATGTATGCCTATGCTAGGTATGAAGACATGGACAGCAGAGGGGAAGAAGCTGTCTATTTTACTGGAGGTGTGCTTGGAGCAACTCTGCCGTGTGTCAGAGTGTGGGACCCACATTCAGAGTATTACGGTGCACAAACACCTGAGGACATAAAATTCCTAAATAGCATGCCCTATCTGAGGGTGATAAGCACTCCATTAGTTCAATATACCCTACAGAGTAAAATATAACCTGGAGGAACATATGAATACCAAAAACAAAAACAAAAATAAAAACAAACAAAAAAGGAAAACTACAGACCTATTATCTCTTGTTATCTTAGATACAAAATATTTTTTTTGAAAATTGTTAAACCAAATCCTGAAATGTATAATTATACAGCATTACCAAGTTGGATTTACTCCAGGGATATATGAGTAATTTAACATTTGACGATCAATGTAATTCACCATATCAACAAGCTAGAGATGAACAATCATATAAGCATATCAATTGATGCAGAAAAAGAATTTGAGAAATAAATGTTGTTTATAAGCTACACAGTCTCTGGTATTTTGTTATAAGCATCCTGATTGAACTAAGAGAGTAAGCTTATTACACAAAAGTTGATTAGGGAATATGAGGATGTAGTCTTTGAGGACAAAGGGGATGAAATAATCAAAGAAAAATCATGTATAGACAACTGGTGTGTATGTGTCACAAATTAGGATGAAGATGAATCCAAGCTTGTTCTCCTGTGACATAACGACTATCACTCTTTTGAGGTCTATTTTTGAAATTCTTTGGAAATCTTATTAGCATAAATGTGTTTTCATTTTCTGGATGCTTCCTAAAACTTTACCATGTAACTTTAAAATTTGATCACCATTAGACAGCAAATAACTCTGTGAGAAGTCATCACATAAAATTTCAGGACATCTCAGAGTTAATCTGTCAATTTCTTTCTGAAAAGCTGATTTTAAAGCATAGTGAGAAGACACAAAGAGGACATTTGGTACCATATGGAATGAGGAGAGGATGTTATGAGCCTAGACTGTGATCTTCTGTACTGTGGCAACTAAACTTACCTCATGTTTCTTAATGCCTTATCTAGTACTTGGAGCACAGGTGCTCATCAAATATTTTCTGTATTAATAAATACAATGAAAAAAAGTCTGGGACAAGAAGATTAAGCATAATATAATTTTGGACAATGTATATTTAACAGTATTTCTTCATTCAGCTTTCAACAGAACATGTAATCTCAGGCTGTCTATATATGAATGACTGAAGATAATTTCCACACATCATTGGGCTGATAATTTTTTATTAAACATAATGATGGTGCATGATGCATAGTGATGACTTGATCAAACATTATTTCAAAGGTTATTTTAAAAAATGGTCCCACCGAAGAAAAGTAGCATAGTGGTAATGCTTAAAAGCACAAAGTCTGAGAGTGAGATTTCCTGGTTTTAAATTCAAATCCCCATATTCAGTAGCTTCGTGATATTAAGCAAGTTGCTTCATCTTTAAGATAGAAATAGTAATAATAACTACCTCATAGGTCTTCTGTGAGGATTAAACAAGTTGATGTTTGCAAAAATCATAGAACAGTATGGAATTAATAAAGTTTATGCAAGTGTTTATACTTAGGATTGCTATGCTCTTGATCAGAATAACTGATAAAAATGACTCTATGAACCTTCTACTATGCATTTTGTTGCTATATTTCCTTCCATTAAGTGGCCTGTCTATAAATTCTACCTCTCTAGTGCCATCTCAGTATCTCTGCTTTCATCAGACCACCCTACACTCTGATTTCACACAGGTAAGATCTTTCTGCAAGCTCTAAATCACTTGCAGATTCCTCATTCCTCATGTGGATTATGCCTCTCCATTCTTCTCCATCAATACACTAACCAGGTTAATTATACACAATGACTCATGAAACATATGACTATGTTTCTTTAATTCTATCTCTAATTCAGCAGAAAATTTCATGTCACCCCCTTATTCTTGTCTACTTATTCTTTTAGAGCTGCTTTCTAAATTCTTTACAAAATATTTTCTGTTATCAGAGAGTATAAGCTTATTGAAAAGCATGCCCATATTCTCTACTTTTCATTTGTTTTCTTCACAGTTCCTGTATGGTGTCTGGAACAGAATAGATGCATACATAATTAGACAGGTTGACTAAAGATAGTTAAAATGTTTCAGATACTTGGGCCATTTCTGGCTTTGATCATCTGTTTTAAATGGGTAACTGAGCAGAATGTTTTATAAAAGTGTTCACTAAATTATTTGATATCCAAAAGTATTTCATATAAAATCAGGAAACTGAATTGTCAAAGAATTGGTATTTATAAAATTTTATGTATTTATCAGATCTAATATATATTCTTACATTAGGGTAATTCTTTAGAAATACAGATAAGCACCCCTAAGAAAGAAGAATATGATTGCATGAATCAAAATCATGTCACCTAAAATTTTACAGAAAATGTCATTGAAGTAGGAAGATATTTCCTCGTGTTGCCTATGTGTATATGACACAAATGCTTCTGTAAGCCCCTTTGTATCATTGACTGAAATAATCTCATGCTGAGTAATACTTTAAATAACCATTAGCATGATTCAAAGAACAATAATGGCTGAATTTGTTATAAGACTCATTACTAATTATGATGCTGGAAGAGCTTCAGTATACCTTATAGAGGTGTTTGAATATTTGCTTTAAAATATTGCTTACAACAAAATAATTTTACAGTGACATTCCTTTGGCAGTGCTGACTGATAGCATCACATGCTACATCTTATGAAGTGCTTAGTAATCAGGTCTTCAAAGGCATTCAGCTCTAGTCAACAGAAGGAAGGGTGATTTCAATGACAGTATTCATAATAAACGTTCTCCTGGGGAGCATTTACATAATCATGGGAATAGAAATGATCATTACTTGTCATTTATTATTCTACTATGTCCCCTTGAAGAGTACTATAGATGAATCCATCCACCCATCCTCCTTCAGAGATTACTCTATAATAGTGCTCATCTATACAGTCTACTCTCATCTCCATAATAAGAACAGTTTAGACTCTGAAATAAATCTTTCATTCATGCAATTATTAAGCACATTTTAATGATAATAGTAGAAAAGGGAAATTAATTCAAGGAAAATCCTCTAACAGGGTATGTGTCCTTATGTGTATTCCCTCTCTCGTCTAAATAACCTTAGAGAAGATCTGCTCTGAATTACAAGATGTCATTTGCCTTTGGTTCATGGATGTCTTGCGTTGCTGTATAGTTCCCTGAAATATGTTGTTTGAAATTAAGTATTTTTTTAAATATATAAGTAGGTTCATGTGAGATATAAAAATACAACTAAAGAATCAAAGTTATTAATTGAAAGTATTTCAGTCAATGAATTATTGAATATTTTAATATGTTTGGAATACTTGCTGAATAATTTTCTGCTTAATTTCCTCAACTGTGTTATGGAAGTTATACTACTCAAGTGACCAGCTACAGAATAGATGCTTCTGGTTTATTCCTGAGGTGTTTGTGTTTGTTTCTGCACCACCCATATATGGACTATCATTTGGAATAACTGTAACCAACAAAACTTTCTCTCAAGGTCATATACTAGAACACTAAGTTTGTTTGCCTGACCCAGTCATAATCAAAGGAATTATTTAAAATGAGATATTTCACTTAGATTATTTCACAACAAACACTCAGAATTCACATTTGAAACTATAAAGAAACAAAATCCTCAGTCATCTGAAGTAAGGCCTTCAGATGCATTTAACTAATTGCATATGGTGGCATTCTTGGGATAAAGGACAGAAGACAGTAACATATCTTTTCCTAGTTCAGAACTTATACTATACTTTTGCTTCTTCCATTACAAAAATCTATCTATCTATCTATGTGTATATACCTACAGCAAGATAGCCTACATCATAAGTGTGGGGAAAAAAATTTAAAAAGTCAAGGCAAAGTAAAACAAGGAGTAGAGACTATAAGGCACATCTTCAAGTTCATAACATTAACTAAATCTACTTACAAAGTATAAAATAAAAACATATCTTCAAGGTTTTGATCACTTGCCAAAAAATGTTTCTAATCAACAACTTAAATATATATATCAATAAGGAATTCAACTTTTAAGATAAAAGACTACTATATCCAATTCTAATGATAAGAAAAACATCTGTATCCTTTTAAAGAAAATATTATGAACAGGATTATGATTAACCCTATTAATAAATAATGTATTGGTTTATTTATTTTTCCATGTTAGTCAATATATGCTGATACCATCCCACTAAAATATACAATATAAAAGTGGAATTAAGCATACATAAACATATAGTTTTCCATACATGGGTCTTTGATAATATGCTCTAGTTATGGCACAAATTTTGCTTACCTTGCTGGGTGGATAAACTACATATATTTTATACATGGGTTTTAGCTACTGTTTCTTGCAAACAACTAAGTCTGTAGTGAATTGAAGTTCATACTCTGTAACAGTTATCAGGAACATGGCTATTCCTTACAACAGGAATCCAGATTTGTGGTAATTATCACTCCAGTTTTAAACCTATCTGGATTTCAGTGAAGAATTAGTACAATTATTACCACCCACCTCCATTGTTCCACTTACATATTTCACAGCAAACACCCAGAATTTACCTCTGAAACCATAAAACACCTGAAGGCTTTAGGGAAACACTACAGTATAAACTTAAATAAGTAGAATATGCAATTCTGTTATAACCTATATTTAAATTAATATAGATATTTATGTTTCAGGGACGATGTATAATCAGTTATTCAATGCATTTAACTAATTGTCTTTGGTGGCATTCTGCCTCTTGGGGCAACAGAGGACAGAAGAGAGTAACATCTTTCTTTTCCTATTTTGTAACTTATATTATCCACACCTTTGTTTGTTCCACTAAAATAATAACAACACCTTGTTTTGACTACTCATCATTTCAACCACACAGATATACATATCCTCGACTTTATAAGTACCTGGCATAGACAGCAGATAAGAGCACATAGGCTCTTGAAATGTGGAAACACTGCTTATCTAACCCTCTCTAACACTAACTGCTTTTGTCTTATAGGCAAACTACTTGATCCTTCTAACCCTCAATTTGATTTCCTCAGTTGTATAATTGGAATAATTAGAAACATTCCCCATGGAATTGTGAGACCTAATGAGATACTGAATAGAAGATATGCTTGCAACAGGGAACGAAATGTGTAGACAAAGTAGTAAATTGAGTTTCACCTTAAGTATCATGATAAAATAGACTAAAATTTTTTTAAGTTATTTAGAAGATGGAAATATGTTGACAAAAAAATAGTTTCATAAGTCTTCTGTCTTTCATTCATATACAGGATGTCAAAGAGTCATAAACTGTTGAAAAGAGAGAAATTTTACTAGTGTATTCCCTATGACAAAGTTGTAGTATGAGTCTCAGCTCCTTCATCCCAGGAGGGCCAGGATGGCAAGTATCTAACTCCTTTTCTCTAGCATCAGTGATACCACTGAGATGATTTGGAATGTGTTTCCCTTATCTGGGGGATACAGTGATCTGGTACTTGATTTCCATCTCAGGGAATTTGGAGGGCAGCAGAGATGGCCTGACAATCCACCTAGAAGTCAAAGCCGAGTTACTGCTATATCTAGAAAGTAGCTACTCCCACCTGACTGCCAAGTAAGAAAAAAAGAGTGTTTCCCAAGGATGAAATATGGCCCATACATGAAAGAAAGCTATCTGGGTGGTGTTTCAAGTCTTGTCTGAAAGGACCCACTGGAATGGTTAAGGGCTCAAAAGAGGAGTATTTGTGTGAGATGGAGGTGTCAGACTCTAGAGCTGAGAGGGAAATGGCACCACTAAGAGCATATGAATTTCAAGTAGAGGGTCCCAGTAGAAGATATCCACATAAGAAAGTGAGTGCATCCACAAACCTAGGTGACAAGTACACCCAATAAGTAAGACTGTGTTCTTCCTCTAATCATCATTTGCCCAGGGACCATCTCAGGAAGATTCAGCAACTTCAATTAGCAACTAAGTAGACTAGAAAGGCTAGGTTGAGAAAAGAAATGCAAAGAATTATCATTCAGAGCAAGCAGCCAGATTGCAGTGTACTCCAGTTGGGACTGAAGAGATCTCTTTATCTCTCTCTCTCTCTCACACACACACAAAGGTGGAGCTTGTGTTTTTAGAGATTAAACTTGAAGCTGCAGTTCTGAAATTAATGTGCTCATTATTCTGCCTAATATCTAAGTTTAAAAAGAGAAGTGACAGATTATTTTCAAGCTTTTATTGAGGTAGAGAAACTACCACTTTTGAACACATTTTGAAGTGAAAGAAGGAAATAAAAATAAAGCTGGTTTTGATTACATCATTTTCCTTGGGTTTGTGAATGTACCAGTCACTTTGGTTTGGAGAGCTATTGTTTGTTTCTATTATTTGCTATAAATGCAAATTTTATGTTTGAAATTTTAGAGATTTCTGTTTATATCTAAAATATTTATTAAGGGATTTGAAATATGCAAATTAATACAGTTGCATGTTCTTTGTCTGAAAAAGTCAGAATCTATTCCCATTCATACTTATTGCAAATGTTGATAAAGTTATTCTATTCTCTGGTTCTAAACACAGAGTGGGAGTATTATTTGCTGTATGTATGAATCTACAGTACTTTCCCTCCATTTGAATGTAATGCACATATACTGACTTCTGTGTTTCTAACCACCAACAGCCCTGAAGAGTCTACTCTATAATGTTCTACACTGAATCAATAAAGGCAATCATATGAGTGTTTTATTGCCTTATGGGATATCAACATAGGGCTCTTTGGCTTCTGAGAAAGTTCAACCACAAAATTTAAACAATTTTAACATAAATTCAAGATACTTTAGAGTTCAGGGTATTCCCCTTGTAAAATCTAGCTCAGCACATTATATACTTTTGTTTTCTTGCTACAAACATTTTTCCATAATGGAACAATACTTTATTTTTTTATGGATGTCTTTATTTATTTATTCATTCCTTGGGGGGTATAATTAAGTTTATTACTTATTTATTTTAATGGAGGTACTGGGGATTGAACCCAGGACCTCATGCATGCTAAGCAGACACTCTACCACTGAGCTATACCTTCCCCCAGAAGAACACATTAAAAAGAAAAAATTACAGCATAATGATATTAATGACCATAGAAGACATTAGTATGAAGTCAGAAATTCATGTTATAAATATATATAAGATCCAATGAAAATTTTTCATGTTTATATCAACTCAATTATCTCATTTATGTATTAAGTAATAAATCACATTACAAAATAGACACTAAGAAGGATCACTCCTATAATGCAGTGTGAACCTGAAATTTTATCCTTCTTAATTTCAATACTTGGATTCATAGTAGTTATATACTATTTTTTTCAGTTAATTCAAGAGTCTTTTAATGAAATGTGCCAGATTATCCTTTATTCTTAACAATTTGAAGAGTTAGATTCTGAACCTACTTCTTTTAGGAGCTAGTTCATTTTTCCAGCCATCTGAAATGTTTATGCAAAGACATATGCTCTCAAGGCATAAAGCCATGGTTTTTACTTGTCCTTTTACTTTGTTTAATAAAGAAATTTGCCAACCCTTTGCTCTTTTACCAAAAAAATACACTTTATTTTTAGAGCACTTTTAGGTTTGTAGAAAAATTGGGTGGAAAGCACAATTTCTATACCCTTCAACACTTTCCCTAAAATTAACATCTTGCATTTGTGATATATTTGGAACAATGGTAACAATTATTGATTATATAATTGTAACAGTTATAATAATTATTACAACAGATGAGACAATATTGATACATTTTATTAACTAAAACCTATAGTTTTCATTAGGGTTCACTCTTTGTGTTGTATAGTCTATGAATTTTGACAAATACCTAGTAACATGTATCCACCATAACAGTATCATATAAAGTATGCTTACTGCCCTAAAAATCCCCTGGGCTTCACCTATTCATCCCTCTCTCCCCCTGAATTTCTGATAACCACTGAACTTTTTACTGTCTCTATGGTTTTGATTAGTGCAGAAGTCACACAATTGGAATCATATAGAATGTACCCTTTTCTAATTGGCTTTTTTCACTAAGCAATATGCATTTAATGTTCTTCCACTTCTTTTCATTGCTTAAGAGTGCATTTCTTTTTATCACTGAATAATATTCAATTGTTATTGAATCATTGGATATGCTATAGTTTGTTTATCCATTCATCTAGGCTTAAATTGCTTTTTTTCCTCTAGAGTCCTTTGGTGGAAACTTAACATTATTGAAATTGCATCTTTCCCTTTCCTAGTATATTCATTTTGTGCTATAAATTTCCCTATAAGCACAACTTTTACTATATCCCCAATATATTGCTAAGTTGTATTTTCACTTTCATTTGCTTCAAAATATTTTTAAAAATTTATCTGGAAGCTTACTTTTTTAAAAACAATGCGCTATTTAGAAGTGTCTTGCTTAATTTTCACTTATTTGAAGATTTGGGTATTTTTCATCTATCCTCTGTTATTAATCTTCAGTTTAATTCTATTGTGTTTTGAGAGTATCCTTTGTATGATTCATATTTTAAAAAAAATTTAAAGGCATTTCATAGCTCAAAATTTGGTCTATTTTGATGAATGTTCCATGTGAGCTTTAGGAAAATGTGTGTGTTGTGCTATTTTAGTAGAAATATTCTGTAATGTCCAATTAAATCAAATTTGTTCATATGCTTTTCAGGTCAAATTTATCCCTGTAGATTTTCTCTCTTAATCACTGAATAAGGGTGTTGAAGTTTTCTACTGTGATAGCGGTTTTTCTATTTTTCCTTGCAGTTCTTGCAGTGTTTTAATGTATTTTTATGCTCTGTTTTTAACTTGCAATTGTTTGAGAATTTGATCCTTTATTATTAGGAAATATTGAGATTTATCCCTGATAACTTTCCTTTCTCTAAAGTATACTTTGTGTGAATTTAATTTAGCTATTCCAGATTTCTGATTAGCATTATCATGGTGTATCTTTCTCCATCATTTTACTCTTTTAAAAACAACTTTATTAAGATATAATTAATTTACCATTCCTTTGTTTTTCACCTTAAACTTTATATTTAAAGTGGGTTTCCTGTAGACAAATTACAGTTGGATCTCATCTTTTTTTATTAACTCTGAATATCTCCATCTTTTAATTGATACATTTAATCATTCACACATAAGGTGATTATAGATTTAGTTGGGTCAATATCTACTATGTAATTGCTTTCTACTTATTGCAATAATCAGTTCTTCTTTCTCCCTCTTTTTCTTTGTACTCTGGTTTTAATTGAGCATTACACATTATTCCATTTTTATTCCTTGTTTTTTGCATATAAATTAGACTTCTATTCTTAGTTGGTTTAGTTGTTACCCAGAGACTGAAATACACATTGACATCCACCTTCAAATCACACTATATTGCTTCATCTGTGTGCAGGTAACATTTTGCAGAGTATAAACCCTTCCTCCCTTCTTTTTTTATAGCCTTACTGCCATTTATATTATTCATTCATATCTGCAGTATTCTAAAATATATTTTACTAATATTATTTTAATAAAACTTCCTTTTAGGTTAATTAAGAAAATAAAGATACAAATTTTATTTTCCTTTCATTTATTCCTTCTTTAAAGATATTATTTTCTTTATGTAGATACCTGTATCTAATCTATGTCACGTCACTTTGCTTCTGAAAAACTTAATTTTAAAATGTCTTACAGTGCAGTTCTGTTGTTAATTAATTCTCTCAATTTCTGTTTATCTGAAAAGTATTTATTTCTCCTTTACTTTTGAAGGATAATTTTGCTAGATATATAATTCTAGTTTTGTTTGTTTTTCCTTTTGATACACTAAATATTTCAGTACACTCTCTTCCAGTCCACTGTATTCCTTATACTTTCCCTTTGTAAATAAAGTGTTCTATGTCCTCTGGCTTCTTTTAAGATCTCCCCTTTGCCTTTTTCTGCAGTCTGAAAGATGAAATGTCTAGGATTAGATTTTATAGTACTTTCCTACTTGGCTTCTCTGAAATTCTTGTATTAATTAATATCACTATTAATTAATATTTCTTATGCTCCATTTCTTCTTTTTGTCTTCTAGTGGTATTCTAAGTAAGTTTATATTACACCTTCTTAGTCATTTTTATCTTTACATTTCAATTTGTGAGGTTTCTAATTAAATATCTCCAACTCACTGATTCTTTCCTCAGCCGGCTCCAGTCTATCAATATTCCTTTGTGTGTTGCCTACTTTTTTCTGTTGGAGTCCTGAACATATTAATCATAGTTATTTAAATTCCCTACTTGATAATCCCCAAATTTATGCCATATCTGAATCTGGTTCTGCTGCTTACTTCATCTCTTAATGTTCTTGTTTTTTTGCATGCCTTGTAGTTTTCTGTTGGTGTTGTTGAAAGTCAGACATAATGTGTCTGGTAATAGAAACTGAGGTAAATAAGCTTTTCAGTGTGAGGATTTCTGTTAATACAGCTGGAAGTTGTATTTATGTATACTGTAGCTATAGATGCCAGAAGCTTTAAATTATCTAACTTGAATGCCTTTTTTTTCTCATCTCTTGTCTTTAAGCTTCTCTTTGTATTCCTCCTCAAACAGTTAGCATCTTCAAAGTCTTTTAGCTGTAATTCATTGTTATTATGAAGTCCTTTTTTGTGGTGGGGAAATGTGTTGGGCAGGAAGCATTCTACAGTCTTTGGATTAAATGACCCTCTTATAGTTGGTCTAGTTGGTCTATATCCCTGGGCTGTAACCTTCAGAAGGGTTTTTAGCATTCTCCTCCACTCATAGGTGAGGCAGTGTGGCAAGAATGGGACTTTAGTTAGAGAAATGCCCTTGCCAAGTGAGATACTGTTCTGGTAACGCATTTTGCCCTGAAGTACAGTCTTTGTTATGAAGAATGCTCTGGGCAAATTTCACAAAGATTATTCTCCCTAACCTCTGGTTGGAATGCCATAAGCTTCTCATTTGGCTCTTCCCCATGATAATCTGGTGGTATTGCTGGAGGTAAAACTGAAAATATGGATGCTTCTTTAACACAGCAACTCCCAGGCTTTTCTCATTCTCACAGTAGTTCATATTCAGCTTCCAGTGAAAATTACCATTTAAGGGTTTCCACCTCTATAATTTCAGGGTATTCTCTTCAGATATGCTTTCCTTGGCTGTAACTCTGAATAAGTCTATCTCCAGATTCCAGGGTTGTGGTTTTCACTGCAAACTCAGCTCTCTGATGGGTCCATGAAAAGTCCTTGATTTTCAGTTTGCCCAGCTTCTGCTTGTAAGGCTAGCAGTGACAATTTCCAAGATCATTACCTGACTGAAATGATACTGTAACCGCAAAACTGGGTTCGCCTCTTTTTGGTGGATGTTTAGCCAAGACACAACCAAGACAAAATGTGAGAGAAGAAAGAATTTATTACTTGCAGTAAGTAAGGAGAACACAAGGGATCTTTTCCAAAGCAGTATCTCCTCAACAGCGAAGTTGGGGAAGTTTTAAGCTAAGGGTCCATGCAAATTCATGAAGAGGCTTGGGTGATCAACAGAGTCCAAGTTTTAGTTGATTGAAGTCATGAGAATCAGGAGAGGTCAACATCAACATCCCTCGTGTTACAGTTGATCTGGTGATTAAGCACTTCAGACTGATCTTAGAGACTGAAACAGAACTGGGAGTGCTTATAACTGATATACTATCTTTGCAATTGTTCTTCTCTTGCCTGATAACAGTCACTTGTTTCTTCATTCTTTTGTTCCCTTAAGATCATCGATTACTGAAAGCAGTTCAAGGGCAAGCATTGTGGCCAAGCCTAAATCACAAAATGACTTAGGCCAAAAATAGTTTCTCTTCTGTCAAGAAAGCCATGCCTGGTTCTTTCTCTCCCAGAAACCCCCAAATATATCTGCTTACAATACTGGGAGTCCAACATTCCGTTTTTAATTTTTACTGTGCCACTGGAATTCTTTCAATCTATAATTTTCCAGTATTGTCAGGTTTCTGTGGTATAAATGGCCTTGCTCTTCACTGGTGTCCTCTCCCACTGGCATTTAGATTTCGATATGACATTCTGCTCAATTCTGTCATGCTTTTAACTTCTTAAAAATATTTTGACATCTTTGGGGGGTCAATTTTCTCTCTTCTCTCGCTTAGCAGTTGGAAAGTTTAAAATACCATGTTAAAATTAAATCTTTTATTGTATTATTGGTTGACTTTTCAAGAGAAAGCAGAGAAAAGTACTTGTATTCAATGTGTAACTTTAGTAAGAAAGAAAAAAATATATGTATATGCATATACATATGTAGATAGATATTTAGTAACAGTGACATTCAGGGATAACATTAAATTACGTGGAAAACGTATTTTTGTGTATGGAATATCTCATTTTCTAAAGGCATTTCTTAAATGCATATATAATATAGAGAAAATAATTCTCTCGTTTTCTTCTGTTTAGTAAGATGTTATCTTTCTATTTATGTTGTTTGGTAAGGTGTTATTAAAATGTTAGTAAAATGCTATTTAGTAAGATGTTACTAAAATTAGACCTCATATTAATAATGATCGAAAGTATTCTGCTAAAGATTTTCATGAAATATTTGGTCATGTTTTCAAAATCGTCCTAGACAGAAGAATTAAATGTTAATACATACAAATTCTCTTGAAAAAATAATAATTATATATCTTTCTCCAGAATTAATGAATTAACTCATATATAGCATTAATTCATTTTGTACAATAAATCAGTGGAAATACACAAACATCTTATGGAAGTTAATTGGCTTTGTTATAGTTCTCTTTTTACCGCAGAAGACTAAAGTAAGCCTTTTTTAAAGGTTTTAAATTTTCTTTCCTGTCTTACTGGTTTATCTTTTTCCATTGGTTTTTCCTTTTCTTTTCCTTCTTTTCTATCCCTCTGCCTTTTTCTTTTCTTTTCTTTTCTTTTGTTTGTTTGTTTGTTTTGTTTTCATCTAATAGACTTTGGTCCTGAAACTTTGCTGAGAAAACAAAGGAACTTTCAGGCAATGTGCTCTTAGTGTTAAGTTTTAAGAAAGTAATCCAGTAGCTAGCTGCAATTTTTCCTCACTACCAATTTTCATGAAATTGCTGCAAAGAGGGTACCTGGAAGCCTATCTAGGTTAAAAATGTAATTTCAGAAGTTTTGCCATGGTGTTAAATTTAAGTTATATGATTTTTTTTTAATCAATTCAATTTTTCCTGTGGAAATATATTTGACATCTGTGACATTTGTGATTATGTAATGGAAGTCAACATGAAAGTATATTGGATTTAGACACTTCTTATGAATTCTGCTTCTAAACAAATTGCCACAAATTAGTAAACTTAATGAATAATGGATTCTAAAGTACAGTCTAACATTACTTTAAATGGTATGAATCAGGGTGAGTATATGTGTACTGTCCAAAATTCTTCAGCTCTGCTAATGATTTTATCCACTTTTCAATATATCAGTTTAGCCTACCTGATTATTACATTCATATACAATTCATACATAATTTTTACATTCACATATAATATAAGGACACAGTTTAAAAATCTACATTAGTTATAATAATAATGAAAGTTAATATTTACTAAATGCTAGCAATGTTCTAGAACTATCCTTCCATCTTAATATCTCATTTAATCCTTATGACAACCTTATATTTTGGTTACTATTGCAATCTTGAGGAAAGTGAGCTTTAGGTAAACTTCCCAAGAATTTCCAGAGTTCATATGAAGGCTTATGGATGATAAGCTTTAAACTCAGATTGAGCTTTCTAACAACAAAACAATGTTTTACTTTCTTATAAGAAAGAATTAGGAATTATTCCTCATAAAATTAAAACACACACACACATATCCATATATACATATAAATTTAGAGGTTTTGTTTTTGAGTCAAGTTTGTATTTCTCCAGTTAAACTGAGTCCTATATGAAATACGAAATTTTTTTTTTCATGAGAATGTTAACTCCTAGTCATTTATCTGCCTGATTTGCTGATTTGCTGTCTTTATCCACATTTATGACTATACTAGCACATAGAGATATACTACATTGAAACAGATAATAATTCAATATAAAATATGATATTTCCAATTCTTTTTAATTCTTTGAAAAGCATATGTATTCTCAAGTGTTAATTCTTTAATAGGAGTATACAGATTTTCAAATGTAATGTAAAATTATGTCTGGACTATAAATATAAATATATATTTTGAATAAAGTTATAGAATAGTGTTTAATAATAGTAATTTTTCTAGCTATTGCAAAATATTTGATTGAATATTTGTCAATAATAAATGTTAACAGTGTTTTTTAAAAATAACATTAAAATATTAATGAAAAAATGATCTTCTGAACTTCTCAAATTTGCAAAGCATTTTTCTAAAATGTGTTCATTATAATAGCTGTTATATTAATTGGAACTATTAATTGGAAAAAATAGTGGGTCCAATAATTTAAAATAAATCCAAAATTAAACATCACCTTCCTTAGCATATATTTGGAAAAGAAAGTCTGATTCACAAAAACTTAGAGAACAAAGCTTTCACATATTTCCCCCCTTTCTTTTTTACATAGATTTTAAGAAATATATGTTTCTATTTTGATTTTTCTAGGGAATTTAGCAACAAAAACAGTGGACACAGTGAAGAAGATGGGTAGAAAATAAAATATACAAACAAGTATAGCTCTTCCTATTCTAGTGACATTTCATTTGTTTATGCTAATTAAGAACCTTTCAGTGAAACAAATCCTGGCCATGTAGAGAGAATTCCTAGCCAAATTTTCTATTCAAGTTAACATTTTATTGTGTCAACAGACATATTTCAAATATGCAGAGGAAAATCAGTCTAGTTACCTAGCTTACGGAAAGCCCTCCTTCATTAAAAATATAAATGGAGCATTGTGGTGACCCTGAGGATATGTCACTCAGATTTCCAATGTAAAGGAGCATAACTGCCTGAAGGACTCAACTGTTGGATTCTGAAATCTATCACTGTGTTTCATTTCCCACAGGCTACTACCATTCAGTAACTAAGCGTGGCTGGAGTCTAAGACAGGCCCCTTCCTGGGATATGTGAGTCTCTGTTGTTGGAAGTTGTTGCTTTGAGGACTATCTGATGATCTTGATGAGCTTTCCTTACAAATGCAGGAGAGCTTAAAATATTTCCGTCTAACTCTCCTTCCTCCTGTCCTGCTGTCTGTTTTCCCTCTCTCCCTTCATTGGAATCAGACTTCTATCATGGTCTGATGGCTCTCCCAGTCCTTCTACTCCCTCCTCATTTTCCACCATTTTCTTTCAGTGGCATTTCTCAAGGAACCTAGACTAACACAAGTAAAAAGTGTATGAACACAAACACACACATACACACTGATTTTTTTGCATAATTTTATGTGTTGGCAGGGAAGTGAAACCCATTAGGTTGAGGACCAAGTGAAGTGCCATTGATCTGGCTGATAGGAGAATGGGCTGGATCAGGAAACTTTCACATTGGATAAGGGTCATATCTAGCAAGAGCAGATAAACTCACACTTGGGCCTCTGGGGACCTATAAGGCTCAAAGATGTCAAGGGAGCAGTTGAAATTCTAGGCCTTACAATTTGAGTCTGGTGTTTTTCACTTAAGTATAATGCTTTTCAGGTTAATTTGTGCTACAATATATGTACCATATAGCACACATGGCATGATAATAGCATTCTACTATTTTTTATTGCTGATTAATATTCCATTTTATATTTTTATCACAATTTGCTTATCTATCTACCTGAAGAAGGAGATTTTAGCTCTTCCCAGCTTTTGTGGATAAAGAAGAGAGTCATGAAAACATTTTACAGGTGGTTTTTTTTTTCCTTGTGCACATAAATTTTTAATTCCCTTGGGAAATAGCTATTAGTGAAATTGCTGAGTTATTTGTCAAGTTTGTGTTTTACTTTTTAAGAAACTACCAAACTGACCCAAAGTGGCTATAGTCTTCATTTGGTATGTGCAGGGAAGACTGGTTCCAGGAACCCTGTGGATACCAAAATCTCTGGATGCTCAAATTCCTTATATAAAATAGTGTAGTACTCCAGATTTGTGGATGTGGAGGCCTGGAGCCACAGGGCCAACCATATGACTTTATCTTTTCACTATCAATGTTTAAGGACTCTAATTTCTCTACTTCCTTGCCAAAATCTTGGTATTGTAAGTTCTTTATTATAGACTTCTTAATAGGTGTATAGTTATATTATGTTGTGGTTTTAATTTTTATTTCTCTAATGCAATTAAAATTATAAAAGTGGTATAAATAAATGAATGGGATAAAATGTTGCTAGTAATGAAGAGTATATGAGTCTCCTTAGACCAAAAAGGAAAAATAAAGCTTTTCAAAACCCAAAACCCTGGGTAGGCAGCAGGGCAAGAAATTCTATTGGGAACTTATTCATTTGTGAAGCTATCATTCATAGCATGACTTGACCAGCTGATGAAGTGTTAGAGAATAATAGCTAAGAGGTGGTAGAATCTATCTGTAAAGAAGAAATTCCTTGACAGATTGCTCTGATGTGTTGTGAAAATTGTTCACAAACTTTTCATAACATAATTGTGCTGTTAATTTGTTTTTAGCTTTAGTATCATCCTTACTGCAACACATTTAGGACTTAAGATTGTTTATGAATATAAAGTAAATGAAGTAAATGCTAAAAATTTTGTCAATGGATGAATTGAAGAACTGTTTCTTTTCCCCACAAACTATGTCATACTATTTGCTAGTATCTTTGCTAGAAATAAAGTAAAATAAAATTAAAAAGGGAGGATTAAATATAATGGGAAAATGAGTATACTTACCTTTTGCAAAAAATATAATACAAAATTTTCATTCAAAATAGCAATAAAATGTTCATGCTACTCCTTTACTATATGACAAGAAATGACTTTTCCTTGTTCTATGGTCTGTAAGCTCTCTCTCTGATGTGAAGGCCAAGGAAGAAGAGAGCTAAAATTTCCTGAGGGATTGTCACCTGTAGACAGATATTGCATTAGATTCTCTAAATATATTATCTCTTTAATCCTCACAATAAACCTGCAAGGAAGAGATTTATCTCTCTATAGTAGACCAGAGCAGTTTTTTTAGGTTACTAGTTATGAGACTAAGCTATGTTCTCCCTAAAGGAATTTACCATAAGAGAACCATTTTTTTTTTTTATATTTAAACATCAGGGGACAATGATTTAATATAATGTAACTTTAATACAAGATATTTTACACAAATGACAAACCTTAATTTTCTTCAAGTACTATTCAAAGAAATAATGTATATGCTTTAAAGATCAATAGTTTATATAACAAAAGGATACCTTTTATTAAATGTATAAAATATGAATCTTCAGTTTCCTCATCACTCTCTAATCTACAATATTGAAATCAACATACATACACAAAAACACATTCATATTAAAGTATGTATTTTTATATTTTCCTTCATGAATTTAAATTCCCAATAGGCAAATTTTGCTATAAATCATTTTGTTGTTTTCAGATTTAGTCTTTTTGTGTTTTACAATTGACCCTTGAACAACCTGAAGGCTAGGGGTACCTTCCCTTGAGTCCTGGAAAATCCACATGTAATTTTACATTCAGCCCTCTGTATATCTGCAATTTCCCATCTATGGATTCAATTAACTGCAGATCATGTGGTAATGTAGTATGTATGAGTATTAAGTAAGAGTAGAAAAAAAAGTGTAATTACATTCACTAATCCACATTTGACATATCGTATATTAATCAAGTATAAACTTAATTGCTTTTTAATACATATTGAATCAGGATATATTTAATGAGCCAAGAACAAGTCTATTCAAATTACTACTTAATATGTAGTTAACCCTTAGCCTCTAATTAAATATATTTCTTTCTTAAATTGTATATGCCAAGAATTATTTAGGAAGAATGTTGATGAAGTATGGTGAGATTTATTAATAAGTTTAAGAATAAATATTTTCAGAAAAATGTGTTCTATATGGAAAACCCATGCACTGTTTCAAAATATATGCAAATGATTTTTTCAAATGCATTATTTATGTAGGACTCATACAAAAATGAAAAAAAGTAGTAAAGATGTAAAGCTCTTCAATCCAAATATTATTATTTTATTTTTTCAGATATTTCCTTGTTAGGGTAGAGAAATGCCACTGATTTCTGTATGTTAGTTATATACTCTGCAATTTTACTGATTCGTTGATTAGTTGCAACAGTGTTTTGGTTAAGACTTTAGGATTTTCTATAGATAAGATCATGTTGCCTGAAAATAATAATTTTACTCCTTTCTTTCAATTTGCATGCTTTTATTTTGTGTCTTGACTAATTGCTCTAGCAAGAACTTCCAGTAATATATTGAGTAGAAGTGGTAAGAGTGGGCATACTTGTCTTGCTCCTGATCTTAGGGATACAGTTTCAATCTTTCACTATTGTGTGTGATAAATTTGTCCTATATGGTTTTGTCCTAAAGATTTGTCATATATGGCATTTATTATATTGAGGTATGTTCCTTCTATACCCATTTGTTGAGAGGTTTATCATGATAGAATGTTGTATTTTGTCAAATGCTCTTTCTGCATCTATTAAGATGATCATATGATATATATATTTTTTTAATTTTACAAATGTGGCATTTAATATTTAGTGACTTGTATCCCAGGGATAAATCCTACTTGGCAGTTGGTCATGGTTATAATCCTTTTATGGTATTGCCTAATCTGGTTTGTTAAGAATTTTTGCATCTATATTTATTAGATATAATGGTCTACAGTTTTCTTGTAGTGTCCTTATCTGATCTGGCTTTGGTATCAGGGTAATGCTGGCTTCTTAAAATCAGTTCAGAAGTGATCCCTCCACTTTAGATTTTGGAAAAGTTTAAGAAGAACTGACACTGCTTCTTCTTTAAATGTTTTCTAGAATTCCCCAGTGAAGCTATCTGGCCCTGGGGTTTTTCTGTCTTGAGAGGCTTTAGATTACTAATCCAATGTCCAGGATTAGATTACTAATCCATTATTGGTCCCTTCAGATTTTCTTTTTTTTTCCTGATTCAGTCTTTGTAGTTGTATGTTTCTAGGAATTTATCCATTTCTTTTAGTTTATCTAATTGTTGGCATAAAAATGTACAGAGTAGTTTTGTATGATCCTATGTATTTCTATGGTATCAGATGTAATGTCTCTTTCTTTTTTTCATTTCTGAATGTATTTATTTGAGTCATTTATCTTTTTTAAGTTAGTCCAGCTAAAGGTTTGTCTATTTAGTTTATTTTTTTGAAAAAACAGTTCTTAGATCTGTTGCTTTTCTAGTCTCTATTTCTTTATTTCCACTCTGATCTTTATTTCCTTCCTTCTCCTAACTTTGGCCTCAGTTTGTTCTTTCTTTGAGTTCCTTGAGGTGTAAAGTTAGGTTGCTTACTTGAGATCTTCCTATTTTCTTAATATGTGCATTTTTTGTTTAAATATCCATCTCAGAATTGCTTTGGTAGCATCCCAATAATTTTAGTATGCTGTGTTTCCATTAATTTATTTTGAGACTTTTTTTTATTGCCTTTTTGATTTTTTCTTTAATCCATTAATTGTCCAGGAGTGTGTTGTTTAATTTCCAAATATTTGCAGAAATAAAGAAAACTATCTCATTCACAATAGCATGAAAAACAAAATTTTAGAAATAAATTTAACCAAGGAAGTAAAAGATCAGTAAAATGAAAACTGTAATACTTGATATGGAAAAAAAAAAAATGAAAAAGACACAAACAAATGGAAGGCTATCCTGAATTCACAGATAGGAAGAATTAATATTGTTAAGATGGCCATAGTAGCCAAAGCCATCTATAAATTCAAAGAAATCCCTATCAAAATTCCAAAGGTACTTTCCAAAGAAATAGAAAAAAGCAATCTTAAAATTTGTATGAAACCACAAAAGACCCTGAATAGTCAAAGCAATTTTGAGAAATAAGAACAAAGCCAGAGGTATCACACTTAATGATTTCAAAATATACTACAAAGCTATAGTAATTAAAATAACATGGCACTGGCATATAGACTTAGAGACCAATGGAACAGAATAGAAAGCCCAGAATTAAACCCCTACATATAAATATTCTACTAGTATTTGATAAGAGAAACAGGAATATTCAAGGGGAATATTTCATTTCATACCTATGAGAGTAAAATTAGACAAGTAAAAAATGGAATGTAAGCTGTTTATGGAATGTTGTGTTAAAAGAATATCTTGCACCATACAATTTCGAGAGGAGACACCTAAAATAATGTTTTAAGAGATTACATAGTTCATTAAGACAGCTCACTTTTTAAGCCACTAAGTCTTCAATGGGCTTCAACCTCTTTAACTTTAAAATCAGGCCAAGGTTGTTCTAGGGAGGCTCTATAATTCCTCTCAGTCTTTACTGTCAGTGATTCTATGACTGAATCAATCCTTAGCCTTTTTCTCCTTTCTTCCTCTAAATCCCCATAAGTTAACTGGATATTTCTGTGCTTTGAGTAGCTAACTTATTTCCCTTCTATTTGAAGAACTAGTATTTGTTTAGTATCATGAGAATTTTTCTTCCCTATCTTCAAAGCAATGCTTACTGATCTGCTCAATGATTTTGATCCTTTTAAGGAAATCTCTGCATTTTTACTATATTTATGATAATGCATGTGAAAATGTATCAATTATTAAGCATGGATAAACACATTAATTTAAGCCAGATAGTTAATTATCCATTCTTCACCCTAGAGTGTCATGTGTATCTATTACCTATTTTAGGGCATCAGGTTTCTGAAAGAAACTTTGCAACTGAAGAAGAGCCCTAGAACTTAAGGATGTTTTAAGGAAAAAAAAAAAGCTTTTTTTTTCTCAAACATCTGTTTTTCTGCTTGAGGCTATCTTCACCTTCCTTCAGAAGCCCAATGGATACTTCCAGCATTTTGTTGAAGACATCTTCCAAAATTGCTGTATAGGTAGAATCCCCACTGACAAGAATGGGGATTTGGCAAAATGAGCATCAAAGGGCAGAGAAAAGCCTAGGAGCTTGATAAGCCTAACAGAGGTTTGGGCAAGAAAATAAACTAGCAGTCAGTTCAACTGGATGCAGCTGTTACAGTTATTCTTTTAAAAATGTGTTTTTGTCAAAAGGTCTATTCCACCGGTGCTTGAACATTTTCCATTTTGTTCATAAACTACATCAGTTGTATTAAGAGCCCTATAAGTTGTTCCCATAACAACTAAATGTAATGCCACATTTTATAAATGTTCTATAAGCCTTAGTAATATTATTAAGTAATTTTTAAAGGCTAGTCCTGACAATGGCTGTCATTTTGAAAAATGCATGGTAAAAATCTGATTTATAATGCCCTGTGTAATTTAATCTGATGTGTGAAATTATAGAAACCATATAAAGTCTAAATATAAACAGATTTTGAACGTTGTTCTTCCTATCACCTATTGGCCTCTGTAATTGTACCAAAAGCTATTTTTAAAAATCTGTTTATCTATGCCACATAACCTACAAATATATGTATGATATGTCACTGTCATTAGCATTAAAATTTGATAATATTGTTTATCATTGTGTAGCTAAAACTCCTTTTAGATTTAAAAACTGAGAAGTCCACTTTTAATGTGTTTGAATCACACTGGTATTTCACCTTCCCGAACAGGACATATCCTATCTGAGATAATGCACAGCCGTATGACCCAGGTAGTTTACAATCTAGCAAGTGGGCATTGCGAATTGATAAAAATAGTGCAAATATATCTGAATTCATTGGCAGCTTCTGATCTCTTATTACCTGAGGAGATTTGCTAATCTGTAAAATAGATTTGAGCAAATGGGTTCCACAAGCTGGATCAAATAATAGTACAAAAAATTCATTAATAGATTGTCTTTAATTTTTATTTGATATTATTGTATGCTGACCTGACTTTTTTTTTCTTGCCAAGTTATTCAGCTGGTCTCATCAATATAAAAATCAGATTAATAAAAATAGAGAAGAGCTAGCCTTTTCCACAAGTATCAAGTGAACATGTGTCTACAATGTTAGCTAATTGTTACTTAAACAATAAGAAGTATTTTAAAAGCAGAGGATAAATGTCAAGATAACAAACTCTGAGAATATGTGCAGAATGGACAGTCAGTAGTTGAGCACAGAACATCAGATAATTCAGAAAAGCAAGATGTAATGTCTTTAAAGCCACTCTTAAAGGCCTCCTACACCTATCATTATTATAGTAATTAAAATTAAAAATATTAGAAGTTTAGAAGTTTTCTCATGGGCATTTGAGCACTTTTTAAATGAATTTTAAATACATAGGAATATACCAATACATTACCCTTGCCAAAAATAAAAAATACAGTACACAAATACAACCCCCTTTATCCACTGTTTCAAGTCTCTTTCCCTCCAGCCCAGAAGTAGCCTCTCCTGACTGTTTAGTAGAGACTCACTAGGGTCCTCTACTCTGCATTCATACATTATATGCATTATATGATGTATCTATTGATATTCTATATCAATGCATTTAAAAATATAAATAAGGTCCTTTTCTTTGTATCATTGTGTAACTTGCTGTTTTCACTTGTTAATATATGTAAATAATGTGTTAAACAAATCTTATGCGTGAATTGTAGTCAAAACATAGCTTTACTTTTTTTCTCTCTTGTTTTCTTAAACTTCATTCTATGGGAGTGAATATCCCCTGAAGCTTGATGAAGATTTAGCCAAGACCAAGCAGGAGCAGGTCATTTTCTAGTAATAAAATATGCTTCTTTCATTTTGACATGAAAAATTCTCAATTTAGAAAATAACATATCCAGGTATATGCGATAGTTTTGCAATTGTTTAGCTTTAAATCTTGTCTGAACCATTTGAGATTGGCCCAGGCCGAAGCTTCAGGGGGAAGAAAGCAGAATGCTTCTATTTTCTTAATATAAATTTAAGACCTCCAGGCTTATTTCTTACCCCACTGGCCAGCTGCAAATCCGGCCAGAGCCATTTGTCAAGTAGGGGAAGTGGGGGATGAATGGGGATTCTCAACAGTGACAGCACTTACTTGGTTTTGCAGTTTGAACTCTCTGAGACTGACAGATAATTAAATGTGACTCTTGCCCTCCAGGGACACTTTCCTGGGCACTTTAAAGGCTCCCAGCTGGACGCCTCTTTTTCGTTACTCATGACTAATGTGAGGCATCTTCTCTCGAAGTCATTTATTTTAGTCCTCCCTCACTCCAGGGCATTTTGTTGTTTACCTCCAACTCTTCTGTTGAGGTCTCCTCTTAGACAAGATGCAAGGTGATCCCATATCTGTGCTCTCTCTCACATGTCCCAAAAGTGCTCTAGAGAAAGAACTTGGAATCCCCTTATACCTACAAATGCTGGTGTCAGAAGTGCAGTAGGAAAAACCCTCTAGCTTTCATAGTGTAAGGCACCATCTTCCAAATTGCAGGAAAACATTTCTAAAGTTTTCCTAGTGGTTCTTTTTATATCGACCTTCAGAAGGCTTGGGGGTAAAGAGTAGCATCATTTCTCCTTGAATGCATTTGCTTCTAGACAGCTACAAACAAGTGGAATAGTTGGGTCCTGAAATGTGTACATTACAAATTATCATAGAATGCAGTAAATTATTTCATTAAATGATTTTGTTAATTTATGCTGGTAACTTTTGAGAGTATCTACTTCCTCATATTCTTAATTTATTTATAAATCTATTTTATTTTTTCCATTTTCATTAGGATAGCAACTTCTAAGTCCTCTATTAAAATCAAATCTCAAAAAAATGAAAAAAAACAACATTAATAGTTACTCTGGTATTTTTGTGAAGTGAGAATTTGCTCTGTACATCTTGTGTGATATTATATTATGCATTCTATAATGTTATCTATCAGTTTTATAGCCATTTAAAAATAACTTTTAGATAATTGTGTCAATCGGACACCATGACCACTCTCTGATCTACTCTACTTTTCTTTCTGCATGTGTCTGTGTGTGTGCATGTGCGTGTGCGTGTGCGTGTGAGAGAACTGAGGTAAAGCCAAATAAAATTTAGGAAAATCACTTTACATTTACCTCTCTGATTTATCAATGAATTAGAAATATGTTCTATTGTGTGTGCATAAAAGCAACAGTGAGGACAAAAGTGCTTACACATGAGAGAGAAAGATGGAGAAAGAGATTAAAAAAGTAGGAAGAAAATGAAGTGTGTTAGGAAGATGATTTATGTCACCTATAAAATGTATGTTTTACTATAGGAAAATATAACTGAGTTCTCTTCATTAAAGGAATTCTGTAATAATGAATGTTCCATTTTATTAGATTATATGAAATTTTGGTACAATTTTGTTCCTTGTGTTTGAGATGTATACATTCTAAACCAGAGCATTCCATTATTGCTTTTCTTTCTAGCTTACATCTATGGCTTTAGGGATTTTCTTAAAAATTTCTAGGAATATTCTATGAGAGGAAGTCATCTGAAAGTCTTAAAACTCATGTACCCTTAAGTTAAACATAACCTATGTTATACAGAGAAGGAGAATGTACAATTGGTTAATGCTATAGAGATTTCCTTCTTTTTCTTCCTTCCTTCATTCCTTTCTTCCTTCCTTCCTTTCTTTTTCTTTCTTCCTTCCTTCCTTCCTTCCTTCCTTCCTTCCTTCCTTCCTTTCTTTCTTTCTTTCTTTCTTTCTTTCTTTCTTTCTTTCTTTCTTTCTTTCTTTCTTTCTTTCTTTTCTTTCTTTTCTTTCTTTTCTTTCTTTTCTTTCTTTCTTTTCCTACTTATATTTATCAATTTTCAAGAGCATTCTTTCCTATTGGTGCCTGATTTGTTTTTGAGTAGCTCTCAAATTACTTCTCCATTTTTTCCTTTTAATTGTATCACATTTCTCACTATACAAAAATAAATTTTGTAATATTCAAACAAGGAAACTCTAGCATATATGATGCTCTTTGTTCTGCTTTGCTGCCTCTTCTTTATTTGACCATTTATTTGTTTCAGGTGCTATGGTTTAAAAGGGTGGCTATGCTGAAGTGTACCCTGGAGCACACCCCATCTGAACATTGGAGTGTGCAGGCACAATGCCATAATCACACAAAAAGGAAGCAAGCAGGCAAAGTGCAAATTGCAAATATGCAGAATGACAAGAAGAATCATCATTTTTTTCATTTATGTCAAGCTAATTTTTTTATCTAGAAACCAGATTTTATTGGAAAAACAGTTTATGACCATGACAGTGATTTTCCATATTTCTTTCCCATATTTGGATGGGAATGCTCACAGGGAACATACAATTAATAAAAGGAAATCTCTCATTGGGTTTATGTTTAAAAAATATTTTACCCATATTTGCATTTTGACTTAATGATAGTATGAAACTAAGTAATATATTCCTGTATTTGATCAGAATAAAAAATAAGAAATACATTTTTATAACTAAAATATAAAGAGAATTTTAGGTATATAATCTGTTTACCTTAAAAGGTAGTCTAAACACAGGACTGACATTTTTCATTAGTTTCCTAAAACTTATTTCAGTTACCAATTGATGCTGAATGCCTCAATTTTGCATATATACAAACACATACATGCATTACAGACATATGGATGGATAAAATAAATAAATCTAAGAAATCCTCAGACCTCTTCCAGGAATATAACATTATTTGGATATTATTAAAGGCTTCCAAAATTTTATAAAATTATATTAAAATACTCCCATGTAATTCCATACCAGCTAAGTGGATTAAGCCCTTTGTAATGTTTTGAACAAAAGAAAGCCAACAATTAAACCATTTTTTAAGAACTATTTATACTTACTTTATATTGCAAGGCTATAACCATGAGAAGTGCTATTTTATTTACTTTGCACAATAGTTTAGATCTGTTTTACCAGTAAAAAAAAAAAAAAATTAGATTTTCCTTCATAGTACAATTTTGATAGAGGGAAAAAGATGTTCAGCTTTTAAAAGTTGCCCAGGTATTTATGTGCTCAGATAACCAAAAAAGTGCTTTTGTTTAAGATCTCCTACGTGACATGCAAATGGTCTTTATAAAGCAATGCTTGATTTGCCGTATTTTAAATTAAATTCCTGTGACTTTTCATCAGTCTACTGGATAGGAACATGGAATCTGACATATTGAATCAGTCCATTGCTCCATCAAGTAGACTATTTTGCTTCTAATAATAGTCTATAAAATGAGACATCAGAGAAAAATAAAGTATATTGCACACTGTCAATTTTGAAAGACCTTACCTAATGTTCCTGATTCAGCTCCATGTAGGCATTTCACTATGAACTTTAAGATGAGAACAATGCAAAATTTTCACATTTCCTTTACCATGGAAGTGCTTCAGGTGAATTTCTTATTTCTAACTAACAGCAATCTATGTGGTAAACTTTTGTCTTTATTAGATTGCATATTTATAATGTTATAAAAGTGATAGCAATTTAATATTGAATTTAATTTTATATATTCTGTAAAAATCTGCTATAGTTGTTTTGATGGTGATTACTTTTTGGAAATGTTTTTAAGGCTCTAAATAGCTTGGGTTATTCTAAACTGAGCAGTATTTCTTTCAGCTAATCTTTTCTATAACTAAAAGGTTGGCTGCTGCTACAACATAATCAAAGAGCCTACCTTACAAGAAAGCCTTAAAATATAAGTAGAAAATTGAAGAATAAATGTTTAGGGCAATCTCAATATATTAACTCGTATGTATTACTCATACATGTTTATTTCAATAGCAGGAAATTACACTAACCAAAAGTTAGGAATATATCCGAAGTTTACACTGACATTGACCTAGGCTAACCACACCCCACTCATCTCAAGCAGCAAGGAATTGCAGATCCTGGAAGCTGAAGCAAAGAGATTTCATTTTTCTTATTACAGTCACAAAAATGAGTTTTTCACAGTATCTCATCTTGAGAGCCACTTCAAAGATAATAGATCCTTACATGAAATACTTACATGAGAAACAATAGAAGTTATAGATAACTACTCAATATAGACTTTTGAAAACTATATGTATATTTTCACAATAATTTATATTGGTTCAGACATAATACTTTTTTCACTTTGTCTTTTCCTCAATTCATGTACAGAAACAGATTATTATGAATAGAGAATTCATCTTTCCCATAGAATTCTTGAAGTCAAAAATCAGATTTTCCCTCCCTAGAAATGACATTGTACTACCATGCTTTGCACTACCATGCTTAAGGTCAGGGAATCTGGGAGCAAATAATTGCTTCAATCATATTACTTTGGATGAAGCATGGTAATACCGGAAATAGATCAACAAAGAAAGAGAGACTTGGCACATTTAAAGGTTTAACATACTAACAGCTCCCAGGGGAGAGTACAGCACTCTAGGCAGGACTGCTCAGGGGGAGCACTGGAGTCTGTCACACGGCAGAGAGAGAGCGGGGAACTGGGAGCAGGCACTTTCATAGTGGTTTCTGTGGAAAGGAAAGGAGGAAGCAGGACAAACAGGCTCAGAAATGATTTGCTATGTTTGAAAGTAGGGCCCCCATGTTATTCATATTCACTGTAACTACTAGTGCATATAGTTTAAAACTATCAAAAGACTCCATATGTCTGTGTCACAATTTGGTTAAAGGTAGTTAATAGTCCCTTAGGTAGGAGTTAGAGCATCCATTTACAGAAATTAAAAATATGATTACTACAATGATGGACTCATCCTTAAATATTATTGTTCTAATGAATATGAATATAATTCACATATAAATTAGAAATGAAATGTATTTTAAAGTTAGTTTTTATTTGTTACATGTATTGTTGCAAATAAAGGTTCCTTGTGATTTCCTCTATTCATTTTTCAAACTTGCTTTATAAAAACACACATGCAATTTCTGCCTTCAACTAAAGAAAATGTAAAGGCTAGATTTGATAATTTGTGTGAAAATGTTTCAATATTTTTAGAAACTCTATCTCTAATATGAGATTTATCAGCAGATTTTTCCTGGGTCCTGGGTGAACCGTGACATTTTTTCAACTTATAAATAGATGATCTCTTGTATTATTCTGCAAAACTTTTAGTCTAATTGGTTCTTTAGGTAAGAGTTATGTTTAAAAAGTCAACTCATAAGTGACTTCACTTGCATTAATTGTATAAAACATTGTATAAAAATCTCAGATTAAATAAAAAAAGAAATAGTGTTCATTAACCTTTCCAAAATAGAAAACTGAAGTTAGGTAGGGACCAGTAGGGCACCCAGAGTTTTTATTTTCTTTCTTTCTTATCTCTTTTCCATCAGTTTCTATATATCATTTGGCAGCTGGTTTAGACTGAGATACAGCAGAAAAGTAAATATGGATACAATACTTTAAGTACTAAAGAAGACAACTCATTCCATAATTATTTATTTACTCCAAATTATTCTCTCCCTCCTATGAATTCCAGATCATATCATCAGAACTAGGCACCATTTCCTTGAATCAAAGACTATCTTCAAAGCCTACAGTATTTAAACTCTATCAGTGCACATATCTTGTGCCCTCACGCAAATTTTCCACAGATTGAGTTTAAGCTGTCTGTAAGATTTGCTGTGATCTGCTCCATTACTGCTTCTCCAGCCTCATCATTTGTCACTCTCCCTCTTTTCTTTTTTTTTTTTTTAACACCTTTATTGTGGTATGGTTCCTGTACAGTAAACTACACACACTCCAGATGTACAATTTGATGCATTTTGATAGATACATACACCCATGAAACCACTACCAATATCAAGATAGCTAACATTTCCATCACTCCCCAAGAGGTACAATTTTCAAACTCTCAATTTATCTCTTCCCACACCCTTTACCCCCTGATAACCATAAGTTTGTTCAATGTTTTAATTGTTCTTTTGTGTGGTGTTACATGACAGTTTACAATGATCCAAACTAATCAAATTTAATACTTAATATCTGTACACTTTATTAAAGGTAAATTATACCTAAATATGAAAAATGACTGAGAAAATTTTCCATATATTTATATGGAAGTATTTCAAAGAATGAAATGTGCAGACATATGGATACAAGATGTTACTTTATTTGTTCAATTTTGTATAATGAAGTGGGTAAGTAATAACATTTATTCATGTTAGGTTACATTTAATAAAGAAACTCTGGAAGGTTATAAAGAAACCAATAAAAAGTGATTACTTCTTAAGGGATAGTTAATGAGGTAGGAAATCAAGTGTATAGGGCATAGGTACTAACAATATATTAACTTTCAAGTTTTTAACTCCATAAATTTTCCATTTTCATATTTTGTGGCCATTCCAATGTACCAACCAATTACAAAATAAAGGGAGGAAATAATCAAATAGTAAATAGCATTTTGTGAGATATTTCTTAGTAATAAAAACTTTAAAAATTTTTTATTTTGTAGTTAGGTGGCTCCATCAGTCTGACGTTGCTCAAGGAAATATCTTTGACAGAAAACAAGACCAGAAGAAGCACAATGGACTTTTAAGAAAATGCATACCCCCTTATCTGTCTTGGATTAGCTAGGTGATAGAAAGGGTCAAGATTTAGTTCACTGTTAAGATGACAAAGTATGGATAAATATTTATAAAACAATTATTTTTAGCCTTTGTTTTCTTGGATATTTATTTTAATCAATAGTTTTATGAACTGTGATTATTTATATTTCAGCTCTCTAGTTAAAATTCTGTTGAATGTTGTAGGGAAAATACTAAATGCTAATAATGTAGGAACTAATTTGCACTGATTATAACTGCATGAAGGCATCATAGAGGAAAAAAAATTAAGCATTTAAAATTATCCCTGCTGTTCTTCTTTTACTATCATAAAGCAATAAAGTGCACACAATGAGAAAATTGAGAAATCAACTTTGGTAGCAGCAATTCAAATAAATAATAACTATTTGTCATGAAAATGTGACAAGATGTATTTTTTCATCATTCCTATGTATCACTATATTAGTTCTATACTTTTTACATTAAATATGCTTAATATTTAATTAGCATTATATATTTAGGATATTTTAAATTAAAAATCCATTTCTAGTATACACTGAAAATATGTTATATATTATATGCTTCCAATATACAGTTACAAAAGAACATTAACACACATTGCTTAATATTCTATGTTAAATAGTTCGTGCCTTACCTCATCACTTTGGCAAAATATTTCAGTAAACGAAATCTTTTTTTTCTGCTATTGGTCAGTAATTAATTGCTTAGTAAACTAATTACATCATTTTCTAGTCCAGGTGAACCAAGTATAATTTTGATAGAAATTATGTTTTTTATTCATTTCATATTCTCCACACATATATAATAGTAACATTCAGTCAAACAAAAGTTCCTATGTCCTTAAATACTTGACAATTTTGGTGTGTTTTTAAGCCATTTAATCTTAATCGATATTGTATTTTCCATTTTAAGCTTGTCACTCTATCTTTTACACTCTCTCAGCTGTTAGTCTCCTTTCAACTGCTTCTTGAATTATACAAATTTTTTTTATCTCATCAAAATTCACAGGAAAAATGTTAGTGTGAACGAAAATACTGCGACCATATCAGTAAACAAAGAATGCTGAAACCAAGTCATCAGTGGCTGCTGCCACCCCCTAGTGAGGACAGGCCTGCAGGCCAGCCTCTGCAACCACTCACAATGGTGCCCTCTGGGGGGACACAGAATAAGAAAGGACAGGATACTGGCCCTAGATAGCTAGGTGCTTGTTAAAGGAATGAATTCAATGAGCCCAAATGTTTGCTTCCTCCCATGCATAGAAAAGCACTAAATTCTTTAACTTGAGGTGCCTGGTTTTCTTTAGGTAACAAGTAATCTTTTATTGTTCCAGCTATCTGGTCTTTGTTGTAAAGCTCCTATATATCCTAGCTCCTCCCCTACCTCTCTGGAGCAGTCCCTTAGAGTGATCTGAGAGGCTGTCATCCCGGCTGGAGTCCTCCCACCAAATAAAACATAAATCTCAACTTTTACGCTGCACATTTATTTCAGTTGATAGTAGTAAGTTAAAATTCCCAAGGCTCAAATTCAGAGAGGTCTAATATGAATGGTGAGCATATCTAATTTAGATATCTACCTTGCTGCACAATCTTGGGAGTACTGGTTTGATTTCCTTAAGGCAAAACACAGCTGTATTAGGTTTCTCCTTCCCCCTTATTACTGTGAATGAAAACTACTGCAAACCATATCAGTAAACAAAGAATGCTGAAGCTGTAGTAGAGAATAACCTTTGTTTTGTTGGAGGTTTACAGGGACACCAGGACCTAGCCCACGGGGATGGCTGCAAGAACAAAGAATGCCTGCAGCAAGAAGATCTCAACAATCAACCATAGCCCCTCCCTTGTTTTTTTGTATAAAAAGAGCCTGTATTCTGACTAGAGCAGGATGGTTCTCCAAGACATTAGTCTGCCATCCTCTCCTGCTGGCTTTCAGAATAAAGTTGCTATTCCTTGCCCCAATACCGCGTCTCCCAATTTATTGGCCTGTCATGCAGCGAGCAGAATGAGCTTGGCAACAAAGCCATCAAGTCATTGGCTGCTGCTGTGACCCCCCAGTGAAGACAAGCCTGCAGCCCAGCCTCTGCAGCCACTCACAATGGTGCACTCTGATGAGACTCAGAATAATAAAGGACAAGATACTGGCCCTAGATAGCTAGGTGCTTGTCAAAGGAATGAATTCAATGAACCCAAATGTTTGCTTCCTCCCATACAAAGAAAAGCACTAAATCCTTTAACTTGAGATGCCTGGTTTTCTTTAGATAGCAAGTAATCTTTTATTGTTCCAACTATCTGGTCTTTGCTGTAAAGCTCCTATATATCCTAGCTCCTCCCCTACCTCTTTGAAGCAGTCCCTCAGAGTGATCTGAGAGGCTGTCATCCAGGCTCAAGATCACCTGCCAAATAAACCATAACTCTCAACTTTTAGGCTACACATTTATTTCAGTCTACATTAATCTTCATGATCTTGATTTTTGTTTAGGAAAACATGTTTTTCTCATAATCAATACTTTTTTTCTCCGGTATATCTGCTTCACCTCTCTATCTCTTTGCTATGTTCTCCATAATAAGGAACGGCTCCC
This sequence comes from Camelus dromedarius, assembly GCF_036321535.1. Lineage (NCBI taxonomy): Eukaryota > Metazoa > Chordata > Mammalia > Artiodactyla > Camelidae > Camelus > Camelus dromedarius. Next base: position 57,313,719 of record NC_087438.1, read on the forward strand.
AACAGGACAAAGAATGCAGATTTGCCTGAAATATGCCTGAAACTATTGGGAGGAACTGAATCCTTCCACTGAGGTTGTTTGCTTGTTAATAAACCCTGAAGCTGCTCATGTTCCTGAAAGAGACAGTGCCTGCATGAGAATGAAATTTTGAAATTCAGTTCATTTCCATCAAAAATAACCATCGTTTTTTTAAAACTCAGGATTTAATGAAGGAGAAGGTACCATGAGTCCTGATGCCTTTCTCTGGTTTCTGCTTGCAGAAATGTTCGTCAGTGTGGTGACAGGAAAATTTCTGTACTGATCTGGACTTGTCCTTCTTTAGTGAATTACTACCCTAATTTTACCTGATCTTGTTAGTATTAGAAATTCTGAGATATCCATCCAATGCTTATTTCAGAGTTACTATAACAAATATTTAATTTTTGCTTATACACTTGTTTAGATGACTATCTTGAGTACTGATACTTACTTGTTAACACCAACAACAGCTGTGTAAATTTGCAGCATTGTTATTATAAACTAAATTTATTTAAATGTGTCTTCACTTTTGGAGTTCAAGTTTCTCTGCTTTGACTCTTGAATTATTTATAAGTTTCTGTGTTGTCTGCATTCCAAAGAAATGAAGGAGCTATTAAAGCCCTTTGGCATAGAATTCTCTTTTTCCTGGAGTAACATCCCCTCACCACCCTTTCCTTACGAAAGAAGCACTGGGAAACTTTCTAAATAATATAATTAAGCAATCCCCTTGGAAATTTTAGCTCTGTTTTCGCTTTGGACCAAATGTGCTAAACAATTTATGCCAAACACCGTATGTGTCACATGTCCTTACATAGACTATTGAATGCTCTAGTTTTGTTGGATCATTCTCCCCTTGGATTCACTAGCAATGGGACAGAATCTCATTTAGTAAGCAAAGATTTGTCCATGTGTGAAGATATAATTAATTACCCAGAAAAGGAATAAGCCCTTACCAAATATTGATGGGTATGGTTCTAGTTTATTTTGACTTAGGCTGGCCCTTTTAGAGTGGTAGCAAATTGAGGTGGGAGGGCAGTAGTCAAAATTATACACATTCAGCAAGAAGCTGGAATGTTGCCAAGGCAACCATTTCTTCTGGAATCAATCAGATATAGTTGAAACAGCAATTGGGCTGAGTGGGTAATATTTCATAATGCTCAAGATAAAGATAAAATAAATGTTGGGTCATCAGGTCATGAAGGTACATATAATGGAGAGGGTTGTTGCTGAGAGGAGAAGGAAATGGTGAGCTGTGTTCAGAACAGTTGCATAGACCCAGACTCTCTAAGTTGGTCTGTTTTGTAAACTCAGTCCTTAATGTGTCAGAGCTAATCAAGACTCCTCTGCAAGGTCTCTGCTTTGCCATTCCACAGGTCAGATGGAATACTGATACAGAGTGATGTGTCCCACTCTGATACACCCAAGAGCTGACTTATCTAAATATACTTACTTATGTATATACTGCTTTTTTCCATTCATTTGTGTTAATTTCTAATAAATCTTTGCAGTATGTCTCTTTTCCATCCTTTCAAACTTCCCTCTTTAGTATTAGATACGTTCCATTAAAATACTATTCTAGGATTTATATATTTTATCACATCACAAAAGTAAAATATTGAAATTAGAATGGACCTTAATCATGTGATTACCAGAATTTTTCACTTTTTAATTGAGATAGAATTCACATATCATAACATCCACTGTTTTAAAGTGTACAATTCAGTGGTTTGCAGTATATTCACAGAGGTGTGTGACCATCACCACAGTCTAATTCCAGATCATTTTCTTCACCACAAAAATAACTTTATATCCATTAGCGTAACATTGGTTTTGGTTTCAGGGAAATACTGACTTCACAGAATGAGTTAAGAAATGTTCCCTCTGTCTTCAATTTCTTTTGGACGAATTTGTGAAGGATTGTTTTTAATTCTTACTAATGATTTGGTAGAATTCCAGTAAATCCATCTTATCCTGAGATTTCTTTTTTTCTTTTTTGAGGGAAGATTTTTGATTACTAAATCAGTCTTTTCTGTTTACTTGATATTTAAAGTTTCTATTTCTTCGTGAGTCATTTTGGTAGTTTTTTTTCTTCCTCAGAACGTGTCCACTTCATCTAGGTTGTATAACTTGTTGGCATATCATTGTTCATGTTATTTTCACATAATTAATTTAGTTTCTATAATATCAGTAGTAATATTTCCTCTTTCATTCTTGATTTTAGTCATCTGAATCATCTCTTTTTATTAGTAAGTCTAGTTAGAGGTTTGTAATTTTATTGATCTTTTCAAAGAAAAAAACTGAAAGGTCAGAAGACTTTTTTACTATTGTTTTCTATTCTGAAATTCATTAATTTTCACTCTAATATTTATTGTTTTGGTCTGTTTACTTTAGGTTTAGTTTGCTCTTCGATTTGTACTATCTTAAGGCAAAAGCTTAGGTTATTACTTTCAGATAGCTTTTATTTTTAAAAATATAAGTACTTTAGTTATTATTTGTTTAGTGACCTTTCTGTCTAATTATATAAAAGTCTGTATCTGTCATGTGTGGCTCTTGGGTTTCTACTTGATTAAATTAGCAGTCAGCTTATGATTGGACATAGAAGAATTTTCCTTAAGTGTCTCAAAGCAGTAAGTCTCCCTGTTTTGGTGAGAGACACTGTGTATGTTTGGACATGCATGCCTTTAACACTCAACCAGGCAGCTTACAATTCTCCTTTTCTTTTTGATTTTACAGAACTTCAAGATCAGTCAGGGTTGAGTGATTAGAACCTTCTCAGGTCTTTCCTGAACATGTGCACAACTTTATTTACCCATGTGGTCTCTAGATACCCAAGAATATGTCAGACTTTTTCAAAGCCCCTACTGTCATCTTATTCCTCAGCTTATTTTCTCAGCTTATCCTTTAGCTATGATATTAAAACATTTGACATGAGTACTGCAAACCCCCCTCCTCAGAAATTTTATCACTAGATCAAATAAAGGCAGGCCTTTAGATTGGGGTCTTCAGAGAACAACAGGGAGTCAGATAATGAATTGTCTTCTAGATTGAAGCTTTGAAAAAGTTCCTATCCCATTTTCTCCCTCTGGTATCAGAAATATAGGCCATTATTTTTCAAAGCCACTTCAGATTTGAGGACCAGAGTTGGAACCAGGGTAAATAGGATGACACATATTTGCTGTTCTTACTGAGATTTGGCCACTTCTCTTGCCTAACTGCCCCTTAGTTGATACAAGCATTTGGTTAAGTTTCAGAATTCTAAATATTTTGATTCTGATAATTTTTGTATTTTTTTTCTGGCAGTTTTATGGTGGGGTGAAATTTCAGAGGTCCTCACTCTGCCCTTTTCACTGATTTTACCCAATTACCTTCTTTTTTGATTTGAGATCTCAGGGGCAACAGACTTACATAACTTGTCCAAAAGGTAGTAAAAGTAGTGCAGTCTACACAAGAGCCAAGCACAAAATGTGTGTGATACACATAATTCTAAAATTACATGCAACTACTGCCCTTCTGGACCAAGTGTCCATGATTATTAAGAACTTTTTTTACATGTAAGTATACTATGTGTCAGATTCAAGTTCTATATAGCTTTGATATAACAGGGGATAAAACCTGTACTTTTAAACCAAACCAATTTGATTACAGTTTTCAAGAAAGTAAGTTTGCTGAATTGTGTCTATACAGATTTGAAGAGTAGTTCTGCATTCATGTGAGAAGAAACAGTCTTACAGAATAAAGGGTAAAACCTTTCTTTTAGTTTTCTTACTCTCTGTAAATGATGTATAGACAGTCTTCTGAATTGCTAGGCCTTTCTATTACATCTCACAAAAGTGTCTGGTCTCCATTTCTTGAGAGAGGGAGTTGGAGTATGAATAGTTGCTGACCTAATTTCATTCCTCTTTGATCGCACTGGAGTAGCAAGCGTTCTTTATTGCACAATAGGGAGAGCATATGTGATGACTGAGATTGTACTGACAAGAAGGAAAAACTCAAGTTGTGATTTCTCTATTAAGTAAAGACCTTTTCAAAAGGCAGAAAGGAGTAATAGATAGTAATATTAGTTATCTGTTTTCCAAAGCTTTAGACAACTTTTAGGTAAACTCTCTTCTATCATCTCTTAATATGAGCAAAAGGTCATGAAATGTTCCTCTCATTTCTAGTTAATCACTAGAGACAATAATTTCCTAGTTAATATATTTTAAAAGTAAAATAATTAAGAAAATAAATTTTCATATAGCATTCTGCTGAGTATAAAGTATCCTACCTGCATTCACTTAGTTAAAAATTATTAGAATTTGCCTATTTAAATACATAAGTTTGATGTTGTACTAGTACTATCAAGCCAAACAACCTCTCTTGTCCTCTCTTCTTAATTTTCCACACAGTTTTGAACACTCTAGTTGCTCTAAATACTGTGGATAAAAAAATGAATTGGCTACATCCTTTGGATTCAATAAGTTTGTACTGTAGCCTGATAGGATTCAATAATAAAAGTATCAATTTTAAATCCCCCATTTATCTTCTAGGCTTCTCTTTCTCAGGCTCCCTACTATTAGATATTTTACACTTATTAAATAATTTAAACACATAAATGTATTCAGTAAAATACCTTAAGTTCACTTAAGTTATTACTCTGTTTTAAATAATCTTTACTAAAATTTTATGGCATACCACACACTGAGCTAAGACATGTAAACACTATTTTATTTAATCGTCAGAAACCCTTATGAAGGTCATATATTGTAACCATTTTCTTGCTGAAACAACTGAGCCTTAAAGAGTTTAAGCAAGGCAGAAGCTAGGAATATTTTTAGCCTTAAGCAACAGAAAACCTGTGTAACATAGATTGAGATGTATTTTCTTAGTAAGAACATGTCTTGAAGTAAACAGTTACTGGAATTAGTTTAGCTGTTCAATCATGTTACGGTTAGAGTCTATGCAATCATCCTGGCTCTTCCCTCAGTGTCAATACAGCTGTCCCAGCTCAATTGACAAATTTTCATTCAGGCTAAAGGGCATAAGAGGTTAAGGTAGCAATGCATATTCTTTTTATTAGGAAAATAAAGGTTAAAAAACCTCCAACAGAGTCTTACTTGCTACGTTCGACTAGAACTGTGTCATACTGATTGTCGTTGTTACCCTTAATTTCACAGGGGTTTGGGAAAATGCAAGTATATAGCCATAGAGGAGTCTGGAACAGGCATGAGAAGTGATGTGGAAATGGATAACTAATCAACTAACTCAGTCTGACCCACTTTGTTGTCATTCACAAAACCTACCTGCTTAGTTAGAAATCTGTACATACTCATCCTTACTTACTCAGATATAACCACAGTCTTAATACTGGTGTTTATTATTCTTATGGGTATTTTAAGACCTTTATTATAAAACTAAGTATTCTAAAATAACATACTGTTTTAAATGTTTTACATTTATAACACAATATTACACTATAGATGACTTTCTGTAACTTGCTTTCAGTTTTCCTTGATATATTTTTTAAAGTCTTCCATAAAGATATCTGCAACTCCAGTTCATTCACTTTTACAGCTAAATAATATTCTATAGTGTGCATATAGCAAAATGTATCAGGATGATCCATAAAATACTACTCTTTTTGTAGATAAAAAAAGTTATATATCATCAAATTCAAATGATTTAATTTTTAAGTACTCATTCTCCTTTAGAAGTATATTTAGATTGTTTTTAAACATATGAATATGAATATACTTGTATAAGTTTTTATCCAAAACAAAAAGGTAATTTTAATGTTAGGCAATTCTTACCAAAGATTATTTCTTGCCATTGTACACATAGAAAAGTTTACTATTCAATATTACATAGAGATGAGCTGAGAGACTGCTAACAAATTTTGGTGACTGGCCTTGCAGCCCCAGCTGCCACAGGCATATCTGGCCCCATTTCTGACCTATTAATATATGACTTGTAACACACCTGTTGGGAAGTTCTACCTGTATAGTGTTATTTTACTATACACCTATTGGTCTTTTAACAAAACTAAATTTAAGCTTTTGTTTGGTTTTATTTCTGCTCTTAAAATAATAATAGAAGTATTCATATATTGTTAATTATGATCTAGGCACTTGCTAAGCACTTTCCATGCATTTATGTGTGTAATCCTCACAGAACCACCATGAGGTTATTACCATTTGAGGTAAAGGGTTAATAAAGCATACTGAGGTTGACAAAATTACCCACGGTCAGTCACCTAGTAGAACCTGGAGCCTGAATTTGAACCAGGGCATTCTGGCTTCCTACTCTCTGTTCCTAACCATTAAGCATTACAATCTTTGATTTTTTTCTTCTTCAACTCTGCTTGTGTATTTCTCAAGTTATATAACATCTACATTTTATAACTTAGAGAGATGCATTGCTTCCATTTTAATTTCATAAGATGTATATGTTACTCATTGATTTCAGCCTTTTTTCTTTCCTGTGTAAGATACTGAGAAAGAGAAAAGCAGCCTCTGATGGCTAGAAATTGGCCCGATACTCAACTTAGACCATAATGATCTCCTGTTAAACACAAACCATTTCACAAAACACCATCAGACAAGACCACTCCATTAATGTGAGGATTCAGGACACAAGGAGATCACTTTGTAACCTTATCTAAACACATACAAAACATCAACATTAACCAATCCACAAAATTAGGAAAAAAAAGCATCTCTCTATCCTTGCAAATATGACTGACTATTGCTTTTTTAACAGTCACAGCTTTAGTCTCTCTTCATTCATCCTGTCTTAAATATAACCAGATAATTTTCCTTACTCCCTGAGAGCATCCAATCTATAGCAATGGTCTGCATCCTTGAATCCTCCCCAAAAGCATTTAGCACAAGGTAAATCCTGTACCAAGTTTTTCTCACACCATCTTATTGACACCTTCCAAGATTCCTCATTGCATGAAGTTTCCCTTCTTGCAACAAGTAAATAAAGCCAACTATAAGTGAAATCCTTAATCTTCTAAATACAAAGTAATTTGGAGTTTCCATATTTTTTGATTTAATAATAGAGTGGTATCAAATTCCCCCAATGTTTTGCATATTTATACATATAGACATATGTATATATTTTATTTAGAGTTTTAGGTTCATAGCAAAATTGAGAGGAAGTTACAGAGAGTTCCCACAAAACTCTGCCTCCAAACATACATAACCTCACCCATTATCAACAGCCCCCACCAGAGTGGTACATTTGTTACAATTATGAGCCTGCATTGACACATCATTATCATCTAAAGTCATAGGTTAGATTAGGGTTCATCCTTGGTAGTATACATTTTATGGGTTTGGACAAATATATAATGACATGTATCTACCATTATAGCATCACAGAGTATATTCACTGCCCTTAAAATCCTCTGTGCTTTACCTATTCATTATACCACTTCCCATAAAATCTAGTAACTACTGATCTGTTATACTGCCTCCATAGTTTTTTTCCCTTTTCCAGAATGTCCTATAGTTGGAATCATACAATGTATAGCCTTTTTTAGATGTGCTTATTTCACTTTCTAATATGGATTTTAGATTTTCTTCATGTTGCTACATTGTTTGATATCACATTTCTTTTCAGCTCTGAATAGTATTCTATTATTGGATTTACCACAGTTTATTTATCCATTCACCTATTGAAAGACATCTCCTCAGAAAATTCCCATGCATGATCAATAGTGACTCCCACTCCCATCCCAGACAACCATGAATACAATCATTCTCATTCTCTCTCTTCCTCTCTCTCTTTGCATACACACACACACACACACACACACACACACACACACACAGACAAAACTAATCTGTAATGACAGAATGATATATAAATGTATATATGTATATACATATTTTGCTGTCACTATAAATTAGTTGACTGTTCTAGAGTTTTACTTAAATCAAATAACATGTCTATTTTTATAGCACTGTGATTTTTCTTAAAGTATAGAAAACACATATATGTAAGTCAATTAAAATGGGTGTGGTTCTGTCAGTCTACAAGTTACGTCTCATCTTAAAACACACATCAATGGAACAAGTATAGACACATATTAGGAAAGAATACATCAATGAAAAGGTGAAAAGTTAAAGTTAAAAATAATCTAGCTGAATGTCTCACAGACCAAATCAATGAGCTGAAATGTACCAACATTTAATATAATATCTTAAATTTAGGTTGAAAAAAACCTAGCAGTTTGGGGGAGTCTCAGCAGTGAGGTAAAAACAAAGCATGTTTTAAATTTATTTCAAGTTTAAATGACAATCATATATATATAGACATAAGTAAATGAATAAACTCAATATATAACTAGAGTGAATGCATAACTAAAGTAAACCCAGTATTCATTTATAAAGCATAACGTTCTGGTGAGTAATCCTGCTAATCAGATTATATCTCAAAGAATATGATGAATTCCAAGCATAAAATTCCAAGAATTCTATACAGTTAATGTGCTACAGAAAAGTGACCTGCAATTTAAGTGCCTTGAAATCACATACCATAAGGAGTGTTTGCAGAGAGCAGTGATAGAGAGCACAGAAGTAAGGGAATAAAGATTTAGTAAAGACAGGATTGAAACCCTTAAACGTTTGGAATATTTTCATGTGGAATTAACATTGATTCACTGTTTTGTCTTCAAAGACAGAATTAGGCTAAGAGAAAATTAGACACATTTTTCAGATGAATATGAGAATTGGTAATGTATCTGATGAGATGTGGCTTGTGAAAGGAGAGAGAACAATGAACACATTCTTTACTGGTGGCATATTTCAACTAGTAATTTTAGGGTAATATTTTGAAATAATGAGAAGATGTTCAAATATCTAAGGTGAAAGCACCAACTCTAAAATGAATTGCTCTTTTATTAGGTATTAACTTCTTAGTTAATACCAGAAGCACTCACCCATCAATCAGGTTCTATCTCACCCACCACTTATATCTAGTTGTGCTTTTGCGAAGAATGTGTATATTTTAAAAATTAGAAAATACTAAAATTGAAAGAAAAGCATGCATGATACAGTGGAAACTAGACTGAAGTTCATAAAGGCTCTGAAAGGAAATGTAATATACCTCAGTTTGTTTAATTATTTTTATTAGAATTGACTTACAATATAAAAAGGCTCATCCTGAAGAAATGCAAACTTTCAATAGTACTGCTCAAGCAAGACTTTAAAACTTTAAGAAAATATCTAGATACTCAGTAAAAAAGCAAATGAGTTTTGTTTCTCATTGTTAGTTAGGTTGAGTACACCATATATGTTAATTTTCCAGATGAAACAAGAACTCATGATATTCTGCTTATTTTTAGGTTTCCATTGTCTTGGAAGAGATTCTTCCACACTTTTGTTAAATGCTGTCCTAATTACAATGTCTTTCATTTTCTTCTGGTTAGTTTTTTTGTTTGTTTGTTTGGATTTAGTAAACCAAGATACCCAAATTATAAAATAAGGGCCAGTGAATTCCTGAGTAAAATACTGATAAAGTAAAATAAATATTACTAAAGGAGAGACTGGTATATCCATTTTGTTGACTTAGTTATTTTGCCTGTTGTGTTTTGCATTATTAGTGTTTATACTCAGGGAATTATTTAAAGGCATTATTTAAATAGCTAAAAATATTATTCATGGATAAATTGATTCTAAACTTTTAAACTATCACCTATTTCATCTCCTTAAATGTTTGGCTAGTTAATCAATTTAAAGTATCATAAACAATTCACATGATTGCCTTATCTATTTATGTATAATAGAAAGCTCCATTTTCATTTTTAGTTTTAGTTTATTTTTTATTTTTTATTGAAGAATACTTGATTTACAATGTTGAGTTAATGTCTGGTGTATAGCATAGGAACTCATTTATATATACAGATATATATTCCTTTTCATATTCTTTTTCATAATAGGCTATTACAAGGTATACAGTAGGACCTTGTTGTTTATTGATTTTATATAAAGTAGTTAGTATCTGCAAATCTCAAACTTCCACCCTATCCTCCTTTCTCCCCTGGTAACCGTAAGTTTGTTTTCTATGTCTGTGAGTCTGTCTCTGTTTTATAAGTAAGTTCATTTGTGTCCCTTTTTAGATTCCACATACAAGTGATATCATATGGCATTTTTCTTTCTCTTTCTGGCTTACTTCATTTAGTATGACAATCTCCAGGTCCATCTCCAGTAAATATTCCATTGTGCATTCCACATACATATAATGGAATATTACTCAGCCATAAAAATGAAATAATACACTTTGCAGCAACATGGATGGACCTAGAGATTATCATATTAAGTGAAATAAGTCAGACAGAGAGTCACTTATATGTGAAATCCAAAAAAAAAAAAAAAAAAAAAAGACACAAATGAACTTATTTACAAAACAGAAATAGACTCCCAGACATAGAAAACAAACTAATGGTTACCAAAGGGGAAAGCAAGTTATGGCAGGGAGGGATAAATTAGGAGTTTGGGATTAACATATACATACTATTATATATAAAATAGATAAACAACATGGGCCTACTGTATAGCACAGGGAACTATGTTCAGTATCTTGTAATAATCAATAATAGAAAATAATCTGGAAAAGAATATATATATATACACACACAGCCGAATCACTTTGCTCTGTACTTGAAATGACACAGCACTGTAAAATAACTATACTTCAATTTTTAAAATGGTTAAAAATTAAACAAAAGACTAAGATTCACTGCTATCCAGGAAAAAAAAATAAAAGGACAACTCAATTAGGAAAGATTAAACAAAGGAGTAATAAAAAAAATGCTAAGGTAATACAATCAATGGAGAAATAAATTATGGCTAGGTTCAGGGCAAATTTCACAGAGAAGGTAACATTATTATCTGCACCCCAGAATACAGCTAAGATTTTTTTGCCATGCAGAGAAGATGAAAAGGAACATCCAGCAGAAATAAAGTCAAGAAAAAATACATGGGATAGAAAAGGAAAAATTATATTGAATGAGTGATAATATTTCTATTTTGCAGTTGTTGTAGGTGATAAATTAATAAACTAAGAAGGATGGACCTGAAATAATAAACTAAAAATCATGATAAAACAAAAGAAACAGAAACACCAGTGTTTGAAAAATTCAAAGCAACAGAATGCTCATATTCAGGCTTAAGTTTTAAAAAAAGTATCCTGTCAGAACAACATCAGTCATCATCCACTGAGTGCTTAATATGACTACTGCAGTTTTATGAGGATTTTTCACATGCATCAATATATTTTCAGCTGAGAAAATCAGTGGAACGAGACCTCAAGTAATTGGCTGAATTCAGGCAGCTAGTAAATGATTGGCCAGGATTCAAACCAGTAAATGTCCAGAGTTTGAGTTCTGACCACTTACCCACTCAGCCTCCAGGTGTGGGAGAGGGTAGATTTTAAGATGCTGTGAGGACAAACTGGAGGCTGCAAGGTCAGATAAGAAACCAATTTGACTTCAGAGTTCAGTCAAGAGAAATTGTTACTTGATGCAGGATAGAGGTCTTGAGATTCTAAAAGAATAAATTTATCCAATATAGAAAAAAGAACAGCAGGATTTGATGACTGGAAGGAATGTGAAATGTGAGGTGACTTAAGAGTTTGTATCAGATGACAAAAAATGCTACAAAGAATTTGAATATAATGGTGAATAAGAATACCATTGAATTTGTGATAAAGTTGTCATTTGCTACCCTGAGAGCATTTTTCAGTAGACAAAGTCAAAATAAGATTGCAAGAGACTGAAAAAGGGTAAAGAAACAGCAGCAACAGAAATCATTTACCTTTCAAGTTACTGGGCAGTCCTGAAAAGAAAGATAAAATCATAATTTATAAGTTTAAACTATCAAAAACAATTTAAGTTACAAGAGTTTTATCTGTGTGTGTTTTATTTTTCAGGCTAGCAATTAGCAAGTTTTCATCCAATGCAACAGGCATAGCCTACAAGACAGAACATATTCCAATACTTAAAACTGATAATAGGCTTTGTATCAAAACTTACCACTGAGCAAGTCATGGTTCTAATCATTAATGACACTAATTTTTATTTTTTTCTTGGATGTCTTTGAAGTGTTTGATGTATACTATCACTTGTCTGCAAAAAAGTGTTGGCAATTTAAAACAAGAAAATTCCAAGACATTCCAAAAGTAAATGGTCGTGTTTAATTAATATAGTTCAAGGACTTCTCTTCATTTTTAATTGCCTATATATGGAATCAAATTTTCTTTTGGTAAAATGGTTTCTAGCTTGAAGAATGAGATTAAAATAACAATAAATAGGTATGTTGTAATGATCTGCAAAACACATGATGTTTTTAAGGAGTCTGTCACTTGAACAGGCATAAGCACCTTGGATTTGGAGAACAAATACTGAGATCAAGAAAATAAAGATAAAAGAGACTTCAGTCCTAGAAAAGTTGATGCTGAGTTCCCTGTACTTGGTACGGGAGGAAAAAAGAAACAAAAACTCTACTGATGTTGTGATTCTCCCTAATGTCTAAATTACTCTGCTGCTATTATTAAGCCATCTTTTTTTTTTTTTTTCCTTCAGTATTCCAAGCAAGGGTTGTTTGTCCCTGCCTGTGGCCAGCATCATTCTTTGTATAGCAGTATAGGGCAAGTAGCTATTGACTTAATATGGAGAATTAAATGATAATTGCCTAGTAATGTAAGTATGATCTCATTATATTTGAGATTTCTGATCCTCATATTGCCATTTCATTGCTTGTGAAATAGAATCTGTAGAATTTAACCTCTCTTTGTGTACCTGCTTCTTTATGTGTCAAAACATACAGTAATACTTATTCTTCTTACAAGCGTGTTTTAAAGATTAATTGACTAAGTAGTTGGAAGATAAAAAGGCTATATAAATGATAAATATTCATATCCAATAAAAGTCTATTTTAAAATAATAAAATCAAAGTAATTCCAGAGTAATTCATGATTAAAATGGAAAGCAAGATCTTTGCTATTTATCATTCAAGAAGTCCTTGAGCTGATATCTTTACATTTTTCTCCTTCTGTTCACTCTCTCAGTCTCTCCTATGCCCTCCTCCTCCGTATGTAAAGACATGAGTAAATAGCTGAACTACAGTTCTTAATCTGAACTTCATCTAAGTGTCTTTGTTCTGCAGGTTTAAAGCAAACAACTAATGTTACCTTAGAGTATTTAACTTAGCTGAATGATGCTGTATTAAATGCTTCAAGAACTCCATAATGTAGAATTTTATCACATTAAAAGTAATTGAAAGTGATTAAGGTATCTGTAATGAATGGCATATTATAACAGCAATATGTGGACCTATTTCAAGGATGGTGGGAACAAATAAGGAAAATATTTTGCAGAGTACTAGGGCATTGAAAAATGATGACTACTCGTAAAAATCTTATAAATAATAAGGGCAACAAAAAAACAACAGCTTTGTTTGTTATAAACTGGATTTTTACAGAATGTTGATAAGATATGATCTGGTAATCCTAAATAATTACTAGGATTCTTTGTACCATGACATTTTAGTATTTTGCTACAAAAATAATGGGATTTAAATTGCATTTTTGAAATTGAGAAGACTCTGATATCCCATCTAGATTGAGTTTTTTGATGCTGTGTAAGTGAAGAGCAAAATTTTGAGAGAGAAAACCAAAGAGTACATAGTAGTTAGCAAAGAGATTGATGACTCAAATTACAAGTGAAAAAAGTTAACTTACACATTAACAATATTACATTTCTTTCAAATTAGGTTTTCTGAAAAGCTTCAGTTTTTATTGTGTGGTTGTAATGTTTGTTGTGTTTTAAATGGCATAACAGAATAAAAGAGTGTTCAAATGTAGACTTACCAAGAGAGCATATGGCGCATCAACACATGGAACACGCCACCTGTTTTCTTAAACATGGGGGAAAAGATAATGATTATGTATATCTCTAAAGTTTGGAGAAGCAGTTTCTGTGTATGTTCAAAATCAAGTTTTTCTATCACCTACTTCTAGTTAGGCTATATAATGTCTTATTTAGTCAAGATATCTATGATTTCATAGACTGTTCAGTTTAAATGAAACATGAGGTTAATTCTGCTGCTAACGTAGAGAATATTACAAACTTATGTATTAACTTGCTTGACCTAACTTGCCAAGTACTTATATTTTAGGAATTTTTCCGAAAATTTATTTTATACTTTTTTTTGTATCAGAAATCTCATCCACTCTCTTGATATGATTTCCAAATCTGTATGTACACACAAAGCACTTTCTCTGGGTCCTGACCTACATTTCTGTGTATGTAATATTTTCACCAAGAAATACAATTGACACCTTGCAACAGTTCTGACTCTTTGTCTATAAGCAACAGAAATTGAATCTAATATAAAGTATCAAAAATAAAAGAAAAAAATAAGGAATATTACTTCAAATAATTGGAGCAGAATCTGAAGAAGCAGACTTTTGAAAGTGCAGAAATAAAAGTACTTTCAGAATGTTAGTGGCAGGGATTAATAGATATCTTTAGTGTTTGTGCATTAGAGTGGATTAACTTTACCTAGTTTTTCTTCTACCTGCTCCAAGATGAGCGTCAAATTCCCAAGAGAGTGTTCCATTAGATCTTGGGTCACAGACACACCCTTCGACTTATAAGGGAGGGCAGAGCAAGGAGACACATAATTTCACTAAAATTAACTAAATGTATATCCAAAAATGGATGGAGGATGCTAGCTAATTTAAAATAATATTTTCAATCATGTAGTCTACACCAACATTTCAAAATCAGATCATACTCTCTTATCTTTGAAATTGCACCTGTGTCCATATCCCTTAGCTTCCCTCATTCACCTGCAGATGGAATTTTAACTTCAGAGTCAAGCTCACTTGTATATTCTCTTCTGATTACTTCTATATTAACAGTGAAGTAGGACTAGGTGGGTTCTATTCTGCTCATTCATCTCTTTGTCTATCTCCAGTGCCAATACAACATTGTATGTTAAGGTACATTATAATGATCTTCAAATACAACAGTTAGGTCCTCCAAATTTAGTTTTATATTTAAAGGGTTTTTGACCATACCAGGTAATTTCCATTCAATATGCACTTTAGGGTAAATTTTTAAATTTCTACTAAAAAGACTGCTTGGATTTGTATTTAAATTGTTTTGAATCTATACATCATTTTGCAAATAATTGGCATCTTCAATATTGGATCATTTATCTATTATCATGGTATATCTCTTTATTTAGAGCTTTAGTTTTTCTTATCAGTAATTTGTAGTTTTGAGTATTATGTGATGCACATCTTTTATAACATTTACTGACAAATATTTAATTCTATTGTTAATGGTTTTGCAGCTTTAATTTTGATATTTGACTGTTAATTGCTAGTATATAAGAATACAATTGATCTATTTTCCTGAAAATTTGTTAAACTCACTTTTATACATTCTGGAAATTTCTTTTGGACATTTTAGAATTTTCACATATATGATCATAGCATCTTCAAATAAAATAATTTTTAATTAAAAAAAATCTAGTTCTTTTTCTTGCCTTATTGTATATATTAGATGCTCAAATATGATGTTTTGTAAAAGTGGTGAGTGCAGAAACAGCCATCTTACTTTTGATATTAAAGGAAAAATAGACTTTCGTTTTCACATATTAGAATGATATTCGCTGCATTTTTTTGTAGATGACCTTGATCTGGTCAAGAAAAGACTCTTCCATTTAATCAGAAATGGATGTTCAATACAATAAAATTTGTTTTTCTATGTATTTTGATTTACTATTCAAAATTTATTTTTTTTACAGTAAAACAACTTTGCATTCTTTAGGGAAAAAGCCACTTGGTCATAATATTTTGTATTTTTATTGATTATTGGATTTGGTTAGCATATTTTCTAAAATGCATCTATGAAACTCAGATATTTAAATTTATAGTTTTATTTTTTGCTAGTGTCCTTTTATTTTAATTTTGGTATCAAGATAATGTCAGCTTTATAAAATTTATCAGGATATAAACCTATACCTCAATTTTCTGAAATAAGTTATAAAGAATTGGTATTATTTATTTCTTAAATATTTTAGTGGAATTCACCAATAAAACCATCTGGACCCGGAGTTTTCTTTGTGGAATGTTATGTAAGTAAAAAAAAATGTTTCTTTAATAGATATAGGAACACACCTTATTTCTTCTTAAGTGAGTTTTGGTATTCTGTTTTCAAAGAAGTTGTCACTTTCATTGAATTTGCCTAATTTATTGATTTAAATGTATTCATAGTATCTCCTCCTTATTTTCCTTTTGATATCTAGGAGATCTGTGATGTTGTAACTTCCCTCATTTCTACTGTTGCTAATTTGACTATTCTTTTTTTTTTTTTTCTTGATCAGTCTGGCTGAAGATTTTGTTTTTGTTTTTGTTTTTATCAATCTCTAATTTGCTTACAGAATCTGCTTTTGGTTTCACTGATTTTCTCTATTCTTTGTTTGCTTTCTGTTTCATTGATTTCCACTCCAATCCTTACCATTTCCTTTCTTTTGCTTACTTCTTGTTTAATTTACCTATCATTTCCTAGATTCTTAAGGTGAAATTTGGGATCATTGATTTGAGAACTTCCTTTTTTTTCTAACTTAGGTAATAGTGCTACATTTCCCTCTAAGTACTGCATTAGCTGGGCCTCACACATTTCAATATGCTGTGATTTCATTTTTGTTCAAGTCAAAATAGTTTCTAATTTAACTTTGATTTCTTCTTTGATACATGGGTTGTTAAAATATTTGTTATTTTGTTTCCAAACATTTTGAATTTCCCAGATACATGTATGTTATTGATTTAAAGTTTGATTTCATTACAATCAGAGAACATGTTTTGTATGATTTAAATACTTTTAGATTCACTAAGATTTGTTTTAAAGCCCAGAATATCTGCAAAAAATGTGTATTCTGCTGTTACTGGATGAATTATTATTTAAATATCAATTAGGTAAAATTTGTTAATAGTTTTGTTCAACATTATACATGCTTACTGATTTTGTCTTCTTGTTGTATTAATTGTGAAATAAGGAACGCTGAAATCTCTAACTATAATAGTGAATTTGTCTATTTTTCCTTCAAGTTTTTTCTTTTTTCCTTCACATATTTAAAAGCTCTGTTACTAGGTGCATGATTATTTGGGATGGCTATGATATATTAATACATGTATTTCTCTATTACAATATGGCTTTTTAAATTTTTTGGAAAATATTGTTTACTTCAAAATCTACTTTAATATTAATGTAGCCACTCTATCTTTGGAACAGTATCATAATGTTATATCATTTTACATCCTTTTATCTTAACCTAATTATTTTTATATTTAAGTGGATTTTTTTAGAGAGCATACAAATTATTGCTTTTTTCTAACCTAATCTATCTACTTTTAATAGGGACTTATACCATTTATATTTAACTACTGAAATGATTGAAATTGAACAAACTACCTTTAAATAAATATATTTGTTCTCCATTTGTCTACTCTTTTTCTTCATTTTTATGAATTTAATATTTTTCAATTCCATTTTTTTCTCCTTTTTTGGCAACTATAAACCTTAGTTTTGTGTGTGAGTGTGTGTGAATGTGTGTGTGTATATGTTTAACTGGTTCATTAAAGGATATTCACTATGCATCTTCAGCTTACCACATTGTACCTTTTATGATACTTTTTGCTCAAAATTTCTTTAAGTAGGATATTTTATTTTTCAGTTTCATTTTATCTTAGTTTTTAAAAAATTCAGTCTTAAAGTAATTTTGTTGTACAAAAATAGAAGAAATTTTATTTTTTTGAAAGTTGCATTGTCTTCCATATAGATGCTCCACCTGTTTGTCATATTTTGATTGCTATGCTCTTATATTTATGCAGAATTATTCCTACATTTTCATGTTGTTTACATACATATTATCCATTTCTACCTAATGAAGTTCACAGTGGTAGACTGAATAATCACCCACTATTCCCTTCCCAAAGGTGTCCATATCCTATCCTCTGAAACCTGTAAATATGTTAATTCACAGGGCAAAAGGGATATTCAAAATGTGATTCAGTTAAGGATCTTGACATGGGGAGATTATCCTAGATTATCTGGGTGAATCCAATGTCATCACAAGGGTTCTTGTAAGAATGATGCAGGAGGATCGGGAAAGGCAGAGAAGGTGATGTGACAACAGAATGCAGAAGGAAAGCAGATGTAATAATGGGAGCAGAGGTTAGAGCAATGTGGCCAAGAGCCAAGAAATGCAGGCAGCAACTAAAACATGGAAAAGGCAAGGAACAGATTCTCTTCTAGAGCTGCCAGAAGGAAGATAACCTTTGATTTTAGTCCCCTAAGAGCAATTTAGGACTTCTGACCTCCAGAACTATAAGATAGTAGTATAAGATGTGTTTTATTAAGCCACTAGGTTTGTGGTGATTTGTTACAGCAGCAATAGGAAACTGATACTTCCTCCTATGAATAAGTCCTCACCACTTTCTAAGAGTATAATGGGTAAAGAGTATTTAAACGTATATGCTTACACATTTGACTTTTCCAACCTAAACTCTGACTTAGTTGCTCTCATTCATACTTTCAGTTTTAGTACCCAAAATTAGAAATGGGTTGTGAAAAAGCATCAAATGGAAAGGGTAATTGAGCCAAAATCATGCTCAGTAGAGCTTAGTATAATTGGACTTCTCTTTTCCTTCTGTAGTTGGTTTCCAAGACTGGTAATCTTTTCACTCCATGTAAGCATGAACAAATCTTACTTTTCTGAGGAAAGTGCTTTTTACTTTGGACAGCTGTCTAATGAATCATGAAGAATTTACTTACAACAGTTACTTGCCCTCATTGTACTCCTTCATCTTCCTACCCCAATAGAAAGTCATGTTTCATCTTCACCTTTTCCTTCAATGCTTATCAATTCCTATTTCTGGTTGGAGTAAATTAGATTTGGGTTATGTAAACCATCTCATTTTTCTCCACAGACTTCCTCTCAACATCAAGAAAATGTTATATCTAGCATTGTTTGTTTTTTGGTAGGGCTGGGGATTATGACGTTCCTAACTCCTGGAATTCTGCAACCTTGAACTGACAGCAAAAAAAAAAAAAAAAAAAAAAAGAAAAAGAAAAAAAGGTAATCCTATGAAATGTTCTCTGAGTTCTTTTCTGTTCTCCCAAGAATATCTTACCCATGTGGCATTAAAACCTCTAAAATTTTATTATGATATGTGCAGATAGCCTCCCTCTTCCCTCCCCTCAGCCACTCCCCCACTACTCTCACTTTCTTCTTAGTGGTTATTGTGACCTGAAGTCTCAGTTTGGCTGCAGACAGATGGAAGCATAGAAAAGATGTAGGGAAACATGCTCTTTTTGTGTCACAGTCCAGTCTCTGAGAGGGAATGAGAGTTCTTCTCTTTTCTTATTGGTCCCAACCTAAGGACTTGAATTTAGGAAACAGTAGGGGTTGGTGAGACAGAGCAACACATTTACCTTTCCAGTCAGATTTTCTTTCTTTCTGCAAAGTTGAGACATTCATAGAGAGAAGCTCATGTTAATTTTTACTTCATGTTACTCCATTTTCATTTAATGAAGTGATAAGCCTCTCCTAACAGTTTTTAGCACCATTTATATACCATCTCCATATAAACAAATCCTATTTGTGTAATTCTTCGCATTAGAAGGATCTCTGATGAATCTATGAAAGTCTATCATGAACACAAAGATCAACTGCTACCTAACCTAGATAGGGAGCTGCTTCATTTATTTTGACTTTATGTTTATATGCTTTAAAACTATATCTTTCAAAGTGCAGTATTATGCTATTATGAATTTTTTTTCATTATTTTACCTGCAGCAAATCAATTAAATATATAGAGTCTACGCAGTTTCTGTAGGTTTTGTTTTCCTTATTTATAAAATGAGACTTAAAAACTGTCCTCTGAGGACATTTCCAGGTCTAAAATAGTGTGGTGTTCATTACAGAACACAGTGTTTTCACCCAGCATGATCTTAGAAAGAAAAAAATTCTGATCCATCCTTTAAATGCATTGAGATCCAAATATATTTTACTAATAAATAATATATTTGCATTTTTCTATATTAATTCAACAACAATTGAGGCATGTTCTAAAATTCCATATATGACTTAAAACTAGATCTCTGCATAAATTGGATTCTTCTCATGGGCCTCACTAGAAAAAATAAATTAAAAATTAAAATTTTATAACATTATTAATACACATGTATCATTTAAGGCAGAGTGCCAAAGTAGGTTGTTTCTACTTACAAAATACCCCATTAATATATAAACATCAAAATGTAGCTTATAAAGTTATTTAAGTACTGAACCCTTAACCCTAGAGGAAAACAGCCAATTTGTTATCCTATCAGTGCATTTAATTTAAAACATTTATTTCAGCTTTGATGCTTCAGTACATATGTACTGTATTAGTTTCCTGTAACTGCTGTAATAAGTTACCAAAAACTCAGTGGCTTAAAGCAACAGGCATTTGCTGTCTTTCAGATTCTGGAGACCAGAGTCAAAAATTAATCTTTGGGGCTAAAAACAAGGGCTGTTCTCCCTCCAGAGGCTCTAAGGGAGAATCCATTCCTTGATTCTTTCAGCTGGAGACTGCAGGCATTCTTATTCAGTTCAATCTCTGCCTCCATGGTCACCTGGCTTTCTCTTTACTTTAAATCTCCCTCTGGGTCTCTCTCATAAGGACACTTACGATTGTATTTAGGGCCCATCTGGATAATCCAGAATAATCTCCACATCTCAAGAGCCTTAACATAACCGTATCTACAAAGTCTTTTTTTTTTTTTCCCATAGCAGGTAACATTCTCAGATTCTAGGGATTAGGATCTGAGAAGGATCATATTCAGCATACATTTACTTTCATAGAAAATAAGAGTTTATTTCATCAAACACAATACTAATTTATAATCCATGTAATAATGACTCTGGATTCCCAATCATCCACTAGTTACAGATGAGCTGAGTGAGTGTTGACTCCCCCTCCACCCCCCAGTCTCTGTATATTATATAGTATACATCCTTTATATAAAGTATTAAGCTTAATTCTCCCAGGGGCTTAAAGCTTTGTTTCAGATTATAAGCTTTTAATGGAAAGAAACATAGAATACGGTGCTTTTCTAGGAGTGAATATTTCACTGTGAAGTACAGGATGACATGCCATAAATGTATTTTTATTCTGATTTCAAGAAGAATGAACCACCCGTGCCTCTCTGAAAATAAAGAGGTGTCTATATGCAATAAGGCTGTCATATTAGGAAACTCTAATCCACAGTTGTAAATTACTCAGAGGGTAGGTAGGGTAAACTTTTTCAGATCATGACACAGTAAGAAAATGTCAGAGAAAACCACAGAAGAATATGGAAAAATAAGAAGTATGAGGTTTAAAATATTACAAAAAACCCATAAAAACAAAAAAAAAACCCTTAACTTTGAAATTTCCATCCAGTGGTTTATAAAGAAGCCATGTGAATCCCTGTTATAAGAATCGTACAATGAATTTTTAGCAATTCTTAGTTGAGAGGAAGGTGAGTCCATACATGGAATCACATTTTAATAGAACTAGTGTGGCTTGTTCTGAAATATGATAGAGAGACGGAAAGGAAGAGGCAGAGAGAGAGGGAGAGAAAAGAGAGAAAAACAGGGAAAAGAGAAATTAGAGCAGAGTTTCACCTGTTTTAGATTTACTCACTTCTAATAAGACCACTTAGAGTAAATGACTGGTAATAGTTACAAACACGATACCTGATACACACGGAAAGGTAAAGGTGGATCTTTTCCATAAGGTTTCTTCTTCTCAGAGAGGCCTTTCTTTTACTGATCAACTTATCAAAATTTCCAACCACATTTCTCAACATTTTAAAATCCCAATTTCTAATTTATTTTTTATTCTCCCAATAATTGCTGTATGAAATTCAGTCTATATGACTTTGTTATTTATTAGTCTCCCACAATGGAATGCTAGCTCATTAAGGGCCATGCAACTACTCAAATTTGTTCACTACATATAGTATCCCAATGCCAAGAACAGTATCCCATAACAAGTAGAGCTATATATATTTTTTAATGAATAAACAGCTTGGTCATTTAATTAATACTTCTGATGCAATGAAGAATTTATTTTCTAATTAACTGTCAGAAGTGTGTGTTTTACAGATCATTTGTATAACCTATCTTGCAAATAGGTCCTTAAAATCCAATGAACTTCATAATGAGAAAACAGCAAGTAAGTATGATAATTATAATGGATTATATAATATTATTCGAGTTTTGAAATACCCAGGCAACTGAAAACTAAATTAATATTAAGTACTCAATAAAAAAGGATCTAAACCTAAGTTTGAACAAGAGAAAAATAAAAATGCATTTAAGAGCTATTTCTATTAAAAAAAAAACTCCTTCCTAGTATGTATGTGTGTATATATGTGTATGTGTATATAAAATATCATGATATTACTAAGATTAGGGAAATACTTTCTTATTTTTAAATCCTAGTAACTTGTCCAGGTTTTTCACAGATGCATTTTCACTCTGTTGATTGTGTCCTTTGGTGACATGGTCCAATTGTCTATTTTTACTTTTGTTGTCTGTGTTTTTGGTGTCATTATCTAGGAAATCCTTTCCAAATTCAATGTCATGATGCTTTTCCCCTGCTTTCTTCTAAGACTTTTACATTTTAGGTCTCACATTTAGTTTTTTGACCCATTCTGACTTAAATTTTCCATTTTGTGTAAAATAAAGATCCAGTTTCCTTCATTGTCCCATAAGCAAACTGGAATGAGGACAGTTGGGTGGACAACATTTCTGGTGTCCCACCCCTGAGGTAAAGACACTACTCTATCAACGGGGATTTTAGTGGAAGAACAAATACACTAATCTTTGGACACACCCTCCAGGAATTTAGGCTCTAAAACTGAAGCATGGGGGGACAGAGTATGCGTGTTTAAAATGTTGGCAACCTGTAATTCTCAGGATAATAATGTTGCTTTCAATTTCAAGCTACAGAAAGATCTTGGTTGCACTTGTTTGAATTGGATTTTCTAGCATGCTGAGCTAAGAATGAGAGGGAGGGTGTGGACCGTGTTTCAGATGATGTAGACTCTTGCTATTCCCTTTGTGTTTTACATTTCCTTGAATAAATGTTAATTTATTTGCTGCATGAACTTATGGAAATTTCTAGGGACTTTAATTCTTAAAATAATTTTAACCAATTATGCTTCTTTCATTGGAGAGCAGAAATCTTCATGTTAGCATTCAAATGTATATATACATGTTAAATTGTCTGAATTAAAAATCCTTATCATTTAAATAATGATTTTATAAAACTAATTATTAATACCCTTTCTTTAATAAAATGTTAGAGAATTCATTGCTATTTTGTCCTAACAAAAACAAAACTAAACATATGTTACTGAACTTGCTGCACCTTTTCATTTTGGGGACACTAAATTTAACTTCTTTTGGTTTCACTGCCCAATCACATAGCTAATGATATGCTGAAAAATTGCATTTATGTTATAAAGATATATAATATTAATAATTATTAAAGGTATATTGAAGAGCAGTGATTTATAGGGCTGTTTCATACAAGCACCCCTTCAAAAGTAAATTGATAGTAATCATTTTTGCACGAAAATCAGTATAAATTACATAAAACAGTAATAATCAATGAATAATCAATATATTAATTTTATAAGTATATATGGTAAAATTTCCATATGTGCTTCATCTGCCTCACTTATGTACCTGAAATTATCCATTCATACTTGCAGAACCAATATTATGCGGTTAAGAAAGTGTGGGCTCTGGAGTAAGATCACCTTTGTTTTAGTCTGATTTATTTATTTTTATTGACTTACATATTGCATTAGTTTCAGGTGTACAGCATACTGGTTCAGGGTTTTTCTGTTTTGTTTCATTTTGCGGGTTATATTCCATTTTAGGCTATTGCAATATACTGGAAATAATTCACTGTGCTACACAGTAAAACTATGGAATACTTCACAAATTTGCATGTCATCTTTGTGCAGGGGCTGCACTAATCTTCTCTATATCATTCCAGTTTTAGTGTATGTGCTGCCAAAGCAAACAGTCTTGCTTATTTGAACTAATTAATTTAACTATGTTTAAATATAGGTTAATTTTAGTTTGAATAACAACTTCTCAGCGATTCAGTTTTAATTTCTAAAAATGCCAGTAATAGCACCAACTAACTGCATTTTTCTGATGATCAAATTACTTAAGTATATGTCACACTTAGAATGTGCCCAATATTTTTAAGTGCTTAATAAATGGAAGTCATTTTTGTTGTTGCTGTTTTTGTTGTTGTTATTACCAGTTATTTAAAAATAATCCTCTACCACTAGGTGTGTTTAAACCTACCATTAGTTTTCTCATTAGAGTATTAAGCAATGGTTAATAGGTCTAGAAATGAATTAATGCAAAACTGATTTTAATGTCCAGCTTATCACTTTCCAGCTATATGACTGTAGGAAATTTACCTAACTACTGTGAATCTTGATTTTATCATCTCTGGAAGAAGGATTAGAGTTTGGTTAAGTAAGGTAGTGCACAATAAGACTTTTTAACTAATAATAAACAGCAAAATTTGCATTCTGGAGATTGGTTTTCATTTCCTCCTTAACTATCACTTATTTAAACCAGTTTTATTTTGATTCTTATTAGTGCGTTTCATTTTCAGGTATTCTTCATATGTTCTGTATCTGAATTCTCATTTCTCCTATACCCTGTTATATTTGTACTCTGCTTCTTAAAAAGTAAACAAAAGGAAAAACTTTTAGGATATGAACAAACTAATACTGAAGTGAATTGATTTTTATTTTTTGCATTTATCTTTTCCAGGTCAGTTCTAGTGCCTTAAGGTTTTAATGATAATAAAGTAAAATTTTCTGTACTGCCAAAGAATTGTTGTAGAGACCAGAGCCATGTTAGTATGAAAGATGAAAATTCTCACTAAATGCATCTGATACTGTCTTTTTAGAAAAGGTATGAATCACTAGGAAAACAATTTGTTTTTTTCACATAATTGGATTTTTAATATTCTAACTTCTGTAGCTTCTAACAAAAAAGGATTTCTTCTTATCTGGATGTGCAATTTAGAAAATGTAGTTTTGCTACAATATGAGTTGATTGTAAAACTCAGTGTATATAACTGTACTGTTGAAGTAATGTTAAAATATGAATATTGCAACACTAAATATAATATTCAAGAAAAAGTCAATTGATTTCAAATCTCAAATCACTGAGATTACCTGTTTATTATAATGTACTATCAAAAATTTCTGAATAAGTTAAACAGCAAGTTTCTACTGTATAGCACAGGGATCTATATTAAATATCTCATAGTAACCTATAATGAAAAGAGTATGAAAAGGAATGTATTTATGTATATGTAAGAATGAAAAATTATGCTGTATATCATAAATTGACACATTATAAACTGACTAATTTCAATTAAAAAATCTGAATACATGTTAGTTAAACAAAAGGGTATTATATTATAGTACTTTTCAAATTGTTTTTTTAACACTGTTATGTGAACTTTTAGAATATTTTGTTTATAAAATAGTGATACAGTATAGAATTTATAGTGAAACTACTATATGACTCATTTATTTATCCAAAAATCCTTATATAAAATATTACACATGTAAGATCCACATTAAATAAAAATCTGCATACATTTATCTTCACTCAGTTATATGAGTCTTAGAAACAGAATTGTAATACCAAATTCTGTAAAAAATTTTTAACATATACACCAAAGATTCTGGTCATTAATAGTATTAAACATATGAAAGATATCAAAGTGCACTTATATTTAAAATTCATAAGGTCAAGTGGAACCTTAGTCTGCCTACTAATCCTTCCACACTTCTATAACCTGGTGTTTTATAAAGATAAGTAGAGAAATCAATAATCAGCCTTTATAAAATGTTACAGCAATTTGACAGAGTAGTAATATCTGTTCAAACTAATAAAAATGGATTTGTATGTTGTATGTCTTTTATTTCATCTTCCAAATAATTTATTTTTATTGCATTTTAGATGCTCATGAGAAATTGGAAATTAAAAACAAATGAACAAACAAGCAAAAACTTGCACTTCATCATAAATACAGTAAGAAGCACTACTCTAACCAATTAAATCTTTCAACTTTGTTAGAAACCATTTTATAACTTCCCTTTCTCCTCTATACTTCAGAATATCTTTCATATTTTTTCACCATCAACTAATAACTTTGTTTTGTATTTCACTGGGAAAATAGAAGGAAAAATCCATATACCTCCTGACCCTCCTCCCCTCCCCCGCCACACACACATTTCATTCACTTCAGCACCTGTGTCCCTCCACTTTGCTTTAGCTTCCATTAGGATGGATAAGTTTTCTATGCTCCTATCTACAGACAGCCCCTTCATGCTTCTTCCCTAAAATATGGCTATAATCAAACTATTTCCCACCAATTTTACCACTACCACTTTTATAAAAGCCAATATAATTTCTTCCTGAATTATTACACTTCCTGCTCATTACAGAGCAGCTAGAGTATTCCTTTTAAATTGTAAGCATGACTATGTTAATTCTATGCTCAAACCTGAAAAAGCTCTGATTCCTATCTCTCTTACATGCACCTTCCTTCCTTTGCACCAATTGTAATCATCTGTGTATCATTATTAGAACTATGCAACCAGGTCAACTTTATAAGTTCTCTGCCTAGGTCATTTACTGTCAGGTCCTTCATAGGTCACTCCTTCCCCTTCTTCATGGCTCCGTTCAAATACCACTTCTGAGAGGAATCCTTCACTGACCACCCTATTTAAAACTGAAAATCTCAGCACTCCCAGTTCCCCTTCACTGATTTATTTTCTCCACATCTCCATCAGGGAGAATATATATTTTATTTTTATATTTGTAAAGACTTCCTCTGGAAGCAGAAGCCTCTGTGCCCAGGTACATAGCAGAGCAGAGACCACCTTTCAAACAATAACTGATGAAAGTTGATGTGCAGATATCCATTTCCCTTCCTTCTCGCTTGAGATGTTTCTGGGATCTGTGCTCTACGGTTTTGTACTAACTCCTAGACTTCCCTAGAGTAATCTTCATGTAACCACCGTTGCAACTTCCTAGATCACACGTTATTTATTTGTGGCCTTCCCTTCCCTGTTTTAATTCTCTCCTCTACTACCGAGGTTTCTAAGGATCACACTTCAAATAAAGCACATGTACTTGAATCCTTATCTTTGAATCACCAATTGTATATATACATACAAAACACATCTTCTTTATCCATTCTTCCATACATTTAGCTTGCTTCCATATATTGGCTATTGTAAATAATGCTGTGATGAACATTGGAGTGCATATCTTTTTGAATTAGCATTATTGCTTTATTTGGATAAGTACCTAGGAGTGGAATTGTTGGATCATATGGTAGTTCTATTTTTAATTTTTTGAGGAACCTTTGTACTGGCTTCTGTAGTGGGTGCACCAATTCACATTCCCATCAACAGTGCATGGTGGTTCCTTTTTCTCAACATCCTTGGCAACATTTGTTATTTGTGGTCTTTTTGATGACAGCCATTCTGACAGTTGTGAGGTAGTATCTTATTGTGGTTTTGATTTGCATTTCCCTGATGATTAATAATGTTGAACATTTTTTTTTCATCTGCCTGTTGACCATTGCATGTCTTCTTTGGAAAAATGTCAATTTAAATCATCTACCCTTTTTTAAATTCTTGTTTGTTTTTCTGATGTTGAGTTGTATGAGTTCACTGTATACTTTGGATATTAGCCTCTTATCAGGTATATTGCAAATATCTTTTCCCATTCAGTAGTCTGCTGCCTTTTTGTTTTGCTAATAGTTTCCTTTGCTGTGCAAAAGCTTTTTAGTTTGATGTAGTTCCATTTGATTATTTTTGCTTTTGTTTCCCTAGCCTGAGGATACATATCCCAAGAACAGAATATTGCTAAGACTGATGTCAAAGAGCATTCTACCGATGCTTTCTTCTGGGAGTTTTATGGCTTCAGGTCTTACATTTAAGTCTTTAATACACTTCAGGTTTATTTTTGTACTGGTGTGAGAGAGTAGTCCAGTTTGAGTCTTTTGCATAGAGCTGTCCAATTTTCCCAACATAATTTATTAAATAGGTTTCTTTTTCCCCATTGCATATTATTGCCTCCATAGTATTGACTATATAAGTGTGAGTTCCTGAGCTTTATATTCTTACCCATATATTTTTATAAACACATTTATTACATAAAATACTTTATACCTATAAGAATGATCCAGATACTATGTTTGGAGAAACAACAGAGAGGCAGGCTGTTATTAAAATATATTTTAACAGGAGAGGTTTTGAAGACAGCATTGGTACCCTACTTTTCTTTAGGGATGGATGATTCATGCATTTACTACTAGGAAACTTAGGCCACTGCTCATTTGAAAGTAAGTCCCAAGGAATGACCAAAAATAATTGGTGGAAAATCTAAAGGGATAAAAAAGTCTAAATTCTTGTTCTATCTTTGAGTCTTTAGCTATAGATCAGAATTCTGAGTTTACTAAAAAAAATTCAAGATCTCAGTCCAAGTTTTTGTCAGAATAGAAGATGACACATAGAACAGAATGAGCATCAAATAATTTATAATCAGGAAAACCATCTACCATATAAAAATTAACAGAATTTTTAAACCTCTTTTTATTAGAATACCAAGACTGTGTTCCTATTACAAGGTAGATTAATCCAAGAAAGATAGTTTTATAAACTTCCTGTTCTTGGGACTAGGAATCATATTTCTCTCTCCATAAAAGCATAGAACAAACCTTACGTATTCTGCTATTCTCTCTTCTGTCCAATCACCAGCCACAATTTGGTGAAAAATTTTTAATCTCAATAGTAATTTTTTTTTTTTTACCATTCTACAGACTTCTGTGTCTAATGGTGATCTATTAACAAGCTATCTATTCTCTGCACTAACAAAAAATGAGAAGAACATGGTTAAAATTTTTGTATTAACTCAAAATTGCCCTGAAAAAATAAGAATTTTAAAATAAATCGCTTACTTTAACTAATCATTGTATCATCTTACTGAAGTGACATACAATTAATCAAAATTTTATCTGTCAGCAAAATGCCATTTTTTATCAGCTTTATTTGTACAATAAAATGAAACTTATCTCCAAAGGGCTAACTAAAGTTATCATAATATAGATACTGCCTGCTAACTGAATGCACCACTGGAGCTAAGGTATCATAAAAGAAACATTCTGACTCTGGTATCTCTAGAAGGATAGCCCAGGTCATTACAATAGGAAATAAAATTGGAGATTTTCTTCTATAAATGAGTTTCCTAATTGATTTGTTTTGTTTCTGCAATATTCTTTTGTGACTCTCAAGAACATTAGTGAGCGTAAAATAGCAGCTTACTTGGTGAGCAGAAATGCCAGATTATAGGCTTTTTGTGTCTCCCCACTAATTTATTTTATAATAATACACAAAAGGCCACATGCTAATGATAAAACCAACTCCAGGATAAATTTAATGTATCACTTGTTTTACTCAAAAATCATTAAACTTTTCTTCTTCCATTGACCAGTATAAATATGGAAAACTTACATTAAGTGATACTTTATAATTATATGTATATGTATAAACCATAATAAAATAAGTATTCATATTTAAGTCTATTTTCATGAAATTATAATGTATTAAGATAAGTGTTCTATTTATTTATTTGGGGAGGCTTAAATTTTTTTATTAAAGTATAGTTGATTTACAATGTTGTGTTAGTCTCTAGCGCACAGGAAAGTGATTCAGTTATATATATAATATTCTTTTTCTTTTATAGTTTATTATGATATTGAATATAGTTCCCTATGCTATACAGTACTGTACAGTAGGATCTTGTTTTTTTATCTATTTTATATATAGCAGTTTGTATTTGCTAATGTCATATTCCTAATTTATCCCTCCCCTGCTCCTCTCCCCTTTGGTAACCATAAATTTGTTTTCTATGCCTGTGAGTCTATTTCTATTTTGTACATAAGTTCATGTATATCATTTTTTAGATTCCACATATAAGTTATAGCATATGATATTTATCTTCTTCTGTCTGACTTATTTCACTTAGTATAATAATCTCTAGGTCCATCCATGTTGCTGCAAATGGCATTGTTTCATTCTTTCTTATGGCTGAGTAAACATTCCATTATGCATATATATGTATATATATAAAATAGATAGATATTATATATTCTTTAGCCATTCATCTGTTGATGGACACTATCCATGACTTGGCTATTGTAAATAGTGCTGCTATAAACATTAGGGTGCATGTATCTGTTCTCCGGATATATGCCCAGGAGTCGGATTGCTGGGTCACATGGTAACTCTATTTTTAGTTTTTTTAAGGAACCTCCATACTGTTCTCCATCATGGCTGTACCAATTTACATTCCCACCAACAGTGTAGGAAGGTTCCTTTTTCTCCATACCCCCTCTATGATTTATTATTTGTAGACTTTTTAATGATGGCCATTCTGACTGGTGTAAAGTGATACCTTGTAGTTTTGATATGCATTTCTCTAATAATTAGCAATATTGAGTATCTTTTCATGTGCCTGTTGGCCATCTGTATGTCTTCTTTGGAGAAATGTCTATTAAAGTCTTCTGTCCATTTTTTGATTGGGTTGTTTGGGTACTTTTTGTGTTTCTTTTTTTTTAAGATAAATGTTCTATTTATTTTAAATATTATGAATCTATAAACTAAGATATTGGGAATGAACTACCTCTGAATCAGATACAGATGCTATCATATACTGTTAATATCTGCCTTTAACTACAGTATATCAGAATTATATCAATTTTGCCAGCAAATGCCTATTTATGAAGATAATATGATCCAAATTATAGTCTTCACAGTAGAGTTTAAGATATTTTTCCCTACATACTTGAATATGTTGAATGTGATCTGTCTATTGCTGCATATGTATTATTGAGAGGTCAAGAAGGAAGAAATAACACACGCAAGAAACAGAAAATATAATTGAATTTTAAAAGTGAAAATGTTAACAATTTCTTGTAGGACTTATAACAAAGGTTGGACAGTAATATTGGAAAAGTATATTAAGACATTGTGGTATTGGTGCAAGGATGGGAAAGTAAACTAATAAAAAAATAATAGAGACCATTATTAGGACCACCAAGAAAGGAAATTTAGATTGGATTGAAAAGTCAATCACTGAGCTAGAATAACAGAGACAGATAAATCAAAGTGTAGGTTTATAGGGAACAATATTTTCCCCAAGAATTTGCTGCATTTGTTATTATTAAAATTTCCTTCTTTAAATGCCAAATGTATTCTAAGTTGTGGAAAGAGTTTGTTCTCTAATATCATAGACTATCAGAAAACGTGATATTTGAAATTATATTCATAGGAATAAAACAGCCTTCACTTCCATTATTTTATACATCAAATAAATTCAACAATAAGAAAACAAATAATATGATTAAAAAATGGGCCAAAGATCATAACAGATACCTCACCAAAGAAGATACATACATGGCAAATAAACATATGAAAAGATACTCTATATCTTATGTCATGGAAATGCAAATTAGGAAATGCAAATTAAAACAACAATGGGATACCACTACAGACCTATTAGAATGGCCAAAATCAAGAACACTGACAATATTAAGTGCTAGTGAGAATGTGGAGCAACATTGATCCATTGCTGGTGGGAATGTAAAATAGAGTCACTTTTGAAGACAGTTTGGCAGTTTCTTACAAAACTAAACATACTCTTGCCAGCAATCATACACTTTGGTATCTACTCAAAGGAGTTAAAAACTTATAGCTACACAAAAACCTTTGCACAAATGTTTTTAGTTGATTTATTTATAAATGACAAAACTGGAAGCAATCGAAGCACCCTTCATTACATGAATGGATAAATAAACTAATAAATCCAGATAATGGAATATTATTCAGAACTAAAAATAAATGAGCTATCAAGTCATGAAAAGACATGGAAGAATCGTAAATGCATATTACTAAGTGAAAAAAGCCAATATGAAAAGGCTAAATACTGGATGATTTTAACTATATGACCTTCTGGAAAAGGTAAAACTATTGAAGCAGCAAAAAAGATCAGCAGTTGCCAGAGATATGGGGGGAAGTGAGAGGTGAAAAGGCAAAGCACAGAGGATTTTTAGGGCAGTAAAAATGTTTGGTATGCTACCATAATGATATATACGTGCATCTGTTCAAACCCATAGAATGTACAACATCAAAAGTAAACTGTAATGTAAATTTTGGACTTTGGATGATTATAATGTATCAGTATAGGTTCATCAGTTGTACCACTCTGGTGGGTGCTGTTGATAATGAGAGAGGCTGTGCATATGGGTGTAGGGAGCATATGAGAAATCTATGTACTTTCTCCTCAACTTTGCTGTGATCCTAAAATCGTTCTAAAATTTTATTTGATTTTTTAAAAAATTGGAATAAAGAAGTGATGGTTGAATGCTGGATGGAACCAAAAAAGAAAAAAAAAAAAGAATGAAACAGTCCACTCTTGCTTTGAGAGTCTAAGTCACTCTGGCACAGAGAAGGATTCATGACTTAAAACATTCATTCAGCGTCTTAGATAAAAGATCCTGGACACTTTTCAGAACAATATTAATCTTGTAGTTTACAATGAAATAGCTTCCTGGGTCTATTTTGTATTTTATAATTGATACTGACACCTTTACCCAGTATTCTTTTATTTGAGCCTTTCATACCCTTCTTTATTGAAAAATCTCCTAAATTTCATCTGTCCTCCAAATCTTACAATGACTCTATCTTTTCCTTTGTTTGATCATATGCTCCACCATTCCTCTGGGGTGCACTCCACTTCAATGCCATGGTCAATAAACCTGATTTGTCAGGCTCCAAATTTATCCCTGGTGGTTTTAGGCTTTTTGGGCATAGACAATGCATATGTATGGTTCTTTGTCTTATGAAAGGAAACTCTGTAGTATAGTTGGAAAATAATATATTTTCAATTAATATTGCTGGATCAATTGGATATTCACATGGCAAAAAAGAAACTAGAGCATTACCTCACACCTTACAAAAATTTATTCCATGTGGGACAGAAATAAATATGAAATATAAAACACTAATCTTCTAAAGGAGGACTAGAAGAATATTTTGTTGAAATCACAAAATTTTTAAGCAAAATGAGTAACTATAAGATAAAATATTAACAATTTACAATTCTTTAAAATTAAAAACTCAGTTCTTCAAAATACAATATTTAAAGAGTTAAAAGGCAAGCTACAGACTTGGACACAATATTTGTAATGCACATAACCAGAAAAAGACATGGCATCTGGAATATAACAACAAATCCTACAAATAAGTATAAAAACACAACTCAATAGAAAAATGGTACAATGATTTAATAGTTTATAAAAGAAGGTTTACAAATGGAAAATAAACATGTTAAAATGTTCTTAAAGTTAGTACTTACTATGAAATTTCAAGTTAAAATTTTAAAGAGATTCACCACTGGGAGAGTAACTAACGCCACGGCTGCTGCAGTGCTCTTTAACACTGATGTGCAGGCGAAGCAAGCTGCAGCTGGATGGGCTGCATGTCTTGCTGTGGGTCATGAATGTCTACTTATTCCTGACTCTCCTGTGCCTTGTCATCCCTATGAGTTTATTTGCTGGAAGCTGAGGTGGAGTCGGGGCTCCTGTGAAGCCCTTGTGCCTCCAGAAGGTATAAGGGTCACTGGCAGACCACGTGATTCCTGATAGTGACATCTTTAGTTTACTGGTTCCTTATCTATATTGGCAGAATCATTTGAATAAACACAGAATATTCCCAGATTATAATTTAACGTTGTTGCTTTGTAACATTTTTAAGTAATCTCTCAATCCAATCCTTTAAAATGTCATTTCAGAAGAATTGCACAACAGTGTCTTATAAACTGCTGTTTATGACAGTGTCTCCAGAAGGAGGATTATCAAGAGTCACCAAAAATGGAAGGAAGGGTGACACTGAAGAGACACTGAGAAAGACACCGTGGGCTAAACAGGGAGGGCTGCTAACATGAAAATGGTTTTATAACCAGCAGGGCTATGCAAAGGCACAGTGTGCCCACAGTCTTGGGGTTTAGGAAAATAAAAACAGGGGTACAGACAGTGACAATGGAAAGGGAAATGATGTTATTAAGAATGGAAAGAGTGACTGAAATATTCCAAGCTGGTTAAAAAATTATCAACCTAACTTTTTAAATCAAAATATGTAACAATAAAACTGATGTTTCTATGTCCCTTTCCACATATTCCATGGAAATGACATTCAGTCTAACACTGTGATTGTAATCAAATAGAACTAAATATATCCTTGGGAAGTTTTACAAATCATAAAGATAAACCTAGTTTTTTTTTTTTTTAAATACGCCATGACTGCCCAATTTTAGTCAATACATGATGTATAGAGATGCTTCCATAACATATTTTACCTCTGATATTAGGGGTGTATTTGTTTTGTACTATTTGGATATGATTATAATACTATATCTACAAGGGGGAAGAAACACAATTAAATACACTTCTAACAGAATAGCTAAAATTAAAGATAAAAAACTAAGAATGCCTACTGTTGGGCAGGCTACAGAGTAACTAGAACTTTCATAAACTCGTGGTGGGTACAGTGTGGTACTTACTACCTATTACCATTCCCATTTTGGAAAACTACTTGACTACAATCCCTCTCCCTGGTACATACCTCACAGGAATGTTTAACAAAAGACAAGATCAGGATTGTTAATAAAAGAATGATCAGTAATAGTCAAATACTGAAAATAACCCAAGTGTTGTTCACATAGTTTAGAGTGATAAATAAAATAAGATTTATTTATACAATGAATACCTCTGTAGCAGGGATCAAAAACTTTTTCTTTAATAGGCCAAAGTGTAAATATCTTTAGCTTAATGGAGCACACTGTCCTTACTGCCACTACAAAACTCTGCCATTGTAGCATAAAAGCAGAGGTAACATGTAAACAAATGAGCCTTTGCTGTGCTCATATTTTATTTATAAAAACAGGCAGTGAGCTAGATTGGGCCCAGAGGCAATAGTTTATTGATCCGTGTTCTATAGCAATAAGAAATAATAAATAACTTGTGCATGCAACAATGTGAAAGAATATTGAGGGAAAGAAGTGAGACAGAAAAGAGTACAATTTGAATAACTCCATTTATATAAACTTCAAAAAGGCAGGAAACTTCTTTGGCAATAGAATTTCTTTGGCTGGTTCACTTTGAGTGGAAGATACCAAGAGGAGAGGACAGTTTTTATTAGAGCTGTTAATGTACTTTTGCTGATTTGGCTGTTTATTAAATAAGAATATTAATTTAAAAGTGTATGCAGTTATAATTTGTTCAATTTTATTTATATATGTTATATTTCCAATGAATCGTTTATTTAATTACTGAAGCTTATTGCTTAAGAATGAATATTTGTACTCATTTATTTTTCTTTTATGTTACCTTGAAAATTTATAGTTATATATACTTCTTGACAAATTTATTCTTCAGTATTTTACACTTGATTCTGTTATAAATAGGGGATTTTTTCTTAAATGGTGTTTGTGTCTGTGTGTATTTTTAAAAGCTATAAACTTTAAAATGTGTTCTGCGGTGGAACAGACTCTCTTCTGGATTTGTGGAGGTGAGAGTTGTGTTTTGTTTGTCTAGTTTGATTTATTGTCTTTTGTTTGATTCCACCTGTCTTATGAAAATGCAGCGTAAAGTTTTTCACTAGTCCTAATTTTTAACCAAGATTTTAGAAATGTTCTTTATTTAAAATTACTGCAATGAAAATTACTTACTCCATAATGTTATTATCTATTTTTATATAACAAACTATCTCACAGCCTAAGGGCTTAAAACAACATTTAGTAATTGCTAACAATTTTGTGAATCAGGAATTGAGGTAGGACTCAGCTGAGCGATTCTTCTTCCTGTTTCACACAACTATAACTATTGCCACTTAATGATACTAAGCTGGTGGCTGAGATGCTCTGGAGGTTAAAAGATGGTTTCACTGAGCTGTCTGATATATTGATGTAGATGACCAGAAGTCTGGACTTAACTGGACACTTTTTCTCTCCAGTTATCACAGAGCATTTTGACAGGATTTTACAACCTTGTTAAAACTTCTTTCTTGGTAGCTTAGGGATCTCAGAAAACAATGCGAAAACTTTCAGGCTTTTAAAAGCATAGTTTCACTTTCATCATAATCTAGTACCCAAGGAACTCATAGGTTAGCCTAAATTTAAGGTGAAGAGAAACCCCCCATCATATGGGAGAAATGCTAAAATATCTGCAAATATTTTAATCCATGAGAAGTGTTCTTTCATCACAAATCATTTACATTTGTCTCCCATGATAAATATGCCCTCTGCTTCTTAATACCCTCACAATCTTATTCCATCAGGTCATTAGTTAGATGTCCAGGGTCCCATTATCCAAATGAGGTCCATGTACAAATGAAGCTCCTGGAAGCTTTAGTACATTTTTTTCTTACTCTGAAGACAGAAGAACTGAAGTAAGAAGATATTTGTTCCCACACACCAAAAATACAATGATGAAAAAGGCACACCATAATGATATGAGACTCTGATTCAAAAAAAGATGCCATGTAGCCATTACTGCCTCATAACAATTCTGCAGTCTAGCTGGAAATATTTCACCAGTTCCATTATTAAGGCTCTGTTTGGTTTCAGGAAATGCTTCTCTATAGCTCTTTACTCTGTGCAATGGCTTCTGGATTCCACCTTCTGATTCCTCCTTTCTTTTCCTTTGTTTTCCATTGGTAATGGCTCATGTTTGCCACAGAGAGGTCTATAATCTTTCTGATGTCTTTAAAAAAAGGACTTTTCCTCACAGAGATTATTTTACTGGAAGAAACTGAAAATGCATACAGGCTTTATTTTTTAATGTATCGTTTATTCATCTATTTTATTTTTGGGTGGGAGAGGTAGTTAGAAATTTTTGTTTGTTTTGTTCTTTACGGAGTTACTGGGGACTGAACCCAGGACCTCGTGCATGCTAAGCATGTGCTTTTCCACTGAGCTATGCTCCCCACCCCATACAGGCTTTATTTTTGAATCTAAAAAACCCTGACTCATAAAAGTTTTAGAGTCCAAAGACATATTTTCATTTTTTATTGTCCCTCTTTTTAGTCCAAACTAGTGGTGCTTGTATCAGTAAAATTATTTTAAAGATGTTATAAATTTCCTGTGAATTGTATTCATGTTTACTACATTAGATAAAAGCCACATCTACAAATCTCTTCCAGACTAGCCTTCTCTACAGTATTGGGTCTCTGGTGAGACTCTCATTTAACTGCATCCTTAACATTCTCAGAACCCTATTGCTTAATGGAAAGGATATGAGACATACTTTTGACATCCATAAAAGTTTATTTTGTAACTTAAAAGTAGGCAAACTTTTTTTTGTAGAGGGCTAGAGAGTAAATATTTCAAGCTTGTAAGCCATACAGTCTTTGTCACAGCTATTTGACTCTGCTTTTGCAGCAAAACAGCAGCCATGGATAGTATGTAAAAAATGGGCATAAAAGGTATTTACAAAAATTCATGGTCAGCCCATTCACCAGTTTGCTAAGTCCTGATTCATCACCAGGGCTCTATAATCGTTTTGATATTTTAAAAAGGATATGTCTCTCAGAGATTAGTTTTCTGGGAGAGACTGGGGACTTGTAAGAGTTTTATTTTATTTATTTATTTATTTATTTATTTATTTATTTATTTATTTATTTATTTATTTATTTATTTATTTATTTATTTATGGTACAGTCAATTACAATGTGTCAATCTCTGGTGTACAGCACAATGTCCCAGCCATGCATATACATACATATATTTGTTTTCCATTAAAGGTTATTACAAAATATTGAACATAGCTCCCTGTGCTAAACACAATAAACTTTAAAATCTATTTTTATATATAGTGGCTAACATTGTAAATCTCAAACCTCCAATTTATCCCTTCCCACCACAAGTAAGTCCTGGCTCATTATATTTTGCCAAATTCTTTTCAAATGCAGTTATTTCACATTCCTTTATCTTTTTCTTTTCATATTTTATCATGGGAAAACCAGTTAGTACATTATGCATTTTACTTGGAAATCCTCACAGCCAGACCCATCAGCCCCAAAAGTATCCTTTTTATGTTCCACATTATTACAGGTGACATTAATGACGCACTTTGCACTAAAGCGCATGCAGTGTCCCCATTTTTACAGTTCCCAATTACAGTTTCCTCAGTGTCATTCAAGTTCTCATTAATAATGTTCCACTTCCCTTTAATACTCTACTAAAGATTCTTCCAGTATTTACCAGCAATCTCCTTGAGAATCTTCCAACTTTTGCCTGATATCCTATCTCAAGATAATGTCATATAATTTAGCTTTTAATTATGGCATTATACCATTTTGGTAGCATAGTCCAATTCTGTTAGATCGCTGAATAACAAACTGCTCCCAAATTGGTGCCTCAAAACCACCAAACATTTTAATATAGTTCATGTTTTTTTGTGGGGTGGAAATTAGGCAAGGACTCTGCTGGGTGATTCTTCAGTTACATTTGGTGTCAGCTGGTTTCACTGGGTGTTATTCGGTTGGCAGCTAGATTGCTCCAGATAATATATGATGGCTTCACTTACATATGTGGCATCTTAGCATATGTTGAATCTGGCATATTGGCAGAGGTGCCTGGAAGACTAGACTTAAGCCATTTTTTCTTTCTCCATTTAGTCTCAGGGACTCTCTCCATGGCTTCTTGACAGGGTGTTCAGACTTCTTACTCAAAACTTGGGGCTCTAAGAGACCAATGCAGAAACTGGTGGTCCTTACAAGTGCTAGATATGGATTGTCTAGTATTATTCACATTATTCTCTATTTGTCAAAGCAATCTTGAGCCAGCCCAAATTCAAAGAGGGGGAATATAGGCACCATTTCTCAATGGAAAAGTTACCAAAGAACTGGCAGGCATTTTTTATTCAACACAGTTCTCATATGGGGCAAGAAGAACTGACATATTCATATCTTAAAACTTCAAAATACTCAGGTTACATTTAGAAAAATTACATGCCACTCTAAAAATTTGTATCACCCTCTTTGACATGTGGATCTTTGATAATCTATTAAGGTTTTATTTTTTATATTCCAGGTACTGCTTCTTTATTGTAGTAGTCAGTTTAAAATGTGTCAATTTGTGATATATAGCATGTTTCAGTCATACATATATACATATACTCATTTTCATATTCTTTTTTATTATAGGTTACTCCAAGGTACTAAATACAGTATCCTGTGCTATACTGAAGAAACTTACTGTTTAACTACTTTATATATAGTACTTAGTATCTGCAAATCTTGAACTCCCAATCTGTCCCTTCCAACTCCTTTCCCCCAGGTAATCATAGTTTGTTTTCTATGTCTGTGAGTTTGTTTTGTAAATACGTGCATTTGTGTGTTTTTCTTTTTTTTTTCTAGGTTCCACATATGAGTGATATCATTGGTATTTTTCTTTTTCTTTCTGACTTACTTCACTTAGATGACGATCTCTAAATCCATCCATGTTTCTGCAAATAACATTATTTTATTCTTTTTATGGCTGAGTAGTATTCCATTGTGTATGTGCATATATATATGTGTATATATATATATATATACACACCACAACTTCTTTATCTAGTCATCTGTCGATGGACATTTAGGTTGTTTCCATGTCTTGGCTATTGTAAACAGTGCTGCTATGAACATTGGGGTGCATGTACCTTTTCAAATTAGAGTTCTCTCTGGATATATGCCCAGGAGTGGGGTTGCTGGATCATATGGTAAGTCTATTTTTAGTTTGTTTAGGACTCTCCATACTGTTTCCCAGAATGGTTACACTAAATTACATTCCTACCAACAGTGTAGAAGGGTTCCCCTTTCTCCACGTCCTTTCCAGCATTTATCATTTGTGGACTTTTTAATAAGGGCCATTCTGACAGGTGTGAGGTGATACATCACTATAGTTTTGATTTGCATTTTTCTAGTAATTAGCAATATTGAGCATTTTTTTTCGTGTGCCTGTTGGCCATTTGTATGTTTTCACTGAAGAATTGCTTGTTAAGGACTTCTGCCCATTTTTGGATTAGGATGTTTGGGGTTTTTTTTTGTTATTAAGTTGTATGAGTTATTTATACATTCTGGAAATTAACCAGGAAGGCTTTCAACTTTTTATTGTTGAGTATTATGTTGGCTGTAAGTCAGTCTCATCATTTGCAAATATTTTCTCCCATTCCAAATGTTGTCTTTTTATTTTGTTTATGGTTTCCTTTGCTGTCCATAAGCTTATAAATTTAATTAGGTCCTATTTGTTTATTTTTGCTTTTATTTCTGTTACTTGGGTAGACTGCCCTAGGAGAACATTGTTAAGATCTATGTCAGAGACTGTTTTGCTTATGCTTTCCTCAAAGAGGTTTATAGTGTCTTGTCTTATGTTTAAGTTGGTAAGCCATTTTGAGTTTATTTTTGTGTATGATATGAAGAAGTGTTCTCAATTCATTGATTTACATGTGGCTGTCCAGTTTTCCCCACACCACTTGCTGAAGAGACTGTCTTTACTCCACTATATATTCTTGCCTCCTATGTTGAAGATTAATTGACTGCAGGTGTGTGGGTTTACTTCTGGGCTGTCTATTCCGTTCCACTGACCCATGTGTCTGTTCTTGTGTCTATCATGCTGTCTTGATTACTGCAGCTCTGTAATATTGTCTGAAGTCTGGAAGGGTTATTCTTCCAGTTTCGTTCTTTTTCTTCAGTACTGCTTTGGCAGTTCTGGGTCTTTTGTGATTCCCTTTAAATTTTAGGATTATTTGTTCTA
This sequence comes from Camelus dromedarius, assembly GCF_036321535.1. NCBI lineage: Eukaryota > Metazoa > Chordata > Mammalia > Artiodactyla > Camelidae > Camelus > Camelus dromedarius. The sequence continues at coordinate 57,354,746 of NC_087438.1, forward strand.
GTTCTATGAGAAATGCCCTGGGTAAGTTGATAGGGATCACATTAAATCTATAGATTGTTTTGGGTAGTATGGCCATTTTAGCAATATTAATTCTTCCAATGCAAGAGCATGAAATAACTGTCCATTTCTTTAAGTGATCTTTAATTTCCTTAATCAGTGTTTTGCAGTTCTCTGCATATAAGCCTTTCACCTCCTTGGTCAGATTTACTCCTAAGTATTTTATTGTTTTGGAGTGATTTTAAAAGGGATTGTTTCTTTACTTTCTTTTTCTGATATTTCATGGTTAGTGTGAAGAAATGCAACTGATTTCGGTATGTTAATCTTGTATCCTGCTACCCTGCCAAATTCTTTTATCAGCTTTAGTAGTAGTTTTTGTGTGGAGCCTTTGAGGTTTTCTATGTATAGTATCATGTCATCTGCATATAGTGACAATTTTACCTCTTCTCTTCCATTTTGGATCCCATTTATTTATTTTTCTTGTCTGATTTTTGTGGCTAGGACTTCCAAAACTATGTTGGATAGAAGTGGTGATATTAGGCATACTTGTCTTGTTCCAGATTTTACTGACAGGGCTTTTAACTTTTCACTGTTGAGTATTATGCTGGCTGTAGGTTTGTTATAAATAGCTTTTAATATGTTGAGATATGTTCCCTCTATACCCACTTTGGTAAGACTATTATGATCGATTTTATTTGTTCTGTGTAATATAGAGAAAATATGCATAAACTATTTCACCATAGCTGTGTTTATGGGTAGTAGTAGTGGTGGCATAATTTTGATTTAATGAAATTAAATCTATATTCATTTCTATTTAATTTATAAAGTCTGGAAGAAGATGACAAATAATTAATATGATACCAAACTCTATTATTCTTTATAAATCTCCATGTATGAACCTAGAAAACGTGGTCTACCTTCCAGTCTCATACAGTAGTGAATCAATGCACATGCAACTATATGCCTGCAGCACAGAAACAGTGTTGAGAGCTAAATCACTTTATAGATTAGACTGGTTATTAGTACATTTCTGAAGGAAGAATGAGTTGTGTCTATGAAACATGGAATGATAGGGTCAAGAGAAATGAATCTTAACTATTTATGAAATGACTGGAACTTTCAATAAAAGTTATCTCTAATATTCAATTTTTGATTCATTCTTATCCTGAAATATTAACCCCCTTTAATTTCCCAAACCCTCAGGTAAACTACGCTATAGCATATTGACATGGTAGCCTATTGAAGCATCATTTTATGTTCAAGTTGGTCAAGTTGAATAGTTCAAGCATATATATAGTTCAAACTGGAGCCTTCCTTTGTATGTCTTAGGCAGACTTATTAACCAACCCTAACTTACCTGGTTTAAAGACCTCACTAGCCCATTATTAAAAGTTAAATTTTCTTGTAACTGATTAAAATAATTACTTGCACACTTTGTAGCCAATTAATATATATTTTGAGAAATTATTTAGGATTCTTGTCATACATAAGAAAGCAAATGTAAATATAATAAAGATGCCACTTTATAAAAAGAGATTTTCAGATGAGAAAACAGTGCTGAAAATAAAACATTTATTCCATGAGGTTCAATATTAAATTATAATTAATATAATCTCTATATATCTGTATAAATTAATGTGCTATGAATTGTAAGAAGGTTTCCATTTGGTGCCTAAGATTCAGATTTTTTAAGTATTCATTTCATCTTACTTAATGCAGAAATAGAAATCTTTAGAAAAGGCTTAGCTATTTGTCACCTTGTGGAGGTTCAGCAAAAGCTTACTAATTAACACATCTGTAGAACAGCCAATAGGTGGCTTCTGATAAATCTGATTATTACCATATCAAATAAATGGCTCATTTATCAGCCTTTCTATACCCTACTGTGCCTGCACACATGTTGGAGAAAGATAATCACACAGCATTTGGAACAAATAGATTGGTTCATTTTTGCTAGCTTTGTAATTAGGGGAAAAAATAAACAACTGGGTAAGAAAAATCAAAGGTTCTCAGCTAAAAGGAATTTCATTTTCAAATCTAGTAAGGAAGAGCCAGTAAACAGAATCTGTAAAGCTCAATATTACAACCAGTAGATAACATGCATATATTTTAAAATTAAATTGCACTAAAATGCTTTGGATTAATTTCTAGATTTTTGATCAGTTCATATATTGAATATACTAATGCCTCAATATTGTTTAATTTCATCAAAGACAGACAATCTAAATTAAAAGGTTTTAGACTAAATGTGTAATATTTCAACACCAATGATTACTGCCTTTTCCACCAATCGACAAACTCTAAGTTGGAGAAAATTTTAGAATGTGTATACATCTATATCTATCTATCTATTTATAATTTGGAAGGACTATATTAAAACAAATACTTTTTGTCTCTCTACTTATACATTTAATAAAGCAATGTCTTGTATAAAATACTTTTGAAAGAATTGTTGACTATATTTAGCATTCATGCATCATGAGTAATTAAACAAGCATATATATGCATACAAAAATAATTTAATGTTGAGTTACAGTGCTTTGACTGTCAAAAATTACATGCTACCAAATTTCAAAGTTAATGTCTATGTTAATCTCTCTCAGTGAGCTCTTGCCCAGTGTTTTTCAGATGAGAGAAAATAAAATACTGAAGAGGTGATACTGGGATAACCTGGGATAGTAAAATAACTCAGAGAATAAAAACTGAAAGAGGTGATAAATTCCAAATGACTTAGTGAAAAGTACAACATAACTGTAATCCAGGGAACTGAACTAATAGCACGTGTCCACACTCGCCCTTATTCAGCCAATCTCTTGCATTCAAAATGGTGAGTATATATGTCACAGGCTTACAGTTAGTAGTGTATGAGCATAATTCAAAGTAATCACTTTATGAAAATGTCTTCTATTAAACAATGAAAATTTCCTTCAACTTTAAAGAGAGTGTGCAAATTTTCCATCCATAAATTGGCATTTAATTTTAAAGTTATCCTTTATTTAAATCACTACTACATGTCTACCATTTTGACATGAGCAAGGTACTGCATAGGTCAATGTCTACTTCAGATTTTTACATGCCCTTAGTATTATTACATGTATAAATATGTATGTATACATTACATATATAACTGTCTAAATATAGACCGGTATGTTGAGATATATGATTTTTCCACACATATAGTTAATCTGTGGACTTAACTGCTGATAGCAACTCCACTCTCTGACTCAGGGATATTAGGGTAGATAAAGTGAAACTTTCAGGCTTTGTTCTATATATGTTGCTATCATTCAAATCTTGTGTTATTCATGTACTACATATCCAATTGAGTAAATTCTGAAAAATGTTTGAATGCCTAGTTTTCTCATCTAGACGGTAATGTGGGAATACAAATGTGTTGCCATTTTCATAATGTTTACATTGAATCTATGGTATTATTTTATCTCCTGTGATTCTATTATTACTCTGTTTCAGATTTTTGATCCCTTGACATTTGTAATACTTTTGTGTATCTAAAACGTGTCATTTCTAATCAAGAAATTTCCTGTAGCCTTCTGCCTGTTGTCCTCTAACAGATATTTTAAAGGGTTTGTAAGAATTAATTTACATTTCAGGAAGGGACTGGTTACCTTATTGATCTTTAAGTCAGTAATCTCATTATACATAATTATAATTACCATGTAGTAATTTCTATAAAATCCTCTTATCACTACACTTTTTTAGCTCAAATAGTTATATAATCTATTTTGTAAATTAATCTAAACTAATCTCATATACATGGAAGTATATGCTAAATTACTCTTTTTAAAGTAGGATGTCAAAGAACTTCAAAGATTATTTCTCAGAAGGCAAAAATATTCCTGAAACATTCATGGCTATGTAACTTATGTAAGATATTTATAATTTTTCAGTAGTCACAATTGCATTAGTAATTGTCTTTACATACCATTCCCTTTATTTTATTATGGATTTCCAAAATCCAAAGACCTTGAGATAAGATTTCCAAAAGAACTACCTCACACTGTACTATTAATATCTACAGTTTTATGATCCATAATTCATAAGAAATCATTTAACTATTTCAACTTTAAATTAATGCACTTAAAGTCGGAGTCATAGTTTCAACACTGTTTTAGAGGAATAGATACAAATTTTTTGATGAAATAAGAGAAAAAAAGGACTCCTAGAACATGATTTTAAAAAATGCATACATTTGAATGTGTATGTGTGTGTCTGCATATGTGTGTGAGTGTCTTGATTTGTGTATATAAGAGTGTATATATTAATGCTGTTTCATTCAGATCATATTCAGCACCAAGTCCCCAAGGAAAAAGTACATCAATTGAGTGGTGTAAGGTGAAGAAGAATGTTAATGGAATTTAGCTCATTAAACTCATAAATGTGACAGTGAGTGTTAGAATTTTGAGAGGAAATTTAGATTGGTTAATGCAGTCACACAAATTCCCAAGGCATTACCAACTAAGCAGATCTATCAATAAAAGAACTTTGAGAAATGTAAGACTAAGGTACTGGAATGTAAAAAAAACTATGATAGTTCAAGGGATGAAAATAGTTAGTCAAACAATATCTTTTACTTTGATGACTACAGATTATATAGCCTAAAACTGATTGCTGAGATCAAAACAGTGAAATTTCTCAGAAGTACAACATGGTCCCTGCTGTCAAGACATAATGGTCTAATAAAGGGCCTGCCAATGTTTTTGTTTATGTAAGTCCAAAATAATTTTGAAAAAAGACATACCCCTTATCAAATATCACTTAATGAGATTTAATTTATATGCAACAAATTTTAAGATGTACAGTCGGGTGAGTTTTGCCAGATGCATACACTTGTGAAGCCACCAAAGCAAAACAGAACATTTCTATTGCCCCCAAAACTTTCTTATTTCCTGTGTAGTAAATCCCATTTCTAGTATCAGACAACCTTTGGTAACCATCTCCTGAAATTTCATAAAAATGCAATCATATTGTATGCATTCTTTTATGATTGGCTTCTTTTGTCTGTCATAATGATTTTGAGATTTATACATGCTGCATGTATCAACAGTCCATTCTTTTATTGCTGAGAGTAATGCTCCATTGGTTGGATACACTATCATTGTATGGATACACTACGTTTCTTTCATTCATTCGTTAATTAACAGATGGGTTGTCCCCCATTTTCACCTACTAAAAGCAAAACTAATATGAAAATTTGAATATATTTTTTTGTCTGGATATGTGTTTTATTTTCCTTTTTGGAGGAAAATGATACACAGGAATGGAAAGACTCTATTTCTAGGTAGGTAGTTTAACTCTTTAAGAGTTACACCATTTTTCAAAGTAGCTGTACAATTTTTATATTCCTGCCATAAATGTTCTAGTTTTCATACCTTTCTTAACATTTAGTATCACCAGTCTTTTCATTCTAAACTTTCTTAAAAGTATTCAGTTGCATCTACTTAAGGTTTTAATTTGCATTTCCTTTGTAACTAATGATGTGAGAATCTTCTTATGTGCTTAATACCCAATCTTATATCCTCTTTGTTAACTTTTATAATGTTTGTTAACTGTAACGTTTGTTAACTGTAACAGTAAATAAAAGTTTATGCTCATTCTGGAGAGCTAAAGGTGCAAATCTTTTTCACAGAAAAATTCCAAATAATTAATTTAGATATTCTTTCCTCCAGAAGTTGGAGCTTATTCCCCTTTCTTTTGCACATTGGTTGGACTTATTAACTCAGTTCAAACAAACAGAAAGGTGGGGAGGACATCCAATAAGAATTTCAGAGAAAAAACCTGGGAAATGCAACCTTAACCAAATGATTGATGTTAACATCATTTGTGATAAATAGTGTTGATATGATGTATCCAACAATATGATGAAGTAAGAAAAGCACTTTTCCTCTGTGGTACTCTTCCCCGAAGTCCATAGTCTTAGTCTACTTTTGGGAAAACATCAGATAACCCTGTATAGATATTCTACAAAATACTCTACAGACCCTATTCAAAATGGTAAGGTCATGAAGTACTAGGAAAAGAGTAAAGAAATGCCACAAATTGAAGGAGACTAAGGAACTAAGGAGTCATGACCCCTAAATACAATGGAGTATCCTGGATTGTATTACGGACCAGAAATAACAACTTTAGTAGACAAATTGGTGAAGTCCATATAGCATATGTAGTTTAGTTAATAGTTTAGTATCAACATTAATTTCTTAATTTTGATAAATATGCCATTGTTATATAAGATGTTAACATTAAGGGAAATTGAGGGAAAGCATACAAGAAATCTCTGTAACTCTGCTCTTAATCTAAAAGCATTTCAAAGTAAAAATGTTTTAAAATATCTTATGCCCATATTAATTATTTTATCCATCATTATTAGGCTATAATAGTCCTTTGGTTAGTTTTTAATCATTAAAATACATGAGGAGGAAAATTATTTTTAAAAATACACATTCCAGTGAATTTCAAATATTTTCATTGTAAAATAAAATTACTTTATTACCCTTTCAAATATATATAATGGACTTTCCCTACCTGAGCAATTCAAGAATGTCAATATTTTGAACAACTGTACTTCAACAAAAATGATTAGCACTTTTATCAATAGAATGTAATCTCTAAACCAAAGAAACATGCTAATAAAAAAAAAAACAAAACCTAACAGAATATACTCCCTGACTAGAACCTTATTCAGTATTGTGCCAAAGAGCAGAAATCCATTATCTCATTGAGTCCTCATAACAGACTCATGGTATGAGTACTATTACATTCAATTTAGAGAGTGGAAAAACAATGGTCCATTTAGTTACTTGCTTAAGTTTACAAGGTAGAGGTATTTTTCAATGCCAGATCTATTTACCAAAAAGGCAGTTTGTCATCATTAGATTAGACTCTTCCTCTTTTAAAAATTTAATTTATTTGAGGTTAGATATTTAAAGATGAATTATTAGCATTTAACAAATAATTTAATAGGTTGATATTTACCGTGCCTCAATATTAATTAATTTATTTTATTGTATTTATATTTTTTAATAAAAACAAAACTACAGCATTCAAGAAATTAAATGAAATGGATTCTCTTTACATTTCCTGATACTAACTGTGGAATGATTTCCTTAGAATATAAATGAGTAGACTTATATGTTAGGGACAAAGTGAAAAACATCTTAATCCCACATAAAAACTGCAAGGATTTAGCCCAATGGATCAGAAAAATTACTCCTTATATTCATAATATTCCAAATTAATAGGTACTAAATCTGGCAATTAATCTTTACTAGTGTTTCTCTAGTATCTATGATGGAGATAAAAAAAAAATGACTCTCAAGATGGATTAGGAAAAGTTGGAAAGAATCAAGCTTTCACTTAAAGAAATTATATAAAACTAAAAACTATTTTAGGATATAATTAGATCTAAAACTGCATATATACATGATGTAAATACCAAATTTCACTAGCATATGCCAATATTTTTCTCCTTCACTTTTCTCTTCTTAAACTGCTCATTGGCACCTTTATAAAAAAGGATTTTAAAATCATCTTCTGGCTTGATTAACTCTGAAGAATATCTTTTGGATCTGCTTTAGTGAAATAACTTGTTATGGACTGAATTGTGTCCTGAAAAAAATCGTAGGTTGAAGCTCTAACTTCCAATGTAACTGAACTTGGAGATAAGGTCTATAAGGAGGTAATAAAGTATTAAATTAGGTAATAAGGGTGGGGTCTTAATACAAGAAGACAGGCTTCCTTACTAGGATTTGAAGAGGAAGGGACATCAGAGCTCACTCTTTCTGTATGTGCAGAGAAGAGGCCACCTGAGGACACAGGGACAAAGCATCTATCTACAAGACAGAAAGAGAGTCCTCAAGAAGTTTCTTGCACCTTGATCTTGGACTTCTGGCCTCCAGAACTTAGAAAAAATAAGTTTCTGTGTTTAAACCACCCAGCCTGGCATCTGGCATTTTGTTATGACAATCCTAGCTGACTAACATATAGGCATACAAAGAATAGCCCTGACAGAATTTATTCCATAATGTGCAAAGTTAATATATCCTACAGAGTCAAGATTGTTTTGATGAAATAATCACCTATAATCCCTTTCTATAAAATATATACAAAGAAACAAACCCCACAAGGAATCTGCTTTCAAGTGTACATAAGTACATATGTGCTGGTGGACTCATTAGAGCACAGACTTCTAAAAACAAGAGTATAGGTTTAGTCAGCATGCAATCCAGTAAGCTGCCTTCTCAAATATGGATTCAAAACTCTCCCTAATTATAAGCTAGTATCTTCATATATATGTCACTGGTCATGAAGAAGAATACAGTGTGTTCATTAATTTAAGTATTCATTTCCTAAGTATCAATATTTACAAGGGACTAAGGGGATAATAAAAATATATGCTGCAAAGTATCACACAATCTGATATAGGATAAAAGTCATGCCAAAGATAACAGTAATGCAAGGAAGACTGTGAAAAGTATTTGTCTAAAAAGAGTAATTTTAAATACTTATATTACTGATAAAGGGATATTGGTATTGTCTTTGTGATTTCTAAAAATTATTTTTAGTCATAATTAGCACCTATAATGCTGTGTCTAAAAACCACAATGAGTATTTGTCTTACTTACTTCAGCAGTATGTGTTGTTATCTCTGTGACTTTGTTAGATTTATTACCTCTGGAAATGTGTTTCTATATTCAGACACAGTGAAAGAGGTAGTTGAATTTCTTTTTTTTGTGCTCCTGTGATGAAAAGTAAATTATGCTTCCATTTGTTTTTGTTTCCAAGAATAATATTGATTTATTTAATAAATTCAATGTTAAATTATTGAAAGAAATAAGCTTTTAAGGGGCAAATGTGTACTCCTATTTCATTTCAAAACTGAATTAATCTATCAGATTTTTTAAAGTGTAGAATATATTTTTCTATTTGTAGTCATGTATTACTGTTATATATATTTTCTTTGCCACATATATAAAATTTATAAATATATTATGTATAAAATAAATAATAGTAATTATTGCCTCAAAAGCTATGTGATCATTGAAATTAATGTACCTAATAACTTTTCACTTGGCAGCAATAATATGATAATTTAAAACTCAAAGGATAATGTCTCACTGTGACCTAGTCTTACTCTCTTAAACTCCATAGTGTAGTCACATCATTGTATTTGATGAAAGAAGAAACAAATATAATCCCCTTTAAACATTTTCTAAATTATGTTCAGTTCCAATAATTTTAAGAGGGTACATCATTTCTCTTTTGCTAATTGATCAAAGTGTCCTTATGTGAAAAATACATAATAATAATAACTCAGGAGAATTTCAAGAGGCAAAAATATTCAGGATCTTAATACCCAAACTGATTTTCTATATTAATATTTTGTATCTCCTGGCTCCACTAGAGAACAGTGTAAATGAGGATTGTGAAGATTTGAAGCTAGTGATGATTAAAATTGCATCTTTTTTTTTTCAAGATAGTTTAAGTATCACAGTTTTAGTTTCAGAGAGAAAAATTAGAGAACTGAAAAGGTAAGACCTCCTAACACAAAATCCACCAGCTGAGTATACGTCTTCTCATTGCAATAAGTTTGAAAATATCAACAGAAAAGAGAAGAGAAAATATATAAACAATGGAGACATTATTCAACATGTATTACTTGTTGACTATTTCACAAACACTATGACAGGAAGTCGAGTTCCAACTGTAAGTAAAGCAGACATGAAACAAAGAATCAAATATTTCAGAAGCACGTAGCTGAGGGATATCACCTACTTTCACAACTAAAAACAACTAAAATCTGAAGGCAAAGTAGAAATTATCAGGGGGAAAGAAATGTGTAAGAGGATGTTTCCTGAAGAAGAAGGGCAAATGAAAAATAGAGGCAATAGCAAAGATAACATGCTGGAAGCATTAAATATAATAATAACCCAGAACGCTAGAGGATAAAGTGAGAAGACTAGTGCTAAAGATAAAACTGGAGAAGGAAGCAGAGGAAAAGCATTGCAATTTCGGTGTTAAATTTTGAATTTTATCTTAAGAGTAAGACTGAGTTATGGATTTGTTTTTTGGGTATGGAATTACATGATACAATTTAAAATTTAAAATTATCACTGTGGCTCTGTTAGTTAAAATTATTAGGTTAGAGAAAGAATAGGGAGAAGATGAGGGAGGTTCATGCAGAAATTTTAAAAAGTTAAATATATTTTTCTGATATAAGATAAAATGTGAAGAGGGACCAGATATAAGAGACTTACAGGTTGTTATCTCAAAAAGATTTGGTAAGTTACTGTAAGCTGAAGGAGAGAGAAAGAAGAGTCAAGTACATACTTATAGGTTTGTGGCTTGGGAACCTGGGCAGACTTCAAATCAGGTAGTTGATCATAACTGTTTCCATTGAAATATGAGCACCTTTCCAAATCTTCCAGACTCCAGTGCCTATGCTCTATCCAGGCTCTATCCAGTAGTCCCCCATACTACTAATTAAAACTTTAGCTATAAACTTCTATTTGAAGTCAAATGAGAATGAAGACACAGTCCCTTAATTGACAGATGTTAAACTCCATTTATGTGAATGGGAAATATTGTTAGATATTTTCTGTGAGTAAGTGTATTGGGGAGAGGGACAAATAAGTATGTTTTTGAGCTCATTGATGGCAGAAACTCATGAATTTCTGCCATCAATGAGCTCAATAAGTTTATAAAGAGAAATGAGACGTATGAAAGTATAAGTACAGCACAAGGTATATTGAAAACAAAGCTATAGAAGTTTATAGGCAGTTAAAAAATGCTCTAGCCACAAGGACCAGAAAAAGATTCCTTTTCCATCAAAGACCAAAATGGGTCAATCAAAAGCAGGGTAAGGAGAAAAAAATGTTTTAAAAAGGCACTGAAGCATAACTATAGATACATGAGAAAAAGCAGCCGCAGACAGACCAATGGGACAAACAGCTACACGGCAAAAGCTTTAGGCCAACTCTAAATCTAACAAAATAGCCAAGAACAAGTTTCTGAAAATAGTGACTGCAGTTTTACATCTAAAATCATCTAATTCCTTTACAGAAAGTCAAGGCTGTTATATTTTTCATGTCATACCTACATATCTATTCATCTTTCTCAATAATTTTTATTTAAAATTATTTAAATATGAACAATATCTATACATGGTTATACATTTAAATCTATTTTGAAAAAGCAATATAGTAATATATACATTTAGAGATCACATATGTAATCAAAAGGAACGCAAAATGTTTAATCTTTCAGTATGATCTCTAATTTAGCATTTTGGTGAAATTTGTTCTAACTTGATAAAGCAAATCAATAAGTCATTTTTGGATAGTATCATGATTCATCTCTTAAACCTTATAAGTGAGACAACATAAAAAATGTCTGTTGACCTTAATTGTTAACTGATTTTCAACATCACCACTTATTTTTTAAAAATAATTCACTGGGGATCTAGATTGAAAAAAAATGCAGGTAAGGTATGAATAAACCTAACCTATATAGGTTAGGAGATATCTTATATAATTCTATAAATTCCCTGTGTTTTTGTAGAACATTTCCTGTAACAGGATATATAGATAGTATATTCTTATAAGGGCTGAGAAAAGTTTAATCCTGATAGGCCTACAGGAGTAAAAAATGTAATAGTCACAAAAACAATAACAATCATGTCATTATATAATTATTATTATAAAATCATGGACCAAATACTATGCCAATTGCTTTATATGTGACCATTTATCAAATCCTAATAATGGCTTTATAAGGAAGGGGATGTTATTCGACTAGTCGATGCTGAAACTAAACCTTAGTGAGAATTAACAATCTCCTTAAAATCACACAGACTGTAATGGTGGTAATGTGTCTTATCTTTGGAGTTACCTATACTGTATGGCCAAAGGACTGGAGAAAGGGAAGCCTAACACAGACCTCGTGATATTGTAAGAATTTCCAAAAAGTGACACAGAGACATGAAGTAAGCAAATACTGTTGAAAAAAAAAATGATGCCAATAGACTTGCTACAATTGAAGTTGCCACAAAACTTCAATTTTAATTTTTTTATTGTTATATGATTTTTACAGGTTACTGTACATTTAAAGCTATTACAAAATATTGGCTATATTCTGTGTGTTGTACAATACATCCTCAAACCTATTTTACACTTGATAGTTTGTGCCTCCAACTCCCTCATCTTTATATTGCCCTTCTCCCCCATTTCCCTCTAGTAACTACTCATAAGTTCTCTGTATCTGAGTCTGCTTTTCTTTTGTTATAGTCACTGGTTTGTTGTATATTTTAGATTCCACATATAAGTGATATCATAGTATTCATCTTTCTCTGACTTATTTCCCTTACCATAATGCTCTTCAAGTCCATCCATGTTGCTGCAAAAGGCAAAATTTTGTTCTTTTTTATGGCTGAGTAGCAGTCCATTGTATATATATATACCACATTCACATCTTCTTTATCCATTCATCTGCTGATGGACACTTAAGTTGCTTCCATATCTTAGCAATTATAAATAATGCTGCTATTAATACTGGGGTGGCATGTATCTTTTCAAATTAATGTTTTGGGTTTTTTTTTTTTTTTTTTGATATATACCCAGGAGTGGAATTACTGGTCACATGGTAGTTTTATTTTTAGTTTTTTGAGTAACCTCATACCGTTTTTCATAGTGGCTACACCAATTTACATTCCCACCAACAGTATACCAGGGTTCCCTTTTCTTCACATTCTTGCCAATGTTTGTTATTTATGTTCTCTTTGATGAAAGCCTATTAGCCATCTGCATTTCCTCTTTGGAAAAATGTCTGTTCAGTTCTTCTGCCCATTTTTTCATCAGGTTGTTTGTTCTTTTGATATTGAGTGTATGAGCTGTTTATATATGCTGGGTATTAATTTCTTATCAGTCATATCACTTACAAATATTGTATCACATTCAGTAGATTGTCTTTTTGATTTGTCAATGGTTTTCTTTGCTGTGTATAAGCTTGTAAGTTTAATTAGATCCTATCCATTTATTTTTACTTTTATTTCCTTTACTTCTAAAAAAAATATTGCTATGAGTTTTGTCAAAGACTGCTCTGCGTACATTTCCTCTAGGAGTTTTGTAGTATCCTGCCTTACATTTAGGTCTTTAATCTGTTTTGAGTTTATTTTTGTATATGGTGTTAGAGAATGTTCTAACTTCATTTTTTCACATGTGGCTGTTCAGTTTTCCCAGCACCACTTATTGAAGTAGTATAGCCTGAAGTCAGGGAGCAGAATTCCTATAGCTCTTCTCTTTTCTCTCAAGATTATTTTGGCTATTTGGGATCCTTTTTTGTTTCCATATACATTTAAAATTATTTGATCTATTTCTGTGAAAAATGCCATTGGTATTTTGATACTGATTGCATTGAATCTTTAGATTGCTTTGGATACTACAGCCATTTTAACAATTTATTGATTCTTCCAATCCAAGAACATGGCATATTTTTCCATCTGCTGGTGTCATCTTCATCTCCTTTCATCAGTGTCTTCCAGTTTTCAGAGTAGAAGTCTTTTGCTGGAAAACTATTTGAGCTTGTCAATGAATTCAGTAAGGTTACAGGATAAAAAATTATAGACAGAAAACTGTTTCATTTCTATACATTAACAATAAAATATAAGAAAGAAATTAAGGAAACAATTCCATTTACCATCACATCAAAAAGAACAAAATATGAATTAACCTACCTAAGAAAATTTCAGTTTTTAAATAATGTATGCAATACCTGCAAAGTACAATTAAGTGAAGCACAATAAAACTAGGTGTGTCCATATTGTTGGATTCAGTTTACTAATATTTTATTGAGAATTTTTACAACTATGTTCATCAAGGATGTGCTCCTATAATTTTATTTTTCACGGAGTCCTTGTCTTGTATGATAAGTTTTTCTGGTAATTTTGGTTTCACAAAATGTGTTTAAAATGTTTCCCTCCTCTTCAATTTTCTGGAAGATTTTGAGAAGGATAGGTATTAAATCTTCTTATGTGTTTTATAGAATTCAACAGTGAAGCTGTCTGGCCTGGTCCTAGTCCTGGACTTTTTTTGTTGCTGCTTTTATTGAGAGAGTTTTTGTTGTTGTTTCAATCTCCTTATTAGTAGCAAGTCTATTCTGACTTCTGTTTTGTCATGGTTCACTCTTATAAGAGTGCATGTTTCCAGAAATGTATCCATTTCTTCCACGTTACCCAATTTTTTGGCATATAATTGTTCACAGTAGTCTCATAATCTTCTGTATTTCTGTAGTATCAGTTCCAACTGCTCTTGTTTCATTTCTGATTTTATTTGAACCCTTTCTCTTTTTTCTTGGTGAGTCTAACTAACAGCTTGTTAATTTGTGCATCTTTTCAAAGAAACAACTGTTAGTTCCATTTATCTTTTCTATTTTTTTAGTCTATTTAATTTATTTCTGCATTGATCTTTACTTCTCTATTGCTGTTTTTTCATTGTTTTCTGGCTATTTTTGTGGTCCTTCTCCAATTCTTTCTTCTTCTCTTTCTCTCTTCTCTTGCTTTTTGTTAGTTTTTTGTTGTTGTTGTTGTTGTTGTTGTTGTTTTTTTTTTAGTGTTAGGCTTGGATTCCTTTCTCCTTTTCTTTTGTGTGTTCACTATAAGTTCTTTTTTTCCCCTTGTGGTTACTGTGAGGTTCACAGATAACATCTTATGTAAATAGCAGTCTATTTTAAGTTGGTAGAAGACATCCCAAAGTTTTATCATTTTACTCCTCTCACAACATTTTATATTTTGATCACATATTTGACACATTTTTATCTTATGTATCCCTTAACTAATTGCTATGACTTTACTTAATTTTATTTCTTTTGCCTTTTAACATTCATACTTACATTGTGATTAATGCACTACCTTTATTTACCTTTTTTAAAAAACTAAAATGATGGTTTTTAATGGGACCAGAAGTATGGTTACCTCTACTTATTTATTTATTTACCTTTCCAGTGAGATTTACAATTTCACATTTTTCTTTCTCTCTCTTTCTCTCTCTGTTTGTTTGTTTGTTTGTTTTCGATAATGGAGGTACTGGGGATTGAACCCAGTACCTCATGTATGCTAATCATATTCTCTGCCACTGAGCTATACTCCAACTCCCACTTCCCTTTCACATTTTTCTTATTATTAATTAGTGACATTTCTTTTCAGATTAGGAAGTCCCTTTAAAATTTCCTTTAGCATCAGTTTAGTGGTGATGAACTCCTCTGTCTTTTATTTATCTGGAAAACTCAATCTAATATATATGCACCCAATATAGGAGCACCTAAGTACATAAAACAATTACTAACAGAGATAAAGGGGGATATTGATGGGAATACAATCATTGTCGGAGATTTTAACACTGCATTAACATCACTAGACAGATCTTCCAGACAGAAAATAAATAAGGCAACAGAGAAATTAAATGACACAATAGAAAAATTAGATTTGATGGATATTTTCAGTGCATTACACCCCCCAAAAATAGGATATACATTCTTTTCAAGTGCACATGGAACATTTTTTAGGATTGATCATGGACCTGGGCACAAAAGAAGCCTCAACAATTTTAAGAAGATAGAAATTATCTCAGCATCTTTACTGACCACAATGCCATGAAACTAGAAATCAACTACAGAGAAATAAAGGAGAAAAAAATGGAAAGCATGGAGATTAAACACCATGCTATTAAAAAACCAATGGATCAATGAGGAAATCAAAGTTGAAATTAAAAAATACCTTAAGACAAATGAAAATGAAAACACAACCACACAAATTTTATGGGACACAGCAAAGGCAGTGCTAAGAGGGAAGTTTATAGTGATACAGGCCTTCCTCAAAAAAGATGAACAGTCTCAAATAAACAATCTAACCCACCAGCTAAAAGAATTAGAAAAAGAAGAGCAAAAAATCCCAAAAGGCAGCAAAAGGGAGGAGATAATAAAGATCAGGGAGGAAGTAAATAAAATAGAGATTAAAAAAACCATAGAAAAAAATCAATCAAACCAAAAGCTGGTTTTTTGAAAAAGTAAATAAAATTGACAAACCTCTGGCCAAACTCACAAAGAATAAAAAAGAGAGAGCACAAATCTGCAAAATAAGAAAGGAAAATGGAGAAATTACAAAAATTACATAGAAATACAGAATATCATATGAGAAAATTATGAAAAACAATATGGAACCAAAATGGATAACCTAGAGGAGATGGACAAGTTTCTGGAAACATAGAGTCCACCAAGACTGAGCCAAGAAGAAACTGACCACTTGAACAAACCAACACTAGAAATGAAATCTAATTAGCAATAAAAAAATCTCCGTACAAATAAAAGTCCAGGACTGGATGGCTTCACTAGGGAATTCTACCAAACATACAAAGAAGAACTCATACCAGTCCTTCTCAAACTCTTCCAGAAGATTGAAAAGGAGGGAACACTCTCAAACTCATTCTATGAAGCCACCATCAACCTGATACCAAAACCAGGCAAAGACACCACCAAAAAAGAGAATTACAGACCAATATCACTTATGAACATAGATGCAAAAATCCTTACCAAAATATTAGCAAATAGAATCCAACAGCACATAAAAAAGATTATACATCATGATCAAGTGGGGTTCATCCCAGGGACACAAGAGTGGTTCAGCATACACAAATCAATCAATGTAATACATCACATCAACAAGAGAAAGAACAAAAACCACATGATCATCTCAATAGATGCAGAAAAAGCATTTGATAAAATTCAACACCCATTTATGATTAAAAACTCTCACCAAAGTGGGTATAGAGGGAACATATCTCAACATAATAAAAGCTATATATGACAAACCTACAGCTAGCATAGCACTCAGTGGTGAAAAACTGAAAAGCTTCCCACTAAAATCTGGGACAAGACAAGGCTGCCCACTATCACCACTCCTATTCAACATAGTTTTGTAAGTCCTAGCCACAGCAATCAGGCAAGAGACAAAAATAAAAGGTGATTGATAAATGGTAATTATTCTGAATGATAAAAGGTAATCATTCTGAATGATTACCTTGCTGGGTAGAGAATACTTGGTTGGTAGTTTTTTTGCTTTTTTTTTTTTTTTTTTCTTTTCAGCACTTTGAATAATGTCATGCCTCTCGCTTCTGGCTTATACGGGTTCTTCTAAAAATATCTTCTAGTAGCCTTAAGGGGTTTAAGTTGTATATAACAAATTGTTTTTCTCTTGCTGCTTTTAGGGCTCTCTTTATTCCTAATTTTTATCATTTTAATTATAACACTTCTTGATATGTGTCTCTTTATGTGCTCTTTAATCTGTTGTTGAACCCCTTTAGTGTATTTTTCAATTCAGCTAAAACTTCTGTTTGGTAATTATTTATATTTTCTGTATCTTTTTTGAGGTTCTCACTGCATTTGTCCATTATTTTCCAAAGTTCAGTGTGCAGCCTTATGGCCATTACTGTGAACTTGTTATCATTTAGAATGTTTAGATCTATTTTGTTTAGCTCTTTTTCTGAGGTTATGTCTTATTCTTTAGATTCCTCTGTCTCCTCATTTTGCATGATTCTCTGTTTCTCCCATATTTGTGGTAAATCAGCTATCTCTTCCAGTCTTGAAGGAGTGGCATTGTGTAGGAGATACACTGTGAGGTTTAGAAGCACAATCCTGCTTGGCCAAAAGAGCCAGATGTCCCTTATGTAGACCGTGTGGACCCTTCTGCTTTGGCAGGGCCAGTCCTTGGAAGGGCTGGAAGGTTGAGTGGATATTGAGCACTGGTGAGCAGAGTTATCATCTGGTTTATTGTGAGGCCCAGTCAAGGAGCAGGGGCAGGCAGGCCTCTTGGTGGGGGGTACCCACTGGCACCAGTAGGTTAGAGGGAAAACTCCAAAAGGCACTTGTCAGCACTGGCCTTGGCAAGGTAGTCTGAGACTGAAAAATTGGTTCCTACCAATGTATTAGTCCCTAGATAGCGTCTCAAGTGGTTCTTGCTTTTTCAGCAGATGCTTCAAAATTAGTAGGTGGGTCCCCTTCCCATACGGTTTTTGTGTTGAGTGTCTCAGTGTGAGCCCTTTAAAAATGAGATTTCTGTTCCCTGTAGTTCTATAGTTTTCTAGAGGTATATACTATTGATTTTCAAAGGCAGGTATTTGGGGGGTGCAGGATGTAAGGTTTGTGATGCCTGATTTGGAGTTCAAATCCCACACTCCTTGGAAAAAATAACTACCTTTGTGATCCTTCCCAATTGTAGATTGCTGAAGCTAAGGTGTGGCTTTTCTTCTTGCAAGATTGTATATCTGTTTCTCCTGCCCTTCTTGTTGCTATCCTTCTGCACTTTGTTATGTTGACTTTGTTCATTCACTTTTCAGGTCCCCTTCAGAGGGAATTATTTCATATATTATAGATTTGTTGCATCCTTAGGAGGAGGTGAGTTCAGGATCTTCCTACGCTACCATCTTGAATCACCTCCTTAATTGTATTGTACATAGTGAAAATAAGCAAGAAGATCAAACATTTTAAAAAGTGGGATACTATTTATAGTTGCTCCAGAGTAAATAAAATATTTATATCTAAATCTAGTTAAACATGGACATCATCTGTACTATGAAAATTATAAAATGCAATGAACAAAATCAGTGAAAACATACATAAATGCAGAAATGTATCATGCTCATTGACTTGAAGAATCAACAGAACAAAATTAATTCTCCCAAAATGATACATAGGTTTAATGAAATTCCTATCAAAATTTCCAAAAAGTTATTTTTTGTAGACATAGACAAGCTTATTCTACAATTTACAGGAAAAAGCAAAAAAAAAAAAAAATTAAAAAGAACTATAAAGTTTAAAGAATCACATTTCTCACTGGTGAGGCTTTCTATGTAACTACATATTCAAAACAATGTGGTATTATCAGAGAGTAGACACACAGACCAATGAGCAGCCAGATTGGATGAGGGTTCATTGGGCCTAAATTACATTCTCCCTCTGCCCAATCCTGTTGTTTTCTCTTTCTTTTCATGAGTTTTGATCTCTAATGAATATCGAGTCTTACCCACCACAAAAAGAAATGACCAATATGTAAACACTGAGTAATGGCTGCTTAAATTAGAACAAGCTCACCTAATGTAATATTGTGCAATTACTTAAAGTGATTTTTTTAAAATTTTAAATTATTAATTAATATTTACATTATAATGTTAAAGAAAATTACTACAGACACTGAATTTGTAAGATGATTGCAAGTTGTGAATGTATATATACCAAAAAGATAAATACACAAATATATATAGAACTTATTTCTGAGTAGTAGGGTTATATATAATTTGCATACTGGTTGCTATATTTCATGGAACTTTATTCATCTTCTGCAATAATCATGGCTTGTTCTTACAATTAGAAAAAAAAAAGTACATGCCATATGACCACAAATTGTGTAAGAATGGTAAACTAAGGGGAAAAGTTAATTTTCTCTCGAACTAAAACTTAACCTTCCTCTATGAATTGAGTTGATTTTATTTTATTTCTATTTTTTGCTTTGCATTCAATATTTTAACAGAAAAATCTTCCTACACAAGTTTAATTGTTAAACTCATAGTTCTTGGAACTAACTTGGGTAATGATCACATCTAAAAGTAGAGATTATCTCCATTTTAGGGCTGCAATTTGCCACTTTTGAAATAGAAATATTTTGTCCATAATTGCTGTAAGAATGAAGACATGTTCTGAGCATCAATTTTAGAAAAAATTGGAGGGTAACTTTTGGGTCAACTATTCTAAATGGTGGATTATCACCTTTAATGATAGCTTGGTATGAAATTCAATGGTAATTGTAACACATGATTGCCTCATTTGCATTTGCTATGAAAGTTTTATAATTAAAACTGGTTTATATAATAAGTTTTTGTTTTTACTGTATATCTACCTTTACACTGATTTCTAATCTTTCCATTCCAGATTTTCCTAAAAAGGAATTAAAAAAAACCAAAGCATCTTTGTACAAAATGGTAATATACTTTATTGTTATTTTTTCTATTTTTTAGAAACAAATGTCTTTCTTCATAAAAAAAATACACTTTGTTCTAAAATGAGAATATTTTGATGCTTGGAAAAAATCATTTATTGTAGATTAAATATGTGAGTGAATAACTCAATATATTTAAGTGTTAAATGTTATTTCAAATATGATTTTTTAATATGGAATATGATGAGAAATTTTACTAAAACAGACCATCATTCTATATGAGCATGTAATTCATATAAACACAGATATTTCCATGTATTTGTATACATGTCCAAAAATTTGTACTGTTAATAAATTTATAATGTCCAAACATTTCATAATCTACTCTTTGCTTTCATAGGCTTTCATAATATACAAACCTATAGGAGAAAAACTCAAGTTTATATGAAGTATTACAATGGTAATAAAAAATATCTTTTTCTTTGAGCCTCTGCTGAATAGAATATAGTTATATTTCTTTCCAGCAGAGCCCTGATATTTCCCTTTTCTCTACCAATTATTCCTGATGGCTCTGCTTCTCTTTCTTCTGGTCTATGAATGTATAAAACTTCAGCTACTGTTTTCTTGCTCTTAGTTTAGCGAGACCTTATCTTTATGGCAGGAAAAGCGTTTTGATTCCAAAAGCTCTTTTTACTAGGCACATAAAAGGTGACTATTTCAATCTCTTTGGGGTCCAAGTTGGTATTTCCACTGGACTGGGTCAAAGAGCATTCTAGTTGTTAACACTTTGCTCTACATTTAAAGAATCTCTCCCTTCTGATCATAGAACTATTTCTGTGACTATCATTCAGTATAACTCAAGGCAATATTTTTCCTTTTGCAGAGTGTTATTTCAGATATTAGGAGAAAACATTATTCTAAAACCTCGATCTAGTGTTCTAAGGACAATAGCCGATAAAAGCTACTTTCAATTGTTCTCAGGGAAGGCATCTTCTGATGGAGTGATATAGTGAAAAAATCTTCTAAGGAGACCAGAAATACAGATTATTTCCCAAGTCTCTGAGTATGCACATACTGATCTGACCAGTAATACAGGAAAGACAGACACTGATAATTTTATTATGTATGAGTGAAAAATAACTATCAAATGTAAAATTTTGCATACTTAACCCCATTTAACTGCAAAGAATCCTAGTAATTTATTAATATTATCCATATTTGACAAAGAAACCTTTTGAAACTATGAACTATTATCATTTTCACACATAGCATAACTAAATAAGCAGTAGAATTGGATGTTCACTTTAGACAGGGGTTTCTGAAGTTGCTGTTGATGGACTTTTGATATCAGAAACTAGTGTCAGTGATAGTTAGAAATGAAGATTCTTAAACGTCAACTTTCAGTTTTTATGATTCGGCACTTTGAGAATAGAAATTCAGATATCTACATTTCTAACAAGTTAACTAGGTGATTCTGAGGGATATAAACATTTGATAAATTTTGTCCTAGCTCTTTGCTTCCTACTTTTTAAAAAAGATATATAATAATTTAAATTTTGATAAATAATCTAAAATATTAAAACATACATCTCCTGTCCTAATATATACATTTTCAAGGTACTGGTTTACTACCCACTAAATTTTCAATGAATGAATGAGAACATTGTTTCACCATAGAGGTGTCAACTGTGGTCAATTTTGAAAGTTCAATAATACCTTCCTGAAGTATAAAATTAAGAAAAAAAATTAAGGCTGCATCCAGATAAAGAAAAAGTGCTATAATCTATTAACTCAGACTTCTACAGGCAAGTAATAGATAAATGGTACTGTACTTGCTAAGTGTTTTCTAGTTTTGCAATAACCTGATATTACTGTATCTGCCTTGAAGTTTAACTCACCTTGTGGCACTTTCTAAAATAGTATTGTTAGTGGCAAAAATTCCAAAACTATAATTAAGGAAAACTGGATTCAAATTTTAGGACTGATATATTCCCCAAGGAAGTTGGGAATAGCATTTCCAAGCCTCAATTTTTGAAGGTAGGGTGATACACACACACACACACACACACACACACACGTCTTTAATAAATTTTAACTTTACAAAAAATACAGGAATATATGTACACCTGCTTATGTAATAGCTGCACGAGGAGTTCTGCAGATCCTTTCTCCAATGAAACAACAATGAATGGTGAAAATTATGGAGGTATTAAAATAAACCCAACACTAACAAAACAATGATCTGAGAAGGGGTTCAGACATTTTGCCTGGGAGAAGTCACTGGAAATTCTCCTAGAGGAATACAGCAAAAGAAATACTTCTTTCAGAAAATCTACTAAATCTTAGGGAGAACAACAAGAGTCTGAGGTACTTAAGACACAAGCTACTTCCTCCCTTCCCCAACCCCTCAAGCTCAGCATGGTGGAAGAACTACTCCGAGTAGATGTGATCAGGAGGAGAGAGCTCCATCTTTACTCTTCTCAGTCAAGTGCCAAAGAATACTACTGAAAGGGAGAGGCAGTCAGAATTCCTCTTTCTTTCCAGCTCTGTGTCGCAGAGACCAAATACTGGGTAAATGAGACTGAGAGTGTGGGAGCTCCCTTTCTCCATGCAGCTTCCACAGGGAAGAGGCTCTAATTCAGGTAAGGAAGGATAAGAATATGGGAATACCTGTCACCCCTGCTCCAGCTAATTCATAGAGCAGGGGCTACTGGCTAGGAGAGGTATGCCAACAATACCAGAAGCATAGCCTCAGAACAGCACTCTGGTCATAAGGTAGGGTTTTCACACCAAGAGAAGCAGGACACCAATCCAGTCCCAAGCTCTAGAGCAGTGGCTCAGGAATTTTCCCCAGGGGAAGATGAAGGCCATACGAACAGAGAATTCTGAAGCTCTCCCTAAGGGAACTGCCATTATTTGTAACAGTGTTGGAATTTCAAGCCTAGGGCATTCTCAAAAACACAAGAGATTTCTGTGCTAAGCAACTAAGATCAGGCTGGTAGCTCCACAACAACAAGTAACATCACAGGCCAGCTACTTACCCAGAGGAGCCCAGAGAAAGAGACAGTTAAGAGCCTTTCTATGGTTAGAAGAAAATCTCAACCCTTTCCTCAAAAACAACTCTGCAAAGGGGCCCAAATTTAACTGGATTAGACTTTGGAGTAATTTATGCCCCAATTTGATGCAAACAATAGAGCTATCAGTCAGCAATTAGTGACTGATTGTGACACTCCGATACCTACAGAGGCAGACTGCGCAGCACAGATACTAAGGAGATAGTTAAAGAGAACCTGCTAAAGCCATACACTACAGGGCTATTGTGAGCATGTCCAGTCCTGTGCCCTCAGAGGAATGACAGCAAAGTCTCCTGCCTCCTGATGTAGGGGAAATAGACTTTATTAAATTAGTACAACTAAGTCACTAATATTAAAAAAAAAATGAAAAACAAAAAACAAAAACAACAAGCCCCAGAATGAGGGTCATATACAGAGCTACTAAATATATTATCTAAAATATCCAATAAAAAGTTAATATATTAACTGTTTAAATTTATACATGTTCCCCCTCCTTTGGCTTGGAGTATTTAAAGACATTCAAGTATGTAAAGTAATAATTTTAGAATTGTATTGTTGGTTTTAACATATATAGATGTAATTTGTATAACAATAGTAACAAAAACAAGTGGAAGAGGGGATAGAGTGATACAGAGGTAAAATTTCTGTATCTCACTGAAATTAATTTAGTACAAATGGGAAGTTAATTCTGATAAGACATAACATGGTAAGTCACAAAGCAACTACTAAGATAATAGCTAAAAATATATGAAAAAAATACGAAAAGAGTTTAAATACTCCACTAGAAGACATTCAATTAGTGCCCCCAAAAAGGCAGTAAGGAGAAACAGAGGTACAAAAAAGACATAAAATGTATAGAAAACTAGAAGTAAAAGGTGGCATAAATTCAACTATATAAATAATAGCGTTAAATGCAAAAAGATTAACAATCTGATCAAAAGGGAAATACTATCAATGAATTTTTAAAAGTCTAACTGTATATGAGGCACATTTTAGGTTCAAAGATACAAATAGGTAGAACATAAAGGATGGAAAAAATATATATCATGTAAAGAGTGGCTAAAAGAAGGCTGAAGTGAATAAATTAATATCAGATAAAATAAACTTAACAGTAGAACATTACCAGCAAGAAGAGGAATATTTTATAATGATGGAAGTGTCACTCTCACCCTATTATCAACACACTTGTACTTAACAACAGATACCAAAATCCATGAAGCAAAAACTGACAGAATTGAAGGGAAAAGGCCATTATCTATTTAACATTGTACTAAAGTTTCTATCGAGGGAATCTAGGCAAGAAAAAGAATAAAATGTATTCAAGTGGAAAATAAAGAAGTAAAGCAATGTCTTTTCGTCTGGTATATAGAAAATCCTATGAAATTCACTAATAAAATTATTAGAACCAATAAAAGAGTTGAGCAACATTCTAAGATACAGATCAATATGCAGACAGCATTTCTATACACTAGAAATGAACCAGTCAATAATGAAATGCGAACAGTTTTATATAAATTAATATCAAAAAGAACAAAATGCTTCAAAATGAATTTCACAAAAGAAGTGCAATCTTGTGCACTGAAAACTTACTGTTCTACACTATAGATATTCTAGAATTTATTTCATTATTCCCTTATTATTAGACATGTAAGTCATACAAGTAACCTTATTGTAAAACAATGCCACAATGACTAATGCGATTATTATGCCTTTATCTATGTGTTCAATTATCTCAAACCCATAAATTTAATTGCTGCCTTGGAAACTATGTACATATAAATAACCTAGATGAAACAAAATAGCCTTCCAAAGAATAATATAGAATTTTATACATTTACCAAGAGTGTGTGAAAATATCATTTTCCTATAACTTGGCTAACATTGTTACAATTTTTTTTAACTTTTCAATAAACCAATGGACAATAAGCTTTTTCATTATGATTATAATTACAATTAAATTCCTTGTTTAAAGGTAATTCACATCAGTGTATTTGTATGTCTCTTCCAAGTTCTTTAGGCTTAAACAATTGCTAAAGTATTTACTTTTGTTGTTGAATTTAAGTTTCTTTGTATTTCCTCATTCAGCAAGTATTATAATGAGTGTCTATAGTAGGCTTAGCACCATTCTAGTTACTGGGTTGCTGTAGCTTTCTGGTGATAGCCTTCATCAATCTTAGCAAGTTTCCCTGAAAATCAAGCTTGATAAAGGATCCAGATTTCTAGCAACTAAAAAAAAAAAAATCTGTAGAGATAATTTTATGGTTTTCTTTTTTGAATCTGCTGTTACTAATTAATGTGTTGCTTATATTCTTGCATAAAATAATTTTATTAATATAGTTTCAGGAATTAAATTTTCCAACAGCTTACTTTAAACATTTACAACCAAGTACATGAAGAGAATGGTTTATATTTTATTCTTTTATGTCTTTCATTTCTTGCTATGGTACAATGAATTAGATAATATCACATTGTTCTATATCTATATAACACGGAAATTATTTGTATTCTTAGCAGAACACATCCAAAGAAATAATTTAGTTTTATTTCTTCATGGTGGGAGATATTTGATTACATTTTGATATTCTCTCCTTAATTTCTTCTAATAATTGTAAAATGTAAGTTTTCTGCTTCTTCTTAAGTTTTGCTAATTTCATTTTTGTGCCACAAAGTCATCAAATTGGTGTAAGTTTTTATATTTTTATAAAATGTGCATGGGTTGTTTATAATTTTAAAAAACATCTGTATCTGAAATTGTGAAGCATAATCTGGTCTCCTCCCCTTCAATTTTCTACTATCTCTTAGCTATTCTCTAACTTTTACATATATATGTTAGAAATCACTTATGTTCTGATGTACAACAATATTCAATTATTTAATATTTTATTCATAGATTGATTCTACATACTAAAATCCCAAAAGTGATTATAAGTATTATTCATTGTAGAGCTATTTTTTATACTGGGATATTAGGATATCCTTCTTTCCTTCTTGCCTGCCATTCTTCATTCCTTCCTTCCTCTCACTTCACACTCTCTCTCTTATCCAAAATAATTACCTCTCTAAAATTTGTACCAAAATATTCCTTGCATTAAAACTGAATTACTTTTTTCCTGAAATAATTTCTTTGTATCATACCAACTTTTAACATGACTTTTATCTGGATCATATTTCTCATACACTTTCTCTGTTTTTTATTTATCTTTATATTCCTTCATTGATGATTTATTTTCTCTTACCATGTTATCAATATTACCTATCTCTTTTGTCATTTAATCTTTAGCTTCAAAGCCATTCTATTCACCTTGTAGACTTATTTCTTGGAACCCTCAACTTCCTTTAGTTGTTTCCAATGATTGCTTCCTATATCTACTTTTTAGTATTTCCCAGGATTTCTTCCTGTGGGTACATGATTAGTGTTATAATATTGTGTTTCCCATATATCTTTCTCTTCTCTCTTTAACATTTATTTATCAGAGTCTATATTCAAAGTAACTTTTTCAGAAAGGTGACAGGTAAAATTTATTTGTTCTTTCCTATCTGATGAAATTTTTGTTTTGTTCTCTCAACTGATTGTTTTTTTATTTGAGTTTAGAATAAAAAATTTTATGTCATTTTTGTTAAGATATTTAAAGCCATAACTCAACTGTTGCCAAGGATTCCACAGTAATAAGCATGCAGGCTTCATCCTTTTCATTCATTTGAACATACAGCAAAACATCTCTATTCTTTGTGTGTGTGTGCATGTGTGTGTGTTGGCCACTTAAGATCTATATATTATTATATTTCAGGGAACTTGTCTTTGTGTGTAGTGCTGCATATTTAGGCTAAGTCAAGTTGATACACCTGCCTAGGACTTTGAAACTTGAGAAAACAAAGCAAAAGTTCAGGGATGATTATGAATGCTTACTGGTGTTATTAGTGTGTAGAGTTTCTCAGTGGTGGTGGAGAGTTTCCAAAGATAACAGCCACCACTGGTGGAGGGTTATATACCAGACCATTGCTCTTACACAGCTTTTGCTGTGGTTCTTGTGG
This sequence comes from Camelus dromedarius, assembly GCF_036321535.1. Lineage (NCBI taxonomy): Eukaryota > Metazoa > Chordata > Mammalia > Artiodactyla > Camelidae > Camelus > Camelus dromedarius. Next base: position 57,381,839 of record NC_087438.1, read on the forward strand.
TCTAGCTTCCCTGTTATATGCCTGTTCCTGCCTGTTATCTGAATCTTGTTTATCATCATCTTTCTATCAGTGCAGTCACCTGTTTGATATTCTTGCAAATCCACTATCAAATCTACTTCTAAAAGGTTATGGTTCATACTTTGTAACCAAAACAAGTGATTACAGTAGAATACCAATTTTTGTTATTATACATAACGTTAAACTTTTGAGGATCTTTAATTTTTGTTTGTTTGTTTTAAGACATTTTTTTCAGTATACATCCATATTTGGCTATTTATTCCCATTCATTCTACTCAAAGAAAAAGGCTAGTTAAATATATATATATATATATGTATGTATGTATGTTCATGCTCAATACCATACTTTACTGGGTTTTCAAAATAATACCTTCAATATACTTGATAACTATGATATTATACAAACTTTTAAGTTCCACTTTTTAGATTTGCTTCAACATTTTAAAAAATCATAATTACTATATAAGGATGACTGTTGACTGTGACATTCTATTACAAACAACTGAAACAAAGTATTCTATTTTTGGGATAATATTTACATGGATAACAAATTTGAGTATTAAAATATTTTTTCTTACATAGGTTTTATAAATTAAAAAAGTAACATCCATTCATTGTATTCTTTGGTGTTTTCTGAATTTTACTGTAAAAAATATGTTAGAAACATTTTTAAAAGCCTTTAAAAAAATCTTTCCACAAATTTTTGCCAATATCAATGTTCACCCTGAAACTACTTAGCTCTAGTCAGACATTCAACAGTTTTTCTCTAAAGAGCAAAATTGGTATGAGAGTTTAATGGGAAAGGGAAAATATCACTCTATGCACAAGACACAAGAAAATGATGTTGATATATTTCAGCATAATCATTAAAAAAATCTTTGTATTGTAAATTCATTGAGATTTGGAATTATTTAATAATTATCATAATAAATATTTTAGGGTATTCAGAAAACAAAAGTTACAGGCATAATCATACATATAAACACATACACCCTACATATATTTTTTTTCCATGACAATACTCCAGAATGTACATTTACAAAATGTAAAGAAAGAAACCATAGGCAAATTTATATATAAATCAGTATTGCCAACTGCAAATCCATAGGCATGTATAAACGTTCTTTTGTTTAGAAACTAATTTTTTAGCTCTGTCAACGCAGACTAAGAGATTTGGAAACTCAAAGTGAATGCTTATCTATTTCAGGCTAGAAGCCAATAAATAAAAAAGTCATTGTATGTCATTAGAAGTACAGACTTACCAATATATGACTAATACAATTAGCCTAGTTACTTCATCTGTCTTATTTTGAATGTAAGTATTTAGACATTAAAGAAAAAAGGATTTTTGTTTATTTCCAAAATTTCAAAGGGTGAGTTTAATTGATTGTAAATTAACTGCAGATTCAGAAGGAATTCTGCACAACAATTAAGATAATTGTCACATTAATCAGATGTTTTAAAAATAAGGATGCAGACATAAACATCAAAATTAATGTAAAAAAGAGAGAAGAAAATTTGAAGATCCATAATTTTGTACACAGTTGAAAACTTATGTCTTCTATATAGTTTCTTGAATATATTCTAAATACAATTATGTACAGTCTGTTAGTAAAGCCTGAACTATGAAAAATGTTTCTCCAAAATTCCAGTTTTAACATGTAAGCATTTTATATAAATGATCTGTCATTTTGTAATAAGCACTTTTGTAAAACACTTGTAGTATTTATTTATGGAAATCAGAATTTTTTACATATTTAATACTGATACAGGAAACACATTTTTAAAAATTAATTATTTGTGTCCAATGCACAGAAGACTTAGAAAAACTAGGACAAATACATGTATTCTTATGGGATAAATTTCTGTTAGAGTAGAAAGCTAAGAAGGTTCTAGTGGTTTTTAGCCTTTTACACTTTTGCAGACTTTTGCAGAAGATATTGTGCAGGGATTTCTAACAGTGGCATTCCAATTGGTATGATATTGTCAATCGCAGTGAAAGAAATAAAATAAATAGAATCAGAAAGAAATTTTATCTAGCCAGCAACTGTTACAAAGCTCAATTTCTAACAAGTTCTTAGTGGAGTTATAAAGAACACCACTGAAAGAAAAATGAAAGTAGTGTCATTGAACAGGGACACTTTTCTCTATTTAATATATTTATCCAGAGTTCAAATCAATGCCATCATCAGATTGTGTAGCAAAGATTTCCAACGAAATGCAGAATAAATCAAAACAGGTAGTTCTTACTGAAAAAAAGTTCAGACTCTCATTCTCTGGGTCATACATAAGACAAAGTCCTCTCACTCTGAATATTTGAGTAGATCTAATGATTCAATAAGAAATAAAATGTGGAAACATCTAATTTTGGAAAAGTAAAAAATATCTTTTCTGGTAATGAAGCACACCCTTGAGTGTTTATTTGTGCCCCAGTCTGCCCTTGTCTGATAGATTTCTCATTTTTTTCCTGAGCTGGTGATATCACTGACTTAGTGAGGCTCCTCATTGAGCAATAAATGAAGCAATGGGGAACCACTTCCTCTTAGTTTTATCCATGATTTTATATTGCCCTCTTGTTCATTGACTTTGTAATAAGCTAAGTTACATCAATTTTAATCAAAACAGAACTTTTCTGTGTGCCAATCTCTGAACCTGGAACATAAATTGTTGTCCAGGTTAACCCACTGTGTCAGTTGGGTTAATCTGAGAAATGAAGTGAGTACTGGGAGGACCTGAATAACAGTGAGACTCACTGGCTACAGGATACATGCTGAAATCTAGTTTTGAAAATTGGTAGATATTAAACTGTGTGTGTTGGAAGAAAGAAGACCCTTTTGTATATTTGTTAGGCAATTTAGGGAGTGGTAAGTAAAAATGCAGCCATCAATCATGGGATCTCTTTCTCTGAGAGGCATCTGCTGGTATAGGGAGAGACAAAGGGTAAGAGGTAAGTGTTGTAGCCAAACACAAAATAGGATCCTGGGAATACATTAAAGAGTAGGTGGATACTGTTATTCTAAATAATTTAACTAGCAATTAATTAGGAGATCAATGTGGAGTTTATAAAAGGAGACTTGTTCCTTTCCCTGATGAGAGAAATAGTTATCTTAAACTCTAAGGAAATGGTATTGGTCCAATATTCACCAGCCCTTGAGTATATATATAGTCTTATACAGTCCCAAGGCCAGGGATAGAATTAATCCCCTGCACCTGGATGCATGTAACCTGCAGTGGCTCTTCCCAAGTGCAGAGTAAAAGCAGTTCACCTCAGTCAGCCATCTGCCCAAATTGCTGCATCTAGAAATACCAGTGAACTGGATAGAGTGCTGCTGGGGATGGTATAAATATTTTCAGAACTTGATGCTCTCATTGGCCTCATTGGAAAGCATTTAGGGAATTTAACTGAAAATACTATGTAACTAAGGAAATTATTAAATGGTACTAATTTACTGCTTCAGGTTAAAACCTTATAGAAAGACATTGTGTTTTCTAATTTTGGATAATGTAAAAACATGCATTCATACAAAGGATGGTTGTACTTTATTGGGAGAAAGAAAAGGGTTGTGTGTTCTTAACAAATTCAAATGTAAGCACATGGGATGTGTGGATGCTGAACAGTCAATAGGATGGACTATACCAGTTGCCAAAGTATTTTTCTCTTAGCTCCAAAACTACTCAGTTTTGTGATGCTGGGCAGAGATTATGAGAACTCCATTTTTGCTTTGGCAACTAGTTTCCTATTAGCCTTGACAATAGTAAACAGCAGAAAGAGATGGAATGTTTGGAGGAAAAAGAAAGAGGCATGATCCCTTCTATCATTTCCCGTTTCCTGTTCCTTTTAGCTTCACCACAGCAGCATTTTCTCACCTGAATATCTAAAGTTTTGTCCAAAAACAACAGTTTAATCCATTATGCATTTAAAATTTTTTTGGTAACAATCCCAGAATCAGCCTCATCATACACCCCTGAGACACATCAGGACTGGCTATCTGGTTTGTATTCCCTCCACAGATGTGTGGCTACCTCCTCCACAGAGGACTTATTCTGATCACATTATTACGCCAGTATCAAGAACTACAATAGAACTGAAGTTTCAGCTGAACTGCAAACTAGTTTATAAGTTAGCTTGCCATAGTTACCCGGATGCTGGGAGAAGACATGAGAGTTCTGGGTAGGAAACAAAAGACACTTTAATACACACAGTAATGGCAATGAATTATCAGAATTTACACCACTTTTCTGAGTCCTAGTTACCACCAGGAAGTATGAAGAGAGTGCTCAGTTACAGAAGAGGAACTCCAAGCTCTGAAACATGAACAATATATAATGAGCAGTAAGAAAATATGCCTGATCTTTGCTTCAGAGGCAGACATTCTCTTTATTATACTTGACAGTACACAAAGCTGTCCTCTGATCCAAAGGAAGATGTCTCTTGCTTGCAAGATATGCAGAAGTGCAGAAGTATCCCAACAATATATACCTCTAATTTCTACTGAATTCTCACTTCTTGCTAAGTTTCCCCAATTCTATCCCACTCCAATGTCCATTCTGATTAATCTGACGGAAAAAGACTGTTACAAAATTTAATTATTTTGTCTCAGACAGCATTTAACTAAGGCTACTATCAACAGGATTCTAAAAAGAAGAATGAAGCTAATCTGCAGCCTATTTAAGTCAGCCATGCTCTGTTTCCCAGACTCAACCAACTGAACCAATTCCATAGACCCCTGGATCTATCTTTGTAAGTCAAATGTCTTTTTACAAGTTTCTGTACTTACCCTCTTCTTGAACTGAAGCATTAAATCAGTGAAAGCAGAATAATTAGCAAGCTTAGATAATTATTATAATATACATGATTATAATAATATATAATGTCACATTGATTATATATAAAATTAACATATATTATATTTAATAAATATGATAAACTATAATATATATTATATATAAATGTATAATATATTATTATAGTAAGTATACTATTATAATAATTACTATAATATGGAAAAAATATGGAGAAAATATATCAACAGAACGAGCTTGGCCGATAAAGTAGGTTTGCCTGAATGCCTTCTAGGGCTGAGATTTTATCACTGGTCATTTCAGCTAAAGTCAGGGACAACTTTCTTATGATGATTTCTAAATGGATAATCTTCATTGTAGGAAGGATTATCCACAGGATATGCATAAATATGAGTTCCTTTTGGAAGTGTTCTTGAGTGACCAAAGATAGCTTTGTTTGGGAGATCTCAACAGAGGACTACATAAATTACTGGTGTGTATTATTCCTTAAATATTGGATACTTTTTATGACTACCACTGAGATATAAGTCAAGGGATATTCAGGAAGGAGCCAAATTAATGACTGCTTTCCAATATAAGAAATAGAGTTCAAAAGAACATTATACATTTTTATTGAATTTTCCTAAGTAAAAAATATTTTTCTTAAAAATTGCCAAATCAATATGAAGCATAAAGCAACAGAAGAAAAATGGGAAGACAAAATGTAAAAATGCCTGATAAACCTTTCAAAATATGTAAAACTTAACAGTAATAGGATGAGGCCAAATAAAAGTGACCCCACAAAGTCATAAATAGTTGATGTATATTGTTGTTTTCCAGGATGCTGGAAAATGTGCTAACAGAAATAGTAGTATAAGCATATTATTTTTTAATTGAGGGAAAACTGGTATATAATGTTATATTAATTTTTGGTATAAAACTTAAAAATTCAATATCTGTAAACACTACAAAGTTATCACCACAATAAGACTAGTTAATATTTGTCATCATACAACTGACCCCCTTCAAACTTTTCACTCAACTTCCAATCCCATTCCTCTCTGATGGCCACCAATCTATTCTCTGTATCTATGAGTTTTGTTTTGTTTGTTCATTTATTTGCTTTGTTTTTAGATTCCACTTATGAGTGAAATCATACAGTATTGGTATTTCTCTGACTGACTTATTTCATTTAGCATTGTACTTCAAAGTTCAACCATGTTGTTATAAATGGCAATATTTCATCTTTTTATGGCTAAGTAGTATTCCATTGTGTGCACATGTGTGCGCGTGCACACACACACCCCATGTATTTTTTATCATTCATCCACTGATGGACACTTTCTATATCTTGGCTACTGTAAATAATGCTAATGAATACCGGAGTGCATATATCTTTTCAAATTAGTGTTTTTTTCCCCTCAAATAAACACTTAGAAATGGAATAGCTGGATCATAGGCTAGTTCTATTTTTATTTATTTTTTAGGAACCTCCATACTATTTTCTATGGTGACTGTATTATTTTACATTCCCACCAACAGTGTAGGAGGGTTCCCTTTTTTCCAAAATCTCACCGACACTTGTTACTTGTTATCTTTTTGATATTAGCTGTTCTGACTGGTGTGAGTTGGTATCTCATCGATTTGCATTTTCCTGATGACTGACTAGTGATGTTGAGAATCTTCACGTGCCTTGTGGCCTATCTGCATGTCTTCTTTGTAAAAGTGTCTCTTCAGATCCTCTGCCTTTTTTTTTTTTCTAACGGAGTTGTATGAGTTCTCAATATATTTTATATATTTGCCCCTTATTGAATATACGATTTGCAAATATCTTCTCCTATTCAGTAGGATGCTTTTTTGTTTTGTTGGTAGTTTTCTTCCCAGTGTAGAAGTTTTTGTTTAATGTAGTCTCATTTGTTCACTTTTGCTTTCATAGTCATTGCCTTTGGAGTAGATTCCCTGCTCCAAAAAAAGAAAAAAATCACTAAGGGCAATATGAAGGAGCTTACCACCTACGTCTTCTTGTAGGAGTTTTATGGTTTCTTGTTCATTGAAAATAACTTTATTGATTTTAAGTTAATTTTTGTATATGGAGTAAAATAGTGGTCCCATTTTATTCTTTTGCATTTGGCAGTCAAGTTTTCCCAACACATTTTATTGAAGACACTGTTCTTTCCCCATTGTATATTCTTGCCTCCTTTGCCATAAATTAATTAGCCATTTATACATGAGTTTATTTATGGGGTTTCTATTCTGTTCCATTGATCTATGTGTCTGTTTTTGTTTCAATACCACACTGTTTTGATTACTATAGATTTGTAGTATAGTTTGAAATTAGGGAGCATGATATTTCCAGCTTTGTTCTTCTTTCTCAAGACTGCTTTGGCTTTCAGGATCTTTTGTGATTCCATGCAAATTTTAGAATTATTTGTTCTAGTTCTGTGAACATGCCATTGGCATTTTGATAAGAATTACATTGAATTTGTAAATTGCTTTGGATAGGATAAACATTTTAACAATATTAATTCTTCCAACTCATGAATAGAATATCTTTCCATTTATTTGTGTCTTCTCCATTTTCATTTATCGGTGTCTTATAGTTTTCAGTGTATAGGTTTTTCACCTCTTTAGTTAAATTTATTCCCAGGTATTTAATTCTATTTGATGTAGTTGTAAGTAGGATTGTTTTCTTAATCTCTCTTTGTGATGGTTTGTTATTAGTGTATAGAAATGCAACCAGTTTGTGTACATCAATTTTGTGTCCTTCAAATTTACACAATTCATTTGCTTTTTTTAAGAGTTTGGTGGAGTCTTTAGGGTTTCCTTTATATAGAATCATGACATATGAAAATAGTGGCAGTTTTCCTTTCTTATTAGAATGTCTTTTATTTATTTTTCTTGCCTGGTTGCTGTGGCTAGGGCTTGCAATACTATGTTTAATAAAAATGATAAGAGTGAGTATCCTTTTCTTGTTCCTTATCTTTAGAAATAAAGTTTTCAGCTTTTCATCATGAATATAATGTTAGCTGTGGAACGCCATATCTGGCTTTTATTATGTTGAGGTATGTTTCCTTCATACATACATCATGAGAATTTTTATTTTAAATGGATGTTGAATTTTGTCAAATGTTTTTTCTGCATCTATAGAGATGATCATATGATTTTTACCCTCCATTTTGTTAATGTGGCATACCATGTCGATTGAACTGCAAATGTTGAACCATCCATGCATCCCTGGAATAAACCCCAGCTGGTTGCAATGTATAACCACCTTAATGTATTGTTGTATTTGGTTTCATAATATTTTGTTGAGGATTTTTGCATCTATGTTCATCAGGGATATTATAGCCTGCAATTTTCCTTTTTTGTAATGTTTTTGTCTGCTTTTGATATCAGGGAAATGCTGGATCATAAAACAAGTTTGGAAGCATTTCTTCAGTTTTTTGGAAGAGTTTGAAAAAAACTGGTATTAAATTTCATTTGAGTGACTGGCAGAATTTGATACAAGCATATGGTGATCTGAATTTTGAAGAGTTTTGCAATATGAACGAAAATTTTAACAAGGACAGTATGTATCCTCATAGTTTATCTTTTAGAGATTCATGCCATGTTGAGAAAGTCACATTATTAAGATATGTATGTACAGGAATATTTATCAAGGGATTATAATAGTGTAAAGTGGGAATTAACCTAAGTACCTGTCAACAGGGTTTTTTTTTTAATATTCATTCATGGTAGAGATACACAGTGGAACACTTTTTGCACAAACAAAAATATTGACAAGAGTAAAGGAGTATAAAATGTAGCAAATAAGAATGTGGTAAGAGCACAATATGGATAGGGGTTTATCAAGGGATAAAGGCCATACACACAGATTACAGTTCTCTACAAGGCTCAACGTCCACCAAATAATAAAACATTTATTTGTGTTTCTGTTTTTCCAGGCATATAGACTTCTCTCAGTAACCTCTTAGGAATAGTTAGCTGTAATCTGGATATTATTCAGGACTATATAAACAGACTGCAACTATTTGGTCTCAAATTTTATAATTCTTTCTATCTCTCTATTTATCATCTATTATCTATTAATTTATCTATTTCTCTATCCATGCATACAAACATAACCAAAAAAAAAAAAGGCATGAAAATCTTAAAGTTCATTTCTATGGATGGTGGGATTGTTTGTGTTTTTTTCTTAATTGTTAATGTTGAGCATATCGATTTTACAGTCAGACAAAAAATTATTTTTAAAAAGTAATTTATTTTGTCCTAACACAAAATAAAGAAATTTACTCTGTCTCAAGATTTTCATAGTTTAGTAATTCTCAACATTGTCTTTATTATCAGAGAAATCAGGTAAAAAAGTAATCATTACATGTGACAGATGTGCTCATATGAATTAATGAATCAAAAATATTTTCATAGGACACAGAACTGTGGGCACAGCAGTATTACAGATGTTATGATTATCCCAAAGGAATGCAACTCGCTCTTTCTGTCTTGAATATTTTACAAGTTAAAAGGGAATTCAAGGCAATTATGTATACTCATGTAACTCATATTCAACAGTTATTTAGAAAAAGTATCGTACAAAAATTGCATGATATAACATAACTGTAAATTACTTCTTGGTCTCGTGATTCTTGTAGGCATTTTAAGTTATGACTTATATCCTGTTATCTGACTGTCCTTTGACCTACTGATTTCACACTTAGCTTTCAAGCATCTACTTTGATTCCTCAGTCTCACTCATCCCCATCCAACTTTGATTAGTATCTATCACACATATTTCTTATTAATTATAGTTCATTGAAACAGGCTGCCTGAATTTTTTGCCCTGAAAATATATTACTGTATTTTCCCATCTCCCAGTACTAATTATTTCCATAACTTCTAGGTTTGACTAAACCATTAAATTGAGATGTGGTTTGGTGGACAAATGCAGGATTCAAATGTTGGAATAATGAATGAGCTGAGCTTTGAAAGCCAGGAAGGATTCCAGGGGTGTAGCATCATTCAAAATATATATATATATATATATATATATATATATATATATACACACGAATATATATGAATATATATGAATATATGTGGAATATATATTCTCTCTAACATACCATTTGTAATTGAAATTAGCAATTATGAAATAATTACTTCTATTTCAGAGGCCTTATACTATTATTTCTTCCATCCTTATTAAGTATTAGTAATTTGATTCAAATTCATCCCTTCCTTTTTGATACTGTTTCAAGTTTCAATTCAGTGTTCTTAATAATGTCAATCTATAATCACTGTGTTTGTGAATCATTTGGCATAACCTAAAGGTAAGGGTTGGCACCACACTGAATTTTCCTTTCATGTAAAAGTGACACATCATACCTTTTTGCTTTATGTTGAAAAATAATTGCTTTAAGGGAATATATACATATATATATATATATATATATATATATATTTACATGGATGACATTAAATGACAAGCAAACAACTCTTTAAGATTCTAAGACCCATTAATTGACTTTAGTCAAATAATAAAAAATGAGAAAATAGAGAATGATCAAGTGTTTTTATACTATTAAAAGAATACTTTTTTAAAAAGCAAAGGTATGTATTCAGTTTTTTAAACTGATTTGGGAAATGTTAGATGAATTGTTCCAAGGATTATAAACGGAAAGCAGAGGGAAGTGAAATTAGTAGTACAAAAAAAGTAGAACTCCTTGCAAAGCATCTATGAGCAAAAATAAAAGAAGCTAAAACAAAGATATCTGGACACTGGAATCACAATATAATATGTATGAGGACAAATAAAGAGCTAATGTCAACAGTGCACATACTTAATTTTGCTTTCATTCAAAGCTATTGGGAGTGAAGCTGTGGTGAAGCTAATGCTACTTAATCTTGTGATTATGGACAAGAATAAAATTGCTGCACTAAACTCACACAGTGATAAGCAGGTTCTTCCCACCAATGTTGATTCCAGAGGCAAATTTTGGGAAGAATATCTCATCCCTGAGTATGCAACTTTTTCTTGCTGCCCAAGAACCAAGACCAGGATTTGTAAGAAGAAATGCTATCTCAATCAAAATTCCTTTATTTCTTATTTTACCTTTAAAAGAGGAGCTGATTAGTTTTCTTGCATATATCTTAATTTTGTAAAAAATTTCATTTTATTTATAAGTTCTTGTTTGGCATTTCTAGTATGATGATTCTTTGTGTGGTAAGTAATATTAAAAAATAAATAGAAACAATCCTAAATCATTTGAGGAACACAAATGATTTAATCTTTTGATATTTTCATTCATGTTGATGATCAAAATTTTAGACTAAGAAAATAGAAAAACACTGCAGAGAATTGTGGTAAAATATTACAAGTCATATAGATAAATATGAAAAATCCAAGCACAATTTCTACAAAAAAAAAGAAGAGAAGGAGAAAAGTTAGAATATAGTTCTTAGAGTTCTTGGTAAGACCTATATAGTAGACATTTAAAGGTTTTTGTTGTTGTTCAGTAGGTTTGTGTTTTTTTCATTTTATTTAGTTTATTTTTGTATTGCAAAATCTGTTTTGTCTTCTTATGCCAACCATACCCATATTCCATGAATTTTCTAGGAACTTGACTCCATCCAAGGCTCCAGGGATGTATCAAGTGTTCTAGGCCAGTTAACCTACTCTATCACTGTAACAGGATGAGCAAATGACTTAAGACAGATCAATAAGGGAAAATAAATCTAAATCCTGAGATTATTGTTTCTCTCATTGGTTAGCTGGAAGTTTTTGGGACCACCATGCAGAACATAAGAGTATAAGCAACCTAATGGAAGGGAAGCCAAGAAATGCACCTACTGACATTGATTGGGCCCTGCATCACACCTTGTCTGAAATCATGATTACTGCTTGATTTTTTTTTATGTGAGCCAATAGATTGTACTTTTTATTAAGCCATTGGATCGAATTTTCTGTACTTGTAACAACAAGGGTTGGACCTGAAACTGTTAGGCAGAACAGCATGATGAATTTATCAGTAATATACTTCTGATTAACTAAAAATTATCATTTCTAAATTATTTTGGTGCTAAAAAAGACCCAAATAAAATTAAATATTTTAAATTAATTAAAATGAAAATCACTAATCATTTCAATAGCATTAGATTGATTACACTGATAACAATGTCATTTAATTTTTTTTCATAGATTTAGTTTTCACTTTTTGCTCATATTATATATTTTAAAGACATTGTTTATATTATGAAACTCTTAAATACATCATGATTTTAACAGCATTAAACAGCGAAAGGCATTTATTTTCCAATTAATCTCATAGTCTGGAACACTAGCTTCAAATTCTGTAGCTGGTATTGTAACAGAGGACACTATGGGGCGTTTGAGGAACAGTCCGCCTCCCCTATGTCCTCTGCCTGCCTATTGTCTATAGAAAAACTTTAGTTTCCTAGGCTTCCCCAAGTTCCAAAGGGTACATTGAATCAGAGAATTAAGAAAATGTGGGAAGAAAGGAAAACAGTCAAGCAAAACAACTAACAATAGTTTAGCCATTAAGCAAAGTCAAGGACATTTAGTTTCTCCTCAGAGGCTATAGATAATATTCTGAGCCATCTCCTTCGAGCTGTTTTTCAGATACTAAAACCTCTTCCAGGTAGAAGAAGTTAATTATATGCTTCCCACAAGTACATACTCCCCAGACCTATGGAATCATAAGGTTGATGATTCTGATTCCTAATACCTCACCACAAACCAATTAGAAGAATGTCCATGAGCTGATCACATACCCCACACCCCACCTCCCTCACCCTGTCTTTAAAAACGTTTCTCTGAAAGCCTTCGGGGAGTTTGGGCCTTTTAAACACTAGATGCTCTGGATGCCTTGCTTGATGCCCTGCAATAAATTCTGTACTTTCCTTCACCATAACCTGGTATCAGTAGATTGGCTTTACTGTGCATGGGCAAGCAGACTTAAGTTTGGTTCGGTAACAGTGAGATGCATTTAAAGACCCTCAAATTTAGTAGTCATACGTGATTTGCAATAGTACTACAAACATTTTAGTTATGAGTCTTAGAGAAAATTTACAGGTCAGTATAGGCAAGGAACAGTGTCTACTGAATTTCATAAAGCATGATATTAAAATCCTAGTTAGGGAGAGCAGAGTGTGGCAAAAAGACTCATGGGAAAGGAAAGGTTAGTTGAGAGAATAATAAGACATATCAAAATCTAAGTAGAGAAAAATTTGAAAATCAGTACAATGGTTTACATCCATTGATTTCAGCACATCTTAGGTGATACATTTCACTTTCCTGAAGAGGTACCTGAAGAGATATATGCTGCAACATGGCATGGTTTAACAAAGCAATATTCAAATTATTGGTCTATTACTTACGGACTCTCTTGATTGACATATAACTTAAGCCTTCTTACTCATGCAAGAAATGGGTATAAGAGTGCCCACCTCAGAAAGTACCTAGCCTTTGCTTGCATATCAATCATCAATTTAAAAGTCAGTGTTGCTATTATGATGATTAATACTACATAGTAAATTTTCTCAACAGAAATTCCTATGGATCTTTCTGAGACTCTTGGGTTTAGAGGATGTTCTTCATGGAGCAGTAGAGGGAGTAGAAGTTTTTGTTTATATAAAATGAGGTGTTCTAGAAAAATGATGTGTTATTTACTAGCTGTTCAGTACTGGATTTTTAAGCTAATGAAAATAGTCTGGGTATCAAAATGTGGTTGAGAAGAGAATTGTTTATTATGAACTTTTGATAAGATAATCAAAAATCTTGAGAGTTTCAATATGTGCTATCTAGAACTAATACATGAAGTGAAGATCACAGTGAAGAATTAGATGCCTCAAAAGCTGAAGAATCTAGATATGCATTTGATGAACAGAATAGCAGTGGCTGAAACAATAATGAGGAAGCCATTTAGTAGGTGAAATGGGTCATTTTGTGACTATTATCTCCCTCTAGCAAAGTGGTGTTTTGGCTGTGGATTGGTGATAGTTCTATAACAAAAGCTATCGTGATGGTGACTCTTGAGTTTATGGTATATGAAAATACTTGTAATAGCATTTAAGTGTTATTTGAGATTGTGTTTCACCCCATCATATAAATCATAGTTATTCAGTGTGTTTGAGATCATCATTATGAAAGTAAGTCATTAAGAGCTATTTCCTCCTAAGCAATACAAATTATAAAAATCATCTCTAAAATTTTCCTGATTTGGAACAGGAGGAAAAATATGACTACAATATATAAAGTTTAGTAAGAACTGAAGAAATAAATAGAAACAATCTCATAAGGAGCTTTATTTTATTTTAAAGAGCTTCAAATGTATTTTAAATGAGGGAGCCATTGAGATTTATGACAAAGAAAAAACCATGTTTATATTTTTAAAAGATTGCCTTTGAAGTAATGTAATAGTCTACGGTAGAACATGCTTTCAATCATGTTTAATAAATATTTCATAAAATATGATCAATCATACTTCTAAGATTCACATCAAATTGTTGCTATCTTTTCACTTTTAGGTCAAATATGTTAAACATTTAATTTGATTTGCAGTTTCTGAATCAGTAAATTGAAGCAGAACACTGCAAAATTTATAACTGTACATCTACATATATATATATATATATATATATATATATAAGCATATATGCATATGTGTATACATATATAAATGCTTTTGTTTGTTTTCTTTTGGTTTGTTTAAGTACAAGTTTGTAAGTCATTCATTTCCCCTTGGGCAAAGTAAGTAAAGAGTGAGCATGCGCATACATATAATCATTTTTTTAAATTTCATGAATAAAAAAATAAAAAGAACTAAGTCTTCCTTGATCATGTAAAGATAAGGAATCTTTGATAACTATTAGTGTATATTTTTTATTTTCCCTTTCATTTTCTTTTCTTACTTAGCAAATTAATATATCACTGCATTATCAGTACCATTTCAATCATATAATTATTCCATTAATCTAGCTAGTTTCTCTAGCTCTGAGTATCAATTTTGTTTTCAATTATTCTAATATAAATAATTTTGTGTATACAAATATATATATATATATTTTTTTCAATTTTCATTCCAGGGTTAGAATTATTGAGTGCCAGAAAAATAAACATTTAAGATACTTTATCCATATTGCTTTCATCAAACTGCACAAATTATACTATATCTAACAAGGTATTATAATAAGAAAAAAATGATAAAATTTATATATGTATATATAATTGATGTCATTTTCACAAGCATGAGAAAGACTATTGTTTTTATGATGAGTCTTCCTTTATGATTAGTAAAGTTGAAAATTTTCTGCAGGCTTTAAAAATTGGCTTTGTGTTATTATTTTGTACATTTTCTGTCTTTAATACTTTCTCAACTTTTATATTGTGATCTTCATATTTTTCATATATATGTGCATTGTGATTTTTCTGTGATATTTACTGTGAAAATCTTCCATTTGTTTTTTTATTTATTTTTATTTCTTTAAGATTTTTCTCCTATGTAGAAGATTAACTTTTATATTTGGGAAATATTTTGATCTGAAATATATGCTCTAATTTAAGAATTTTATTTTCTCAATAGAGCAACAATCAACTAGATAAATACCTTCTAAATATTTATTCATTTTTATTTTTAGATTTTATTAACTCATATAGAATATATTTTATTTTGAAGTAAGAATACAATAAGTTTTTCTCCCTATAGAGTTATGCATTTTCTTCACATAATTTATAAAAATAATTCCCCTCTAAATACCACTTTAATCAAAATATCAGTAAGGTCAGTTTGGAAAACTTGGTTTTAGGTTTATTAACAAGTGTGAAAACACTTAAATCCTCCTCTAACACTGATGAAGTATTCTACAAATCTATATTATAATTTTTCAAATTATTTCAAAATTATTATTTGTTTATTCTTTGAATTCCAGTTTATTAACTAGTTGGTGACACAGACCATTCATTAAAATTACATTATAAGAGTTATTTTGTTTGCAAAGGGTAAATTAACAACATTTCAAAGATTTTTTAAAATCCTTACCTAGTCATCCAAGACTCTATAACCCTCCTACATGAACTATTATCAATAGAAACAGTTATCACTTTGAAAGTAGTGCTTTAATGAAAACAGCTTGATTTGTAAGTCTTTAATTCAATTCAACAAAAAGTTAGAGGTCTATTAAGTCCTAGGAACTGGATGGGCACTGGGCATTTATCTTCACAGAACTTTGCTAAAAGGCAAATATTTTCCTGGGAGATGTACCTTTTTTTAAGCTACTGGTAGTCATTTCAATTTTAGTGTAGTGTGCTCTTTCCTTGAGAGTAGATTTTGACTGAGATAGAGTATGTGAGGGCATTTGATTAACCAAGAAATAAAGAGAAGGGCTTCCATTGAAACAAAAAGATGAAGAAAATAGATGATGAAATTTCAGTCATTCTGAAGAATGTAGGGGGGTTTAAGGAAGTTAGTTGTGGGTTTTTTTTTTGGAGAGAAGAGTATTGGTTAGTTATTTGTTGGTTGGTTGGATGGTTAAGGAGAGAGAAAAAGGAATGGAAAGGAGAGAAGGACATTACAAAAACTCCCCCAAACCTTGCCATAGATCTGGGCCCTGACTGGGGAAAAGAAATCAGCTCTAGAAATGTAGAGGGTCTTATTGTCTTAATATAAACAAGCACTAGCTTAAATATGTCATGGAGGTTGCAATGTAAATCACTTTGGAGCCATCTTTGATAAGCCAGGTAGCTTCACCCTAGCTGAGGGAAAAATTTAGGAAATCATATTTTCTTGTCTACCCACAAATTATTTTTTAACACTCATATTTTTAATCACAAAGATAAATAAGACCCTGATAAAGGGCCTAAGAAATGATAAGAAGAACAAAGAGACTATTACAATGTTAAAGGAATTGTTATAATAACAGTATAACTTGTTTGGGACCACCTAGTATAACTTCTGGTGTAAGAAATGTGACATTTATTTATGCTGTTTACTAGTGTTGTATTTTAAAGTTATAATTTAACATTTAAAAATTGGTAGTTTGCTTTCATTATTCAATATTATATTACTTTAAATATAATATTTAATAATTTTATCAGATATATTTATAAAATTATTTTCAATTTTCATAATGATTCAATTTCCAATGATAGTGGATTGCATTTATATATATTTGAATCAGGAAGAGTTGATACTATTTCAAAATTAAATTATCTGTCTCACAGATTTACTATGCTCTTCCATTTGTCTAAATAATGAATTAGATTTTATGGTTAAACATTCAGGAGGATTTTTATTGATCCATAGTTTTGAATCGTAAGATTATTTTTAAGTGTTTTATTGTCGTTTTCCTAGTGGTAGTGGTGATGGTGGTAGTGGTTGTTATTACATATAGCAACATTTTTCAAGAGGCTATTATTGGCAATTTGAACAGGACAATTCTTCATTCTGCCACTTTCCTATACATTGTAAGAAATTCATCATCTTGGAAATTTGTCCACTAAATGCTAATTGTGTGTATGTGTGTGTGTGTGGTATTTAGTCTAATATTTTAGGAAGTATTTCTATCATTTCTTATAACACTGTGTTATTTCAAATAACACTGTGACCACGATATTGAAGTAGATATTTAGTGGCTTTTTAAGGAATAAAAGAGATGACAGTTGTTCAATGGGGTTAACTACAAATCTCTTTAAATATAAAACTATCTCAAGTTATAATCATTGAACTTGGAAGAAAGCTTAGAATTTTTTTTTTATGTCATTATCCAATAAATGAATATACCCAGTTGGAGGAGAATCATAATTCATTGACTTGACATTGCAGTCAAAAATTTGAGATAATATAACTTTTCATTAGTAATCAATATGAAAATGAAATTCAAAATATCCAATACACTTGACTTATTATTTTTCTGGCCAGCCTGAAGCCAAATAAATATGCTGCCTAGCCATCTGGCAATATAAATAATTATACTTTTCAGAATAAGATGGATTCATAACCATCATGTGTCTTTTAATCAGTAATGTTACTTAGTTGGAAAGTTCTAAGAATATTACAGTGGTTAATTTTGTCATAAAATACCTTTATATTTAAAAGCATAGAGATATGATTTTTGCTGTTCTGTCTCAATTTTCTTGGAAAATCAGGTGTCTATGCTCTATGAGAAACAGAGAAGAGTAAGAAAGTACATATACTTAATAATTTTACATACAGCTTTAATTTTTATGTGCTAGATAATATTTTTAAAGGAAAATTTTATCATAATCTAAAAGCCTTTTATTTGAACAGCTTTCTGCCTCACCATTTCTTCTTATCTACCTTGTAGTGTGGTTGGTGTCACTGTTATTTCACATAAGAGAAAAATGTGGCTCAGAATTTAGTGACAGAAAAATTCTTAGGAGGCCAAGTACTAGAACACTTGTTTTATATCAATATGCATAAATAAACCTGTATAAGAACACATCCATGTTTTCCAAAATAAGTTGAGTTCTAATGTTAGTCCCATGATCTTCAAAGAATCAAACATTCCCTAAAGCTTTAAGGAATTATACTGTTCTTCTTTTATCCAAAGAGACAAAAACAGTTTTCTGTCTCTTTCTTTCTCTCCACCCTCCTCTCTCTCCACCTTCAATTCCCTCCTTCTCAGGGTAAATCTCAGAATCATTTATTGGTATATATTTTTGTAACACATATATTACTACTGATACATTGTTATTTCTATTTTTATTTTATAAGTTTATAATAGCATATATATACATATCTGTGAGTGCATATATATGTATGAATATATAATAAATTGGATATAACAAATAAAATATTCACTATATTTTAGATTAGAAGATCATAGACCCTTTCCAGTTATACCCAAATGTGATTTTTAATTTTCCTGATTATTTAAGAAGATTGTTTAAGAGTCAGGCATCAGATTGTTTAAAGTTCATTGGCATATGATATCTAAGTTAATAATTATATTAACAAAATGACATATGGTAAGTACTAAATAGAGGCTATTTAGAAATAGCAGTTTCCACAAATAGCACTGGAAATTCCATGAATGAGAATGAGATGATAAAGCAGCATTATTCCTGATAAAGTTAATCACTATTTCCTCAAATAGCAATTTAAAAATAAATTCCACAGCATCTTACTAATAATTTTTATAAACGATATTAAAACATATTCAACTTTTATAAACAAAATGAGAAGATTGGTTCATGAAACTTATGACAGATTTTTCTACAGTGGTTGTTAATATCAAAATTTAAATAATTTAGCTGTAAAATTATAGTGCTGAGAGTGATGCTTCATTTCTCTACAAGTGCTTTCTACACTTTTTACATATTTTAATCCTCTTGTTCTTTCTATGTGTGAATTATTTCTTTTCTTTCTCATTTATACATTGCCTTTTACTTTGGGGAAAATTTTGTTTAAATTATATTCAACCAATTCACATCAATCTTCAAGATTATATAAAATATACTGCTCAGTAAAGTTGCTAAAAAGTCACATTTCAGACTACTTTGTAGAATTACGTACAGAACATCTCGTCCAAATATGTCCAAGTATATTTGATTAACAATTTTTTCAAACGGAATTTAAAATTTTTGTTTAATTTCATTTGGAATCATAGAATATTTGAGAAAAAAGTAGTTCTACACTCCATTCTTAAGGATCTTAATCTTGAAGAACTGACCTAATTGCCAGAGGAAATAAATAAGTAAACAGAAGATCTGAAATTAGTATTCACTTTCATGACTTCACATGCTGGGTCCTATTTCAGTACACTATAAAACATACATTCAAGCTGAGCACATACTAATGATCACTTAAGGGAAAAAACAGAGACAAAATTACTGGAGGAGAATATGGAGTTAGATTTAATTCAATAATTTTAACTAGCTTGTATGTAAAATTATTTTAAGAGTGGCCTAGAAACACCTAGTAAATGGTAAAATTATTAATTAATTTCTAATCTACATTGATTGTACACAGAAGGCATATATAAATAATCTAAAAACTTATTGGAGAACATTTCACTGTGTCAAATACATACATAAGCTTCAGTTTAAATTTTTAAAAATGTTTTCTGAAATACTGATATTTCCCTAAGAGAAATTTTTCTCTAGCTGTGGGAGGTAAAAGGAGAGTCATTTATTCAGACAGAATAGGAATATAGGCTTTTTTTTAAGTACCAACATTAAATTAAAGGGTTCCTTTAAGCATTCATAAAATCAATTTTACATAAATGTATATTTGAACATTTATTTTTATATATATTCTGATTTAAACAATGTCTTTCTTTTAGAAATATCTTTGTTTAGAAATTAATATTTTTACTAAAGGTAAAGTCAAGGAACTGAATATGCTAAGATTTCTGCTAAAATAAATGTTTTATATATATGTAGATACGTATTTGAAAGCAGATTTTTATATTACGAAGGCCAATAAAAATGGCTTTTCTCTGTGCTCTGGATAAACTCTACTAGTTCCCAAAAATAATAGTATTTGTTTTTGTGTGCAGAGTAAGAAAACTGAAACAGCTGAGAAAGACATAAAATGAATTATAAAATTGTGTAACTCTCCAGTTGCTCCCTTCAAATGTAAACCAAGTTAAGTATTCCTTCCTTTCCCAAATGGTAAGTACAGGCCCTCACATTTCTGTGTACGTGTGTGGACAAATGTCTATATGTCTTTCTATATGTAAATTCTACTTTAACTTATAAAATAACATCATAAACAGTATCAAGGTCCTTGCTTTTCTAATTTGACAAGAAAAATTGAATACATTTTTAGGTTAGAATGTACAGCTTTACTTTTTAAAAACATGCTAGTTAAATATATTACTCTACCTATAATATCTGCAAATGAGTGGATATCCAATTATCAATTTAGTCACTAGAAATGTCCAAATAAATTGTTCTCATTTTAGAGCCATTACCCGCATAGCAGTGAGGCAGAAGAAACTTGAGTTACCAGCCATCTTTTGAAACTTTCAAACAAAGTTTTATATGTGGCAAGATACTCTGTGTTGTCTATGCCACTACGGTTTTAAGAAAACTATATACTGGTAGCAATACATAAGGTAGTTCAAATAAGATATCCTGGGAGATGGTTGGCTGAGGTGGAGGTAGAGGGTATTGGAATCTACTAGCAAAATCTAAAAACCAAATGTTTTATGACTGTTTCAGTTACACTCCAATGATACACCCCAGGTAGAATCTGCAGGAAAAAATGTCTTCTTAAATTAAATAGTTTTCTTAATTAAAGGTCAACAGTAAAAATCCTTTTTATGACAAGAAAATACAAATCTTTCTTTGAAAGTGTGCAAGTAAAATGAATAGCCTAGGGTGAAACAAATCTCAATTCTAAAATACCATAGAAAAGAGGATCAGGCTGTGATACTATTAGAGCTAAATTTAAGCTAAATTACTTCCTTTTTTCCATTTATGAATTGATATATAAAAGAAACAAGGGTCACGTTCCTCTTTTAACATCTACAACATGGTTTCTACTGCTCATTTTGCATTTAACATTGTGTCTCATATTGTTTAATTAGGATGTAATCATTCAATTATCTAGGGTTCATTTTATTATATATGATTAGAGTAAAAATGACCACTTATTTTTAACTTAGAATATCAGAAACAAAGGCATCTGAAAAGGCAGAATAAAATAAATGACAACAAAGGAAAGGAATGAAAATGTGTTGCTAGAAAAGTGTTTGTCCTTTTGTTTTTCCTTTATCCTCCTCTTCTACTTTATAAAATAAAGAGTATAAAGTATTCAATGAAAGATACATCAATAGTGATACAGAAGAAAAGAAAAAAGTCATTAATCACAGTAACAATAATAACATAATTCTAGATCATGGGAAATTTGAAGCTAGAAATGTAGCAGGTACTCCCGAATAGTAGAACAATTCTCTATAGCTGCAGTGGCCTTAAATAACAAATTTAAATATTTGCAAATGTATGCTTTACCTGAAAGGAGTCTCAGTCTCCAACAAATAATTTTAAATACATATATTCTGTAAAGGCATTAATGATTTTTCCCAGTTCTTCTCATGGTCTCCCTTCTACAGAGACTTGTGAATTGACCCATTTAATTTTTTTCTCCTCCTTTGTCACTCATGAAGAGTTCTTCCATTTCTTGGTCAGTTATTTGTACTTTTCTCATATCTAGGTACTAGGAAGAAAAAGTTTATTTGAGAAGGCTAAAAGTAACCTTAAAACTAGAACTTGGATAGAATGAATTCTGAGATTATTTTAGGAAAAGTTATAGGAGTAATTGTAAGTATGCGAAAAGTAGATGGCAGATAAATTATTGTGGCAGGTTATAAATATTACTGTCATCATCTAAACAGATAAAGTGCTCAATTCTTTTTCCCTAAATTGCCTATTGGAGGTAGATGAGGTGTATTTTAAACCAAGCACTGTCTGACAGAAGACAATGGCATGTGGCTTCCTATTTTCAATAGGAAATGTATATGTGCATATATTTGAGTATATGTATTCTTGCTATATGAGTGTTTAGCTTTATCTATTCTTTATACTTTAATATATATCTTTATATATTCACATACTTATCTATATTTTATACATAGTTTTGAAAGTGATTAAAGTTTATAGAAGGTATGGTTTATTGAATTATAATTGCAAAATAATTATTTCCACATTTGCAAAATGACAATTAAAAATGTAATGCACACTTCTAAAGTGTCCACTATAACTTAGATCCTTTACTTAGATTACTTTTAATTTTTATAATGATAATTAAGACTATCACCTGCATTTAATTTGCTCAGTATGAAACGATAAGTATTTGATGGGGATTTGAGATGATGTATTTCCTATTCTGAGATTTTTTCTGCAGTATTTGGTTTCCTTAATAAAACAGAATACCACAGCATATTTTTCTTCAAGGATTGTGGTTTCTGTGTGGACTAAAAATATACTTAACTTCCCAAATAAAATATGATTTCCTTGAGAGAAGATCATAAACTGAATGGATTTTCATTACAGGTAACATTGAAAGAAACAGAAATAGTAGAGGTAATTGGTCAAGTCACTAACTTAGAATTACTAAAAAAAAAAAAAATACTGTGTTGTATGCTACTTTATTATTCAAAGCTTCTTGATTTATAACTGCTTCTATTTATAAGCAGATGAATGAGAAAACTTTAATATGTTGTATGTATACTTTTAAATTCAATTCCCACTACTTCACTTTTTCTCCAAAAAAATAACTGATTTGCAAAATTTAAGTAATAAGGAATCACTACTTATTTGCTGCTATGAAAAGTAACTAAAAAGATAATGTTTTTGACCTTTAAAATCATCAAATCATACTGACACATTTTTTTCTAACCTTTCAAAAATCAAATTTGTTAC
Organism: Camelus dromedarius; assembly: GCF_036321535.1. Classification (NCBI taxonomy): domain Eukaryota; kingdom Metazoa; phylum Chordata; class Mammalia; order Artiodactyla; family Camelidae; genus Camelus; species Camelus dromedarius. Next base: position 57,405,042 of record NC_087438.1, read on the forward strand.
ACTTGATTCAAGAGATAATGGAACTATAATTTCAGTTGCATTTATTGTGCACTCTACATTTCATTTCAAGAGAAAATGAACTAATGTGGGAGTAATACTGCTTACTACCACCCAAACTTTAACCTCTTCTGATATATTCATCAATCTGTCATTTATTATTCATCAAAAGTTCTGCATAATTAGAGATGTGAAAAACAGGGTCAGAGGACCCATGATAGTAAAAATAGAGACAATAGCAGTAAGATCACCAGCTGTTGCTACCCCTGATATAATTGATACCTATGATTCTGAAAATAATAGAGCAGCTTATAAAAAAGCACAAAGACACTACTGTGGTGAATGTTTTTTAAGGGAAAGGATTTTTGGTCTTAAAAAAGGGTTGGTTTTACTTAGATTAAAAGGAGAAAAACAGAAATGGAAAATGGGCAAAATATGAATGTAGTAGAGAAAGAGAAATAAGAAGTTCTTAAGGGGACCAACCACCTTAACTTAAAGATACTTATTAGGATGTTTGCCTCTATTACTACAGAACCATGTCCTAATGATGTCAACCAGTACATAGTAATATACTGTAATAATTGTAACAAAAACTCCTATTTCACCTCTATAGGAGCTTTTTTTTGAAAAAAAAAAAAAAAAAAAAAAGGACCTAGAGTGGTCATTACTCTAGGGCTAATTTAGTCCCTATTACATGATGGGGACCTTTGGGAGTATCTACTACAATACGCTCATATACATCAGTCTTTCTCTACTCTGAGTAGTACATTTGAAAGCTTCACACCCCTGGGGTAGTTCAGCGAGTTTTCCAGCTTACAGATTCCTATTAATTGTCCTTTCATGGTAGTTGTTTTTCGCCTAACTTCCTGGAGCTTGACATAGTGCATGTTGAGTTTGGTATTCAGCCAAACATTATAAGGAACGCTTATGCAGATTTTTGGAGCTCTTTACCTGCACAGATCTCTCTTCATCCTCTGTTCAGCCAATTCTAGTTGCCACAATCCCCCTTAAAATAACTTTACATCTTTTCATCACATCAGAATTACTGGAGTCATTTTTGGTTCCTCTCCCTTTGCCATGGCCTGTGAATTATCTCCAAGCAGAAAGACAGCATGATAGTAGGGCTCACCTCACTGATTTTTCTCCTTTCAGAGACCATAGTCCTGCACTGCCTGTTGTCAAATACTAAGTGCAATGGTTTTATATATTTGCCCAGTTTTCTAGTTGTTTACTCTGGAAGGTCAAGTCTCATGCAATTACTCTTTCATAGAGGGAAATTATATAGGTTTTTACTTCTCTACCTCATCAACAAAATAATCTATTATTATTAAAGGGAAACCTGGCCATGACCTTTGATCCCAAGTGTCCAAATGAAACTCCTTAGTTTTTTTATCCTTAGTGTAATAAGGAAGAACAAATCTGACTCCATATTGGATCTGTTTCTTTTACTTTAACCTTTGTATTCTACTGCTTTTGCAACAAGAATGTTTCCTACAGCCTGAAATATACAAGATAGCCCATTCTCAAGGTTCTGACTTTAAAGACATAAAACTTTTCCAGTGATATAGAGATAAAAATCTGAGAAACAGAGGAAAACATTTTTCTTGTTGAAGGTTTACAGAAACATCATAACCTGACCTACCTGGACAGCTGTAAGAACAAAGGATTCTGACACCAAGATGTTTGCAACAACCAACCATACTTCTCCCCTTTTAGTCTAAAAGAAGCCTGAATTCTAACTCCGGTAAGATGGTTCTTTGGGACAGTAGTCCACCATCTTCTACATCTGTTGGTTTTCTGAATAAAGTCTCTATTCCTTGCCCCAACAACTCATCTCTCGATTTATTGGCTTGTTGTGCAGCAAGCAGTATGAGCTTGGATTTGGTAACATTAGCAACTGCTTTTCTTGGATTTTATAGTTCCAAGGTCTCAGCCTTCTGCCAGCATTTTGAATTGGCATATTCACAGAAAGCAAAAGGAACTGAAGAAGTCAGATAACTCTTGGATGTTTTCCATTCTCTGGTGTCCTAATCCTCTGAGTTCTCATTACCTCCATAACTTTCCAACTTCAAATGCCTGAATTTTATGCAAATGTTCTAGCTTTTCTGTAAGCACTAGTCCTCCTTTAGCTGTTCCAACCCACTGGGAAACAGAAGTTCTTACCTGCATTTTCAAACTAGTTTACATTTGTCAAGAATTGTTAAAACCGAATCTATCTTCCACAAACTATTTGTATTTTAAATCTTTATTATGGTTATGTAATCTATCTGTTCAAAAGCTTTAAACAAAATATCACATTAAAGAGCAACACACACACATTTATACATACACACAGACACACCCACACTACAGTATGTTTTTATTTAAACTTATGGAAAACATTGTGTATATATTTGAATGGACAATTTTAAAGGTATGAAGAATAATCTATATTATTACATTTCTGTGTATTTGGAAAGAAAATAAATCACTTAATATTGTATATGTGACTATATGTCTTTTATTATTTATTTTTACAAGAAACACAATTTTATTAAATATGTGCTTTTAAAAATACAATGAAATAAATTAAACTGCAAATAATAAACAGCACCTTATTATCTGTAGGTGAATTTTATGCTTCATAAAGTATAGCCCAATAACCACCTTGTGCCTGTGTAGTCTCTTCCAGTTTCACCTCTGACTACTCTCTGCCATTATTTCACACTCTGGTCACATGGATATAATTCTAAAGTATTGCACATAACATGGATTACCTGACATTGCTGTGCTCTCTCCTAAGTTTTTACATATGTTCAAAAGCTATCTTTGCTCAGGCTAAAGATTCTCTCCCATGGCACTAAGTCTGGGCACCTTTAGAAAACTTATCACTGTCAAAACTATCAGATTAATGTTTTCCCACATGTATTTAAATCTACCCAATGTGAGTAATGGTGGAGAATTTTTCTTTTTTAATAGTTGGAAATCACTGTGCCTAGTCTCATCACTAGCACATATTAGGGGGTATTGATATAAAATTTTATTAATTTACAACACTCAAAACCCCAGTAATTTTCATGTAAATAGTATCCTACTCTGATGGTAAAATAAATAGTCATATATAGAAAAAAAAAAAAAGAAGCACTGGAATGAAGGTTGAGTCCTGACTCCAGTCCATTTGCCAGAAGAACAACCTCTGACATATAAAATTATACTGATATATATGTGGTAACTTATTTTCCTAAATCCCTAATTTCCTTCCCAGATATGATTCAGATACTGTGAAGAATATAGTCTCACGAGTCTATTAAGCATAGATTATAATGGAATGATGCATTTCTGAAAAGTATCATTCAAATATAATTATGGTAAAAATTGGAAAATTGAAAAAAAATAGACTAAGATAATTACTTTGAACATTATTGCATAACATTTGAGGAAATATAGGCTCTTTATGAAACAATAATTTGTATGCTCTGTTTATTTTCTGAATAAATTATAAATTTGTACAAAATAAGTATTATTTACATATTTTGAAGGCAATGCTTGCCATCATCATGGCCAAATAGTCCCCTGAACAGCAATCACATTATACAATTTTAAACAAATTGTGGTTTGATTAACTTTTAGCTTAGCTAAGTATTTTGTTTAGAAAATATCTTGCTCTAGCCACTGTCAAGGACCTTGATAATATCAATTGCCTATAATTCCAGAACATTTGAAAATTTTAGGATATATGGCTTATGTTCATAAATGTCCAAATTCATTGCAATAATAGATACTTAAAAAAAAACATTTTAACATATGTCACCTTAGGAAGCCAGGGAATCAAGATGAAAATTGAAACCAAAATGTGCTATTATTATTATTTTAAAATTATATTTATTTTAAGCAGTCTAGACATACTTAATATGTATAAAACAATGTAATTTTTCATTTCATTAAGCAAAATACAAGGCTAATTAATAAAACAAGCATTTTAGTGTAACTGAAGGAAGATAAAACTTATAATAATTATAAAACTATATTACATATTGGAACTTTGTAATATACACACATTCCTAACACACTTTGGCATTTATTTAAAACATATTTGTGTGTGTGTCTATTTTATATGTTGGTCTATATGGATATAGACATGGAGGAAGAAGTGAAATGGATTTTGTTAGAATTTTAGATTTTTAGAAGAATTTGTGCCAATGCCTAATAATTTTAAAGTAACAGCTAGAATCAAATTGCACATACTGAGTGACTTTCTCCAAATACTTTAATTATATAAGTTTTTTAATCCTCAGGTAACCCTATTAGATTGATACTGTTTTTTAGGCCTCATTTTACATTTTTACATCAAGAAAAAAAGACACAGAAATTTTAAAAAAATGCCCAAGTTACATAGCTAATAAAGGCAGAGCTGGAATATAAACCCATGTATGCTGGCTCCAATTTAAACTATAAATTATGCTGACTATTTTCATACTCATTTACTATCTTTTTTTTTGTCAACTGCATCTTCAACATCAACTTTCTAGTAATAATAGTACTGTTGTATCAGACTTGTTGAAAATTCATATTACCAATCTATTTACATACGGAGAACAAAAGATTGCCTAATTTTGGTACTGATCTTTTGTTAAACTCAATGATTTATTTTTAATATTTTTGTTAGGAAAGGTTGGGAAAGATTAAGATTTTAATAACAATTATTAAGATTTTGCAAAGAATCACTTTTATAAACCAAAACAGGCAAAGGAGAATTGATCTCTAATGTATCACTATATATTGATTTTCTAGGTGCATTTTGCTCAAATGGCTACTAGTCTGTTCCACATCAACTTATCCCATATCTTCCTAAAGTGGAATGTCTTAGAATTCACTACTTAGAACTCATCTATTTTTATATTCACTAATCTCTAGGTGATCTCATTAAATTTAAATCTGTCAGTTTAAATATTACATGTGTTAGCTAACCAGATGTGCTAAGGCCCAATTCAAGGAAACTAATACAACAAACTCCTATTTTTCTTTCTCATCTAGCAGATGCAATGTGGGCTGATAGATCAACTAGCTTATAGTAGATACTCAGAGACTTAGGTTGACAGAGGTTCACTGTGATGAGGAGCCACCATCTCAGAAGGAGGCTCTAAGGTATGCTTAAACATGGAAAGAATCATCTCCTCACCCTTGAATGCTCCTAAACAAAGGTTACACACATTTTTTCTATTCATATGTTTTTGGTTAATGGAAGTAATGTGGACATACCCAAAGTTGAACTCAGCAAGGGTGTTTTTATCCCATGTTTCCAGAGAGGAGTAGAACTCAAAATATTGGTGACCATTAGCAAAGCTTATCCTACCCAGCTGAATAATAATAATTTATAAATTTATATCAAATAATATTGATGATATTTCTATTTTTGCTTAGTGAATACTGGAGTCATACAATAATTTTATTTTATGGAGTGTGAAGAATGTTTGAGAATAAGAGGAATACCTGCCCTAATACCTAGTATCTACTATTTGGTGAACCCATTTAACAAAGCGCCAACATTATAAAACCAATATGCAAGCATGATTAACTTCCAGTGATGACATATGTTATGGGTGGTGGAATATTTTTGTCCTCTGTGCAAAGATAAGATTTTCACAATGGTAACCCTCCAGGTAAGAGATAAATGAACTTAAAGAGATGAGCTACATTCTATATTTGTGGTTAAAATTACTTATATTCTAAGACATTATATATTAGACAACTGAATCCTAAAATAATTGGTCTTCTGCCATTGCAATCAATTGCATTAAGATTATTTCTCTCATATGGAGAATCAGAGAAAGTCACTTGTTACTAATGAAAAGCCGTGAGAGAGATTATTCACTTGTTTCACAGTGCAAGGGTCCAGGGTTAAAAAGGAGAAAAATATGATCTCTGCCTTTAATTAGTTTATGTTACTCTTGGAGCACAGATAATATGAGCAAACAAGTATCAAAGACTATGATCATTTTAATGTTTAAAACTTTGGGAGTTGAATACGACCATCAAAGAAAATATTAATATCATAAAAAAGGTCACCAAAATAACATATGTACAAAAACTTAAGAGAAGGGAAAAAAAGTAAGAAAAAATAAGTTTCAAAGAAGGGCCAAGTGATGATTTGACCAAGAACTAATCAAAGGATTTATCAGTATAGAAGTCATTGTTGATCTAGACAGGTGCTGTTTTGGTAAAATAATACAAATATTGACTGAAGTAAGCTCAAGACAAAATGGATGGAGAAGAATTGATGAAAAAGAATGTAGGAAATTTTGTATAAAGAGACAGAATCATTAGAATTGGACTAGAGGAGAAAGAAGTTAAGGGATGGCTTTATTTCTATGAAATGGAAATTATTAGACTATCTTACATGCTGATGAGAATGAATCAGCAGAAAAAGAATCAATAATGTTAGCCAAGAACAATTGCCCAAACAATACACTTAAGCAGACAATGGTACATGTGATCTGCAAGTGCATAATAGGGAGGTTTGCTCTACCTAGCAGGAAGGAGAGGTGTTTACCTTAGAAGCGTAGACTGCAGATATGTGGGTGGACATAATGGTAGGGATATATGGAAACTGTCTTATGATAATTTCTCAGCAAAACAGAATGTATACTAGGAATGGATTAAGTTACAAAGTATTAAAGAAAGTGGGTCTTATAAGACATGTTTCATATTAAACATTTCCTTTTAAAATCATGCAATAAATATTCTTAAAGTGGTAAGTGTAAAAAAGGAGATTGGTTTTCATGTACATGTTAGCTTTTACCTGGCTGTGCTATTTAGATTATACATGAAAAATGCAGAGAAAAAGTAAACTTAATATAAACCGCTATCTTAGTCTTCTATATCTGCCGTAACAAAATACCATAAACAACAAAAATTGTGGTTTAAACAACAGAAATGTATTTCCCACAGTTCAGGAGGCTGGAAAGCCCAAGGTCAAGGTGCTGGAATGGTAGATTCTATTCAAGTGGTTCTCTTGGCTTGTAGGCAGCTGCCATCTTGCTTTGTGCTCGGATGACTTCTTCATGCATGAGTGGAGTGGGGAAAAGGGCAAGCTCTCTGATGTCTCTTCTTATAATAGTCTGATCTCATCAGACCATGGCCTCATCTTCATGACCTCGTCTAACCCTAATTTCCTCCAAAAAGACACTAACTCCAAATGCTATCACATGGGAAGTTAGGCCTTCAACATACAAATTTTGAGAGAATATAAAAATTTAGTCCATAGCTCTTGCTTATAAGAAAAATTCAAGACTTTCACGAATCAGCTAATAATAATAAAACATCTGTGACTATTAAAAGTTTTGTTACCCTTTCCTTTAAATAATAAAGCTGTTCTTGATCACTCCAGAATGCCCAAGTTTAGTCTTCAGTGGTCTATACTATGCAACATTGTGAGATTCAGTCTTTAAAACTGGGACTCCGAGAACAGCAGGCTAGCAATTAACCTATTGTTAAACTGATTTTTAATATTCATATAATTTTATTTTCTTTGAGAATGAGGGGAGTAATTTTAAGATAGGCAGAGTAAGGGACTATAATTATACATAAGTACATGGGTCATGTCTTCAAAAATTGTTTGCAATGATAGTTTAAATTGAACAAAATGACAAACTAATAATATTTTCACCTGGATTTGTTATTCTACTTTGTATTGCAGATAAGACTAGTTTTAGTGCAGTGAGCACTGGTTCTTGTAATTATTCTGTAAGTAGCTGATAGCATTTAGGAAAAATGTACTAAGATAGACATTCTTAAGACAAGTCCCCCTGATGAGGTTAACATGTCCCTGAAAAAGGGTTCAGAGAAATTAAGGAAAATTGGTGTAAATAAGGTAAGATAGTTTCTGCACTGTGAGATGTTTCAGACTCTGAGATTTTAAGGTATTTTGTAAATCTCCAAAAGGGAGAATTATTTGTGTGCATTTTGCCAACACACTTGAACCCAGAATGATTTTGTATTATGGAACATAGCTCAGGATGACTATAACACAGAACAATTTTTGAATACAAGAGTGTGACATTTGTGTTTTATTTTTCTCTTCTACAATAGGCATAGAGAGGAGAGAAAAAGGGAGTTGATGTGAATGACCTAAAAAGAATTCCAGGGTCAGATAAATTTAGGCAACACTGGTTTTCAAACAAGGTTTAGACAGGGAATTGGGAATCAGAGCATTTGTTTTGGAATGCTGAACTACTGAATATTTTTTCTTTCATTACTTATTTATTTAAAAGTTACTATTAAGGTAATGTTGTTTAGAACATCATATTAATTTTCAGGGGTAGAACATTATATTTCAACCCTAGAGCTTGCTCAACCCCCAAAATTTGGTTTCCATCGTCACCATACAGTTGATCCTCTTTACCCATTTCTCTCTCCTACCACATGTCTCACTCTGGTAAGCACTATTCTGTTCTCTGTATCTATATGTTTGTTTTTGTTTGATTTGATTTTGAATGATTGTACATTAACAGTTTGAGATATAAGGGTCACAACTTTCTCACTTTTAGAATATTTATCAATAAGATCAAATGTTTCAACTTACAACCTTAAAAGGCAATTTTAATACCCAATAAAAGTGCTTGAACCTGGACCTACTGATCCTGAACCTCTTTCTTCTCAAGCATATTCATTTGGGGAAACGTAAAAGCCTATGGATCAACTCAGATAGAGTTAAAAAAAAAAAAAAGAGTCCTTGAAACCCTGAGGAGTGTTATTAGTTAAACTGTGTCCTTCTCCAATTCATTTACTGAAGTCCTAACCTCCCAGTACATCAGAACATGAACTTACTTAGACACATAATAGTTATAGATGTAACTAGTTAAGATGAAGTCATACTGGAGTAGGGTGGGACCCTAATAAGATATGACTGTTATCCTTATAAAAAAGGGAAACTTGGACACATACACACATATATACAGGGAGAATGCCATGTGATGATGAAGACACAGATTAGGGTGATGCCTCTCTAAAAGAATAAATGCCAACAATTTTGTCAGCAAGCTAGCTAGGTGATAAACATGAAACATGTCTTCCTTACAGTTTCAGAAGGAATCCACCCTGTCAACACCTTATTCTAGGAATTCTAGTCTCCAGAACTCTAAGACAATACATATCTGCTGTTTAAGCTACCCAGTTTGTGGTGTTTTGTTATGCAAGCCCAGCAGACTAATACAGGGAACAAGAAAACAGACAGTGAACACCATACCAGGACTTGTATGCTGACATGCATCTGTGCACAGATGTCATTGCAGTTTCCACCCACACAGGAAATCCAAAAACATCAGTTATTACAGAATTATTTTACAAATTGAATTGACTTTTAAAATAGGGTTTTCAAAATAGCCTATTATATGAGGGCGGTTAAAGTAGAGCTGAAACAAAGTGCAGGAGCAGTGACTCACTCAAGCTACCCCAACCACACCTGCCTCCCTGTCACTCTTGAAGAAGGATCTGAGGCATAGTTCAGGACCTGAGAGAGTGGTGTGAAAAATAACTCCACTTTTACCAGATAAGTTAAAACATTAGGGCCACAAATTTGAGAAACTGAATACAAAAGTAGAAAAACATAAATGTATTTATTTACTTTTTTACATATATGTCTGTATATACTTTACTGTCTCAGTGTTTCTTTTAAATGTAAATATAACATTTAAAATGTTATATTAAATATTCTTATATTAATCACATATGTGTATATATACATATATATGATTAACTGTTTTATCAGATTTGCTTGAAAAGCAATCTACTTATAGTAATATATTATAAACACAGACATATATTCATACACATATATGCAATAATATAATGCCCACTAAATTGCCTAAAGCCAAAGGAAACTAAATATTTCTTTACAAAAGTTCTTAATTTTCACAAATATGCTGGCTACTACAGTACAATATTTTCACTTAAAAGGTCAAAGAAAGAAGGGTTATGTTGAGAGAAATAGGGATAAAATATTTCAGAACGTTTTTTCAGTTGATTAATCTTAGAAGTTTATGTTTAATTTGAATATTGAATAGTGTTTTGATTTGCATGTAGGGGGTTATAACTGATTAACTTTTCCAGCATGCTAGCTAGAAGAAAATGAATGAACTAAAATAAATTAATTTTAAATCAGAGAACTGTAGACTCAAAGAGGTCTACAGAAATTAAATTCTGGAAAAGAAACAAACCTTGCTAGGTGAGTAATTATTGACAAATCATTTCTGTTCTAGAGGAATATAGCAACAATGTGCCTGTGTGGACAGATATTGGCACTGCCATAGGCAGAGGTATTCTGCTGGGCTTAAAAGAGAGCAGGAAAGATTTTTTGGTGGCAAAGTAATCTGATGTACAGATTGTATACTGCTGGAATCATAAACAAACACAGAGCTAGTTTTTCATGTCTACCAATCTTCCCCATAAAACTCTTGCTTCATGTGCACTGATTTAAGAAACAGGAGGTGGGCCTACAATGTTTTGCAGCACTTAGAGCCTTAACTGCTGCTAGAGGGAGAAGACAGTAATATACACAAAATTGTTCACATCCTCAAAACTTTTTCTTCAAATTTTCTGAGGTATAAATTACAAATAATTTTGTAAGATATTTAAAGTATACAATGTGATGTTTTAACATATGTATACATTGTGAAAAGATTTCCCCCTAAAGTTAAATTAACACATCAATCACCTCACATACATACTCTATGTCACAAGATCATGTTTAACTCCAAGCAAATTTCGATTATACAATACACAGTTACCAACTATAGTCTTCAGGTAGTTATACATTAGATCCTCGGACCTTATTCATCTTATAACTAAAAGTTTGTACCCTTTACTAATCTCTCCTCATTTCCCCCACCCTTTAGCCCCTGGCAACTTTGCTACTGTTTCTATAAATTTGTCTTTTTATTTTTAAGTTCCAAATATAAGGGATAACATGGGGTATTTCTTTCACTATCTGACTTATTTCACTTGACATAATGCTCTCCAGGTTCACCCATGCTGTCACAAATGACAGGATTTCCTTCCTCTTTATGGTTAAATAATATTTTAAGTTGTGTGTGCTGGTGTGTATCTGATTTTCTTTATCCATTCACCCATCAACAGAGTTTTTTTTTTTTTTAAGTTGTGATAAAAAAAAACACAAAAATTAAATTTATCATCTTAACCATTAAGTGTACAGTTCAGTACTGTTATGTATGTTTACATTGTTGTGTAACTGATCTCTAGAATGTTTACCTTTGCAAAAGTGGAACTCCATCCTCAAGGCTTTTGAAACTAGTGGTGAACTAAAAAAACTAAATCTGTAATGCAGCATAGCTTGAGCCAGCCCAAGTCCACACCTAATCAAAGTGATCTACTCCCTGGCATAGATGCCTGTCAGGGTAAAGAGTATGCATTCTCTGGGTAAACAATATTTACTCCACTTCAAAAATACAACATCTGATAAAAAAATTTAAAAAAAAGGTGACCTAGGAAGAAATAAGACAATGTGATCCTTAATAAAGAGCTTTACTAATTAGATGCAGACTTATCTGGCTGCTGGAAATATCAGAAAAGAGCTTTAAAATAATGATTATTATGTAAAAGAACCAAGAAGAAAAGATAAAAATTGAATCAAAAGATAGAGAATTTCAACAGAAAAAAGTATCTCTAACAAAAAAAAATCTGAAATAAAGATTTCAATGCACGTACTTAGCACCAGGCTAGATATAATAGAAGGAAGAATTGGTGTCCTCAAAGAAAAGTCTATAAAAATTATTCAAACTGATGCACAGAGGGGTGAAAAAAAGGACTGAAAACAAACAAAATATGGGCGACATGTTGGGCAATATTAAACAATCTATAATATGTATAGTTTCAGTCTCAGAAGGAAAGGAGAAAGAATGGAGAATAAACATTTGGAAAAATAATAGCAAAGAACTCTGAAAAAAATGAAAGCCCAGTCCACAGATTCAAGAAGCTCTATGACTCTCAACATGATAAATACAATGAAACCTATACATACACACATATGATCAAACCACTGAAACAATGATGAAGTGAGTATCACAATGTAGCCAGAGGAGGGAAAAACAGATGCACTACAATAATAATATGAATTCCATTTGACTTTGAACAGAAATAGTGGAAGCAGAAGGAAAAAAATATATAATTTTACAAGAAATTAAAAAGACCACAAGAATGTCCCAGGAATAATCAAGTCCCTTCCTCCTCCTCCAAACTTATAATTTCCTTCTAGTGCCATCTATTTTCAAATCTTAACAGGGAGCCAGCTGGAACAGCAAAATTATTTTGTTCATAGTTCTAGTTTTACCCGCAAAAAAGCAGAATAGAAAAGTATAAACTTGTGGCTGAGAGATAACAATTTACTAACATGCACAGGATGTTTCTGAGGAAGGGGAGGGGATATTCCAACAATTTATACCATCTAATGCTGCTGTGATGGTTTTTTTGTTGTTGTTGAGATAGCATCATTTAAAGCTGAGAATTATAGAAAACTTTTCCAGTTTTTTTTTAATATTTTGTAAAAATATTTGTTTAAATATGTTACATTTTAAATTTTTAGAAAGCAAAATATGTGTTCCCTTTTAAAAATTGTGCCAGAAAATGTGTAGGGATTATTGAATACAAAAGCATGATTCTATTAAATTGTGACCTAAGTAGGAGAAAAAAAATAAAAGAAATAGCAGTCACAGCACAGACACAAATCGTTTGTTGATCTGACAAGAAGAGTATAACTTTCATAACAAAAACCTTACCTCTAAAGAATTCTGTTTAGCCAAACGGAAAAGGTGAATGGGGTGCTGACAGAGATACCCAAATAAGGAAGCACTTTCTGATTTGTCTGGATTTGTGCAGCAATACGAATACAGATAGACCCATTCATAGATGTGAGAAAACTATAACGCTCTCTAGCAGAGAAATGGATTTTGTTTAATAAATACATTTATAACTGTCTCATGGGGAAAGGTGAGAACCTTTAGGGAGTTATTAGTTCACAAGTCTATAAAAGAACTAGCTAACATTTTTACATGAGAAATGAGCAAGGGTACTCATTTCTGAGTATTTTATAGAGTAAGAGAAGAAAAATGGAAGAGAACAACAGCTTTATGGCATAACGCTAAGGTTGGAAGCAAGGTAAGAAAACCCATATAACATATCCAAAGAAACAGGATATGAAAAAAAAAAAAACATTAAAAACACTTATGCCTAAATTTCAATCTGAATGTTTGAGTGTGTTTTGTGGGCACCCAGCAAATGGGGGATGGATTCCCTTGAACTTTGGTTGGGATGTCAGTGATGATGACACTCCATAAAGAAAGGAAAGAGTATATGACTAGCACATGCCAGCTGGACTGGCTTAGGCAAAGCAGAGGGAGTGGGCTGAGTTTTAATAGTGGCTAGAAGGCCAGACTGGGGAAAGTTCTGATGCTGGTTGGAGATTTGCCATGTTTAAATTTCCCACTATTCCCAGAGTTCTGTGTATACTTTCTTATCAGCCTGTCTAGACGTGGATCCCAAGAGTTGAAAAGGAAGGTGAGGTTTAGAAAAATGTCTATAGCCAAACATCAGAAAAAGAATGCCCTTTTATTACAGAGTTGCTATGATGAAATTTCCTCTGTAAACGTGAAATCCTTGATGAAATCTACCACATTAATGCACTATATACATTAGGTTTATGTTGTGTTTATTTGTTTTGATGTAACTGAAGGAAAATGTCAATATTGCATGGAATAATACTTTATATCAGAGATAATATGAGAACATAAACTCCATGATCCCAGGAACTGGCAATAATAACTTTGAAGGAATTTAGATACAGCCAGTATTCAAGAATGGGGGTTCAAGAATCATACAGATTTGGAGTGGGAAGGAAATCTCAGTTAAAATAAAGGCAATCAAATTAAAAGATATTTTAACTCAGATCCTCAGAGCAATCTTAAAACTATCTGGATTCTGTTTCTTTAAATCTTAATGAAAGCATATTTCTTTAAGTTTAAAAGTTTCTTAAACTATCAGTTATGTTTTATTTAAATTTAATAAAATATTAAACTGACCAGACAAAGTTTACAGTTCTCTATGTTAGCATCTATCTAGGTTTTAATACTCTTCCACAAGCTGTTGTCAACTATTTGGAAACTATAAGGAAATAAAGAGGTGTATAAAACCCTCATGTCTGTAGCTGCTCATTTTTTTTTCCAATTCGTTAAAAAATAAGAAATCTAAATGGGGAAAACATACTGCAATATAACAAAGAATACATCTACAAAATACTACTTTTTTCTTAAAACCAATTCCTGAATAAGTATATTACATTTAAAAGTTTAAGAATGTGAAAATGAACATAATCATTAATTCTAGTTTCTCTTTTAGTTTGCATTTCAGCTAATGTATTAATATTCAGTAGTAAAATTATAATTATGTTGACATTATTTAAACAAAATTTTATCAAAATGCAAGTAATCTGCAACGACATAATTAAAACAAACCAGTAGAAATTTAGGTATTTTTAATCTATCATAAAAATGCTGTTAATAACATTAAAGCACCAAGTTATCTGGGATTATATACTCTGCAGAGTACATAAAACTACAAAGGAACTGAAATATAAAAGAAAAAAATGGACCTAAACACAATCAGACTTCAGAATTGACACCAGTGACTTAGCTTGATTAGGAATCACGATGGTGGAGAAGAACACAGTTGAAAATACTTTAGAATCATCTAGGAGTCACACTGTACTGTATTTGGATATGAGTGTTACAAGGGAGAGGGATAACTGTAGGTCTGCAGGATAGACAGGTGAGGAAAAAACTTGATCTTGAATCAGAGGAGGTAATGACAAATAGGAATCCATTAGAACAAATTGGAATAATGAAGACAAATAATTCATGTCAATTTCTCTTCCTGCCAACCCTGACAATGCAAGTGACCTATAAAGGAAGACGGGACCCTTTGTCATAAAACTGCACTTATAAACAGCTAAGGGCTCAGTGAAACTGAAAAGAAAAATAACTGAGACAAACTGAAGGAGCTGTGGCCTTGGCTGCTGTCCCACAACAAGAACATGAACAAGCAAATTAGTGATAATACGCACAAGCTGCAGTGGGGCCAGGCACATTGCACCAACATTCAGAGAATAATGGCTGCTGCTTAATTCTTTACTTCAAATATAATGAAAATTTCTTTTTGGTCCAAGTCTAACTAAACATCATTTGTATGATTTTCAAAATCTTACAAACTTTGGGAAACATAGTTTCGGTTTAGCTATATTAACACCATACAAAACTGTAAGTTTTATAATCTTCAGACCAGAAAGCATTGGAAGTGCCTGTGGCAGATAGGAATGATCTATGAGATGCCGGCAAACTTCAATTGGACAATCACAGTGCAAACCCCTAATGTTTCATAGTAAGACCATGACTTCCTTTGCTAACAACTGTTCTCCATTTGAAAAGTAGCCTTTGGCTTGCTACTAGATACTAGTAGTTGTTAAATGGCTCACTATGGGATATCATGTGATTAGGATAACTCATCATAAACTCATCCAGTGAATCAAAATCAGACCTGTGCAACAACATTCCATTGTAAATGGAAATTGTATACCTGAAATGATGTCTAAGCAGATCCAGAGGCAAAAGTAAAGATACCTATAGTGCCTGCTCCTATTGCTTTGCTGTCTCCTCTTCAACCAACACTGATGACTTCATGGAGAATTCCCTTTGACCAGTTAGTACAGAAAGGAAAAACACAGGTGTGGTTTCTAGTTGGATCTGCATGGTATGTTACACCAGTCCAAAGTGGATAGCTACTATATTACAGCATAGTTCAGGAATGGTTATGAAAAATAGTAACCATAAAGGAAAGACTAGGTCCTTACATCTATTTCTTTTAAACTTCATGTAGAAGGATAGATAGTCTAAGCAATGAATCTACACTGTTTTAATGGACAAGGACTAAGGGAGTTGTTGGCTCATCAGGATTTAGAAAGAATAAAACTGGAAAATTGCTGAAAGGTAAACTATGGGAGAACAATTTATAAAGAACTTGCAGAATGGTCAAAAAAAGTAAGATACTGCATTTCATGTAGAGGTCCACCAGATGGAATTCAAGAGAGACAGACTTTCAATAATAAAGTGGAAAAGATCACCTTTCTTGTAGATCTTAATCAATCTCATTCTCCAGCTGTCCTGCTCTTGGTTTAATGTGCTTATTTACAAGCTTTCAATAGTAGTAGAAATGGAGACCGAAATGGAGACCATACATTGGCTCAGTTAACATGTATTTCCCTTAATTAAGGCTAATCTGTCCACCTACTGCTACTGCTAGATGTTAACTGGCAACAGTAGAGATCAATGCCTAGTCAGCCTCTAGTGAGTGACAGGTTGATTACATAGACACCTATCATCATAAAGAAGGCTGTAATTTGTCCTTTGGGAATAGATGCATATTTCAAATAAAGATTCACTTATCGGGTCAAAAAGCTTCTGCTAGACTCTCATTTAAAGACCCTAAAATTTATTTTTGCATTTCGTGGCCTTCCCACAAAACATCAATTCTGACCAGACTGTGTTTATGGTAAAGGAAATATTGGAGTACATTCATCCCTCAGAATTAATTGTCATGGCTTAATAAAAGAGTAATGTTTCATTGAGGGATAGTTGAGGTTCCAATTGGGAATCAATAAAAACCCTTCAAAGTTTGGGTTCTATTTGATTGATATACACCATAAATCAGCTGCCAATATATGTTCCTTTTTGTCTTATACACAGTGTATACTGGTCCAGCAACCAAAGGCTTTGGTTGTGAGTAGATCATTTCACAATCATATCTGATTATGAGATACCTATAATATGGTAGATTAATTACAGAAAGCCTTCTCATTCATGTATGTACACATATTTGCCACATGGCTTTGCATTTATCTCATCCAGAAGTGAAGTCTTTATTCTAACCCTTAAATCTTGCCTGACCTTGTATATAAACTATGTGCACATTTACCTCTAAACTACTAGAATTTCCTCAGTACAACCCTATACTAAAGATATGTAGCCCTAAACAGAAAAGGATTAACATTCATAAAATTCTCTATGTGATTTGATAGAAACTTACATTTTGTAGAACCTCTAAGGACTTGGACTTGGATCTGTAGGAAAAGAAGATATTTATAAATGCAGTGTCAGTCTGAGGGATTTTGCAAGATTAGTTTAGAAGCCATACAAATAATATTACACAGAAGAGACAAACTATAGGGACATTTTGAAATTCCAGAATAAGAGAAACAAATTTTCTCTGAAGACTAGCAAAAAAAAAAAAAAAAAAATGATGTTCAGTAGAACTTTAAGCTGTCAACAAATATGACTGTAATTCTAAACATATGTTATCTGTGGTACAGCAGAAACATACAGTGATGGGTAGAATTTGGGAGGGGTGATATTGGGCAGAAAATGAGAAAGTCATGTGCATGCTTATGAACATGCTGATCTTGAGGTGCCTGTAAAAATTGACAAAGTGGCAGGTGAAAATATGGGTCTAATGTGCAGGAAAGAGGAAAGACTAGAGATCATATTTAGGAGTGATAAGTCTACTGGATATATATATAACTAAAGGAACTGTGACCTCCCAAACAGCATAAATTTAAAGAAAAAGCTGGTTATGACAACACTATTTTAAGCATAGACTGAGGAAAAAGAGGCAATGAAAATGGGAGCGATCAAATACCCTTAATTAAAAAAAGGAAAATAGAATCCAAGGCAGGAGAAGGGTGCCTTCGTTGTTGCTGTTGCTGTTGTTAAGAATTCAGGAGGACAGGGGAGACGGAGAAGATGGTGGAGTAGAAGGATGCTCGCATGTCACCCTCTCCCACAAATACACCAAGACCCACATCTACAGACCCACTCAGCCAACCAGAGCACCTGCGGAACTCCAACAGAACATCGCCCTCTTCAAAAGATAAAGACGCCAAAAATCTGGTAGGAGAAAAGGAAAAAAGAAAGAACAAAAGGCAAAGCAGCGCGGGACGGGTCCCGCAGGGAGGGAGCGGCAAAGGAGGACTGGCGCTTGCTCGCTGGGTCTCCCCTCTCCAACTGAGAGGCCAGCGGGACGGAGGGGGAGCCTCCGAGGCTCGGATCTGTACAGAGCAGCCCTTGACTAACAGAACTAAGTTAAACGGGCACAGAGCGTCTCCCGGACACCCAGCCTGAGAGGCAGGCTGGCAGCGGCGGGCAGGGTCAGGTTGCACAAGCCGGGCGGAGAACGGGGGCAGCTGCACAGAGGCAGCCCGGGGGGACTGCAAGGGGCTGCACGCTGTGACTGTGGGTGCACAGGGCAGAACAACCTGGGCCCTCCATAAAACAGCAAGGTTGATGTGCTCTCGGGAGAAGGGTGCACACCCCCATCTCTGAAAACCCGCGGAAAGTTTTCGGGGGAAGAGAGGCGGGGCTCAGGCACAGCCGCCATATCCTCCGCGCTGAGCACCCAGGCGGGGGCGGGGCGAAACCTGCATCCGCTCGGAAGGGCTTAGCAGCCTCAAAGGCCAGACTGAGACTGGCCTGCAGCCCGGGGCAGATAGGATCCTTCCATCCTGGTCCCTCAGAGAACTTGCTCCACAAAGACAAACAAGGAGCTGGGTTTTGGCTCGGAGCAGGGACAGCGCTGTCCCTCGGTCTTCCCCTAGCCCACCTGCGGAGCGCCGACCGGGGCGGAGCGCCGACCGGGGCGGAGCGCGCAGCCTCACAGAGAGCGGAGCTACCAGCGGCGCAGGTAGAGGGAGAGCGGCCCCCTCCGCCTTTTGGGCAGGAACACAGCCCCTGACCGAGGTGCTGGGAGGGGGCACGACCCGCCCTCCTACCTGGCCAGTCTGCAACATCTGACTGCGGCATCCGGAGGGGCAGCGACCCGCCCGCCCACAGCAGAGAGCTGCACCTGACCCAGTGTTAGGAGGAGGCGCGATCTGCTTGCTGACAGGTGCTGGGAGCAGCACAGAAGAGGGAGCCAACGGAGGGCCTCTGAAAACAGCAAGCTGAGCTTCCAAAACAGGACGAAGACAGAAAGACTTCACATTAAAAACACACAGACTCCAGGAGAACACCGACAAACCCCCCACCCCCTTTTTTTTTTTAAATCTGTTTTTACCTGTTCTATTTTCTATTACTCTCTTAATTTTTACTTCTTAATTCATTTCTATTTCTCTTGGGTTTTGATGCCCTACTATCGATTAGACACAGGTTTCAAATACATCTATTCATCCCCCCCCCTTTTTTTGTAAAGGTTTTAAAAGGACGTCTCAACCCAATTAATACTCTGCTTCAACTCACTCTTCTATTATTCATTATACACTGTTTTCAAACCCTCTTTCTCCCTTCTTTTAAAATTCTTTCTCTCTCTCTTATTTTTTTTTTCTTTCTTTCCTAAGTTCTATTCCTAAATAGGCATTAGATAGATAAAATCCTTAAGGACCAAAATAAACAACTGATACTCCATAAACCACAGTGCCAAAGAGGTATGAGCAAGATGAAGAAGCAGAAAAACCTTTCCCAATTAAAAGAACAAGAGAAATCCCCTGAAAGAAAGATCAATGAAATAGACATCGATAGCCTACTAGATCAAGATTTCAAAAAAGGAGTGATCGAATTGCTGAAGGAATTAAAAGAGATAGTGTTTAGAGATATAAAATATGTCAAAATGAAATTGAAGCTATAAAGAAGAGCCAAGTAGAATGGGTAAACTCATTGACAGAGATGAGGAATGAGCTAATAGCTGTGCAAAGCCGACTAGATAATGCAGAGGAACGAATTAGTGATCTAGAAGACAGGGCAATAGAAAGCACCCATTCAGAAGAACTACAAGAGAAGCAAATAAAAAATAATGAAAATAGCATAAGGGACCTATGGGACAATATAAAGCGTCCCAATCTTTGCATAATAGGGTTCCCAGAAGGAGAAGAAAGATCAAAGGGGATTGAAAAGGTTTTTGAAGAAATCATGACTGAAAACTTCCCAAACTTAAAGAAGGAATCAGATATCCAAGTACAGGAAGCTCAGAGGGTCCCAAACAGGAAGAACCCAAATAGACGCACAACAAGACATATCATAATCAAGATGGCCAGAGTCAAGGATAAAGAAATGATTCTAAAGGCAGCAAGAGAAAAGCAAAGAGTAAGTTACAAGGGAACCCCCCATAAGGCTCTCAGCTGATTTCTCTACACAAACACTACAGGCCAGAAGGGAGTGGCAAGATATATTCAAAGCCCTGAATGAAAAAAAGATGCAGCCTAGGATCCTTTATCCAGCAAGGATATCCTTGAGGATAGAAGGAGAAATAAAGAGTTTCACAGACAAAAAAAAGCTGCAGGAGTTTAGCAACACTAAACCCATGCTAAAAGAAATATTGAAAGGGCTATTCTAAATAGAAAAGCAGCAGGATGCTACAGAAATGAGAAACACACAACTGGAAAGGTGATAACTCATGAATTACAAATAAAGTAAACATGAAATTATAAAAGAAGACATACAAATCACTGAGAGTGAGAGAAGGAGGAAGGGAAATATAGAATATTTTTTTCTTTCTTTTTTTAAATTTTTTTAACAGTAGGATGGGTTTGAGATCATGTTACTATCAGCTTAATAAAAACAGTTATAGTAATGGGTTGATAGATTTACCAAAAAGGGTAACCACAAGCCAAAAATTTACAAAGGAGTCACAAAAATTAAATAAAATCCATGATAATACAAAGGAAAATCACCAAACCACAAAAGGAAGAAAAAAGGAACAAAGAGGATATACCAATTCAACTGCAAAGATAAGTTCAAAATGGCAATAAACACACATCTATCATTAATTACTGTAAATGTTAATGGACTAAATGCTCCAGTCAAAAGACACAGAGTGGCAGACTGGATAATAAAGCAAGAACCTTCAATATGCTGCATACAAGAGACCCACTTTAGGGAGAAGGACACATATAGATTGAGAGTGAAAGGACGGAAAAGGATATTCCATGCAAATGGAAAAGCCAAAAAAGCAGGTGTTGCAGTACTGATTTCAGACAAAATAGACTTTAAAACAAAGGCCATAAAGAAAGATAAAGAAGGACATTTTATAATGATTAAAGGAGTGATACAAGATGAGGATATTACACTCGTTAATATATATGCACCCAATATAGGAGCACCTAAGTACATACAAGAATTACTAACAGAGATAAAGGGGGATATTGATGGGAATACAATCATAGTTGGAGATTTTAACACTGCATTAACATCACTAGACAGATCTTCCAGACAGAAAATAAATAAGGCAACAGAGAAATTAAATACTACAATAGAAAAACTAGATTTGGTGGATATTTTCAGAGCATTACACCCCCCAAAAATAGGATATACATTCTTTTCAAGGGCACATGGAACATTTTCCAGGATCGATCATGTACTTGGGTACAAAAGAAACCTCAACAATTTTAAGAAGATAGAAATTATCTCAAGCATCTTTACTGACCACAATGCCATGAAACTGGAAATCAACAACAGAGAAACAAAGGAGAAAAAAAGGAAAGCATGGAGATTAAACAATATGTTATTGAAAAAACAATGGATCAATGAGGAAATCAAAGCTGAAATTAAAAAATACCTTGAGACAAATGATAATGAAAGCACAACCACTCAAAACCTATGGGACACAGCAAAGGCAGTGCTAAGAGGGAAGTTTATAGCGATACAGGCCTTCCTCAAAAAAGAAGAACAATCTCAAATAAACAATTTAACCCACCACCTGAATGAATTAGAAAAAGAAGAACAAAAAGCCCCAAAAAGCAGCAGAAGGAAGGAAATAATAAAGATCAGAGAGGAATTAAATACAATAGAGATTAACAAGACCATAGAAAAAATCAACCAAACCAAAAGCTGGTTTTTTGAAAAAGTAAATAAAATCAACAAACCTCTGGCCAAACTCACAAAGAAGAAAAAAGAGAGAGCACAAATTAGCAAAATAAGAAAGGAAAATGGAGAAACTACAACAAACAAAATAGAAATACAGAATATCATATGAGAATATTATGAAAAACTATATGGAACCAAACTGGATAACCTAGAGGAGATGGACAAGTTTCTGGAAACATACTGTCCACCAAAACTGAATCAAGAAGAATCTGAACACTTGAACAGTCCGATCACTAGAAAGGAAATAGAAATAGCAATTAAAAACCTCCCTACAAATAAAAGTCCAGGACCAGACGGCTTCACTGGGGAATTCTACCAAACATACAAAGAAGAACTCATACCAGTCCTTCTCAAACTCTTCCAGACGATTGAAAAGGAGGGAATACTCCCAAACTCATTCTATGAAGCCACCATCACCCTGATACCAAAACCAGGCAAAGACACTACAAAAAAAGAGAATTATAGGCCAATATCACTGATGAACATAGATGCCAAAATCCTCACCAAAATTTTAGCAAATAGAATCCAACAACACATAAAAAAGATTATACATCATGACCAAGTGGGGTTCATCCCAGGGACACAAGGGTGGTTCAACATACGCAAATCAATCAGTGTAATACATCACATCAACAAGAGAAAGGACAAAAACCACATGATCATCTCAATCGACGCAGAAAAAGCATTTGATAAAATTCAACACCCATTTATGATAAAAACTCTCGCCAAAGTGGGTATAGAGGGAACATATCTCAACATAATAAAAGCTATATATGACAAACCTACAGCCAGCATAGTACTCAATGGTGAAAAACTCAAAAGCTTCCCACTAAACTCTGGGACAAGACAAGGATGCCCACTATCACCACTCCTATTCAACATAGTCCTGGAAGTCCTAGCCACAGAAGTCAGGCAAGAGAAAGAAATAAAAGGGATCCAAATTGGAAAAGAAGAGGTAAAAGTGTCATTATATGCTGATGACATGCTACTATATATAGAAAACCCTAAAAGGTCCACACAAAAGCTACTAGAGCTGATTGAAGAATTCAGCAAGGTAGCAGGTTACAAAATTAACGTTCAAAAATCAGTTGCATTTCTTTACACTAACGATAAATCAACAGAAGAAGAAAGTAAAGAAACAATCCCCTTTAAAATAGCACCCAAAGTAATAAAATATCTGGGAATAAATCTAACCAAGGAGGTGAAAGAATTATACACAGAAAACTATAAACCATTGATGAAGGAAATTAAAGAAGACTTTAAAAAATGGAAAGATATTCCATGCTCTTGGATTGGAAGAATCAATATTGTTAAAATGGTCACACTGCCCAAGGCAATCTACAGATTTAATGCAATCCCTATCCAATTACCCAGGACATATTTCACAGAACTAGAAAAAAATCATAATAAAATTCATATGGAACAATCAAAGACCTAGAATTGCCAAAGCATTACTGAAGAGAAAGAAAGAGGCTGGAGGAATAACTCTCCCAGACTTCAGACAATACTATAGAGCTACAGTCATCAAGACAGCATGGTATTGGTACCAAAACAGACATATAGACCAATGGAACAGAATAGAGAGGCCAGAAATGAACCCACAAACTTTTGGTCAACTCATCTTTGACAAAGGAGGCAAGAATATACATTGGAATAAAGACAGTCTCTTCAGCAAATGGTGTTGGGAAAACTGGACAGCAGCATGTAAAACAATGAAGCTAGAACACTCCCTTACACCATATACAAAAATCAACTCAAAATGGATTAAAGACTTAAACATAAGACAAGATACAATAAACCTCCTAGAGGAAAAGATAGGCAAAACATTATCTGACATACATTTTAAAAATTTTCTCCTAGAAGAAATAAAAGCAAGAATAAACAAATGGGACCTAATGAAACTTACAAGCTTCTGCACAGCAAAGGAAACCAGAAATAAAACAAGAAGTAAACCTACGGAATGGGAGAAAATTTTTGCAAGTGAAACCGACAAAGGCTTGATCTCCAGAATATATAAGCAGCTCATACGACTCAATAAGAAAAAAATAAACAACCCAATCCAAAAATGGGCAGAAGACCTAAACAAGCAATTCTCCAAGGAAGACATACAAATGATCAAAAAGCACATGAAAAAATGCTCAATATCACTAATTATCAGAGAAATGCAAATCAAAACTACAATGAGGTATCACCTCACACCAGTCAGAATGGCTGTCATTCAAAAATCCACAAATGACAAATGTTGGAGAGGCTGTGGAGAAAGGGGAACCCTCCTACACTGCTGGTGGGAATGCAGTTTGGTGCAACCACTATGGAAAACAGTGTGGAGATTCCTCAAAAGACTAGGAGTAGACTTACCATATGACCCAGGAATCCCACTCCTGGGCTTGTATCCAGAAGGAAATTTACTTCAGGATGACACCTGCACCCCAATGTTCATAGCAGCACTATTTACAATAGCCAAAACATGGAAACAGCCTAAATGTCCATCAACAGGTGACTGGATAAAGAAGAGGTGGTATATTTATACAATGGAATACTACTCAGCCATAAAAACCGACAACATAATGCCATTTGCAGCAACATGGATGCTCCTGGAGAATGTCATTCTAAGTGAAGTAAGCCAGAAAGAGAAAGAAAAATACCATATGAGATCACTCATATGTGGAATCTAAAAAACAAAAACAAAAACAAACAAACAAACAAAAACAAAGCGTGAATAAAGGACAGAAATAGACTCACAGACAGAGAATACAGACTTGTGGTTACCAGGGGGGTGGAGGGTGGGAAGGGATAGACTGGGATTTCAAAATTGTAGAACAGACTAAACTGTATAGCACAGGGAAATATACACAAAATGTTATGATAACTCATAGAGAAAAAAATGTGACAATGAGTGTGTATATGTCCATGAATAACTGAAAAATTGTGCTGAACACTGGAATTTGACACAACATTGTAAAATGATTATAAATCAATAAAAAATGTTAAAAAAAAAAGAATTCAGGAGGACAGTAGAAGGAGACAAAATTAAGGACTCTGAAGTCTTTTTGTTTCTGATTATGCTTTTCCAAATGGTTGATAAACAATATAATAACACGTTAAGAATAGCTTATCAGCACCTCTTCCATTGATAGTGACTTTAGAATTTGTGTTTTAATAAAGTAAGTTCATATTTTAGATACATGAAGACAAAGCCTGGTTTAAACCACTTTTAAATTAAATTTAGCTATTCCTATATATTGGCTGTATTCTAAATCTTGCCAATAATTAATGTTAAGATAAATTTAATAATTAGCAAATCATACCGTAAGAGTTTATAACAGATAAAACATTTGAGTATTCTTGAAAAGTGATTTCTTTTTCTTCAAAAATTGAAATCAATTCTAACAATTCTGTGTTCAAATTGATTTCTTTTCCTTTATTTCTGTTCTATCTTGCATGTACATTTATCATTGCTACAAAAAAAGTGCATTGTTTTCTTTCAAGGCAGAATAGTGAGCTATGAATCAGGACCATGCTAAGCCTTTGGAGGCCTGGGATATCATCTAGTCTTTCAAGATTACCAGACTTCTGTGCCTTGGGGAACAGAGCTCTCATATTGGAAGATCTTCTAGCATATTAGATTATATGTAAACCAAACTCCAATCTATGTAATTTTATTTCATTAAAGTGACCCAATATTACTATTCAACTAGCAATTATTTTTGTATTTGCAGTGTGCCATTAATTGCTTTTAATAATTAACTGAAAAGCAAAAAGTTTAGTCAGCATGCTAATACTAATCCTCTTGAATACAGGAGAATTACTCCCTTGATAACCTTTCCAATATTTTATTATAACATTTATAGGTAAATAAGAGGGAAATGAATTGCTAACTTTTGAAAAGTCTTCTTCAAAATACAGTTTTGCTCTGAATTTATATTCAAGGCAAACTATTACTAACACATTTAAATTCCATTCTTTGTTCTATGGAGGAAAAGAAGCACTGCATTAATGTAGGGTTTTGGGTTTTTTTGTAGTTTTTTTTAATGTAGTTACTGTTTCTGTAGTTAAATTTCAGAAATTAATTAGGCACGTGTGTAGAAGTTACTGATTCTGTACAAGAGATACATGGGTCTATTATGTCAAAAGATAGTGACATAATACTGCAATTCAAAATAAAAAACACCTCATTTCTGCTTGGGCTTTGTACTGATACATGTTGAAGAAAACAATCTTCCCAAGTTTTATTCCAATATCAAGTTCCATTTTCTCATTAATTATTAATTAAAATATGTTTATATATACCTTAGTGTGATAAAATATTAAAGTGCCTTCAAATTCTAAAGAAGTGGTACTTTTTAAAAGTGGGCCAAAATATAATATCAAAGTCTATACTTTTAAAATTGTGTTAACTATTTGCATAAACATATTTTCCAAGTAATAATTTCCAACTTTATGTACTCTAAAAGTAATAAACAGCTATTTCATTATAAAATACCTCTCAATTCAGCTACAGTAAATTTTTGATATTTAAAAAACATGCGCTACATTCAGCATACAAATTTATACGGAATCATACATCAAAATTCAACAAAAATAGCTCAAGTAAATTAGATTTTATTATAGAATTAGTTAGCTGAAGTTTAACTCTTCTATTTTCTCCTCTATTTATTATTATTTCTTAATCCTTATCCTTTATTTCATCCATAAGCTCATGTATTAATAATGAAGTAGGGAGAACCTAAGTGAAAAATACTTTACAATAATAAAGCTATGACATTAGCCAAAAGAAAATTAAACTTTTGTAGAAGGCATTACATTTTTAATTGAGAAACAAATATAGAAAATATTGGCACAATAACTTATAAGTGGTAATATTTAAGAAAGTACAGTTTATTCATAGAGTTTTTCATACAGATTGCAATTTTCACGTTCTATCATACTCCACTACTATATGCTCTAGAATATTATCCCGTATATTCAACATTCATGGTCATCTGTAGAGTTAAATGATATAATTGTACAGGCTATATCAGCCAAGTCTATAAGAAAAGAATAGCCATGTTCTCTTTTTTACATTTCTGTTGGTATGATCTTCAACTCAAAGGTTTTATATACGTTTGAGTAGGGGAGCGGGGAACTTGGAGAAAACACATAATGAAAATGACTTTTGTAGCATTAGCACGAATGTAGATAAAAAGTTAGCGTTCAGCTTCTGAAATTTCGAAATAGAATTCTGGTACATTTTCAAGCCAGGCATAGGACTACAGAATGCTCGTTTTATATAAAATATTCCTTTACAATCTCATTTAGCTTATTGAGAAACAAATGTCATGGATTAGATTATAGAGTACTACTAAAAGTAGAACCAGGTAAGAGAAAGGATTGAAAATTTACTTTCCCTAAACTTGAGTAGATAGATTGAGAAAGGTAATAGAGGAAACAATGACAAGATTCTCATTTCCTTCATCCACTCCCCTGCCTTGAGGTTGAGCCAAGAAAGGAGTATGGCTTTAGAGAAACAAGATAATTTGGGAGACCTCACAAATGTGGACATTTTCATCACCTTCTAATATTGGGCTAAACCCACAATAAAATAAACCTAGTGATATCTATGATTAAGCAGAAAGAAGACGGTGCTGTTTTAGTATGAGTGAGTCTCAGAAGCATTAAGATACTAGTCAATGGAGTTTCTAGAACAGAGTTTCCATAGAGGATCCTCAGAAATTAGGAGGCATCCCACTTGTTTAGCTGAGGAACAAATGGGAACCAGAATCAGACGCTAGCTACATGTGTGTAAAAGTACCATGTATTCCAAGAGGAACTGGGGGAAAGACAAAGCAGCCAAGCAAGTGTGCTGGATACTGGCAAGCATAAAGCGAGATAGCAATTTACACAAACTGCTGTCTTTAGAAGAAACATCAGCTGGTTAGGCAGTGACCGAGCCAGAAGAGGATGTTGCTTTGAAAACATAAGAGCCATCAAGAGGATACCTTGAGATCTGAACTCATTTACAGTGCCACAATAGCGTATTATTTCTTCTTCTTTCCTCCTTATCATTTACTGTGTATCCTCAGAAGGACATAAAAATTTAATAACTCGAGCCTTATTACTTGAAAATCTGAACATTGTTAAGAGGAATTGTTTGTACTATTACAGCAGTCTTAGGTTACTCCTACCCAGGGGATAAATGGTTTCTGATAAGATAAGATCAGTTTATACAAAACGTAGAAACTACATTTTTTTGAGTACATTTGTAAATAAATGTTCTACGCTACTGTAGAGGTTTTTATTTCTTTCGGTTACCCCGGAAGTAACTGGTGTTGAAAGAGCAACAGACCTGGAGTTTGGATGTGGATTGGATGGCAGCAATCCATTTACCAGCTCAGTGATTTTAGGTATAATAGTTAATTTATATTGCCATCTCTGCTAAGTGGCCATTGTTGAAAACTCAGTATAAATAACATGTGAAAATGACCTACTGTGATGCAAAATATAAAAGTAAAGCAATGTAGTAAATGTCTTTATATCTGTTTTCTCAATTTTCCCTACCATTTTTATCCTAGGTACATACATTTAGTTCCAACTTAACTTCTCTAATATTTACTAACATGAAACTACACTCATGTTGTAGGCGTAAAAAAACATTATTTAAGGTACTTTGGAGGCATCACTTAATTTTGGAAATTCTTCCACTTAGCCTTCATTCCTCTGCTATTATGAGCCTGCTTTTATAATAGTTTTTCTTTGGCAGACCAACAACACTATTAAATAATATGCCACATAATATCAACTTCATTCATTTATTTTTCCATCTTTTCCTCTTACTATATTTGCTACCTTATTGAATGTTCACACATTTGGGGGAGGGAATGAAATGGGTTCATGTAAAACAAAAGAATAATCTCAGGGAGATGAGCAGTTTAACAATTTTAAGCAGATATTTTTAAAGGTTTCAATAATGGACTTTCATTTTATTGTCTTCAATTACAATTATATTTTTCTATGGTTATGTAGCACAGAATTCCTGTCATAATTCTATAGTTATAAAGCATGTAATCTATAGTTAATTTAATTCCTCTTCCTTCTCTACAATTATGTTTTTGAGATTTTATATGTGTCCTTTCCTATAATTCCCACAAACATGTTAAATATTATAGGTATATATATATGAATTTTTTGATATGTACAATATCAAATAGACATTAAGAATTTCTAGGCAACTTTGTTTACAAATGACATGTACTAAACAAAAATTAAATCAGTTTTATTCTACTTCCTCAAAGGACATGTTCACTTCTTTTCCTAGGCACAACTTACATTTCTTTTTGACCTCTTAGGTTATCTTAAGACCAAATCTTCTTAATTCGCAATATTTGGGGATACAGCATAATTTTACTTCAGCTCAGTTTCACTGTAACTTTGATCCACGACTTGATGCAAAGTCTGGGTGAAGGCAGCCAGAGCTAGTCACACTAGACTTGCACTGCATTGTCTTTCCAGCAGCAATAAAGTGTCTAGTGATGCATCTGGCTTTCATGTGTGAAAGTCTAAGTCTTACTGCAGTTAATGCTCTTGTGAATAAAAATATTCTTCAGGAGCAGATGCTGAAGCAATAGTTCTTACGAGCCATGGTGGCTCACTGCAAAACAGGACTACGTGACCAGTGGCAGCATATGTGAAACTGACTGAAACATAGAGTACAATTTACATTGGTGAAAGAAGTTCAGGAAGATGTGCAAAATAAGAAATAAAACACTATAAACCCACATATAAGTCAAATTATTTTAATTACATAAGTAAAATATTTAAATCGTATTTATACTAAACAAGGTCTCAATATAATTTCTGATAACATATATAATGTTTTACGAAAAAATAGCAATGTTGAAAGTCCTAACATAACAAAAATTATTTTTGTTTATGTAATAATTATTTATCAAAAGAATGCAATCATCCATAGCATGAATCAATTTTTTGTCACTATCAATTCATCAGTTTTAGTGTAACTTTAATGTCTGGGATATTTGCCTTCACAAACGTAAGACTGTGGTATTAGGTTCTTAGTAATATATAAATATATGTATTTACTATTTAATATATATGTAAGATTATAAAGTCAAATTTATTTTGAACTTTCACACTTGCAAGTTCTTCTCTGTATCACTCCGTCCCTCTTTCTATTCTTTACCTCCCTAACAGCAGATGATAAATTCTTGAGGTGAGAAATGGAAAATTGCAAATTTCAATAATTCAATAAGTCTAGAACACAGAATAAGTGCTGGAAGGGGAAAAAGTGTTGGTTGAGGAAAATATACTTTACTTATTGGACCAAGATTGAAAATACATGTGCTAAATTGTTTATACTTCAATTAAAAAAAAAAAAAGAAGAAAGAAAAAAGAAAATACATGTGCTAGACTAAAAATTAAATTACAGTGGTTTTGTCTAGTGTTCAGTAACTTTTCAAAAAATCATTTTTGTCTTGAGAAAACAAAACATATTTTATGCATTTAATTATTTCAAAATTTTAACTTGAACACAGAGCAGTTTTCATGCTGCCTGGTCTCCTACGTGGCTATTCCTGGAAAGCTTATGGTTTTGCTTATTTGCTCAAGGTGAATTGTAGTTGAGGGTTAGGTATCTTGTCATTTTAGATTTTCTACCTGAAGCATCCCATCCCACATCCCCAGTAAAATCAACTTCAGACCCTTTTAGATCTGTACTCTACAAAGGCAGAGGCTTTCCTTAGGTATGTGCTTATCTGTGAAGAAGATAAGAAATATGTTCTGAATGCATGAAAGAATATAAGAATTGAAGTGGCTTTCAGTGATATTAAGGTTTCAGGGCACATTGTTTGAAAGACATTGGTCATATCTGCCTTGTTTAGTGAAGTAAATTTTTATACAGTGACATTCACAGATCTTAATTATAAAACTGATGAGTTCTGATGAAGAATATTTCCAAGTAACCAATAACCTCATATTGCCATTAACCTAGAATGTTTCCTGTGCCCCATTTCAGTTGAATCACCATCCAGAAAAAGGGAATTATTTTCTAATTTCTATCATCACTGATAGACTTTTCCAGCTCTTGAAAGCCAAATAATGCAATCCCAGTATAACTGGAGTATGATTTTTTGGCTTGAAATAAGAGTCAAATATCTGTCACTTACTGGCACTGACTATTGCGGTGATGAACAAAGTGTAAAATCTGTCTTCAGAAAAACTTGTTTTCTAATAAGGGAAACATATTAAACTAATATCAAAATGAATAAATACAAAATTACATGATTTTGATAAGTAACTGGAAAATTAAGGAACTGAAAAAAAAAGGCTGAGTGAATGATTATCAAATCATTGAAACAGTATTCAAAAATATAGTCAAATATACATAGGATAAGATCATTCAGGTTATATTAAGGATTTCTGTTTGTTTTATCTTAAGTTTTCTCTTAAGAATTTATTAAAATTCATAGAAGAGTTTAAAGAAAGAAAATAACATGATCAGATTTTCATTTCAAATGAGTCACTTCGGTAGAAGATACCATTCTTCTGGCCACATCCTACTAAATGGATGGATTATCCTTCTGTACAAGGAAAATTTCTAAAGCATCTGCTTTCTTTTTTCATCATCTTGATACTTTTTTTTCTGACACAAGGTTCATATTTCTATTTGTTCAACCTTTCCATCAGTTTTGTGATTGGTTTTTTCTCATTATTTTCTTTCCTTTTGAGCTTATTCCTTTAGGTCCCCCCCCCCCATTTTTCTTCTTTAATTTATTTTTTGTGTTGTAGGATATTTTGCAATTCTACTAATATGGATAAATTCAACATTATTATCAAAAGTTGGCTTTCCAAACATTACAAAATCAACCTATTGATAAGACAAAACGGAGTATATTACTCACTGTGGTAAGTGAAACAAAACAAAACAAAACAAAAATGCCTCAAAAAATTCAGTGTCTAGGAAAAGGGAAGGTGAGGTCAGAATTTTTTGAGGATTAGAAGTTTGGTTTAAAACAGTTTTTTTGTTTGTTTGTTTTTTTAAGGGAAGAAGGAGAATTACTAAGATTGAGTAAAGATTATGATACAATTGCCCAGGACTGATAGAAACAGCAAGAAGATGATTTTGACGAATTCAAAGAATCTTAGGGCAGAGTAAATTGCCTGTTGACTTTTTCCATTGAAGGTTTGGTTCATATGACTTTCTGAAAGTTCCCATAAAGAATAATCATAATATTTGGCAGGACAGAAGATTCCTGGAAAAATAAGTTATGCTAATAAAGACAAAAATAGCAAAATCATATTAACAAAGACAGAGAAGACAACATCATGTTAATATAAATATAACATGTAACTTTGATTTTCAGTGACCAGGCTAAATGTTTTTGCTCCTGTTTTTTTCTTCTCTACTCTCATTCTCTTTCTACTCTGCCCACTGCCCCATAATACAGAATTCCACTGGAAATACCTCAACCTCTCAGAAATCAGCTCCCAAAGGTTATTAATCCATGTGTGGTTTCTAGTCTTTCATAGTCTAAATTAGTTCTGTAATTCAATTCATGCTAGGAACTGCACAACATTCTAATCAGGTGCTGATAAATACTTTTTCACTCTTTTAAATGTTTAAAATACTTAAGATTAAATATTGGCATTATAATTTATATTACTAAAATAGAACTATTTTCAAAATATTTGCTTACTATTACTTACTCCAAGGACACAAGAGAGAGGAATTTGTGTGAACCTGGCTTAATAGTAGGATTTCAAGTATTGTGATTCATAAAGAAAGAATAAATAAAGCAAGTAATGATATCTATGAATAAAATATTGGGACACTGAAGACATCCTATCTACCATTATTTATCCTTATTATGTTCAGAATAGATTGGGTAACTCTAATACAAATATTGATTTTTTATTACTTTAATCTTTATAATTAATTTTGTAATTACATTAAATTTTTGTCAGACTATCCAGGTGGTAAAACATGTGACATTTTGCTGTTTAGATGAAGTAAAAGATAATGATATACCATTATGTGGTTATTATGTAAAAGGAGTTATCTGAGTCCTAGTGGGAGATAATCTAGGTCAGTACAGTATTTAATCATTGTTTTAACTATAAGCCTATTTCTGAGCAGCAAAAAAGCAGTAGTTATCTTGAAAATTAACAATATCTTTTATTTTGTTGAAACCTGAAGGTTGAACATTATACTAATCAAAAGAATTATGTTCAGGTTTAGATCTTAATTCCTACCATGATATAAGTTGTTCACAAGAATATGTATATTTTCTGAAATTAATGCTTTTGCTAGACATACCCAAAGGCTTATTTAGCTATCACTGAAGAATACAGTACTCTTCACTGCTTTTCTAAGCACTTACATTTTTATACCATATTCAGTGATTTGATGTACATATTTTAGGCTAAGAATATAATTCTTACACAACATAATTGTCTTTTGTTTCCCTCACTGCAGTAGCAATACACTTAATGGCATAGAAAAATTAGTGTTTTCTAAAACATTTCTTAGTTAAGTAATTATACACATTGGAGAATGTGAGCTCAGTATTTTCTGTTTTATAGCTTGAAATTCCTTGGCAATCATTAGATTTCTTTGTGAAAACAACAGATGATATTACTTTGAATGTGCAATATGGATGGTAATCGCATTTTTAAAACAAATTGCATTTTGACAAAGAAGCCTAAGAGAAAGAGAAAGAATTATAGGAAGAGGCTTCCTTGAAGAGAGTGTCTGAAAAGTTCCTCGAATTATAATTTTAAGCTGTGTTGGCATATATTTGAAGCATTTAGGGTGCAAGGAAACATGGATTATAGGGAATTATGAGTATATCTAATTTGGTATTTGAAGGGAAGGGAACCTACTGCTTAGTATTGTTGTGAAAGAGCAAAAAAAAGTCCAAAATTTAGTGTAGTTTAACACTGTTAGTGACAATAGGAGAAAGCAGGAAAGGAAGAGGCAACGGACTAACATATCTAGATAAAAGGTATCAACAATCAAAACATGACTTTCCTGATTTATGGTAAGATACAATTTATGCACAGGAAACGGCATCTAGATGTCTGTTATAGACCACAGCAGGGCCTGATAATCAAGGATATTAGTTGGAAATATATCCATCGGCTAAGAAACTTGTCTGGTTTATTACAACATTTCTTAATTATTCAACAAATTTAAAATTAAATACCATGTGCTTGGTCTTTCTCAGAATGTTGATTAGTTTTGCACCAATTTATATACTATAGTTCAATTCTGACACTAGTTACCCAGAGTTAGAGTAGACACCTAAATTTAAGGGCTTAGTCCCACATGAGACTGCCTTTATTTCAGATGCTAGCCATAAAAGGGGTTCCCAGGCCATCTGCATTTCTCACCAAATGGGTACAAATCTGTTTCCAACAACTCCCTAAGTAGTAGCTCCCCTTCCCTTCAACTACCAAATTAGATATACTCACAATTGCCTGTAATCTAGATTTCCTTGCATCCTAAATTCTTCAAACACATGTTAAAACAACTTAAAATTGTAACTTGAAGAATTACAAATCTGAGATTTCTCACAACTCCCCTCAGGTTTGATATTTGCTAGAATGACACATAGATCTCAGGGAAGCCTAATACCATTACAGTTTTATTATAAAGGATATAGATTAGACCAGTCAAATAAAGACACACACAGGGCAAAATCTGGGAGGGCCTAGAGCACAGAGCTTTCAAGTCCCCTCCCAGTGGAATCAAGGTGTGTCACACTTTCAGAGCCACCTTTTTAGCAGAAACTCAAATGTGATCCAAAGGGCTCATGAATAATAAAATACTCATAGTACTTTAGAAACTGAAAGGGTTTTAGAAGTTCCATGCCAGGAACTGGGGATAAAAAACAAACATATTCTTTGTTATACAATAGGAATAGAACAAAGAACTAGGAAGACAAAGTTTTTATTCTCATGGAATTTGTGCTCTAATGTGATAGTTAAGTATATAAATAAAATTGATAAGTAAATAGATGTAAACAAATAGATCAGTGCATACTGTTTGGTAGTTATTTTATTTAGATTTTAAGGTCCAGGAAGATATCTCTGAAAAGAAACATGTAAGCTGAGATCTGAACAATAATGAGGAGATTGGCCAAGAGAGGATCTAAGAAGACTCTAGACACACACAAAAAAATAATAATAATAAAGGCTCAAGTCAGAAAAAAGTTGACATTTCCCACCTTCCTCTCAACTTACAGGGTCCCTACCTACTTCTCTAGTCAACAAAGTTGAAAGAGAACACAGTAGTTAAAAGTATGGACTACGGGATCTTTGAGGAATTATGTTTGGTCATATCTTGTAACTTGGGTAAGATAGTGCCTTTATTAGACCTCACTTCCTCATGTGTAAATTGGAAATAATAATTGTACTGACTTCAGAATTTTCAAGCATAACTTAAAGTTAGGAGATAAACATTTACAGAAAAAAAAAAAAAAAGAATTGTAATACCATAGTTGTAACCCAAGACAACATATGCAAATAAAGGTAAAGAAAAGCTTTCGCAAAAATGCAAGAATTCAGGAAGTCTAGGAACAGCATATGTTATCCACAAAAACACTGATAAAAAAGACTCTAATCAAATAACAAGTCAACAAGACAAAGACCTTACAAAAAACACAGCCATTAAATATATAAATCAAAGTGCATTAAAAATTCAGGGAAAATTTTGCAGATCTCATTGACAAAAATAAGAGCACAAAGGAATTGAGCAACAAAGTGAGTACATTTGATTTAATAAATACAGGTCAAACTATTGCTCAGTATACTATTTTTATATATGTATATGCATATATATGTACATACACACACATTTATATGTTTACTTTAGCAAAAATATTGCATATTCTTGGGCACAAAGAACAACTGTAATTACTATTGCCATCACTATCACCATCAGGAACAAAATTTTCAGGCCACAGTTTTTGAACACAGTGTGTTATTTCCAAAACAGTGACTAAAAGATGATGTGAATTCTATGGAAATTAAGTAACACTATAATTATTAATCCTCCAGATCACTGAAATGGACTCAAAAGAGAAATAAAAATCATCTAGAAGGGTTTAAAAATGACCATACTTCGTATTAAAACTAATGAACAGTGAATGTCATATTTAGAGCAAATTAAGGGTATTATATCTTTATTATTAAGAAATAAAGAATAAATTAAGAGAACTTAGTATTCATCTGTGATATACTTTTTATTAGACTTCCCCACTACTCATCTCCAATCCCTTTCATGCTTGCCCACTTTTACTTCAGAGGCCAGAAATGCAATATGCTAGCTCTTTTCATCTTCCTTGCTGCTAAGTGTGTCCATGTGCACAAGTTCTGACCACAGAGACATTAGCAGATGTCTCTGAGATGGATGCTAAAAAATATTTTGCTGTTCTGATAAAATGAACAGGTGTTGCTATAATTGTCTCCTTCTCAACTTACTCCAGCCTTGAATGCAGACTGATGCCAAGAGCACAGATACAGCGATCATGTAAATATACAAATGTTAGGCATGAACATGTATCAGAGAAAACAGTAAGTAAAAACATAGGTTGCTAATCCTTGAGATGACCAGAGAATGTGTGGCATTAAGACTGTGATATTAGCACAAGTAGAAGGAACATTCAGAATATTAGTGGTTACCTCTAGCTGTTTTCAGCAAGTATCCAAAAAGAGGTATGAAGCCAAAGTTTTGAAAGCAGTCTAAAGCAGAGAAGAAAATAATGCTTTGCTAAGAGATATGCTCTCCACATGTGGCCTGCAATCTAAGTGATTTAGAGTCCCATAATTTGTGGGCCTGCTGGGTTTGAAAAGACAATGTGTATACCCCAAATTGCAACTAGTCCAAGAAGCAAGAAAATAGCTGCCACAGCAGGAGATAAGACTGAAAAAAATTAGACAGCAGGTGGCAAAGGGAGGATTCAGGATGGTGCCTCTTCACCTAAGGCTGTCATTTCAAACTGCCTCAGGGCAACAGCCATTATAAGAAGGGTAAGGGGCATAGATAGAACAAAGAGGCCAGTAAGTTAAAAGACAAGAACTTTAAAGACTATGTTCAAACAAACTCCTTAGCTATGGTTACTTTTACAGTAACTGACTGGAAGAAAGTATCCTTAAAACATAAGATTTTCAAAAGAAATATTTTACAAAAATAACAGCATTTCTGTACTGCAATAACTTACAACACTTCATCATCTACCACAAAAGCTGAGGAGTTACCAGGAATGGCATTCTATTCAAAGTTCATCTCATATGGCCAAGGGAGAAAAAGGATAAGAAAGATTATCCCAATGTCACAAGCAGTAGCCAAGGACAATGAATAATAGAGAGATTCCTAGATGGCAAAAACAGGGTTGCAATTTTAGGGAGTGGGAAATTGGGAAAGTGGGAGGTATCTATCACAGACACAGAGGATTCTCATTTTTTTCTCTGTACCAGGAGTTGGTAGGAGTTAGGCACCACTGGCTGTCATATATTTCTCATTCTTCCCTTTCATTAATGAAAAAATTTTTTTCAGTCATCCTTTTCTTCTAATATTCCATTGTCAGTATGTTAAACAGAATATTATGTCTTTGAGCATGGATCTCTAGAACATGAGAAGCTATATATGTAGACCATAATGACCAGAGTGCAATTTACCAAGATGTCCTCAACTTCAAATTCATGCAGAAACTAAATGAGGGTTGACTGTGATCAAGATAGGTTTAACGTGGTTTCTGGTCAAGATGGCAGAGTGGCAAGACCAGGAGCTCAACTCCTCTCAACATTACAACAAAACCACAACAGACTGCTAAACAAACATTGATTAAAAAAAAAAAGACTGGGACCTACCAAAAAATTTCTTCTTCAACTGGAAACATAAAGAGGGAACCACAGTGGGACTGTAGGAGGGGCATGCTCATGATATAATTGAGCCCCATACTAACCAAGTAGGAGATGCACAAGCTGGAGAAAAATTATATTGCAGAGGTCCTCTCACAGGATTGAGATTTCTGAACCCCATGTCAGGCTGCCCAGCACAGGGTTCCGGTATGGGGAGGAGGAGCCCCCAGAGCATTTGATTTTGAAGGCCAGCGGAGCTTAATTGAAGGAGCTTTACAGGATTAGGGGAAACAGAGATTCTACTCTCTTAAGAAGTACACGTACAATCTTGCATGCGTCCAGACCAAGGGCAAGACAGTGATTTGATAGAAACGTGGGTCAGACCTGCCTGATAGTTTTGGAAGTTCTCCTGGAGAGGTGGAAGGTGGGAGGTGGCAGTGGCTCACCCTGGGGACATAAAAGCAGGGGGCAGACATTTGAAAAGAATTCATCGACATGAGATTTCCTAGAGGCTGACATCTTGCTTGGGTCATTAGTACCCAGACCTGGCCCCCCAAACAGCCTGTAGGCTTAAGTGCTGGGAAGCCTCAAGCCAAAGAACATACTGAGTGGGAACATAGCCTTACCCATCAGCAGACTTTCTGAGCCCACAGCAGCCTCTAGACACATCCCTGAACATGGCCCTGCCCACCAGATGGCCAAGATGTAGCTCCACCCAGCAGTGGGCAGACACTGACCCCTCTTACCAGGAAACCTGCACAAGTTTCTAGTCCAGCCTCACCCACCAGGAGGGGAACACCAGAAGTTAAAAAATAAGACAATAATCCCATAGCCTGTGGAAGGTGTTCACAAATGCAGGCCAGACTCTATCCTGGAACCAGCTGGACCCTGGCCCTTGGGTGACAAGCAGGGAATGCATTATTTGGATGCATAGGACATCACATACAGAGGGCCACGTCTCCAAGGTTGAGAAACTTAACTAATTTATATAATAATACAAATAGAAATTTAGACAAAATGAGGAGGCAGAGGAATAAGTCCCAGGCAAAGGCACAAGATAAAATTCCAGAAGTAGAAATAAGTGATGACGAGATAGGCAATCTACCCAAGAAAGAGTTCACAGCAATGATTGTGAAGATGATCAGAGAACTTGGGAGGAAACTAAATGAACAAAGCCAAGATTTTATCAAAGAATTAGAAAGTATAAAGAACAACCAGAGTTGAGGAATGTAATTACTGAAATGAATAATACACTAGAGGAGCCAAGAGTAGACTAAAAGAGATAGAAGAATGGATCAGTGAGCTAGAAAACAGAGCAGTAGAAAACACTACCAAAGAACGGAAAAAAGAAAAAAGTAAGAAAAAAAGAAAAAGGATAGTTTGAGAGACCCCTGGGACAACATGAAGTGCACTAATAATCACATTATAGGAATCTCACAAAGAGAAGAGAGAATGAAAGGACCTGAGAAAATATTTGAAGAGGTAATAGCAAAAAAATTCCCAACTTGGGAAAGGAAACAGTCACCCAAGTCCAGGAGGTCCAGAGAGTCCCATCCAGGATTAATTCAAAGAAGAATATTCCAAGGCACATAGTAATCAAATTGACAAAAATTAAAGGTAAGAAGAAAATACTAAAATCAGCAAGAGGAAAGCAACAGATAACATATAAGGGAACTCCTGTAAAGTTATCAGCTGACTTTTCAGCAGAAAATCTGCAGGCCAGAAGGGAGTCACATGATATATTTTAAATGATGAAAGGGAAGAAACTGTAAACAAGAATACTCTACCCAGCAAGGCTTTCATGCAGATTCCATGGAGAACTCAAAAGCTTCACAGATAAGCAAAAACTGAAAGAATTCAGCACCACCAAACCAGCTTTACAACAAATGCTAAAGGAACTCTCTAGGTACAAAAGAAAAGGTCATGACTAGAAACAAGAAAATTACAAAATAGGAAAGCTCACCAGTAAAGGCAAATATACTATAAAGGTAGGAAATCATTCACATACAAATTAACAGGAAAGTTAAAAGACAAAAGTAGTAAAATCATCTATATCCGCAATAAGCCATTAAAGGATACACAAAAAATTAGATGCAAAATATTGTATCACAACCAATAATCATGAGGGAAGGAAGGTAAGACTGCACGGTATCTTAAATGCATTTGAAATTAAGAGATCAGCAACTTAAAACAATCATGTACATATAAATAGGCTTTACCGAAACCTCTTGGTAAACACAAACAAAAAATTTATAATAGATACAAACACAAAAAAGAAAGAAGAATCCAAATGTAACACTACAGTCATCAAATAACAAGAGAACAAAAAGAAGAAAGAGAAAAAAATGACCTCCAAAAGCAAATCCAAAACAATTAACAAAATGGCAATAAGAAAATATATGTCAATAATTATCTTATATGTAAGTGGATTAAACACTCCAACCAAAAGACATAGACTGGCTGAATGGATACAAAAATAAGACCCATATATATGCTGTCTACAAGAGACTGAATTCAGAGCTAGAGATTCATACAGGTTGAAAGTGACAGGATGGAAAAAGTTACTCCATGCAGAAGGAAACCAAAAGAAAGCTCAAGTAGCAATACTTATATCAGACAAAATAGACTTTAAAATAAAGACTCTAATAGGATACAAAGAAGAACACTACATAATGCTCAAGTGATCAATCCAAGAAGAAGATAAAACAATTGTAAATATACATGCACCCAACATAGGAGCACCTCAATGTATAAGGCAGTTGTTAACAGACATAAAAGGAGAAATCAACAAACACAATAATAGTGGGGGACCTAAACACCCTGCTTATATTAATGGATAGATCATCAAAACACAAAATCAATAAGGAAATAAAGGCCTTAAATGACATATTAGACTTAATCAATATTTATAGAGCATTCCATTTGAAAGCAGCAGAATACACTTTATTCTCAAGTGCACATGGAACATTCTTCAGAATAGATCACATGCTGTCTCACAAAGTAAGCATCATTAAATTTAAGAAAATTGAAATCATATCAAGCTTCCTTTCCCACCTCTCCACTATGAGATTACAAATCAACTACAAGGAAAAAAAAAAAAACTGAAAAAACTGCAAACACATGGAGGCTAAACAATATGCTACTAAACAACCAATGGATCACTGAAGAAATCAAAGAGGAAATCAAAAAAATACTTTGAGACTAATGAAAATGAAAACAAAATGATCCAAAACCTCTGGGACACAATGAAAGCAATTCTAAGAGGAAAGTTTATAGCAATACAAGCTTATCTCAGGAAACAAACAAACAAAATATCAAATAAACCGCCTAACCTTATACCTAGAGCAACTAGAGAAAGAAGAACAAACAACAAAACCCAAAGTTGGTAGAAGGAAAGAAATCATAAAGATTAGAACAGAAATAAATGAAATAGAGATTTAAAAACAACAGAAAAGATCAATGAAACAAAAGCCAGCTCTTTGAAAAGATTAAAAAAAAATTGATAAACCTTTTGCAGGACTCATCAAGAAAAAAAGGGAGAGAGCCCAAATTAATAAAATCAGAAATGAAAAAGGGAAAGTTACAACCAAACCACAGACAAGGGATCATAAGAGGCTACTTTATAAGCAAC
This sequence comes from Camelus dromedarius, assembly GCF_036321535.1. Classification (NCBI taxonomy): domain Eukaryota; kingdom Metazoa; phylum Chordata; class Mammalia; order Artiodactyla; family Camelidae; genus Camelus; species Camelus dromedarius. The sequence goes on from NC_087438.1 coordinate 57,446,469, forward strand.
TATACTCTAACAAAAAGGACAACCTAGAAAAAAAATGGACAATTTCTTAGAAAGGTACAATTTGCCAAGAATGCACCAGGAAAAATATAAAATATGAACAGACTAATTACCAGTACTGCAACTGCATCAGTAATTTAAAAACTCACTTGTTTTTTACAAAAGTCCAGGACCAGATGACTTCACAGGCGAGTTCTACCAAACATTTACAGAAGAGTTAATACCTATCCTTCTGAAACTATTCCCCAAAATTGCATAGGAAGGAACATTTCCAAACTCATTTTAAGAGAGCACCATCACCCTTATGCAAAAACCAGACAAAGATATCACAAAAGAAAATTACAGGCCGATATAACTGATGAATATAGATGCAAATGTGCTCAACAAAATACTAATACAAACACAAAATCGACTCCAACAATGCATTAAAAGAATCATACACCATGATCAAGTGGGATTTTACCCAGGGATGCAAGGATTTTTTGTATCCAGAAATCAATCAGTGGCATACACCACATTAACAAATGGAAGAATAAAAACCATATGATCATCTCGCTGGATGCCAAAAAGCTTTTGATAAAATTCAACATCAATTTATGATAAAAAGTCTCAGAAAATGGGCATAGAGGGAATATACCTCAACATAATCAAGGCATATATGACTAATGCATAGCTAACATCATATTCAACAGTGAAAAGCTGAAAGCATTTCCTCCAAGTTAAGGAACAAGACAAAGATGCCCACTCTTGCCACTTTTATTCAACATAGTTTTGGAAGTCCTAGCAATAGCAATCAGAGAAGAGAAAGGAATGAAAGGAATCCAAATTGGAAAGGAAGAAGTAATACTGTCACTGTTTGCAGATGACATGATACTATACACAGAAAATGCTAAAGACACTACCAGAAAACTACTAGAGCTCATGAATGAGTTTGGTAAAGTTTCAGGATACAAAATTAATATACAGAAATCAACTGCATTTCTATACACTAATAATAAAATAGCAGAAAAAGAAATTTAAAAAAAATCCCATTTACCATTGGATCAAAAGAATAAAATACCTAGGAATAAACCTACCTAAGGAGGCAAAGGATCTGTACTCCAAAAACTATAAGACACTGATGAAAGAAACTGAAGATGACACAAACAGATGGAAAGGTATCCTTGGATGAGAAGAATCAGTATTGTTAAAATGGCCATACAACCCAATAAAATATACAGATGCAAAGAAATTCCTATCAAATTACCAATAACATTTTTCACAGAACTGGAACAAAAATTTTTAAAATTTGTATGGAAACACAAAAGATCCCAAATAGTCAAAATAATCTTGAGAAATAAAAACGAAGCCGGGGAATCATGCTCCCTGACTTCACACTATACTAAAAAGTTACAGTAATCAAAAAAGTATGGTACTGGCACAAAAACAGACACATAGATCAATCAACAAGATAGAGAGTCCAGAAATAAACTCATGCACTAATCGTCACTTAATCAATGACAAAGGAGGCAAGAATAGACAATGGAGAAAAGACAGTCTCTTCAATAAGCAGTGCTGGGAAAACTGGGCAGCTACATGTAAAAGAATGAAATTACAGCATTTTCTAACACCATATACAAAAATAAACTCAAAATGGATTAAAACCTAAATGTAAGAGCAGATACTATAAAAATCCTAGAGGAAAACATTGGCAGAACACTCTGACATAAATTGTAACAATATTTCTTTTGAACCAGCTCCTAAAGTAATGAAAAAAAGCAAAAATAAACAAATGGGACCTAATTAAACCTGAAAGCTTTTCCACAGCTAAAGATACCATCAACAAAATGAAAAGACAATCTATAGAATGGGACAAATTTTTTGCAAATTATGAGACTAACAAGGGAATAATTCCAAAATATACAAACAGCATGTACAGCTTAATAAAAAAAAAAAAAAAGAAAAAGAAACAATAAACAAGCAACCCTATCCAGAAATAAGCAGACCTAAATAAACAGTTTTCCAAAGAAGACATCCAGATGGTCAACAGGCAAAAGAAAAGATGTTCAACATCTCTAATTATTAGAGAAATGCAAATCAAAACTACAACGTGGTATCACCTCATGCCAGTCAGAGTATCCATCATTAAAAAGTCTACAAATAAATACTGGAGAGGTTGTGGAGAAAAGGAAACCATCCTACACTGTTAGTGGAAATGTAAATTGGTGCAGTCACTGTAGAGGACAGTATGGAGGTTCCTTACAAAAACTACAAGTAGACTTATCATATGATCCAGCAATCCCATTTCTGAGCATATATCTGGAGAAAACTATAATTTGAAAAGACATATGTTCCCCAGTGTTCACAGCAGCACTAATTACAATAGCCAAGACATGAAAACAATTTAAGTGCCCATTGACAGATGAATGGATAAAGAAGTTGTGTGTATATTTCCATATATACACAATGGAATACTACTCAGCCATAAAAAAGAATAAAATAATGCCATTTGTGGCAAAATGGAGGGATCTGGAGACTGTCATTCTAAGCAAAATAAGCCAGAAAGAGAAAGAAAAATACCATATGATATCACACATATGTGAAATCTGAAAAAAAGGACACAAAGGAACTTATTTACAAAATAGAAACAGACTTACAGATATGGAGAACTAACTTATGGTTACTAGGGGAAAGAGGGTGGGAAGGGATAAATCGGGAATTCAAGATCTGCAGATACTATCTACTATATCTAAAACAGATAAACAAGCTTATACTATATGACACTGTGAACTATTTTCAATATCTTACAGTAACCTATAATGAAAAAGAACATTAAAAGGAATCTATGTATTTATATGTATGACCGAAACATTATGCCATACACCAGAAATTGACACACTTTTAAATGACTATCCTTCAATTTTAACAAATGGTTATTAAAAAAAAAAAATTGGTTTAACTTTATCCTCAGCTTAACTAAACTTTCCATAGACTGTTTCCTGACTGGAGGCTGCTTATAACACTTCTTGTAGAGCATTTACTTTAGAAAACTTGTAAAGCTCTTTCTCTGCCCCTTTGAGGTATAAATCTTTTTAAAAGCCCTTTGCCAGTTTAACAACCCAGTAATGTCTTTCTCAAAGATCTGGAAATCATTTCTTTGAAATGTAATCATCAAGGAAGATAGCACCTCCTCTCCATGGAACCTGACCTCTGTGGGGCACTTTGGTCCAAGTTGTAAAACTACCTCTTGTTACGAAGATAGAAGAAAGTTTACTCCTCTCTTGGGAAAGCCAATTAGCAAACAAAGATGGGTTAAGGGCTGATCTCCTCTCACCTCAGCTCCGTATCTGTTACCATATACCTAATTCTAAGAGTAAGAAGAAAATTATCAATATTTTATCAATAAATACTTAAACATGATTTCATAATAAAACTTTAAGTAAATTTGGAGTATAAGGAAATTCATTAAGTGATTAGATTTCAAAATAAGTAGCAATTAATATTCTAAATGAAGTACTAAAAAATGTTTAATTAAATCAGTATTTGGACAAAGCAAATTCTAACCCCTGTTATTATTTAATCTTGTTGTGAAAAAATAGTGCACGTAGTAATACCAGCAAATTAAATAACTTGTATAAACACTGGAAAAGATCTAAAACATTTCCCTTTTGTTGACATAAGCACATTCTTGGAAAAATCTAATAAATAAGAAAAAATAGCCCACATAAATTAGTAAAAAGCAAGGAACAGAGTGTATAGCAGGTTGTTTTTTTTTTTTTGATCTAGTAAAAATTCCCTAGAGAAAAAAATTAAAACCATCAATTATAATGTATATATAAAGAATATAAAATATTTGTGAAAAATTTGAACAAGGGAGACATAGTGACCACCAAGAAAAAAAATTTCCTGAGAGACATGAAATATCTTAACAGATGGAAAAAGAAAATCCATGTACCTGGATGGAAAAATCAAAAACAAAATAAAGGGGGAGGGAAATAGTTCAGTGGTAGAGCACATGCTTAGCATAAATGAGGTCCTAGGTTCAATCCCCAGTATGTCCATTAAAATTTTTTTTAAAATAAGTTGATTTATTTAGTGTTCAAATATAAAATATATTCTATTTTAATTAGGAAATTTACAGAGCAAATTTTAAGTTGTATACAATTGAGTGTATCATCATTCCCATAGGAAGCCTGCTAAATCATCAAGAACCCCTAAATTAAAAAAAAAATACTTTAACCAATAAATTGAAACTTGAGCACTAAGTGGAAAATACATGAGCAAAAATGGAAATCCTTCAGTAAACCTGCAACTATAAACACAGTAATAAAGAGAATAAGTATGACATGTGTGGCAAAATGTAGGCGGTGACACTTCTTCATTTAAACCAGAATCCCTGGAAGAAGAGTAAAGTTGTTCCACAGTGCCTTCTGAAGCCCAGCTGAATCATATAAAATTCTCTCTGCAAGAGAGCGTTGCTTAATAGAGACTACTATAATTCCCATCAATTAGCATCACTCAAATATGAACTCATGATGAGAGATTATAAATTATGAGAGGAAATAAGATACAATCAATATTAACAGAGAAGTTAAATGTGAAAATTTGGGAAGCATCGGACACAGAATACAAAATAACTAAATATAAAATGCTTAAATAAATAAAAATATGGATCAGAAAAATGAGGAAGCAAAAAAAACTATTAAACAATAACAGACTTCTGGGTCCAGTCATGACAGAACGGTTTGTGTACAATCTTGTTTCTTAAAACAGCAGGAAAAGTCAGGTAAATATATTTTAAAAACTGACTGAAGATAATAAAGTCACAAATATGAATAGAACTTGAGATGCTTCAACAAATGAGATAAGGAAAGCACATCAAGGTGAGCTCCACAGTCACTACAGCTGTTTCCTTTAGGACATTTGCCAAATCTTGGAATGGCACAATTAATTATTGAGCAGAAAGTGTCTCTCTCACTGATTTAGGAGACAGTGGTTGAATTATCAATTAACCAGGTTCTTCTGGGGTTGTTGAAAACTATTATTAACCCTATGCACCCATACAACTGGCAGAAAGAGAGAAGTCATTAGTATTGATAATTGATATATGAATAAAAGACATGCTCATTGCAGTTCGGTATTTATTATGGCCTCTTCACAAGACTTTTCAATAGCCATTATTTTAGAAAGGTGCGTATATCTCTTGACCTAGGAATCCCATTTCAGGAAGTTCTTTCCCATAAAAATAAGAGCATCTGAATATGATTATATATACAAAGGTATTTAGTTCTGGATTTCTATAAAGTCAAAAATGATTATCTAGTTAAATAAATCATTATGTATCTATACATTGAAAAAAATTTGAAACCACTTGAAAAAATGAACTAGGAGATATGAGGGATTACCAATTATTTTGAGTGAAAAGAAGATACAGAAAATTGTATATAATGTCATTTGTGTAAAACAAGTATAATTCCTATAAATGTATATGAGTGATTATGTGCACTCATTCCCACATATGATTAGATGTACTTCAGAATATGTTTTCTAAGACATATAATTAATTTAAAATTATTGTATTGGTTAGAAAAGGGGAAATCAGGTGAGAGGAGAGTAAAAATTATCATATTTAGGAAATTATGTAAAATATGTTTTTATAAATATAGGTGTATATAAATTTAATAGACATGATTTTAAAATTGAAATATATCTGAATTATGTCCATAACTAAGCTAGGTATAAGCTACCTTTGATTATAATTTTAAGGAATGCATAATTGATAAATTATTAATATGTAACACTATTAATCTTTTCTAGCATTTCCCTAAATTATGTGCTATGGAACACGTGTGTCCTAAGAGAAATAGTTATAGGTATTCTCTAGTAGTTCTTACTTTCACGTAAGTGTCATAAACTGCACACACTGTATTCCCTTCTAGAAGAGGCACAATGCTCATTCATGTATTTCAAGGCTCTGAAAAGTCCTGTAATAAAAAAGCTATTTAAAATTGTTTAATTGAATATTTCTCAGCCTTGCTCTACCATAAATTTTCTCTCTAAACTTTGGCATAATTTTAAATTTCTCATGGACTATTTCCTAATCTCTAAGATGTAGGCACCACTGATAGGTTTCCTAGTTCTAAAATTCTACATATCTAGTAAACTTTTAGGACCAATGTGGCAACAGTCAAGGCTTCAACAGATTCCTGAAGATGTATTATTAATTGAAATTAAAAAATGCATTGTATTTACTAGTGTATTTTTTGTTCTTGTGAGTAATCATCAGAATAGTAAGTTTTCATCTTGTTAAAATAAAGAATTACTTATTGTTCACTGTCTTAAATCACTCACTTATTCACAAACTTTTTGCTGCTAAACAATGGGAACTGGTTTTATCCAAGGTCAGTATTATGTAGAAGCTCAATATTCGTGTATCATAACTCAATTTGGCTTAACAAGGTTATGTTAATTCTGTCCTGTATTTATGACTTCCTTTAAAATGCCTCACATAGAAGAAATCCTGAATCTTTCTGCATCTGTTGGGCAGAGCTTTTTCAAATTAAAAACCAGCGTAAAAGCAGTATTGCATTGTAAAGCAGATTCTTGGGTCAGATGTAAGTTTCAAGAGTTAGCCTTACAGAACTACACTAAGAATAACAGTTTTCATTCTTTGCCTTAGTACTGCTAAGAGGCACATAATAAATTCCTGACTTCTGCCAAATACAAATAATTTTCCTGCAGCCACTCTCAAGAAATATACCAAGGCCAGGAGCATCACAGTACAAGGGAAAAAATGAACATTGTAATAACAAATAGTCTTCCCAATATTTTGCTGGTTACTTGAGTAAAATATAGGTAGCCATTTTGGTTAGTTGAACTGCTAAATTAAAGTCCAATTTTCCATATTTATTGGAAAAAGCAACATGGCAATGGCAGAGCACTATCAATTCCCACATATCCTTCTAGCCCTCTGACACTCTTTAAATGATCATTGAAAAGAAATTAAAGTAAGGCTCTCTCATGGAACTTTATTCTTAAATTATTACAGGTAACTAAGAAAGATGATTGGAAGAACAAAATATAAACCATTTTATTGAATAAAATGAGATTGATTAGAATGACAGAAGGGATATAGATAATTTTAACCACTTAATAGGGTGCTTCTTATACTATCAAATTCACATTTTACAAAGAAATTTACTTTGTACTGATCGCACACTTCATAGCCACATTTCTTTCTCTATTTAAATAGGACGTTTGTCTTTGATAGAAGAACTCTTATTCAAATCAGTGTTTATCATCCTATTGCAATCTGCCATGTACTATTTAAGATAAATCTTCAAATTTTTATGTGATAACTCTAGTTGAAAATATGCTAGTGACACTTCAATCCTATAAGATAAAAATCTAAACTGCGTAACCTAGAATTCCATGCTATTCCTTAAATAGCAGTTTTCCAATATAATTTCCCTCTTCAGAAAAAAAAAATACTATCATAGATAAATCTTGTTTTTCAATCAGACTTGTGATCAAATGTTCAGAACTTTGTTCATGCTATTCTTACTAATAGAATACTCTTCTTTTGTATTCACTTGCATGATCATTAACCTTGTTTAATACAGTAGAAGTCTACTTTGTTAACCTTTACCAATCCTAGAAGACCATAGTGAAAACTTAAATCAGTCAACTATAAAAATGTCAAAGAAATAAGTTACTTTATTTTAAATAAGAAATCTGATGCTGTTTAAGCATCAATGTAGCCATATGAAAATAAGGCTGATTCTCAACTTGTTTGATTGTAATTTCAAGCTAAGTGATTAAATGGCATCAATACATATTTTTAACATGAAAAACAAAGACATATGCTATGTGTCTATATGTTGTACAAAATATGCACTTATAAAGTATGTTGCAACTGCAGACTAAGCCATACTTCTAGAAACCTGAATACAAACTTACCTCATTTAGTAATTTATTTGCTCAACCATTCTATTAAATGTTCTTGGCAAGGTCCTCAATAACCTCTATTTTACCAAATCCAACATTTTTCTATTCTTACCTTACTCTTCTCTCAACAGGGATTGGTATTGTTGAGATTAGACCTCTTTCTCCTCCTTTTAAACACAGTTCTCCTTTAGTTTTTGCTCACATCACAGTCTTGGTTTCATTCCTACTTTACTAATTACTAGTTTTCAGTCTGCTTTATTTATCTTAGTCTGAATGGTGTCTTAACTTCATCCTGAGTCCTAGTTTCTTTTATTTCTACTTTCTCCTACGGTAGACATCATTATTGATATTTTAAACATAAACTACATTATTACTATCCAAAGCAAATCTTAATCAGATGGATGGTAGGCATCTCAAACCTACCAAATCCAATGCAATTATTTTCCTTACCCTATTCTTTCTGCATTTATAATCTTCCCAACTTGTAGAAATACAAAGCCATAATGTATACTCTTCAGATAAATCAAAAAAAAAAAAAAAAAGAACGCATCATTCAAACTATATTAAGTGAGTTCATACTTCTGGTTTCTAGAACTAGAAAAGGTTAAATTTGTGTTGTTTTGAGTAATCAGGATTGTAGTAATTTATTATAGCAGCAATAGAATATTAATATAGGGGTTTTAAGAAAAAACAACTAAATATAGCAAAGAACATTCATAAAAATATATCCTCCCTCTGTGATCCACCTAATTTTTATTCATTAATATAAATCTTCATCTGATACCCCCAGGATACTTGAGAAAAATATGAAAGAGAAGCTTCAGGAAAAACAAAGTGGTTATCTGACTTTGTAGAAAGCAGAATTAATACAGGAAACTTATAACAAATTAGAAAATGTAAATATTCTAACATATTAGAGAAATATGATAATCTATTGAATTCATAAAACAAGAAGAGTCTGTATCCTCAAAAAAAGCAGTTGATAAAAGAAGCAGTTGGAAAGAGAAGAAAATAAACTATAAATTATGTAAAGTCTTATGAAATTAAAAATAAGAAATTTTCAGTATAAGTACTGGTTGTTAGAATGAATACACATGAAGAATAAAGTATGACTTTGATGAAAAAAATTAAGGAAACTTCCTAGAATGAATGATCTTAAATTACAGTGAATTCTGGCATCAAATTGTCAGGATATAAAAATGGCTCCAACACCTACTACCTTGTGAATGTGGACAAGGTATTAAACTTTGTAATTCTTGTCTCCTTACATCTACACTGGGGATATCAGTGATAACAAATTCAGAGAGGTATTTTGAGGATTTAAATAGCTACTGAATAAAGAACAACTAATGTAATCCTTGGGTTTATCACAAAAGATAGATCAGAGGTTGTAATATGTGGCTGCTTGCCTCTTGATATAGATGCAATTTAGCATTTTGTATTTCCTACCACTTAAAAAGAACTTGTAGAGAATATCTTTATTTGGGGATAAGACTTACGAAAATACCTGCTGTCCAGATTTTAACAGTCACTTTCATATGAATAAGCACACTGCATTCTTAAATTTGACCGAATGACTAGTCATCACCAGATTTTTGAGGAAAATCAGCAACAGATTACAGAGGATCAAGACGAGGTAATTAGACCAACTGGCTAATAAGGAAATAAAAACAATACAGGAAAACAAAGCTGAATTTTTCCAATAAGAATTTCTGAGAATTGAAGATATGTTACATCAATTACAACAGAAAATATTATAGTGGAAAACACCAAGCTAAAAGCAAAAGAAATTTCTTTGATGTTAAAATAGCACTGCCTAACAAAATATTTAACAGACCGTAAGAAAAAGATATTGAGAAATTTTGGAGCATATATAACATGGAAAGAAACAAAATTTCTGTTATACATGATTTCTAAAGTCAGTCATTTAGAAGTTTGAGAAAAGGTGAACAGATAAAACACAGGCAGAAAAATAATTATGAAAATACCATTTTTTAAATTCCAGAGGAAGATCAACTGACTTCTAATTATCTATATAAAAGTGATATATAGTTTTGCTAAAGACAGTAACATACAGGCTTCTAAGTTTTAAATCTAAAAGTCTGTATCAAGATAATGAATCCAGTAACATTATATAAACAGTTTCATGTTTTATTATTTAGAGACTAAGAGAATTATATGGTGCTGTCTTCCTTATCTATATATGGAGCAGAAACTATACTGTAAAGTTGAAGTATCAGGAAATAAGTTTAAGAGTTTTGTTTAAAATTATAAAAGTAACTAATGGAAATACTAAACTATTCCAAAAAAGTGGAGGACAATGTAATTAAAACAATGCAATTCTCATTTTTGTGGTGGATAATCAATAGATTCAGTTTAAAGTTGATAAATCAAGGAAGAGGTGATAAGCAGTGTTTAGAATTGTCAAACCAGGAATATTTCCAAGGTTTAATCAATGAGGTTTTTCTTAGTTCAATGTGCCTCATTCTTTTAGGAATCTTTGTATTTCTCCTCTAAATTGTTCACCATTTCTTCCAAATACACGGAGAGTCTCCTTCCTTTTCAAAGTATTTATTCAAAAGCTTTTTTTGAGTGATGTAGTCTTTAGTGAGACAAATAATGTCTTTTTTTTTAATCAAGTTATAATGGCACACATATCCATTAATACATATACATAAAATAAATATATATACAGATCCTTTAAAATTATTTCCTTACTTGCAAAGGAGTTGTTTCATAAGTTCTAATTAGCTTCTGCTAATTTCAAAACTATTGACTCCTTACTATGTATCTAACACTCTTCTAGGCAGTGGAAATCAAAAAAAGACAGCCATGATTTCTGTTCTTGGTAGATACTTACATTAAAATGGGGCAGATAGAAAATGGAGAAGTATATAAATACACTGAAGAGAATAATATGGAGTTATAAGAGTTATTAGGAAGATGATTAATATCCTGTTTAATGGAGATCAAGGTCTCCATTGTATAGGATATTAGTAAAGTTATCTTTGAGGTAGTGGTAAGCAAAATCTAAGTGGTAAGTAAAGTCAGTCATTCAAAGAGCTGCAGGAAGACGATTCAGTAAAGGGAACATTAGAGGATGCAAAAGCCATGAGACTATAGATCTTTGGAAGTCAATAAGAAAAGATGAACTGACGAGTTTAGTGAATGAAAGTACAGTAGTATGGGATGAGATCATATAAGGGGGCAGCCTAGATAATAGCTGGAATTGGAAGGATTGGCTCCACTCTGAAAAGTTCATTGCAGGGTATAAGAATAGAAACCAGGCAACTAGAAGATCATATGTGAGGTGAGAGCTGATGGCACTTTGGAGTAAAGTGATATTAGAGGCATTAGTGAGAAGTGATCAGTGAGAGAACTGGAAGTAAAGCCAGCAAGGCATGTCTTTTATTATCCCTAATGAGATATTATGATCATGTTACTGTATCAGTAAAATTCTAACATTGTTATTTTGAATATATGCCCGGGACAGAAAAATATAAAACGCTTTCAATCAAGGACCTCATCCTGAGTCAATTTATGTTGTGTCACTGTGTGTTGTGTATAGTGGCTTATATATAATAAATTTACAATTAAGTTATAGAAAGCAAAACTTTTTTGGCTATGAAGATTTTCCAGAATGAATGTGAACTTGTTTTATTCTTTCTTTAATATATTAAATTATTTTTTTCCAAAATTGGAAACCCTTTGAATTAAAACATTATCAATCATAACAAAGAGATAATTGTAAACAGATTACAGGAAATTTTCCTGAATTATCAAGGACATAAGCACCATAACAAATTTCTCATGTATTTATCAATATATGCTTGTATTTACTAATAAATAAAATAGAAAAATAATAATTGTTTTTGCTACAAACAGGCATCATTTTATAAAAAGGCCATTTTCTAATTTCTGTGTGGGATGATCATTAAGAATGTAGAACACATTTGCTTTCCTATGATACAACCCAGGTCAGCATATCAAAGATTTTTTTTTTTTAAATTCATGAAGGTATTTTAAACTCAATACTAAGAGAACTCATATAGCTAATCCAGAATACCCTGTAACCGCCTGTGACTTGATAGGAACAGAACCTGTGCTTTATTCTGTGTTATTATCTGGAGGGTCTGAGGGCATCTGCCACAGTGTAAACACTGAACAGTATTTGTTAAAAGGAAATGAATTGAACTATATATAGCCGTTGTTCATGACATTGTCACTACTAGTAAATATACTCCAAGTTCTAACTAATTACCTAACGACAAAGCTACCTGCCAGTCTCTGCTTTCTGGGTCTTACTCAGGTACAGGGGCCCAAGCTTGTCAATTCTAAATACCACTTGAATCAAATTAGACTAAACCTGGCAATGTGCTAAGAACATCAGATTCACAAGTAGAATCTAAGCACATCCTTCATGTAAATCCCCTATTTAGTTACCAAAGGATCTCTTGAAAAATCTATACTATCTTTGAATGACATATTTTCCATTATTTTTAGTTGGCTTAATTCACATAATCATGAATTATCAGTTACATGATATTATAACAACACGCCATATATCATTCTATCTTCCACAACTGGAGGACTAAAACTATGCCCTGGGTTCCGTTTTACTTGCTGTTGGACAACGTCACCCTAGCTTTGACTGTATAGAGTTTCATACCAGACAGAGAACCACAAAATCCAGTTCTAAGCATTTCTACTCTCTCTGACATATCTGGATATTGTTGTTGACCCATATTGGTCCTTACTACATGTTTTTGGACAGTTACTAGCTCACAAGGAACTGGGCAGTTAATAGGTCACACTCTTGTGGTTCTACCAGTCCTAAATTCTTGACTTTCTAAGAGTCATTGTATCTTAAAAACATGTCTGTAAGTATATGACATTCCATAAATCAATGACAGTAATTCCAGAAGAAGTATATGTTCCAGATCCTACTGACACAGAATTTGATATTACTGTTCAACATGTATCATGCAGGTACCAAATCTTTAGGTAAATATTCATCAAATGTGTGTAAGTTTCATCAGGGTGATAATTAAAATGTATTACTAACTACTACATATAAAATAAACAAAAAGTTTATACTGTATAGCACAGGGAACTCTATTCAATATCTTTTAGGAACTTAAAATGAAAAAGAATATGAAAACGAAAATATGTACACATATGTATGAATGGAACATGTTGCACACCAGAAATTGACAGAATATTGTAAACTGAATATACTTCAATAAAAATAAATATATAAAGTATTAAAAAATGTATTTCCAGACCCCACTCCCAGAGATGATGATGAATTAGAATAGGTCAGTCCAAGAATCTGCATTTTTGCAACCCAAATGTTTTTGATACCATGTGCCAAAAACAAAGACATTCTACTCAATCTGTAGATGTTAACTGGGAAATGCATTTCAGTCAGTACCACTTGAGGAGCTGAAAAATCTGAATTCAGATTACTCCAGTGCCTTCTATGAGGTCAATTTCTCAAGTTCTAAGTGCATTTCTTATCTAGTAAAATCTTTCTGCTGAACCAGACCAGTTAAATGAGTGTGTTCACAATTTCAAAAAATGCTTTAGGGAAAACCTAATTTCCTTCCTCATCCATGAATAATTTAATATTTCTAGAATGTTAGGTATTTGTGTGTTTATGAAAAATTAGAACATATAAGAAACTGAACCAACTTCGAATTTGAGCCAAAAGATGCTATTATCTAAACTGACAAATTAACCTGCGTACTCAATATTTCCTTCTCAAATATGATTCATAGTCTTTCAGGAGGAAACAAAGTGCCATTCTTCCAAGCTAACACACACTATCAGTATAATGAGATATCACTTACATACAGGATATCACTAGAAATGTGAATCATTATTTAATCATATGTACATGTAACCACATGCATAAATAATTGGAGGAATGAAGAAACTCAGCAACAGCATGACTACCACCAACAAAACCCTGTTACTTGGACTTATACTGCTTGATTACAGTATATTTACGGAAAGATCTTTATCAAATATTGATGCTAAAGTTAATGGAATTGGTGAATTCAAAGAGTTTAGATAGTAGTATTTTTAATTTTCAAAGAAGCTTAGATAAACTTGCTCTTAAGTTGCTACTGGTATTTTTGTTGTCATCTACATTTAGTTATAGTTCTTTGCATCCTCATTTTATGTCAATACACTTTTTTCAAGACACAAAGAAAACACCAACTGTCAGCATAATTTAGTTATATATAATCTGAATATTTCCACCTACAAGATCTCTCTGTTCTTAATTATTCAAATGCAAGAACTTGGATGTATTGTAATAGGTAGGATTAGGATATGAGAAGAACCCTATAAGGAACATAAACACCTGCTGTGTTTTGCAAGCATAATTATGTTGATAGTCGATTCATATATTATTATTAAGAACAACAGTTTTCTTACAATTAATAATTAAAACATATGATTCTATAAGTTTCTGAGATTTTCCTAGTTCTTTAACATTGAACTTCTCTGAAAACTCATTACTGCTTACAAGGGAGGTAAGCACCTACAAACAACATTTTTACATTTCCAAAATTTGTATTATATACTTCAATAGTATTTAAGTCTGTTGCTTTTCCATTTGAACTTACTGTTATAAAAACAATTAATTTTTTAAAAACGCACAATGAGAAATTAATGACAAAGAAAATAGCTTTGGCATTTGAGTGCTTCTCCCTTGGAATTTCAAATCAGTACTTCTTTAGTACTTGATTCAGTGTATTTATGCTTTACCAAGAGACAGACTCACCAACACTAAAAGTTATGAACCAGATGTCAGCTTGTTGGCAATGAGATATATAATATGTCTCATGTGACATACTCTGCAATATGGTGTTACATGGATGCCAATTCAATGTTGTCAACAAGAGATCAATTTTTACAGATTTCTTATTATAAAATATCATACAACTTTTTAATGAACTTAAATTCCACTGTAGTCCACTGAAAACATTTGTAATGAGAGAGAACTCTATTCTTTTTTCAATATGTTAAAAAAAATACTGAGTATGTTATCTATGAAAGTAGTAAGAGAGTAAATCCTGAGTTCTCATCACAAATTTTTAAAAAATTTTTCTTTTCTTTTGTATCTATATGAGCTGATAGATGTTTATGAAACTCATGATGGTAATCATTTCATGATATAAGTAAGTCAAATCATTATGCTATACACCTTAAACTTATACAGTGCTGTCTGTCAATTATATTTCAATAAAGCTGGAAGGGAAAAATGAATACTAAAAATGATGCAAAATTCATCCAAAATCAAGTAGTAGAAGGTTCACTTGAAAAGTTTATACATTTTTAAAATATTCCCAACTGTGTAAAATCTTCTAAAGAAAGCCCAAAACAATATTAAAAACAAAACAGTAAGATGCATGTAAATTGTTTCTGAGTTTCATAACAAATGACAAGGCTTAGGCAAAAATTTTAAAATATTAAGACCTTTTCCTTCCCAAAGTTCAGGGAGATCAACTATCTCAATAGTCAAGTACTACTTTCATTACATAGGAAATATGAGCGCACATAAAGGAAAAAGAAACTATAACCATAAACATATCAGTCAGAAGTCTTAGTTGTAATCAACAGAAACCTACTCTGACTAACCTAAGTTTGACTGGGAGTTTATATTTACCACCACCCACCCTGCCCCCACGTGGAGACACACACATACCTCCCAATACCCAGAGACTTAACACTATGATTTTACTGAAGAATTTAGGAGACTCACAGATTTGCATGGATGAAGAAGGACCAAATTTGTAAGAAATTCATGAATGAGAGCAATTTTAAAAACGGAGAAAGGGAGTAGAAAATCCACCATAGTTTACCATAAACATTCCTATCTAGATGTTGTCTTCACTACTATAGAATACCAACATTAATCGACCCTATCACCAATGACCATAATTGAATGCTAACAGTCTTTTTAATCTTTGCTGCACTAGCTCTATATTCAGACTTCAAGGCAGAGCCACCTAACTATGTGAACATTAGTTATGTACACAAGTCCATACTATTGGAGTTTGGGGAAGGAAGTCTTCCCCACTTTAACATGCATGGTAGCAGGAACAGTACTATTTTTCAGAGTCACAAAGACAATGGAGGAGTCATCTAAGTTGGTACCTTAAAATATATATGTAAATTTCAAATACCTAAGTAAGTAGAAAAGTATTTTAGTTAAAATTATGTTGTTATTATTTCAAAGCTATGTCACATCCACAGATTTTGCTTATGGGACACATGCATTTAACTTTAATTGTATGATGTAATTTAATGAACAAATGATTAAGAAGAGGTGAAAACTAAAAAAAACAGAATGTTTTCATAGATGGCTGTCATTCATCTGTCTGTTACCAGTAAAACACTGCATTTGAGTAAAAATTTTTATAACATGACAGGTTGAAATAGCTAGCATAATACATTCCCATTGTATTTAGATGTCATATGTTCTGGAATTTTCAATTTATCTTGACAGTTTTTATAGATGACATGAACAAACAGTCTTGAGGGGAAAATTGGTATGAGTCTTTCTATGTAAAATGTGATAGAGCCTGTACTTTGGGAATAGTGGTACTGAATAATGGGCTCTCAATTTTAAGTCAAGGACACAGCTGCTTTCTCTTTTTTCTTTCTTTTTCCTCTCAGACAGGCTAAATATTTGACTCATGTTCAGTGATTAATTCAAAATGAATTGTTTTGGGTTATTTCCTAGAGTAAATATTTATATTTTAATAGATATTTGTCCAATAAGAAGTATTTAAATTCTTGTTCATTTTTGTGGAGAAGGCAAAATCTGTGTGCACATACAAAACTCTAGTTATATTCTTAGATACTGTTCCTTTACAGATAAGGAAAAATGTGTGAGTATTATTCTGACAAATTTTGCTTAACCTTAGTGCTTATCTTTTTAACTTATTAGTATATTACAAAGAAAAATTTTACTTAAAAATTACTGGTTTTTCTCCTTATACTTTATGTTGGTTATATATTACAAATTTATAAATGTATATATGGACATAAAATATATATTGTCTCAGTAGTATTTTGTTATATTTTATCAATTCAATGTATTTTAGTCTTTCAGTATTATATAGTGTCACAAAGTCATAAGAAAACTAGGGATCAAAAACTTCATGTCTAATTTCTGTATCAAAGAAAATCCCCTAATACTGGGAAAGTAACTGAACCTCTGTGACTCTATAGAAAAATGCGTTTTGGACAAATTTATATAAAACTAATCATCTATTAGTTAATAAACAAATAAAATTTACTTTACACTCAGAAAAAAACCTGTTTAAAAACACATGCAACTTATAAAACTAATTTATGAAATTATCTGCAACTATAATACACAGTTTTTCAGGTTTTCACAGATTTAATAGAAACAAACACATAATAATGTATACATCATTTTAAACCATTTACTTTTTTGGGTGTTCTTTATCTTATTCTTAGATTGACACCAGGTGTATTTCAGTGGTAAATTTAGGTGGTGCTCAAATATTTGTATGACTGAGGCAATTATCAAATTATTGTTGCCTTCAAAAGTAGTCAATTAGAATTTTAATGCTTTACTATAAATAACATTATATACATATATAAAATGCTAGTTATTTGAAATAATTACATTTTATGTAAAATAACATTGTGTATATATAATTTTAGTTAGAAGAAGAACATTATATATATATAATATATTTATAATACTAGTTATTTGAAGTAATTCACTGTGGATGATCATTGGTTATTTTATGTGTAAATTTAAAAAAGATCAGAAAAGTTACTTGATACAAAATATTCAGGATAATACTTTAAAAGTAGACAAAAATATTTGAGTATTCATTAGAAATCAAATAAATTAGATTAAAAATGAAATATATCATTCCTTTGTAATCAATGATAAAAAGATGTTTATTTTATAATCTAGATAAAAATATTCTAATTTATTGTGAAGGCATTTTTCATTAGTTTGTCAGTTAATAGTAAAATTAAAGGAAAATGAATTAGCTGAATAAGACCAATGTTTTGATGAGGTATAGGAAATTATGGTTATATAATAATAAGGAAATACAGGAAGAATAAATAAGAATTTATGATGGTCATTAAAAGTTCAAAAGTGATATGAATGAAAATCTGTCAAGGCAAAAATAAAAATAATCAAAAAATTATATCTTTTTAAAATTGATAGATATCTTTAAATGTGTATCTTTAAAATGTTAGTAATATATATATAAAGAAAGGAAGTGATATATTTAGAAAGCACTCAAATACAATCTTTTATTAGATTTTAGTTTTATAAACTTTTATTTCACAAGGTACACCATATTAGAGATTATAATATCTCTTGTTTACTTCAGTCCCTACAGGTTTTATCTGATTTGATCACACAGAGAATGAAAGGAGTGTACTTTTGTTATAAAATACTTAATTTCTTCATTATGTTGCTTTTCAGTCTGTACCTCTATAAAATAGCTAGCCAGACAAGAACACATCTAACTATTCAGAGTGAAATAAATAATTTGCTTATTTGGAATGTCCATGTGCTTCAAACAAGATGGAGATTAGAATATCTGAAGTTAAATAGTAGTTACAAATTTCAGCTTGCATTTCCAACTTACAGACCTTTTTTTATTTTTCCTGTGGCAAAATAATTTGTTATTGAATAACTGGCCACATAGTTAAAACTACATTTTCCTGACTCCCTGGTGACTACATATGTGTATATGATGAAGTTCTGGTTATTGAGACAGAATTTTAAAGTGTCTATATGGAATATTGTGGGAAAATTTCTTATAACCCATATAAATCCTTTGCCTATCCCTAACCCTCCCCCATTCTCTTAGAAATTTAGATGATACAGATGAATATACATCTTGAATGTCATTTGAGAATGAGAACCATACCCTTGCTATGTAAGAGCAGAATCCTAGAATCTGAAACCCTCAGAATTATGTGTAACAGCTCTGTCACTCTAAACACAATAATATCACATACAGAATTTACAAGAAAAAGAAGCAATCTTTGATCTTGGTTAACCCACTGATATCTGGAGCCTCTGTTACATGCACCCAAACCTAACTCTAACTTTCAGATCTTCTCTATACCAGTACAAAATCATCTGCCCTCCTTATTTTATTCCCTATAATTTAATCTTTAATTGGCATAGCACAAATTAGTATTTGTAAAGATCTAAATTTGCATTTAATTGGCATGATAGTATGTATCTATAGTCATAAAAATAAAGCTA
This sequence comes from Camelus dromedarius, assembly GCF_036321535.1. Taxonomy (NCBI): domain Eukaryota; kingdom Metazoa; phylum Chordata; class Mammalia; order Artiodactyla; family Camelidae; genus Camelus; species Camelus dromedarius. The sequence goes on from NC_087438.1 coordinate 57,465,685, forward strand.
TAATAAAAATATAATTGGGGGGATGAGTTATTCATCCTGGGTAAAGTGAGTATATTTTACCACTATAATAAGAAAAGCCAATGCCGTATGCGTACTGCTTCAGTGAATTGCATATATAAAGATGGATGAGAATAGTATCTCCAACCAAATACTGTATGTCAAAAAATTCATGGGACAAAGAAACTATGCGCTAAATAATGAGAAGCTTGCAAATATAATGGCCTCAGCTGCCATTTGTACTGAGATTAGATTTGTATTTGGTACACAGAAGAGTTTCTCAACATGTGTCTCACACTTATTCGCACAGCAAAATGTCTCTAGGTACAGAGGTTATCAAAGACATATTCATGAACTTATTCATATAAGATACTCCAAGGGGTAAGTGAAAAATATATATATATACGTATTACCAAATAAGAATCATGTCTCTGAGAAGGAGAGAATGTTTCTACTGAAGAAAGCAAAATTTAAAATAAACTGGAAAAACTTTTTTATTTACATAAACTCATTACTTTTTAATGGGATACAATTTTAAGATCAGGATTACTATTTTTCCTGTTAAGTCAATTCTATTTATGATATGATGTTAGTCAGAACTGGTGAGCAAAAAGTGGTGACTGTTCTGGATCCCCTGTTAAGATACATGCATGTCAGAGGTGGGAGATTAAACCACTAACAGAAGCCTGCCACATTAGTGAAGGTTTTAAACGTTCAGTGTCTGGGGGCATACAGGAATATCCTATGCAAGAAAAAGGGCAAGTCATAACATCCTATACTTTCCCCACTCTAAAAGTAGCATAGTGCTTCTACATATTTTAGATCTAGCACATACCTTGGAAGTACTTATTTATCAGGTGTCTTAAAAGAGCTTAAAAGAGCAAGATAGGTCTTTGGCGTTGGAGTAAAAGATGTTCTGTCAGAGTATATACAACAAAAAATTTCATAGTTCTAGAGTTATCTGTAAATATAAGGATAATCTAGGCAATTTACAGCTCAATAAAAATGGTTAAAAATACATAAGCATATTCAACACATAATTTTCTGGATATATTTGGAATCTTGGATATATGAGAATGTAATGTGGTTAATTAGCTAGAAGCTAACTAGAATAATGTTAAATTAGATTTAACAGCCTAGTTTGATTTAAAGCCATACAATCTTAGCTGAACTTCTCATCTTAGAAGTGTGAAAGACCTCCTATATTCCTTCACTGAGGGTCCCTGCCTCCATCTTCAATGGCAGTATCTTGAAATCCCTTTCTGACTTTGACCTTGGCTGCTTCCTTCTTTCACTTTAAAAGACTCTTAATTACATTAGGCCCACTCAGATAAACCAGTATAATCTCCTTATTTTAAGGAGCAACTTTAATTCCATCTGCAACTTTAATTTTCCCTTGCCACGTAATATAACATACTCACAGGTTCTGGAAATTAACATGAACACCTCTAGGGGGATTATTTTTCTGTCTATTAAAACCTCCATTTTTTCCATGAGTGCTAAGAACTAACTGAAAACAGCAAAGCATTCTTCTTTTGTTATTAAAATAGTTTAAATTATATTTTAAGTGCCCACCTCTGTTATCTTGTGAAATAAATCAATAATATATCCCTTATTATTTATAAACATACTAAAACCACTTCTGCAAATATCAGTACAGCTGTTCTTTACTTTTTACCCTCATTGCATGTAACATTTGCATTTAAAATTCACACTGAATATACTAGAGTAGTTTTCTTCCAAATTCCATAAAACAGTTTTTGTGCGTAACAACAGATAAAATGGCCAGCACATTTATTCAGCAAATCCAATGTCTTTAGTTATTCTTTAAACTTTGTGATAATTCTATAACAAATTTTAAAAACATTCTCCATAGCCTAGACCCTCTAGAAAGCAGAATCTGAGAGAAGGATAAAGTATGGAACTTTTCTCAAGCTCAGAAGCAAAGGGGCAACCCAGACTCAGTATGGTGTCCAGTAAGAAATTGACAGTAAAATAAAGTCAAAGAAATCTGAAAGGGCTCACAATGTTTGTGTACAAACACTGCCTCATTCAGTTTCTAGTGTTCAGTGCTTGATTAAACCCTGAGCTAAAATAAATATCTTGTGTTTTTTTTTTCTGATTCTTTATTAAAATGAAGGACTTCAAAAACTATTAGAAAAATAACCTCATCTGCTGATAAATTCATGTCTGCTGCAATGCATGCTCTTTTTATTCCTTTAAGAATTCTTTACTTAATAGGTGTATAAAGAACACTCATCCTGGGATCTAAGAACTCAGTCTTGCCAGTCATCAATAGCACAATATATTAGTGTATCAAGAAGATACAGGGTAAACAGAGAGGTCTGAGGTAGACAATGGAGGGAGACTGCCTATTAGATCCTATTAACAGATTTGTGGGATGTCACATTTAAACTACAAAACAATATCAAAATTATCAATGTGAACTGTCATAGTAGTCATGAATTATCTGAATAGGAATATGTGTATATGTGCTTGCATGCATGTGTGTGTATGTTTATATGTGGGAAGCATCGTATCAGTTTGCCTGAGAGTGAGGGGATTCCTGGGATGAATAAATTATAGTGCTAAAACCAGGAAAATCCTGAGCAAAACAACACAAGTTAATCACATATATCTCTATCTGTGAAACTTCGTAAGTAATAAATTTTCAAAAAAAATTACATCTTGTTTTGCATTATGTACGACTCTTCTATTTAATTTTTTTTCTCTCCTTAGTAGTAATCTTTCTCCTCCTTGCCTCTACTACCTTCTTCGTACCCGACCCCACCCCCCAACTTTTTTTAAATGTAGCAATATAAATCTTGGAGAATTTTATCACTGACATGAATCAGGTTCACTTCCATTATACTCATTTTCTGTTTTGATTTAAAGCTTACCAGCTTGAATATCGTGTACATGTTTTCTAGCTCTGTGATTTTATGGTTATATTATCAAAGATAATTAAAAGTGTAAATTGAACAATTATTTTAAATGAGTTTTTAATTTGCCTGCCAACTGACGTTTAGTTACTCTGCATTCATATACTTGAAGAAGAATCTACTATTGATTAATGAATGGTGTATATTGTCTTTTAAGGAGGTATTTGCACATATTATTTCAAATACAATGTATTTTAGACATATCATCACAGCCTAATTAAATATAATTGTTTAGAGTTGGTTACAAATTTTCTTTATTTTTTCCAGTGTATGAGTGTTGTGGAGGATCCAAAGAGCAACTGAATATTGATCTTGCCTATCAGATATATACAAACTGATAGTAGATAAGACGACAACTTTCGAAAATAAATAAAAATCACATGTTAAGAATAGAAAGTTTTATAGTCTCTAATCAGATATAGTATATAACAAGCTGAAAGCTCAGACAGGGAGGTATTATATAGCATGATGATAATGCAATTGTATAGGCAAAAGTAATTTACTTGATTGAAGTGTAAGATTGAAAAAAGAAACCAAGTCTAGGTTAAACCTCACATAATACTGAGATTTATTTCTGGATAGCACTGTATTCTTGTTCTAATGAAAGAAAGCTTAAATTGTTTCTCCCCTTCTTCTCTCCCCTCCTCCTCTCCCCTCCTCCCTCCTCTCATTCATCCTTCCTTCCTTCTTTCTTTTTTCTTCTTATCTTCCTTCTTTCATTACTTCACATTTTCCTTCTACTTCTTCTTGTTCTCCTTTTCCTTCGTTTTCCTCTCCTACCCCTTTACTTTTCTTTCTTCTCCTATTCATCCTCTTTCTGATAAAAAACCAGCACTGTAAATTTGATGGTTTTATATGAAAGGTGTTGATTAAAAAGTAACTTAAAAGTCCAGTATTATAAGAGGCTGCCATTGAATATCTGAATATGTATAAAACAAAAAAGCGTTCACCTTTTCTCTTAGATTTCTACAGCTACTGTAACAAATTACCACACACCCAGCAACTTAAAGTGACACAAAAGTATTACCTTATAGTTCAGGAGGTCAAAGGTCTGGTACAGTTCTCACAAGTCTTAAAATCAAGGTGTTGGTAGGCTGTGTTCCTTTCTGGAGCATATATTAAAAAAAAAACCAAAAAACTGTTTCCTTCTTATTTGGTTGTTGGCAGGATTCATTTTCCTGTACTAGTAAAACTGAATTTTTTAGTACCTTGCTAGCTGTAACCGTAGAGCCATTCCCAGCTACTAGAGGCTGCCATATTTTTTGGCTCATGGACGTCTTCCTCTATTTTCAAAGCCAGCATGGCAGGTCAAACCCACCTCACATCAAGTCTCTAACACACTATACTTCTGTGTTTTTCCTTCTATGGACTCATGTTATCACACTGGGATCTCACAGATAAGCAAGAATTATCACCATCCTTAACCGTAATCACATATGCAAAGTCCCTTTGCTGTATTCACAGGTTCTGGTGTTCGGGGTGTAGAAAGCTCTGGGAGAGTCATAATTCTGCCTATCATACCTGTTTTCTAACATCATTTTAGTAGACTATCTAGGCAGTGCTATCAACAAACATATAACACGATACACCAATCTGAATCACAGATATAATTTTACATATTTTTAATATGTAAAAATCATATTTGTATATGAAACCACATTAAAAAATAGAGCCATTAATATTAAATTTAATGTCTATATAACACAGTGTTCAAATACTGTTATTTCAACATGTATGTAAAATATACATATAAGATAAACATTTATATATCATATTTGTATAACAAATGAATATATAAATATAAATGTAAAAATACTAATCATATACTTTATATTAGTTTTATTCACACTAAATCTTTGAAATCTAGTGTGTGTTTTCACTTACAGCACATTTTAATTTGCACTACTCACATTTCAAGTGTTTAATAGCTAATACCTACCATATTGGACAATGCAATGTAAAACAAGGCAATACCCAAAGTAGCTGTCACATGTTATAACCTCTCAATATTTTTTTCAAATTAAATAAAAATCAATTAGAAATATTGGGAATGAATTAGGGATAGTTTGATGTATGTGACCATTTTCATTTGTTCAAAATTCACAATAATTAATTGTTAACCAACAACCTTTCTATTGAGTGAATGTGGGGAAAAACAATGCACAAACACTGTTTTTCTGTACAATGCTATATCCAGCTGCAGGTTTTTCTATGTGCATACAACATTACTTTCGCTATATAACTGTGTATGTGTTTATATATATAAACTATAAAATTACATATGTATAATATATACATATATACAAAGAGAGATAAAATATTACATATACATACACACATACACATGCATACATATACATGATGACAGATATCAAAATTTATCTCTGTATCAATAATAGCCACTGTTTATGCTATCAATCAAGGCTCAGAAGTAATAGTGTATGTAAAGTTTAGAGTAATTCTCACATACATTGTGCCTAACAGCAGACATACATAATCATCCTTTAAACACACTATTTTCCAATTTCCAATATCTTTCCAGTCTACAAGAAAAATATTTAGTTCAAATTATGTTGTAAGTATTTCTGAGTTAAAAGGACTTTGATATCTTAACTAATTTCTCCATGACAGTTTTTAAATCTAAGAGACCGCTTGACCTAATTCTGATTACTTAATGATTTTAAATATGGTGCTCTCCCTTTGATTTAGTTTATATGGCTATGAAAATTGTCAGTGTAGAGTTTTTCACTAGGCTTTCAAATATTTGACTAACATCGTTTCTCCTCCATAATTTCTCTTAAAAAATCAACTAACTATAATTGTTTCCAAAATAAAATTGTATGGTAATATGTGAAACTTATTTCTGTAATTATGGGAATATGATCTAGTACATGGAGCAATAGTCGAGGTTAAGACACCAGGACTTATTATATACAAACTTGAAATCTATTTTCAAATTTCTTCACTTCTGAGATGAAAATACACATGCACAACATACACTACTTTAAAATCATATTTGTAAGCATTTTGTAACTCAAGTGTTAAAATGATTTTGCAAAATTCCATTTTCACTATGTTCTCTGGCTATTAATTAAACAACGCATCACATTAATATGTTAAAAGAGATTACTCTTTAAGTAGAATATGTTAAAAGAGATTACTCTTTAAGTCACTGTGTATGTGTGTATCCTGTTTTTTTTCTCATACTCATTTTATACAACCATGTTATTAAGCAAATGAAAAACTAAAAGTACATATTCTGGTGATGTATCCCAAGGAATCCAAAGTGATTACTCCTGGGATGTGTTTCTTGCAATACAATTTGAGTTATTATTTGGTCCTTGTATCGGAGACCCATATGAGGAATTTTCTTTTCTGACAAAATACTATAAAACATTAAGGAACAATGTATTTTGTTACTTTTGTACAGAGTGTATACTGCTAAGAGTGACTCTGTAAAAGATCAAAGAAAATTTCTTACAGTTGAAATTAACAGAAACGAAATAACACATTTCCTGCCAATGTTTATATTTAAATCTAAAGCCTGAGTTACATATTGCTTTGACTGTCCTTGTTACTAACAGGGCATAGATACCTTTTATTTGTTTGTATTCTGCATACATATGTGTTTTCTATTAGGTTTTAATTGCTTTAATAGCACTTATCTATCTAGACACACATAGATTTTTGTACATATGATTTATATGTGTGTATATATATTTATATATGAAATATATATAAATATTTATGTCTGTTATTTGACATAGTACTTGCAATAGTCAAATATCATGAAATTTGTGTTGAAATGAATTTTTTGTCCAACTACACTTACATATCCTTTACATCTTCAAAGATATTTTGCATTTAGGGGGAGTAAGTTTTCCAAATACTATGTTTTCCAAATAAGAGAAAACTATCATTGATCCAATTAGCTTGAAAGAAGAATGTGTACATGTATGTGTGTCTGTGTGTGTGTGTGTCTATTTTACCTCATAAGACAAGCAAATCAAAGGGAGGATGATTACCAATTGGTTACTCAGAAGTACGATATCATCAAAGACACACATATTTTATATAGTTCTGTTGTATTACTTTCAGGTCATTGGACTCATTCCCATTTAAGCTACTGTTACTTCCACATGATTGCTGTAGGAGCTCTAGGTATCACATTCTCACATTTTAACTCTTTCCAGATGTGTTGTTTTCATTTGATCAAAGATCAAAAGAATTCACTGTGGCCATGACTAAGTTTTCTTTAAAAAATATTGTCTCTTCTAAAGTCAAAGGAAGATCTTTCGAGAAGCATAAGTACTGACTTCACCTCATATCTCGTTACCCAGAAATGTGCTATATGTCCATACTTACAGTCACTAACAAGGGAAAAGAAACAGTTAAGACTGCCTTGAACCTGTCATAATTCACTCCTGAGGCTGGGAAGGGAGTCCAATGATAGCTGAATAGGGAAACAAATGGAGTCATAATTCTATCTAAAGAAGTGATAATTGCTTTATTATTTTCAGAGACATAAAACTATTAACAAAATAAGTTATATTTTTAGCAGATACTTTCTCTTCAAGAGAATAAGGCTTACAAAAATGACCTAGCTTAACAGTTTAACATTTCAATATTATTAAGTCTTATCACTATTAGGGTTTATGTATGAAAATTATCATTCTTGTTCTTGTCCTGACTGAGTAGCCTGTAAGTTTATCTGTAGATTTACATCAATTCAGCTTTTCTTTGTGCATGTGAAAATAATTCTCCCTCCATTAAAAAAATTTTCATATAGAGTAGTTCTTCATAATTTTAGCATTAGATCCCACTAAAATTTAGTAAAATATCTTTGTGTATTTACTGCAAGCACATAGTTTTTATTCTTGTTGATTTTTCAACAAGAAAAAAATATATGTATGTATGTATGTATATATATATATATCTCATAATGCCAGAAGCATGATCTTGAGACAGTATTTCATGTTGTGTTCAAATTTTACATTTGTTTTATTACTCATTGAATTCATTCTTATGTAAGATGGCATGTGTATTTTTCAATATACATCTTTAACTTATTTTCTTAGATACAGTGATACCTCCCCTGCTCTATTGGAACTTACATTTAATGCCATTCAACTGAATTAAGTATACAGTTTTATTTTTTTCCTCTCAGAGCTATAAGTTAAAATCTTTCTTAAATAGAATTCTCCCACTAAACATACTTCTTTTTGTAAAAAAAAAAAAACAACCCCTCTCTTCCTTTTTTAGAAATGAAGTTTTTGTAATTTTAAATTGTGATCCTGAAAATCAAATCCCACAATTGATACCATAGTCATTTTTAATACATTCATTTATCAACAACATTTTTGAATACCAGCAATGAGTCAGCACTGCTAAATTTGCTGGGCAATGTATACTATTAAGGCAGTTACATTCACTCTGAAAGCTTAAACAGTCTAAGTGAGAAATAGAGTAACGTTTCAAAAATTTTATTTGCTAATCACTCTCTGGCTTCTCAGCTATCTAGAACTAAAGCCTGAGTAGGAAAAAAGACAGTCAAAGGTATTACAATGTATACTACTATAGAAATGAAAGGGGAAACAGGTTTCAATGACAAATAATATTATTTAACAATTAAATGAATATACACCAAATATAATTGCAGTGTCAGAAGTTAGGAGGTATTGTGAATTAACTAGGATCCTTTTTCAGGAGAAAAGACTTCCTAAAGAAATGTATCCTCAGTTAATAACTATTGCATTAAATTTATTTTTAAGGCCCTGAATTAAATAACATTCAGGAGTTACATTATACTTCCAAGATAGAAAGAACAATTTAAGTATGCTATTTAAGTATATGTTTGAGAAAGTAGTTCCAAACATACTATACTACCATTATAAAACTTGGATTTGATCTCAGTTTTGTGAAATTGGGGATGCCATTCAACCTCCTTGGAGTTCAGTTTTATTACAGTAGAATTTATTTAAAAAACATACTCTGTCTCTAGCTCTTTATATATATTAATCCTCATAACATTATCTCCACTGAAGATGGGGAAATTGAATCCAGACAGTTAAACAACAGATGAACTGCAGTGGAAATAATGATTGTCTAGTTTTCCAAAACCCTAGGCTCTTAAGCACAACTCTGTATTACCTCTCTATTTATAAGTAATTTGAACTAAGTTATTTCTAGATTTCCTTCCACCTTCAAGAGTTAATTAATGTAGGATACACTTACTCAATTCAGATAGAAGCCAATGTCAAAAGGGCCACCAGCAGAAGAGTAACTTGGTAACCAGTATACTTATAAAACACTAAACATGAGTTATGAATACCATATTTATGGGTTCATTATGTGTTATTCAATTTTTAGTTTATACAAAATGGTTTTCAGATTGCAAATTAATAATCAAACAAACACATGAACTAGAATAGCAAAATTCAGGTCAATGCCTTAAAAACAGTTGCACAGGAAACAAGTTATTTTATGTTCCAATTGTTTTTTACTATGATGATCACTTCTAAATGCCCTAAAGTGGTATGAACCCTTGAAGAATAGTTCTATTGACTGAGAAAATGTACAAATTTGAAATTTACTATACCTTTAGTAATATATTTAAAGTTTTTATCTTCATTAATCATAATAACATATGGATGCATTGGAAAAACAATGCCTAAATATCGAAATGTATTCATTTGGTCAAGATAAATTATTTTTCACACAGATTTATAGATTCCACAGAATGATGAGTAAATTGTTTACTTTTAAATGTTAGAAGAGAGATATCCTACACTTCATTATATAAAGAAAAATATTTCCACTCCATTCTCCAGAAGTAAGAATTTTTGATGTAAGAACAATTTCACTTTCTCTCAGGAGTAATATATCTGATGGATGAATTTGGGAGAAGAAACTAACTATATCATATTAAGTCCCTTTACTTTTTCATTTTCAGATGTGCCTGCTGTCTCTATACAGAATGGAATCTCTGCTCTTAAGCATATAGTATGCTGAGAAGGGTGGGCTCCATCTCTTGAAGAGAACCTTATATTAGTCCATCTGTGCAAGTGATTGGTGAATAAATCTGTCTAATTACACAATGGTCAGCCCATTTGGCCACTCACATAAAGTCACATCCTTTAATTAGATTTATCACTAATACAATGACATTTGATCTCCACTTGTCTGGCTTGTATCTTATTTCTCACTAAATTCTGAGTTTTGGAAGATAAAAAGTAATATTATTTATTACCCTTTCTAAGAAGTTTCTAAGAACAGTTCCAGAACTGTTAAGACACTGCCTTCAAATGGTAAGAAATGAATAAATGTATTTATTATGTATAAAATATATACCTCAGAGATGAGAATTAGTACTAAAAGTATTGATAGAATTTTACATTTGTACCATTTATAAATATGTTCAGTATAAAAAACTACCAATACATGTTTAACTATAATTAGCTAAATTTTATGTTCATAATAAATCCAAATATTATTTGAAATTCTTTAGATTTGAATATTTTATATACTTCAATTAAATATCAGTGTGAAAGCTCATTCAAAGACTACATATTTGGAAATTTTTGACATAATTAACCCACGAATTGGAGGAAATAACTAAACAAACCAAATTTTTAGACTTCTAGAAGAAAGGGCTTCTTCTAGTTCTTTTCAATTTTAAGATACTACCTACAATTAAATTTTAACTTTATATTATATGCATTAGCCATAATCTACCATATGAGTCCATTATATTTTTCAAAAAGAGCAATCCACCCCATATCATAGAGTGGTCAGTAGTTCCATCTGACAAATAAGGCACATTTTCTACAGTTATTTTTTTATGAATAACAAAATTTAGTTTATTTTAACTGATTTCTAATTAAGGTTCTTAATTTAGTTTTAAAGTTTGTAGTTCCAAAGAGTATGGCAGCAATGAAAGAAAGCTATTATATATTAAACTGTTTTCTGAACATATTTTTTGTTGCTAAGGAAATAGCACTTCTTTTCCTCATAGGACACATTTTCAGGGCCTCGTTTGTGTTAAGAAATTCTAACTGTAATCTAAATTATTTAGGAATTAAAAAGACTTTCCACGTATGAATTATATACAATTGTGAAAAAAAAAACAAAACTTGACCTTGTATTTCAGATGAATTTATAAATTCTCAAATCATGCTTTTCATAAGTGCATTTAAGTCTCATTGTTTTTTGTTTATAAAAATTATCCTGTCATTATTTCTTCTTTATTTTCTTCACCTTTAATTATTTAATTTTAATGTATTTTATTAATTTTAAGCACTTTTGTTTTTAGTGTTTGACCAGAATGCTGATCTATACATATAGTAAATTTAAACCTAAGGGTAGAATCAAGTTTAGGCTTATGATTAAGAACTTTTTTAAAATCCCAGTAAGAGTGACATAAATATGCTGCAGAGGTGAGAGTTTTGTTAGATATTTTTTGTCCTGGACTATCATTTTCTCAAAATAGGTATATGGCTACATGAACATACATAAGGCTTTTCTTATCAAAATTGTCAGAACAAAATTATTCCGGGTACTTGGAATTACTGATTACCACAGTCTTCTTTAAATACTATTCTTAATGCTTTTTGTCATATTTTCCTCTTGTTTCAAGTTATATATTTATGACTTATTCTGTCATGTTCCCCTTATTACAACTAATAATTTGCTTAAATCTAGGTTTTATGAGGGACCATAAAAATACTATCTCTATAATTCAGCTCTCACAGCTATTGCTACTACAGACAAATTAAATAGTAGAACTGGTATTATATTACTGTTCCAAATAATGATACTCCTTGAGACAATAAAAACATGAAAAAACATATCCTTGTTTGAAAAAAAGGACACAGAAACTTTGAAGGATGTAGCATATATTGATATTTTATTGTGATAGTATCTAGATAAAATATCCCACAGATCCACTGAAATTAATTATATTTTTATGCACTCCCTGAATTTTTTTAGTCTGCGTGTATGCTTGTTTTTCATGTAGGAGAAATAGGTTCTTCTATATAAAAAAATAGATAAACAAGGACTTACTGCATAGCACAGGGAACTACATTCAATTTCTTATAATAACATATAATGGGAAAGAATCTGAAAAGAAAATAAATATGTACGTATGTATATGTATAACTGAATCACTTTGCTGTCCACCTGAAACTAACATTGTAAATCAACTATGCTCCAGTGAAAATTTTTTTAAAAATTTAAATCATAGCTAAGGCTCATTGTTATGCAGAAATACTAATTTCAACAATGTTGGGTATATACTTCCCCAATATTTTCAGTGGATTGTTCTCTTACATGAAGTCCAAAGGGATACAAGCCTTCTTTGGAGCAAGATTACTAACACGTAGAAAGAGAAACCTGAGGACAGTGGTCCCATCTGCAGGAGCTGAACAGCCATAGAGTGTCTTCAAAAATACATGCTTCATTTTGGCTGATATAATAAGTGGGACCTCATCCAGGGGACATAAAAACTAGCTTAAATTCCTTACTTTTTGATAATTAAATAGTTTTGGATTTTGTTTTGGTCAACCAGATGGAAGTTGCTACCTTCATCACTGCTAGCACTTTACACTGAATCTGGGTTAACATTAGATGTGAGGTGGAATGACCTATCTAAGCTCAAAATAAAAGCAATCTGCTTACCATATTTAGACTTTTGGAATAGTAAGGACTTGTTTTCCAGTTTAAGTTTCATTGTTTGAATTTAGGAAATATTGGGTTATGGTTCCAGAATTTCTGGCAGTCGTCGTATTTTAGTAAACTTGTTTGATACACATCTATCATTTTCTAGAATGTTAAGTGCCAATATGCAGCCACTGTCCTTATAGATGATTCAATAAATGAATCAAAGACGAAAGTAGGTTGAAATCACATTGGTCAACCCATGAACTGAAACTTGTTGAAACAACACTTCATCTTCAAGAAGAATGGAGAAGAGTGGTGAAAATCTGGACAAACTTTACTGCTTTCTTGGTGATAAGGTTAAAAGAAGACCAAAACAGGGATTAAGAATATTTTTTAAAGTCCCCACACATTTAGACAAAGATTGACTTACAAATAACTTTGAAACTGGTTTTAAACCTCTCTATCAATCAACAACTCAGTGAGCATACTTCTAAGGGTAGCCAATCAGTGACAGCCTTACACTTTGAAAGACAGGCATTAGGGTTAGCTTCACTCTGATGGACACAGTACTAAGGCTGCTGTCAACCTACTCTTGCCTCTGTAACCAATACAGAACTTCTAAGACTTTCATAAGCCTGCTTCAACCTCTCCAATCAATATAAGCACCCCGACAAACTCTTCCCTAAACCTAATATAAGATCAATGGTTTGCTTTACACAGTGGGATTATGCCCATCTTAACTATAGTTAAGGTTACATTCCAAATCATATTTTTGTTAGCACAGAAGTGTAAGTTAATGATTGAACTTCAGAAAACTTACGAAATTTGAGTTTGCATTTCTGAATGCAAGGATTACTAATTTTTAATTTTAAACATTTCATTTTACAGTTTATAACATAAATATTTCCTGTTTCTATAACAAAATTTCTCACATAATAACAGAACATTACTAAAGTAATCATTATGAAAAATGTAAATCACTACCCATCATGTAGGTCTGTACTATTTTATGGATAATTTCACTTTCCCTGCAAATATTACAACTTTTCTATTCATGAAAATACAGAACACAGCTTAACTTTTTACTTTATTGGCAGTCTGATTAGTTTCTAGTATATATATAATATTTCTTTAAAAATGTTTTTCAGGATGAACAAGATTAATTAGATAAATTTAACAAACTATATAGGTTAAACACTATCTGAAAATATATTAAATGAAAAACAAAAAATTCTGAAAAAAGTATCGAAGCAAAATATACAAATTACTGTCAGAAATACTGAGGGTTAAAATACTACTTGATAATTCAAAGAGCCAAATTATCCTATTTCACAATCAAAGTTATAAATGTAAAGCATCTACATTTGCACGTGCTTCTATTTTATAATTAACAAATGTATTCATTCAGCAGAGACTATTTTGTGTAGATTTTATATATAAAAGTTCTAACCTAGTGCTACAGGAGCAAGCCAGCGTTTGGTTTCTGTAGCTTGGCAGTGCTAATGAGAAAAATTGGGTATAGCATTCTTGATGGTTAGGTGGCCTGGTAAACTCATGGTAAAGTCATGCTATTCATGAATGTTAAGAATAAGTCATCAGTATATGTCATATAACTCAGTTAGAAATAAATTAGTTCTGGTAATAAAATTATAACTGCTATAAGCGTTCAGAAGAAAATTATCAATATATGTTAAAGTATTTAAGAAGAGATCTTAAGCAGTTAGAACTTTAACTGGTTCTAGAAAGCGCTTGAATTTTAGCTGATGGAAAAGAATGGGTGATTATAGCCAGCCAGAAGTCCAGTCCAGCAGGAGCTGACATGCTGCTTACCAAATTTTATTCTAAATTAAACCATGTGAGGTTCTAATGCAGACAGACAAGATATACCTCAGAATAGTCACTGCTTCTGTGAGGTTTCTATGGCTCATTTACAAATGAACAGGATTACAGCTTCTTTAATTGTGAACCCAGTGTAAGGTCCATTTTGTTAACATCATTTTCAAAATGCTTCAGTTCCTCTACGATGTCACACAGCTACCCTTATCTGCTAATCAATCAGAAACACAGGTTTAGGGAGAGCCAAAAATGTGAGAAGCAAAACAAGACATGAAGCTCCCTGACCAGGAATGTGGAGCTGTAGCTTGATTCTTTATCTCATCTTTATAGCATCAAACAGTATGTTCCACATTTTACCCGAATTCTATTTTTACCTTATTTGTCCTCTAGCCAGGGTATCTCAATGAGATTCAGTCACTTTCCTTCTTATCATGTTTGACATATTTTAAATCTAACCCATTTATGATCTATTTTTGGCTTTTCAATTTACCCATCTTATCAGGTTGTATAAGAAATATGTATATAAGTCATGGCAAGACTATTTAAGACTTCCTATCAGTGATATTTATTTTATTTGCACATGATTCTACATTTTTCTGTAAATATTTTGTATTTCCTGTTGGACTTCAAAAATAAACTTTACAGAATGCAGGATTCCTGGGGTGAGAGGGAGACCGAATGCAGGGCCTATAGCATTTAATACCCCTGAGCAGGCCAGAGAGCAGTGGTTTCTGTCATTTAAAAATGCCAACCAATCCCCTACCTCTCAACACTCCTCAGTAGAAAATATCCCCTGCACTTTCTTCCATCCTTAACCTTAGGAACCAATATATATGTGCGTGTGTGTGAGTGTATGTGTGTATATATATGTATATGAATATATATATTTGAAAAATATGCTCAAGAATTATATTTTGTTATTAAAAATGAAATAAATCATTCAACTATGCAATGTTCAAGCTACCAATTCTTCACAGAGTTAATGTGTACAGGCCTCTCATAATTTAGAAGAAAAAGATAAAACTGTCCACAGTAAAAGTTGCAAAAGGTAAATCAAAACTTTGGAATAAAAGTGGGTATAATAATTTTTTCCACATTGATTGCTATCATGAATTTCAATCCCAATATAGCATATAAATTATATTGAAGTAATACTTCATAGATTTCATTATTAGGCCTTTGATACTAGGTAAATCTTAAAGCTATTTAGTGGTGATGCTCACACTTTTCCAGTATTGGTTAAATAACACTTCAAATTCATTGGTAACTTACAAACCCCTCTTCTCTGTATGTCTCTTTTAACTCTCACAGCCTCTGTGGTGTGTTGATGTTTTATTTTTTAAAAGAAGTAATACAGTCACAAAATTTTAGTGATTTCACTAAGATACCACAGCTTATAAATGGTAAAGCTGAGAGCAATCTAGATGCTAACTTTAGTCCTAATGCTTGGCTGCATATATCTTTTTAGGAAAAATCTTACGTAATGAAAACTGAGAGTCTGGAAGATAGCCTTAAGAGACCACAGATTTTAAAGAAAATATTTCCGGAAGGCAATAAAGGAAGAAACAGAGGTTAAGAAACATTTGAAGAAAATTGTTCAACAAAAAATTAGGGGATTGGGAAACAACAATAAAAAATTTTAAAAATTAAGAAGACTAGGAAAAATAAATTAGAAAACTAGAGATAGACACACATATATCCAATTAGATATTTTGAAATAAAACATCCATTTGTAATAATAAAGTATAAAATCCTTTGAAATGCATTTACCATTAAATGTACAATGATTACAATAACAATTTAAGATTTTGAGAAATTATAAAAGAAATAGAAATACAGAAAATGTTCCTAGAAGGGAAGACTAAATATAGTGATAAGAAAGGAAACAGTATGATGTCTTAAAGTATCTTAAAGGGTACAAGGAAAATTAAGACAATAATGGGAACACTCACTATACCATATAGAGTTCAGAAAAACTAGCGAAAGTTTTAGGTTAGAGAAGTTTTTAAAAGGGTAGGGTATTTGAAGAAGTCTGAAATTGTGGAAGATGATTTATTTCTAGTTCTATAGTGGTCCAGCATATCATACATTCTATTTTAAATAACTGGTAACATGTATATTATTAGTTAAACACAAAGAAAATATGACTTTTATCTTTGGTAAATTTTCATCTCCATACCTTTTGCTTTGCTTTGTTTGCTGCTTGCTTATTGTTACTTGTTTCTCCTCCTCTTTTAAGTATTAGTACATTCACATTCTGCCAACTTTCATATGTCTTAAAGGACAGAGATATATTAAACTCATTTATATGAATGAGTTTAGGCTTAACAGTTTCCCCCAAATAGCAATATTAGAATTTTATTTTTCCAGCTTTATTGAAGTAAATTGACAAATAAAAAGAAAGAGTA
Organism: Camelus dromedarius; assembly: GCF_036321535.1. NCBI lineage: Eukaryota > Metazoa > Chordata > Mammalia > Artiodactyla > Camelidae > Camelus > Camelus dromedarius. Next base: position 57,482,528 of record NC_087438.1, read on the forward strand.
ATTATTAACTGGAGAAGATGGTACTCTAAAAATGAAAATTCAGTATCTTTCCATTGGTAATATTTCTTAGTATGGATCAAAGAATCCTTATTGGCACTCCACAAATGAACTGTCAGATGAATAGATCTCTTTAATAATCATACACCTGATACTATTAGAATCACAAATCCTCCCAACTTTCTCATGATATTACTGTACAAAGTACAGATGTCTTTAGATATAATTTGTAATGCTATTTAAGTTGCCATGCAAAAATAAACTTATTAGTGTTGAGCTGGGGTTACGATTAGAAATGAGTTTGCAGCCACAGAATCAGCCTCTTGAAACTTTGAATAATCTTGCTTCAACATTGAGTGATAGAATTCTCTATTGTTTTCTTGAAGGATGGGGGAAGAAAAAAAAAAAAAAGACCTGACTCTGCTTTGCTGTACAAGTCTGACTTCAGTGCTTCGTAGCTAGCAGCCTGTGAAAGGGTGCCTTCACAGAGACTTTCTTAGTGTGATATGGAATTGTGCTGGCAGACTGGGCTCACAGAAGGTTAAGAAACAATCAACAGGAAGTCTGATACTGCTGCACTGAAAAGTTATCTTCTAGCTCCAGGAGCATTTGTCAAAGAAAAACATTCTACCAAGAATTAATTTGAGGGCTTATTTACTGAAGAGACTTCCAGCATTTATATGTAAAGGGCTCAGGAAGAGTTTGTAGGTCTTTGAGAAAATATGCATTGTAGCTAGCTGTCCTGTTTTAAAACTATGTGTACATTCATTTTTATCTTTAAATTTATGGGCACATTAATTTTTTGGTTTTATATCTATGAAATGGAATAGCTAGGAAAAGAAAATATAACAATTTAAATTTAAAAAACATATAAACTTCTGATTAAAAACAAGCACATATACTGATGGGCCTTAGCATGACTTTTTTTGTCATATAGATATCTTATTTAAATTTTTGTTATGTATATATCATATCACTTGGTTATTATTATATTTTATTAAGATGCAATTTATATAAATAATATTAACCATTTTAAATAGAGAAATTCAGTCATATTTAGTATATTCACTAATTCCAAGATACTTTCATCATCAAAAAAAAAAATACCCCTGTACCCATTAAGCAGTTATTATCCATTCCCTTCTCCCCAGCCCCTATAGCCACCTATTTGCTTTCTGTCTATACAGATTTTCCTACTTGTGATATTTCATATAAATGAAATCATACAAGATATATGATCTTTTGTATTTGGCTTATTACATTAACATTATGTTTTCAAGGTTCATTGGTATGGTACCATGTATCAGGGCTTCAATCTTTTTATGGTTGTTTGTATATACCATAATTTGCTTATCCAATTATCTGCTGATGGACATTTGGGTTGTTTCCATCCTTTGGCTATTGTGAATAATGTACTATGATCGTTGATGTACAAGCATCTGTTTGAAACCGTGTTTTAGATTCCTTTGGCTGTATACCTAGGAACAGAATTGCAAGGTCATGATAATTCTATGTTCAGCTTTTTGAGGTGTTCTCCACAGCAACTGAACCATTTTATATTCTAATCAAAATGTTCAAGGGTTCTAGTTTCTCCATATCCTTGCCAACCTTTATTTCCCATTATTTTCATTACTGCCATTCTAATAAGTGTAGTGGTATCTAGTAGTTTTGATTTGCATTTACCTAAAGATCAATAATGCTGATCATTTCACGTGCTTGATGGATGATTTCTTCCTTGGAGAAAAGTCTATTCAAGTCTTTTGCCTGCTTTTAAATTGGGTTGTTTGTCTTCTTGTTGTTGAGTTGTAAGAGTTCTTAGTATTTTTTGGTATTAAATATTTATTATTTTAATAAATATCAAATCTTTTAATTGATATATTTAATTGCGAACTTGAGAGATCTTAGTACTGTGTATTATATTATTCATATCTTAATTATCATATTATACAGATATGTATATTGTTAGTATACAGCTACATGATTTAGTGTAGCATTTGGTATAATTTGTATGGGCATTAAATTATATGAGATTTCCTATCTATAGATGAAATATAATCAGATATTTATGCTTACAGATGCAGACAAATTAGATACTATTCAGGAAATTATGTTTTAAGTTATCTATTCATTTTTTCTTATATTTTCATCAGTAAAATTATAATACCTACTTCTAAAAATAATGATTATTGGATGGATATAAATGGATGATTTGAAGGATGAAAAGAATAATAAAAATTATGCTAAATATATTGTACACAGCTTTGTGAAGTCCTACAAATACTTTCTTTATTGTATTGGATTTACAGATTTATTTCCAAAGTTATTACCTATGGACATTTAAAAATAATCAACCTAATATTTTGAGTATTTGATATATTTATACAAACATAAATGAAAAGAAACAAAACTGTTTTAATTTTTTAAAGCATCTAAGATGACTTGATTTTGTTAAAGAGGAAAATTATTATGTTTCTAGCCTTTAACAAATCATAGTTTTGAAAGTTGCATATAACTATCTACAATAAAATATGACAAATTGTATGCCAATAGTTACCATACATGGCTGGAGAATCTTACAGAAAAAAATGTTACTAAAAAAAAGGAAAAAAAAAAGAAAAAATGTTATTAATTATTTAGGGAATGGGAACTGGGCTTAAAAGAAAAAGGTAGTATTTGGGAAATACATACCAGTACACTTATATTCATAGTTTTCACATTTCATTATTAAATTATTTAGTAAAATATTAAATTTACCTGTTTGACCTCTTCAATCTAATAATCAAGTCTGTACTTTTCTTAAAAAAATTAAAACAGAGATAAATATAATACGGTTTACTAGAAAGCCTTTTTTAGAATTCTCCTAAATTATATATTTTCCTAAAATGAGGTTTATACAGAGATATAGATCTCTTCTACCATGAATATCAATCAAAATGAACAAAAAGGAGTTAAAATTAAGTAGTGCTTTATAGGAAGTATGCATTAGAGAAAATTATCTTCTGGGAATACTTTTAAAATATATGTGGATTATCAAGACTAGTGTAAGTGAACCATAAAGGGTTACTTTTGCATAGAAATAATTTAATAATAACTGATTATCTAATGTCATAATAACATTGAAACTCATTTTAATGGGAAACAATAGAGCAAAATTTTGGTCTCAAGTGATTTATGAAAAATTTATGTATAGGTTATTTGTTATTAAAAAGCATGTTGTTGAATAACCACATGAGTTAATGAGAAGAAAGAAAATTCCTACAGTGTATCAAAAAAAGAAAAAAAAGTATTCTTATATGTGCAGAAATAAAAAGACTGTGATCAGGTTCAGACTTACATACATTTTAGAAAAAACAAAGAAAGAAACTAAATTGTACTTGAGCCTAAAATATGCTGCTACCCCAGTGGGCATGGCTCCATAGGATTACTGTGATCCTAAGACTTATTGTTCTGTCCAGCAGTCTCAGCACGACTATAAGGCCTGACACACAATAAGCAGAGAAAAATATATATGTGGTGGCCTAGCTAATGAGTGCAGAAAGATGGAACTTTATAGCTTCCATATTTAGGAGAATGGTGAAGGCTTTGTAAAACTGAACAATCAAGAGAGAGAACAGGGTTGGATAAAGAAAGCTTCTGAGAAGAGATTTATGAGAATTAAAGGGAGGTAATACATGCTAGCTAAACATTAAACTTAAGGTTTCATCCAATAAATCATTATACTGTTACTCACTTCTGAGTAAATAAAAATTCTTTGAAAATTCCAGTGTTCAAAGTACTATTTTTAATTATATTTTTAGGTTTAATTGAACTTCAAGGAAGTTTCCAGGAACTTTTTTAAACATAGTCGCAGAGGGCTCTGCATATGTGTGGTTAATATACGGCATTTATGATTCACTTTTAAACACGAAAAAGCAATGGCCTTAAATGTGCCGTTTCTTTAAGCACTGTGTTGATTTGTACATTGTCCTTGCATTTTCTCTTTACCAGGTGTAGTCTCCTGATAAGTATGTTCCCTTCTTTGCAGAAATTCACATTGCTGACCTTGCAGTCTTTTGTCATGGAAGGGCTGCCACTGGCAGCCGTAGATTAATACCAGCTCAAATCTTGTTGTTTTTGATTAAGGTCCTGAGGTTAGAAAAATGTAATTTGTACTCCACAAGGTAGTATAGAGAGAACATGACAGCAATTAATCCTTTTCTTGCTGATGACAATGATAAAATACCCCCTGTTGCCTCCAATATCTTTGTTAATATTCCAAAAGGGAAATTTACTTTCCCCTGTGTTTATTTACAGGTAAGTATTTTTCCTAACTTCTAAGCGTCTAATGTTAAAAGTTTATTAAGCCCTTTTAAAAATCAGGAACTCTGTCAATATTATTATTGTGGGAATAGTTTGTGAAAACTAATGATTTGTAATGAAACTTAATTTCAATGAAATAGAAACTTCTTATATATAGTTATAAAAGAATGGCAAATACGCTTTTACTGATCTATTATGTATTACAAATTCACTAACTTAAAATATTTCTAACAAAGATCAAATCAATCTGGTAAAGTGAAGCCAATAGTATGCTTAGTTTAGACCTAATAATTTCATCAAAATTTTAAAACTTGTTATCTTTATATTATTTAAGCTTTAGATACCTATATTATTCTCAGATCTCTCCAATTCAGTTTGTAATGTACATTATCTAAACTTTATTAATTACTGAATGCTTTATATGATCTTTGGTAAATCAGCGTAATTACTGGCATGAAAAGAATGGCATATCCCAATTTTCTCTAAATAACTTCATGCCCCAACCAAACTCTGTATTCAACAACTTACACAGTTGGAAAATTTTGTAAAAGTATCGTACAATGACGGACAAAGAAAGGTAATACCAAGGATAACATCCCTTAATTATACTATTCTTGGCAGGATATGTATATTCACGGGACATGATAAGGGCATTCTATTTTGGGATATATATGACTGATAACAAAAGCTCTGTTAGTACACTTATTGGTTGTAAATTTTTTGTAGTTGTTAACCAACAAAATTCTTAAACCAGGGAAGGTCAAAGACATCATTTTGAATATCAGTGTCTTTGACAGAATGGAAGAACTTCACTAATCACAACAGTCCCACCCAACACATGACAAGAGTTCTGTCTTCTTATTTCTTTTGAATTAAATGATTTGCATTGTTGTATTTCCTCCAAGATTACTGCATCAGAAGTAGCATTTAATTATCTAAGACTTATTTTAAGGGTAAACTATCATTTAAAACATAGAAATATCTAACCTAAAGGAGGATGAGGTCCTATCTAAAATGAGGAAGTGAAATATTCTTGTAACTAGGTCTTCCTGGAAAACATGAGTATTTTTTCTCCTTTATCATAGTTTGTCATTCACAAACAATCAATAGTGTTCTTCTTTCTCAACTCCTTAAATGAAGTAACCAAATGAAATTTACAGTGAAAATAAATTTTAAATTATCTTGTGAATTTCTTTAGAAAAAAGAATTCTGGGATTTTGATTAGTATTGCATTGGCCATATAGGTCAATTTGGGGAAGAAATAATATCTTTAGTCTGATAATATTTAGACTTTCATAGTACAAATTTGCTGAACAATGTTTTAAGAGTTTTCTGTGAAATTTTGCATATATTTTGCTATATTTGGCCCTAATTACTTCATAACTGTAAATGATTTTAAATTGTTTTTAATTTCAGAAATTATATATTTCATTATATGACTATAGTATTCAAAATAACTACAAACAAGAAAGATACTAACAAAATCATATCAACAGTTGAATGAAATATATAAATCATGGTATACTCACATGATGAAATACTATATAGAATAACAAAAAGCTAAACGATGTCAATGTACATCAGAATATTTGGTTAACTTGGGTAAAAGAGATTAGGAAATGGGAATATGAAAGTAGCCTTTGGCATAATTATAATTTTCTTTTTATTGATCTAAATGTTGGTTACATAGTTGTGTTAAATTGATAAAAATCCATTGATATGTCTGCATGGTCATTTTATGTCTACTTTTCTGTATGTGTATTATATTTAAATTACTTCTGCATAATACTTTTTCCATTGGTTTTTAATCAATCCTTCCTCTTCATGTTTTCGTATTTATGTCTCAACAAATGTGCTGTTTTTTTCCTCCATCTTAGAAATACTGTTTTCCTCTCTCTCCTCCCCTTTTTGATAAAAATGTTATCTTTACTTGTTATCTTCACCCTGATTAAGTCTTCGATCTAAAGAAGTCTGACTTATATCCACAGCATTCCAATGACAATGAACCTGTCAATGTCTTCCAAAATTCACAGTTTCAAAATGCATTATCACTTCTCTGTTCTCATTACAATTAACATCAGGATAATTTTTCCTTTTGGAAATACTCTCCTACATTAGCATCTCCAATAGTGGTAGAAACACTGGTTCAGTCTTTTCAGCTTTCATCCTGTATCCAACTTTAAAATGCTGGAGTGCTCCCAAATCCACTTCTCTCTACTTCTACTCTTTCCTAGATAATATCATGTATCTTTAACTATTATGCATATGAAAATTAACCCCCTATTGTATATTCAGGTCAGAGTCTCTTCCTCTGGATTTGATGCTCATATTTTCAGTGTCTTACTTAACATTTCTAATTACACACACATACACACACACACTTTTAAAAACTGGAGGCAACCACCCAGTTTTCTTACGGTTACATTGTTCTCTGTCTCATTAATGGCATCATCCACCATCAACTGATCTAGCCAATAATCCAAGAATTCATAACAAATTTATCTTGTCTTAGTCCTTGCAGTCAACAATGGCAAAAGTAATGATACAAAGTAAACTGTGTTAATACATTGTGTTCTACCCTTTGAATGACCACTTAACACTCTGTCGTGATGGCATTTATTTGGTTGATTCAATATGATTCATTCCAAATGGATGCTAATGTTTCTCATGAATATTAGTGTATTTATTTTAGCCTTTAATCTATGTTGTTCAATAAATGTTGAGTGAATGATAAATAAAGGAGTAGATGACAGAAAAACCATTTATTTCTTTGTTCTTTTCTCTTGAAAAAAAATGTCCAGATTCATCATCAGTGTCTTTTAAGGCTACAAAAGAGTCTTACTCTTTTTCTTTTCTCTGTATAACTCTGAATCTATAGTAGGGTGTACACTTACTATTTTGTATAATTTACCTACATGATTCAGGTAATTCTATGCTACACTAATCATTAAATCCATATGTGAGATGTTTTAAGTCTTATGCAGTACTTTCAAAGAACACAATAGCCTTTTTCAATGCAATAAATGAATACTGTAAATGCAATCATATATTGCACTAATCACAAAGATATGGACCACAAATGGCCATAAATACATCTGATATGCATTAATCAGTTATTTGAATGAATTATTATATCATTACTTGAAGAATGAACCTCAATTTCATATAGAATTATACTGATTGTCCATTAGTTATTTTATTGAACCACCTTTATATAAGGAAATAAATTGCTATTTTGATCAATGTTAAGCTACATAAGCTTAACAAATATAAAGGAAATTAAGAGGGTGTGGATCTGTATTTCTGCCTACATTTTCAAGAATCTCCTCTCGTACAGGCAAAATATTTTTCACTTAAGGTCAGGACCTGAACATCATGTCAGAAAGCTAGGCTAGTAAAGATCAATTAGTAAAAAACTATTGCAGAACAATGAAAAACAAGAATAAATGTTATTTAAGGCATTCAATGGTTGAGAATTACTATCAAACAACAAAAGAACTATTTGTGCAGTGGAGTTTCAGAAATGTGGGTCAATATTATAGGTATAACAGCAAATTACAAATGCAAATACAAATACATTTTGCAAGATATTACAAGATAATATAAATTTGTCACAACTTTCATGCTTATCCCTTAGAAATGACATTATTAAAGATAACTGTATTAAAAAGCAAAATAACCTTATTTTTGAAATTTAAAAAAGTCATCCTCAGGCAAAAGCAATAAATAACTGGAAATACAAAGCAACAGCTGTTAATTGTTATGATCTGGGATTGCATTGGCAATAGGTGGGAAACATGAAAAGGTGTTAAATAAAGATTGTGCTAGCACATAAATAATTTGGTTCAGTAGGGGAGAAAATTAAATTAACCACTGGAAAGAAAAAGAAAGAAGTTTCTTCTTCATAGCTTTAAGCCTTATTGGAAAATCAATGAAAGCAGTATGTTGAGCCTAGTGATTACATCCAAGACCTACATGCATTAATTATTGTCTATCAAGGGATAAGGAAAAGGTGTGATTGTGTGTCTCATTGTGCTCTCTTGACTGCTTAAAAAATATATTAAATTTCAAGATAATTAAGGAGTTCTTAAACAAGAAATAAGGGGGAAGATTAATTCAGTTGCATTTTAAAAATTCTCTACATCAGCAGATTTAATTAAGCCAGGAAATGCAAGCCATAAACACCGAAAGATATTTGAAGTATATGTATGCAAGAAAGAATACAATCCAAAAATATCAGGAAGTCCTACGAATTCTTAAAGAAATGACAAAGAAGAAAAGTGGCATAAGATATAAACAGAAACATCACACAGAAGAACATAATGATAAATATATATAGCCTTCCCTAGTTATCCTGAGGGGATTGGTTCCAGGAGCCTCCATGGAACCCAAAATCTACAGAGGCTCAAGTCTTTTATATAAAATGATGAAGTACAAGGAATACAGTTGGTCCTCCTTATCCGTGTGTTTCACATCTGCAGTGATGGAGGGCTGACTACATATTTTAAAAGTTTACCTACCTAATATTTTAAACTACAAATTAAATCATTAATTAAATATCCATTTTATTTAAATAAATTTAAAATCTGACATTAAATTGTATTGGTAAGGAAGTTAAACCATAACTCTTACACTTAATACAGAAATTAAATTAGCATAAAGGCTTTGAAGAAATATTTGAAGTAATTTGAAGATATGCCTATCCTACAGTCAATAAATTTACTTATAGAGAAACATCACATAAACACTTGTTTCAAAGACACAAGATTAAGAATGTTTATATCACCATGGTTTATAATATAAAAACACGTATTACATGATTACTCATAATTACTAAAGTAATATTGGAATGTTCATATAGTAAAATATTATATGATGATAAAAATGAATGATCTAAGACTACATATATCAACAACAGTAAATTTATCAGGTAAAAAATAGTTTAACACATACAACAAATTTTACATTGCTTAGTGAAAATATATATTTAATAAATAAAAATAAATATCAAATTGAGAACATTGGTTAATGAAGGAGATGTACAAGTTTCATGTCTTATTGGGTGGTAGTTAGATGGGTGTTAGCCTATTATCTTACGACAACTTTCTTTCTAAAACATTTAATAATAAATTCAAATATAAAGGAACAAAATTTGACACCTCATCAAAAGTAAACTGGCAATCTATCCCTCTACTTTTGACCCCTATTCATTTTCCCCCACAACACTGTTTATATAAAAGTTGTTTTCAAAATTATAATCGGTTATATACAGATAAGAATCTTGGGATTCTGTCTTTCACACTATGACGCCTATAAATTTTTTAAAGACTATTTTCAGAAAAATTTAAATTTCACAGCAAAATTGAGGGGCAGATATAGAGTTTTCCCATATATCTTCTGCCTAACAAAGGTATAACTTTCCAGTTACCAGCATGCCCCACCAGAGTGGTATGTTTTTAGAATTGATGAACCTACATTGACAACACCGTAATCACTCAAAGTCTACAGTTTACATTAAGTCTCATTCTTGGTGTTGTACATTCTTTTGGTCTGGACAAATGTATAATGACATGGAACTATCATTGTAGTATCATATGGATTATTTTCACTGCCCCAAAAATCCTTTGTGTTCCACATATTTATCCCTTCCCTGCAACACCTGATAATCACTAATCATTTAACAGTCTCCATAGTTTTGCCTTTTCCATAATGTCATATAGTTGGAATAATACAGTATGTAGTCTTTCCAAGCTGGCTTCTTTCAATTAGTAACATGCATTTAAGTCTCTTCCATGTCTTTTCATGGCTTGGTAGCTCATCTCTTTCTTCCAGAATAATATTCCATTGTGTAGATATACACAGTTTATTTATCTATTCATTACTAAAGGACATCTTTGCTGCTTCCAGGTTTTTGCAAGCATGAATAAACTTACTATAAACATTCATGTGCAGGTTTTTGTGTAGATACAAGTTTTCAACTCCTTTGGGTAAATACCAGGGAGTGAGATTGTTGGTCATATGGTAATAAATAGTGTGTTCAGTTTTGCACAAAACTGCCAAATTGTCTTCCAAAGTGGTTGTACCATTTTGCAGTCCCACAGGTGATGAATAAGAGTTTCTGTTGCTTACACTCTCGACTGGATTGACGTTGTCAGTGTTTGGATTTGGGGCTTTATAATAGTTGCCTATTAGTGTCATATTGTTTTTTTAATTTCCATTTCCCTGGTGACACATGATGTGGACCATATTTTCTTGTGATTATTTGTCATCTTTTTTTTTTTTGTGAAATGTCTGTTAATATTTTTTACCTATTCTCAGTCATATTCTTTGTTTTCTTATTGTTGAGTTTTAAGAGTTCTTTGTATATTTTGGGTAACAGTGATTCATCAGGTATCTCTTTTGCAAATATTTTCTCCCATTCAGTGTCTTATCTTCTTGTTCTTTTGACATTGTCAATTCTTATTGATACTGACTTTTGTAGAACATAATTTTTAAATTTAATGAAGTCCAGTTTATCATTTATTTCATTCATGGACATGCCTTTGGTATTTTTTTCTTAAATGTCATTATCAAACCCATGGTCATTTAGATTTTTATAGTTTTACATTTTACATTTAGGTGTGTGATCCATTTTGAGTTAATATTTGTAAGGGGAATAAAATCTGTGTCTAGATTCATTTTTTTGCATGTGCATATACAGGTGTTCAGCACAATTACTGAAAAGCCAATTTTTATTCCCTTATATTGTCTTTGCTCCCTTATCAAGATCAGTTGACTATATTTATGTGGGTCTATTTCTAGGCTCTCAATTCTGTTCCATTGATCTATTTGCCTATTCTCTCACTGATATCACACTGTCTTGATGACTGTAGATTTATAGTAAGTTTTGAAGTTGAGAACCATCAGTCTTCCAAATTCATTCTTCTTCATTTCTGTATTGGCTATTCTAGGTCTTTTGCCTCTTCATAGACACTTTAGAAACAGTTTTTTTTTTTTATATTCACAAAATAAATTGCTTGGATTTTCACTGAGATTGCATTGAATCTATAGATCAACTTGGGAAGAACCGATGTCTTGATGATATTGAGTCTTTCTATCCATTAACTTGGAATGCCTCTTCAATTATACAGCATTTTATTTTCATTTTTGGGACATACTAATTTAAATAGTATTGTGTTTTTTATTTCAAATTCTACTTGTTCATTGGTGTGATATAGGAAGGAGACTGATTTATTCAGTGACCTTGTATCTGCAACTTTTTTATAACTGCACATTAGCTCCATTTTTGTTGATGCTTTCAGATTTTCTACACAGATGATCATGCATGAAAAAGGAAAGTTTTATTTCTTCCTTACCAATCTAAGTACTATTTACATCCTTTTCTTGCCTTCTTAAATCAGCTAGAACTTCCAATATGATGTTGTAAAAGAGTGGTGAGAAGGAAGATCCTTGCCTTGTACTAGATTTTAGTAGGAAAGCTTCAAGTTTTTCATCAGGGATAAAGTTAGATGCAGGGTTTTTTTTTAAGATATCTTTCATTTTGAACAACTTGCTCTCTATTCCTAGATTACTGAGAAATTTTATCATGAATAGTTCCTGGATTTTGTCAAATGCTTTTGCTGATAGTATTTATATAATCATGTATTTTTTTTCTTTTATAGCCTATAGATGTGATAGACTACATTGACTTTCAAATGCTGAGCCACCTTTCCATATATGAGACAAATCACACTTGATTTATGCTACATAATTCTTTTTATACATTATTGGATTTGATTTGCTAGTATTTTATTGAGAATTTATGCACATATATTCATGAAAGACATTATTATTTTCTTTATTTTCTTGTAATTTCTTTCTCTGGTTTTGGTAATAGGATAATGATGACCTCATGGAATGTGTTAGAAAGTATTCCCACTACTTTTGTCCTCTGAAAGAGATTGTACAAAATTGGTATCATTCCTCCCTTAAATGTTTGGTAGAATTCCCCAATGAAACCATCTGGGTCTGGTGCTTTCTGTTTTGGAAAGTTATTAATTATTGACCCAATTTCTTTAATGGGTAGAGGCTTATTCATATTGTCTATTTCTCCTTATCTGAGTTTTTGCAAATGTGTCTTTCAAGGAATTGGTGCATTTTACCTGGGTTATCAAATATGAGGGCATGTTTATAGCTGTAGGTTTTTCATAGATCACCTTCTTCAGTGTGAGGAAATTCCTTCTATTGCTATTATATTATATGATATACTATTATATGATATGCTATTATATTATATTATATCATCAAAGTATATTTCTTTTTGAGTCATTTTTGGTCTTTGGTGTCTCTCTCATAATTTATTTCACCTAAGTTTTATAATTTTAGGTGTATACTTGTTCATAGTATTTCCTTACAATCCTTTTTATTTCTGTAAGATCAGTAGAAATGCACCCTCTTTCGTTCTCAAATTTAAGAATTTACCCAAAATTCTTAAGTTTTGGATTACTCTAGATTAAAGTTTGTCACGCCTACTTATCTTTCAAAGAACCAGATTTTGATTTCATTGATTCTCTCCATTGTTTTTGAATTAGCTCATTTATTCCCACCCTACTATTTAGTATTTCCTTTGTTTTGTTTACTTTGGATTTATCTTGCTTTTCCTTCTGGTTTCTTAAGGTGGCAGTTTAAGTTATTGATTTGAGATCTTACTTCTTTCACAACATAGATATTTGCAGCCATATATTTCCTTCTAAACACTGTTTTAGGCACATCCCTTAGCCTTTGACCTATTGTGTGTTTTTTTAATTTATCCAAAAATATTTTAATATTTACCTGTGATTATTTTTGACTCATTTGTTAATTTTTGTTAATTTTAGTGGTTTTATTTTAGTGTTCTAAAAAAATTGATTATGTCTGTTTTTTCAGTATTTTGATTGACTGTATGGAGAAGCAAATTTTCAAAAGTCCTTACTCCACCAGTCTGGAAGTACTCCTCAGACTCAGTATTTTTATTTTTTTCATGGGAAGCTTTTTCATGTAATCATCAACTTTTGATTCATTTGTAATTCACTGTATATTGTTGGGAGGTCTCTGAGTGTCTGTTCAATATTTGTTGAAATTAAATAAAAATTAAATAGCATTTTACAATGTCGGGGTAGGGGCAAACATTGTCTTCTTTATGAAAGCAAAGAAATGATCATAGGAATATCTCTCAGTCTTCAGTGGATTATTCTTCTCTTGGCACTTTTTTAAACCAGAAGACTTAGTTGGTGAAGATATGTGTAAAAAGCCCATGAGTATGAATGTGAACTTATTGAAAGATGATAAAAAATCAATTTGGAAAGACACGATTAAGAAACCTTACAGCTGACCCATCAATACTCTTATGACTATCAAAATTCTTTTTACTACTTGAATGTAATATGAACTAAAATCTATTGCTGAAGATAGTTTCATTAAAAATTAAAACTAATATTCAGTTTTATTAGAGTCATATAATCCTACAACTGGAAAAAATTTGAGGTTGATTTGTTAGACTTTCCCTTTTTCCTACATCTGTTCCCCATTTTGTAGACCACGGATATTACTAAATATCCTTATTTTCCTTTGATATATCATAGACAGGGTTTTATTCTATGTATATATAAATTCTATGTATTTATTTAGAAATACAAAGATATACACACATGATCTCTATGAAAAATGGAGTACAGTCTATGATGAAAGATAATATCTACAGTTAATAATGTTTTTATATTAGCTTCCTATGGCTAATGATAACAAGGATAATGAAATGGATGTTAAGTTCACATACAGTGGTATGAACTTGGTATTGGGATGCCCAGACAATGTACATTGTTGTAAATTCATATTTATAACATACGATTCTTAATATTGATGCTTCAGCATTGGATTACTGTTTTCCAAAATTGCTGACATAATATCAATGTGTTTCTGTATAATGTGAAATCTAGAAGTTAATGTAAGAATCTCAGCTCTGGTTTTATATTTCAGAAATATTCGGGGTTATTGAAATCTTCTTAAGAGAAAGCTAGTGACATTCCAGCTTAAAGAGATTTAACTTTGAATCACAGCAGAAGCAGGGATAACAAAATCAGACCACAATTCTTTTCAGAGTTAAAAGATATTATCTTTTTAATTCCTGATATAAAAATGAATTATTGGAGGACTGCCAAGATGTCAGAGTAGAAGGACACTCTTAGTTCATCCTCTCCCATGAATATACCAAGAAATACATTCATGGGCCCACCCATTCACTCAGAACACCAGTTGAACTTTGGCAGAACATTGCCTACTTCAAAAGACAAGAAGATTCCTCATAAAAATTGGTAGAAAAAAAAAAAAAGAAGAAGAAGAAAAAAGAAATTAGTATGGGACCTGTTCTGTAGGAAGGGAGTGGCAAAGGAGGAATAGTGCTCTTATGCTGGGACACCCCCTCTCCAATGGAGAGGTCAGCAGGGATGTAGGAATAACTTCTGAAGCTCAGAGGAGGGCACAACAGCTGCTTGGCTAATAGAACTGACAGAAATCTACACAAAGGGTCCGTGTGATCCCCAGTCCTAGAAAAAAGCTTATGATGGTGGGCTGGGACTGGATGCTGGAGCTTAGGGAGAGGGCTGGGGCCACCTGAACAGAGGTGGCCTCAGGGGGCTGGAGTGTGCTGTGGGCTATGGCTGGAAGTGTATACAAAACAGAACAGCCTGACCTAAAAAGCAATTCTCCACGGAAGAAATACAAATGATCAATAGGCACATGAAAAAATGCTCAATATCACTAATTATCAGAGAAATGCAAATCAAAACTATGATGAGGTATCACCTCACACCAGTCAGAATGGCCATCATTCAAAAATCCACAAATGACAAATGCTGGAGAGGCTGTGGAGAAAAGGGAACCATCCTACACTGCTGGTGGGAATGCAGTTTGGTGCAGCCACTATGGAAAACAATACAGAGATTCCTCAAAAGACTAGGAATAGACTTACCATATGACCCAGGGAATTCCACTCCTGGGGATATATCCAGAAGGAACTCTACTTCAAAAAGACACGTACATCCCAATGTTCATAGCAGCACTATTTACAATAGGCAAGACACGGAAACAGCCTAAATGTCCATCAACGAATGACTGGATAAAGAAGCTGTGGTATATTTATACAATGGAATACTATTCAGCCATAAAAATGACAACATAATGCCATTTGCAGCAACATAGATGTCCCTGGAGAATGTCATTCTAAGTGAAGTAAGCCAGAAACAGAAAGAAAAATACCATAAGAAATTGCTCATGTGTGGAATCTAAAAAAAAGAAAAGAACATAAATACAAAACAGAAACAGACTCATAGACATAGAATACAAACTTGTGGTTGCCAAGGTTGAGGGAGGTTGGGAAGGGACAGACTGGGATTTCTAAACTTGTAGATACTGACAGGCATACGCAGAATAGATAAACAAGATTATACTGTATAGCACAGGGAAATATATACAGGATTTTGTGGTAGCTCACAGCAAAAAAAAAAAGTGACAATGAATATATGTATGTTCATCTATAACTGAAAAATTGGCTCTACACTGGAATTTGACACAACATTGTAAAATGACTATAACTCAATAAAAAAAATGTTAAAAATAAAAAAACATAACAGCCTGGGACCCTCATAAAAAAAGCAACTCTGCTGGTGTGCATTTGGGGGAGGGGCACAATGAAGCTGGATCATGGACAATATTACAGAAATACAAAAAACCATAAGAGAGTACTTGAAGTGCTCCAATTCCATATATGAAAAACTGTATGAAAACGAATTGGACAACCTAGAAGAAATGGACAAGTTTCTGGAAACATACAGTGTACCAAGATTGAATCAAGAAGAAATAAACCACTTCACAGACTGATCACTAGAAATGAATAGAATCAGCAATAAAAAACCTCTATATAAACAAAAGTCAAGGACCAGATGGCTTCACTGGTGAATTCTACCAAACACACAGAGAAGAATACATACCAATCTTTCTCAAACTCTTCCAAAAGATTGAAAAGGAGGGAATACTGCCAAACTCATTCTATGAAGCCACCGCTATTACCCTGATACCAAAACCAGATAAAGATACTATCAAAAAAGAAAATTACAGGCCAATATCACTGATGAATATAGATGTAAAATCCTTAACAAGATATTAGCAAACAGAATCCAACAGCATATAAAAAAGATCATACACCATGATCAAGTTGCATTCATCCCAGGGACACAAGGATGCTTCAACATAGGCATATCAATCACTGTGATACACCATATCAATAAAAGAAAGGACAAAAACCATATAATCATCTCAACAGATACAGGAAAAGTATTTGATAAAATTCAACACCATTTATGATAAAAACTCTTACCAAAGTGGGTATAGAGGAAACATATCTCAACACAATAAAAGCTATTTATGACAAACCTACAGCCAGCATAATACTTAATGGTGAAAAACTGAAAACCTTCCCACTAAAATCTGGAACAAGACTAGGAAGCCTGCCCACTCTTACCACTTCTATTTTGAAACATAGTTTTGAAAGTCCTAGCCACAGCAACCAGAAAATAAAATGAAATAAAAGGGATCCAAATTGGAAGAGGAGAGGTAAAATTGTCACTATAGGCAGGTGACATGATTCTACACATAGAAAACTCTAAAAGCTCCACACAAAAAGTACTAAAGCTGATAAAAGAATTTGGCAAGATAGCAGGATACAAGATTAACATACAGAAATCAGCTGCATTTCTTTACACTAACAAGGAAATATCACAAAAAAAGAGTGAAAAATAATCCTTTTAAAATTACATCCAAAAATTAAAATACTTAGGGATAAATTTGACCAAGGAGGTGAAAGACTTATACAGTCCAAAACATTGATTAAGGAACTTAAAGATGACTTAAAGAAATGGAAACATAGCCCATGCTCTTGGATAGGAAGAATCAATATTGTTAAAATGGCCATACTGCCCAAGGCAATCTACAGATTTAACATGATCCATATCAAATTATCCAGGACAATTTAAGAGAACTAGAACAAATAATCTTAAAATTTATATGGAATCACAAAAGACCCAGAATTGCCAAAGCAGTAATATACTGACAAAAAAGGATCAAGTCATAATTAGAAATGTTTATCAATGCTACTGAGTTTGCTAAGCATCTTTATGATGATTACTTTGAATACTTAATTGGGTTGATTGCTGATTTTCACTTCACTTAGCTCTTCTTGTTGTTTCTGGTTTTTTTCATTTGAAATATATTCTATCTCCTTATTTTGCCTAATTCTCTATTTCTATTTTTAGTTAGGCCAATTACGTTTCCTTATCTTGAAGTAGACTTAATTAAGAGATATCCTATGGACCCAACAGCACTCTGCTCTCTGGTCACTAGAGGTATATGCTCTAGGGGTGCTCCCTACGTGGACTAAATGGGCCCTTTTGTTGTGGCAAGGCCATTTACTGTGAGTGTGCTGGTAGACAGGGCTGGCCCCCAGCCCAGTAGGCTGCCAGGCCCTATCTTATGCAGTGGCTTTGGCAGGGTCAGGTCACAGAATGTCTTGCTGTATGACGCTGGGTGTCCCAGGGCTGATGCCAGCCTGCTGGTGGTTGGGAATAAGTCCTGGCACAGCTGTTGTGGGGGTCCATTTGTCCTGGGCTGGTGTTAGCCTGGTTGTAGGTGGGGCCTGTTCTTAGGACAGCTGGCTGTAGTGACTGAGGGTCTCAGGGCTGGTGCTGGGCTGCTGGTTGTCAGGTAAGCCCCCACTGCTAATAGATAAAGGCAGGACTCCAAAATTGTTCTTGTGATAAAATGAGCTCTCCGAAATGGCTGCTGCCAGTGTCTATGTTCACAGTGGGAATCCCAGTTGCCTCCTACCTCTCTGGAAGTCTTTCCAAGATCAGCAGGTGGGTCTGACCCAGACTCTTTTTTTAAGCTACTGCCTACATGCTGGGACTTGGAATGTGTGAGATTTTGTGCACGCCATTTAAGAGTGGAGTCTCCATTTCTTACAGCCCTCCAGCTCTCCTTTAAGCTTTCAAAGCCAGATGTTCCCGGTGCAGCATTCCATGCTGGAGAGCTTGGACCCTGATGTGGGGCTTGGACTACTTCCTCCTAGAGAAGAACCTCTGCAATTGTGATTATTCTCCTGTTTGTGGATTGCCTACCTAGGGGTGTTGTTTCTGACTATACTGCATCTCCACCCCTCCTACTTGTCTCTTTGTGGTTCCTTCTTTACGTCTTTAGTTGTGTAAAATATTTTCTGATAGCCTTCAGGTTATTCGCACAAATAGTTGCTGTGCAAATTGTTGTAATTTTGGTGTTCCTATGGGAGGCGGTAAGCTCAGGGTCTTCCTCCTCTGACATATTGATCACATCCAAGCTTCTTATCTTTCTGTTGAAACTTATTATTTTTCTGCTGAGAATTCTTACTGTTTATGTTCTGTGAAAACATTTGTTTTTCTTCATTAAAGGCAGTTACAATGGCTACTTTAACATACTTTTATTTACAATAAGAGATTAATCTTTGGGTCAGATTTTGTTGATTTTCTTTTCTCTTAAGAATATGCTCAATTTTCGTTTTCATCTGTCTGGTAATTTTAAATTGCATTCTGACCATTGTTAATGTAAAGTTGTGGGAAGTTTGGATTCCATTATTTTTCTCTAACAAGAGTTTCCGTTGTTTTAATAGTCAATTAAGTATCTTGGCTGGGATTTAATTTCAAACTCTGTTTCTTGGGTAGCAACTCCAGTCTTTGTTCAGGTCTTCCATTTTGAGTTGTTTTTTGAGTCTGTTTTTCTTATGTTTGTCTGAAGATTCAGGGAATGGCTAAGTATAATGTGATCTCTTCTCTGGCTCTTTCCCTTCAGGGTTCTCTACTCTCTTCAGTGGCCACAGTACCTGGCTTAAAATGCCTGGTTCCCCATTTTTTTTCTGGTGCCCTACTACTGGCACATATTTCACTCTTTAGTCCCAAGTTTAAAAATCACAAATATTAGGAACTCTCTTCATTCAGCTTTCCTCCTTTCCTCTGAGTTTGCGGTCTCCTCAAGAGTCTTATCTCCTTCTTTCTACTCTTCAGTGTCTTCAAGTAGTTGTTTTGGTATTATTTCCAGGCCTTATTATCAGAGTTTCTGCAGGAGTGGAGTCCAATAGGGTCTTATTTAGTTACTATTAGAACCATAACTACATTTTTTAACATGCAGAATATCATAACTACAAATGATTGGAGCCTGTATTTTTGAATTCCAATCATCAAATTCATCTTCATTATTTCAAGATTTCATTAAATGTATGAATTATAATCTTTAGTATATATAGAAAAATATTAATTAATATCTACCTAGAATGTTGTTTCAATATGATAGGTTCTAATTTTTGACAAGCAATACTTACATGAAATTTTTAATGAAAACTTGTTATTTAATTGTAGCACATATTTCATGGCAACTGTCTGAGTCTAATTCAGCTTTAATTGTATTTTTTATTCCACAATAAAGTTTCTTTGAGAACAAGCAATATATTTTCTTCTACTTTATAAACTTTGTAAGAATTATGCCAATTAAGAAAATACATGGTGAGGGTGATGGTGATTGAGTGATTGATTTAATCTTATGAGAGTATGCCTGTAATGATCAATCCCTAGAAATGTTAGGTAGCAATGATCTGTATTTTATAATGTATGAACTCAGATATTAAAAACTCTATAAGTTAGGTATTACTCAATAAATATATGTGGAAACTGAGGCACAGAAAGTTTAAATTATCTGCCAAATATCTCATTATTATTAAACATTATCATATGCATTTGAGGAGAGGTAGTCTGTCTCTAGGACTTAATGCTGTTTTCTATAACTAATATATTGCCTATAATATTAAGGATCATTTTAAGTTAATACTTTTTATTATATGTGTCTCCATTTATTCTGTGTTCTATTTTTATTTATTACTCATGACATTCATAAGTATTAGTATTACTCATCAGATTGATTAAAATTAATATACCTCCTATACCTGAGATAATGATGCCTAATTTATCCCAAATTTTAAAAAGGAATTGCTGATTTATAATTTTCGATTGGAACACAGAGTCTGGTAATTTTGTCAAATTTGATCACCACTTTTCAGAGAAATAATATGTATATATACACTATGACTGATAATGACCACTGAAGTATTAGTATGTCCAATTGTGGGTTTTTTGTTTTTTTTGTTTGTTTTTGGTCTCAGAAAAGCTATTTCTAATCTGCATGAAGAAAAATGTAAAAAAGTAGACCATCAGAGGATAACAGATGACATGTCTATTTTGAAGTATAGTTGGCACAGCAGCAGAATGGCAAAGAAAATGTTATGCCATTTCCTTCCTTCAGCTAAGATTTACTTGAAGGTGCCTGCTGTGTAGCCTCTGGCTAAGTGCAGAGTGTCAGGATTTTCAGTACCCCTCACCGTGGCAAAGAGTGAACAAATTGAAAGGCTTCATACATCTTAACTTTACATGATTAGAAAGAGAATCCTCAAAGATGTGGACAATGAATAACGTGCTTCCAGCAATAGACAGGCAATGGCAAGAATGAAGATAATAATTTGCACTAGAAATGCATGTTAGAATTAAGAGTTCACTCGTGGGTACTGGCACAATATGTACAAGGTGAACCTTAAAAGAAACTGGCTTTTTTAACAAAGTGCTCCTAGCAACACTTACTCAGAAGATTCTACTACTGTTAATTTTCTCTTCCCACTAAATGAGAACTCTGAGAGCATATACCACTGAGGAAATCTATGCATAGATCATGGGAAATAGAAGTACCAATATTTTCTGTCCCATCTCTTTTTCCAGCCCAGCCTATTTGCCCTGCCACAAATGCACCCCAACCTTGCAGTTCAAAGATTTTATATAGTCCTAAAACCCTGTTTATTTACTTATTTAGTACAGAGGCAGTCACTCAGATGCCTCATCCCCTACCCTCATCACTCTCATGCTCACCATAACCTCAGCACACACTTGCTGATCCTATGCTATGGTCTGGCATTTGGCTAGATGTCTCTCCAAACTTGATTAAAAAAAAGATTCTTTTGTCTCTGTTCTCAGAAGAACATGTCTTTTTTTTTTATAAGTGCTCAACCAATAAAATACAGTAAGTAAAATGAGTCTGCATGTATTTAAAGATCCATACTTTACTAAGAAGGGATATGTTTTCAATGTTTATGACACATGGAGGCATGAATGAGAATTTTGATAAGGATATTTGTAGAGAGTTAGATCTGACCAGTAGACGTAGTGTTCTGAAAAAAAATTTTGCCAATAAAGGTGAAACTATCCATATCAGGTATAATGTTTTACAAAAACTGCGTAAGTTTTCAGAAGAGCAGAAACTACTTTATACTTGTGTTAGATCTATCTTTTGAGACATTACATATGTTATTTCCATCTTTATTTGTCCTATTTGAGCTTCTCTTCACTGTTTTCCATGCAACATTTGTTTACTTAACAATAAACTAATGGACTTAAAAGACTTAAAATGCATAAAGATCACAGTTTGATGTTTAACTAAACATTAAAATGAGATGTTTAAATACAACATTTCTTTTTCATCATAGTTGTCCACTTACATAAAAAGCAAGACACATACATGAATATCATGAAAAGAACAAGATACACATACAACTCCACACATTGAGATAATTCCAATATCTTAGAGAAAATCTGAATTCCTACTAAATTAATATTAACTCCAGTTCCCATCTTTCTTGCTGAATTTATATGAACCACAAAATAAATGTTTTGTCTATCATTTGTTCTCACCCAGCAATATCAGACTAATGCTGCTTACCTCTCAAGCTGTCTGTATCCCTCCATCTGATTCCCTCTCAACTGGAGAATACTGACACAACCGAACAGGTTTCACACAGCTTTTTTTTCTGAGCTCTATATCCAGATTTCTCTTCTTAGGCTACATTACATATAATATGTCATTTCTCAAGCATGTTAGCAATTTTGGTTTCCTTCTCTTGTATGGTATTTTAATTACACAAATTTTCCCAGGTCACCTTTTCCATTAGTCCACTCCTGGAAACTCTGTACTCTGTTGATGTGATTCATTCCCAATGGCATTCCCTGCTTCATTTTCTACACTATAATATTAATATATAAAAAGCAGAGACTATCGATGGACATTTAGGTTGTTTGTGGACATTTTAACGATGGCCGTTTTGACTGTTGTGAAGTGATACCTCAATGCAGTTTTGATTTGCGTTTCTCTGATAATTAGCGATATCGAGCATTTTTTTCTTGTGCCTATTGGCCATCTGTTGTCTTCACTGGAGAATTGCTTGTGTAGGTCTTTTGCCCATTTTTGAATTGGGTGGTTTGCTTTTTTTGTTGCTGTTATTAAGTTGTATGAGCTGTTTGTATATTGTGGAAATTAAGCCCTTGTCAGTCACATCATTAGCAAATATTTTCTCTCATTCCATAGGTTGTCTTTTTGTTTTGTTTATAGTTTCCTCTGATGTGCAGAAGCTTATAAGTTTAATTAGTTCTCATTTGTTTATTTTTGCTTTTATTTCTACTGCCCTAGGAGAACATGCTAAGATTTATGTCTGAGAATGTTTTAACTATGTTTTCTTCTAAGAGGTTTATACCGTCTTATGTGTAAGTATTTAATTCATTTTGAGTTTATTTCTGTGTATGATGTGAGGGAGTGTTTTAACTTCATTGATTTACATGAGCTGTCCAGCTTTCCTAACACCACTTGCTGAAGAGACTATCCTTTCTTCATTGTATATTCCTGCCTCATTTGTCAAAGATTTATTGACTGTAGGTGTGTGGGTTTATTTCTGGGCTCTCTATTCTGTTCCACTGATCCATCTCTCCGTTTTTGTGCCAATGTCATACTGTCTTGATTACTGTCACTCTGAAGTATTGTCTGAAGTCTCAGAGGGTTATTCATCCAGCTACGTTCTTTTTCTTCAGTATTGCTTTGGCAATTCTGGGTCTTTTGTGATTCCATATAAATTTTAGGATTATTTATCCTAGTTCTGTGAAAACTGTCTTGGGAAATTTGATAGGGATCACATTAAATCTATAGATTGCTTTGGGCATTGTGGCCATTTTAACAATATTAATACTTTCAAACCAAGACTATGGGATAGCTTTTGACCTGGAAATTTTCATCCTAAGTGAAGTAAGCCAGAAAGAGAAAGAAAAATACTATATGATACCACTTATATATGGAATCTAAAAAAAGACACAAACTTATTTACAAACAGAAACAAACTCACAGAAATAGAAAACAAACTTATAACTACCATTGGGGAAAGGGATGGTAAGGAATAAATTAAGAGTTTAAGATCTGTGGAAACTAACTACTATATATAAAATAGATTAAAAAACAACAAAGTTATATTGTATAACACAAGGAACTTTATCCAATATCTTGTAACCTATAATGAAAAAGAATATGAAAAGAAATATACATATGTAAATGTCTGACTGAAACATTATGCTGTACATCAGAAATTGATAGAACATTGTAGACCAAGTATATTTCAATAAAAAAAAGCAGGGTCTAATTAAGTTTTACATTAAATTAGTTACACTTTTCACCTTACAAAGCACCCGGCGTACAACATACAAAATATTTGCTGAATGAACGAAGGATTCTACCATTTAGCACTCAGTGATTACCTATATGAAAATTTCTTATCACTCTATACAGTAATTAGTTCAGATATTTTTAGAAACATATTTTTTTCTCCAAACAATATAAAAAATTCGCACATACTCTGAGAAATACAGTGTGATACTAAAGGGTTTTGCACAGAGTGACATGATTTAGTTTCCATTTTAGAAGTGTCATATTGGATGGCTATTGAGAATAGAGCCTATTAAGAGTTTAAAATGTCATGGAAGAAGATAACAGCAGTGTAGGTAGAGACAAAAGTTCAAATTCTAAATAGTCGAGGCAACAGGATTTTCATATGGAATGAGTATGTAGTAATGAAAGAAACAGAGGTTCTACGGATTATTGCAAGTAGTAACACCAAAGTATGTCATTAGTTGTGGTTAAATTTGGTGGTGATGTTATGGGTTATCATTTATTATTTTCTAATTTACACATCTCTGTGATTTACCATGAGTATATATAAATTTAATTATGGGGGGTACTTAGTTTATAAGGTCTGAATAGAATTTCCAAACATGTAATAGTAAAATTATCTTCTGAAGGTGTTAAAAATCATTTGGATTCCTAGAAATGACAAATAGAAATAGATACCCTGGTTAGGATTCAGCCATTCCCACATTAGTTCTTAGTAATAACTTCAAGAAGTCTTAAAGCGTGAAAGTTCATTATCCATCCACCTCCAACATCACAATAATTTATTATTCTTTAGCAGATATATGAGCCATCATGTGACTTAAATGATGAGCTGGTGTATAAAAAAATATATTGTTGCTAAAAAGAAATATAATAAAGAAACAAAGAGAATACATATTTAATTTTACATCTCTTGATGACATGTTTTGCAATTCTTTCCACTTTGAAAAAGATAATAATACCATGAAAATATCAATGACAGTTGCTATTTTTCAGAATACATGTAAATATATATTTTAGAACATTAAATATAAATACAAACAGAATACTGGCTTAGATATGAAAGCAGATTAATAAATGTATTATCTATGCTTTACAAAACAAAAATTTCCAATAATTGTTATGTAATTAAAAATGTGTTCAAGTTCAAAGTAAAGCAATTTCTCATTATTAAAAATACTACTATGCAAATAGTGTATCTACTTTCAGGGAAAAGAAATACATTTGTGCTTGAGACATACCAATTTTATGCATTATATTTTTCACTTCATAATGGAAATTCTAAAAATAAGTTCTTCAAAGAGAAGATTCCACAGATTACATTAGGAGCTAAATATATTTGTGTATACATATACATATACAATTGTGTATGCATATATATGTATATTCTCTGCAAATATATATATAAATATTTATAGTTTAATATTTTAAATTTAATTTTTTTAAATATCCAATTTAAAAATATTAAAAAATAGAACATTTAGTATACTTTAAAAATAACTAAAATTATTCCTGAGTAATTAAAAAAATGAACAAAACATGCCTGTGAGGTCCTATCATTTTGGAATGAAAACTATCATCCTAGTCAATTTATAAATGAATTAGTGAATGGGAAGACATTAATGGTGATTAGTTGTAGTAGCATTTTAATTTAAAGTAGTCTAAGAGCCTAATATATTTTCTTTTTTTTTTCTTTGTAGGATATTACCACTCTATTTGTTCTTTTATTTTTTGAATTCTCATTTTTGGTTATCATTTTCCCCTCCCTGATAAATAGCATACCTCTCTTTTTGGTATGTTTCCAGCATAATTTATGTTTGTTTCCAGCCTTTATTAAACAGAGATTTCATTATTATTATTATATTTATCTTTATTATCATGTTGTCCTCATTAATTTTTTTTACTACAGATTACATTTAAAGACTTTACTAAATAACTTGCCTGAAACGTTAATTCTGATTGGTGGGGTCTATTTGAAGCCTAGGAGAAAATATTTATAACCATTATTTTTCTATGTATATTGGACCTTCATCAAGGATATCAATGATATAATTCTAAGCAGGACAAACTGTTCTGGCAGAAGGTGAAAACAGTATATTAAGACCTTCAATATATTTTCTGCTTTGGGGAAAATGACATAAAATAATAAGCATATATGCTTTACATGTAAAGACATGTTCTTCACAAATGTTAATAGGAAATCAATTAAATGAAAATATTTTCTCCCAGACTGTGGCCTATCTTTTCATTCTCTTGGGAGAACACATTTTAAAAAACCTGGAGGTACACTTGGTCTATTTGACTTAAGAAAGTTTATAAAGTTTTAAAATTCTTAATCTTTATTTTATATTCTTATTGAGAATAGTATTCTATTCTTCATTTAAGATATTAATACTATTATTTCTAAATAATAAAAATATTCTAGAATTCTAAAATGTTGCTTAACAAATTCATCCATCCATACTTTGAAAACATTACACAATATTTTTTAGAACACTGGAATATTTCTGAACTATAAAATATTACTACAAAATAAAACAATTGATTTCTTTATGCAATATTACTGTGGTTTGATCACAGAACAATAGATTACAGAACAGCTACTGTTTTCATGGAAGAGAGATAATCTTGAAAATGGCGCACTCAATTATATAGCCTGAAGCTCTCCCCAATTTGGGCCATATAGTCAATAATTATAGAATCACAGTTTTTAAAGAGATATAAAATGACTTGGGTTTGAATAATAAATTTTTGCTGACTGACTTTATTCTTTTCCTTAGTTTGTGCACATCCAGTAGAAACTACCAGAAGTAGGATATCTAAGATATTGGATTAAAACAAATGAAGAGAATCTGTACTCTTTAATATCTACCTTGTCAACATTGCATCAGTTTGAATGATGAAGACAGAGTGATCAGTCATAGAATTCATGAATGTAGATTACCTGAGAGATGGCTGCAAGAGAGGGAGATCATTTATACCCAGGAAGTACCAAAGACAGTTGTATGATTAAAAATAATCTGAGAAGGTTAAAATGCTAAACATGGGAGATATTGTTAAATGTTCCAAGTTCAGTAGAAGCTCTTTGGGTCAATTATTTTCATTTTACTTTAACATAATCAAAAATAAAAATTTAGTCTATTTCTTCAGAGTACCAAAATACTACTAATAAATAATAGTTTATGAATGATATTTTAAAGTAATAATTAGTAGCTAACTCATTTTAAAAGCAGACTCCATTCATTGGCTAGTATAGATAATACTGTAAATTATTAATTCATTAAAATGTAGAAAACACTGTGAAACATAATAAGAGGTAGTAATTGCCTTTTATTTTTAATATTCAAATTTAGTCCTATAGTCTTGGTTACTGGTCATCTTGTTCGAAGTTTTAGTTTATACTATAAATACAAAATGTTCTTTAAAACAATAATTCTTCTCTGCAGATGGTTCATTATGTTCCATGGATAAGTAACTGTATAGGCTATGAGAATTAGACACACACACACACACACACACACACACACACACACACACTATCTCTGCAACAGAGTTTGATAATATATATTGAGTAATGTCGACTCCTTCTGTATAATAAACTGAAAAAAAATTGGTACTTATGTTAGTGTCATGGGTGGTAACCCAGGAAGGAATTGCTGAGGACAGTGAAGCTAGAAGTTGTTGTCTAGTTGAGCACAATGGGAAGTAAACTGTACAGACAGAAAAGATAAGAATTTATAAATAAAATACTCTCAAAAATAAAAGTCCAATGTCATCTGGTTTCACTGGTGAATTGTATCAAAACTTAAGAAAGAAATAATAGAAATCTTACATAAAATTTTATTCAAAATGTGGAGGAGAAATGCACTTCTACCAAATGTTTTAAGAAATCGGCATAAACCTATCCCAACACCTGAAGAAAGCATCATTAGCAAAGAAAAGTATAGATTTGTATGTGTAACTCCTTTACAAAATATTAATAAAGCTGAATCTAGCAATAAATTTTATTAAATACTCCATATGAAAGAGTTTATCCAAAGAAGGTTGGTTTAGCATTCAAAAATATATCATTATAATTCATTGTATTACCATATTTAAGTTGAAAATGTATATAAAGATACCAAAAGAGCAGTAAAAGCATTTGATAATATTGGCAAAAATTAATCATTAAATAATAAAAATAATATATAATGACATAATATAATAAGATAATGAAAACTAAATAAAGGCTTAAAAAAGAATTAAAACTTCTACAATTTGCATACAATATGTCAGACTGAAAATATCTCAAGGAAAAAGTAAGAAAATTCATCAAGACCACATGGCACAAGGACCATATACAAAAATCAGCTGTATTTTCATATATGGGACATAAATAAAAATAAAGTTTAAAAATAAAAATACAGTTTGCATTAGCATCAGAAGCTATAAAACACCTAATAATAAAATAATAAAAAAAATTTGTACCACTGTAATTTAAATTACAAAACACTAGCTGAGAGAAATGAAAGAATGGAATGATATAAATTGGAAGATTAATATTAATATGTCAACTATTCCTAAATATATTCAAAGTAATATGGATTCAAATCAAATCAAGAATTTCCTTTAAACTATAAAACTTATTGTAAATTTTATAAGAAAATGAAAAGTATCCAGAATTTTTAAAAAAAAATTTAAAAAAAAGGAAAAAATTAGAGGACTTGTACTACCTGATTGCAAGACTTGTTATTAAAATAAAAATTATTAACACAGCATAATGGAGTTAATGACAAGCAAATAGATAAAGGAATAGAATAGAGGATTCAGAAATTAGAAACATCCATATAGAGTCAATTTTTTTTAAAAAAGACTGAATTAAATCCAACAGCAAAAAATCAAATCTGAGTATCCCTAAGAAAAATGAGTGATGTCCTCACTAAATATGTAAAAATTAATTTGTGGAGAATAACAAACCTAAATGTAAAATCTATATTTCTGAAGCTTCCAGAGAAAGGTACAAGACTATCCTTGCCACTGTTGATATGCCAAGATATTTTGGATATGACAGAAAAGTACTAAACACAAAAGAAAAAGGAAATTCAAAACTGTGATTCATCATAAATTTAAGACTTTGCTAATAAAAAGGCTCAGCTAAGAAGATGATAAAGCAAAACTTAAATGTTTGCAAGTAGTGAAGAAGCTTTAGAGCAACACAGCTGCCTGCTGTACCCAGGCAAGTGAAACCCTGAAGATTGGGGTTAAAAATTTCATCAAAAATGCCTGTATTCCAGCTTGATTTGCAAGGAACAGAGATATTGTCTTTAAGAGATCGCACAGGCTTAGACAATGAACCAATGAACACTAATTTAGTGTAGCTTGTATACCATAGACCTTGCCCTAGAAGTGTGCTTTTTTTTGAGAACTCTGCAACCTTCACTTCACCTTAAGTGATTATAGGGAAAATTGAGGGAATATGAATAGCTGAAATTAAATTTCTGACTAGCCTTGTGAAAACAAAATTATGTATTTCTTGAACATCAGTGCTGGGAATGTGATATTCATGGCTCCTGCAAAATATGTAGTTCCACACATAATTTAAGAAAAAAAATGTTACTCCTGATTTTTGCCATGAGTGAAATACAGTACTTACACAAATATTCACATAGACTTTCCTTGGAATTCATTTTAACCTCATATCAATGTCATAGAAAATGTTGGGTGAGAGCAATGGCTTGATCTACACACTAGTACATGTATGGGTAGTTCTGAATGCTAAAGTATATTTTCTGATGAGTTTCTTTTAAAGGAAAGCAAAACTTTTGAATTCTTATTTTAGATAGATACAAAATATAAACATTCCTAAAATCACACGTGAAATTAAATATTTAGAATGGTGACAATGGCTGATACTAATTCCTTTCTGAAGAACATACTTTTTCAATTGTATAAATTTACCAGGCATGTAAAGCAAGAACATGCAGGTTTCTGAAATGGAAGAAAAGAAAATAGTTGTGGTTGGGGAAGCTGAAAAAAAATAACTGATCTTCAATTACTTGTAGACTTTCCTTGTATATTGACAGATTTTCAAGTACTTGTAGACTTTCCCTGTATATTGATAAATTACTAAAAATATTGACCCAGAAAAAGTAGCAAGAAACATAAACTAATTTATCTCCAGTTTTTAACAACTGGGAATTTATTCAGAAAGTATTAACTTTATGCATAATAGATGGTTTGTGAAATAGAAAAAAAATAGGTATTATAAATAATTTTTGTTCTTTCCTAGACTCTGAGAAGCCTCTATGCAGTTATAAGTAAAATAACATATATAATTACATGTAAACTATAAGGCAAAAAGTTAATGAACACAAACATATTAATATTGGACATAGATAAAATCAAGTCTAGAATTGTAAAGAAGTAAATAAGGCAAATTATTTTTTTAAATGTTGCCTTTCTCATCTTCATTACCTTTTCATTTAACTATTTTTACATCTGCTCTTATCTTAATGTATATTTCTTTTAGAGTTAACTAAAAATATTTGGATTATTTCTATTGTCTATTAAATAAAATCTAAAAAACTAGAGACCTTAGGAAGATTTTAAAGTTATCCATCATGTGGTTTCCAACCCTTTCTTTTTCATCTTTATCTCAAACTACCCATATATACATACATATGTGCATTAAAAATAATGCTCAGTTCTACTTAGGATGGAGATGATTCTGAAAAGTCAGCAATCCCACCAATACAATGAGAAAATACTATGCTATTTATGCAACCAGAACTTTCTTTTAAGAAAACATCAAAAAAAAAAAAAAAAAGAAGAGACAAACACATCAAAAATAAATCTGTATGGGGAACAATTATCCCTGAAAACTTATTAGAGACTGGTAGAGAGATACTTGTGCAACCAAGGCTGTAAAGAGGGATCCACATGGAAATAGGTAGGAAGAGAAGAAAGAGATTAGGTTAGAACATGTGCCCCTGCGAGGGGACTCAGAGGAGAAGGGAGATTACAGGGGCGAATGGAGATCCTTCCTGGGGAGTGGGCATTTTGAGACACATATTATATGCCATAGCCCTGAGGTCTGACATCAGGAAGATGAGTCTCCTTAACTGGTTGAAGGTAGGACTAACAGGAGGGCTGTAGGAAACTTAAACTCTTCATGTGGAATACACGCATCCTTGCTTGCTCCTAAAACAGTGCAGAGAGGGCAGATTGTGACTGCATGGGTGGCTGGCTGATTTCCTGTCACTGAACAAGACAGGGGTAGATATTACTGGCACTTACACAGGCAGTAGTCTTGATTGCTGTCTGCAGCTGGACTGCCACAACCTGTGCCCTGACCCACGCCAAGCATCTGACTTGGCCCTGCCTGCCCTTGTATGCAGCTCCACATCAGGGGAAAGCAACAGAGGCTAAAGGGAGAGCTCAGCTGTGAAAGGCAAAGGAGGGTCAGCTCTGAAGCAGCATCTGACGGGGCAGAGGCAGCCATTACTGGTGCTGAGATAGACAACACATCAGAAGCAGTCTGGGCTTCCGACCCTGGACTTATCACAAAAACCCACGCCCTGATCCATGCCAGCTCCTCTTGGCCCAGCTCTACTCTTCTTTAGGGGGAAAATACCAGTGCTGGAAGGCAGGGGAGCATACACTTAAAGGAAACAAAGTCATCTTGGCCCCAGCCCTCAGGGCTTCTGTTCCAGCAACTTGGATCCTGCCTCCAGTAGGTGATAGCCACTGAGTAGGAAGAAGTCCTAGATCCTTGAACATCTGGCTCTGACCTTATTAGTCCCTCCATCTCTAGTCCTACCTCCTACCAAGGTGATAAGTGCCAGGACACACTTGGGAAAGATGTGACCTGTGTTCATATCAGATCCAGCTCTCCCACTAAAGCCACTTGGAACACAAAGAGTGTATAAGGGCGCTTCCCACACAAGGACACCCCCTCAAGATGGCAAAAGACCACTGTTTCACCTCATTTCATAGGAATAAAGAAAGTTAAACAAAAATAAGAAGACAGAGGAATTTGTATCAATTGAAGGAGAAAGAGAAAACCCCTGGGGAAAAAAAAAGAACTGAAGAAACAGAAACAAAATATTTACCAGATAAAGAGTTCAAAGCATTAGTAATAAATGCTAACTGAATTAGGGAAAAGAATAGATAAGTACAGTGAGAAGTTTGACAAGAACTAGAGCATAAAAAAGAATCTGTCAGAACAGCAGAACACAACAACTGAAATGAAAAACAAACTAGAAGGAATTAACAGTAGACAAGATAATACTGAAGAACACATAAGTGATCTGGAAGACAGAATAAAGGAAATTACCAAATGACCAAATCATTACAGCACATTTTAACTGAAAACTTCTCAAACTTAAAGAAGGAAACAGATATTCAGGGAAGGAAACATGGAAGATCCCAAACAAGATGAACCCAAACAGACACACACCAAGATATACCATAATTACAACAGCAAAATTAAAGATAAAGAGAATTCTAAAGGTAGCAGGAGATAAAGAGCCATATACAAGGGAATCCCCATAAGGTCATCACCTGATTTTTCTGCAAAAACTGTGCAGGTCAGAGAGGAGTGGCACAATATAATTAAAATGCTGAAAGTGAAAAACCTGAAACCTAGGATACTCTACCCAGAAAGATATCATTTAGAACTGAATGAGAGAGAACTTCTCAGATAAGCAAAAATTAAAAGAGTTCATCAATATTAACCCTACCCTACAAGTAATGTTACAGGGTCTACTCTAGGTGATAAACAAAAGGCTACAACAAGACATAAGAATCTGTAGGAAAGGAAAAATCCTACTAGCAAATGCTGAGGATCAATAACTTAAATAAGCTAGCATGAAAATTAAAAGACAAAAAAAATCATAAAATCAACTATAACTGCAATAATCAGTAAAGGGATAAACATGAATATGTAAAATATGACATCAAAAACACAAAATGTGGGGAAGGGAATGAAATATGTAGATCTTTTACAATGTATTTGAACTTAAAGGAAAATGTGTTTAAAAGAATTAGATATACTTACAGGTCAAATATGTGAAACCTCTGCTAACCACAAATCAAAAACCTACACTAGATGCACAAAAACTAGAGAGAAAGTAACACAGCAGACTACTAAAGAAAATTATCAAACTACAAAGGAAGAAACAAGAGGAAGAAGAAACAAACAGAAGGACTACTAAAATCACTGGAAAATAAGGAAAAAAGAAGCAATAAATACATACCCACCAATAATTATTTTAAATGCCAATGGTCTGAACACTCCAATCAAAAGACAGAGGATGACTGATTAAATTAAAAAACAAGACCCATATATATGCTGCTTCCAAGAGACTCATATCAGAGCTAAAGACATAGATTGAAAATAAAAGGATGGAAAAAGATATTTCATGCAAATGGAAATGACAAAAAGCAGAGGTAGCAGTTTTCATATTAGACAAAATAAGACTTTAAAATAAACTTTGTAACAAAAGGCAAAGAGGGGATTATGTAATGATAACGGGATCAATACACAAAAAGGATTATACTTGTTAACATATATGCACATAATAGAGGAGCACCTATATATGTAAAGCAAATATTAACAGATATAAAGGGAGAAATTGAAAATACTACAACGATAGTAGAGGACTTCAACACATCACTGACATCAGTGGACAGATCATCCAGACAGAAAATCAATAAGAAAACAATTATCTTAAATGACACACTAGACCAGTTTGACTTAATAGATATCTATAGGACACTCCATCCAAAAAGATCAGAATATATATTCTTTTCAAGTGCACATGGGATAGTCTCCAGGATAGATCACATGCTAGGCCATAAAATAAGACAACAAACTTGAGAGTACAGAAATTATATTAAACATTTTTTTTCTGACCACAGCAGTATGAAACTAGAAATAGTTACAGGAAGCAAAATGGGAAAAGCACAAATATATGAAGGCTAATCAAAATGATACTAAAGAACCAAAGGGTTAAATGAAATCACAGAGGATATCAGAAAATACCCTGAGACATGTAAAAATGGAAACACAACTGTTTAAAATCTATGGGATGCAGCATCATTAGTACAAAGGGGCATTTTATAGTGATACAGATCTACCTCAAGAAAAAAATAAAAATTTCAAATATACAACCTAACCCAACACCTGAAGAATTAGAGAAAACACACACACACACACACACACACACATGCACAAAACCGAAAGTCAGCAGAAGGAATGAAATAATAAAGATTAGAGAGGAAATAAATAAAACGGACACCAAAGAAAAAAAAAACAGAAAAGTTTAATAAAACCAAGAGCTGTTTTTTTTTTT
The DNA here is from genome assembly GCF_036321535.1 of Camelus dromedarius. Lineage (NCBI taxonomy): Eukaryota > Metazoa > Chordata > Mammalia > Artiodactyla > Camelidae > Camelus > Camelus dromedarius. The sequence goes on from NC_087438.1 coordinate 57,516,769, forward strand.
AAAAGATAAATAAAATTGATAAACCTGTAGCCTGCTTATCAAGAAGAAAAGAGAGGGGACCCACAAAAACATAAGAAATTAAAGAAGAGAAATAACAATATTACAGTAATACCCAAATCATAAGAGAATACTACAGTTATAAGTCAACAAATTGGACAATCTGGAAGACATGGACAAATTTCTAGAAACATAAGACTTTCAAGACTCAATCAGAAAGAAGTAGACATCTGAAGAGATGGATAACTAGTAGTGAAATTGAATTTGTAACTAAAAAAAAAAAACACAAAAAAATCTCCCAGCAAACAAAAGTCCAGGTCTACAAGGCTTCTAGAGGAATTCTATCAAACATATAAAAAGAGCTAATACCTATCCTCAAACTAACCCCCCAAACTAACCCCCCAAGATGGAGCACTCCCAAATTTATTCTTAGAGGCCACCATTATTCTGACAACTTCTGACACCTTACAAAAATACTACAAAAAAAAAAAAAAGAAAGAAAGAAAGAAAATTATAGGCCAATATCTCTTTTGAATATAGAGGCAAAAACCCTTAGCAAAAGATTAGAAAACTGAATTCAACAATATATTAAAAGGATCATATACCATGATCAAGTGAGATTTATTCCAGGGTGCAATAATGGTTCAGTATTCACAAATCAATCAATGTCATACACCACCGTAATATAAGGAAGTATAAAATCACATGATCATTTCAACAGACACAGAAAAAGATCTGACAAAATTCAACACACATTCATATTAAAAACTCTCATCAAAGTTGGCATAGATGGAATACACTTAACATAATAAATGCCATTTATGACAAAACCATAGCTTACATTATACTCAAAGGTAAAATAAAAAGCTGAAATGCCTTTCCTCTGAAGTCGGGAGCAAGACATGGATGCCCACTGTTTCCACTTCTATTTAACATAGCATTGGAAGTCCTAGCCACAGCAATCAGAAGAGAAAAAGAAATAACTGGTCCCCAAATTCAAAGGAAAGAAGTAAAACTGTCACTATTTGCAAATGACATGATACTATATATACAAAACCCTAAAATTACCACTAAAAAACGATTAGCACTAATAAATGTATGTAGTAAAGATGAAAGATATAATATTAATATACTGAAATCTGTTGCTTTTCCATATACTAATAATGAACTATCAGAAAGAGGAATCAAGAGAACAATCCCATTTAAAATTACATCAAAAAGAATAAAATACCTAGGAATAAACTTAACCAAGGTAGTGAAAGACCTATTCTCTGAAGACTATAAAACACTGATGAAGGAAATTAAAGATGGTACAATAAAATAGAAAGATGCCCTGTGTTTTTGGACTGGAAGAATTAACATTGTCAAAATATCCATACCACCCAAAGCAATGTACAGATTTAATGCAAATCCTTGTCAAAATACCCATGATATTTTTCACAGAACTAGAACATATAATCCTAAAATTTATATGAAACCGCAAAAGAGCTCAGATTGCCAAAGGAATCTTGAGAATAAAGAACAAAGCTGGAGGCATCATGCTCCCTGACTTCAAACTAATCTACAAAGCTACAGTAATCAAAAAAAAAAAAAAAAAAAAAAAAGGTACTGGCACAAATACCAACTGAACAGAACAGAAAGCCCCAATATAAACCCACACACTTTAGTCAATTAGTCTATGACAAAGGACTTAAGAACATATAATGGAGAAAAAAGTCTCTTCCATAAGTTGTGCTAGCAAAACTGGACAGCAATATATAAAATAATGAAATTAAAACATTTCCTCATACTTCATACAAAAATAAACTTAAAATGGATTAAGGCCCTAACTGTAAGGTCTGAAATCACAAAATTCCCAGAGGAGTACATAGGAAGAACACTCTTTGACATAAATTGTAACAGTATTTTTTTGGATTTGTCTCCTGAGGCAACAAAAAACAAAATCAAATATAAATAAATTGAACCTACTTAAACTTATAGTACTTTGCACAGTAAGGCAGACCTATTAAATGGGAGAAAATATTTGCAAATAATATGACCAACAAGGGGTTAATATTCCAACTATATAAACAAATCATACAACTCACAAAAATAATAACCTAATTTAAAAACGTGTGGAAAACCTGCAGATATTTTTCCAAAGAAGACATACAAAAGGCCAATAGACACATGAAAAGATGATCAGAGAAATGCAAATCAAAACAAGAATGAGATAATACTTTACACCTGTCAGAATGGCTAACAATCAAAATGTTTACAAATAACAAATGTTAGGGAGGATCTGGAGAAAAGGGAACCCAGATATACTGTTGGTGGGCTGTACATTGGTTGCCAATTTACAACTGGATAAGAGTATACAGGTTCCTCCAAAAACTAAAAATAGAACTACCACATGATCCAGCAATTCCACTGCTGGGTATATATCCAAAGCAGTAAAAGCACTAATTCAAAAAGATACATGTATCCTACTGTTCATAGCACAGTATTTGCAATAGCCAAGATAAGAAAGCAATGTGCATTTCAACATTGAATGGATAAAGAAGACATGATATATGTATGTATATATATATGTGTGTATATGTATATCTACATGTATATTTACATCTATATAATGAAATATTACTCAGCCACAAAAAAGACTGTAATTTTGCCATTTGCAATAACATGGATAGACCTGGATATTATTATGTTTAGTGAAGTAATTTGGTCAAAATCTATATATTATCATTTATATGTATAATCTAAAAAATAAAACAGATGAATATAACAAAACAAGAATAGACTCATAGAGAACAAATTAGTGATTACCAGTGGGAAGAAGAAAGGGGGCAAGATAGGGGTATGGGATCAAGAGATAAAAAGTACTATGTCTAAAATAAGTAAACAACAAGGATATATCATACAGTTCAGGGAAATACAGCCATTATTTTGTAGGAACCTTAAATGGAGTACATCCATGAAAATATTGAATCACTATATGTACACCTAAACTAATATACTATTGTAAATCAACTACACTTCCATAAAAAAAATGAAGTCTAAAAGAGTAGACTGAACTCCTTTTATATAAGCAGAGCAAAGCCTCTTTCATTTCTGAGGAAACTAGTGAACACAGAAGCAAACCTTCTCCAGGAAGGAGGGTCAGGTGAAGAAGGGGAAGAAGGACATTTGTAGGGGCAGGGGAACTTGATCTTCTGTTAGAGCTAATGTTCATGACAAGTAGTAAGAAGCTAGCTTTCAAATACCATCATGGGATTTTGCTGATTGTGCATTGGTGTGGAACAGAAAAATTGAAAGGGATCTTGTACTCTTAAGATAGTCAAATCCCATGTTCTGCTGGAGTAAGTGTCCTTATTCCACCCTGTGACATAGGGACTCAGTATAGAACTGAAACTAAAGTCACATCACAGTTTCGACCTTGTTCAATTCTTAATTTTATTAAAAATAAGAAATTCTCACTCCACTTGTCTGTAAGAAAATGGCAAAACCTTTTCAAGAGAAAAGATTTAACTATCCACTGTTATTTTATGCCAAATGTGTGTGTGTGTGTGTGTGTATATATGTGTGTGTATGTGTATATATATACACATACACACACATATGAATTAGAAGGAAAATATGGACAATAGCCAATGGAAAATAAAAAATACCTGATAAATTGACACACAGATTATCCAGGGAATGGTCAAAGTTAGAGGAGAAACTTAACATAGTGAGTGAAAACATATGTAAGGAATTAAAGAACCAACTGAAAATTCTAGATCTAAAAATCTGTAATATTTTATATCAAAATTTATTTTGGCATATTAGTAAGGCAAAAAAGAAAAGATCAGTGACTTGTATACAGATTAATAGAAATTGGCTAAAATGAAGAATGAAAATTTTTAAAAGCATGGAGACTACTCAAAGACAGATAGAAAGAAGTCAAAATATATAATATACATGAATTGGATTTCCAGGAAAAGGAAAGAGAGAACACAGAAAAAAAGTATTTATAGCCATAATGTCTGAGGACTTTCTGAAATTAATGGATGGTATTTACCCACAATTTCAAGATCAGCAAAACTTAAGTAAAAACCTAACCTCATAGTAAAAACTTATGAGAAACAAAGATAATCAACATATCTTAAAAACAGAAACATAAATATTACATTAAAATAAGATACAATAATAAAAATGAAGACCAAAATTTTGTTAGAAACACTGAAAACCAGAAGAAATAATGCAAAGTGATGGAAGGACATCTTTTTTCCTTCATCCAGTTTTATTAAGACATAATTGATATATAACAGTGTGTAAGTGTAAGGTGTTAGCATGAGATTTGACTTTACATACACCATGAAATGATTATCACAAAATGTTTAGTGAGTATATATCATCACATATAGACACAAAATTAAAGAAATAGAACATTTTTTTCTCCTTGTGATGAGAAATCTCAGTATTTACTCTCAGTAACTTCCATATATAACATAACAGCATCTTAACTATATTGGCAATGTCACACATTAAATCCCCAGCACTTATTCATCTTATGACTGAAAATTTGTACCTTTTGACTACCTTCATCCAATTTCCCTCTCCCTAAACCCCTGACTCTTGCAATCACAAATCTGATCCCTTTTTCTCTGAGTTTGTTTTTGAAGTGTAATTGATCTATAATACTTTATTAGTTCCTGTTACACAAGGACATCTTTAAAGCCTAGAAAAGAAAAAAAAAAAGAGCATAATAAAAAAAAATAATAACCTAGATTGTCCACTAGGGTAAAAGAAAACTCTTAGAAAAAAGAGTAATAATGAATAATGACACAGGCTTTTTTTTTGCTGTTGGTTCAAAAACTACAGACTTGTACCACAAGATGTTTCTTCAGGTTAGAGAAAAATAATGACAGTTGAGACATGAATTTACCTCAAAAAAAGGGGGGGTACCAAAGAGGATAAAAGTGTAGATTACATGAAAGGATATTTGAAAATATATTATGCAGTCCCTCAGTATCCATAGGGGATTTGTTCCGGGATCTCCCATGGATACCAAATCTGATGGTGCTCTTATATTAAGTGGCATAGTATTTGCAAATAACCTAGGCACATACTCCCATATATTTTAAATAAACTTTAGATTACTTGTAATACTTAGTACAATGCAAATAGTTTAAATACAATGTAAATTCTATGTAAATAGTTGCCTGCTCCCAGAATACTCAACTTGTGCTTTTTGGAATTTTCCCAATTTTTTTTTCAAGTATTTTCAATTCAATGGTGGTGAACCCTGGGATTCAGAACCTGTGGATATGGAGGGCCAACCTTAAAGGCTACTGACTATCAAAAACACTAAATAACAATGTACTGTGGAGTTCATAATTTAGAATCAAAAGTAAATCTAGAAAGCCAAAAACGAAGTTACTTTATTAACTTGAAAGAAGAAAAAAAGGAGAAACAACTAAACAAACAAAAACCAAGAAAGGAAGAAAATCTTAGGTAAATAGAAAACCAATTATATAATAGTAGACCTAAATTCAACCATATCAGTAAAATATTAAAAAAAAATCACAGCATCTGGTAAGATGAAGAAAGCAATCAAAAGTGTGTATAAGACTCAAACAAGCACTTCACAAAAGAAATACTTTAACAAAATAATTATGATAAACTTCTTGTATACTAAAATGGCTAAAAATAAAAAGAATTTTAAAATCAAATGTTGACTTGGATGCAGTACAAATGGAATGTTTATACATTGCTTTTCAGTTTATAAAATTGTACAGTAAATTTAGAGAACTGTGTGGTATGCTCTAATAATTTTAAACTTACACATACACTTTGACATAATGACTTTATTATTTGGTATATACCCAAAAGAAACAAAGGCATGTGTTTGCAAACAAACAAACAAAAAATACGGCACAAGGATGTTCATTTTATCTCTATTCATAATTTCCCAAACTTGGATATAACTCAAATACAAATATCCACTAACACTGGAATATACAAACTGAATTATCACATAGCAATAAAAAAGAGCAAACTACTGACACAGTGAGCAACATGGATGAATCTTAAAACCAGTGTGTTGTTCAAATGAAGTCAGACGTAAAGAGAACACACTGCATATGTCTATCCATGAATATATATATGAACTCAAGGTAGATTAGAACAAATCTATGGTGAAAGATCTATTGTGAAAGATCTATGTTGAAAAGAAGTCAAAAAAGTTGGTGGGGAGATTGGAAATGGGCACAAGGGAATCATCTGTGGTAAAAATATTTTATACATTCACCTATTGTTTTATGTGGATCTCTATAAATATAAACATATCAAGTGACAAAATTGAAAAAAATCATAAAATAAGTTAACCAATGAAAATAAAGAAAACTCGCTACTTCGTGGCAATTCATTATATGTTCTATATTGCATATGTTTTACTTCTTTTTTCAGTGTTCCTTCTATCTCATCCTCCACCTTCCTGTAATGTTTATCTCTTGAACTCATAACCATTACTCAAGATCCAAGTATCTTTTATATGTTGTTTTCTGTCATCTTTCCCATATTGATTCTCCCATAACAATATGTACTATTTTAATAAATTCGGCATATCTTCCAACTATTTTTATTGCTTTTTGGTCTTCACAGCTCTTATCATCTTTAACCTAATTTACATATGCATTTTTAATTATTAGCTTTTCTCAATAGAAAATAATTTGTATGAATAAAGCACTTTTTTCTGTTTTATTGATAGCTATATTTCCAGTGCTTAGAACAGAGCCTGACTCATAATAGGTGCTTAAATAATATTTATTGCATGAATAAATAATCCACACTATGTTTTGCTAAGTGTCATAATGAATGTTAGAAATGGGTATAGAGTTGTCAGATAAAATACAGGACAATCATTTAAACTCAAATTTCAGCTAAAACAGGTAATACATTTTTAGCATAAGTATGCCCCAATTATAGCACAGGATGTATTTATATTTTAAAATATATATATTTATTTGAAATAAAATTTAATTGGAAGTCCTGTATTTTTTATTTAATAAATGTGACAACCCTAAATAAATATCACTGGTGAAATGAATAACTTGTTATTCAGCATCAAGGATTCTTATAGCTGACATTAATGATATACAAAATATATGAATTGCATAAAAAATAAAAATGCTCTTTATCTTTTTGTTTTCTTTTAAATGCTCTTTATCTTTGCATAAGAGAGTATTAAGATCTAGTGGGCCAAGTAACTTTTTTTTGTTTTTGGTGGTGGTGGTGGTGAATTCAACAACAGTAAATCACTGGACATTTCATGTAAATTTTAATCAGAAAACCCCCAAAATAATTAGAAAACTCAAAATAACAGAGAGCTGGGACTTCATGAAGTCCTACCAAACAGTAGGTTGTATGACTGTACCTGCTCACGTACACATACAAAGTCTGTGTATGTTAAAAAATTTTGTCAGAAAGTTTCTCATATAAATCTGGAAACAAGATTGTGGAAAGCAATAAATTTTTACTTGCATCTAATCTACGCATCAATCTTACCAACTAGAAAAATCTAATGGCTTTGTCTAACCAAATTGTTTTGGGTCATTTTACAATGAATGTGATTATTGACCACTATCAGGTGATAGAGGGGAATGCACTGAATTATATAATATTCAATTACATTGTATAATATATAAAACATATTTAAGTAAAGTTTAGGATTTGTTTTACTAGATTTGGAAGAAATGTCATATTGGTCACAGATAAAGTATCTTTGCACACATTTATCTTCAATCTTAACTTAAAAAAGAACTTTCTATCAACTTGATCAAATTTTTTGTTTCACAGTGTAAAACAGTAATTTCTATAAAACAAAAAAGCAAAACAATTATTTCTATACAACACAAACTCATATGTAAATTGTAAGTTGAGAGAGGAAACTTGATTGAATATGCTTCTGGGTATTATGTTAATTTAATTTTAAAATATACTTCCTTAGTCAAATGGAAAAATGCATTAAAAATACATTCTCATCTATCTAGACTTCTTTTTTCCACTCCTGAATAGAAGCCTCAAAGCAAAAATGTTTGTAAAACACAAGAAGTTAAGCAGTTATATACTTTCATTTTATCAACTGTTTGGCTCTAGGTATAAAGGTAAGACATTTCATTCTTTTAAACTAATTCACCAAGTTTGAATATTCAGGAACAACCTAAGGATAAATTTTGAATTTGAAGTAATTTGGAATATATTTTTTGTCCATTTATTACACGAGGAGCAACCTACATTTGACCCATATTTAGACATTGCTTTTTCCTAAAATGCCAAATACTTATATTTTAACTGTCTATGCTCTAGATTTGTAATGCTATTTACTGCTAAAATATAGACCATCAATAAATAGTGAAAAGAGGTATTCTATTCATTTGATGGAGAATTAACATGTAAAAAGGAATATAGTAAATAGATTGAGGCACAATATTGGATTAACTGTTCTCTAAACTGATGTCTAAATTTAATTCAACTGACGTAAAACAGAGTACAAAAAATTAAATAGTAATAATACAAAACCAAATTATCACCAATTTTAATGTTGAATACATGATATATTTCTATTAAATATATAATTTATTTAAGCAGTCTATCCATATGAAATATAGGGTAAAAAGTTAATCATAATCAACATATAGCTGGAAAGTTTTTATTGATAAAAAATTATTAGTTCAAATTGACGTGCAGTAAATTATTGATTCTAAATTTTCGTCTATTTTTTAATCATCATTTTTATAAATTAGAACTATCTAGTCCATAAGATTTATTAAGAATGAGCAGTTTTCTAATAATATACTTGATAATTTATTTTGTGATCACTTGAAAATTAAATTATCAAAATCATACAATATTACACCATCTTCATAATGTATCATTATAAATATAGGATAAGTGAAACTAAAATGAAAGAAAATCAACATAAAGAGGTTAAATCAAATTTATCAATATATCAAATGGCCTTACAATTTATTAGGTTCCAAGAGCAAGGTAATTCAACCATAGTTAAATTAGAAAATCAATTAGCGAGGAAAACAATGTATTACAAACAAATGCCATAATGCAAAAAAGATGACTTTGAATTTGTCCTTAGGAAATGCTTATATTTAAAAAGAATATGTTGCTATAGTGTATGGTCTTTTGTTTATTCTAATGCTGTAATTTCATTCTATAACTCTCATAAAGGTAATTACAGATCAGTTTAGTACTATTAGATATTTATAATCCCTCAGTAATATTTTCTAATCTCTTGCTTTTTCTATCCCCAGATAACTGCTTCACAACTCAGGAGAATTTTTAATCACTTCCCCATAATAACTAAACAATCTGAACACAAGACAATACTGCCTGCAGAGAGAAACCTGGAGTCACAAATGATAAAGCATTAATATGAATCCATTAAATGATTGTTGTTCAGTTGTCCTTCTTAGTCTAGCTTAGTTATATCCACTCTTATTTCAGATTTCATTTTTAAAGGGGCACTCAACCTTAAAAATCATACCATATTCCATTATCCATTTCTTCAGACATTCAAAAGCACATATTCAATGTGTGTCTAGTACTGAATATTTCATAAGTGAGATAGGAGAATACAAAATAAAGGAAGATACAGTTATAAACTTCAGTGAGTTTATATTTTATGAGTAAGGTGCAACCTAAAACCATGGAAATACCTTCAGGAATCTAAATGAAAATATACACTGTCACAAAATACATTGCAGAGTATAAATTGTTACAATCAATATGAAAATGCTTGTCATGAGACTTAAACATTTTTATACCATTTGGCCTGTAAATTTTTCTATGAAACTATTCAAAATCAGATTTGTAGACAAATTGTATAAACAAAAATATTTATCACAGTCTTGTTTAATAAAGAAAAAAAGGAGTCAGACTGTAATGTAAAAATATGGATGAATGGAATGACTATAAGAAAAAGAAGCAGTAAGTACGAGAGTATATATTTATGATTCCATCTACAGGAAGGTCAGAAGCAGGCAAAACTAATCTATAGTAATGTAAGTCAGAATAGTGGTTATTATTTGCAGGAGAGGGAAATGACTGGGAAGAGGCTTCTGAAATGCTGTCAGTGTTCTATATCTATTTGTTTGATGATCACCCAAATGTTTGCAAATGTAAACATTCATTGAACTGACATGCAAGACTTGTACATTTAGCACTATTCATAATAACCAAAATTTGGAAACAATCTAAATATTCATTGTTGGGTGAATGGATTTTAAAACTGTTGTATATACATACAATGTAATATTATTCAGCCTTATAAAAGGAAGTCCTGTAATAGGCTACAACATAGATGAGCTGAGGGAGGACATGCTAAATAAATGAAATAAGCCTGTCACCGAAGGACATATACTGCATAATTCAAATTTATATAAGGTATCTAAAATAGTCAAACTGAAAGAAGCAAATAGAATTATGGTCACCAGAGCTGGGTGAGGGGGAAATGGGCAGTTGCTAACGGGTAAAAAATTTGAGCTACTCAAGATGAAAAGGTTCTAGAGATCTGCTATACAACATTGTACTCATAGATCACAACACGCTTACAAATTTATAGAGAAGGAAGAGCTCATGTTAAGTGTTCTTACCACAATATGCATTTTAGTGCATTAACATCATTTCTCAATTTAAAATTTTTGAAACTAAATATCACATCAAAAGTTTGTAAACATACTTGGCTAGGATCATTTTTCATATCAGTTATTTCTTCATTTTCTAATACAATAATATCACTAAAATACAGGTTAATAAAATGAATTGATGCATGGTTAATTCTATGTACTGAGTGGTTTTCATTTAAAAAACAAGATAGATATTAAATACCATACTAAATTACATCATTTACAAAAAAGAAAAATAAAGTTACTTGGGATTATAAAATTTAAGTTTCCTTAATTCTAAAGGCCACTAGGCATTGGAAAAAAAAAAATCAGAATGGTTTGAAAGATAATGAGTCTTTTGTTGAGGATATATTTTAAATTACATTTGATGAAAGTAGAATATACACCATATGGGGGATAAGGGAAAAAAACAACAGCGTATAGAAAGGAAAGCAATCTGTGTGAAATGTGGCACAAAAGTTATACAGAATGGCTGTTTCACACAGATGATTGAAGGGATTTACTTCTATTGCAAAAGACCACAGTGAGCTATTAGAATCTTATCAGGGGCACTGCATCCAAAGAGAATCAGTTTATCCTCTTCTCTCCTTCCTTCCTTCTGTCCTTCCCTCCTTCCTACCTTCCTTCCTTCCTTCCTTTTTTCCATCCCTCTCACCTTCCCTCCCCTCCTCCATCTTTCCTTTTTTCTCCTTCCCTCCCTCCTTTACACCTTTCATCCCCTCTTCCTCCTCCTCTTTTAGATTTCTAAATCTCAGGCTAGGGAATACAGGCATACCTTGGAGACATTGTGGGTTCAGTTCCAGACCACTGTAATAAAAGAAATATAATAATGCAAGTCACACAAATTTTTTGGTTTCCTAGTGTATGGACAATTTATGTTTACACTACACTGTAGTCTACTAAATGTCCAACAGCATGTCTGAAAAAACAATGTGTGTATCTTAATTAAAATATTTATTGCTACTGTAAATCAACTATAATTCAATAAAAAATACTTCATTGCCAAAAAAGGCCAACCACCATCTGAGCCTTCAGCAAGTTGTAATCTTTTTCCTGGTGAAGGGTCTTGCCTCAATGTTGACGTCTACTGACTGATTAGGATGGTGGTTGCTGAAGGTTGGGGTGGCTGTGGTAAATTCTAAAAATATGACAACAGTGACATTTGCTGTACTGATTGACTCTTCCTTTTAAAAATGATTTCTCTGTAGAATGCAATGCTGTTTTATAGTATTTTACTCACAGTAGAACTCCTTTCAAAATTGGAGTCAATCCTCTTGTCAGTTGAGCTACCAACTGTTTTCTGCCAGAACCCCAGCTGACATTAAAGGTCTAAGATACGAGAAGAAACAAACACTTTTTAAAATAATCTATTTGGGAGACTCCAATCAAGATAGCAGAATAGGAGAACATCTTTCCAACCCTCTACTTCTTTTTCAACTAAGTTTATGTAATCTTCTAAATCCTTTTTGTCATTTTAACAAACTTCACAGCATCTTTACGGGGTAGATTTCATCTCAAGAAACCACTTTCATTGCTCATCCATAAGAAGTAACTCCTTATTTGTTAAAATTTGATCATGACATTGCAGAAATTCAGTCATATCTTCAGGCTCTACCTCTAATTCTAGTTCTCTTACTATTTCCACCACATGTGAGTTACTTCCTCTACTGAAGTCTTGAACGCATCAATGTCATCCATTAGGGTTAAAATCAATTTATCCCAAACTTCTGTTAATGCTGATATTTTGACCTCTTCCTCTGAATTACAAATGTTCTTGAAGGCATCTGGAATGATAAATCCTTCCCAGAAGGTTTTCAATTCACTTTGCTCAGACCATAAAAGGAATCACTATCTATGGCAGCTGGTCTTATGAAATATATTTCTTAGATAATAAGACTTGAAAGTTAAAGTTACTCCTTGATCCTTGGGCTGCAGAATGAATGTTGTGTTAGCAAACATGAAAACAGCATTAATCTCCATCAGAGCTCTTGGGTGACTAGGTGCATTGTCAGTTAGTGGTGACATTTTGAAATAATTTTTTTTTTTCCTGAACAGTAGGTTTCAACAGTGAGCTTAAAATACTCAGTAAACCACATTGTAAGCAGATGTGTTGTCATCCAGACTTTGCTGCTCCATCTACAGAATACAGGTATAATTGTTAACAGCCCTAGGATTTTCAGAATGGTAACTGAGCACTGGATTCAACTTCAAGTCATCAGCTGCGATAGCCCCTAACAAGAGTCAGCCTGTCCTTCAAAGTGTTGAAACCAGGCACTGTATTCTCTCTAGATAAGAAAGTCTTAGATGGCATCTTCTTCCAGTAGAAGGCTATTGTGTCTACATTAAATATCTGGTGTTTATTGTACTCAACTTCATTCACTCTTACTTAGATGGTCTGGATAATTTGCTGCAGGTTCTATACCAGCACTTACTGCTTCACTTCACACTTTCATGTTATGGAAATGCCGCCTTTCATCAACCTCATGAACCAACCTCTGCTAGCTTCAAACTTTTCTTCTGCATCTTTCTCACCTCTGTTAACCTTCATAGAACTGAAGAGAATTAGGGCCTTGTTCTGGATTAATTTTGGTTTAAGGGAATGTTGTGGCTGGTTGATCTTCTATGGAGACTCCTAAAGCTTTCTGCATATCAGCAATAAGGCTGTTTCACTCTCTTATCATTCATGTATTCACTGGATCAGCACTTTTAATTTCTTTCAATAACCTTTCCTTTGTATTCATAATGTGACTAACTAGAACAAGGGGCCTAACTTCCAGCCTACCTTGGTCTTTTAACATGCCTTCAACACGAAGCTTAATCATTTCTAGTTTTTGATTAATAGTGCAATACATGTTGCTCTTCCTTTCACTTGAACACTTAGAGGTCATTGTAGGATTATTAATTGTCCTAATTTCAATATTGTTATGTAATGAGGAAGAGAAAAGTCCCAGGAGATGGAGAGAAACGGGGGAAGAGCTGGTTGGTAAAGAAGTCAGAACACACACATTTATTGATTAAGTTCACCATCCTACAAGGGTGTGATTCATGGCGCCTCAAAACAATTACAATAGTAACATCAAAGATCACTGATCACAGATCACTATAACAAATATAATAATGAAAATATTTGAAATATTGCGAGCATTACCAAAACGTAACACACAGAAATGAAGTGAGCACTTGCTGTTGGAAAAATGACACCAATCTACCACTTGATTCGAAGTTGCCACACGACTTCAATTTGTAAAAAAATCACATCTGCAAAGTACAAAAAAGTAAAGTGCAATAATATGAGGTAGGCCTATAGTCATGTAGTGTCTATTTCTGCCTCAACAAACTGTGTCTGTAAATGAGACAAATCTAGTAAATAATATTATTCATACGAATTATCACATTCATTGTATATAAACTATCTTTGATTCATAATGCATTTTGAGCCCAAACATATTATCTGACATTCACATGCTGAATTTGATTCTACATATTTCACCAATGGAAAACAACAATATAAACCACCTCAGAAATTTATAAATATTTTTTAAAAATATTTGTTTTGTCACTTACATTTCAGCAAACATTCAGTAATCAAAAATGTAACTTTTAGGAACTTTTAAATACCCATGAATATTCCTAGGATTGAATTCACTCAAAGAATTGGAGTTGATACATATATGTATGTGTGTTTAAATCTGTATATGGATATATGTTTGGATACATTTGTGTACATGTAATAGGAGAAATATAATAAATAATTTTCCAGTTATATCAGAAAGGGTGCAAGGAGACCTATAAATGGAATAAGATCCTCTTTTTAAAAAGTACGTACTTTGACTTATAAAAAGATGAGTGTAGTATGTATTCAACTGGAAACTTTAATAGCATAAAATAATAAAAAATGTTTGTACTCATTTATTTTTAAAAGTATAACTTAAAATCATTTTTTGAATTTAAATTTAAAATATCAAAGATTAAAATTTCATATTTCTCCATTAATCTTTATTTCTAACTTGTCTCATTCCAAAACTTTTAAAAATCTACACTTACATGTATATGCTATTTCTAAATTATTCTTCAATGAACAATACTTCTTTTGGTTACTCTGTATATAGGCAGAATTGAGTCTGTCTTCTTCACTACTATTTCTCAAAGCTGTATCCTAGGCTGTATACATATTGCTCATTAATGAACTGTTGAATTAACAAACAGAAAGCTAAATATATGAAGTCTTGACTTTCAAAGAACAAAACATGGAAGAACAATATTTACATTATTTTATAGTTTCTGAGACTTAAAGTCTACATAATAGAGTAATTATTTCTGTTTTATTTACACTGTATATAATTATGAAGCAAAAGACTACGTAACTTTTGATACATTGTATGTGATTACTACATATCGCTGAAGAGAGTATGTTCATGTATTAAATATCTCCATGGAAGACTGTAGTAGTAATGATTATTGGTAAGAAATTTACATATAAAAATTACCCTCACAAACATAATTTCCCCCATTCAGGCCAAGCGGACAGGAAGAGGTGACATTTCACATGAAGTCCAAAGATAGTATGCTGGAGAATTCTTTCTTACTTGGGGAAGGGTTGCTTCCTTTGCCCAAATCAGGCCTTCAAATAATTGGATAAGGCCCACTCACATTATGGAGGGCAATCTGCTTTACTTTACTGATTAAAATGTTCATGTTATGCAAAAACACTCTCACAAAAACACACAGAATAAAATAATTGATCAAATATCTAGACACTCTGTACCCAATCAAGTTGACAAATAAATTAACCATTACACTTGTCAAAAAGGGAAAATACAAAAGTAACCTGTCCATTTTGGTCTGACTTATTATGGAAATTGAACAAAGAAGGCTGCAATAAGCCAAAGGATTCAGATGCCAGGGTTTATATTCCTAGATCTTGGGAACATAATTTGAAGGATCTTTAGAAAGATCCAGACAATAGTTACTGAACTTGGGTGTATTAATAATATAAACTAATGTACCATCACAATATAAACAGAAAAAACATGTGATACAATCTGATATACTTTCATAAGAGAAATATACAAAAAACTGGAAATACAGGACTACATCCTCATCCTGACAAAGAACACATATGAAATGAAATGAGCACAGCTAACTTTATACTTAGTGGTTAAAGACTGACAACTTTTCTCCTATGATCAGGAACATAATTATGTTTTCTGTTCTTGCTACCAATATTCAGCATTGTACTGGAGCTTATAGCCAGGGTGACCAGGCAAGAAATTAAAAAAAAAAAAAAAGGCAAAATAAATTAAGCAAGAAATAAATAAATGGATAGTTGGAGTCCTAAAAAGGGAGAAAGATCAAACAATACAAAATTTTTTTTTTCAGGAATTCTTGTTCCAAGTCCTTCATGAAATTTGGGAGTTCACATTAGGACCACAAAAATAAGCATTGGCCATTTCCCCAAAAGGCAGCCTAGACATTTAGCTTATCTGGAAAGACATTTCAGATAGTTATCACCATGAATATTCAGAAATCACTGCCAGTTCATTTTTTATATAATGCACATTTATGCATGTTTTGTAAGTATAAAAGTAAATAGAATAGAATAATCTTATATGTTATAACCAAGCCTTTCTTTTAAACAAGCTGCTTTAAATAAAATATTTTATTATACTATAACAAGTATTAAGAGAATTGATATGCAAGTGCTTTAAAATAAATTCTTAATATTTAGCTTCTTAAAAGGCAACTGAAATAAACATATATGTACTGACAGAGAAATAATGCAGGTATCAATTTCCAAAGAAATGCTTTCCTTTAATGTGAGATCTGACTTATAATAGCTGTGCCTGGAGAATACTGACAGAAAAGAACAATATAAACTGAAATCTAGGGCTTATCTTAGAATTTTATTTCATTTCAGTTTAAATGGTTTATTCTGGAGTATTTCATATCTAAAATATTTTCAGAAGTTCTCAGAAAACCAAACAAGAAATATGCTCTCATAGTAGATATAGACTAGAATTTATAAATTTCTTGGGAACTTACACAATACACTACATACAATATACTATACATGGGGAAATATAGAGAGAAAAATAGAATTGAGGGTAAGAGAAGAAAAATTTAAAAATAAATGATAACGGTGGGAAAGAGAAGACAAAATAAGGGAAGGAGAGACAGATGGGAAAAAGAAAAATATTTTAAACAATTATTCTATAAGAATTTTATCTCATTAAAATTCCCCAGTGTTTTTATCCAACTTCCTATTCTTAGAATATTAACCAAGTAGAAAAGATTCAAAATACCTAGCTTGTAGAAAAGTTGACTTTACTGAGTTTATATACAAGAGAAAAAAAATCTTTCATAGTTGAATTGATGTGGCCATATATGTGGCAATATTCTTTACTTAGGAGAAATTACTCAGATCAGAGAGGATAAATTTAATTATTGGGCTAATCTTTGTATATCATAACAACATAGAGAACACAACAATTTTACCAAGAGTGATGGTTCTGATGCTCATGAGAATTTTATCATTTCTATAACACTACTGTACATTGTCTTCTTTTTTGAAACCTACATATATATAGTTTATGAGACAATTTTAAGTTAAGGGAGAATTAGCTACTTACGTTTACTGCAATGAACTATAAGTAATTTCTAGCTTTAAACTAAGGTTTATCCTAAGGGCCAGTAGTATTTTAGTTTCCTTAAGAAAGTGATTGCTATTAAAAGTTGATATAAATGTACCTGATTCTCTTATGAAAACTTTTATTTCTTTAAAAAATAATCTCTGAAGAATTTTAATGGAACAGTTTTTAATAAGCCAGAACATATCTAATTTTTTCAGACAAATGTTCTTTTTAAATATGGTGACCTAGATGTACAATTAATATTTATACATTGGCCTTGGATCTTGTGAAGTGCTATTTCCTCTTATTAGTTCTAATAGTTACATTAGGTACATTTGAATTTCTACGTACAGTATAACATTGTCTGTAAATAAAAACAATTTTACTTCTTCCTTTCAAATCTTGAAGCTCTGTATTTCTTTCACTTCAATGTAATGTTAAATTGGAGATGTCACAAGAGCAGACATCCTTTTCTTGGTCTTGATATCAAGGGAGTGATACACTCAAGTGTACACTGTAGAGTATGATTTTGCCTGCAGGTTTTTTTGTAGATGCCCTTTATCAAGTTGAGGACGTTTTTTTCTTCTCCAAGTTTACTGAGAGTTTTTACGATAAATGGGTGATGTATTCAGTTAAAGGTTTTATCTGCATCTATTGAAATGATAATATTATCTTTTGTTCTACTAATGTAAATTACATTCAATGATTTTCAAATGTTAAAGCAACACTGTATTTTTGGAATAAAACCCACTTTCATAAAGTATTATCTTTTTATATGTAGATATATTTGATATGTTACTAGCTTATTAAGGATTTTCCATCTGTGTTCATGAGAAGTATTAGTCAGTAATTGTCTTTGCTTATAATGTACTGTGAGGTTTTGATATAATTTCTTTTTTGATATCTTGGCAAAATATAAATAACCTTTAAGTACTTGAAGCTGATGACACTGGCTGCCAATCTTGTTGGCTATAAATTTTTGTTAATACTTAGGATAATAAAGGAAGAAAGTATCACAAAAATATTTTGGCTCCATTTTCCTTCTTCACTATTAGGAATTATCTGATAAGAATTTAACTTTTTTTTCATATTTAAAACATCCTAGAAGTTGAAACTCTATTATAAAGAATTTAAGAAAAGATGAATGGACACTATCAACTTTACTATCCAATTTTATTGTTTAATAACCTTTACTATCAATTGAGTAAACACATTTGTGAACTCCCTCTAACCACGGTATGATAAAATTATTTAACTGAGTGCATTTAAATTTAAGAAAAGTAAAAATTATTTCAATTTAATAGTTTCATGGAGAAGGGGATTCTGACACACTAAGAATAGAAATGTAAATGTCAGTAAGACATATGTTTTTTCTCACAGCTCATAATAAACTGACAGGCCCAGAAAGTGTCCAAATATCCAAGTGCTCTTGATCACAGATTCATTTAGCTTATGTTTATTACATTTCACTGAGTAACTGAGTGTTATAACTAAGAAAGTTAAGTTTCAACATTATAATGCAAGATAATATCATAATATTATTGACTCAAGAGTGTTTAAGTATCTCCCTGTTAAAAATATGTTAATTTGATAAAAGAATTTTTGACAGAAGTTATATTGAATATCTTTACTTTATTAAAAAAAAAAAAAAAACCTTCATGGAAACATTGTAAGTAACTCTAATGTTATATTGGAAAAGTAATTATATTACCAGGGCCATAGTAGGAAGAATATATAGATCCATGTCTTTGTCTGTCTTATTAGATTTAAGATTAGGGTGCTTGTATAATAAATTTTAAATAAATATAATTTATTTTGTATGCCATGTGATACCATTGATGAAAAGCAGACTTATCCATGAAAATAAAGGCAAAGGAAAAGTGTCAGGAATGGAACTGGGGAGTCACGTTGAGTCACAGTAAATTGGGAAAGGATCTATAAAAATCAAATTAATCTCCTGGAACCCAAGTAGCCTCAGGATATACAATCACAGAACACAATAAACAATACAGTTATTTTGAAGCTAAGTCTTTAAATAAAGGAAAAGTGAATCTTTTCTCATGCATTAATACAACTGTTGACATTTAGAAACATAATTACATGAATTTTTCACTTTTTTTTCTTCTTGAGCTAAACAGATATAACTGAAATATCTATAATCACTCCATCACCCTTCAGGGAGTAGTACCCTCTAATCAATACAACACACTACACAGACCAAGGCTTTTTTCCTCATAAGCTCTGGACAAGTAAAGGCACAGAGAAGTTAGCCCTACCAATGAGAGACAAATCTCATGTCTCTAGAAGTCCTTTTCCCCCAGCTCTAAGGAAAGAGGTGGGTCCGTTTTCTCATTATGATTTAGGAAGGAAGAGATAAGTGGGCATCACCACAGACCACAGGTACATAGATCACTAGCATCACCTCATTTTATATAAGCTATGGCATCTTTGGAAAAATGTAGAAGCATAAAATAATCAGATGGACCTAAGTTCATATTAAAATTAACAGGAGGAGAAAGGGTTCCTGGTCCCAGAGTCAATATGAGGGGGAAAAAAAATCTCACTGGTCTAGTTTCCAGTGGCTATTTCCACCATTGTGAATGATAGGATTGTGGGTTGTTTAAACCTATTGCATTAAATGTAAGCCACTTTCACACAAAAAATTATAATTTTCAGGAATATTACAGAAAGCTCATACTGAGCAAGGAAACATTCCTTCACTTGTATTGGCTTCAGCATAATGTAGTAAATGTAGCACTTGTTTCTTTACTGATCCACATAGAATGGAAGGAGTAGGAGTAAATAGGTTATTATGCCTATTAAAGAGGTTGCATAATTTCTTCGGTGGCTCTCTTGGTTATTTAAGGGAGGGCTCTGGCTTGATTAAAATCCTAAGATTTAGCTTTCTCTGGAGATCAAATTTTACTAATTCTTCCTACCTTACCTAAATAATTATCTAGATATAAGAGGTAAGTAAATAAAAAAGAGTTTCTCTCACTTCACATTTTTTACATCTACTTTTCCTTTGTTATTCCTGCAGTTTCCCAGGGTGGTTGTTACATATTCAGCAAAAGAGAAAAATGAAAACTCAAACGTAGTCACCTCTACTTTAATTGCTGTGCTGTAACCCAAAGGGCCCAATCCTCTGAAAGACAGTAAGCACTTGTGATGAACAATCAAGAGACAATTCACTTAGCTCCTTGAGCACATCAAAGAGAAATGTAGACTTTTACCTTTGTTCATTTTTATTGCTGATAAAGAAGTTACGGGGGAAATAGCTGGAATCAAAGTACATTTAAAATGCAGCATAATGTTGAATGTTCCATATGAAATAGTTTAACCTAACACTGATATTCTTGACAAGGACAATGAAGGATGTAGTATTGGTTTCATCCAATGAGTTATTTACTTCACAGCAATTTTGTGATAAGCAACATGTAATTTTCCAGGGATAGGTCATAAAAGCAAATATAATTCTTAGGTAGTGGAATGTAGTCTACCAATGGGCTGGTGAGCTCTCTTTGTTAGAATCTATGTTCAATTGATTTTAACTTTTTGTGGAAATCTAAAATTAAATTAATCAGATGCCAGAGGAGAACTTTTCTATAATTCAATCAATGGACAAAACATCATACATACTGTCCTCTCACATAATATATTCTAAACAGGTGTAAGAGTCTAGGAGATCCAATAGAAAGAGGAGGGAAACTGATGTACCCTTGAATTCCACTTAATTCCTGTGAGAAATATTTCAGGTGACTGACACATAGTGGTTAAATCAGATGTCTGGGTAGGTGGAGTGGCAGCCTCAGGTGAAAATGGGGCAGATGCCAGAGACAGGGCATGGAGGCTTTTGAACTTCATTATCTTCCTTCCTTTACACTTTTACAGGCAGACCACTTTGAGGCCAAAGAGCACCATCATGTAAAAACAAAAATAAAACAAAGCACAGCAGACCTAGCTCAGAATCAACCCAGCTGCAGCTAGAAAAAAATAACATAAAACACACAAATCAAGCTGGAATGGGAAGCATAAAACAAGAGATGAAGGCAAATAAGAATGTCCCTGATTGGTCCTTTCTTACCCCTTTTCTTATCACTCTGTGAGGTAAGTGATTACAACCACAGAGAGTAAGCATTACAGAAATAGCATTGCTTTGAGCAGTGGTAGAGAGATTCCTTGAAGGCCAGAATGGCTCGATTATGTGAACCAAATGGTTTTTTTCAACCCAGATGCAACACCAGAAGTTTTGCTTGACTACATCTCCCTCTCTCCTCAGTACACACATGGACATTAACTCATCAGGGGAAACACTGGGACACAGGCTTTTATCTGCCAACCCAAGTAAAAATTATTAAAGTAGATGATTCTACACACAAAAGATAATGAACTATCAAGGAATGCAATCACCACACAGGAAGATATCATAAATAAGAAGAACCAAAAAAACCCAGAAGAATGAATAGTTATCAGAATAAGAATTAACAAAATATGTTCGAAGAGAAAAGAAAGGATAATTGATACAGAAAGCAAGACTTGACAGTTATAAAGAAGAGGTAATCTGTAACATGGATTTTTAAAACTATAATTGAAAATGAAATAAATAAGTGACTTGAACTGCAAGATTGAATACAGCAAAGATTTAATAATCAGGTAGTTGTGGTTAGGAAGATTCCCAGATTTAATAAGAAAGAAATAAGGAACTTATAAAAGAATACATGAGATACAGATATCAGAAGGAGAAAGGTCAATTTCTATATCATAAGAATCTCCAAAAGAAGAGAAAAACAAATTTAGTGGAAGACATATTTGAAGAAGGAAGTGATGATTTTGCAAGTTAAAAAAAAAAAGAGTTGGTTTACAAAATAATTAATTTGCTAATGAAAAAGTAATCTTGTCATACTTGTTAGGAGGGATACTCAAAATATTTTCAAATATTTTTTCATAGTTCCCTTGAAAATTTTAGTTTGTTAAAAACTATACTATTTAATTTTATTCACTTTGAAAATCCTTTCTCAAGCTCTGTCAAGTGTGTCTCTGCTTTTCTACCTTAGTATTCTCTTACCAAGCACACAGTCAGCAAGTATGGGGACAGAGGTTAATGTACTCATCCAGTGGGAGATGGTTGCCTATGAAGAAATGCTCAGCCTTCCTTCTGAAGGGTGAACAATTCTTCAAGGCAGTTCTCAGGGGTCTCTGTTGAATCAGACCTCACTGTCCACAGTGATGACTTTTAAATGCACACTTTTCTCCTTCTCTACCTCATTTTCCCTTCCTACTCTCCAATTTTTCCTGGAATCACCTCCCAGATGGACTCCCTCTCTCCAGGCTTTTCTCTCAGGCTCTGGTTTCAGGCAGTACCAAAGCAAGACATTTTTCTTCTCAAGACCTCAATAATAGCACACATGACACTATTTTTTTTTTAATCTCCTGCTCCTTAACTTGCTTTTTGTCTGACTTTCAGAAAATTCTAATTATTTTCAAAAAATCTGATTATCACTTAGTGTTCTCAAAGTGTATGTGCCTTAATTTGATTTACCTCTAAACTCATTTCTCATCTCATTTCTTAACTCAATCAATGGCACCCAGACAAAGCCACACAATTTGAAGCTCTTGCCCTTCCTCACTGTTCTTCACACCCAAAGACCGGCTGTTTCTTCTGCACAAACATCTCCTAAATCATGGCATTTTCCTTCACCTCCACTGCCATTTTTGTAGAATTTTCCTCTTGTCATGGGGAAGATTCTTGTCTACGGATATACTTTTGCGTGGCCATATAGTGTTCTTAAAAAGATTAGACATGTAATGCCTTTTGTTTTAATGCATTACTGCATTTCTAACTTTCATTTTGATTTTTATAAATAACATGCTTCTATTACAACAACTTAATAACCAGGCTTACCATGGTCTTCCATATCTTAATGTGGTTACTATGCTCATGCTACTAGGAATGCCGTTTTTCTCAATATTCCAGTTTATGTAATTCTCATTTTCTAAGGCTCAAATTTTACATCATGCTCTTGGTGACTCTCTAACTTAGATTTGCTCTGACCTTTGCACCTCCACAGTAATTTCTGCATAATTTTCTACAACACTTACCACACTGTATTACTACTTATTCTTATTTTCTGACCATAGAACATGAATTGCTCTATCTTAATTATGTTTGTATTTCTAACACCTATTATTTGCTTCACTTATAATAAGCACTTTAAAAAAGTTTAGCATATAGAAGAATGGCTATACATCACAAAGTAGTTATTTTTCTAAACTTTACTTTAAAATTATCAAAATAAAATTTATTATCACAATATAGTAATTTTTATATATCAGATGCTAGATAATTCTTCTTTGTTCCAATTAATAATTATAATTTTATTATGTTACTATATTATAGGTAATTTTGAAACTAACAAAAGCCATTGGGAATATAAGTTAAGAAGTCACTCAAGTCCCATATGATAGCTCTTCAAAATCAGCAAGTATCTTTTGTCCTATAAATTCCAGGGAGTTTGTTTTTCATCTGGAGAGTGAAGGGCTTCCACTGAAGGGTTGGGGGAAATGGTAACTAAATAGGACAGAAGAGATGGACAGTGGGTTCTCTGAGAAAACACCATGAGTCTGGTGTGGTGTTCACACATTTTACAGAATAGAGAAAGCAACAAATGTGCCAGACTCAGTTCAATCCAGTTACTGATGATACATCAGTTGGCTCCTCTTGGGTCACCTCTGCATCTTGGATAGAGAAGACGACTTTGGTAGAAATTTTAAAAAATTTAAAAAACCCTGATCATAAGTAGGTTTCTTTTGATACTTGCCTCTCTAAAATGTTGAAGTTAATATGAAGGAGGTGATAGTGTTCCTAAAGACTTACTCTCCCTGCTCATGGTTATTCCACCCTGGTAGGATGAGATCCCTTTGGATGAGGCAATCACTGAGCTTCAAACTCTCAAGAGAGCTTACCTATAGTACACAGCATTTCAGCGTATCTGTTTGACCCTGTTAATTCCGTACCTTAATGTATGGAGCCCTGCAGTTTAGCCCTGATCTAGATACTGTGATAAATTCTCTCTTTAGTTACTAGAGATGTAGAACTAAAGAGTTAAAATGTCTAACTGGCTCATTTGGAAGGCCACCAGGAAGGCCATCCTTAAAGAATCAAGGCAGAAAATTTGGTGTGAGAATAAAAAAACAGCAGTTCTGTAACTGGACTTGTGATACAAGTACAATATTGATCTATGACAAACAATTTAGATGAATGATTATTAGAAGGGAAAAAGTACAGAACAATAGAAGTGGACCAGTAGTAATGCATACATTCCTGCTAAACAAATAGTTATATATCAATTCCCAGTGTTTGAAATAATGCTATTTATATTGTTTATAAAACTTCACACAAATACAAGATATTTTATAATACTCTATAGAATTCAAACATAGAAATGCACATTGAAAATGATTTAAAATATTCATGAAGACAACATAGTATTACAATATTCCTCAGTGAGCAGAAACTTAAGCTAGCACACTGAGAAAAGGTTTGGAGTCACAGAACTTCAACTAATATACATTGTTCTAGTTCCCAACATTCTGGAAACACAAATTTGAAAGATGCATTTTATTCAAAAGTCAAGCTTCTATCTGAGTGGTTGTTTATCATTAGCTTAATGCTTTCATTATGGGATTATCGGAAGTATTTTTATTTTTCTAGTAATCTCTTTATTAAATTAATCTGAGAATCTAGGAAATTATTTAAATATTGTCAAAATGTAGTACTAATAAACATAAACACTACGAATAGTATGCACTGAATCTTCATACTTTTCCATAAAACAAGTGTAAAATATCTGTTCAGAACACTTGTGGAGGCCATTAGCAAAGTTATTGGTAGAGTATAAATATGTAAATTCCCAACATATGAAAATTTGGCAACTCATAGAAAGTAAATTAGAAAAGATAATCCTATATCTATTTCAAACAAGTAACATATTTCAAGGGGGATAAAGTGTTTCTGTTAAGTGTTCCCATAGAATACAGAAGGAATAAAGGATATTAGTAAAGAAGATCTTAGGAGGTGAAATGTGTTTTATAAAATATTAAAATACATTTACAGTGCTATTCTGGTGAGTGATGTTAATAACAAGGGAGGCTATGCACGTGAAAGTGTAGGATGTATATGAGAAATCTTTGTACTTGTCTTTCAATTTTGTCATAAATCTAAAACTGCTCTAAAAAAGTAAAGTCTTAATAAAACAAAAAGTTAAAATGGATTAATGCATATGTTCAAAATAAAGAATGCAGATGTCTGTAATAATAAAATATACATATACAAATATAATGTGAGTAGGCATGCTGTATATTCATAATCTATAAGATGGTAGATGTTAAAATTCCAATCTTTTTTTTTCAATTCCCCATGCATCAATGCAGTGATAGAGACATATAACACACAATTATAAAGTGAATTGAATAATTTGACCGTAGCACATAAGTTACATACAAGTTAGGGTATTTCTTTTGTAAATATAAATGGAAAATAAAGGTGTTTGTTCAAGACACCCATACACACATATTTTAAAATAAACATTTAGCTAAGTAATAGAAAATACATTTTGTTTCCTTTCTAAATCATAATTAACTAAATTTCCTATGTTACTTTGCAAATAAATATAGAGTTTAGTTCAAAATCATCTGTCTTTTTGGAAAGTAAAAGATTAAAAATATAATGTTACAAGACAAAGACCAATACAGCTAAGCAAACATCCTTTTATATCTTTTCTCTCTGCTTTCAAGACTACATCCCAGCACTGATACAGTGTAATCTCTATGAGGAGGAAGCAAATCTTAAAGTCTAAAGTGATGTTAGCACTGCTTTTCTCCCCCTCAATTATTATGAAATGCATTTAAATACATTTTATATATCAATAATTATAAATTACTGTTATTAACTATTAATTTTATATAGAATATCATACCATAATAAAATAAAAATATAAAGTAAAATTATATAATTGGGACTTAATTGGGATTTTGTTTTCCAATCATCTACTGCTAACGCTTTTAAAGTTAACAGAATTCTTCTGACAGGAATTCTTCTGACAAGAAACAAAAATCCATTCCTATTAAAACAAATAGTCTATCCTAAAGCTGACACTCCTGGCAGAGCACTAAATTAGATCTATGTCAACATGTATTTGATTATAATCAGCTATAAAACTGATGACCT
Source organism: Camelus dromedarius (assembly GCF_036321535.1). NCBI lineage: Eukaryota > Metazoa > Chordata > Mammalia > Artiodactyla > Camelidae > Camelus > Camelus dromedarius. Next base: position 57,543,285 of record NC_087438.1, read on the forward strand.
TTGGTGTATTTGTTGATTTCCTCAGGGGACAGAGTCTTTAACTTAGATGGAAGCTATTTTTAATTTCAACAATTAAATTCATTTAAATATTTAAACACACTAAAACATTTTTTAAAGATAATTATAAATATTTCGAAGTACTTGCTATGTAAAAGAGTTTTCAAAGGCATGGTTCACTCTCACCAATCTTAATTGCAATGGGGAAAAATCCCTTTTTTAATTGTAAACAAATTAAAGAATAACATATTTACAGAAGCTGATAGTTATTTATCAGGGCCTACTGAATTTGCCTGGTAACTGAGATACGTCACAGTAATTAAAAGATAAGTTAGTATTTATAATTAATTATTTAAAAATCCATACTTAATTTAGTATGCAAATACAACTAGCTAAAAGCAACCTAACTTGCACTATGTACTTTGATATTTACATATAATTACATAATAAATAATATTTTAGTGTTTATTAACTTATTAATTTTAATGACTTCATTATGAGACTAAATAATTATTCCATACCAACGTAAGTTTTCATTATTTTATATCTGGTAAAAATTACAGATTCAGTTTTCCAATATACCTTTTTCTGGTACTATTAACTGCAAACTCCAAGTAAGCTGATGGGGCACATTGTCTGACAAAATGCATAGTTTCACTTTGGAGTTCTCCCACTCTTGTAGGAATATTAAAGGTGACATACTTGACTATTAACAGGATAGACAATACGGCCATTTTTACAATATAAAAAGTTCTTTAGGAGTCACCATGTTAAGATTTTTTTCTACTTTCCAGTGAAATCACTTCCCTGTAAAAAGGAAGCACCATGCTAGGCCTGAGAGGAGACTGAAAACACAAGGATTAGGGATAAAGAGGAAAGAAGTAGTGAGAGGAAAAAGTTGAAAGCAAGAGAAGGTGTATTTCATGTTTAACAATGCAAGAAAAAGTTATAGAGCATGTGGTCAGTGAGACATATGTTTCTAGATTGATGGTTGGAGTGATGTACCCCATTAATTATGTCTGTGACTCTCACTTTATCCTGCAATGTTGATCTTCTGGGGATTATTTTCAGGGATACAACTACACATTATAAACATTTCCTATCACAGTGTAAAAATATTCAAACATTGCAAAGTTGGACTAATACTATCAGCAATTTATAATTAGGAATAAAAAATGTGATGAAAAGTCCCTTTCACAGTAAAATATGCTATATAAAATACATATCTGCTTAAAAAATTGCATCCAATATTCCTCTTATTTCAGGTTTTTTTTTAGCTCTCTGTAATTTACTGTGAAGACAAACACAATTGAAATATACAATTAAGAAAATGAAGGTACAGTTTTTCAATTTAAAAAAACTGAATTTTCTAAGTTATATATTTCTTTCTTGGCAACTATAAACTTGTATTAAAAATTAATTACTATTCCATTCAAAAGCTGAAACAGACATACTTAACATAAATACAGAAATTCAGAGAATGGTTTTAAAAGGACAAAACCATATTTGACATTCTGCAAATACAAATTAAGAAATGTTAGACTAAGATTTAATTCTAAAATTAAAAGCAAGTTGACTTTGCCTTTATCTGTCAAGGTAAAAAACAAGTAATTTAAAAATTAGTCTGCTTAATAATTGATCTGATATAGAAAAGGATATACTTCTGAATAATAGTAACAGACAATACATGCTGATTATTTACTCTATTCCAGATGCTCATACAATGATTTTTTAAAACTAATAAATACAAAGATACTGAGTAATTAGCCCAGTAGTAAGTTGAGCCAGGATTTACACCTCGTCAGTCTGCCTCAGACTTCACGTCCATCAACAAAGCTAAATGTTTCAGTAAGCTGAAGGCCTTTTGATTACAAGAAGCATATTGTCTTATGAAGACAACATCCATGGTGGACACTTGCAGAGGTTGTTAAAATTGTCCTTTATATGACACTAAAATTCCTGTTTGTGAAAATAAAGTCTACTTTAAATAGCTTTTGTTCTTTTAGCTTTTTTCTTTGTACTCTCACTAAAACCTTGCTACGTGTTCAACACACGCCTGACAGTTAGTTCAATGGAATGTTTATGTGTGTGACAGTTGGATTTACATGTATAGAACTGAGTTCATTCTGCCAAATTCATCAGGTAAGGAGAATATCTGCTAATTTCTTGCTGGATCCAGGCTATTTTCTTACTTTTTGCATTTCTTTGAGAAAAAAATTGTTAACTGATTTCAACTTCTAGTTAAAATAACTAGAAAGCCAAGTAAAATTTCTGATTCAGAAAATGAGGAAACCACAAATCATATGATATCTTGAATGTCTTAAGTCTCATTTGGAGTCTCGTTATCTCTAACATGTCTGAATAACAATAAATAGCATGCAGGAGATAAAAACTGATAGAAGATAAAGACGTAAAAGATAGGAAAATAACACTGTATAAGAGATTAACATACAGATTTGAATAGAGAATACATAGACCTGGTAAATTTTTATTATCACCAAGTTGACTGCATAAATAAATACTGAAAAATCATATGAATTTTGTATTCATCATTTACTCAAAAACACATATTCGTGGGAACAACAGAAACCAGTCATTAGACACAAAAGAAAACTAAGGCATCTTTTCAAAGTTTTTCTTTTAAAGGTTAATCTCTCATGGAGTAATATGTACTATAGACATGGAATCTACTATGTGCCAGGAAATGTTTTAAATAATTTGAATCTCATCTGTTTTAATCCTTTAAATTAATGATGATAAGAACACTGAGGCTAAGAGTTTAAGTAATTTGCCCAATAGAGACTTCAACTAAAAGGAGTTATAGCCAGAATTCAAGCTCAGTTTTATATAATTTAAAACCTCAAGCTTTTCTTACCACTCTATGCTATTTCTTGAATATCAAACTTCATAATGTCAGAATATTCCAATTTAAAGGAGACACATATTATAAAGGAGTTCACAGCAGTAATCCGGAAACTAAGTGCCTCTGTTTATTTCAATAAGTAAAATGACATTTCTAAATTCAAATTAATTTTAATTCACAATTGTGATTCTCTAAATGTCATACAACTTTCCAGAGAGGGAAAAAAGAAGAGGATATTTTTAAACAAAAGAAAATACAGAATTTTACAACTTATAAAATAGAACCATTTCTTTTCAGAACCAAATATGATTTTAAATATAGATACTAGAGAAGTTTCATATACGTCTGTGTGTTTATCTGTATGTGTCTGTGTATATGTATATGTGTGTGTGTGTCTGTGTATATGTGTATGCATACTATATACTAAATTTTTTGTCTGTTGGTGTGAATTTGCTTCAGATCAGTTAATGTTGCCACAGCCAACTTGGCTGTACTATAGAAAAGTAAAGACTAAAGAAAAAGTATTATTTCATAACATCATTACATCATTGAAAGAATAAATACTATAGGATAAGAAAATTCACTATATATTAAATATTTCTTTAATGTCAAATAGCCAGGATCCCTCCTTTTGTGGCTGTTTTATTGTGATAAATAAATTAATACACAATACTTTAATCCTGGGAGAATTTTCAGTTTAGATTCACTATGTATCATTTTGCATATGATGAAAGTATTTAAGTACTGATAATATCATTGGATTAATCCTATTCAAGAACTCTTTGAGTTAGTGACTAAAGGTATGTTAATTTTTCTCTTTCAAATATTTTCTCTAAACAAATAGCTAAATGGCAGAAAAACTGCCTAGGGAATATAAAGTCCATGAAAAATAATGTACCATCCTCATTGTTTACTAATGAAATCAAAGGCTCAGTAAAGTAGTGACCTGTGATATTAAAGTGACTTCCCAGCCTGTAGTCTAGTTTAAATGAATGAAACTTGTAGAGTTCCTCTGGAAGAGTTTACAGAGAGGAGCATTTCAAATGCTATCTCAAATCTTATTATATAATCCTCAGCTAGCTGAATGATGGCCAGGCTAACCAATTTGATATGAAATCTTTGCCCATGATAGCTGCTGAAGGAACTTATCAGTTTCTTCTTCACAATATACATTTGCTTCATTAATTGTAAACCTCCTTTTGATTCTACTGCCTGTAACAGTCTCCCAGAGGATCACTGACATGACAACCTTCCTCAGTCAGTTCATCTGAATGTCACAGCTGCTTTTCAGCGAAATTGAAAGCCATGAATCCACCATTCAAAAGGAAATATGCTAATCCCTATTGCATGTCTACTGAGACAGCAGTGAGAAATTAAAATATTTTATCACATAATCACGTCCTATGGAAGATTTTTTCTTACAATTTATGCAGTTAAAAACCACTTGAAAACTGGACTAATCTTTGACAATATTGATTCAGTATATCTTAAGACATATCAGAGATAGGTTAAGATTTTTAATTTTGAGTATTAATTGAAGTTATATCTTATTGGCTACTTCAAAGTTTATACATTGTAAGCTAACAAAGCAAGTCAAAACTTGTATTCAGGTGTTCTGAAAACCTCAATTCAATGAATAGATGTGAGATAAGCATACTTTTTTTCTACAAAAAATAGGATTACGTGCCTGCATGATATTTCTGATTTTAAATAAACTTGTTATCTTATATATGTGAACGAAAATACTGCAACCATATCAGTAAACAAAGAATGCTGAAACCAAGTCATCAGTGGCTGCCGGCACCCCACAGGGAGGACAGGCCTGCAGCCCAGCCTCTGCAGCCACTCACAATGGTGCACTCTGAGGGGACTCAGATTAAGAAAGGACAGGATACTGGCCCTAGATAGCTAGATGCTTGTCAAAGGAATGAATTCAATGAGCCCAAATGTTTGCTTCCTCCCATACATAGAAAAGCACTTAATTCTTTAACTTGAGATGCCTGGTTTTCTTTAGATAACAAGCAATCTTTTATTGTTCCAACTACCTGGTCTTTGTTGTAAAGCTCCTATATATCCTAGCTCCTCCCCTCCCTCTTCGGAGCAGTTCCTCAGAGTGATCTGAGGGTCTGTCATCCTGGCTCAAGTCCTACCGCCAAATAAAACATAACTCTCAACTTTCAGGCTGTGCATTTATTTCAGTTGACACATACATGATTCTCCACCCTCAAAATGTATTAAACCTGAATTGCTACATGAGGCACTGTACTAATTACCTCAATATTTAAAATTTATGTTTGTATCACAAATTGTAATTTTATGTATAATCTGATCAATTATGTTGGAAAATATTCTCAATTAATGCATGAGTTGTGCTGGAAAAGTTTGCAAGTCTGATGTTTAGAAATTGGAATAAAATTTCTCCTTAATATAATGTTGTAAAAAGTATGTAGGTTCTGAAATCAGCTAATATAATCTAAATCTTTAGGCTTTAAATATAAGACCTAAAGATTATTTTCATAGCACTCCTTTTTGATAGAAATATGCTACCATAAGAGATGTCTAAAATATTTATTTTACTGTAGCAGAAATAGAATATATTCCATGCCCATCTTCCATACTTATGAGATCAGAGGGGAAGGTTCCAAATAAGAACTGAGAGAACAGGGCTTGTCAGGACAGGTTATGTAAAATAGTAATGTCTACCCAATATAGGAATTCTAAATAAATATTAAGAGAGAGTTCTTTTTGGTGGGAAAAGACCCTATAACCATGGATGGCGCGGAATCAAGATGAGAGGAATCTGACATGCTGGGGATGAAAGCAGAAAGGAAGGTCTTGCCAAGAGCCCATTGTGACATCCTGCACTGCTCTTAGCTCTTTCTTCCACCTCTGAGGACAAAGGCAGAAGGAGACCAGAATCTACAGAATTATTTACTCCTGTTGGGTCCCTGGATGTGGCTTCAGTGTTTGTTTGCTTATGCATGGTTTTATAGTCAGCATCAAATAAAAATCAGTTTAGGTAAATGCAGTAAGAGTTTGAATATCATATTATATCACACAAAAACTTAGTTTCTGATATTCATTCAAATACAAAAATACTTTGGCTCTGATGATATCAAGTAGCTACCATAACTTTTTTCTAATCAACTGATCGTTTATGATTTTTTCATGCCAATAAATTTTAAGTGATTTGTTTTTATTGTGTAAGTTCAGTGAGAAACTACATGAAAGGCACAAAGAATTATTTTTTCAATAAACAGAATCAATATATATTTAAATCTATAGTAATGAAACAGAAATAATCCCTCCTTCCTTCCCAGACACCCTAAAAATAAACATAATAATGTCTTACAAGAAAAGAAACTAACATTAAGGAAAAGCTGAACTTCTTGACTGATAATGATATGATAATAATGATACTATGGTTATTTCTTAAGTGTTAGACATATGGCAAGTACTATGCTCAATGCTAACATTTTTATTTCACTTAATCGTCCAGACCACCTTAAGAAGAGTGCTATTATTTTCCCCATTAAATTCACAGAGATACTGAGATTATGAATGCCAGGGTATTTGTTCATGGCCACATATTAAATCAGAACTCAAGCCAGGAGACTCAGCTCCAGAGTCCAGACTATTCCTGCATTGACTCTGAGCTCCACTTTCAGTCATGTCTATTTTTTTCTTTCCTCTCCTTCCCTTCGTTTACGCCTACCTGCCTTCTTACATTCTTCCAATATTTACTAAAGACCTACATCTACCACTTGATACTGTGAAGAGTTTCAATGTGCTTCTCTTATCCAAGGAATATTATTATAATTTCCTGATGTTTTAAGCAAAGTTTTAGAAAGATAATTCTGGTAAATTAGTAAGGTAAGATATTGATGGTAAAGTACATTACTTATCTATTTCTGCAATTGTTATAAAAATTAATGGTTTAAAACAAGACATTTATTTTATAACTGAGCTCCTGTGGGTCATGGATCTGAGGCATCCACTTGTTGGTTCTGGCTCAGAAAAGGTTATGGCAACCTTTTAGGAGGTTGCACTCAAGGTGTCCCCTAGGGCTCCAGTCATCGCTAAGCTTGATTGGTGCTGGAGGATCTTTTTCTTAGGCAAATCAGTGCTTGTTGTTGGCAAGCGGTCTCTGTTTCTCACTCTGTTAACTTTCCATAGGGCTACTTGAGCATTCTCATAACATGGCAGCTGGCTTTAATTGAAATAAGTAATCCAGGAGAGGGCAAGGACAAACCTAGCCTCACAAGTCAAATACTGCCATTTCCACAATAATCTACCAGTAAAACAGATCATCTAGATATAGTGTGGGAGTGAGCTACATAGTGGTATGGATAAGAAGAAGCTGGAATAATTGGGAGGCATTATGGAGGCTGGCAACCAATGATTATTTCAGTTTCTTTAGTGAAATATTAAAGAATATTATTGATGAAAATCTAAACTAATGAATTAGAGAGGACAAGGGAATATAATTAATGGTTATTATAAAAATATTTTATAGACGCAATAAGCAAAATTGAAGGATAATTTGGTTCAGGGAGAATTATTGTCAAGCCATGATGGAAAGTAAGATTGAATATTGCAAAGCTTTTGGCTTGAGTGGTAGGGGAAACACAGAAACAGCAACACCACCAACACCAACAAAGGCAATTCTGCTAATAGTGGATGTAGGAGAAAAATATTTTAAGTAAGTGAGCAATTATGAGTTCATCCATTTATTTATTTACACAATTATCCAACAAATATTTATATATAGTAAATTATGTTCAGAAAAACTGAGCTAGCTGATGGAGACATAGAATTGACCAAGACAAGTAGCCATTGCCTTCATGGAGCTCACATGTTAGTGAGGAAAGGAGTGAAGATATCTGTGCTTTATAATCTACTATATGAGAAAAAAGCTTACCCATATCTACATCTTTTAGATACAGCCCAATTTGTCTGCCTTATTTTATAGCAGTTCTCTCAAATATGTTGTCTATACTTACTTTATTCAGTTTCTAACCTATAGATTTTCTTCAATTAATTTTAGTCAAATTTTTATTTCCATCTACCTAACTAAAAATTCTCTTATCAAGTGACCAATAGCTTCCTTTCTGGCAAAGCCAATTATCTTACTCTACCTCTCAGCAACATTGACACATTTTTGGAAACATGATTTTTTCTTGGCTTCCATCACACTATACTTCCTGATGTTCTTCTGCATCACTTGTTGCTTCCTTTCAGTCCCTTTACCTGGTTCATTCTCCTCAGCTTGGCCTTCAAATGGTAAATCACTCAGGGCCATATAATCATCCCTCTTTTTGCCTCTGTCTATGTTCTCTCAAGTAGCCTCATCCAAGACTTTGAATACTACCACAGGGTTATTATTTCTAAAAATATCTTTAGTTAAAATGTTTCCCCATGATCTATTTTTGCTTATGTAATTGCCTACTTGTTTTGTTCACATGAATGTCTAATAACTATCTCACACTTTAACTGAATCAAAACAGCTACAATGGTTTTAAAAGATTAGTTGCTTTCAAGAAATAAAACACCACATATTAAATAATCTATGATTTGTACTTTATTAGTATGATATCATAAAAAATTTGCATACCTCAATAGAAAGCATAATTAGAGAGTAGAATCTCAGCTTTGGAATCAGAAAGGCCAACATTTTAAAAATGATTCTCATTTTCTCTGTATACTTTAAATTTTTAGTGAATGCTTCTAGTAATTAGTTTACTTAGCTATAAAGGGGGAATGATTACAGTTTCATAACTCAGATTTCCACTATATATTAAATGAGATAATTTATGTAAAGCACTTGGCAATATGCTTGATAGCATACTTGGAAAATAAATTTTATCATTATTATTAATATTTTGAAAGCTTTAACATTTAATTACTAAAAAATACATGATGGAGGAAAATCTCTCTTTTAACTGTCATTGTTAACTAGCTGATATACAGTGTGTTCCAAAGAAGGTAGAACGTCTTCAGGGGAAATGCAGAAGAAAGTACAATAGACTGTACTATTTCTCTCCCTCCCTCCCTTTCTCCCTCTCTTCTCTCCTTCCCTCCCTCTCTCCCTCCCTCTCTCTCTTTCTCTCTCTTTTCTTTCTCTCTTCTGTCTTTCTGTCTTTCTTTCTTTTTTTCTTTCTTCCTTTCTTTCTTTCTTCCTTTCTTTCTCTCTCTCTCTCTCTTTCTTTCTTTCTTTCTCCCTTTTTAAAGGGCGTGCCATAGCCTTTAATGCCCCAGGAATATAATGTCACAATATAATGTCTAAAAAAGCAGTTATTAGCAATAACAAAAGGATTAGGACAGAATTTCCAAAATTAAATATGCTTGAGTTACCCTAACTAAAAATTTATTACAGGATCGTCTACAAGAACTGTTGGGTGAAAACTGGCCCATGAGAAATTAAAGGCAACATCCTTAACAAAAAATAGAGGACATAAAAGAGTTGCTTGCTATCCATCAGAATGTTTTTCAATGATAGAATGATGAAATTTTCACTCTCATCGTAATAAATAAATTCAGCCTGTAAACTTCAGAGCTCTCATTTGTAAAATGAGGGTAAAAATAGTCCCTACCTTATAGAGCTAATATTAAGATAAAATATAATTAAACAAAAGTATTTAGCACTTTATTACATAGGTTAATTATTCATTAAATTTTATCTATTGTTTGCATTATTATCAATACAATACTTTGAACAGTTAAGCATTGAACAATACATTTGTTCTTTAGATTACAAAGTTGAGAGAAGAAGGATGATATAGTTTGATGACGTAGTAAATGATGTAAGACAAACACAAAACTGATGTGAGGACAAGATGCACAATAAATAAAGTATATCTGAAGTAATATGTAATTAATAGCTACATTTTTCTTCAAAAATAAAACCCTACTATAGAATTTCATTATGATCCTGGTAGTGAGGCAAAAGCAATATTGGAATTTTGGCCATTTCTACAATTGGCCAGGTAGATAATTTTCCCTTTCCCATGAAGAAAACTGGGTAAAGTTAATCAATTTGCAAATACATTTCAAACATTTTCAAGATGTGTAAAATAAAAGATGGAGTATTCTAGGTAATGATAATTAATGTTGTGAGCCAATGTCTATTAGCAGAAATGCTTATAACACTTGTGGGCATATAGAAGAGAGAGAAGACCCAGATAGAAGAAAGTATTTGGCAGAAATTTGTACTAGGTATTCCCTGTTGAGTTAAAGATTATAAACTTTATCTCTTATACTAAAAGTAAGAACAAATTAGGTTCAGAAAATTATGTCCTCTAAAACTGGCCATATATTGATTTCATGTTATGAGAAGATGATTCAAAACACTTATGAACAAAGAAATATTAATTCTTCAAATAAAATACATCTTAAAAACTTTTGACAAAAAAAAGTAGATATAGAGACTTCTCTTTAACAGTGTTATTCAACATAGCATGAAAAAGGAATTTAGACTATCAAAACAGTAATATTACGTCTAAACAAATTCATAACCTCAAAAATACAAATTTGAGAAAAAATTGAAATCATCATCAATCCACTCTTCTTTGGGCCATTTCTTTCTTTCTTTTATCAGTTGGTAAAATAATCTCTCAAAATGTAAATACTGATGGTCTAGATTATCTCTGAGAAATAGTTTTTATGTATGTATGTATTTGGAAGGTGGAAGAATGAGATAGAATATAACAGATATATAGAGATAAGTTGATACATAAATGATAATAGACACTACAATATTTGTGTGTATATTTCATATAATATAAACATGTATAATATATTTATAACTGAAGTGCTTACTTTTGTATAATAAAGAAGCAGCTCACTTAGCTTTCAAATGATAACTACTCTAGTACATACATGCTAGATTACCAAGAAAAAAAATTTTCCTTGAGGTCTTTTTAAAAACATTTGAGAACTCTAAGGGCTTAGAAAAAAGACTAGTACTGTTTATAAGTGATTCTCATCAGGAAAAGTGTAATATTTAATATAAATATATTGGATTCTTTTAGAGTCAACTGGTATGTTCAGATTTCATTAATGAAATTAGGTCAACACAATGAAATCAGAAATCATAATATAAAAATGTATATTTGTATTCCAATTTACAAAGGCTCAAGTCTCCACCAATGTGATTTCCAAGTATCAGCCCCAAGTGCTTACAATATTGTGTCATGTGTGCAAAGGAACACACCCATCATATTCCCATGTCATTTTTCATCATACCATTTGATGTTGCTCTAGGCTCAACAGTCCTGAAGAAACTAATTTTTATTTATCTAATTTTTTTGGTTATCCATTACTGTATAACAAACTACCTAATTTTAGTTGTTTTAAAAAGCATACATTTAATTATATCATCTGATTTGTGGGTAGACTTCAGAGCTTAGCTTGACATTTTCTCCATGAGGCACTGACTGGGGTTACTCTGTGGTACGAAGCTTGGTATCTGGGCTTGTATGGACAGTATAAGATCATTTCACTAATGTGCCTGGCATCCTGGCAGGGAAGTGCAAAGGCTGGTTTCAGCTATGCCATTCTCCTTCTCCATGTAGGTCAGGGCCTCTCCATGGAAACTCTCCAGCAGGGTAGTAAGACTAATATGGTACTTAAGGTTCCAAAGAACCAAGATAGAAGCCATCTGTCTTCTTTAGGACCTGAATGGGCGTAGTGTCACTTCCACCACATTCTTTTGTCAAAGCAGTTATGGGCCAGACTGAATGTGAAGGTTGAGACAATAGCTCCCATGTCTTGATGAGTGAGGTGCCAAAGAATTTGCAACCATGTTTGACAGCCCACAGGTGCCTATACCTGTGATAATCCATGTCAGCAGCATTCCCATGGTCTTACAGATCCCTACTTAGAAAAACAGACATTCGCATATCTCCTCAAAACTGAAAAATAATATAAAGAAATGTGACATTTGAAATCTGTACTTGAATAAAAAATTTTCTCTCAGGGAAGCATAGTGTGCAGACACGCAAATCTTATCCAGGAGATATCTCTCCTATTAGCATAACAGAAGGAAGTTCAGGTCTTCAGAACCACATTAACCACATGGACTCAAACAGTTTCAATTCAGATATGAGTGTGTGTACGCCTGAAGGGTCATCGCAAATATCTTTAGTTTGTTTCTGTTTCTCCCCAAATTAAATAACCCACTTTGATCCCAAAGGTAAAACTGTTCTTCTATATTAGAAGGTGTAAAATGCTTTCAACTTTTAAATCTTTCATTTTTCAAAGTTCTCCCAGCTTCTACTAAGTTTCAAAAAATATTAAGGCTCAGCCTCAGAGAGCAGACGTATTACACAGAATTAGTCAAAAGTGTTGATATTTCCTGATAAAAATAAATGCCACATTTTCCTTAATTAGAATTCTGCAATGACCTATCAATTTTCCTCATTATTTTATAGGGAATACATTAGGAAAATCAATGATCATATTTGATTTCTATCATTAAAACCTTTAAAATATATTTTAGGGGGAAAAAAAAGACCAAAGGGAGGAAAGCAGGAAGAAAGGAGAGAGGGTGGAAGGGAAGGAATGCAGGCAGGTAGACAGGCTGGAGGAGGGAGGGAGAGAAATATTATTTTCATTATCATTTCATTATACACATTTGATAGGGAGGGGAAAAAGGAAGAAATGAGGGAGGGAAGGAAGAAGAAAACAAAGTAAAGCAACAGAGTTGTTCTACCTAGAATAACATTGAAATCTGTGTTACAGATTATAATATTTCAGAGATAAGATAGCTTTGGGAATTACAGTGAATAATAAAGATTTAATAGAATATTAAGAATTGAGGTAGCTTCAAAGAGTACGTGTAATTTAAACAGGTGTGTGGGGTAGGGGGCTGAGGAGGGAATGGGAACACAGTTTACCCAAACTGGGAAACTTTTCTGAGCAAGGACAAGAAGGCAAACATTAGCAGGTAGTGTGCTGTGTGGAGAGATGGACAAAGTTGTAATAATGGCTTTGTTCCCGTGAATAATATAAAGCTGAGAGAACACAATCATTTTGTGGGGAGTCCATAACATAAAACTAGTAAGAGAGAGAGAGCTTGTTTGGAGGTTCTAGCAGGGGAGCTTAGCTACTCATAATCCCTTGACCGAGAAGAAAGGTCCTCTACTAGGGATGGTCGTCCTCTTGGACTGAGTGTGCAGCTTCGGGAGGGATGCACATGGAGCGGTAAGGGAGAAAGGAGACACCCGCCTAGCCAGACAGGTCAGCCGAATCAACCCTGGCAACCAATGGGGTGACAGATGTCGCGGCCAGATTGCCCTCATATCCCATAAAATTAATAAGAGAACCTCAGACAGATGTTCTTGAAAAGAAGAGCCATATGATGTAAACAGTGCTTTGAATCTATTTGTCTGACTGAAATATCAGAAATATTACATTGTACCTATTGTTAACAATAATGTATTATACACTTAAAAACTTGTTAACAGTATATCTTGAGTATTCCTATTACACACACACACACACACACACACAAAGCCATTATTTAAAAAAAGAGAAGTATTGAATACAGCTTGGAAGAAAAATATTGAGCAAAAGAGGTCTTTTTAAGAGGCTGCTGTTTAAACTCAGCGTAAGATTATAAGAGAAAAGGGTAAATTGGTGGCATAATTGAAAGGAAGGATCTTTAATATCTGGAAATTATTTTAAAACTGGAGTAAAAGGTGGCTTTTACCTTGAACTTTGATTGTGTCTTTATTTGCTTTTAAATGGACAAGTATCTACTAAAAAGATGGACTTCATCTGAAATACACAATTTGCATTCCATTTCCATTAAGTATTCTAATAATAATGGTTCATCAAAAATAATAATTTAAAATAAAAATAAACATTACATTCATTTTCTTTCCAAGATGAAGACCAGGTTTATCAGAATACCTATAATCAGGCAACCAGTAGGAAGAAAAAATTGTATATGAGCATGCTTAATGTGAAGATGAAAACTGAATTTTTCCAGAATTATGTTAATGAGTTCCTATTTCCATTTTTTGATTAGTGCTTAATATTTTATTAAATCATCATGTAATTGACTTTGCTCTATTAATCTGCATAAAATAATATAAAAAAGGAAATCACTGTCATTAAAATCTAATTATGTGATTTATCTTTTGGTAACTTAAATATCATTTTCAATTTTATTGGTTATAGTAGAGCAGTGTATAAAACATTTATATTGGAGAACAAAAATAAACTTCCAAGCAGCAGCCACGTTGTGCTAATAACTTTATTCTTAGGGGAAATAGTATGTGATTATTTTCCACTACTCTGGGTGATTGCTGTACTAGAATGTACAGTCAAACTCATTTACCAGTTTCCCAAGGAGAGCAGTATTCTTTTGTTGTTTCCTTTTGATGGGGACTTAATGCCACATGTCTGACATTGAGCTGAATAACCCCTGTTGGGATTTGAAAATCCTTTCACAATAGGCAGAATTTTTCTATGCATAGGCTGGGAGAACTAGCAAGAGCTCAGAGTAAGGAGATTTTAAAATTGTTAAGTTTGGAAAAGAAATTGAGAAAAAAATAATAGTATGCATTATGATTACTTTTTGTTCAATATTCTAATTTAGTGACAACAACCAATTTGCTCATTACTAAATTCAAAAATGATGTAACAATAGTCAGTATAGTTAAAAGACTAATTTTAAGGAAAAATTTAATAACCAATTAATCTAACTTACAATTCAATTTTCAGCTTATTTCAAAAATTAAATTATATGACGAGTACAATATTAATGCCAAATCTTAGTGGTCTTTATCTCCCTTCCCTATTATATAAAGTCAGTCTTCCTCTCTGATTTCTGGAAAAGACACAAGCTGCATCCACATTTTTTTATCAGAAAAAAAAGAAAGAAAACAGCTCTCTGGGTTTTGCTTCTTATTCCATCAGTAAATTTTTTGCCCATTAGCACAATCATTTGTACTTAACCATTGCTCCTCACTTCTTTCTAGTGTATCTATAAAGTAATGCACCCCATCCCCCTAGACATGACTACTCACCTCCTTTTCAGTCACTAACATGGGTAGCCATATCAATCTAGGGAATCTGTACTTTAGCTTATGAACCTTCCACATAAAAATATGTTTATACTTAATGAAATATTTCTATTGAAAACAAAAAAAAAAACAGAGAAAAAATAGTGAACTAATTGCAATCAGATTAAAGTTATTGTTAGATATTATTTTGTCAGTCACAGTTTTCTCCTGTCTAAACATGTCACTCAACTTCCACATACCAACCCTTACAAATCCTGTTCATTTACTGTAACAGTGAAATTTTGACATAATATTAATTGACACAAATATAGGCCAATTCACATAAATATAACAATGCTCTAAAATACCAGATAGCATGACATGATGGGAGTATGGATATTTCCAGTCTCTGGGCAAAGCAAAATATTGATAGGTTCTCATATATGTGGAAGTGTTACCTTGCTTTACTGAACATGCAGAAAAATATTAGTCAATCATTTGCCATGCAAAGGAATTCATCTATATAGCACAAAACAAGATGAAGCTAAACATTTTATGTCTGCATACTTATGTGTATCCATCTCATCTCAAAACCAGTCAAAGTTTGAACACAAAGCAAGAGCAGGCACACTCAGTCCCTAAAAGCAAATGGCTGCACAACAGGGAGGGTCAAGGACATGGGAGTAAGCCTGCACTTGACAATGAATATTATATTGAATATCACTTCCTTCTTTTAGCAGCAGCAGAAACACTAGTAATCTGGATGACATAAATTTTAATGGAAAAAAAGCTTCTTTTAAAAACAATATCATTAAATTTATAACTGGATATGATTTTCCTTCTAGGCAGAAGCAAAATAACCTACTTATTAGTCAGAAAATGACCTATTGAGTTACACTAACATTAATAACATATGCCTACTGACTGGGAATTTCAAAGGTCAGCTCTAATTATAATTTTAAATCTGCCTAACTCTATAGCTTAATTTTGGCTCTCATGCCAATAGTAATGAAACAAAATATATATAATTACCTCCAAAACTGAATCTTTCAAAAAAAGAAGAAATAGAATAAGTAGTAGATAACATACAAGCTAATGTGGAAATGCATTAGAATTACAGTTATATGACATTATATTAGTGATTCAGTAATTTTTAATTTGTGGTAGTTAGACATAAAATAGGTCAAATATTATTTTGGTATTACATATGAAGTAAGGCTCTGAAGAAAAAACAAAAGATATTACTTATACATATATGTAATATATAATATATGTGAGTATAAATATGTGTGTGTGTGTATATATATATATACATATATATATATACATATATATATATATATATATATATATATAGTTTTCAGATGCTCCCCAAATAGAAGAGAGGTACAAAATAAAAAAGATATTGAAATTATGGCATTTGAATAAAGTTTTGAAGGAGGTGTAGAATTCCATCAGCCAAAAAAAAATGGAAAATAATCTGGAAGACTAAGCCTTTTATTGTCTAGAATAATATCTAAACAAAAAAGACAGTTATTCAAGCTTATGGTTTATAGGAATACAGTAGAAAAAAATAATTTGATAAGTCATACAACCATGATTCAAAATACTTTAGGTCAGTTGGCATACTACGAGTGTACATAAGATGGATGACAGGATGTTAGAGAAATACATTTAAATAAGAGGAATGCTGATGGAATTAATTGTATTATTGTACTACTTTGATAAAAAGTTAAAGTGAGCCAAAATATGATTCTCCACCATTGGTTATAGATATAAAGGAAGGAATATTATTTTTTTCCTGAAATATTTAAAGGACTATCATGCATAATAGGAATGTGTTTACACTTTAGGTCTTTTAAACATTGAAAATAAAGACATGATAAAATGATAGAGAATCAGGTTATGGTTCTCTATAATTTTTATAACAATCATACAATAATAAAATTAAATAGTGAGGTTTCCATTGTCATCTGCATATACTCAGATACTTTTTTTCTAGAATTTGTGTTGTTAACACTACTTATGGAAATTAATTTATATAGATACTAAATTGTACAGCTTCATGTAAAAGGAAACCACTTTGGGGTTTGTTACTTCTCTTTTTCATATTAAATCTCTCTTGCCTAAAGTAATATCTGAAACAAAGTAGGAACTTGATCAATGCTGATTAAACAAATGTATAAATGAGTGAGTAAGGTAAAAAGTAGTCTGGATTAAATTACTTTTAGACCTTACACAGTTCTATTATACATTTATTATGCTTACAAAATAAATGGATGATCTTAAAAATGTCTTCCAAATAAAACCTCCTATGATTTTTCTAACTTGTTATATTTTATTGGATCAAATAATCAAAAATATATTATATGAATAAATATTATATATGAGATAGTATATGAATTAAGATTAATTTCAGTTATTTGCAGTTTTGGAGAAGTACATTCTGAGAAGTGTTAAACTCCAGACAAAAGTCAACTTAGCCTTTGGTGAACCAATTCAACTCTTTAACAGTAATTACTTTTATTTTCAATTTTCTCTTATGAGGCAGTTAGAATGTGAACAATTTCAGATATAATACTTTTTTAATGAAACAAGAAAGCAGATGTTACTCATGTGAAATAGGCAATTCCAACAACAAAATGGATTGATAAGAATTGTGTAAATTAATAGAAAAGGGGTGAAGGAAAATAATAATTTTAGACTTCTGTTTCACTAGATGACAATTTCTTAAATATCTATAGGAATTTACTACATAAAAAAGACTCATTATGTTATGCTCTATAAAAACCACTAATTTTCACTGATTTTTTACTCATGTGGAAATTTACATTAAAAATACCCAGTAAGATTGGTAACTGTAATTTTTTTTTTATTCTTTTAGTTTTCTCTTTGTAGCTTTTGCAGCTGAGGGTATATGGAGGTTGCTCTGACCCAGCTACATTTTTCTTGCTATCAAACAACCTTTATTTCTCTTTCTCTACCTTTTCAACATTGCTACCTTTCCCTTACTTACTCGAGTGTTTTCTATCATTAATTCATTTTATTAAATCTTACTGGGTACAAATAACTTACCATAAATATACCAGACTTCGAGAACAAAAAATAACTAAGGTATGGTTTCTGAGTTCAGACAAGTATAGAATACATAAAATAAAATCAGGGTTTGATGGGGAGCTTGCTATGCAACACTGGTTATTACAGAAATACAGAATTGTGACCAGAAGAAACACATCTAATTAGAAAATCTCAAATTTTTTTTTAAAGGGCTGTTTTGAGAAAATAATAAGGCAGCAAAAGAGTAGAAAACAGAAACTCTGGAAAATGGAACAAGGTATTTAAGAACTAATGAGCTCAGGAAAGCTTTGAATTTTTTTCCCCCAGAACTACTTGTAGGTATGATGGGCAGAAATGAGGCTGAAGGTGGGTGGTGGAAAAACAGGTGTTTCTACTGTGGAATTTAACGTTAATTCTGAAGGATATGGGGACACTCTATAGGGGTTTAAACAACAGAATAATGTGTCCAGATTTTAGAGGAAGAAAATTCTAACTAAATACTTAAAATACATTGCAAAAATACATAAGTGGAAGGAAGATCAAAGTCCCACAGATTAGGTAAGAAACTGTTAGAGTAACCTAGAGATAGAGAGGAGAGAACAGGGATGGGGATGCCCAAGGTCAGAAAGAGCAGAAAGAGGAGACTGAAAATAGCTACGTTTTGCTATTAAAAAATATGAATATGAATTGGATGTGAGAGTAGAAATAGTAGAAGGAAATTCAAATATATTACTCTACATCCAAGCAAGTTATTAGAGAATGATGTCATTCAGTAATACAGATTATAAAAGAAGCATCATGCTGGCTGTTAAACTATGGGTATAGGAAGCTAGATATTTTGAGTTCAATAGGATATTGTTGAATTAAAGGTGCTTTATGCCCAGTGAACAACTGGTTGTACTTTTCTAAAACCTTGGAGAGAAGCTTACATGCTTACACAATTTGAGTTTCATCAGGACTTAATTGTTGAGTGGAAACCATGAAAAATGTTGAGTTAACATAGGGAGGATAATTTTAATGAAGAGAGGAGAAGGAAAGAGAGAAGAGAAAACCAAAGTAAATATCAAAAAGGTGGCATGCAAAGGCAATATATAAAGTTAAAACTTGAGCTAGCAAAGGTAAGGAATAATTTTTTTTAAATTACCTATATGCAATAGTATGCTTAACATCCATACTTAAGAAGACAGAGAGAAAAACATATTATGAAGGTTAGTAGAAATCACAGTGATTACTGATAGCCCCAAGCCACCGAAAGAAGAAAGTCGTAAGACTTCCACACAGTTAAGGGTATCTGTTATAAACAATAACACTAGCAAAAAAGAGAAAAGCAGAAGTATGTGTACAGAAAATTGTGTTTGGGGCAAAAAATAGAGGGAATTACTGGATGATGGTCTCAGTTTTTTAGAGAGAGAGTGAGTGTGTGTGTGTGAAGAAACAAGAGACCTGCTAAAAGTGAGCTTGGTATGAATATGAAAAATTGGTTGGATGAGAATGGCTGCTAATCAGCACTTCTAGGAAGGATTGGGAGGTAGTGGTGAATGACAACTGAAACTGGAAATAAGTATTGGTGCTTATTTGAACAACACTGTTTTTTTCTTCCAGCAGTGGTCAGGGGTTTAGAGCTGAGGCAGATGAAGCAGAAAGTTGAACTTATCCAGGTGGGTGGTTTGAAGTTGGGAACATTGCAAGTGTAGAGTATGGAGATAGGTTAGATTAATAATGAGAGTGATCATAGAGTTATTGGGAAGGATTTTAAATCAGGAATGTATTGATTCACTGGGGACAAAAAGAAAAGTGTTCATAGCCTCAGAGTGGTAAAGAAGAACTTCTTGATGACTAAAAACATCTGGTATTTGTAAACAAAGAGTTTCTCCATTTCCTAATATTGCATTAGTCAGCAAGTGCTATCAATTTTTCTACAAAATATTTCTAGCACTTATCACTTATTTACTGTTTGTACTCTTAATTTTTTATTCTTTTTTTTTTTGAAAAATTAACATGATTTTCAAGGGGCATCACTGATCCCAGACACTTTCTACTCAATACAATGCTGAATCCACTTCCTTTTCTTTCAGTGACAAATTCAAGGTCAGCATGTATAATGAATTCCTGGACTGCTGTTGATCTTATCAAAAGAGATCTTTATGTGAAATATTATTATCATAACTTTTTTTTTTCTAAACTCAATGGAAGATTTGAGCCACCTTTCCTTTGATGGTAACACTTCCACCTGGATACTGTACTCACATTTTACCGGTCTCTAAGGATCTTCTTCCATCATATGTTGATAACCTCATCACAAAAGCCTTTTACATTCTGAAGCTCTGCCTCTGCATTGCATGCTAACATGTAACCTTTTCCCTAAAAATACCTCACTCCAAATTCAACTGCAATAGGCCAAATGGTTTCATCTGCAATTATGATTTCCCAGTATATTTTATACTATGCACCACAGTGTCTCAATGCGCTTCATAGCAAGTTTCTAATCTGTCCTTGCTCTGCTGACTCTGTAGCAGCTTATAGATACTAAAGTACAGTGTTATAATCTATTTTCCACATATACACAAGGAATTGAAGTGCACTTGAGTAAATATGCTTTCTACAGGACTAGCTAGCTCCTCATTAACCAGGTTCCTTTGTGAGGCCAGTATAAATCAAGGCTCCTTGTGACACACATAAATGCTTTAGAAGTCAGAATTGATGACTGGGGCAGGTATAGATTTCTCAGTCACCCTGTGGTAAATATTTATTTAGCCTAAACACATTTTTCTATAGGCCTAAACATCATTTAAGTAACAGAAAAAGATATTAGCTATAGTTGGCATTAAACTATCTTATGCTAGGTTATTAAAGTTTCTTGAAAACATTGTATAGAATAATTACTTCGCTGATACACACGTATTCTAACATGACAAGCCTTGATGACCTGTGAGAAATGATGAAACTTTATGCTGGGCAAGGGCTGGAGTCTGGAAAGAAACATAACAGGGTGGCCAAGTCCTTGGATTGAATCTTGTAGCAGCTGCCTTAACAAATCAATTTATAGCATTGACATCAGTCCTCTGGTCCTGTTTTTTTAACTGAAGAATGAATGAAGTATAAAATGTAGATTTGGAGAAAATTCCTGGTCTCAGCTTCTCTCATGTCAACACTTTCCCAGCTATTAAGCTAGAAATGTGTTCAGATGATAGAGAACAATGACAGATTTCAGTTAGAAATTACTTTTTGGTTTTCACATCCAAAAAAATAGTTACCATTTCTGGTCCTAGAGGCTTAAAAGGAAAACTTGACCCTCCACATTCTCTGCTTAGACTGTATTCAAAATTGTGTAATCTAGTTTGAATAATATTGGACCTTCTTAAAAACAAATGTTATAACTAGCGAGAGGAAGTGAACCGTATACAAAATTATAACTAACATCAAATATAGATTATTCAACACAAGTATTGCCAAACAGCTTTCAAAACAATGATAACAAAACATAGATTGTGTGACAATTCATAGCAGTCTCATCTTACTTTTCACCTTTGATCTTTCAAACTGATTTCATTTGTAGGAAATACTGCTATTTTGGGGTATCAATATGATAGAATAACTGAATGAAGTATCTTTCATGGTCAAACAATTGTTAAAACAAGACAACAGGCTCAAAATGGAGTCACTTATGCTAAGCTCCAGTCACTAAACTGAGACTCGACTCAATTATAGATTCAGCTCTCCCAAAATGCAATCTTAAATCAGTCAATCAGGAATCACCTGTTAGCACTAGTTAGGCAGAACCCCCTCATCCCCTAAAGAAAAGTTATTTTGCAACGACAGGGTCACTTTTTTTTGTCTAGTGTAACATCCTTGTTTCTGCTCCATTCTATCTACAAAAGTATTTTATTTTGTACAACTCCTCAGAGCTACTTTCTACCTGGTAGACTGGATGCTGCCTGATTCATGCATCATTGAATAAAGCCAGTAAGATCTTTAAAATGTACTCAGTTGAATTTTGATTTTTAATACACTGAAACATGAAAAAATGAAAAAGTTATTCATCAGAAGTATTCTTGATAATTTCTCTATAAGCCTATTTGTTTTATTAGAATCTTATTTAAAAGTTATCAGGATAAACCAAAATAGAAAAAGCTAACAAGGTTAAATAGTATATTTTATTTAAGAAAAATATTTCTTTCTGAAATGTATGATTTAAAAATAGTTTTAATTATTTTTTTGCTTGCATACACTTCTAGACCCAGTGTATATGACTAGACTTTTGTGATGTTATACATCCCCAAGGAATGTTGTCAATAATGTCTAAATACCTATTTCAAAAATCCATGTCTGTGAAATAAATGATCCTATTTTATGGACATTATGCAAATTTGTGGTTTCATTTCCATGCTTTCAGGCTATCCTTTTTTCCAGTACCAGCACCAAATCCTGCTTTGCAAGATTATGTGAAATTAAATTTTCAATTTTTGAAATATTTTTTGTAAGCATGGACCTCCTCCACATCAGAAAAGAAACAATTAAGGCAGCAAAGGAGACTATTTCTTGTGATATAAGCCAAATCACTAAAATTACCACAGCCAGAGATAAATACTACAATTTTCCAGTTTGGAGTTTAATTTATTTTTCTATATGGCAGACCCCTAGTTATAACAGGTGGAACAATATGAATTCAAAAAACAACCTCCCTTTATTTAGGAGAAATTGTGTTCTTCACTACTCAAAAAGATCCCAGATCTAAGATTATAGTTATTTATAAAATCAGACATCCTTTTTGTGATTTTTCCATCTTCTTTCCGCTGCTCAAGGTTCTCCCAAATAATTTTCCCACCTACTAAGGGTGTAGCCTTTGATCCTTCTGGCTTCTTTTAAAGTTCTCCGTTCTAGCTGGAGACCTCTTATAAGTTTACACTTTGTCTACTAGCTCTTTAAGTGGCCTGTAGTTATGGACATCAGCAAATCTCTCCCAGTGTATATGAAGCTTTAAAGGGCCAATTATCACATAGGTCTCCAGACTCAAGTTAGATTTTTGTCTCTCTGTTTCTTGCTTAATTTCTTGAGAAGTTACACAAAATTTTATTTATTTAACCTTTGTTTCCATTTTCAATGTTAACATTTTCAAAACATCTAATCTGCCATACAGCTTGACATAGAAATGTTCACTGATTTTTACCTCTCATATTCCATTCTTATTCTCTAACTCCTTTGGTCAAAGCACAAGAAAGATCCCCTGACACCATGATGAATGACTGGCCTCTATCAAATTTCACAAAAGTATTTTCTAAATCAGTAGTTAATTCATCATTTTTGTTCTTCGGCTCTCCCATTTACTCTAAAGTCTTAAAGATTTTTCTGCACTACACTTATATCAATGGCACTTTGCAAAATATTAGTCACCAATTAATTGCTCTGTAAATGCACCTATGTCCTGACAATGACATGCAGAGCAAAGCTTAAAATATCTAATTAAATCAAAAGCATCCTTCCTATTGTATTCCTATTGTTATAAAATAAATGACAATTGCATTTTCTGTTCTATTGTTTCCTATTGCTATAAAATAAATGATAGTTTCAAGAATCAGATGTATTCCATGATCGAGAGACGGTAAGTAAGAGAAATGGTTGTGTATCTGGGTAACATCCAAAGCCAGAATAAATAGCCAGGAATTGCAAACTTGGGAAAAATCTTAATAAAAAGACTAATTATAACTGCTGTCAGCTATTACAATACGCACACACATTCTAATCAACTGCTAATATATTTTGTTTAAATGTACAGAAATGTTATTTTCTCACTCTCATTTTCTTTTACTGCCTTACTACATCAAAAATGTTAATGTATTTCCCACTGCTGAGATTTTGTGTATGTTGTCCTTCTGCCTAAAATTAATTTCCTTACCTGAATCCCTTCATTCTTCATATACCTAGCCTGCGTCCATTTTTCATGGTTCAAATTAAATATCATCTCTTCAGAAAAGTCTTACTTGGCCACTTGCTCTTATTATTCACTATTTCAGCACACTACTTGTTTTCTTCGTAATATTTATGAATATTTATGAAATAGAGCATCATGCCTTTGTCTCGTCATCTCTAACTAGTCTTAACTGTTTATTTTTGTGTTATTCATAATAGTTTATAGACTGTTGTCAGAGTTTTGTTCACTAACAATATAGTCAGCGTTCAGGACAGAAACTACTCATCTAGTTGGCTCTAAATACCAGTAACTGAATAAGCAAAAAAGTGAATTTAATTTTATATGGTATACTATATTATTTAACAGAGATGTGAGCTCATCTATTCTCATTTATAGGAAAAATAACAATTTGATACACTGCAACATACTTTACTCATAAAAGCTCTAGTTCTTTGAGAGTACATTTTGCCATCTACTTTTACAGGACAACTCACCAGGGATTATTTGGAAGCAAGCTATCCCCATCAAACATCTGTGTCTGGGCCTTGTTCTGTTCAGTGTCATTTGCTCACCCTTAGTTCATTGTCTTCAGGCCTCTCGCAGAGAACTGAGAAAAGATGAAAATGAAATACATTTCACAGTGGCATAAAAAGTTTGTGTATATATTTTAAGGAATAAAATTCATATGTGTATATGTACACTCAATTTCATAAAAATTAGATCAGCAAGCTTGGTCCTAATGAGCTTTACAGATAGGATAAAGAAATCAGACATTTTAAACTGATTAATTTTTTCTAGGTTTTCTTTGTGCTGAATTTTAGTTATTTAATTTTTGCAATTGGAAAAGGATGACCACGCCCACCTACAGTGACCTGGACCACCTGGCGCCGGCAGGCATGAGTCGGGTAACCACCTTCCGGTCTTTCCCAGACCGGCTCAGTGCTGACCTATGCAAGCTGTTAGGAACATGGTCCACTTCCCCTACTTGCACTTCATTCTGGCTTTGCCTGGCTAAACAGCCAAGGCAGCCAGCAGTACTTGGTCCAGTCAATGCTGGAGCTCACCCGGTAGAGCACGATGGCGGCCTCTGACCTCTGCCACGGCTGCTATCTGACTGTGGCCACTGTGTTCAGAAGCTGCATGTTCATGAAGGAAGTGCACAAGCAAATACTTAACGTCCAGAACAAGAACAGCAGCTATTTTGCTGACTGCATACCCAGCACTGCAAAAACGGCAGTCAGTGACATCCCGCCCCGGGGGTATAAAAACCTCCACCACCTTCACCAGCAATAGTACAAATAAAATCTCTTACAACATTCCTATCAGTTGGTGGGAGCTTACCGCCAAGGGCGAGGACATTGCCTGGCCAGGGCAGCCAGGAGGCCTGGTTGTTTCGCAGCGTGACTCCCCCTCGCACCCCAAGGCCTGGCCAGGGCCACCTCCTGTGACTGCTCAGTGACAAAATGGGCTTCAGCAAGGCCTTGTCCAGCCAGTGGCTCGGCGTGGACAAAGGTGCAGCCAGTAAGCCCCGGGTGTTTGGAGCGGCGGACGGCATGGAGAACAAGGTGCAGCTGAGGCTCCCCTAGGTCCGGGGAGGGCGGGCAAGAAGGAGTGAAGCGAGCTTGGGAACAGGAAACTGCTGACTGAAGTGACCCTGAAGACCTACGGGGTGTGAAAAGGCAGTGTCTTCAGCACCAACATTTCCAAGCAGGAGGCAGAGCTGGAGCCAGAGATGATTTCCAGCGGCTCCCAGAGGGAAAGGTCCTTCAAGCGCTACAACTTCTCGGCCCCCAGCGTCCTTTACAGCAGAGCACATGTGCACACCCTGCTCAAGGTCGGCACGCAACTCCCGCAGAACTTTCCAGAGTTGGGGTTCACCGAGATGCCCACAGACAACCTCCTCAAGTGCTCCTTCTGGAACTTCTGGTGCTTTGTTCCAGCCCCAGCAACACCCAGTATAGCACCTTCTTCCCAGGATATCCAGAGGAGGCCCTGCCAATGGACTATGTCCGAAAGCCCTCAGGGCTGCGGCCGCTCACAGGTGAGCAACCGCGACTACAGGGAGCTGGAAGGCGGGAAAGTGGGCTGCGCACGCATGCGCACCAGGTAAGCTGCCGCGCTCTGTCGCCCCGCCCAGAGAGAGCCCGCCGCGCCCGCCAGGTTCCTCGCCGTCGACCGAGTGTTCTGGAATAAGATGCTGGACGGCTCACACCTGGCCGAGTTCTACCGGATTGAAGGCGTGGCTGACCAACACCTCACCTTGAGCCATCTCATGGTCAGCAGGCGGGGGTGCTCCACCAAGCTGGTATCACTCAACTCTCTTCAAAGCGGCTTACAGCCCCTATGTCAGAGCCCAGCTGGGAGGCGTTCAGCTGCCACTAAGTCCTCAAGAAGTAGGTGGAGGACGGGAGATCCAGGCTCTTAAGCCCTGAGTTGCTTCTGCAGGTGGGACTCCCTAAGAACCTGTCGGTCGTTACCTGAGCCTCTTCCCGGAGCACCCGAGCATGATTAAATACGGCATCAAAAATACCTGGGAGCTGATGGGCTGCAAGATGATGGTGTGCGACAGTCCTCTGTGCCGCCTTAACATCGAACCAGGATTCAGGTATGGATAATATAATTTGTGAGGTAGATGGGGGTGGAGGGTGCGGAGACAAAATGGAAAAGGAAAAAGGGAAGAAGGAGAGGCATCCAGTGGATTGCTTTATAACTTTGTTTAAAAAATAAAGTTGACTAAATTTGGGGGAATCTATTTTCTAGTCTAATTTTATGGAATGAATCTATCACCAGTACCACACTGTCTTCACTAGTGTAGTGTTTAAGTACATACTTAAATTGAGGCGTGGAAATCTTCCAGATTTATTCTGTAGTTTCATTTTTCTCAATTCAAGTTTATTTTCATTTCATATAAATTTTATAGTCAGCCTTCACATATCTACAGACATTCTGTTGGAATTTTAATTAGATTTGCACTGAATCTACAGATCAAATTGGGAATAGTTTATTTCTTGGGAATAATTTATAATATTGAGTCTTTCAGTCTAAAACCATGGTATATATCTCTTCATTTATTTGTTGTTTAATTACTTTCATTTTACAGTTTTCAACATACACATCTTGAACATATTTTTGTTGGGTTTTTACCTAATATTTCAGTTTTATTTAGTGCTACAGTAAATTAATTAAAAAAAATCTAATTGCTCATCGCTACTAGGTAGGAATGAAATTGGTATTTTTTTTAAGTTGACTTTGTGTCCTAAGACTTGGTAAACTCTGTTAATTCTAGAAAAGTTTTTCAGATTTTCCACTTAGAAAGTCATTTCATCTGTGAATAGAAAATGTTTACTTCTGCTTTTATATTCTGTGTGCTTTTAATTTATTTCACTTTACCATTATATTGGCTAGCATATCCAGCACAATGTAAGTCAGGAAAAAGATTATTCTGATGTTGCTGATCTTAGGGATAAGGCATACAGACCTTCACTCTTAAGTATGATGTTAACAATAGATTGTTTTAGATACCCTTACCAGGTGGAGGAATTCCTTTTATTCCGAATTTACTGAGAGTTTATCATATATCGATGTTTATTTTTTTCAAATTCTTTCTCTGAATCTATTGAGAATATCTTGAGCTTGTTAAGTCTATTTATAGAATGAGTCATGTACATTGATGTATAGCTCTTGAAATCGCCTTGAATTTTTGGAATAAACTCCATTTTTGTTTGGTGTATTATCCTTGTTATTTATTGGTTGATTTCATTTGCTGATTTTTTTATAGAAGATATTTGAGTTTATGTTCATGAGGAATATTGATCTGTATAATTTTTTCCTTGTAATACTGTTGTCTGCTATTGGTATTAGGACAATTCTGACCTCATAAAAATAATAGAGAAATAGCCCCTCTTCTCCTCTTTTCTAGATGACAATATGAAATATGAAATATTTGGTAGAAGTCACTGGTGAAATTATTTGGGTTTGGGTTTTTCTTATTCAAAGAGTTTTAAATATGATTCAGTTTCTTAAAGAGATTTAGCTCATAAGAGACATCTAGGTTATCTATTCTTGAATGAGATTTGATAGTCTGTATTTTTCAAATAATTATTACAATTTCATCTAAAATGTTGAATTTATGGGCATAAAGTTGTTCCTAGTATTTAATTGTGGTCTTTTTAACAAATGTAGGATTTCTAGTGGTATTTTTTTTTTCCTTCATTGTGTTGGTAATATGTATCTCCTCTGTTTTTTTGGTTTTGTTTTTAATTTATTTATTTTTTGATTAGTCTGTGTAGACATATGAATTTTTTTAAGCACTCAAAAAACTAGTTTTGAAATCATTGCATTTTTTAAAATTCTTTTACTGTATTCAGTATCATTAATGTCTTCTCTGTTATTTTCTTCCTTATGTCTCAGTTTGCTTTAGTTCATTTGTTGTTTTTTTTTTCTAGTTTCTTAGGGTTGAAACTCAGATTACTAATTTGAGGAGTTTCTTCTTTTCCAATACAAGCATTTAATGCTATAATTTTCACTCTATGTACAGTTATTAATGCATCTCAAAATTTTTGATATGTTACTTTTTTTTTTTTCATTCAATTCAAAATATTTTTTCATTGAGCATTTTGACCCTAGGCTATTTAGGAGTTAACTTCAAAATCTTGTACATTTTCCATATATCTTCTTTAATTGACTTTTTATTTCATTTTCTTATATTCCAGGTTTATACTTTATATGATTTCTAATCTTATCAATTTGTTGAATTGTTTTATGATCCTGAATAAGGTCAATATTGATTAATGTTCCACATATACTTGAAAAGAAAGTAAATTTTACTTTTGTTGAATGAAGTGTCCTATAAACATAAATCAGGTCTATTTGATTAGAAGTGTTGTTCTGGTCTATTTTATTCTGCTAATTTTCTCTGCTGTTGTCCTGTTGATTAATTACAAAGGAGTGTTGAACTCTTTATAATTGTACTTTTAATATTTCTTTTTTAACCTTTACCTTTTTTTGGTGAAGCTTTGTATTTAGGTAGATTTGAACTTAAGATTGTTATATTTTCTTGAAGAACTGATCACTTCATCATTTTATTATGCCCTTCTTTGCCTGTGACAATTTTATTTGCACTGAAGACTACTTTGACTGATATCTGTGTGGTAATCATCTTTAAAGCTGTTGCTTTATAATAAAGCATTATCTTTATTTTGGTTAGTGTTTGCTTAGTACGTCTTTCCCCTTCCCTTTCCTTTTAATCTACGTATTTATATTTAAAGTAGGATGCTTAACATATTCTACAGCATACGTTTGGCTCTTGTATTTTCATTCAGTCTGATGATCATTGTCTGGTTGAGGAGATGGATTTGAGATTTATTGCTGTCATGGTTATTCTCAGGGTGCCACACTCTTCAAAGTTCTGTAGTGATGACTTGTGTTCAGGGTTGGGTTAGTTTTCCAGAGCATTGCCTGCTTGGCTTTGACTTTCAAGTTTTGCCTTGCTTTTGTGCCTTAGAGAGTCTCTGTGTGTGTTCTTCTCTTATCCTTCTCCAACAGTTTTCTCCTGTTATTTCTCATTCAGCACTTGGTAGCTTGGTGGTGGGAGGAGCTGTGGGGATTGAGCATTCTTTGTTGTTCTGATTAAACCTTCGTTTTAGGCAAGCCCCACATCCCTATGTTTCAGTGGTGTGGCCTTCACTATTTTCTTGCCTCTCCCCTGGCTATAGTTGTGGCCCAGTGCCTATTCCTGCCACTCATCCAGTATTTTTTTTTCTTTTTCCCGTCCCCTTCCCCTTCCTTATCTACAATGAGTTTTAAACCTAAGAGTGACAGTGTTTGTTGCCCTTCTCTTCACAAATTATATAGGAGAAGTAAGGGTAAAGATTCTGAGAGGAATTTCTTGCTCTACCTGCATAGATTCTGTTTCCTTCTCCTGGGTCTATGCCATACTGGATGTTTTCTTAGTGGTCTTTCTGATAGTTTCTATGACGATCTGGTAGGTTTTGTTCAGAGAGAACCTACAAGATAATGAGGATTTCCCTAATTCTGTGCTCCTCCAGGGGCTTCACACTGCCCAACAGACTATACTTGGCCTAAATCAACTCCTCAAATATTCTGGTTGAATTCTTCTTACAGGTATCTATAGCTTCCCTAGGCACATATGTGATCTCACCTTCTCTCTTCCACCAGATGCCTTTCTTTCCTTAGATTTGATGCCAGTTCTTTTCTCTGCAACCTCAGTTCTCCAATACTTTTGAAAAGAAGTCATAAATTTGAAAGTTAATCTGACTCTTTTATAAGAATGAGAGTGACATTCTTTAGCCTTCTATACTCCAGAGCAGAAGCCAGATGTCTTATTAAGATAGCTTTAATGTCCAGAAAGCCTTCTTTTCTCTGATTATTTTTTGCCTTTGAATAGCAATCTGATCTTGATTTAAGGATGTGCTATCTTCTCTAATCTAAGAATATTAATAAAAATTTGAAATATTATATTTCCAAATTTATTTCTTCTGTCTTTACTGTCATCTGTTGTGTTGTTCATCTTATACTTTCTATCTTATTGTTTTATTTTTTTTTACTGCTGATTTTTGAATTTCCATCTATATCTTGAATTGAGGTTAGGATAATTAATGAAAGTGATTGTACTTATCTTCTAGTCTGTTTACCCAACAGTCTTCTCCTTGGAATTTAAGACCTGCATCAAGCCCCTTTGTACATATTCTAGAAAAGTTCTTATTTAGGTGCGTAAAGAGAGAGGTTGCAATAACCTGTCACTTTCTTCATAGCCAAATTAAGGTGAGATTTATTCTGAATTACTGACTTTTATACTTAGCACCATCGTTTA
Source organism: Camelus dromedarius (assembly GCF_036321535.1). Lineage (NCBI taxonomy): Eukaryota > Metazoa > Chordata > Mammalia > Artiodactyla > Camelidae > Camelus > Camelus dromedarius. Next base: position 57,573,953 of record NC_087438.1, read on the forward strand.
TTCTCTAGTAGATCTTCACTTTTTTGAAAGAATACCACTTTAGTTTTTTTGGAGGGGTGAGGGCCACTGCCCTAAACATCAAGTTTATTGTGCTGTTCTCACATTCCAAACCCAACCCCCTTTCCCAATGGGGGATAGTGGAGGGAAGGATTTTCACAGTACCTGCATGCCTCCCCACCAACTTCCCCTTTTTAACCCTCAGTCCATCTATCCATGGTCCACTGAAACGCAGCTAGGAACAAGGCCGAGGAGAAATGGGAGCCTCTCTTTGGGAGAACAAGAGAAAATGTCTAGAGAACTTGATACCCCCCACCTCCCGTGCCCTAGGAGAATGGAGGTCAGCAAACAGTCCATGTCATCCAGCCCAGTGCGCTAGGGGAGAGGAAGATGATGGTAACTCCAGCACAGCTGGGCTTGCTGCTTAGGTGCCAGAGATGTAGGGAAGAGGCTGGGGCAGCACACAGGAAAAGCTTTCTTGCAGATCCAAGAAAGGAAACTATTTTTGGAGCCAGAAAGGAAAGACCTTGGGATACTTTCCTCTTCTCCCAGGTCCTTAGGAGCAGCAGGCGTCTTCTGCACACTTTCTGTTCAGGGGGCCACTTAGTGGCTGGGGAAACAGGCCTTGTGGAACAGGTACACAGGACGCTGGAAGCCTTTGGAGATGTTGTGGGGTGTGGCCACGAGCTCATAGCTGGAGAAGCCCACCTCTGGGATGTCAGGTAGGAACTGAACTGCTCTGGCTTCAGCTGGATTCGATAGTAGTTCTTGTAGATTGTTTCCATAAGGGTCTTTCTCTTGCCATAAAATGACCAAGGTTGGGGCTCCAGGACTAGGATGCCTGCAGGATGTAGGTGCTGGTAGATCTGGCAAAACATATGCTTCAGCCCCTCGTCTCCTCAGTTCAGATGCACCCACTTGGTGAGGCTGAGGAAGAGTACCACATCGCTCAGGTGTCTGGGCCTCCACCAGCTCATCTCGATCCAGCACATAGTTACCCGTGACAAAGACAACATTGTTGGGGAAGATGGATGTGTCAGCTCCATCCAAGGGCCCTTGGGGTGCAGCAATGGGACCCTGACTGGCTGACATTGAGGCTGGGAAGCAGCTCCTCTTTCAGACAGTTGTGGTCCCTTCCTTACTCTCTGCTCCTGGGTCCCCTTCAGAAGTCTCGGGTGGCAGGCGCAGCTCTTCAGACAGGTAGTGTCAGATGTTTTGGCGGACGGAGTGGATGAGCAGGGCATCAATATACAGGCCCACCATGCGGGATAGGCCCCATTTACAGGCAATGCTCAGGGTCAGGTGGCCCACACTGCAGCCCAGATCTAGGACGTCCCGACCCCGAAACCACTCAGGCTTCAACACCCGAAGGCGCCCCTCCTCACAAGAAGGATTGCGGTACCCATAGTACTTGCAGTAATTCCCATACTGGAACTTGCGCTGCTGCTTTTTGAAACCTGCTGCAGGTAGTGGGTGGACCTGGTGGCGGCCTCCCCCACTCCCTCGGCCCTTTTTCTTGGGACCCTGGCCTCCACCCCGAACCCCTGCCTCTGACTTGCTGGAAGTCCTGCGACATTTGCGATGTTGTGAGCAGGAAGACGGGGTGCAGAGGTAAGTGAGGCAGCTGGAGGGGCTGAAAGGGAGCCTGAGGGACCCTGCAGGGCAGATGGAAGGGATGACACGACCTCATCCCTGAAGTTGATGTCTGTGTTGAGTTCATAGGGTTGGGGGACGTCCCGGTTCTGGCCCCTATGCTGCTGCTGCTGTGTGGTGCCCTCCCCATGGAGTGAGGGAATGAGGGGGGCTGTGGGCAGCACAGAGTGGCTGTCGTTCCCTCCAGTTGCCAGCTGCTACTGCTGCTGGTGGTTGTGCTGTCCCCGGTGTCTATGCCTCTTCCGGCCAGTCTTGAGTGGTGAAGCAAGAACTACTTGGGCCTTATCAGTGCAAGTATTCAGACTGAGAGGGTCAGTAATATCTTTGGGGATGAGGGTCTCCACTGAATCTCGCCCCTTGGCCAAAAGTGGGGATGCCTTAGGAGTCTCTGCATTGAGTGCACGGCTCACTTCCTCATCCAGGAGACTATTCCGGTTCAGCTGATCAAAGATATTGCCCCCTCCACCCCCCGGAGGAAGTTGGAAGGTAAGACAGTCACAGTCCGAATTAACCCGCCTGCGCCTCTTGAAGGCCGGATATTTGAAGCCTCCACCACCTCCCCCTACATTACAGCTATTTCTCCTCTTCCCCACCACGTCCCCCAGGTGGGGCTGATAGCCATTACAGGGTCCAGTTCTGCTTCACCTGCTCCTCCTCGCTCCTCCCCCACATCTGGGGGAGCGGCTCGCCAGTGGGGATCCCACAAGCGGGCCTCCCCGTGCGCCTGCGCCTGGGGGCCGCCCCTAGTTGCTGCTGTGACTGGCGCCCCAGGGGGCTCTCCTTGCTAGTCCCAGGAGCCGGGGAGCCCGCCGAGTGCACGTGCGGCCCGGCCCACGCTGTGTCTCGCCGTGGAGCTCCCCGAAGGCAGCCTCTTGGTGCGGTTGCACCGTGCGGCTGCCCCCCTCCGCCCGACTCATCTCTGGGCAGCAGCGGCGGCGGGGCTGGCACCAGAAACCACTCCTTCTCCGCCACCATCTCGATCATTTCCTCTTCTTATTCTGTCCCAGTCGAGGGCAACCGGGGGGACCAGGGGACTTAACCCCCCTTCCTAGACCCCGCTCCCTTCCTTCTCACTGTAGTTTTAATGAGAAAATCACACTCACCTAGCTGCTTGGACACAATCCTTTGTACCTGCTGACTGTAAATGTAGTTGCGTCCATTGAGCAGAATGAATTCTATACCTGTTGGAGATTTCTCTGTGCCTATTTTGGTCTCTGATTTTCTTCAATTTGGTTTATTTATTTTCTCAATCCCATCTGCTCCGTGGTATCTGGAGATTTACTAAAAACAAAACAAAACAAAACACCTGGTACAGGTGTGCTATGGTCTCACTTTTTATGTCTCCCAAGAATTCATATGTTGAAACTTAATCCCCAAGAGATAGTATTAGGAAATGAGGTCTTTGGGAGGTTATTAGGTCATGAGGGCTGGGCCCTTGTGATTGGGATCAGTGTGCTTTTTTTTTTTTTTTTAAAAAGAAAAAAATCTAGAGAGATCCCTTACCCCTTCACTGTGTGAGATTTCAGTAAAAAGCCACCCATCCTAAGAAATGGGCCCTTACTAGACACCAAACCTTCTAATGCCATGATGTTGGATTTCCCAGCCTCCATAAATGTGAGAAATAAATATTTGCTGTTTATAAGTACCCAGCCTATGTTATTTTGTTATAGCAGCCTAAGTAAGCTAAGACAAGTTTACAATTTTCTCTGTGTTTTTCTGAATTTATTCCCTGTTTCCATTTTGTAACTATTTACTGTTTTTTCACTGGGATGTTTGGGAGGAAACAACTCTAAATGTAATTTTTCAGACCACCATCTTGAATTCAAAATTTTTATTGAACTTTTAAATCTTCTATTTCTTCTTTAAAAGAGAAAATAAAATTATTTTAACAGAAAAAAAATGACATATTTTAATACTTTGAGTTTGGATTCCAATTTGTAAATTAAATTTACAAAGCAATTCTTACTACATTGATCTTTTTAAGAATAACATAAACTTACTTAAAAATACAGGATAGTCATATTATATAGATACCATGCAGAGAATTTTTAAAAAGCCTCTATTTTAAACATCTTATAGGAATTCCTTTGAAATACACTTCTATAGGTCTTTTTACCTCACCATGGAGTTTTATAAGCAATGGATCTTTTCATCTTCTCTGTAAGGATACTTAGGCAAAGAAGGGATAAATAGCATCCTCTGGGTATAGTCTGAGTAAAATGGAGCTTCAAATGAAACTCTTAAGATTCTGAATCCTCTCGAAATCCTTCACCTTTGGAGTCTTAAACTTAAAAAGTGATCTACTTGTACGCTAAATTTATAAGCATAATTTTCCATGAAAGAGCACCAGAGCCAGTTGTTTACAGGGCTTTCATCTCCATGTATCTCTTTCAGCTGCAGTCTAAGAGAAGTGCACAATGTAACTACCCAGTGTTTAATTTTCTATAGTTACTTTCCTTAAGAATGAATTTATCAGGGAGAGAAATCTAGGCTTTTTAGTGCCACATCTGAACTGCTAGTCTGTTACTTCTGCCTTCAGTCTATGTTGCTATTAGGTGCTATTCCCAGGTCTTTCATGTTCTTGTGTTTATATTAAATAATGAAACAAAATACTATTTAAGTTGGAAGTTTGTTTCCTCACAGTCGTAATAAATAGGCAGATATGTATCTTTCTGATGAAACAGATAAGGTTTTCATGGGAAACTGTTGGGAACATAATGCAGATCAAAATAAAATCTTAAAATCTCATGTCATCACATCTATCTATGACCATCTCTCACCAGAAACTTGGATGCTTGTGTCAAATTATCCTACACTCTAGGATGCTTCCTGTAGTTTATTTCTAAACTAACTAAGATCCTTAAACCACAGTGAGACCATATCAACTTTAACCACTGCATTCCCCTCCCATCCCACCTAACCTGGACATCCAAGAGACCTCTAATATTACTTGCCAATCAATGATTGGATGGATAGATGAAAAAGTAAATAAAAACAGTTGTCATCTAACTGGCTTCCATTACATAACATAGATTGTAACTTTTTTGTGTGTGAAATATGTACTATTTTTCAGTCTTTACAATATAGTGTGCAATTAGCTTTTTATTTGCCATTCTGTTTTATCTGTGCCTACGGAGCTAAATCAAGCAGAAAGCTTCATCTACAGTCAAAAAGCCTAACCCACTGAGCACACAAATTGTAACATCGTTTACACTTAATGAAGAGATACAGGAATTTCCATCCTCCAGCCCTGGTCAAATTACCTAATTCTCTGGTGGCTATGTTTTGCCTACTTAACTTTTCTATGTAGCGACTATTACTTTTACTGTTTTTCTCCATCTTTTGACTACCTTTTAAAATTATTTTACACTTTCATTTATAACTACCTAGGGGTGAAATGCAACAGCTATTTTTTGTGGTGGTTAAAGCAGTCCCTGAAGAAATGCATTTAAATTTGCAAAGTACTTTTGTTCCTTTTGAGACTTATATTACTGCTCTGCAAATGCAGCATACTACAGATGCCAAAGCAGCTATAAAATAATGTATTGAGAGAGATTATAGACTTGTCTAAAATTACTGCATTGTTGTTATACTTGATATTTTAATTTTTACTAAGCTTCTTCCCTCTGTATTAAAAGTTTTAAGGGAATTTACTGTCATTACCCATTCCAAATGCAAACTATTTAAGCAGATAAAAATATGTTATCATGGAAGGCCATTTTGGAAGATCAGTTACCTTTTCAATAGATTCTTTGCATTTGGGAAATCATCTGTACATAATGGAAAAAGAAGTGTTTTAGTAATACTTAGTGAACTCAAGATGTGCAGCAGTACCTTAATGACTGTCAAATTATCTACACATATGTCATTCAAGTGTTTGGTTTCAGTTGGTTTCTTATTTTGGAGTAGATCCACAGTAGACCTATTTTGTCTGTGGTAGTCAAAATAGTCTCTTCAATCTGCTTCATTAATTGCTTTAGTTCAGCTAATATGCAGCTGTTTATGAAGAACCCATAACCTTTATTTTTGGGGCCTAATAAGAGGTAACCAAGCAAAAAAAAAAGTCAAGGTAATATGGAAAAAGTATTGTGACAAATGTTCTGTGTGATTGTTAAGAGATGCTGGAGAGAGAAAACAGAATAGATTCTTCTGTTACAGGTGGAGTGAGATTTATGTGCATACCCTCCAAAGTCTCCTGGTATTTCTCTCTGTGTGTGTATAAAACAAAAAAAAGAAAAAAAAAAAAACCTTTGATTAATATCTAACCAAAATCATTTTCTCAGAAAATTTCTCAGCTTTATTCAGTTCACTCCGCTTGTTTATTTATATGCTGTTCCTGTTGCTATTAATTACCATGAATGAATCTTTGTCACTTCCTATTTTCTTAGTGGCTTTGTATGTGTATTAATATTTGCTGAAATTTCTCTTTATCTTTCCTAGTTTGTTGTACAGTGTGTGAAGAAAAGGGATTTGGCATATGCCATTTCCATACTGTTCAATAATTAGTGGTCAGTTATACTAAAGAACTGGGTTATAATATTTTTCCAGCTTTATTTATTGAAAAAAGTGATTATTAATGTATATTGAACGATTAAATATGAGCAATATAAATTTTCTATCTTTATAGATTTTTATCACTTGAGCTCAAAATTAGTAATGTAAATACGTCTTTAACACATGTTCATGATTATGATTTCAGATTAAGGAAATGCAATCATGGGATGGCAGGAATTTAAGAAAAAAATGATAATAAAAATTTTTTAAGCCTTATGTCTTTTTTCCCCTAATTTCGTAGTTATTTTAATATGTGGCCAAAATGGCACAGAATGCTGAACTTGATTGCTGTATTTAATTAACTAGTGTATTTGAATATTTAATTAAAAACCAAGAGAATCATAACTATATGGGACTATAAAGCACATATTTATATTTTCATTTTCCTCTAAAAATCTTTTTGTTTTTAAGAGTTAGGCACTCTAAATCTGGACATCTTTCAAGGGCCTATCCTGGGGAAATTATTCTTTGTGTGCTTCTTTTAATCTTTTAACCATTTAATGAGCCTAATAATGATGCTATGTTCTAGATATAAATTGTCTTCTAACCTAAAAATTCTACCTGATTGCTGCCTTTTACATTAATCACTTTTTCATTCTTCATTGCTTTAAAATAAGATTTTCGTGTTTCCTTTAACTCTTCTTAATACCCCACACACAAAATTTTATTTTTCTATTTTAATATGAAACATTTTTTTTTTTTTTAGTCAGCCTCTTGCGACACTATCCTGTTAGGAATTCTGCAAACTATACCTTAGCTACTGCTGAAGAGTTTAGTACTATCTCTCTTCAAATAGCATTTATCTTTCTCTGGACTAGTTTAGCCTAGGCAGTTCTGTAGGAACAAACAACCCCTGAATCTCAGTGGTTTGTCTTATACTACATGTCCAGTGCTGGCTATCAGGGAGCTTTGCTTAGCTTGGTCAGTCAGGGTCTCACTGAGGAAGAGTTCACATCCCTACATGCTACCAGGATCTCAGTAGCCATTCAGGTGGGGAAGAGTGGGAGTCTGATAAATCACACATGAGCTTTTCCAGTTTCACAAATTTAAGGACATTCGTATTGCTCAAATTTAGTTAATAAAGATGTAAATAAATATCAAACTTATGTCTGTTTTAGTATCTCTTCCAAGTTCTTTTAATTGTGTAATTTAATGATTACACCAAATTTATACATTTACTATTGACTATTGTTTTTAGTCTTATGTTTAAGGGCCACTGAGGATCACAGATGAAATCACTAATTAGACAAATTTCACAGTAACAGATTCAAAATTGAAACTCCCCTGTGTCAGATGCAAAAGCCATTGTATTGAGTTTACCTTATACTGAGAATAATTAGTTTCATCAAATGTTATTTTTACTATGCTTCTGATCTCAAAACTGAGTATATATTTCCCATTGCATCTTTGTTCAAATAAAGAAACAGTATAAATTTGAGAGACCTTTCATCAATATCATATTGTCTTACATTATCTCACATTGATACCTGTTTCATGCTGCAAACTATACCTGAACGTTTTTCTACTGTCAAATATGCTTCATTCTATCTATAACTTCATATCCTGTTCATCACAAACTTAATATTACTACTCCTGTCATAAGACTAGCCATAAATGATTGTTACAAACCTTCAAGTTACTGTTGATCAGATTGTAAATAATCCTTGCATCACCCATTATTTAGTGGATAGAGAGTAATAAACTGTGTAAGAAAGTAATCATAAATAATAGAATTTTGTTATGTAAAATATGATATACTTTTATTATATCGATAAATATATATATCTGTACAAACATGTATGTATAATTTATGTAAAATAGTATATTTTATTCTATCTTATAACATATACCTGCTTATTGTATATTATAAATATACCTAATTATATACTCTATATAATTATAATATAATAAGTGAGGTTAACATACAAGATCACTTTTACATTTTTAGAGAACTTTTGCATTTTTAATGATTTCAAGGATATAGGCAATCAGGTGACACAAAGAAGTTGGAAGCAAGAAGAGAAGATTCCACTGGTCCTTTTTTCCTGCACATAACATGTTGTGGGCTATAATAGTATAGGAGATATGTGAGGTTACAGGGTTTTCTAACAAAGCAGGAAGAATTTTGGTTATGAAACATCTCTGTTTTATAGTCTTAAAAATTATATTATGTATTGGCCTATATTATTTACTTTTCTGTTAAATAAATGCTATTGTTTAAAAAAACCAAAAATAGAGCCCATGAACAGAGGCAATTAGTAGTGATTAATATTAGAACTAATTATACTAATAATGTCTGTGAGAAAACTATAACAATAGTTTAAAGTGTTTTTCTTTTCTTTTCTGTCACCTAATACAGCAATTCATTTTATCTCATTTTTTATTCTATATTATTTGTGTGTCTTATTTCACTCCTCATTACGTAGGTGAGATTCATTCTTGTTGCATATGAAGTTCAATTTATGGACTTAATATTGCATAAATATCAAAACTAACTCATTCATTTACTGTTCTGGACATTAAGATTGCTTCCAGCTTTGACCTCTTATAAAAATTACTATTACATGCATATGTACACACAGAGAAATGTGTGTATTTCCTTCCCTACATGCTTGGGAAGGGTGAAATCCTGGGTCATAGGATACAAGAGGCTCTTTGTTAGCAAAGTTAGTTGCCAGCAATTCCTCCCATGCTTGAATGTTTTTAAAATCTTTTAAAACTTTTTCTTAGATACTTAAATTGTGTAGGCTATGTACTTGTATATTCTTAAGATACGTAAGCGTAAGATTAAAAAAAACATGGAGACAGTAAAAAGATCAGTGGTGGGATGAAGTACTTATATAATAGACATCTGACAAAGGACTGTTTTCCAAAATACACAAATAACTCTTGAAATTCAACAATAAGAAAATGAAGAATCTGATTTAAAAAATGGAACAAGGACTTTGACAGATAAACAGATGGCAAATAGGCAAATGAAAAGATGCTTCACATTGTATGTAATCAAGGAAATTAAAACACATTAAAACAAAGGTGAGATACCACTACATGCTTAGTAGTATACCCAAAATCTGGACTGACAGCACCAAATGCTGGCAAAGAGGAGCAACAGGAACTGTATTGCATTGCTTTGGAAACACAAATGGTACAGCTACTCTGGAAGACAGTTTGACAGTTTCTTACAAAACTTAAATTATTTTCCATACAATCTAGCAATTGCACTCCTTGATGTGCAGCCAAAAGAGCTGAAAACATATTCACACAGAAACCTGTACAAGGATGTTTACAGCTACTTTATTCATAATTACTAAAACTTGGAAGCAGCCAAGAAGTCTTTCAGGAGGTGAATGATAAATAGACTATTATACATCCAAATAATGGAATATTTTTCAGTTGTAAGAAGAAATGAGGTATCAACTTAGGCAAAGACATAGATGAAACTTAAATGCATATTACTAAGTGAAAGAAGCCAGGCCAAAAGGCTGTCTATTGTATGATTCCAAATACATGACATTTTGGAAAAGGCAAAACTATGGAGTCAGTAAAAAGATAAGTGTTTGCTAGGGATTGGTGAAGGGAGATAAATAGGCAGAGCACAGAGAATTTTTAGGGCAGTGAAAATACTGTATGATATTATAGTGATAGAAAAATGTCATTATATGTTTTCCAAACTCATAGAATGTACTACACCAGGAGTGAACCTTAATGTAAACTATGGACTTCGGGTGATTATGATATGTCAGTATGGGTTCATCCTTGATAAAATATGTACCACTCTGGTGGAAGGTGTTGATAATGGGAGTGGCTGTGCATGCGTGGGGGTGAGAGGTATATGGGAAATCTGTGAATTTTGTTGTAAACCTAAAACTGCTCTAAAAATTGCCTTAAAAAACTAAATAATAATCCGGGGTAAAAAAAGACCAGTGGTTGCCTGGGGTTTTGGTAAGAGGAATGAACAGGTGGATTGCAGAATATTATTAAGGTAGTGAAATGATTCCATACACTCTAATGGTGAACACATGCCATGAGGCATTTTTATAAACCCATAGAATGTATAACATTGAGTAAACATTAATTTAAACTACAGACTTTGGATGGTAATGACGTGTCAGTGTAGGTTGGCCAGTGGTAACAAATGCCCTATTCTGATGGTAATGTTGACAGTGAGGGAGGCTATATATGTGTAGAGGCAGGAGGTATGTCAGAAATCCCTGTACTTCTGAATTTTGCTGTGAAGCTAATGCTGCTCTAAAAAAATACATGCTCTTAAAAAGAAAAAAAGGGAATGTGATACTATATGACTAATTAAACAAATATTACATATATTTAATAATAAATGAAAGTGACCTTTTTTTCTGGCCTGTGATACAGTAGGTTATTTTCATTCTTTGTTTCCTTTTCTAATAATACATCTTTAAATTGCCTGAAGCATTTAGGACACTCTTATTTTCTCTTATATAGAGGTAAACCTGAATTCAGTCGAACAAAATTCATTTTGACTTTTAGCTGTTTTCTTATCAAGCTCACAGTATACTGATTCCTGGTGTCAGTACATTGTGATGATTTCAACAAAATCATTTGAGATCGCAATACTCAGGATTTTACTCACACCGGCAAGTTAGGCTTGCAGGAAGCACTTTCCTTCTCTCTGAAATGTCTGTCTACATTTTTACAGACTTATTTTGGTAGACCAGCTGTTTGATAATCATGTTCTTTGTTTCTATTCATTACAGGCTATTCATGTCTAAAATGCTCATTATTTTCACGTACTATGGGACTTATTCAATGTTTTCATTAGCTAAACCTTTATTTCTCAGTGAAATGTGTTTTGAAGCAGAGAGGTAATTTTAACTCTTAAAAATGAAGCTGGATTCCAAGTAAGTTACACTTTCAATAAAGAAGTTGAGAAAGTCTCATTTAACTTGACTGTCCTTTTCTACTGATATTTGTGCATATGTGTTCTGAAACAGTCCCGTTTCCACAAAATGAGTCATTGTTTAGTTTGTATAAGTTTTGTCGTGACCTACATGAATATCAGATAGTCAGGTGCAATCAGTTTGTTCTTTTCTAGGCTCTTTATGGCCACTTTAAAGATCATCAAATAGTTTTGAAGAAATAGCATATAAATGTCTGTTTTACTGAGATCCTTTTTCTTCATTCTTATACTCAGTTTGTTTCCAAATTAGAGAAGGTCATTCTTCTTGCCCCACACTTTGATAATATGATTTCATGCCAGGCCAATATTGTAACATCTTCTTTATGGTCAGCCACATGATAGCAGTCTTGTAAGTGCATATCTAGAAATTTATCTTTGACATTTTTACAATGTGTGTGTGTGTGTGTGTGTGTGTGTACACAAATATATATGATTCTGCAAGTTTTGAGGAAACTAAAAATGTTTATTATGACATCCTAGATATCACAGTACACAAATCACAATCCTTTTTAGCAATATGGGCTATAAAGTTTGGAGGATATTTATTAGGTGTGACCTTTGAATTTTATGTTTCAAGAACTCTATATTTGGATGAAATTTGCCAGAATTTATAGTTGCATTCTCTATTGAATATGCACATTGATTGGCAAAGTCTAGTTTGTATTTGGATGCAGTTATCGGCAATCTTTTATTTTATTTTTTCTGCAGTTTTATTTAATGTTCAAATGAATAGAGGGTATGAAAGTGCATTTTTCAAACCAAAATTTGTAAGAGCTAGGGCCAGTTTTGTTGCTGTGATTCGACACATCACCTAATACACTGTAGAAATAAAAAGGTCTGAAAGAATCAGCTGCAAGTTGCAAGTGGCCAGCCCATCTCTCATCAAAATTCTCCCTTTTTTCTTCCCCAGTTTCAACCTCCAAATCAGGAAATGTTACTTTACTCAGAACCACAGAACAATTAAGGAAACAGTAGGATAATGTGTGTTTGTGTAGTATACTCAAACCAATTCAGCTGACATTATTTGTGATTGAGCTTAAATGTCTTTTTGGAAGAAAATACCCTTTGCTTCATTTAGAAAAACGTGTCTCTGTCATCCTAGATCTGTGAGATTCCGTATCTGTGTGTATTTCCATATCTGTTTCTCCACCATGCCCATTCCCAAATTCCTTCCTGTATGTTGTGCAGTGTGGTCTGTCTTATTTATACCCCCCTAACCCAGTTGCATATGACCTTCCATAAATGTAACAGATTTATTTAGCCTTCAATTATGGCATGTTTGCATCAACCTGGCATCATATGATAAGTCTATTTTCAGTTTTTTAAGGAATCTCCATTCTGTTATGCATTGTGGCTGTACCAAATTACATTCCTACCAACAATGTAGTAGGGTTCCCTTTTCTCCACACCCTCTCCAGCATTTATTGTTTGTGGACTATTTAATGATGGCCATTCTTACTGGTGTGAGGTGATACCTCGTAGTTTTGATTTGCATTTCTCTGATAATTAGCATTCTTGAGCATCTTTTCATGTGTCTATTAGCCATCTGTATGTGTTCATTGAAGACATGTCTGGTTAGGTCCTCTGCCCATTTTTTGATTGAGTTACTTGCTTTTTTGTTATTTAGTTGTATCAGCTGTATGAGTTGTGTGTTCTGGAAGTTAAGCCCTTGTCAGTTGTATCAATTGTGGATATCTTCACCCAGACCATAGGTTGTCTTTTCATTTTGTTTGCAGTTTCCTTTGCTTATAAAGCAACCTAAATGCCCATTGACAGATGATTGGATAAATAAGATATATACACACACACACACACATACACACACACACACACACAATGGAATACTACTCGGCCATAAAAAGAATGAAATAATACCATTTTCAGCAATATGGATGGACCAAGAGATTACCATACAAAGTGAAATAGGAGAAAGACAAATATCACATAATATCACTTATATGTGGAATCTAAAAAAATGATGCAAATGAACTTATTTACAAAACAGAAACAGACTCACAGAAATAGAAAACAAACTGTGGTTCCCAAAGGGGACAGGCAGGGGGAGAAGGGAAAAATTAGGAGCTTGGAATTAGGAGATACAAGCTATTGTATATAAAAATAGGTAACAAACAAGGTCCTACCATATAGCACAGGGAACAGTATTTTCATAAAATGTAATATTTCTGTGGAGAAAATAGTCAAAATCTTGTAATAAGCAAATTTTTCTTTTTCTTTATCTGTTTCAGGGTGTTGATAGGACACAAGAGTATGAACATTGATAGAAAAATGATAATTAGGATATAGTTGATAAAATGAAAAATTCATCATTTAAATTTTCAAAACATACTTGAAAGTAAAAATATATGACACAGACTGTAAGAAAATATTTCTAATGTGTGTGTGTATATATATATATATATATATATATATATATATATATATATATATATATATATATATGTAAAGTGCTGGTATATCAAAAAACTGTTATAGACACACATTACTATGTATAAAGTAGATAAACAACAAGGACCTCCTGTATGGCACAGGGAACTATATTCAATTTCTTATAATAGCATATAACAGAAAATAATCTGAAAAGAAAAAGTATATATGTATGTACATGTATAACTGAAAAAAAAAAATTCCTAGTCATGAGTTAAAAAAAAACAAAAACTGTTCAATCAGCAAACAATCCAATCAAAAGTTGGGAAGAAAAAGTGAACAGGCATTTAACCAAAAAATTTATTATAGTGCCAAATAAGCACATGAAAAGATGTTCAATTTTATCATTGGTTATTTTGTTTTCTACTTTATTTTATTTATTTATTTTTTTGGTGGAGGGGTAATTATGTTTGCATATTTAGTTTTGGAGAGGGTACTGGGGATTGAACCCAGGACCTTGTGTATGCTAAGCATGCACTCTACCACTTGAACTACACCCTCCCTCCTTTATCACTGGTTATTATTGCAGAAGCAAATAATACTCTGTATTCCCTAAAATAGCTATATGTTAAAAACTGATACTCCTAAGGATTTGGAGCAAGTGGAGCTCTAATGAATTGCTCGTGGAATTAAAATATCAAAATGATGCAACTACTTCGGTAAACAGTTTGACCTTTATTTTTTTTTTTAATTTTGTACTGTTAAGTAAATACTTGCCACATGATTCAGCAATTCCTATGTATTACTGGAAAGAAATGAGTACTTATACTTACACAAAGACTTGCACATGAGTAGTTGTAATAGCTTTATTTATCACAACCCCAAACTAGAAACAACTCAAGTGTCCATCAAGAGATGAATGGATAAAGAAATTGTGATATAGGCCTTCAAAAACTATGTTGAATAAAAGTTGCAAGACTAGGCATACTTGTCTTGTTTCTGATGTTAGAGGAAATGCTTTCACCATTGTGTATGATGTTAGCTGTGGGTTTGTCATATATGGCCTTTATTATGTTGAGTTATGTTCCCTTTATGCCCACCTTCTGGAGAGTTTTTATCATAAATGTTATAAAATATCTATCCCTAGTGACCCTTTCCAGTCAACTCCGTTCATCCTAAAAAACCACTTATCTACTTCTATTAATATAGATTAGATCTGTCATATCTATGGTTTCCTACAAATGCAATCATACATTCATCTATTTATGACTTCATTTGCTCAGTGTAATGGTTTTGTTCAATGAGATGTTTCTGAGATTTATCCACATTACTGCATTTATCAATAATAGTTCTTTTTCAAAAAAATTAGTAGCGTTCCCTTATAGGAATATATCTCTATTTCTTTTTTGAATTCTTATGTTTTACTCAAGTGCAGTCGACTTACAATGTTCGTTTCATGTGTACACACACACACACACATATATATATATATATTTAGATTCTTTCCCATTATAGCTCATTACAAGAAACTGAATACAGTCCCCTGTGCTATATAATAGGTCTTTGTTGTTCACCTGTTTTATGTATAGTAGTGTGTATCTATTAATCCCAAACTCCCAATATATCCCTCCCTCCCCTTCCCCTACAGGTAACCACAGATCATTTTCTAAGTCTGTGAGTCTATTTCTGGTTTGTAAATTAAACTTGCATTTTATTTTTATATTCCACATATAAGCAACATCACATGATATTTGTCTTTTTCTATCTGACTTACTTCACTTAATATGTTAATCTCTAAGTCCATCCATGTTACTGCAAATGGCATTATTTCATTCTTTTTTTTATGGCTGAGTAACATGCCATTGTATATACATATACCACATCTTATCCATTCATCTGTCTATGGACATTTAGGTTGTTTCCATGTCTTAGCTATTGTAAACAGTACTGCTGTGAACATTGGGAAGCATGTGTCTTTTTGAGTTGTAGTTTTCTCTGACAGAGGAATTAACACCTATCCTTCTGAACTATTCCAAAAAATTGCAAAGGAAGGAACACTTCTGAACTCATTCTATGAGGCCACCATCACCCTGATAACAAAACCAGACAAAGACACCACACACAAACAAAAAAGAAAATTATAGACCAGTATCACTTATGATTACAGATGCAAAAGCCCTCAACAAAATGCTAAAAAATACACTCCAACGATGCATTAAAAGGATCATACACCATGATCAAGTGGGATTTACCCCACGGATGCAAGGATTTTTCAGTATCCACAAATCAATCAATGTGATACACCACATTAACAAACTGAAGAATAAAAACCATATGATTATCTCAATAGATGCAGAAAAAGCTTTTGATAAAATTCAATATCCATTATATATGATTAGATATACTTACTTATATGTAATTAAAAATTTCCTCTGGGAATTTTTAAATTCTTGACAGTACCCTCAAAAACATGATTTTCAGCAAAAACAAAATTCCCTCCATTCCCTACTTCATTCCTTGGTTTTACACTTCTTGTAAAATTTATTTTCCTCTTCTAAAATCCTTTTATTAATGTCCAGTATTCTGAGTATTTGGATGAAGTTTCAATTACATAATGAATGTTTCCTATCTAGACAGTCCTGCCATATCGTATTAGATTTCAGTATTAATACAGAAATTAAACATTACTTTATGTTAAAAATAAGTAATAAAAATGTAACCATTAATAAGTATTTAAATATCATGCTTTATAATAGTTAAAGCGTTTCCCTCAATGGATGCTAATTTTACTTTTCCTGTACTGACTAAATGCAACAAATTCATTTGGAAGAAATGAAAAAAATAATATAACTCTCCTTTGGACATACTAATGGAAAAAAAAGAGTAAAAATTTAAAGTAGAGTAAGCATAGGGAGGAAATTATCTTTAAATCTTTCAGTATGGGTGTGTATAATCATTGATATTTTTATTAGATTTTGAAATATTATTTAAACTTTTGTGTTTTATACACACACACACATACATATATGTGTGTTCATGACATGGAATGGTTATTAATAGATGATATCCTTCTTTTTATTAGTGGTGGTATTAGTGATAGCAGTAGCAGTAGCAGTAGTATCACGAGAAGCTACCAAAATAAATTGTACTTGTCTTGAGGTTACTTTTATTTAAAAAAAAAATGGGGGAGTGTTAATTTGTGCTTTTATTTGCCAGTGTAACTTAACTAAAGTGGTCTGCAAACTTTTGACCTAAAAAATACATTTTACATCACAAGCCAACAAACACACACATATATAATATGTACATATATATAATATATGTGTGTGTGTGTATATATATA
Source organism: Camelus dromedarius (assembly GCF_036321535.1). Lineage (NCBI taxonomy): Eukaryota > Metazoa > Chordata > Mammalia > Artiodactyla > Camelidae > Camelus > Camelus dromedarius. The sequence goes on from NC_087438.1 coordinate 57,590,821, forward strand.
TATGTATATATATAATATATATATATAAAACTGAAACCAAAGTTTTGCCAAAAATGTCTACCCTGACACTGAGTGTTCTTATTCTTAATTTTAAGACTTTTTTTTTTGAGCACTTTTAGATTTATAGTAAAATTGGCAGGAAGGTACAGAAATTTTCCATATACCTCCCTCCACACACATGTATAATCTTTATTTTTATTTACCAGAGTGGTACTTTTTTTTTAAAACTAAGGCTGAACCTACATCAAAGTCCACAGCTCACCTTAATTTAGACAAAAGTATAACACAGATATCCATAGTTACAATGTCATACCAAGTATTTTCACTGCTCTAGAAGACTTCTCCACTTCAGAATGGCATATGCCTTAGGGAAAATCTGGTTGTTCTATAACACATTTCAGAATTTGAATACACAGAGTTATATTCTTTGATATATACTTTATCCTTGGTCATTGCTTCCCAAATTACATAATATCAACCCTTGAGTTGGATGGTGCCTGAGTTACTTGAGGCCCCAAGGTGTTTGGCCTTGACCACAAGTAGCCATGTCTTTTCCCTTGAAAAGAGGTTCAAAGCCTTTATAAGACCGCTGATGGCCCACCCATGCATGAACTGGACAGGCTCTAGGGGACAAATTCCCCCACTAAATACTGTGGTTTTTCTTCCATTATTGAGCCCTGTTCCACTGGTCCTGCCGAGCATCATGTGGAGGTGCAGGGGGGCTTGTGTAGGGTATTTGTTCATAGGAAAGCCCCAGGTTTTGGGCCCCTTGTCAGAGTGAACCCAGATTCCTGTTTGGTGTGTTGTAGACAGAGGATTGAGTTTACTTTTATACTAACATTTGAATATTAGTAAACTGGATTTTTTTGTATTCGTAATATTTAAAATATAAGCATGTATCCACAGAGTGATCACCTGATTTGAATGGCAGCTGGTAAACTAATCTTCCTATCACTCTTCCAAATGCTTTGAATTTGGAGAACATTTTTTTCAGAATGATGAATAACAGAGGAGTCTTTCTTCTGTCATAGCTAGATATGAGGGAAATAAAATCAGCAATTAAAATAAAGCAGTTTTGCTTTATAAAAAGGTGCTATAAAAGTAAAAAAAAATGCAGCAGTTAAATAGGCAAGGAGACTTTGTTCCAGTCTGTTGCAGTAGGGAAGAGAGGCCAAGACACAGTCTCAGCACAACTCTGCTAACACAAAAAACTCAGTTTTTCAAATGTAATTGCTTCAGAAAATAAAACGTTGTTCAAAACATATACTATTTAAAATGCTCATTTTTATTTTCTTTGGCATTGGTCAAATTGAAAATGTATCCTACCTTAACCATATTACTTTCTGATCTAATTAAATGGGAATTTGTATATTCATGAACCAAGATTATAATTTAGCTTGACTTGATATTTGTCTTTCTAGTGAGAAGAAACATGTACTGAGCTTAGATGCTATGTTAAAAAAAATTACTTAATTGGCCAAAGCCATATTCAAAGTTCGAGGAAAGGAATGGAAGGGAGATTCTGATTATTTATTTTATATCCATATCATCCTGGGAATACTGGAGCATATAGGAAGTCATGGATGAAAATTAAAATGTTATTTAATCTTTCTGTAGACATATTACATTATTTAGAAACATGTCTGGAATAAAGGAAATAATGAGATATTTTTTGCTTACATATTCACTATCTTTCTGAAACTCAAGTGACCTCCAAATTCCATTATAGCCAGTCTCAAAACACTAAATTTAGTAGAAAATAGATAGTGACTTGAGGCATTTTTAAAAAATTTTTTAAACTTTTTTTATTGAGTTATAGTCATTTTACAATGTGTCAATTGAGGCATTTTTAATGGAACTGAAGAGGGAACTGAGTTTATAGTACTCAACTGAATACATAGTGATGATGATATGAGATGTTATAAAATACATGTTTTCTTTAGATGCCTGTTGCATTTCAACAAGTTCACTGATGATCTGCATTTAAGATGAAATTTTGAGTAGTAGGGGAGGTGGAGTCTCTTTACATGGAACCAAATATTTCTTTGTGTGAGACTGAAAATCATTGAGGAGATTATTTGCAATTATTCATTATCCAACTCAGTCAATATGGGCAAAAAAGAAACACAATCCAGCAAAGCTGGCAAAATTGTGAATTTGATTTATTGAAAGTTTTATGGAGTAACTTTCCTATCAAGTGAAGTTACTAAGTTCTGTCCAATAAAATCACAAATAATTCGACATAGTAATTTAATAAGACTTATTTGATTATATTGCCATCTATCAAATCTGAGATAAAGCATGGCTTGTAGAATTACTGAGGAAATCACCAGCTAACAAGCTGAATGCAATAGTTACAAAAAATTCAACTTGTCTGAAAGCAAAAAGTGACACACAGACATCTCCTTACTTTTTCTTAAGAGCGTAATACATGATAAGAAAGCCATATGACTTCAGAATTTAGATCATGTTATCTGAAATATGAAATGAAAATAAATTTCTTCCAGAAGAGTTACTTTTTAAAGATATCTTGATACTCTGTTTTATCACTTGTTTTTCTAAAATAAGAAGAAATCTCAGTCTGGAGGCTATTGTATAAGAAAGTACAAGACAAAAGGTACAGGATGGTAAAAGAAAATAATTTTCTCTGTCAGTGTGTGAGCCTAATACAAGAATATTTGTAAATAATTTTAAACTGTACCATAAATGCAAAAAAATTATACTGCAAAAAAGTCTATTTCTGTACATGTTTTTCCTTAAATCTTCCTTTAATTCACTGCCATAGGGAGAAAACACATCCTACTGAGAGAATAATAGCCTATCTCTGCTGAAAGATAAATGTACACAGGACCATATTAATTGTATCAAGTGATAATTATACCATATAGATGTGTGGAACAAAGAGTTTTCAAGAAATAAGGTTTTTGTACATTTTCCCTTTCCCATGTTTATTAGTCTATTAAATAACTTAATGTCACAGTAAACTTTCTTTTATTACTCTAAAGGAGAATTGAGAGTTTTAGCAATTAATTATAAATTGATTCAAAACAGTAGCAGTTAATGCAACTATGCAAAATTAGTTATAAAATGAACAACTGCTCAAAAATAAATTAAAAAGAAGAGACTCTCTTCAATGGATAGCAAGTTAGTGATCACTATTAACCTCCACAGAAGACAAAATGTAACACCAAAGGGGATGTGATTACGACTCTAGATATCCACATTCTTTTGCATTTTCTCTTTAGGAGGAATTTTCAAAAGTAACTAACTTATTAAAATGCAGTCCACAAATATTTAATGTTTACTTTGTAGGTGAGAGTCATGATCAGATGTAACTTATCAGTATGTATAGCAAAATATAAGTCTAACTCACTCCTTTAGGGAATTTCATTGAAAGATTTCCTTGATGACCTTTATTTGCCAAACTTTAGAGCAGCCTAGTTAAGGTATATTTCATTGCCCTTGGCCCTGTGTCTAAGTTCCAATGGGTTGGAAGGGCTATAATTTTGATAGTGCCAGTCATAGAGGGGAGCCAACCTGCCCCCTTAGCAGCTCCTTGTTCTTCACTGCTGATCTTATTTGCATGCTGACTCAGGGTGAAGTTAAAAAAGGACACTTTGACTTTGAGGACATTGTATTTGATTTACATGTCTTCTTTCAAGATAAGATATGACAAAGTGTGTGCGTTTCTGAAGCATGAGTACAAACCAGAAAAGATTGGACTAGTCAAAAATAATATTGACAATTCTTTATATACTGATTGAAAAGGTAATGATATATGATGAGAAAATAGACAAAGTTGTCCAATAAATAAATTGGGCAAATTTTATTCCCTTAAATTAAATTGTAGTAAGATTGATGAAGGATAAATAAAATATAAGTTAGATAGTAGCCTCTTATAATCTAAGGCAGATATCACTTTAAACTCTATGGTTTCCTCAGAAAATGGAGATTTTTGGAGATACTTCCTCCCAGCATCATCAATGCTACTGGCAGTCCATGTTTGATAACCTTCATTTGGAGTATTTCAAGTGTCCTAACTGTCCCCAAACCAAAAATCTAATCAAAAATCACTGTTGCTCCCCATTGCTTACAGGATTAGCATCAGTTCCTTAGTCCAGTACGTAATTCAGTGACCAGTATGTGTACATAGCCCACTAATTATATACCTTATTATATATTGCCGCCCTTCTCCATGCCCACTACGAGTCATACTCCAATCTTAGACTTGTATTAATAACTTCTGAATCATCGGTTGTGTAGTCTTGTGTTTTATTTTCACACTATTCTCTTAGGCAATAATACACCTATATACCTGTTTCCATATAAAGCACCTCTCAAATTTCAGTGTTTAACCCCAGTATGCAATTCTCTATGTTTCTATGATGCTTTTTGTGGCCACACTTCAGCGAATTTAGCATTCCCTCCTTAGACATTTCACTATACCTTGTCCAAGTTTCCATCTTAGCATTAATGACACTGTTGGTTTAAAAACATCATTTTCTTCTACTAGTTTGTAAATTTCTAGAAGCTTGGATTCCATTTTATTTGCATTTCTACCCATGATATATGATATAGATAAGATGCTTAATAAGGGCAATGAACCAATGAGACTGTGCTAAATACAGTAAGAGAAATAAAGGAGGTGGGAAGTGTTACAAACATGGGAAACAGGGAAGGGCTGATTAGCACATTATATTTGCTCAAGGAAGAAAAGCAAAAGCAATTTTTAGCTGTGAACATTTCACAAGAATTGACTCAGAAAGGATATTCAGTTCTGGAATAAATTCTGTGTGTTTGGTTACAACTTCCCTATCACTGTCACCTTTGAGTATCTGAAAGCAAGTGTCATGTTATTGAATGAAAACACTAAAAATGTCTTTCACAATTTCATAGGCAAATTATGCTCTAGGCCCAGATTACTTTATGGATGGATTACAAACCAGTCTCTTATTCCATTCTCTTCTCCACTTTAAGGCATTTTAGACAGTTACCACCAGGTTAGCTTCCCCAAGTCCTTTACTCCTTTATCATGTCAATTCCTTAGTCATATATTTTTAATGACTTGTACTATAATTGTACCTATCCAGAAAAATCACTGCTGATTTTTCCTCCATAATTTGTAAACTGAAGCATTGGTACAGGAGATTCTGATTTAGGAGGTCTTAGCCAGGGTCGCTAGATGTATATTGAAGTTAAAATAAGTGATTTTCATACACATTTATGATGAGGGAAACATATTTAAAGGCCAGAATGCAGACATATTACTGAAACATTTGAAGTCCTTTTCTATCGTCAAACTAGCTTTCCAGCAGAATATCCCACTGTTTTGCACCACAAACAATTTATTCTAATAAAGGAGGAGGAATCACACCATTGTGTCTTAAAATCCTCATATTGCTTTAGCTACTTGTCCAACTTTTTTTTTTTTTTTTCAGTACTGACTGAAGAATTTGTGAAATAGAACAAGGCACAGTGAAAATCTGGCTTTAGAGTCAAACAAACCCTGCTTTGAATCCATATCCACCCTTTACTACTTCTGTTTTACCTCTGGGATTCTCAGTTTCCTTGTCTTTAACTTGTACAAATTAAATAAGATAATACAAGTGAAGCATCTGGTCAAATACAAGTTTTAAATGAACATTAGTTGCTTTTTCCATCATCTATGCACATATGTATGCTGTTCAACAGCATTTCCATATTTGTGCACTAATTATCTTCAGCTTTAGAATACCTTTTAAATAGAATTATAAATTGCAGGACCATTTGTTAAGGCTCTTCAAGCTAGACACTTCACAATTCTAGGTAGCAGCTTTCATAGAGTTTGAGAAAACGGTCCTTTCCATCAGTTTGAGGTTTAGCCATATATAACTACATTCGGAGCCTAGTAAGTTGTATATACAGCAATTATTCAATGTGTGTATGCTTCTGATTTTAGACATTTAATTAAACTTTTGACTCACAAAAATAAGTGATCAAAATTTTGAGAGAGGAAAAAAAAAGCTTCTTTGTCTTATGTGCTTTCATCTGGTAAAATTCTATATTTAGAAGAGGGCATCTTCCTCAGTCTGTTTTTAGGGTTTATTGCTAACCTAGCCAGGAAAATTAATGATGCAGGACAAAGGGTTTGCAGTCATTTAGGAAATAAGTGTCTCATAAGAGACTTGGTAATATGACAAATGTCTTTTGAAGCAACGCTGATATCAGTCAACACAGTGATAGAAATGTGCATTAATGTCTTAGGGGACGTATTTGAAATGGTTATGCTGTTGCCTTTGACATGATAGTACAGTGACATGGCAGTATTAACATTTTATTTTCTTTATTAATTTTATGATTGCTTACTGTGAGTCATGATTGTTGGAAGGCAAAAATTAATAAAAAGGCAGTCAGCTAACATGGCTACTTTTTTTGAGTTTCTATTTGGATAGTCAGATGCTCAAATGTCTTTTAGATATCAGGGTACACACCAAAGAAGCCTTAGTTTAATTTAACTTTTTATTTGGACTTTGTGAGGATAAAAATTATCTATGACCATAATCTTAATTCTCATTGCTTAAAATTAAACTTCAGTTTATTTCTTCCTGAAAGAAACCATACCAATAGTCTTTGTGTTAAGTAATTATTTTAGATAGTGGCATCTGAGAATTTAACTCTTGGTCTTTAATTTATACACACACACACACACACACACAATATATATTTATTTTTCTTCAGTGAGAGTTTGTATTTCCTCTTCTGTCCCTAATTCTGACACCCTTTCATTGCAAGGAAAATTAACTTTAACCAATTTCTTAAAAGTAAAAGAATAAACGCTTTCTGGTTCATTGCTTTCTTGAATTTTTTTAAACTTTAAAGACTTGTGTTATGGTAATTTTATAATTGAATCTGGCTTAATTGGACCACTTAAAATGGAATTATGCATTTTAAATTTGTGGCAAGACTCTTATCAGTGAAGCTTGTATTTAATAATGATTAGTGTGGAGACTAAAATGCTGATAACAGTGCTGTTGGCCTTTGGCTCTCTATCATAAGTGCAGTATACACTAATGGCTCAGTAAGTGTTTGTCTCTTTCAGAGATGAATCTGAGCAGACATTTCATTTAAAGTATGAACAAGGGCATAAAAAAATTTTGAAACTGGAGATGTTAAAAAATAAAATTGTCACCTATTCTCCTGGCAGCCCTTTTGAATGAAATTTCCATTGTATCTGATATAGGCTACCTAAACATGGTTTCTATTTTTCAAGTACCAGTGATGCATTCCATGAGAGCCTGGAAATGGGAAAACTATTAAAAATAGGTTTTGTCAGAGACTATAAACAGACTGTTTTATTGCGCATAAATATAAAGCAGCCTGTGACTAGACATTGGTTTAAGATACAATGTTTGTAACGTTCAAAACATATCACATTTATTCTAGAGCTTATTCCAAATTTCTCTTCAAAATTATGAGTTATGACATTTAAACTCTGCAGAAAAATGTTGAACTACCTAGAGAAGAATAAAGAAAGTTGCCAATCAAATATGGCTAATTAATGATTTTCTCTAAAGTTTTTTCTAAAGGAAAAAGAAGTCCTTGCACATTTTATTTTTAGTTATCCACGGCTACTTCATGACTTATATTTATGTGGGAAAATACCATGTAGATTCTATTTAACTTATTTTTTAAGTTTGTTAAATCTAAGTTTCATATATTAAAAGGAAACTTATATTCTTATACTACTTATTTATGTCAGCCAGTTTTGAGAGGAATAATTATTTATATGAATGAATTTTCCAATAATATTTACACTCTGTATTAGTCCGGGTTCTCCAGACAAACAGAATACAATTATGGAGGCTGAGAAGTCCCACAATCTTCCATCTATAGGCTAGAAAAATTGGTGATATAGTTCCAGTCTAAGTCTGAAAGCTCGAGAACCAGGAGAACCAATGGTATAAGTTCTCATCATTTCCAAAGGCCTGAGAATCAAAGGGATGATGGTATGTAAGTTCCAGTCCAAGGGGAGGAGAAGACCAACATCCTAGCTCACCAGTCAGGCAGAGAAAGTGACTTCTCCTTTCTTTCTTCTTTTTGTTCTGTTCAGGCCCTCAGTGGATGGGATGATACCTACCCACATTAGGGAGGGAAATCTGCATTACTCATTCCACCAATTCAGTGCTAATCTTATACAGAAACATCCTCACAGACATACCTAGAAATAGTGTTTAATGAAATATTTGGCCATCTCATAACCCAGTCAACATGACACATAAAATTAACCATCATACACTCTCATTATTGCAGAGTACTTGTGAATATGAAATATTTCCTATACTCTAATATTAAGAGTACTTTAATATTGTTACCATTTTTATAATTATCATCCCTAATAGCCATAATAATGTCATTTTTAGCTGTATAAAACTAAAGAGAAAAAATATCATAGTAAAAAATAAGAAAAGTATATTAAAAAGAAAAATGAAGAATAATTTTATATGCCAGTTGATATATGTTATCAAAGTATTTACATTCTACAAAAACTTAAGTGCCCAGAAGTATATCAGATTTTTCTCCTTTTCGTCCTCTGTACACTTATAGTTATGTCTTTGTAGTATAAATCAACATTTAAAGTAAATTATGAATTATTTGATAACATACTCAGATCCTGTATCATTTATTTTTATACTCAGTGTATGCAGGCTAATGATATAATGTTGGAACCCAGTGATTATTTGTTAAGTAAATTTTATTGGTCACCACTAGGACACAAGGATAACACAGAATGAACCTTTGTGCCAATTAGAAAAAGGTGAGCTCTCTGGAAGACAGATGAAGTGCTGCTTCCTTCACACCTAATATAGTACTGCCAGAGTTAATTGGAGAGTAGAGAGAAACCTGGGTTTCATACTTTTCAGTAGGTCATCTTTGTGCAGATTGTTGTCATGTACAACATCCTCAAACATATGTGGTCATTATTCTCCTTTGCCATTTCCTCAAGAACCATCTAGTTATGTAGCTATGCAGGCAGCATCAAGCCAGGGAAAAGAAGCCAACTTGTCTCTTACAGCCTACTCATCAATATGGTTTAATTACATAATAGATTAAGTAGTATAAACTATAACCCTCTACAATTTAGCCAGATTTATTCTGGTTGCCTATTTATTGTAACCACATTCATTATAAAAATTACCAAGTTAAGCCAGTACAGAAGGAATCTAGCTAAATTCACTACCACTAACAGAAATAGGAATCAAAACATTTCCCATGTTCTTAAATGAAATTACTTGTGCTTGAGGGAGCTAAAGTTTTTGAGTCAGGGAATAATCAAAACCACAAGATAAAACATGGATTATCTTCTTGAAGAGAATCAAAATTACTTAGAGTTTCAAGGAAGAAAGTGTCCAAATTTTATGGTTTCATAAGATTTCATCAATCACAGTCAATGCAAAATTATCAGTCAATATGCATCAGGTTGCTAGGGAAAACTTAATTTTTTATGAGTAGTTTTTTATGAGATGAAGTTCTTGAAAAGTTAGTGTTTTTTTGTTTTATGTTTTTGTAATTTGGACATTAATATTACAACTCGATTCTAGTGAACAAGTTCTGTAACTGCTGACATAAGGGTGCTAATCCCAGAGGCCTCATAAAAAGTCCTAATCTAACCAGAGCAACAAGCTAGAATGTCTAGTTTCTTTGCTGGTAGTCAGCATGTCACAAATCAAAAACACTTTTAAGAACAAAACTTTTTTTTTTCTTTAAGGAGGGCTTGACACCATATATATGCATGTATTGTTTCCCCTACTAACTAATTCTCTCTCTCCCATACACACACACACACACACACCACTTTCACACAAATCAACAATTTATTACAGTTATTTTAGATTTAAATGTAAAATTGCAGCTATAGAATTCCAGATTACATTCCATAATACAACAACGTTAACTTGATAACTTTTTTAACTTTTAAAAAATATTAATAATTAGTTATATATTTTCCCAGGAATTTGGTAACTAAAAATAGAAAGTTTGAAATATGAGCATGAAAAATGCAAATTACAAAGTATAATAAGAAGTTATCAGAATAACCCGTAATCATCAATTTTTGTTGTAGATAACATGTTTTTCCTGAGCCTTTAGATAGGAAGCAATGTGCAAATTCTAGATATTACTAATGAATCAGTAGTAGGATCAATCAATCTGACAAGCACACAAAGAAGAATCTTTTAATTAAGCTTTTTATTTTGAGGTAATTAAAGATTCACATGCAGTTTTAAAAGGAGTGATAGAGATTCCATGGACCCTTTACCCACTTTCCTTCAATGAAATCATCTTGCCAACTATAGTATATTGTCACAACCAGGATATTGACATTGATATAGTTAAGTGGAACATTTCCACTACCACAAGGATCCCTCTCTTTATAGCCACAGCCACATGCATGGGCGTATACACACACACACACACACGCACACACGCACGCACACACACACACACACACACACACACAAGGTCCCTGTAGTCCCCAGGCCCTCCTTAATCTCTGGCAACCATTTCTATAGTTTAGTCATTCAAAGAATGTTACACAAACAGAACCAAACTATAAATGACTTTCTGGGGTTAGATTTTTCACTCAGCATAAACGGTCCATCCAGGTTGTTGCATTTTATCAATAGTTTCTTTCTTTTTCCTGCTGAGTTACAATTCATGGGGTGTTTGGGTTTTTTTGTTTGTTTGTTTGTTTTTTCCAGTTCATTTAACCACTCAACACAGATTTTGAAGAAATCTGGGTTGTTTCTAGATTTAGCAAGCTTTTGCTGGGGTAATTTTGTTGACAGTGTTGGTGTTTCTGTTGTCAGCTTCTTCTTCTCTATCTCTGAGATATATGAGGCGTAAAGAAAACCCAGACAACTCACCACTGTGTCATTCCTTGACAGTCTGCCTTCTGTGCTCCATCCTTCAAAGTCCTGTGTTTTGTTTTATACATGATTTCTACCGATTTTAGTTATACTTAATGAAAGGAATATGGAAAATGAGTAATATATTTATTCTATCTTCTGGAAGTAAAAGTTAAGGAAAAAAGTTTTGATTAATCACAATTAAAAATCAATTTTATATGCAAAATCCAAGCAATGAGCACAGAAAGCACTGTCAACTGCTGTTATTCCAAAGGGTATGCTTGTATTGCTTATCATGTATTAATCATGATAAAAATATAATAAACTAGAAAAAATGTGGGTTTTTCCATTTAAATACTTTTTTTAAAAATACAGATTTGGTATTCAACAGAGTGTAACTTCGAAAATCTCCATCTCTTTCCAATAGTAGATTCTTTTTGCTGAGCATGGGGATGGTAATTATGGTTAAGATTTTCAAGCTTAAAATTTTCTTTTTTTTTCTTTCTTGTGAAGAAATTAAAATATTATAATAAAAAATTCCAAACATGGAAAAAGATGGTGGATTCACCATTTTACTTAACAATTTAAAAATGATTTGTAATTTAGTTTGTTTAGCAAATAATTTTAATCACTCACCTGTCTGTCACAACCTCAAGACAAAATTTTTACTGTTTAATGACACTTGTCAATATTATTAGGTGAAAAAGAGTTTGAAAATTAGATGAATTTTTGTTAGAAACACTATTACAATTACTTGGGTAAAATTTGCAGTAGTATAATTTAGTAATAGTAAGAATGTGGGATCACACCTCTGTGAAAAAAGATATTTATTAACTATTTTAAGACAGTAAAAGGGATCAATCAGTAGTAAATGAAACCCTAAAAATTTGCTGTGGAAAAAATATGAAAATGAATATATGTATGTTCATGTATGATTGAAGCATTATGCTATACACCAGAAACTGACATAACATTGTAAACTAACTATACTTAAATAAAAAAAGTGTATATGTATATATATATGTATATGTATATATATGTATATATGTATGTATGTATATATGTGTGTATGTATGTGTGTATGTGTGTGTGTGTGTGTGTGTGTATGTGTGTGTGTATATAAAAATAAATAATTGTTGTGTTATTCCAGCTCTGAGTTGACTTTTTGGTAAAAAAATTACAGTTATCAGAATTCTTCCCAAGAGCAACCAGCAAGATTTTTCCCCAGATGCTATTTTAAAATTAATATGGATTTGTATAGTAGAGGCAAGATTTATATGAATTTTAGATCTTTTAGTTGTGTTGTGTGCATTTTGACAAAAGCTTTGTGTTCTGTGCTTTGAGATATCCCACTTTCTACAATTAGAGACTTCATGGAAAATTTGGAGAAAGGAGCTTGTTAGATTATTAGTAGCATTAACTTTATTTATGAAATTGATCCTACACTGTGTGAATTTTGTAGACCTATTCCATACCAATTTTTATTGTTTACACTGCTATCACACATTCTCATCAGCATGCTTCATCACCAACTTGAAATACTTAAATTGAAATCTCATATTCCATTGTTACTGGGAAAAATATGTGAGACCATATGGATATGCAAATTACTGATTTATTGGAGCTGGGTGTGAATTAAACATTGAGAGAAGCATTAGAGATGCTTTGTACCTCCAAAATCTCTTGAGCATATAGTCTTGTATTTCATCTTTTGTTGCACAAACCTCTGCTTATTCCCATCAGGGGTGTGGACACCAGATAGACTAGGGAGGAAACTTCATTTGCTTGTGATTTTTATCACCGTAAAAACATCATAACGGAAGGACTCTGACACCTGAGCAAGTGGTAATGGATCATATGTTATTTAGCCTTTACTGAAAAGTTAATTCTCTTTTTCCAAACTCTAGCATATTTGTAGATACCCCACTCACACAGATGATAGAATACAAAACATTCTGTAAGTAAACTGGATTCTTACCTTTTCCCTATCCTCTCTCTTTCTCCTTCACTCTAGTCTGTCTCTCCTTATAAATCTCTACACTTGTTCCTAAGTTTACTAACTTAAGCTATTTTGTTTTTGCTAACAAATCTTACTGTCTTCTTCTCTTCTAAGCAGCTTGCCCTTCTAAACATTACTGTCCACTCAAAATTAAGAGATAAGTAAATAGATGAATAGTCAGTATTAGCTTTGCTTAAACAGTAGTGGCTTCTACTTTCTTTTACTTCAAAAAATGTTAAAGATGTTGATAGTTTGGACTATTGTATTGCTAATGACAAGTGAATTTATACCACTTATCCTTGTAAAGTAAGCCACATAAATAACAGTAAACCACTAAGAAGACCACAAAAATAACCAATAGTTCACTCTGAAACTGCATCCTTAATCTGATGTAATTTTCGTGCTGAATAGCTGGACACAACGTGTCATTGAGAGAGCTACTAGTATCTATGATCATGGATGTTACGCTGCTTATGGAAGCAGAGAAATGCCACTTCTGAGATTATCACATCTCTCTGGAGAAAATCTATACTGTTACAATCTTTATAACTCCATAGAATGGCATTATTATATGATTTAAAACAGTTATACTTCATTTGAATAGTGCATTAAATTAACATTGAATTTCTGTGGAATTCTTAGGGAAGTATGTGTGACATCCACATTAATTCCAAATGAATTCATTATGACTAGTGTTATTACAATGAATACAAATGAGTTAACAATGACATGATGCTAAAAAAAAAAAAGTTCACATTAAAATGTAATAAGGGACACAAATAATGCTGTATAGTGTCCAAACACTTTTTTGTTGTTTTACAACAATTTTGCGCATACCCCCTATATCCTAATAGCAATGTTTCAAAAATATATAATGTTTAACATTAACAAAGGATTGATTATGGATGAAACATCTTCTTTAAGCCCTGCTTTAAGGTAATGATATGAAAACTCCCTTCATTCTACTTATCCCAAACTTTCCTGAACCTTTTAATTAAACTAGTAAAAGCCATCAACTGTTTTGAAGCTAAGACATGTTCTGAAAGTAGGTATCCATTCTCCAGCCATATGGTCTGACAGTAGATATGGCAGATTCATGGGCACTGCCATGTTTACTTTGTGACTCCTTGAAGTCCTGACATTTCTACAGTTTCCCTGCAATGAAATGCCAATTCAGTATCTAGTTTGTCCTGTTTCTCAGGACTATATTTCATACATGTAGCTGTTCAAGAGTATCATGGTCAAAAGTACTGAAGTCCCAGATGGCTGTGCTTACTAACAAAAACATTGAATTATTGAGAAATCATTGAGCCAAAATGCTTTTGATGTTTTTCGTAGGTCCCTTTCCTGAAAGCTTACAGTATCTATCAATGAGCATCCTCTGTAATAGAATGAAACTTAATGAATGAATAGTATTAAAACTTACAAAATAGTAGCTGTGAAAATGCCTAGGAAAAAATGGTATTTCTACATTCATTAGGTCAGTATTCACTGAAACTTACCATGTCCTGGACTTTATGGGCTGGGATATACTTGTTGACAAGGTCAGATCATCTTTCACTCATGGAGCTTATAGAATAGTGAGGGCCCTACTGCCCTCTTAACCATTCTTTAATCAGCTCAAATACTACTTTCTATTATAAGTACAGTGACTTCATGTCTTTCAAGTCTTTCAGCATGGCTTTATAGATTTATGATTTATATTATATCAGCATTTTCTTAATCATGTAAGTCCATGTCCAAAGTTATTGTTACTTAAGAGGAATTATACATGGCAAATAATATGAGTCATTCTCATAACTGCTAACTTTTATATTTACTTCTTGTTTTCAAGAGTTTCTTTTTATTGTTGTTTTTCCTAAACACTTCCAAAATATTCTTAATACTTAAGCAACTTAAGATTGAAATGAGACCTTACTCCATTCAGTGTCATTGTCTTTCATTCAGGTTTAAAAGTGAGTTAGAGGAACTGGGGGCATGACATTTTAAGTTCCCAAAGGCATTCTATGTCAAACATTTTCAAAAAATGAAAAATGTTCATTTTAATGATCACACTAATATTAATCACTCACTTATTATGGCACTACTGTGTCAGCATCTCATGTTTTATAATAAAGTTTCAAACCACTGCCTCTCTGCCCATTCCCTCAACCCTACTGTCAGCGAGTTCACTTCACAAATATAACAAGATCATCAGTTATCCTCCACTTGGGGAAATATCTGTTTTGTATATCCTTCATCCCATTTGCCTCTAAAGAACTCACATACTTGCTCCAAAAAAACCTTCAGTACCTAACGTCTTGATCTTCTCACTACCTCTTCTGGGACTTTGCTTGAGAAGTAACCCTTATCCTGCATCTTACCTCTCAACTCTGACGTCCTAGAATTGGGATTATCAATTACTGATAAGTAGACAGACAAATAGAGATATAGATGGACGATAGATAAAGGTAGCAAGGTAGCAAAGAGGATATATGCATTTTAAGCTGGATTTTTTTTTTGCCATTATTACCAAACTGAAATAAATGTTTAAAAATATGGAAAGTAACAAATGTATGCAGATCTTACCAAGTTTTGAATTGAGTATATCTGTTCAATTTCTGTTGCTTTCCTAGCATACAGAACATGTTGACCATTAATATACAAATCTAATATGGTATTATTTATAAGATATGCCACTAACTATGTGGTAGGGTTCATAGCTATTATTTTTATATTATATTAGGAAAGTTGCATTTCAGGGTTTTTCTAACTACAGGGACAAGAGAAATCATCACTCTGTGAAAACATCCAAGAGAATCAGCTGTAGGAGTTCTTGGACATCTTGTTAAATGGATTATCTTTTAAAAATTGCAAATGACATGTGGTATCTTACTCACACCACCACTGAACTTTTAAAATGGAAGTAACTGCTTAATTGATTGATTCCGAATTCTCAATGGATCTACAAAATAAGCAAGAAATTAAGATAAATTTTTAAAGCATTGTGATGAAATAGAAATGTCAATAAACTGGCTGTCTAAATTAAAATCTCTACTCCAGATTACTTCCTACTGTATCTTTGAAAATACATTTACCTTTACAACTCTAAAATTGACTATTAGATAACCTCTAAAATATACATATATATATATATGTTCATTATATAATATATTTTATATATTAGTATAACATGTATATGAGGTTATAGATATATTTATAAATTATATGATATAGTTCTCCACTTTTTGTCTTTTTATATTCCTTGCCTTAATGTGACATACTCAGAGAACTGGTTTTCTCCTACTCAAAGCCAGTTAGCACCTATGTAACAGTGATTCCAACAGTTGATGAGATACATTAGTTTCACATTGATTAGTAAAGTTACCAGTTTAGAAGATATGTCATGTTTACAAGCCAAGACTTCTAATATCCCAGATGGTTTTCACACATCAGTGTCTTTAATATGAAGGATACTTATTTGTGATCTTCTAAAAGATAGTGACTGGTTATGACTCTTTCTAGGGGATGAGGTACTTGTTGTTTGAAGAATAAAAGGAAGTTTTGATATTTTAAAATATTAGAAGGGAAAGAGAGAACTGAGAATACTTTTCTCCTCCAACTGGACAGAGGAATAGATTTCAACTTTTATGAAGAGAAAGGCTGAAGATGCAAGTGGCATAGGTCATTTTTCATGTAGGATCTTATGAGTCATTGAGAATAAATGGAGTTCTTTACAATTTATTGTGGCAAGTACTGGTAGCAATGGCAGATCAAGGTGCCCCTTCAAATTGCTTGTGATAAAGAATTCTATGAAGGAACCATATTAGAAGGTTGTGACCAGTCTTTTGAAATGACTGAAAAGGAATTATATGTTTAATTGGAGGGAATTGGATAATTAAATAGAAGTTGAAGTTTTGCAGCTATGCTTCAATTTTTACTATCAATATTATCAATTTTCTTTTTTATAATATTGACACTGTATGTATACTTATTGTTTAAATTGTATTTCTAAATTTATAAATATTAATAGTGGTTATAATATTGAAGTAAAGGGTATTATGGTTAAAAGATAGTATGATATTTGATATTTCCGGTACTTCATTTAGAATATTTTCATATGTAGTTATAAATAAATTGAATTTAATTTTACTTATTCTCTGTTTTAGTATAAAATCTAGGTTTTAATATTAAACCCAGAGGTATATTATGATTATTATATGAATGGGCTCCAGAGTCAAATTGCCTGAGTTAAAATCCCAAATGTAACAGTAGATGTACAAAAACAACCATTCAAAATATTTCTGTGCCTACATTTTCTCATTTGCAAAATGTTGATTATAATATTTAGTATAAATATTCTTGGTACTTTAGAAACTTGGTACTATTATTAAGTACAGAGTTGTTGTGAGAGAAAGTAAGATGAGGTATATAAGTGGTTAGTAAAGTACCTGGAAAATATCAATTGCTTAGAAAACGTTGCAAATAACCATATAGGTTGTGCTTAGAGTTAAGTAAATCACAACTCTCCATTTTTTGCTATTCTAGATCAATTTAAATACCAACAAAATTTTATATAGCAATTAATTTCTTAAGGTATTAGGCAAGATAGTACAGTAATTCATGATGTTAATAATAAAAAGTTCCTACTGTGAAGAAAATTTAAAGCTAGGTGTTTCTGTTTGTTGAAAAGATAGAGAATTAGACACAGAATCAGATAGATAAATGGATATATAAAATGGATACTGATATTTGGTTGACTTTTTAAAATGTCAGCATATATGAGAAACATTAATTCAGAAAATAAAATCCTTAAACTGTAGTTATAATAGGAACCAAATTTTGTTTCCATCTTATTAATACAATTTAGATTATTTTTGAATAGGATAAAATATCTATATGTGATCATTATAGAAACATCTAATATGAAAAAAGAAGATTCAGCTCCTTTTATCAAACCAATTAGATAGATAATTCCACCAATCTTCCTCTCTATCATGATTCTAGTTTTCTGATTAGTGTTACTGACCAATTCAACCAAAATATTTGAAACTATACTGTTTAGCTATAACACACTACAAACACATATTGTTTTACGTGGGTATCTTAATTTACACAATATTTACAAAACTGATATTCTGGAAAAACTATCCCTTTGAGATGTATTCATGAAAATTCAGTCTCCCCTTAGCCCTTGGAAATGTATGCAATAAGCAGGGTCTTATTTTAATCTGTTAGCATCCTCAAGTCATTGGTTCAAGGTATTCCATGTTGCTATATGACAATTATTAATAGATAAGTAGGTGTTCTGTAGATGCACAAGGCCGGACTCACAGAGTTCCATTAGTGTTACTGATCATTGTTTTATAAGGATAGGTTGTCATTTAAGTGTCCATAACTGTTTTTAGTCTCTTGTTAACTGTAATGAAAAATCATTCTTCTGCTTAAATATATTGCTTACCTAGAAATGATCATATTACCTGTGTGCTCATTTATATAATGGAATATATGCAAAGGATGTTTTCTGTTTTGGAAGATGTTAAGGTTTCAACTTTCAACTGAAAAAGTGCTGATGCAACTGTGAAATATTTTTCTCAGTTTTCCCTTCCGGTTCTCAGCTCTTCAGTCCCCCACTGTGCATAGCTAGGTCAGTTCCTACCTCCTACCAGTTTCTGAGGCAATCTGAATAGACGCAGAAACTCCAGTCAACAGCTGTAGGAACCTTGCTCTCAGCAGAGCTTTGATGAAATGGTTCTCTGTGACTTGGGATCCTTCAGTTGAGTCATGATTTCTTGTCTCTTGCATTGCTTCCCAGCTGTTTTTCACTGACAGTCAGGACTGAATCAGAGTGCTTCAGAGTAAGGATTAGTATATGTACTTCTGTCTCTAGGTCAAAGCCTCTTGTAGGAATAGATTTTTTTTGTCATGCTTCTGTCTGCTACATTTCAGCTGCTTGTTGTCTAAGTAGCTCTTCACTGAACCACCTAAAGGACTAGATGATCCCCTACCTTGCTTTTATTTGTCTTCATTTATGAACTGAAGATTTAATCCAAACACAAACTGTTAGCTGGAGTCACTGTAAATGGGTATCCAGGATGCCCTTGTCTTAGTTCTAGTGTCTTTTAATTCTGAACAGTGATGGAGAATGAATGTTGTACTGTCACTGAGTTTGCCTGGCCAAGAGAACTCAATAGCTTAACTAGAATATGTGCTTCTGGTATCAGTCACCTCTGCTGAGGGTTAGTTGTTGCATGTGGACTTTTTCCTGCATCCTCTGTAATGTAGAAAAGAGACTGTGCCTTACCACTGAGTCATAACATAATGCCAAAACACCAAGTGAATTTAATGGCTTTAAATATTATTACCAAAGCATATGCGTTTTATAATTATAATCTTTGATATATAATATTTATGTAATTAAATTTTATAACTCTAATAGGGCAAGTATAATTTATTGATTTGAAATAAGAAAAACAAATAAAACTCATACTTTCTAGAAGACAAACAGAAAATAAAACATTGGCATGCAGATGCAACTAATTTTAATTAATAAGTGTATGTACATTTTCTCAACAAAGCCATTATTATTTTAAGTAAATTAGAGGGTGATTTCACCAGTTGAAAAATAGCATAGCATATGAAACTTTTTTACACTCAATCAAAAGCATTTTGCAATGCATATACATGTACATACTAATTGAGTTAAAACATAAATTACCCAAAAAGTTTATAAAAGAATATTATTAAATTGAATGCCAGTATGAATTCTTAATAACTTGAAATATTTTATGGTTGTAATTATCTTCCAGTGTATGCATATGAATTTTATTTTTATGTGGATTCATTATTAGGTGGTTCACCTTGTAGATTCTATGCATTTGTTTCCACTGAATAGTCAGTTTGGATAATTTCTTTTGCTTCTCACTCCAGAGTAAAATGAAAATAGTCCTCAACTTTGAATAAGTATACTAACAAGAGTCATCGTCTGCAGAAAAACTAATTGCTTATAACATGGGATATTTTCTTCCAAACTAATTTAAGGTCTATAGTTTTAAGCTGTATAGAATCTGTGGGTGGACTCTAGTAGTTATTCAAATCACCTCCAATAATACAGTGTTTTTTTTTTAATGTGGGGACATAAGTGAATTTTCCTAAAATTTCATTAGATTCTTCAGGATGGTTTTAAATTTATAAAGTGAGGAACCACTGCCTTAGGGAAAATCTGGTTGTTCTATAACACATTTCAGAATTTGAATACACAGAGTTATATTCTTTGATATATACTTTATCCTTGGTCATTGCTTCCCAAATTACATAATATCAACCCTTGAGTTGGATGGTGCCTGAGTTACTTGAGGCCCCAAGGTGTTTGGCCTTGACCACAAGTAGCCATGTCTGAAGCTTTTTGGAGATCAGTTGTGCAGAGCTACTTTGAACATGAGTTTTAGTCTGGATGGCTGGTGAGCATCATGTAGTGCCTCTGACAATCCCTGTTCTGGCCTAGTAGGCTGAGTGCAAAGAGATCCTTTAACACCGATGCAGTGATAGTGAAATGCTGCTGTCCATCATGGACAAGGGCCCTGTTTGGCTTTTCAATTGTTGCATATGAAAATGCTTCAAAATGTAGCAACTTAGTACAACAAACACTTATTATCTCAATCAAGTCTGAATGTTGGGAATCAAGAAGCATTTTAGTTCAGTGGTTCTGGCCCAGAGTCTCTCATAAGGTTGTGGTCAAGACAACAGCTAAGATTTTAGTTGCCTGAAAGCTTGACATGCTGGAAGAATCAGCTTCTGATCTCAGTCACCTGGCTGTTGGCAAGAGATTTTAGTTTCTACCTATGTAGGCCTCTTCCCAGAGTAAATATTTTGAGAGATAGCATGCGTGCAAGAGCAGTGCCACACTTCTTTTTATGACTTAATTATTAAATCACACACACCACCATTTCTGCCTTATTCTACTAATAAGAAACAAATCACTAAGTTCAATCCACTCTATGAAGATAGATTGCATAAGAGTGTGACTACCAGGAGGTGGGGATCATTGGAAGCCATCAGCTCCCCAAGCTGTGTGGACCAGTTTCAGCACATCATTGATTGGATCTGAGTAGAGATGTAGTTCCACTCTGACTCCCCACACCCAACTGGGAACCCAAATTATGGGAAAAACCATGAAATCACAAGTATACCAATATCCCACATGCCAATAGGATATCCATGTTCTGCAGGGACAAGAGAAGCTTCTCAGGCTTCCTCTAAGCTCATGAAAGGAAAATATAGAACAAATTACCCATCTTAACAATTCCCAGGGGAGAGTCAGGCAGTATTCTTGGACATTTATTCTTTTTTGACACACTGATGTGTGGTACCCTGTATCAGTGTACCGTGCCATTTTGCTAAAACTCCTTTATCCTTGGAGAGACACATTGAATATGGTCTATTCTCCTGCAGAGAAGAACAGGGAGGGACAGTATGCCTCATTCTTAGGCTCTCCCCACTTGGAGCTTCTTCAGTCTCTTGGGTTTATTTCTTTAAAAAAGTTTTTCTGCAGTCCTCCTCCTTGTTGGGGAACTCCATTCACACATATATTAGGGCATTTTAAGTTATTTTACAAGTCACTGCTGTTATCTAAATTTTTTTAAAAAGTATTTTCTGTTTCATTTTTGTACTTTGTTGCTGTGGTTTCAAGTTCACTGGTATTCTGCATGGTCTAATTTACAGCAGGCATATCTTGAAGATTATGTGGCATGGGGGTGAGGGAGGGATAAGGGATGTGGAAGGAATGTGTGACTCTACCCCAGTATTCACAGTGGCTTGTGGCTCAGCCAAACAAATTCCAGTGTTTTGGGTCTTCCTAATACTTTATATTGGGTGGTAAGAAGATCTACTGCGTACCTGAGAATCTCTTAACTCAGCAGCCACAGCAGTATTGCTTTCTGGCCGGTGATGTGGGGATATTTGGTGATGCAAAGTCTGATTGATTTTTGATCTGACTAATAGAGTAGCAGTTTTTTCAAGAATTTCATTTTAATCTGAGGTGTTTTTTTTTTTTTGCCACATTGTGATTATAACATCTCTTAAGTATTTACCAAGTTTTGCTGTGGGAGCTAGCAGTTTTCTGAGGCAGTAGGGATCACCACAAGAATTTATCTGATGTTCTATATCCTTCTCATTCTCTAGTACAAAAGTCAGCAAATTATGGCCTACAAGCTGGCTGGCTGATTTTGTAAATAAAGTTGTTTTGAAATAGCCATTTCATTTATTCATGTACTGTCTGCGCTATGAAGGCAGAGTTGAGTAGTTGTTTAACAGAAACTATATGGCCTAAAAGCCTAAAATATTTGCTATATGGCCCTTTCAGAAAGCATTTGCTGACCCCTGTTCTAGTGGGTCACCTTCACTAGCACTGCAAACCTAACCTAGACAGTAGTAACTTGAAAACTAGTCAGTGTCTCATCACCGTGATTTGCCGTGGGAGTTTTGTCTGCCTAGGAAAATGTCTTTAAGAGACCTAAGGCTACCCTCATACCAGCCAGGACCCAGGGCGAAAAGCTCATAATCTGAGGTTAACATAATAAGCAATGAAAAGAGTTGGGTTGTATGATGGCCCAGATGTTGCTGTTCTTTTTAACAAGCAATATATGCTCCACCTTCTTACCATCCAAGAAAACCTGTCAAAGTTCTAATGATTCATCTTGTTATTGGCTATATCAGTTTTCCCTTCCTTTCATGCTCAGTGTAAGTTCACAGCTCTTTGACTGTTGTTTGAAAGATGACAGAAACTTCTGCCAGCCCAAGCTGGCAAGGAAGTTTTTCCATCCAGAAGAGAGATAGCAACTATTAGAACACCATTTAGGCAGCTGTCTTTCAGCCTACTTCTGGGTACTTAGCCTGCAACCTTCTCCTTATTTTTTCCCTTATTATCATATAATAAAATGGAAGATTTTTATTGCCCAGTTGACCATAAAATTTAGTAAAAATATCCTCTACTAATTGCCATGGACTGACTTCAAATCACATTAATCATCCCATGAGATCATTATACTTCTTGAAAGCCATGTCTCTGCAACTTTCCCATTCTTATCACCAAAGCTGTCAAGAATTGAGAAGTTTCTGAGATTTTTATCCTTTCAAGCCAGCACACTAACCTGTCAGTTTCATAGATGCCACCAGAAGACAGGAAATGCCAAGTTCAGAGACAAAGGATTGTATTATTCACAGTACGGCCAGGACACTGATCAGCATATTTGATTCTGTTCATCTCACCCCCATATCCCATTGGGATGAGGTACATATACCAAGGAGGATGCCTGCATGTATAGTAGGTTGCATTGCAGGAAAGGAACCCACATCTTTTTATAATGGACTATAAATGCCTCTACCCTTTGCTCTGGAGAGAAGTACTGATTCTATCTTCCAAATTTATTTGCTTGCCATGTTGGGGAAACAGCCTGGAACAAAGATACTCAGTGCCTCTGGTTTCAAAACACACAGAAACACAAGAAACCCATGGGGAATTGTCCTCTAACATATAGGAGATGAAAACATGGAAATATAAAATAAAACAAAAACATGAGGTAAGAACATACACATACAAAAGTGATCTTTTCATGTTTGGGGTCTGCTTGATACTGTGTGGCCCCACCCCTAGTTAGGGGCATGTTTTATCTGGTTGCTGACTTCATGATGTGCAGTGAATATTTACTGCCTCTAAATTAATCACCAAAGTTACTTTTTTCCCTTTTATTGTTTCCCTGCATATATTTATTGAGAGAAAATTATGTTCTAAAGAAACTATTTGTTAAATTGTCTAAACAAATGAAATAAAATGATATATTTTCATGAGTTTAACTTCACTTTATATCATTCAAAGTATAAGTAGATAAGGTAAAGCAAGAATTAGAGTTTCTAATCCTTCTGTTTGTTCTGGAAGTGGGAATTAAGAGGAGAGTAATGCTATATTCTTTTCCAAAGTCAAACATTTCATAAGTCCCAGGATTCCCCATATAATTTAAAGAATAGTTTCTTTATAAAATAAATTAGCATACTATATTTCTGTTTTCTATACTCAAAAGGGAAGGCCTTATGCTGTGAATTCAAATATAAGTGGCATGTAAGACACTTCAGCATAGTCACATTACTAAGGACCAGTTTCACAGTTGGAATTAAAAGTTTTTCAATGGTAATGAAATACATATGTGATGGCTATCATTTTTGGAAGTAAAATAGAGATCTTAGTAGGAAGATAAAAGAATACTGGTCCTAAATTTAGTACCTTTTTTACACAAAATAAACTAATAATTTTGTATAGGGTTATATAGTCTACTAGCTTGTGCTATACTAACTCAATGTTTTAAGATCCTGTTCATTATTTAATGCATGTTAATCATGTTACTATATCCCAAAACATAGTTTACCTTTCATGCATTTGATTATTCATTTGATGTGATTTTCTCTTTTCCCCCAATTATTTTTTCTGGAGTAAGTAAAATCTTTTAGAAATAAATAGCACATTTCAATTTACTTATTTCTAACTGTTACACACATTAAAAATGAAAGTTTTTGAGATGACTTTTAAGTTTTAAGTAATTATTGTGCTTTCATGGGGGAGGCAGGCAATAAAACTTTTTCTTCCTCTGTGCAGTTCAATAACAAATAAGAATTAAGATAATGAATAGATGAAGATTGAAATCTTAGATTTAAGGATAGGGTTTATTAGAGATTATAGCTTTAAATGCATGGCCAATGAGGCTTTTAACTATACAAAGATGCTTCAGAACAGTTGAACAACTGCAGGATTTTCCCAGTGGCAGAAAATCAGCCCTATTCCTCTTATAGTGAAGAGTTGACCAGGCTGTGTTCTTTTTGTGGGCCAAGAGAACTGAAAATTAGAAGTGCTGAAGGAGCTGAGCCAAGCAGCATCAGTTCCTTATTCCAAATTCACCGTAGAGGAGGAGTAAATGAACAGTGGAAGGGGTTATTACTCTGGACCTTCTCTTATAGGAACATGTGATTGGAGGAAAGGAGGTTCACCTAACAATAAAGTTCTTAGCAATTCCATCTAAATGAAAGAAAACTAGGTAAGTTGTCAAAATATATATTTACACATCAATTCTATAACTAGGTTTGTGGCTTTGCCAAATATAACTTCATTATGTTAGCTCTTCATCTATGAATCAGACATAACAAAGCATTCCCTAGCAATTACAACACATATTGTATAGGATAATTAAAAAAATGAAGTTATATATACTCACATACAATAATAATGCATTGGTTTCTTGCTTGTTTATTTTGTTGTTATTGTTATTTAACATCCAATCTGCCTGTATTGCATTGAAATAATTATACTGAATTTGGTAATAGACTGGGAAGGAAGAATAACTGAGACAAGTGTTTGCAATTCAAAGAAATTATAGGTGAAGATGCACTTGAGAGAATACTCTGGTAATATTCTCATCAGTATATACTTTTCCCATAAGAAAACTAAATTGACTATATCTGTTTACTATATAATCATTATAATCATTGAAAACATGAGATTCTATTCAGCCATTTTTTAAAAGAGGAAATTGTGCCATTTGTGAAAACATAGGTAGATCTTCAGGTCATTATGCTAAGTGAAGAAAGACAAATATTATATGATCTCAGTTATATGTGGAATCTAAAAAAAACATAGAAATTAAGAGCAGATTGGTGGTTATCAGATGTGGAGATGGAGCTGCGGGTGGGGATTGGGTGATAGTGGTCAAAAGATACAAACTCCCAGTTATCAAATAAACAAGTTCTGGGATGCAATGTCTGTCATTATGATTATAGTTACCAATACTGAACTGTGTATTTAAAAGTTGCTATGAGATTAGATCTTAAAAGTTTCATTACAGTTGAAATAGACATAATGGCTGACTTTATTTTGGGAAATACCTTTTATCCACTCCAGCTTACGTTACTGTAGTTAAGAAAGCTGCTCTACTCTCCATCTACTCAGGATATGTACTTAGGTTCACTTAGGAAGAAGGGCAAGAAAAAAAAAAACTTGCCTCTTTCTCCTTTTCTTATTTATTCTTGTATAAGGGAGAACGGGAATGTTGCTCATCTAAAAGGCAAAAACTGTTGACCTGTTTTGATTTAGTCCTTCCCTCAGACAAAGCCTGGCAAGGAGTTGTGTGTGCAAGTTTACTTGTGTGGTGACCCTAGGACACAGAAGTTAGGTAATAGGGAAAGTAACACTGGGAGAATAAAAGTTGATAAAGTTTATGTTAATGAGCTGGTGGCAGCTATGGGGGACTGAGGCAGGGAGCCTGTGGAAGAGTCTCTGAAGAATCTTACATAATATACCTCATTAAATTGTCTTACAAGAGGACTGAAAGGGTGATGCTTATCCCCTAGGGCTTGCTCCCAAAGGGTTACTCCCCAAAATTTTATAGTGGCCTTCATGTAGTCCTGAGGCAGCAAAGCAGAAACCCTTTGATGTTGGATGCTGGCAATGAGCATGGAGCTATCAACCATATCTGCACTGAAGTCAGGCCAAGAGAATGTCCCAATGTTTTGTTAGTTTTTGCAGGGCATCATTTTAACAAGGGATCTGAGTAACCACTTTATTGAAAAACAGAACCAATTGTTCTTCCTCTCCCTATTTCATTTTTTTTTTCTTGCTGTGTTCCAGTTGATCTCTAATTCAGAGTGGGTACTAGGGGTGAAAAGAAAGCCTATGTCTAAGCCAGGCTCTCTTAACACACTTTTACAAGGTGCCTAAGCTTGGGAAGTTACAAGGAAATTGACTAGTCATTAACAAGGATGGCACTTTGGATCTCATTCACTCACGGATCTTTGTGTTTCCTGTATAGGTCATAAACCCAAAGGTGTAAAGTAGGTAAGACTCGACTTCCAAAACTTCCAAGATAATGATACTTTGTCTGCAAAGCAGTAAATTTCAGGCTTCTGCATCTGATAAACTCTATCATTTAGTAATCGTGTAATCTTGAAGAGTTACCTATTTTGAACTTTTTTCCCTCATTAATAAAATGTAAATAATTAATATGCATACTTATATATTGTATTACATATATTCTAAAATATTATGATGCTAATATGAGATATAGAATAATTTGTGTATATATATATTAATCAGTTTTATGATAAAAATCCAGAAAACAGTAGCTTAAAAAGGATAGAATGTTATTTCTTTTTAATGTAAATGTCAGTTCAGGGCAACTATGGCAATTGTGATCCATAAAGTACTGTGGTGTTTCTCTTGTTCTTACATTATGCTGGGCTTCAATTCACAAGATCACTTTATTCGCTAAGATGAGTCCTCCAAATTAAACTATCATAAATATACTCTGCAACAGAGAGGGGAAGAAACAAAGAAGTAGGCTCAGACTGGCTATTCTATAAGAAAGATTCACATAATGCTGTTTTCATCACATTATTCAAAATATTGTCACTTGGTCATACCTTAGCTGTAAATGAGGCTGGGAGTTGCAGTTCTTACTTTGGGGAACAATGTTTCCAGTGAACATTCAAAGAGTTCCATTAAAGTGGAGAAAAGAAGGACTAGGTATAGGATTGCCACAATGAACTGGATAGTATTGATGCCAGGAGCAAATGGGGAAAAAGCTTATGAACAGCTTAACAAAGGGTCTGTCACAAGTAAGCATTTCAATGTACCTTATTTTTAAAAGTCATCATTATGTTCATCTTCATCATTGTTAATTATTAAGAGGTTTTGTTTGTGCAACTCTAAATAAGCCATCAGAATTATCGATATATCTATTTCTTCTGTTCTGATCCTCCTTCAAGATTCTTTCCAATCTATCTCCTATTCTGGAAAGTGTGTAGTACTGGTTTTTATGTAACTGGTGGAGATAGTGGACTGAATTATATCTGGAATGGGATAACCAGATTAATGTGAGACTTATTGCCTGTAATATATTGCTATCAAAGAAAGCTACAAAAAAGAAGTGTCTTTCTTAAATAGTTCATGCATTCAATCTCACTTTATTTTTCTTTGATTACTGATATATTTGTGTAGATGTTAATATATGTATATATATATTTGTTTTATTTCTTTTTAAAATATTAGGCAAGATGTTAAAATACTCTGCCAGCTCTCCTTTCTACCTATAAAATTTTCATAATCCCAGTTAAACTAAGATATATTTTATAAACATTGAATATTAATATTATGGTTAGATTTGTTGCTATGTAAATATTTCTATTACTGTATAGAGTAGATTAAATTTTATCAATCCATAATTTTTCATTTTTATAATATCTATGCTATTGTCATAACTCTTTGTTTAAATCTGTAAAATATTTTCTGAAGTTTTCAATCTAGTTTCAGAAATAACTGTCTTATTCTTCAAATTTGAAGAGTCATTTAATTTATAATGATAGTAATTACCCACATATCTTAAGTTTTAAGTCTAGACAACCAACATTAGCAGATTGGACCCTTGCAAGCTCTACATTTTTAAAAAATATAGATATATTTTAAATGTCTAAGATTAACACTTAAATAACATGATGTTAGAAAAATACTTTTGAAAACATTTTTGAATTCTATTATTTTGGGGCCTGTGAACTTCTTGTTTGTTACTCCCTCTAGTTTTCTATCCTGTTAATAAAAATAGTAATTTTTGTAAAATAACCAAAAGGGTTTGCAAAAGCCTTGAATTTGTTTTCAACATAAGGCAGTTTTTTTAAGCAGGCTAATAACATTTGTATTCATAATCATTTGTAAGATGTGATGCATAGTTTCACATCTGGAAACTGGCCCTTTGAATCTAAACTGGAAAAAATAAATTCAAAGAGTCAAAATTTATGTGAGGAGAGGATTCTGCAAGCAGTTTCTAAAAACAAAAGTTTATAAGCCAGAAAAAAAAAAAAATCCTTGCGACCTACTGGTAATTCACAAGCCATCTGTATAGTCACTAGATAGATGTTTCCAGATTGTTACACACATATATAAAAATTTATGTGCTGCCACCCTCATTTTATCTTTTATGGTTGTTCTTAATGTAAATATTAAGCTAAATTTATCTTCATAAAATTTGTGGTTTGTGAAACATGTTAGGAGGACCTGTTTTGAGTGTCACAGACTCTGCAGTGCCTAGAGGCAGCTTGGTTTTTGACATTTGGAGCAATCTTGAAAGACAGATATTGAACCCTTCTCCTACTCCCTTCATTAAACCAAATATGTTATAGTTATTGATAATCACTCTGTACAGCAGACACTGCACCAAGTGTTATACAGACTAAGTTTTGATTCAATGTCTATGACTCATTCAGTCTCTTTCTCACCCTTTTCAGCCAAATTCTGAAAAGGATCAATCACCTTTACTTGCAACCTCTTTATCTCTGCCCTACACCTAACACCCTTGTTCTGATTGCCAACCCAAGCACAAAACATAAACAATTTTTGTTGAAGTTACATTAATATCTTAGTTATCAAGTTAAATGGGGAAAATTTTGGTCCTTCCTTGCATCTCCCTGATGCGTGTAACACTTTTTTAAATGTTCTATGTTGTTGATTTTTCTATACATTCTTGGATATCCTTCCCATTTTTGTACATTCTTGACCTGTTAGACTCCTAAATTTGTGAAATGAAATATTTGTGTTTTCCAGGAATCTCTATTCTATAAGCATGATATAAATCATTTCTTCTAGTCTCATGACTATAATTATTTTTCATATAATGATCATTTCTAAATTTATGTTCCCAGATCACAATTCTCCTTTGAATTTCAGAATTGAATATTTAATTCTCTCCTATGCATTTTTCAAAAGCATCTGCTTTAATATTGAACTTGTTGACTAAAAATACAAATATTGATAGTGCCAATTGTGGTAGATGAGGAGCAACTGCAACTCTGATATCATGTTGGTGGGAATTTACTATGCTACAACCACTTTGGAAAACTTTTGGCAATTTGTTTTAAATTTAAACATACATTAATCAAATGACTTTGCAATTGCTACCTAAATATTCACCCAAGAGCAAATGTCCACATGAAGACTTATGCATGAATACACAAAACAGTGTTACTTGTAATCTAAAAGCTGAAAGAACTCAAATATCCATCAATAGATTAAACTGATAAGCAAATTGTGATTTATCCACAGGATAGAATACTGCTGAGTCATAAAGAAGGAACACACAATTGATACACTCAAATATATGACTGAATATTGAAGATGTTATGTCAAGGGGAAAAAGATAGATACAAATAGTATATTCTGTGTGATTCTCTTTATAAGTAATTCTAGAAAATATAAATCTAACCTATAGTGATAGAATGCAGATCAGTGGTTACCCGCTGCTAGAGAATGGAGGAAGATGACAGTAGAATGGTGTGAGGGAACTTTTAGAAATAGTTACATTTTATTGTATGTTATTGTCTCAATAAAGCTTGTTTAAAAAGTGAAGTGATTGGCACCCCATCTACTCTTCCCTTACACCAAAATCTTTCATTTTCCTATATTAACCTAGTGATGACGCCACAATCTTCTCAGTCATCCAAGATAAAGTCTTGGAATTCATTCATCCCTAACTCTATTCTGTCTTTCATTCTATGTCCAATTACCAAACTCTTCCATCTATGTCATCTGATTACTTTCCAGATGTGTCAAACCTTCTGTCTTTACTCCCTTTCTTCTGATAACACTCCTGTCTCTTGAGGTGCACACTCAGGTTGCTTCTTATGGAACTGATCCTCACCTACTACTGACTGATTGTACTCACAGCCTATTATAATGCTTTATTAAATTGGGCAGATAATTTGATTCTAGGGAGGGAAATTAAAAGTAAATATATTTACTACCTTTTTCCATGTTTTATTGGAATTATTTAAAACAGGCAATTCTTTTTCACTAGGATCATCCCCAGATAGGATATGTGTAGCTCTAAAAATAGTAAGGTCCAATAAATAAAATATAATTTCTTCCCTTAGGTTTCAGAATTAAATGAAAAATAAGACATTATACACATTGAACTGAAGATCAGTATTCCAAGTTTATTACTGATAAACCTGTCTGAACAGTGTGACTTTTGCACTGCAGCCGAATGGGTTTGCTAGTACTGTCTCACAGTTGGACAGATTCACCTTTCTAGGCATTGGAACCGATGTACAACTAGTTCTCCAATAGTGGGGCTGCCACTGTGAGATAATGACAAAATAAGAGAACAAACTAGAATGAACCTTTTCTGTGGTAGACAGATATGAAAGAGTTTACTGAGTTAGGCATATTAAATTCTTTCTTCCTGGGACATTGAGTAAGTCAGTACCTCCTCCCCTGGGGAAAATGTTAATACAATGTGGAGATATTAAGGTAGTATGCCTCCCATATATCACTCCTTTGGTGATTGGAAAAGATGTGTGAAAAGATGAAATATAAGGAATAAATACCCTACCCAAACAGCTGTCTCTGCCTCTCTCCTTGGCATGCAGAAGAAGGGAAGAACCCACATGGGCATACAGCCAACATAGAGAAAAGATTACCAGAGAAATTGAGTAAGGGAGACAAATTCCTGATGGCATTTTTTGAACACCTGAAATTGAACTGAGTAGTTTTTTATGTCACTGTTCCCTGGCTCCCACAAGGACAGTGGACTCCAATACTGTAGAAGAGAGAAGAGAATATGGCTGGAGATCTTCCACACAAGGACACAGCAGATTTTCTCCTAATATATAACCTCAACTGCCAGCCCAAATGCTTGTGTATTCCTCTGTACACAGAATGTTCTGTGTCCCATTGACAAGTGTCAGTTTGAAGTACACATGTTCACTGCTTTTTAGGGCATGACAGGAATTAGAGCTGAACTGTTAGAAGAAAAGGGCTTACCTGTGGGATAAGAGGATGAATACTATACAGTTTTGGTAACCAATCAATGGCTGAAAATAGTCTTTGCTGGGGGTGAAGGATTATAGTTTTCCATTATTTTGAATGATGTAGTTTTTTAAAATATATATTTTAATTCTAAATATATGTTGATAAGTAGATAAATATCAGGTGGATATTAATACTGGTACATCATTTTAAAAGTAACTATTATTCTTTGAATATTGAATTTAGTATAAGGTTTATTACATGTGGCTTAAAATAGACTTTTACATTATTTAGAGTATAACAATTACGGACAAAGCAAATAAAACATGAAAAATAGTGTAAAAGTGCTTCTAAATTCTCATCTAATATAGAGAAGAAGCAAACTAAATAAAAATCAGCCTGGATGATTGATCTAATGAACATAAATAATGCACCCAGTATTTAGAGAATACATGTCACTTCAATCAAAAAATGAGTGGTTTTAATGTATTAGAAACTGTACTAGGTTACTAAGCACATTTCAATGAAAGCAAAATATCAATACCATGCAGACCACATAATGCAATAGATCTGGAACGAGCCTGGCCAGCAAAAGGATATGCCACATTTTTGAGGGGTAAGTAGTTAGTGTGGAATGAAAGGAATATTATTAAAAATCAGTAGAGAAAGAATATACCCTTTAATAACAGTACTGGTAAAAGTAGATGCCATCTGGAAAAAAGAAAATAGATTCCTGGTGTCATTCTAACAGTAATGTCTGGATAGATTAAAGATGAAAATATAAACAGCAAAATTTTAACAACCTATAAAAACCAAAACAATGTATTTATGATCCTATATAAGGACTTCTTAACAAAGGATTACATGCATACATAAGGGGAAAAAAAATGTTGATTTATCTCAAAATGTTAAAATAAAATTTTTTATAATAATAAATTAGGGAGAATCTTTTGCAATTGATTCCAGTGTAGAATTTATTTAAACTACTATTAAAAATTAAACAAACCAAACTCTCAAAGTTCCATGAGCAAAGATAAAGAACTCAATGGAACATGGATGAAAGATACAGAAGAAATTTACAGAAGCAGAGTCATACTCTCTAACCTTATCCCTGGTTTTGCTTTCCACAGTTTCAGTTACCTGAGGTCAATCTCAGTCTGAAAATCTTCAGTGGAAAATTCCAGAAAAACAATTCATAAATTTTAAATTGCTTACCTTTCTGAGTAGCATAATGAATTCTCACATCCTCCCACTCTGTCACACCTGGGATGTGAATCATCCCTTTGTCCAGCATATCCAGGCTGTATGCACTACTGCACTTGAGTATTCATATAGGAAAAAACAAAGCGTATATAAGGTTCAGTACTATCTGAGGTTTCAAGCATCCACTGAGGATCTTGTTATTTATCCCCCATGAAGAGGAGGGACTACTGTATGTACATTTTGTTCATCATAGCAATTCTAATCCTAGTTAGTGCAACTCTCATGGTGTATATTGGAGGCAGGTACAGATCTTTTATTGCAGTATTTTTTGCAAGGACAAAAACTTGGAAAAATTTAAATGTCTTTCAAATTTCAATATGATAATAAGTAAATACTGGTATATTCATATAGTAGTACTCTGTGAAACAGTTAACAAGAATGAACTATAGCTATGAGTACGAAGATGACTAATCTCAAAAACATACTGAAGACTGAAAATAGCAAATTGTAAAATAATATTTATGGTATGATAGCAACTATGGAAATTTTATAAACATATGGAATAGTGCTATATATTTTAGGGTACATAAATAGGAAATGAAATATATAATCATTCATAGAGAGAATAAACAACTTCAGGATAATGGTTCAGGCAGGGAAGATAAGAAGAGTGAGATAAGGCAGATGCTTTAACTAGTTCTATAAATTTTGTTTTTTATTTTAAAATATTTTAAAGCAAATATGGTACTAAGAAGACATTTTACATCTAAATACTAGGTACATGAGGTCTGTTAATATTTGAAAGTAATGAACCTTTTAAAAAATGATTTCATAATTTATCAATTTAAAACTTAGTTAAAAGATAATCAATTAGAATATTTCCTAGTTTTTAAGTTTATAATAGTTCACAAATATACTATCACTATAACATTCAGGTATCCTGTGTTATCAAATCTTTTAAATTTCTGGAGTGAGGAAGTACATTACATTATAGTAGTATCCTAATTTATATAATATCATGGATATATTTTTACTTTTCTGAGAAAGTTTTTATAATACCTAATTTAATTGTATTCAATGAGATAGAACAATCATTATTATGCATTTACATAAGGTGATGATGTTACATGTTACTTAATTTTTTTCCTTAGAGAATGTAGAAGTGCTATTTGTAAAGAAAAACTGTAATATACTTGGAATAATTTTATAGAATTTAGTTGAAGTTAAAATTGAGCACATATAATTATTTATGTTGAGACAATGACTTCAAACTTATGGGAAATACTTCAAGACTACTTCCTATGTTTCAGACTCAATTCTTAACACTTTATAAATATCGACTGATATAACCTATTGGCAATTCAATGAGATAGGTACTAAGACTATTCTCCTTCTACATGTGTGGAAGCTGAGACACAGAAAGGTTAAGAAATTATTTAATATCATGAAGCTCATATGTAATGGATTCAGCCTGTGAACCTGACTCTAGACATGCTTCTCCTCACCATGTTTCTATGTCCGAACTGCTGAAGCAGTGCAGTTTTTATATCTGTATGCATTGGTGCCTTTCTGAAATTGGATATATATTTTGAAGTAACCTTGTTCGACTCCTTGTAGATATACCTGGGCTTGTTTAAATACACATGAGCCAATGTAAGCATTATAATTATCAGTGCTAACAGGTTTAAATAAGCAATTCAGTGACCTATTGCGTAAATCCCTAATCACAGGGCTATCTTCCTTTTTGCCAAAGGCAGAGGCAGACTCAATAGAAGAGACTACTTCTAAATATAACAACACAGGGTCAACAATGGGATTGATCTCTCTACAAATGAAATAACTCACAACCCTTAATTTAAGCATACATTAACCAGGTTCAACAATGAAGACAGATCATCTTTTATTAGGTCTGTGGAGATGTGACAACAGTGCCTTGTCCTTCCAAACTCTAAGCTTAATGCTTTCAGTTTCTTTAACAGGAATCAACTCAATGGCAAAGACCTAGATTGTTGCTGAAACAATAGTGCAGGTATTTCACATTGCCATTGACACTGCAGTCTCAAGAAAATATTGCCCTGCAGCGAAAATCTCACTGGGAGCCTTCTTTCCTGTTGCTGTAATACTGACTCAAGCCAAATTTAGCATATCTATGTATTTAGTTTAACTCAATAAGAATTAAATTGCCACCCACCCTGCCTGAGATGCTGGGCTAGATGATTTGGGAAACAAAAGCTTTTCACTGCTTTCAAGATCCCACATTCTAGGTCACTTCTTACTTGACCACATTTCTTGCCTCAGATTGGGACATGTCTTTACTCCAAGATGTACAAGCAGGTTCTCCTATGCACAAACCTTAGGAGATCACTGAATTCTGGGTGTTCCAACTGAATTTTTTATGAATAACAGACCTGGACAAGAATTATGTCAGTAAACTACAGAATTGTTTCTATTAAACCATTTATACTATTCCTGTTCTAAACAGCATGTGAATATAGTGAAGTGGTAAGTTTTCTATAGCTGATGTTTCTTGAGATAAAGTGCTTAATACTCAAGAAATTACCCTTCAGCTACATTTCAAATACATATTCAATAAGTATATGTGTCAGAGAAGGAATGGTAAGAGTAAGATGGTTGGAGGATGATGAAAGTTGTGTGTAATATACTAGGAGAATTATGCCATTGTAGCATTTTTTAAGAAAATCTCTAGGAAAATATTTATTTAAATATCTATTAGAGAAAAATGTCATAATAAGTGTCTTAGTTAGCTTGGGCTACCCAATAAAATACTACATTTAAAGAAGTTTACTTCTCACAATTCTGAACATGTAAAGTCCAAGATCAGGGTAGCAGCATGGTCAGTTTTGGTAAGAGCTCTTTGCCTGACTTGCAGATGGGAGCCTTCTCACTGTGTTATCACATGGTAGAGAGAGAGAACTCTGATGTCTCTTCCTTTTCTTGGAAAGCTATTAGCCCTTACAGATTAAGACCCCACTTTACAATCTCATGTAACTTTTATCATCTCCTGGCAGGCCCTATCTCCAAATACAGCCACATTGAGTATTAGAGCTTCAACATAAAATTTGGAAGGGATGCAAACATTCAGTCCAACACAGTAAGTAAAAGCCTATTAATAGCAGTAAGGATCATTTGATTCTTGGAACTAATTAATAACAGATTACTTTTAAAATATGTTAATGTATTATGTATTTATTATATGTGGCCTTGATTTTAGTGACTATATTTGAGGAGATGTCAAAAATAGAAATTCCAGTGATTGACTGGGTCCTTTGGGGTAACTTACACAGATAATATAATTCTGTTAGAATGGCATAAATTCTGAACTTTGAATGCTCACTGTGCTTTAGATGATCTAACAAGGTGAGCAAGAATACATTGCAACCCATCAATATCTCTGAATTTAGAATTGCTTTAAGACAACATTACTGCCAAGGAATGTAGGTGAATAATTTGAGCCATGGATTGTTGAGGAGAATTACCAGATTTATCAGAATGGCAGATAAATGTCTGGAGAAATAGTGTTCTTATAAAGATAGCAATAAAACATTAGTAGGAATTGAAACAGATAAATAAACTGAAGTTACCAAAAAAAAGTGTAGAAGAAAGTAAGTCTAAGAGATTATCCTTTGACTCATCCCCACTCTCTTTGTTAATTTTTTTTCCATCAAAGTTTCATTTTGTGCCTTACCAAATCTTCCTTTTGGCTTGCTGCACTTAAATTATATTGCAATTCAGTTCTAATAAAAGTCTGTGTAAATTGTTATATACTGTTTTAAAGAAGATTTAAAAAGCAGAAAAAATATTTTGTTGTTTCATATTATATTTAATCTGATCTCAAATCGGTATTAACTTGCAAATTTCTTAAATCATCTCTATCCAAATAAATTATAAATTTCTTGTTTTCATAATAATTATTAACGGTAGTCCTGAGGCTGCAAATTATAGCCTTTATCCTGCTGTCTTAAAAACCATTTGATTGCTTTAATTTTTTTTTTTTTTACATGCACAGGTAAGTGTCATTCACACTTCTTTTCTACACAGTAGCCTAGCAACTGCATATTTCAAGGTCTTTATATGATAGAATTCTCTGAATAGTTTCTGAGTGATGCCACCGTCTAAAAGCCAAAAGAATATTGCTAGCAGGCTTTTCCTCCTTGTTAAGAAATTAGTTTGGTGATCTTCCTAAGTAGTTAAGAACTTAGATTTGATGACCAAAAATATCAGACCTCCCATTTATAAAACTACTCTCAACAACAGCAAGAGAATTCAAATAATAAGGTAGTTTGCAGTCTAGAGAACACATACCACTTCCTGATTTTTGTATCTTTTAAAGATGGGTAATGTAATTGATGCGCTCAATCAGATTAAATCAGTTGTAGCTATTAAGTAATGTGCTCAAAAATATAGCCACAATAGTCAAGTAAGATTGATTTCCAAAAGCTACGAAAGAAAATATGCTTTGAATTTTAAGTTAATTCATCCTTAAGTATTAAATTACAAAGATTATTATCATAGAAGAGGATGATAGGGTAGAGTGGAAAGTGAATGTCACCATATATATAGCAATTTTTTTTCATGAATTGCCTAGAAAGTAGGATTGCCAGACTAAAATACTGACCTCCCAGTTAAATTTAAATTTCAGGTAAACAACAAATAAATTCAGTATAATATGTCACATCCAGTATTTAGGACAGACTTACACTGAAAAAAAAAATGTTTTCTACCTGAAATTCAGATTTAACTGAGTTACCCTAAAGTTTTATTTGTCAAATCTCATATCTCAATTGCAAAGAGATTTGTGATAGAACTGTGAAATAAGTTAACTGGTTTACCTTGCTGACGTTAGAGACTAAATAAATGTTTAGCAGCCTGAGTACTAGAAATGAGTTTTACTCTTTTTTTTTTTCACTGAAGCATCACAGTATCAACTGAGTGCTTTGACCAGAAAATAATGTACTAAACAACTCTGATTTATGAGCATATTTTAGAATTATAATCTCTGAAATGTCTTATTTCCATATATTTTTTGTTTATTCAGTGAATAAAGCTCATCCTATGGGAATATTAAATATATGAAGTGTTCCTTAAAATCATTCTTAAACTTAAGTAAAATAAAAATACAGTTAAACAATGTCATGATGGATTAGGACAAGAAGAGAGTGGAGAGCTGCAAAATTTTCAGATTTGAAAGATGGAGTGAGACTGTGTCAGCAGTACTAGTTGACCCAATTAAAATGAGATGATGTAGTTGATATTTAAGAAAGCACAGTAGTGGATACAGGGTCACATCAGGGATTGAAATGAAGAAATCCTTGTTGTCATTTTATTTCACTAGGTAGAATAAGTTTTCAATTTGTGAAAAGTGGAGCACAGATTCTGGAAATTGAAATCCTTTACTAGAGTACAGGCAACTGCCGGGCAATCAATGGCAATATCAGATTGAAGCTCATGCCTGTTAATCAATGTGACATAACTCTGATTTGGGGAAAATTCTTTTGAAATTGAGAGTATCAACTGTATGTGCTCCTCTGTGTTTCTGCTGAATGTGACAATTATTATTATTATTATTATTATTGTTATTGTTATTGTTATTGTTATTATTGTTAGTAATGATATGGAGCCTTCCAAAGTGAAGGGTGTGCAAGAATAATGGCTGCCAATGGAGAGGAGAGGGATGGGAGCTGGACATAAGCCAGTTCTGCTGCAGCAGACATGCTGTTTGCAAACGCTAAGCAAGATAGCAGTTGTCATACATTCTCAGTTTCTAATGCTGGATCAGCATGTAAGACTTACATAAGTGGCTTAAATTGTCAGCTTCCTTTCTGTTAAGTGCATGAACTCTAAGGTCTTTCCAGTTCTTCTCAACCCTAACTGTACTAGTGAAAAGCACCTTTATGAACTAGTTTTAACTGCCTTAAATGAATTGCTTTGACATAGAAGTAAGAAGTACTGAAAATTTATATCCTTGGATAGTATGCTGAGGGAAGATATTCTGAATGTTTCTAAAGTCCCTACCTTATCTTTTTACACACTAAATTTCAGTCATTTATGCATGTTTGTTGTACCCCTGCTATGGGTTTTAAAAGAGGTTGGACACTTAACAACATTAACAGTATTTATCTGACTTAGCAACATATGTTTCTTTCAAGAGAGCTAAGCAACACATTAGACGTACAAGTAGAATTTCCATTTCTTGTATTCTTTTGAACCATAGTAGGAGAAGAACCATTATACAAGGATTCCACACTATCCTCTTTCTGAAACCCTTGACTTACTACTCGGTATTGAAATGGAAATAATGGCATGTAAATAAAATTCTGGTTGGAGTGATTCTGAGTGCAGGAAGACAAACATGGAGCATAGCAGCTATGTGTACTTGGGAAAAGTGTCTTGTTTACTTGTGCCTGTATTTAAACATAAGAATAATAATTTACCAATCTCATAGGATTGTTGTGAATGTAATTATAAATAGCGCTATGCAGTCATATACTAAATAGAAACTATTGTTAATAACATGACAGCTACTACTATTATCAAAAGTATTTTTAATCATCTCAACAGATTTAAGGAAAGCATTTGACAAAATATAACATCCATTTATGGTAAAAACTACAGAAAGTGGGTATAGAGGGAGGGAATGTACCTCACCATAATAAAGACCATATATGATAAACCAACAGCTAACATCATTCTCAATTATGAAAAACTGAAAACTTTTCCTCTAAGATCAGGAACAAAACAAGGATGCCCACTATTACCACTTTAATCCAACACTTTATTGGAAGTCTTAGCCACAGCAATTAGGCAAGAAAAGGAAATAAAAGGCATCCAGATTGGAGAGGAAGAAGTATAACTATCACTATTTACAGGTGACATGATACTATATGTAGAAAACTCTAAAGACTGCCAAAAAACTGTTAGAACTAATACATGAATTCAGTCAAGTCACAGGACACAAAATCAATACATAGAAACCCATGGCATTTCTATACACTAATGATGAACTATCTGAAAAAGAAATTAAGAAAATAATCCCATTTACATATGCATTGAAAAGAATAATATATCTAGGAATAAATTTAACCAAGGAGGTGAAAGATCTGTACACTGAAAACTATAAGACTGTTATGAAAGAAATTGAAGAATACACAAATAAGTGGAAAAATATTCTATGTTCATGGGTTGAAAGAAAAGACACACTAGATCAGATGGACTAAATAGTTATCTACAGAACAGTCCATCAACAAAAAGCAGAATACACATTCTTTTCAAGAGCACATGAAACATGCTCCAGATGGATCACAAGCTAGGCCAAAAAATAAGTCTCAATAAATTTAAAAAGATTGGAATCATATAAAGTATCTTTTGCTACCACAACACTGTGAAATGAAAAATCAATTAATGAAGACAACTGGAAAAGGCACAAACATGTAGAAACTAAACAACATACAACTAAGGAATTAATATTGTTAAAATGTTGGTGTTACCCAAAGCCATCTATAGATTCAATACAATCCCTGTTAAAATACCAATGGCATATTTTACAGAACTAGAACAAATTATTCTAAAATTTGTATGGAAACCAAAAAGATCCCAAATAGCCAAAACAATCTTGAGAAAGAAGAACAAAGATGGAGATATAATGCCTCCTGATTTCAAACTATACTATGAAGGTCTAGTAATAAAAACAGTATGATACTGGAACAAAAACAGACATGGATCAATGGAACAGTGTAGAAATAAATTCATACATATATGGACAATTAATTTACAACAAAGGAGCAAAGAACATACAATGGAAAAATGGATAATCTCTTCATTAAGTGTTGTTGGGAAAACTGTAGCCACATACAAAAGAATAAAACCAGGCCATCATCTTACATCATGCACAAAACTTTACTCAAAATGGATTAAAGACTTGAATCTAAGACCTCAAACTAGAAAATTCCTAGAAGAAAACATAGGCGGTAACATCATTCACATCATTTTATGTGTGTGTGTGTGAAACTGACTCCAAAGTCAAGGGGAATGAAAACAAAAATAAACAAATGGGATTACATTAACCTAATAGACTCCTGCACAGTGAAGGAAATCATCATCAAAATGAAAAGACACATTCTACTGAATAGGAAAAGATATTTGCAAATCATATATTTGATAAGGGGTTAGTATCGATAATATATAAAGAACTTATACAACTCAGAAACAAAAAACCAAACAACCCAATTAAAAAATAGGCAAAGGATCTGAACAGACATTTTTCCAAAGAAGACATTTAGATGGCTAACAGGCACATGAAAAGATATTTAAGATTGGTAATTATTAGGGAAATGTAAATTAAAACCTTAATGAGATATCATTTTACACCCATTAGAATGGCTGTTATCAAAAAGAGTAGAAATAACAAATTAAGAAAATGCAGAGATAAGAAAACACTGGTACATTGTTGTTAGAACTATAAATTGGTGCAGCCACTATGGAAAAAAGTATGGAGATTTCTCAAAAAATGAAGAATAGAACTATGATATAATGCAGGTATTCCACTTCTAGGTATTTATCCAAAGAAAAATTCAAAAAGATGTATACACCTCTATATTCATAGCAGCCTTATTTACAATAGCCAAGACATGAAAATAACCTAAGTGTCCATTGATGGATGAATGGATAAAGAAGATGTGGAATACACACACACATACACACACACACACACACACACACACAATGGAAAACTACTCAACCACAAAAAAGAATGAAATCCTGCCATTTGCAACAACATGAATGGACCATGAAGATATTGTGCTAAATGAATTAAGTCAGATGGGGAAAGACATACTTTATGATTTTATATGTGGAATCTAAAAAAAAATGAAACAAATAAACAAATGAAATTAAACCAAAACAAACTCACAAGTATAGAGAATAGATCAGTGGTCACCAGAGAAGAAAGTGCTTTAGGAGTGGGTGAAATAGGTGAAGGGAGTCAGCTGTATGGTGATGGATGGTAACTAGACTTGTGGTACTGATCATTTTGTAGCGTATACAAATGTAGATTAATTATAATGCTGTAGTACCCCTGAAACATACGATTAAAAATAAATTATTATTTTTATTATTAGAAACCTGGGAGGAGCTTAAGAAAGCTTGTTATAGGTCAGTTCAGGTTATCTTTTTCATGTTCACTGAATACTTGAACACATATCAATAAAACTAGGCTTAAATAGATGGAAGAGAAAAGGCGCACTTTCCATTTTGTGAATATTTATGGACTATTTATAAAATATACCTTAATTTAAGAGAGATAAAATGAGATACGGTAAATAAAAAGAAAGATAAATGCAAAAAGCAAATTAATTTGCCTATACCAGTGCCTATAACTGACAGACAATATCCAGTCAACAAATTATTTTTAAATTTAGTATTAGGTATCTAATACAATTTTTCTATATATGGTCAACATCTTTATATACATTAGCTAAGTGTAGGATGTTAATGTAGAATGTCAGGTCGATCATGGGGATAATGATTTATTAAATAAACTCTCTTTCTCGATTTTTGCCTCGTGACATAATTTTGGTCTGGAAGGAGACTTCCTCTAGCCAGGAGAAGGCAATGACTAAACACTAAGTGTTAAGAAGTACCAGCTGAAAGTATTTTTAATTCTGAAGTAAAATGCCCTGAAAGATGACCAGTTCCAAATGTCTCCTTTACAGACATTACTTGTTAACTGAATTTCCCATTATTAGATTAAATTGTTTGCAATATGATATTATTTCTAGGTGCTTTTATTAAGAGTAAGAATATTGATATAGAACTATTAGATAGCCATTGGGAATATAAAAGGCTCTGAAGAACAGGCAAACTTTCAACATGAGAAAGGAGACAGGTCTAGAGCACAGGTATTGAAAGGGGATGTTAAAACTAATAGCATGAAAGTACTTAGAATAGGAAGTACATCATAAAGAGGGTATGTGATGAGAGAATAAGAAAATACATGTATTCTTAATTTGATCTAAAACCTGGTGTTGAATACTAAAGCATACACTATGAAGAAGTTACTTATTGAGGAAATGGAAATAATTTTGTGATCCATTTATATTACAGAAAAGTGGCTTAAAACTCCTAACTCAAAAGCTTTCTTTTTCCTTTCCAATCTGTATGCATATTAATACTTTCTCAAGCTTATTGCTTTGGCTAAGACCTCTAGTACAATGTTGACATCGATTGTGAGTTTGGACATTCTTGTACTTATCTGATCTTAGGAAATACCTGTCAGCCTCACCATTAAGACAAAGATTAAATATGCATTTTTGTAAGTGCTCTGTATCACGTTGAGGGAGTTTGCTCCTATTCCTAGTTTCTGAGGTTTTTATCAAAAATGATGTTGAATTTTATCTAGTGTCATTTCTACATCTATTAAAATGATCAAATGTTTTTCAAATTGTTTTGTCAGTTAATTTGGTGACTCAAATTAATTTTAAAATGTCAAACAAATCTGCATTCCTGCGATACACTTCTTTTGGTTATAATGTGTTATTTTTACATATAGCTGATTCAATTTGCTAATGTTCTTAAGGGATTTTTACCTCTATGTCCATGATAGTAGTCATCCCTAATGTTTTTATTTGTTTGTTTTTACTCATAATACCTTTGGCTTTGTTATCACA
Organism: Camelus dromedarius; assembly: GCF_036321535.1. Taxonomy (NCBI): domain Eukaryota; kingdom Metazoa; phylum Chordata; class Mammalia; order Artiodactyla; family Camelidae; genus Camelus; species Camelus dromedarius. Next base: position 57,634,399 of record NC_087438.1, read on the forward strand.
ATAATTCTGGCTTCATAAAATAAGTGGGAAATTGTTTCTACTTTTCTACTTTCTAGAAGAGTTTATGAATAATTGTTATTATTCTTCTTTTAACATTTGGTAGACTTTACTACTGAAGCTTTTTGGCCCAAGGGTTTTCTATATATTAAGGTTTTTTAACTATAAATTGAATCTTATTAAGAAATACAGAGATATCCTAGTTATCTATTTTGGAGTAAATTTTATTAGTTTGTATCTTTCAGGGACTATTTCCATTTCATCTAAATTATCAAATATATCTGCATAAAATTGTCATTGTTCATCATTTAATTATGGTAGAATCCAATCTGTAGTCTTACTCCTTATTCATGATATTGGTACTTTGTGCATGGAATAATAATAAAAAAATATGACCCAGCAAAAGTTGTTGCTAAAGCAGTGCATAGAGAAAAAAGTATAATTTCAGATGAAGAGAGGCTGCAAATTTAATCTAATCTTTAAGGTGAAATAGAGAATTCAGAGATGGTAGGAGGAAGAAGATCATGGGGATAGCAGTAGAAATATTAATCAAACACAGAGAAAATCAACAGAGTCAAAAGTTTAAGCAACACCCAGTAAAACTGATCAAGAAGAGAATATATAAGTTTATCTTAGGAAGAGAACCTCACTATGAACCCTACAGGTATTAAAGGAATAATAAGAAGTAATTATGAAGAAATTTATTCTGATTTTAAATAATTATAATTATGTAAACTATTTTATCTATGGAAGGAAATTAATTATGCAAGAAATTATGCAAGAAAATTAATTATGAAAAAAATTATGCAAGAAAATTAAATTAGATGTTGTTTAAAGAAGGACAACTAGAGTTTCCCCAAATGATTGTGTAAATCATGCAACACACTTCTAAATTCAAAAATACATATGTAAGGGAAATTGGAAAATATTTTAATTGGATAAAATTGAAAACCACATCAGATTTGTGGTATGTAGCTAGCAATACAGCTTGCAGATAATGTTTTTATAAATTAAGTACTTGTATTAGAAAAAGAAGATAGTTCTAAAATCAATTTTTAAACTTAACAGATTTTCTTTTTCATTTCTTATTTAATCTGATTATAATAAAATTCAGTATTTTTTTTCTATCTCTGAAATGCAGACTTCTTCGCATTTCAACAATTAATATCAACGTCAATCTGTCATATTTTTGTTATCTTCTCCCTGTGGAAAAAAATATATATACATATAAATATATATATAAACTTCTCTTATCACCACTTTCTAGTATACATGAATGTTCAAAGGACTCTAATTTTCTATACCAAGTTTTCCTTCCCATCATTTCCTCATTTTTATTACCTCTTTTTAAAACATTTTTTAATGATACTAAAGAATACCCTGGAGAAGGAGATGGGTGGAACAAGAAACATTTCCATATTGATAATAGTGGTCAGCTGCCTCCCCAGAGCTCTTCAGCACTGGCAAGAGTGTAATAGACTTGGACCTTGCATGTGAGAAGAAAAGTGATGAGAATGCTATGGTCAGAATTACCTTCTCTTCTTCAACACTTTCTTAAGTTTCACATCAGTTTTAACCAATTACCTATTCAATGATTCCTCATTTACAGATTTATTTTCTTGGTCAAATAATCTGTTTTTGTATTTTTATGACCTATGTCTTAGATGTAGAAGATGAAGGAATCCTTTTATTCATCAAAGGCATTGTTAAATGCCAGGAAGTAGCAGCATATATGATATTTTCCCCCATGCACACTTAACTGTGAAGGAAAAAAATTTAAAAAACTTTTTTACAGCTGTGATTATTAGTATCCTCTGACATATCCATATGAAATTCCTTGTAGTTAAAACACTTTTTCTCCCTATTTATTCCTATAGTATCATCTGATACCTCTGTCTTTCTACTTTATGAACTAATAATTTTCCTTTTTCATGTAATTTCTTTTAGACTGTACTGACTACTCTGTTTGAAAAAGAAAATGCTATTAGCATCTTCTAATGATTTAATGCAGGTAATTAGAAAATAAAAATACCTCAGTAAACAGTTCAGCCTAAAGATTTTTGATACTGTAATGAGATATAGGAGGTAAAAGAGGTCAAAAAAGCTGAATTGATCTTATTTTGTATACCTTTCCTAAATTATTTTCTATCAAACATATCCTAGTTATCTAAAAAAAAGCTGCTTCTTATGGATACTGACATTTCATAAAATACGTGTATAATGGTGACACTCAAGTTTTTCAGCCTTGTTGCTCTCTTGTCTTGCAGACATTTTGTGTTTTATTAAATATTTTAGTACAGTTAGGTATCCATTGATAGACAAATGCCATCCCAACTGTTTCGTTAAATAAATCAGACACAATTAATTCTTTGTTATATGGTACAAAATTGATTCACAACTGAGGATGGGTTTTAAATTACTTTCACAGAAATTGAGATCGTTCATCATTACAAATAATTCCATCTGGCAGGGATTCATAGAAACCACATCACACCATGACTCTTGATGAGTTCACTGTTTCTAACTGTGACATATCCTTTTATCTTAACTGAAAACCTCGGGAGGTTGACTGTGTTCATAATTGAAAACATAATTGAAAACAAAGTATCACACAATGTTATTTGGAAAGTCAAAGTTATGATTTGCACATTTATTGGATTGAAGTAAAACTAACCATGTACCAAAAATACAGATGTCAAATTTAGTAGTATTTTAATAAGCCGTGAACAATGGCATGCTAGGGGAAAAAGATAGTTGAAAATAAATTTGTTTTCTTGATACATTGCTTTGCTTATTTATAAAAGTATCTTTGTTTCTGAAAGTGATTTGATCTTTTCTCTGGATTTTCTCTGTATGTTGAACACCATTATTTATACCCCTACATTTGTATGAGTAGTCATTCAAAACACTGGCTCTGAACAGAATAAACAAATTGCTGTGGTTTGAATACTGATTCTACCTCTTACTAAATACATGACCTTGGGCAAGGATCTTAACATCTTTGAGTCTCAGTTTCCATATCAGCAGAATGGTGATATCAATTTTAGCCAGGGAATAAAATCACTGTGAAGACTAAATTAGGTTGTGTGCTAAGTGCATAACATTGTGGTACAATTAAGTGTACACACTTAATCATGAGGTCCTCATGCCAGCCTGGCAGTGAAATGACCCACTGCAAAAACACCACCTTATCACCCTCTTTCTGAGATCACTTCAGGTATCAGCTGTCATAGTTCAGATTCTTCAAAAGTGGACACTAAGAGTAAACAGAGCAAGTGTCTTAGGACTTAGCATCAGTGAAATGAAAGCAGAAAGCAGGATTACATAGAGGGGACAGTTTCATTAAAAACCTTGATAAGTCTAGTAGAGAGCTCCAGAGCCTATCAGAGCTGTCCTGTGTCAGAGAGAAATGACCTGTCTTTTATACCTTACCATACCCCCGGACCCCTCGCCTCCAGATGCAGCCTGCGCCAGTAAAGGGTGAGCTCAGGCAACTGGCCTGTCTGTTGACCTACCCTGAAGGGGCTGGCTCCTGCAGCAAATACTTCCTTGAAGCCAGGCCTAGGTAGCATCTCTGTGCATACCACATTCAAATCTACTGTCTTAAATATATATAAAAATATATTCATACAATTAATATTTACTTAATTTAAAAGTACTAAAATCCCAAAAGTAAACTGAAGTCTCCTACTGCACCATTCCCAACCATAATGATACAAACAATGAAAATAATTTGATTTTTGACTCTCATTAATATCTGAAATTTTAAATAAGAATTTTATTTGCCCTCTGACCACTTCTCTATGTTTCTATGTATTTAATGTCCTCTCCTTGTTTTTCATACCTTACTTTGCTTGAGACCTCCTTCTGTTCTGTATATTATTCACTCTATTTTACCTTCTTATGTTTCTCTCATCGGCTGAGACCTCCCCATTGGCATTATAAATATTCCTTGGCAAGAGATGACTTACTTTTTATTTCTCTGCCTTACTGTTTTCTTTCCTAAAAAGTTCAGTGAGCAAGTGTACTCTCACATGAACATTCTGTCGTAGGAGAAACCTAAAAGAAAGATGATAACTTTCATTTTCAATGGCCTTTCCCCCCGTTCTCCTGGCTCTGGGGCTCCCTAATGCTTCGTGTTTTCTTCCCCACAGATCAGTAGCTACTTTTGTACAGAAATATCCATCTGGGAACCAACTGATCCTCTGTGAATTTTTCACTATAGAATTAAATTAAGGCAGTTGGCATAAGTCACTGCTGAAAGTAGGTAGCTTATATAAAAGAGAGATCCAAATAACTGAAGGTAAAGAAACAAACAGCTTTCCCCCCTTGTTTTTGCCTACTTTCCCATTATAAACTGCATACATTTGGAATTCTTTCTGCTGGAACAGTTCTAAATGAAACATTTTCTGTCATTTACTTTCCATTTGTTTTTTTCCTAAACTTTGGTTCTTTAAAGCCATGTAGGTCTATATTAGAAAAGCAAAGCAAAGATTTGAGGCAATTAGCTAAAAATTTTGGTTAAAGTAAACTTTATGTTTTAATAAAATGCCTTTTATGCTGAATCATTATTATGATTGACTCCTTTCTATATTTGAAAGTATTTCTATAAATCTGGTCTAAATAACATTTCAATTGTTATTTGACTCATCCAGTTATTGTACTTTTTTCACAGAACTTGTGATTATACCAAAGTGTCTGCATCTAATACTAAACAGAGGGAAGATTACATTAGATTCACATGATAAATCTCATCTTTGCATGATATATCTTAGTGCAAATGTCTCCAACTTATCAATGAAACATAAGCAATAATTTAATTGTCAATAAAATTATATACCTAATATGACTCATATTAATTTATCTGGAGACATCTCTTGCTTCTATTAACTCATAGCCTTTCAAGCTGGCCATTCAAGTTCCCTCTGGCTTAAGAGCCTTTAAACATCTTATTTCTACTACCTGGAAATATTGCCCCATCCCCTGTAGGGAATAACAAATTTAAATCTGCTCAGTTCTTAGTTGAAATGTAACTTTGTCAAAAAATCCATTTTTCACCCTACAGACTTGGGTAGGTCTATGCTCTCAGAGCTCCCTTTTCCTTTGTAGCATTTATCACAAGTACAACAAGCACATGTTAGTGTAATTAGTTATTATTAACTGTCTTACTGTATGCACAGTTCCATATCAGTCATTATGCTGTTCATTGCTATATTTCCAGTTCTTAGCACTTAGAATACATCAGTTGTGACACATATTCAGTGATTAACAAATATGTGATTTACAAATAAATGCATGAATAAAAGGAAGGTACTAGTATAAATGATTATGAAGTAAACATAAGATGCTCAAGACTATGGTCTTTTTCCATATGCATGTAAAATCATTTGAAGTAAAAGACTATTCAAAACAAAGAAAAACTCATAAGTAGCAAATATAGAAATTATATTATAAAATTGACACTCAGATTTAACTTTATTTGGTACTCTCAAGAAATCTATTTGTGGTTTATTTCACTGAGAAACTCATAATTATAATCAAATAATACTTAAGCTTTCAATCACAAAGGGATATGAAATCAGTGGAAATACAGACTTTAATTAAAAAGCTCTATGCTTAAAGAAAATTAAGTGTTTATCACATTATGCAATTTACTATATGCCCATCAACACCATGGATTAATGCATTACCTTAGTCTATGAACATATTTTCTTCATAAGTACTTTTAAAATTCTGGATTTTTATCCTTTTGAAACCCCAAAAGGACAAACAAGTAGGACATACTATTATATATCTATGTTCAAAGGGGGGGAGTTTGTTAGATTCAGAGTGTAATTATTCATTAGGGATGTTATATGAAATATTCTCAAAACTAGTTGCTCACTGAACCCTTCTAATGTGACAAATCTGAAAACTCTTCTAAACTGTTACTTATTCTTTCAACAAATATTACTTTAGCACACACTGTGCTTCATGTAGTACATTAGCCTTTTTAAGCTAGGAGTATCTGTGTGTGTGTGTGTGTGTGAATACACATACATACACAACAGGAAGTCATGATCTAAGCAAGGAATAGAAAAGTTATTCTGCTATTTTGATATAACATGAAGTATTTTTAATATAGTTTTTAATCATATGTTAGTTTTGCCCCAGTACAGGAGAGCAAAAACTTCATGGAGTAGAAGTTGCATAAGTTGAGTCTTAATGGATGTGGAAGAGTTACCCTGTTACACTTTGACCTTGAGCATAGCAATTATGTTCAAAAAATTTAGAAAAACAAGATTAGTGAGAACTATTGGGATGAGGCCATGAATTGTATTTTCATCCTAAACACTTTAAATATTACTTTCTGGAAAATGGGGACCACTGAAGAATTTTTAAGCAAGAAAGTAACAGGATAATATTTTCAACAATGTGAAAAATGGTTGAGGGGAGGACTATACAGCAGATGACAATAGGAAGATCATTGCATTCAAGCAAGAGATTATGAGAATGTGAATTAATGCAATGGCACTAGAAGTGCAGAGACTCAAATGGACATGAGTGATACATGGCAAATACAATAGGATGCAGTGACCAATTGGTTGTGGGGGATAAAGTAAAGGGAGAAACTCAGTTCCAGATTGAGTTGTCTGAGGCATTTAAGTCATTAACTGAGTTAGAAAATGAAGTATGAATTTTGTATTGAATTCAATTCTGAATTCAAATTTAGCTTCTGTGAGATTGGTTAGATTCTTGGTCATCTATCTACCTGGAGATTCAAAATGGTATAAATAGAGAAATATTAGTATTAGGTAAATAGATGTTGGTGTAAATGTTGGTTTTACATATATAATTTGAGATTTGTATACATGGATAATTAAAACTTAGGCTACAGATGAAATATTCAGGATTCATAATAGCTAAGAAGAATAAAAAGCATAGGCTGGGAAGCAGAGGAAAAACATTTTATGGGCAAGAGAAGGAAAACACAGTGAATAGTATGACCAGAAGACAACATGGTCTCAGAATGGTATGGTCCAAAGAGAACAGGATTTTTGTTGGTTTGGGGATCTCCCCTGAAATTAGTTGTGGCCTCCCAGGGTTCTCCAGAATACAACTAGATAGAATTACTTCTGAAATTTATCTGGTGAATCAGTAGTGATAAAGAGCTTACTATCAAGGTTTACACTGAATGTGAACCTTTCTTTGAAATTAGGCATGTTCTTCTATAACCAATATTTTACTTTCTTCCAGAAGTCTCAAAGGCCCTGATCTTACCCAGGACCCTCCTTGCATTGTAAAAAAAATAACTAGACAATGTGTTGCCTCTTTATGAATAGACTGTATACTAATATTATATTGTAGTGTGTCTGGGTTCAACATTAGTTTAGGAAAACTGTACATGTAACTTTGTTGCAGATACGATTATTACACTATAATCCGGAGTATGACTTGCTAAGCACTGTGCTGTATTATGAACTTCTACTATTATCAATCTCTCATTTGGTTTGTCATCCCATGTGAAACTATATACTGTAAATTTATCTTCAAAGTCTCCTTTGTCTTCCAATTTCCCTAGTAAAGAAAGTAATTATAAATCAATATTTAACACTATAGACTCAGCAGAACTGACATCATTTCCTGCATCTCTCAATTAGTAATAATCTACAATATGGGAATTCATGTAAATTCTTGTAGCTTTACACATTACATCAAATATATGGAAATGATATCCCTTTTTATTTGATTTAAAGGAAAAGTTAGAACATAGTAGGTGTTCAGTAAGTGGTAGCTATGATTAGTATTCTCAGTACTAGCAAATATAACCTCCTGGGAGTTGGAGACAGAATTATAGGCTGGTTGAATATAAGAAGAGAAGACCTAGAGTACTGCTAGAATTGCTAGGACTAGCAATTACTAATTTCAGAGACTTCTGGAAATTTGTGTTTTTTAAATTGAAGTATAGTCAGTTTACAATATTGTGTCAATTTCTGGTGTACAGCATAATGTTTCAGTCATGCATATACAAACATATATTCCTTTTCATATTATTTTTCATTATACATTACTACAAGATACTGAACGTACTTCCCTGTGCTATACAGAAGAAACTTGTTGTTTATCTATTTTATATACAGGAGTTAGTATCTGCAAAATAACAGCGTATGATCCAGCAATTCCACTCCTGGGCAAGTATCTGGAGGGAACTCTAATTTGAAAAGATACATGCACCATAACATTCATAGCAATACTGTTTACAGTAGCCAAGACATGGAAACAACCTAAATGTCCATCAACAGATGACTGGAAATTTACAATGTATCATTTATAATTTTTTGCTCACTTGACATGGCACACATATTTGAGATTTTATGTTGTGTAAATTTGTATCTCCAAATTCAAAATTTTTCAAACTTTCCATATTATGTGTTTCAGTTCTAAAATAAGTCAATGCTATTTTTTGAAGGATAAAACTCTATAATGTATGATAATAATAGCTCAGAAAACATTTTAGAACGTTTTTTACATGTAATACTCCTTGAGAGATTATAGATAACTTCAAATAGAAAAAATAAGTTATCAAGGCATTATTAAATATAATAAAATAGTTTTTCAAAATATAGATCTCAGTCAGAACTGAGAAATTTAGAGAAAATTTAAATGTTTATGTTTATCCCTACAGACATTCAACATTCAGAGAAGAGATATATATTCAAGCTAATAGTTTCTTCATGGTTAACAAGAGTTATATTTTAAACTATTCTACTAATGTAGAAAATACTAATTTAACATTTTTAAATATTTAGCTCATCAATAAAGGGCATATGAACAGATAGACAAATGGAATATTTTTTGTTTGAGTGTTTCAGTGTTTTGTATGAAGTCATTTCTACTAGGACAGTGAGTGATAGTTAAGTATGAAAATATGATAACTAATAGCACCAGATCACTTTCCTAGGATGTAATAAAATGTGGCCTGAACCAGTTTTGCAACCCTAAACCCATTACCAAGTTGCTATTTATGTATATAACAAAAGAAGAGAAATTGGAAATGCTGTTGCATGATAGAAAGGGATTTGCTTTAAAAAATGTGGTCTTAAACAGGAATTTCCTGTCTTTTATAGGAGGTACAGATCTGTTATGTCTTTATGTAGGGAAAGACAGATTGTACTTTACTCCTCAAACAAGTACAGGGACCAGCAAAGGCCCCTTCTGAGTCATAGGAGGTGCTTTTCAGAAAGCATATATCTTATTCCTACATGAATTCTTATAAACTACAGAAACTTATTGACTACTACCATAGCAAAGCACACCTCAGTTCTTTAGAGTTGAAACTGCCCTGAATAATAAGATGAAGAAAGAAGGGTACAATGATAGTGAGCTGCATTTCATCAATAATAGTGAAGATTTTTCATGTTCAAATGTATACAAAATAGGAAGCTGGGCCAGTCTCGTCTTGATAAGATCCTTCACAAAATGACTACTTGTCAGGGTGAAGAAAGCTCTGAAGTGTATGATGCTGTAGAGAAGGAGCTGAGGGTGGTCATAGAAATGTGGCCCAAGTGTGGTTCAGAGACCCAAGGGGTCAAGGGAGTGGGGAAGGTTCAGACAGGTGTTCAAAGATTCTGCAGAAATGCCCTGAGAGAGAAAACCAGTGACTGGAACTCCTGGGAGACAGCATTGAATAGTCTTCAGTGGTCAAAGTAGGACCACAAAAATCTCCTGCTTAAGTATAGTGGTTTTTACCCTTTTACCTCTAAACATTACTTCTGCCTGACCCTGGAGGAAACAGAAGTGGAAGCATGGTGAATTCGGAGAGAAGAGATAGAAGGTAAGGTAGGACACCTTATCCCGGGGTGGAAACATGGATCAGGTTGGCTTACTGGAGGGGGAGAAGCTTTGGATTGGAAAAAAAGATTGGCATGGTTTATTATATAGAGAGAAAGCAGAATGTAATTGTAGCAAGTAATCATATATGTATATATATATATATGTGTGATTTGAAATAAAACATTTGTGGTAATATCAACAAAGCCACATACGTTATAATTCTGAGGACATTTAATCAAAACAGTGATGTATTTTGAATAGTTTTGGTATATTTTGAATAGTTTACCAGGCATATTTTATTCTATTGGCATTAAAATACTTGAAAGCAGATTTTGTTAGCTGATAGCTCAACATGAAGCAAATTTACTTTATGCTGACCGTAACTTAAGACCATCATCAGTGGGTCTACTATAGATTTTCCTGTTGACCCATTCATGAGGAAACCTATCATGTTTGAATATAGTATGTACTTTAATAAAATTCAGATGTAATATTTTTTAAGTTTCTTAAAATTTTAAATATGAATAATTCCATCACTAAAGGATACTGCAAAACAAATATCACCAGTGTTACTATATTAAGTATTCATAGTGATGTATCATTCATATCTATGTAAATATTGCATAATTATGGAAATATAAATTTGTAATGTGTACCTTCATTAATATAAGGGCCTCACTTTAAACATGTTTACCCTTGGGTGGAAATAACTTTAGATTTATTCTACTGTATGAAGTCTGTAGCCTCTTCAGTCTGAAAATGTATTTAGAATAATTAGGAAAATTTAGTGAATTTAACATATACACACATATTATCTTTCTCTCTCTTTCAGTCAAATGTAGACGGTGTCACTTTTGATAGGAAGAGTGAAGAGTAGGAGCTATTAAAATAACCTAAGGAAATCAGGCATTAGCTTGAATGCAAACTTAAATGTGTACCCGATGTAGAGATACAGCACAATGTATTAAAATTTCCTTGATAGTATATGACTCATAATGAGTTCTTTCTCATGCTTTTATTGCACATACTTGTGTAATTTATATTTTGATGTCTTGTAGGATTACTAATAACAGTATAACTTGCCAAGTCACTGATTTTGATTGCTACACAGAAAAACAAATGCAGAATGGAGAATAAAAAATAAATGTACTAATAAAAGATGAGAACTTAAAATAGAAAAAAATTACAGATCACAATCAATAATATACCTAGATTTACCTAAATATTATTACAACATGTAGAAATACTGATAATATTTTCTTATACCCCAATATCTAATGTAAAAAAAATCTCTTTTCTCTTCTGAATATTTCTGAAGTTCTTTGTCTCTCTAGACTCACTATCATTGCATTACTCTCTTCCATAATGACACACCAGGCCTTACACTGTTGTCTTTCAACTAATTTCTCACCTGGAGATTCTTCCTTACTAATACATCCTGTACAATTTTGTCAGATTAATCTTCATAAAACTTTATTTCATCACATCAGTCACTGTTTTATTCATCAGTTGTTTATCAACTGCCGTGCTCTGTGCTGCATAGAGCAAACATCGTCTTGACCTCACTGATGTTTTAATTCTGCTGGGGAGACACAGTAAAGAAATAATTACCCAATAAATATATAATTACTAATTCTGCTAATCGCTATGTAGAAAATTAATGGAGTGCTATGAAAGAAAGGAACCAATTTTGTACTGGGGAAATATAAAATGCTTTTTTTGAGAAACTACCATCTATACTTAAACTTGAAGAATGGGAAGGGAAATCCAGCCTGTCAAGTTATATTTAGGAACTTGTGGGGGAAATAGCTGGTACAAGAGAGGGACTCAAGAACGGCTAGACTCATGGATCAAAAAGTGAGATGTTCTGAGCTGTCTGGAGAGATGGACAGATATGTTTGATCCTGTAGAGTCTAGAAGGCCAAATTAGAGATGTTTTATTTTATAGAATGAATCTCATTTTCCAAAAGTCATCTCAACATGAGTGAGTTAGGAATGGCCACATTTAAATTAGTTATAACTCTTTTCTATTCCTAAAAATTCTGTGAAATTTAAATCATGTAATTGATTTTAACAGATTAGATATATTAATTGAATATGCACGATGTGCAGTAGGGCAGGGCATGATCAAAGAAATACAACAGAATTCAAATTCACTATCTTAGAACCTACATTACATATATTTAGAATATGACTCTTTTAGGTGCAAGAGCCATACTCAATATGGTAGAGTTGAATTAACCATAAATTTGAAAGACAGAAAAAGAAAAATCAGTTTTTTTAAAAGGATTTCACTTTTTGATAGCAGTTTTAAGTTCACAACAAAATTGAGAAAAAAGTACAGAGACTTCCCATACACTTTGTGCCCTCACACATGTATATACTTCTTCATCATCAACACCCCCTACCAGAGTGGTACTTTTTTTATAATTAGTGAGCCTACATTGATACACCATAATAATCCAAAGTCCATAATTTTTGTTAGGATTCACTTGTGGTGGTATACATCCAGTGCTTTTGGGCAAATGTATGACATATATATATCACAATGGTACCATACAGATTATTTTCACTGTCTTAAAGAATTTTTATGCTCCACTTACTCATCCTCTTCCCCTCACTTCAGACTCTGACAAACATTGATTATTTTACTGCCTACATAGTTTTACATTATCCAGAATGTTATATCATTGGAATCATACGATATGTAGCCTCTCAGGTTGGCTTCTTTCACTTACTAATATGCATTCAAGGTTGCTTTGTGTCTTTTCATGACTAGATAGCTCATTTATTTTCATTGCTGAATAATATTTTGTTGTTTGGATATACCACAGTTTATTTATCCATTCTACTGAAGGACTTCTTGGTTGCTTTCAAATTTTAGAAATTATGAATCAAACTGCTATAAACATCTGTGTGCAAATTTTTATGTGGACATAGTTTTCAATTCCTTTGGGTAAATATCAAGAAGCACAGCTACTAGGTCATATGGTAAGAGTATATTTTGCTTTGTAAGGAACAGCCAACTAGTCTTCCAAAGTGGATATAGCATTTTGCATTCCTATGAGTAATGTATGAGAGTTTCTGTTGTTTTACAACCTCACCAAATGCTCACAAGCATTTAGTGTCATCAGTGTTCCAGATCTGGGCCATTCTGAAAGATGTGTAGTGGCATAATTGTTTTAATTTGAATTTTCCTGTTGAAATATTTGTGGAACAACCTTTCATATGCTTATCATTTCATATGCTTATTATTATGTATAGCTTCTTTAGTGAGATGTCAGTTAAGATCTTTCACCCATTTCTCAGTTTGTTTATTTTCCTATGACTGAGTTTTAAGAGTTCTTGGTATATTTTGGATAAATCCTTTATTCTATGCATCTTTTGTAAATATTTTCTCCCAATTAGGTTTGTCAAGTCCTGTTTTCTTGACTTTGTCTTTCACAGAGCAGTTTTTAAATTTAATTAAGACCAGCTTATCAGTTCTTTCTTTCATGAATCATGCTTCTGCTGTTGTATCTAGAAAGTATTTGCCATATCCAAGGTCATTTAGGTTTTTTCCTATTCTATCCTTTAGGATTTTTATAGTTTCACATTCTATATTTAGATTTTTGATTTATTTTTAATTTTTATGTAGTATTTAATGACTATGTCTATATTAATTTTTTGCACGTGGATATCCAGTTGTTCCAGCAACATTTGTTGAAAAGACAATTTTTCCTTCATTGTATTGCCTTTGGCCCTTTGTCAAAAATCAGTGGACTATATTTATGTCATCTATTTCTGGACTCTGTTCTGTTGCATTGATCTACATATCTATTCTCTTGCCAATACCACACTCTACTGTAACTTTATGGTAGGTCTTGAGGTTGGTAATTGTTCAAATTTGTTTTTTATCCTTCAATATTCTGGGTCTTTTGCCTCTCCATATATACTTTAGAACTAGTTAGCTAATAACCATAAAATAACTTGCTATAATTTTTATTGGGATTGCATTTAAATCTATAGATCAAATTGGGAAGAACTGACATGTTGACAATATTGACAATTGACATCTTTGACAATGTTGAGTCTATGCAGAAACATTGACTATATCTCCATTTATTTAGTTTTTTAATTTTATTCATCAGAGTTTTGACTCATATTTGAATATATAATTAACTTTCAAAACAACACTGTAATAAAAAAATCCATTTAGAAAATTGGCAAAAGGTGTGAAGAGACATTTCACCAAAGAGGATATACAGATAAGAAATAAGCACATGAAAAGATAATTAAACCTCATTAGCCATTATTTGGAAATCCAAATAAAAACTATAAATTAGATATTAACACAACCTACCAAATGCATGAGGATGCAGAGAAACTGGATCACCATAACATTAATGATGGGAATGTAAACTGGTACAATTATTCTAGAAAAATAATACAGCATTTTCTTTAAAAACTACTCATGTAGCTACTTCTGTTATACTAGAGTTATGTAAATTATAGCCTTTTAGGGAAACATTGAAGAGCAATGGGGCTTCTCAGTGCTGTCTTTTACAAATATTTTTTCAATATATAATTATTTTACAATTAAAAATATAAAACATTGATTGAAATCAAACATTTCTTCTATGTGAAAATAGCAGAATATTGTGAAATATTATTCTTTTCAATCCCTGATGGAGGCAGCTTTTGGAAAGCATTAAGCAATATGTATCACAGAGTGTAATGTTTGTAAACATTTTCCCTCAGATTTGAAAATAAAATAAAAGGATATATAATACAATTTTTCAATATAAAATTATTGTTAGAACATTGTTTATTATATAAAAGTAATGGAGTGGGACCAAAATGTCTAACAACAACAAATTAATAGGAATATACTTTAATCACTTAGATGTAGAGTTAGATTTGTTGTATGCCATTTATGGTTAAACTCACAATTTTTATTTTACCATATTTTTTTTAATTGAAGTATAATCACAGTATGCCACTTTTTAGTGTACAGTATAATGTCCCAGTCATGCATATATATATACATATTCATTTTCATATTCTTTTTCATTAAATGTTATTGTAAGATATTGAATATAGTTCCCAGTGCTATACAGAAGAAATTTTTTATCCATTTTCATATATAGTGGTTAGCACTTGCAAATCTCAAACTCCCACATTTGTCCCTTCCCACCTTCTTGCCCTCAGTAATCATAAAATTGGTTACTATGTCTGCAAGTCTGTTTCTTTTGTAGATAAGTTCATTAGTGTCTTCTTCTTTTTTTTTTTTTTTTTTTCAGATTCCACATATGAATGACATACGGTATTTTTCTTTCTCTTTTCTCTTTCTGGCTTACTTCACTTAGAATGACGATCTCCAGATCCATCCATGTTGCTGCAAATGGCATTATTTTATTGTTTTTGATCACTGAATACTATTCCATTGCATAAATATACCACAACTTCTCTATCCAGTCATCTGTTGATGGATATTTAGGTTGCTTCCATGTCTTGACTATTGTATATAGTGCTGCTATGAACATTGGGGTGCATGTATCTTTTCTAATTAGAGTTCCTCCAGATATATGCCCAAAGTAAAATTGCTGGATCATGTAGTAAATCTATTTTTAGTTTTTTGAAGAATCTCCATACTGTTTTATTAATGGCTGCACCAAACTATATTCCCACCAACAATGAAGAAGTGTTTCCTTTTCTCCACACCCTATCCAACACTTACCTATTGTGGACTTTCGAATGATGGCCTTTCTGGCTGGTGTGAAGTGATACCTCATTGTAGTTTTGATTTGCATTTCACTGATAATTAGCAATATTGAGTATTTTTTCACGTGCCTATTGACCATTTGTATGTCTTCATTGGATGATTGGTTGTTTAGGTCTTCTGCCCATTTTTGGATTGGATTGTTTGTTTTTCTGTTATTAAGTTATATGAGCTGATACAATATTCTAGAAATTAAACCTTGGTCAGTCTCATCATTTGCAAATATTTTCTCCCATTCTGAAAGTTGTCATTTTGTTTTGCTTATGGCTTCCTTTGCTATACAAAAGGTTATAAGTTTAATTAGGTCCCATTTGTTTATTTTTGCTTTTATTTCTATTGCCTAGTTAGAGTGCCCTAGGAGAATATTGCTAAGATTATGTCAGAGAATGTTTGCCTATGTTGCCTTTGTTTTATTCTAAGAGGTTTATCATATCTTGCCTCGTGCTTAAGTCTTTAAGCCATTTTGAGTTTATTATTGTGTATGTTGTGAGGAAGTCTTCTAACTTCATTGATTTACATGTGGTGTCCAGTTTTCCCAACATAACTTGCTGAAGAGACTGTATTTTCTCCATTGTATATTCTTGCCTCCTTTGTTGAAGATTAATTAATTATAGATCAATAGGTTTATTTATTGGCTTCTATTCTGTTCCATTAAGCCATATGTCTGTTTTTGTGCCAATAGTAGGCTGTTTTGATTACTGTAGTTCTATAGTATTGTCTGAAGTCTGGGAGAGTTATTCCTCCAGCTTTGTTCTTTTTCTTCAGTATTACGTTGGCAATTCTAGATCTTTTGTGATTCCATATAAATTTTAAGATTATCTGTTCTAGTTCTATGAAAAATGTCCTGGGTAGTTTGATAGGGATTGCACTAAATCTGTACATTGCCTAGGGCAGTATGGCCATTTTAACAGTATTGATTCTTCCAATCCAAGAGCACAGGATATCTTTCCATTTCGTTAAGTCACCTTTAATTTCCTTAATCAATGTTTTACAGTTCTCCATGTATAAATCTTTCACATCCTTGGGTAGATTTATTCCTAAGTATTTTATTGTTTTGGATGCGATTTTAAAAGGGATTGTTTCTTTACTCTTTTTTTCTGATATTTCATTGTTAGTGTAAAGAAATACAAGTAATTATGAGCTGATAAAAGAATTTAGCAAGGGAGCAGGATACAAGAGTAACATGCTTTCCCTGATGTAGTCAAACCCTAATCTTCCCAAATCAGTAACAAGGAAAATGAAACTGAAAGCACTATTATTTCTCCTAAATTTCTCTTTTCCTAGGTGATTTCTTGCTTTTTAAAATTGTTACAGTTATGTTGTCTTCTAAGAAAGAAATGAGCATTTTTGTCTAGAGGATCCTTTCCTATCATAGTTGAGGTAAGGATAAATTTTTAAAAAGGACTTTAATTTCATTTTGACCTCCACAAAGCAGAGAAAGCAGCGTAGATTAGACAACTTTCTCAGGATCAGGTGTGATGTTCTCTCAACTCTGACTTGGCCTGTTGTAGAAATTTCCATCTCAATCCTTACTATCTGAAAATTTAAATTTTTAAATAAATCCTCAAAAGTATGTATCTAAGAAATTATAATCTGAAGAGTAGCTGTACTTTCCTCTCAAAGGCCAAAAGTTGATATCTTTATTTTCAGTTTTGTGCCTTAGAAATTCTTCCCTAAACAATTGATGCAAGGAATATCAATCTCCTTCAGATATTTCTTTAGCTTTTTTTTAATTTCCATGAGAAAAGCAATGCAAGAATTCTTAGGGGGTAAATATAGTAAAATAGCATTATTAATGAAATATTGCTAGATAGACATTAATGTGTTTGACAGATATTGTACACAAAAATGGATTTAAGGGATTGTTTTCATATTTTAATAGAGAGTTAATAGATAGTATCTCTTTATAGTTATCTACGTTTTAGGCTCCATCTGACCCTGAATTTCACTGTAGCTAATCAAAGACCATGTCTTTGTTACAACATGATGGTTAGAATTAAGGATTTTCAACTTTTAAGTAAAGAGGAGAAATACCATAAAATGTAATCCATGTTTTCATTGAAAAAAATGTATTACGGTTTAGTATATGGCAGGCACTGTTTCAGGTTTTGCACATCCAAAACAGGTAAAAAACAAAAACAGGCCTTACCTTCAAGTAAGTGACATCTTAATGGAAGAAAAGGAAAAAAGAAAACTAAGGTAATCAATAATGTGGTAATATAAAGTAAAATAAACTTCTAACAATTTGAAATACCATTATTTTTGTACTTCTCATAAATGAAAAATGAAATTAAAATACATGAAACGTTGACCACTAAATAGAGTTGAGTTTAAAAAATTATACATTTTTTTCAAAAGTTAGGAATGTTTCAAATACTTTGATAGTAACATGCATATATACAACATCACAACTCATAACATCCTGCATATTTATTCAGTATAATTTTATTAATTGAATAGGTAGCAGAGGAACAGAGTTAATCGATGGCATGACCAGAGTACTGAGTAATTAGAATGAGAATGTTAGCATTAGATCATTAACTGCCTGTCTTTTTGCCTAATGACAAAGTACCCACTGCAATTACTAACAAAGAATAGAATAATAACATATTCAGTGAAGGGTTGTGTTTAATTGCCCTTGGTGTATAGATTAGAAAACTCTAAAAAAAAAGAGGGACATGAGAAGGATTATGATTAATAAGGAATGCAGTAGTTTAGTTGGATTTACCATTAACTGAGAATAAAACTACAAAACCTCTCTTACTTGAAACATTGCTGTTGATTGTAAACATTCTCAAAAGGATAGAATCATTTCCTGTCATAGAAAGCTCACTGAATATCACAATTTTTCACTGGTGATTATAGATGTACTGCTTATTTCTAGTTATCCCCTCCAGATCCAGTCTCCATTCTTTGCACTTCTCTGTGCCCTGGGGAATATGATCTTCATGATCTGCATCTGTGGGCCACTTTACTTCTGTCTGGCTCTTGCATTTTTGACCAAGGCATACACTACCCTCCCACACTCACAGCCAGTCTTTCTGGATTAATTAAGTACTCCCTGGGCTCACCACTTCACACCTAGGAACCAACCCCAAGTACCTCACTTTTTCTTTGAGTTTTTATATCCTAACACCTTTGGATATAGCACTTCTCTTAACCCTTCTCAATAACCCAGCTTGAATATTCCATTTCTTTTCTGCCATACTTTTGGCTGAAAAATAGTTTCCTGTGGTGACTTTGGATCAGCATTGCATAGAGAGAGAAAATACTGGACATTGGAAAATTTTCATGAATTCTAGCTTACACCTAAGCTAGAATTACAGCTTCTTTTTAACTAACTGTCTGATTATATTTATTTTTCTGTGTGTCCACAACATTCTTTGTTCTGATTGAACAATACAACTTTGGAATGGAGTGAGCAATAGGGAAAGACACATCATCCATTCTTCTCTCCTACAAAATATTGCAAAGATTCTTATGTCATTCACATCTACTAAAATAAGTAATTATGTAGAATCTGTTGCCATTTACTAGAATTTCCCCCAAATACTGTGTTTTATTCATCTATATTATTATTATAACCCAGCAACAAACACAGCATCTCACGTAACTCATATTTTTATATAGAAACAGAATTATTACTTAATTTACATATTACAGCATAGTTTTACTCATACCAAACTAAATTAAAAAGTATTTTAGCATCTATAACACAATAAAAATACAGATTATTAGTAGTTTTTATATTATGTTAGCTTTAGAGATTATCCATACATATTTTACAAAATATTGCTATTAGAGAATTATAAACAGAGGTAATTAGGTCTCATATAATATTTTAGAATAACTGAAATACAGATTTATTTCAATATCTTTAAGGAATATTCTCTCTCTTTACTTTAATAGGTATGTTGTTTTAAAGATTAAATTTATTGATTCAAAAATTGACATTATAAATTACGATGCATAATTAGGAATATTTGTAACACTTAAGTCCTAATAAAATTGTCCTTGATAGTTTTCCATATATGATCACATTTAAATTCTTTAACATAATAAAACCCAGTTTATTTAATTCAGTTTTGACTGGCAAATTAATTGGACTACGTTAATAGAGGTTAGGTCATTTTTTAATAAATTTTTAACAATATCTGTACAGTTATCTCATAAACTTTTTGCAATTACTTCTTATCCCAGATTACAATTATTTTGTTTTCAAACATAATCTGATAGAAATGCCTGTGGTATATGTATTTATTATCTATTATTATATATGAAGTTACCCCTAAATGTATTGCTTTAAAACAACAAACATTTACTGTCTTATGATTTCTGTGTTTAGAAATTCAAAGTGGCCTAGAGCTGAATGGCTTTAGCTCGTGGTCTGTCATGAAATTGAAGTCCAGGTGTTGAACAGGGGTTGGAAGGGCTGCAGACATCTGAAGTTTCAATTGGTGCTGAAGAATCTATTTCCAACCTATAGTTCCTTCTTGGCTGTTAGTAGAAGACCTCCATTCCTTACTATGCACACCTCTTCCCCAAACATGGCAGCTGGCTTCATTCTGAAGCTTCCTATAGCAAAAGATCAAAGAGATAAAAAGGAGAGAAAGAGAGAGAAGCCATAATGTCAGAAGGGACATACTATTCCTTCTGCCATATTCTATTGGTCATATACACCAATGCTGACACAGCATAGACAGGGGTGACATAAAGTCATGAATATCAGAAGGTGGAGATCACCAGGCCATCTTGGAGACTGGCTAAAACAGCAAATAATTTTTATATTAGCATATGGTTCATAAAACATCAAGGAATATAAATACCAATAGTTCTCATATCAGAAAATAATGAAGCATATTGCTATTTGGGTTTCTTGAGAATTGTGCAAAGAATCTTGCAATACAATAAAACATTATACAGACAATGGAATTCAGTTAGAGAGCTGGTGCTACACTGTGTTCTGTGTTACTTCTTTTTAGTCTCAAGTGATAGGTAAAGGTATTGTTCTGAGAATACACTGATCATGGAGAAAGGGCAGAACAATTTATTCTTCTATGATAATAAATCTGCAGAAATGGTACAGAATCAATCTGATTAAAATATTAAATAAATCTATAGGACCTTCAGCATTTGACATAAAAATGTGTAAATTATGAATTACATGCCCTTTAATTATCAAAGTTTTGCCTGTTTTGTTTTACCCCATGAGTCTCTAAACACTCATTGTTTTTATTTATTTAGCTCAATATTTTAAAATAAGTTTAACTCTATCAGACAAGAGGTTTTATATACCCAAGGAAATGTGAAGAAATGTAGATTTTTGAACTTAACACTCTTTCCCTCAGCATGGCTTTTGTTTTACTTTTTTGAATGCTTAAGGACATATTTATTGAACCTTTTATTCTCACAATAAGTAACATATTAACATACTGAAAAGAATTATTTGCTTAGACCTTGGCAAGTAACTTTAAATGAGCAATTCAAGTGAATTTAGCACAACTAGGTAAGATTCTCTATTACCAAGGGATGGATGGGTTTATTTCTCATTGTGATAAAGCATTACTCTTCTAAGAGGTTTATTATTATTTTCTAAGACAAATATCAGTGTGGAAGTATTGATCAAGCCAGGTTCTCATTTTTTTTCCAAGTTAAAGATTTCCAATATGGTTGGTTTCAGGTTGATTTATCCAAAATTGTAGGACCTATTATTGAAATGTGACCTTGTAGCATAATTCTGTGAGACATTGCGAATATTCTGAGAACAGAAGAGGTATGAGTTCTGAGAGACATATGTGGAGGGTCCAAGTTTTCCCAGGTTTATGTTATTTACTAAGAACTGGAACAAACTGCAGATGAGGGCAATGATGAATGTCATTTGGTCAACTTAATAAGGTGTTTCAAGTGAATTTTTATTTTTAGTTACTATGTCCAAAAATAAAGAATGTACATTTGTCAGGAAAGAATATTAAATCCTTTTCTCAATAACTGAGCAACATCATTCTTTCATTCATTCACTCATTCAGCATACACTTATTATTTTATGGTAGTCACTACGTTATGCATTTGATATAGAATAATGTTTGAAAATCCATATTAACTACTCTTAAGAATTTCACAGACTAATGTATAGACTAAGAAATGCACAGACAATAAACAAGTAACAAAAATCACAAAACTGCAAACTACCATAAGGACATAAAGTAGATGCTGTTATAATTATAGTTGATAATATAATAAGCAAATGTTAGTACTGATAAGGGTATTCTCACTTGAGAGATGACATAAATGTGATCTGAAGCATGAGAAAGGCTGAATGGGAAGATCTGGGGAAAGAGCTTTCTTGGCAAGTAGAACAGCCAGTGCAAAGATTGTGTGGTATTATAAGAACAGAAACAGCCAATGTGTACTAAATGAAGGGGAGAATGGCATAAGATGAAATTTGGATTGATATACTAAGAACTAGATCTTACTGAGGTTTGTTTGCCAATAAGTGTGTATTAATTCCTTAGGGCTGCTGTTATAAATTACCACAAACTTGGTGGCTAAAACAACAAGAACTGATTCTCTGACATTTCTGAGAGAAGTTTGAAACTAAGATGTCTGCAGAGCCACACTCCCTCTAAAGGTGCTAAGGAAGCATTCATTCCATTCTCCTCTCCCACCCTCTGGTGACTGCTGGTGATCCTTGGCATTCCTTGACTTGACTCCAGTCTCTGCCTTTCTCATCAGATCACCTTCTTCTCTGTCTCCCTATGCCCTAAATCTCTTATTATGATACGAGTCATTGGATTCAGGATCCACCCTTAATCTGGAAGGATCTCATTTGAAGATCTTTAGCTTAATTGCATCTGCAAAAAGACCTATTTCCAAATAAGGTCATAGTCATAGATTCATGGAGTTAGGGCTTGGACATATCTTTTGGGAGGCACAATTCAACCTACCATAGTAGAGATTCCAAGTTACTCTAAGTAGTATGAGTAGCCATTGAAAACTTACAATCAGGAAACTAAAATTACTCAATGTAGTTTTAATAAAATAACGCTTTAGCTGCTACGTAGGAAAAAGTGGTACTAGAGAAAGCAAGAGAGGAACCTAATTATTTAGGGAGCTGCTTTCACAATTTAGATGAGCAATTATAATGGCTCAAACTAGAGTACTAGCAGTAGAGATAAAGAAAGGGTATATAGATTCAAGATATATTTTGGAGGTAGAATAACTAGTAATTAGCAATGGATACCATGTTTTATGTATCAAAATAAGGAAGAAAGAAGAATAAAAGATGATTTCCACATTTATGATTTAAACATCTTAGTGAATACCACTAATTAAAATGGAGAAAACAAGGTTATCTAGTAAACAAACATGTCTTTTTCCAAGACATTTTAGAGTTAATAATGAAATATAAAATTAATGTAATTTTATTTATTCTAACAAGTTAACTAAATATTTGATCAAATTCTATCCAGCCTTCTAGATGAGCAATATGTAAATTGTCTTTAAAATATACAATTTTATTGGATATTTGCACTAAAATAGCGTAAAGCTCCTGATAATTAGGAGTTGAAGAAAATATAGAAATCATCTTTAATTTAGTTGCTTGGGTCCTTAATTCAGAAAGAAAAGTGGGTTCTTCCCCTTAGAGCATAACAAAATAGTCAAGTTCTATTGATGTTTAATGTTTTAAGGAAGCTAATAATCTTGTATTGAAAGACAATCACAGAGGGTTTTACAAATCTTTCATACAGGTAATAAATACAAAATTTCACATGCAAGTTGCAGCCAAGGCAAACCTTAAGTGTATGAAAATTCCTGCTCTCAACACACCATTGCAGTCATGAAAACTAAAAATATGCTTTTGGTAATTTTTCACTAATCATAGTCATATGTGTTTGTAAACACCTTTTTTCCCTTAAATCTGAAAAAGAGGCATTATGAAAAAGGATTTTCAAAATACATAAAATTTAAGGAAATACAAGGAAAATCATCTCTATAAATTCACTCTCTATATATAGAAGCTTATAAAAGACTATATCTTGTAAGTTAAAAACAAAATAATCTCAATTATCTGCCTCACGAATTTTTTTGAAACAAAGTGGGAAACTAAAACTAGACAAGGCTATCTACCTTGTGTTGATTCATGATAAGGAAAACCTTGCATTAGGTACAAGAGAAATGCTTACTTAGATTATAATGTAGTTTTAAGCCCAATGATACATGAGGGGAGAATGTTTAATTTACATGTTAAATGTTTACAGTTGTGGATAATAAAGTTCATAATCATCTTTAATAAAAACACAAGGAGTCTGGGAAGCCCAATGGCAAACCTGTTAACAGGTTTATTATGACTCTTATAAAGGCCCCTGTCCATCTTGAAGGAAAGTGTGGAGACTAACAGATTGGAACCAAAATGTTGGGTACCATACAGCTATCAAAGTGCGAATAATACCACCACCTCTTTTAATTATAAAGTTAAGATATCCTTGATGCCTGTCTTAGTTCATGTTCCCTGAAATATATTCTGGGATGAGAATTCAGACATGAGTAATTTACAGTTTACTTCCTGATACTTGATTCCTTTAAAGCTGTGTATCTGACTTTCATGTATTTTGGATATCATAATCCTAAAGGACTACTAAACTCTTTCAGAGTTGCTCCTCTTTTGCAGGAACATGCTTTAATCTCTTTAGAACCCTGTATTCCTTGCCAGACCTTATCACATCTGAACTGTTATAAAGTTTTTTTAAGCACCTTTTTCTTTAGATATGAGATGTGGACCCAAATTAGACTAATGTGTTGGCTACTTTGCTAGGATTCTCATATTGTTTTAGGGCCCCATTACAACTCTACACAAGGCACTATGTTAAAAATGTCAAAAAGGAAACAGAAGAAGAACCAAATCGTTGTAGAATTATCCACTTATTAATGTAAAATTAATTGAATGGCTTTAAAAGATTTATGTATGTTAGGAAATCAAGTATTTAATAAAGTAGCCTTTTCGTGTACCATTGTTCAACAATTAGCTTGCCAGAAGGAGTCCACTGATAATTAAAAAGTTTTAAATATCTACTATTTCTACTATTTTTATTCAGATTTTTTGCCTTTTTAGCATATAGTATTTTTCCCTATTGAGTAATATTTTAACAATCATCAACAAGAATTTGTCTGAAAACCAAATATTGGTAATTATAAAGGAAAGTAGAATGTGTTAATTAGCAAGAAAAGCGCTAGATAATACTAATGTAATACACAGTAGATAATTATAACTGTCTTCTTCGTATAACATTTATGTACTAGACTGTATTATACTATAACAATTTTATAAGATTCTGAAGAGCAGTTTTGATTTTTAAAACAGACGTATGATGGCAAGCATGTGTAATTCTACTATTACTGATTTGGGTTCAGAATCTGAAGCAATGTCATGTGTTACTCATTTGCTATGAAGCACCCGTATGTTGTCTTGTCTGCCCTTACTTCCTTCTGTGATACATGACTCAGCACTTTTTTCAGAACATCTAATAATGTATATATGGGAGACAGTCAATTTACTTTTGGAATCCCAGCTTGGCTGAAGTAAAGAGATAGTTCTAGGAACTTGATTATAAAACATGTTTCAGAGTTGCTTACTGCATCATTCCAACTTCACTTGTACTTTTCTAACCTCCATAAATGAAACTAAGGAATTTAAGGTATAAACAAGGGGCCTCCCTTGCCAGGCAGCACACTGGAAACTCATGAAACCAAATTTTCAATTAATCATAATTGGACAGGATAGGCTACAGCAGAAGACAAGATAAAGCTCAAGAAAACAACATAGTAAGTTAAGGATGATACAATTGTTTAAATAAACACTTAAGTCTGTTACAGTTTCTCTGCAAACATGAAAAAAGAAAATAATGTTGTATTGAAATACTAGTATGTTGTCTGAAATCAAGACAGCACACCTACTATAAATAGCCAAAACTTTCTGGAACTTCAAAACACATTTCTTTGAAAGCATGTTACTGGTTTTAGAAATCCACTGAATTTATTCTATTAAAGTAAAGAATACCTCAAATGTTTTGCTCTCCTTGCATTTCTCTCCTTTTAATCCTTCCATACAGTTTAGTTTCTGTAATCTTCTGGAAGATGTGTGCATCTTTTGCCTCCTTAGTCTTCCTTGAGTACATATATAAATCTCATTTTTATCTTTTCCAAAGTGGTAAAACTGAGTTGATATGCATTTTTTTAATCCTAAGTAAATTTGTTACAAAATATACTAAATACAGTTTTCACTAATGTAGGGGAGACAAAATTTTGCCTTTACCCTCTCAGAATTCTTTAGCTGGACATGAAAATTAAATTGATGTCAGACAGTTTAACAGGAGAAAAGTATACAATTTTATATAAGTTTTATGTGGCACAGGAGCCCTCATAAGGAAATGAAGACCCAAAGAAATAGCAAAATCTAAATACTTTATATTGGTTGAACAAAGAGAGGCAGTTGTAGAAAAGTAACTAAAATATTTGGGGGGGGGGAGGTTAAAGGAAGATAATTATTTTAACAAAGTCTTTTTGTCAAAATTCTAATTCCCTCAATTTTGAGTCCCAGTGGAAGAATGTTTCTTTTCTCCTGATTCAGGGAGGACATCTTTCACCTGGCAGTTTTTAATCTCCTGTTTTCAGGAGGAAAAAGAGAGCATGCCCTTCTTGCATCTGCTATTTTTAGTACCTTTAGCTCAAAATAATTCTATGCCAAAGTGGCATATTTTGAGATGGCACATTCTTCCACCCTCCAGTGTCATACAGTGTAGTAAACTTTAGTTGATTGACTATGATAATCTGAGAACAGTTCAATGTCTTAGTGTCTAAATTAGTTGAAGAAAATAGGGGACATCTCAACACATAGTTCTGTTTATACCACTGCAATAAAATAAAAAAAAAATTATACTAAAGCATTTTTCCCCTGGCAGATAATGAAAACTTGCAGCTATTTTTCCAAACAAACCTTTCTACACATCAATTACTTTCTCAAATGCAAAGTTGACGTAACTATTAAACATCTGTACTGTGGAGCAATATGTTCGAAATTACTTACAGAACTGTTAGAAGCTTGGATCTTTCCCCTCATCATTTCTAGTAGCTGTCTGCACAGTAACCAGTTATCATGTTCAGGCAGACAGCATAGTTATAATTAATGAGTTTGATCCTGCCAGCAACTGCTTCAGACATTATATCTCATTCTAAAGAGATTCTCTATAAAATACCACATTCTTAAAGTTCCAGAAACTTTTGGAAATCTTTTATTGAGCATTAAGAAATAATATGTAAAAAACTAAAAAATAAAAAAGATAGTTTCACATAGGTGCAATTTTGGATACTTACAGATAGAAAGCTTTCAGACCGACTTGCTAAATATTTTTTGAATGATTAAAAAGACAGACTGTACATTCTTGATAAACTATGACTAGTTCAAAAGTTAAAAAGTCTTTTCTAGCAAGTGATGTTTTATTTGATTTTATTATGCTGAATTACTGATACAATAACTAAGATATCCAACTAACTTATTCTGACATTGGAAAATAATTAGCTTAAGCATATGTGAACACAAATGCCCAGAATGACCAAAATAGAATATTAAGAGTCCTGGGTTTAATGAATGTCCCACGCAGTACAACAAATACAAGACCTGGTAGTAAGAATATAAAAAAAAATTGAATTTAAATTAATGGATAATACTGATGGGCTGTCAGTGGGAAAAGGGGTAAGGTTAAATTTTGTGCAACAAGATTTTTTAAAAAGATAGAATGTTTTATGAATATATACTTTATGAGATAGTATATACTTTATTTTCCCTAAATGTATTTTAAAGAATATAATTTTTCTAACTATACTCTAATTCCTCAGGAATAAAAAAGTTTAGAAGTCTTACAAACATTAGTAATGTGATTAAGAAGAGAGCTATACAAGACAATTAAATCATGCCACATTTTGCCTTATACGAAAAAGAAAAACTTAAGTGTTAATAATCAGCTAAAGTGCAAAAGCCAAGCCAAAGTTCCAATTTCTTTACATCAGAGAATTTTTAATTTAAGTAATCTGAATGGTTACATAATGTTATAGTATTTTATTTCCTGAACATATGAGAATATTTAACATATAACATATAAAGAGGATATTTACAAAATGCAGACACATTTGAATATTGAAAATTACAAGAATACAACACAATTTTAAAAGGATGTTATTGACTTGTATTTTGATTTTTAAAGGAGTTACATTAATGAAGACAATGATATTACAGTATGATAAATCTCATGTACTGATTTCTTTCCATTATGGCCTTGGTAGCATAGTAAGTGGCATCATAATTTTCTACGCTTCTGTTTATATTTCTACATGAGTTGAAATATTTAATGTATTAATTATTTGCACACTATCCAATGGTGTGATGGTTAATTTTATGTGTCAACTGGATCACAGGGGTCCAGGTTATTTGGCTAAACATTGTTTCTGAGTATTTCTGTGGGAGCTTTTTCAGATGAGATTAGCATTTGAATCAGTAGACTGAGTAGAGAAGTTTGCCCTCCCCAATGTGAATAAGAACCATTCAGTTGGTTGAGGGCCTGAATTGAATAAAAATGCAGAGGAAGGAAAAATGTGCACTTTCTGCTTGACACCTTGGGCAAGAACATTGGTCTTCTTCTTCCTTGGACTGGGACTTACATCAACCATTTCTTTGATTCTCAAACCTTCAGATTCAGACTTGGACTATAGCTCAAGATTTGCAGTGCAGACTGCAGGCAAGCTTGCTGGCATTTGGGCGAGAAATGTCAAGTTCTGCATATTCAGAGCATAGTCAAAAATGAGTTTTTTCTTTTATTTTTTATGGGGAGGATAAGTCAAAAGAAGTATATTCTAAATAAATAAAATGAATAAAAATAGTGATATCAATCACAAAGAAAATCACTTTTAGATTTGATCAAATGAAACTAATATTTCTGTAGTTTAAAAATCCAACAATAAGATAATTTCAAAAGTTAAACTTGGAAAACTATGTTAAATATGACAAAAATTCAAATGCTTTAACAGAAATATGAAGAGGTAATTTCATTTAAAATGCAAATGAATAAAATGTATATGAGTTCAACCTAACTTAAAAGCAAAGAGCTGCAAATTATAATAGCAATGAGATCCAATTTTATACCTATTTCCAACTCTCAATACCCAAAAAAATAATGTTTTTTAATACAGAAAGATGATCACCTTATGCTACTGGTGAGGTAAATTACAACTCTTCAGGAAGGTGATTAGCTAATATAAATAAGAACCCTTGAAAAATTTAAAGAGCTTTGATTCTGTTTCTCAGAAATCTTTCAAAAGGAAACTCAGGCATATGAATAAAGATTTATGTAAATGTCGCTCATCACATTATAGTGAAAAAGGAAAAGCAATATAAGTATCCAATAAGAATGATGGTAGAATAAGGTTATTTAATCTAAGTGTTTTAAAGTCAGCTAATCCATCATTAATTAATAAGTGTTTGATAATATTTAGTCATCTGTCTGTAGTACAGGTTTTTTGCATGTCAAAAATTTAAAACAAATATTTGCCACCATCAATATGAGCAAATACATATCCATGCTCTTATTATCTTGTTATGAAAGAGAAAACTTTATTTCCTCATGAATTTTTATATTTATTCTACAAAATATATTAAATAAAGACATTGAATAAAGCTAAAATATAACATTTTTTAAATAATGAAAAATAACACAAACTTAGCATGCTCTGATAAATTTCGTCTGCCATTAAGATTTTTCCTAAACATCACATAGTCTGTCAAATCAAGGAGGAGGACACTTGCATTCAGTTGTGATCATCTATTTTACAGATCAGACTATATTGGACCAGAAAACTGGATCTTGACTTACGTGCTTACAAATGCAGGTGCCTCTTTCCTGTTTCTGAAAATACATAGGATAAAAATGCTAAGCAAATGATAATACATCTGTCATTTGCAGGCCAAATTGATCCTAATACCCACATTTGTAAATTATAGCTCCACTTACTGTTCTTTCATGAAGGTCAGTCTTTCTTTTTCAAAGTTAAAATGTTATTGGAAACAGATTGCACTTTTGAATATGAACTTCTAACATCTTTAGACATATTAAATCAAAGAGATATTCCTCACTAACAAACCCTAAAGAGAAATAGTTTCATTCAAATTGAGTATTATTAGAGTTATACTGAAAATGGAATCATAGGCATACCTCAAGATATTGCAGGCTCTGTTCCAGACTACCCCAATAAAGTGAATATTGCAATAAAGTGAGTCACATGAATTTGAGGGTTTCTCAGAACATATAAAAGTCATGTTTACACTAACTGTAGTATAACTGTGTAATAGCATTGTCTTAAAAAACTACATAGATTAATTAAAAAATACTTTATTGCTAGAAAATGCTAAATGTCTGAGCCTACAGTAAGTCATAAACTTTTTGCTGATGGAGAGTCCTGATGGCTGCTGATTTATCAGGGAAGTGATTGCTGAAGGTTGGGGTGGCTGTGGCAATTTCCTAAAATAAGACGACAATGAAGTTGGCTGCATCAATTGATTCTTCCTTTCACCAATGATTTCTCTGTAATATGCAATGCTGTTTGATAGCATTTAACTCAGTAGAACTTCTTTCAAAATTGGAGTCAACCCTCTCAAGCTCTGCTACTGCTTTATCAACTAAGTTTATGTAGTATTCTAAATCCTTTTTTATCATTTCAATAATCTTCACAGCATCTTCACCAGAAGTAGATTCCATCTTAAGAAACAACTTTCTTTACTCATCCATAAGAAGCAATTCCTCATCAGTTAAAGTTTTATCATGAGGTTGCAGCAATTTAGTCACATCTTTAGGCTCCATTTCTAATTCTAGTCCACTTGCTGTTTCCACCACATCTGCACTTATTTCCTCCACTGAATTCTTGAACCCCTCAAAGTCAGCCATGAGGGTTGAAATTAACATCTCCTAAACTCCTGTTAATGTTGATATTTTGAGTATTTCCCAGGAATCATGAATGTTCTTAATGGCATCTAGAATGGTGAGCCCATCAGAGGAATCTCTGTTTTTGGCAGCTAGAGCCTTATGAAATGCATTTCTTAAATAATAAGACTTGAAAGTTGAAATGACTCCTTGATCCTTGGGCTGCAGGATGGATGCTGTTTTATCAGGCATGAAAGCAACTTCAATTTCATTGCACACCTCCCTCAGAGCTCTTAGGTGACCAAGTACATTGCCAATGAGCAGTAATATTTTGAAAGGAGTCTTCTTTTTCTGAGCCATAGATCTCAACATTGGGCTTAAAATATTCAGTAAGCCATGTTGTAAACAGGTGTACTGCATCCAGGTTTTGTTGTCTCATTTAGAGAGCAAAAGCAGAGTAGATTTAGCATAATTCTTAAGGGCCCTAGGATTTTTAGAAGGGTAAATGAACACTGACTTCAACTTAAAGTTACCAGCTGTACTAGCCCCTGACAAGAGAATTAGCCTGTCCTTTGAAGTGTTGAAGCTAGACATTGATTTCTCCTCTCTAGCTGTGAAAGTCTTAGATGGCGTCTTCTTCCAATAGAAAGCTCTTTTGTCTATGTTGAAAAATCTGTTGTTTTTGTGTAGCCACCTTCATTAATTATCTTACTTAAATCTTCTGAATAACTTGATGCAGCTTCTACATCAGGACTTTATCCTTCACCATGTACTTTTATGTTATGGAGAGATGGCTTCTTTCCTTCAGCTTCATGAACCAACCTCTGCTAGCTTCAGACTTTTCTTCTTTAGCTTTCTCACCTCTCACAGCCTTTGTAGAATCGAAGAGAGTTAGGGCCTTGCTTAAGATTAGGCTTTGTCTTAAGGGAATGTTGTGGCTGGTTTAATCTTTTCTACAGACCACTAAAACTTCTCCACATCAGCAATAAGGCTATTTCACCTTCTTATCATTCATGTGTTCACTTTTAATTTCCTTCAAAAACTTGTCTTTTGCATTAACAACTTGACTAATTGTTTGGCACAAGGCACCTAGCTTTTGGCCTCTCTCAGCTTTTGACATACCTTCCTCACTAAATCATTTCTAGTTGTTGATTTAAAGTGGGAAAATGCATTCTTCTTTTCACTTGAACATTTAGAGACCATTGTAGGGTTATTAAGTAGCCTAATTTCAATATTGTAGTGTCTCAGAGAATAGGGAGGGCCAAAGAAAGAGAGAGAGAGATGAGGAAATGACCAGTCATTGGAGCAGTCTGAACACACACCAACATATATAGTTAAGTTCACTGTTATATGTATGTGCAGTTTGTGATGC
Organism: Camelus dromedarius; assembly: GCF_036321535.1. Taxonomy (NCBI): domain Eukaryota; kingdom Metazoa; phylum Chordata; class Mammalia; order Artiodactyla; family Camelidae; genus Camelus; species Camelus dromedarius. Next base: position 57,666,302 of record NC_087438.1, read on the forward strand.
ACCCCCCCAAATATTTTCATAGTAATATCAAAGATCACTGATCACAGATCAGTATAACAACTATAATAATAATGGAAAGCTTTGAAATATCACAAGAATTCTCAAAATTTGACACAGACACACAAAGTGAGCCAATGTTGGAAAAATAGTGTCCATAGACTTGCTTGACTTATGCTTGCCACAAACTTTCAATTTGTAAAAAAAAATTCATTATCTGCAAAGTACAATAAAGCCAAGTGCAGTAAAACAAGGTATGACTGTACTAGTACGGACCTAGTGGATTTGCAATTTGACATGTATATTTTTTGGTGCAGATACCAGCATAATTTGCTATTTAATGCTATCAAATGAAACCTTAGATAAATTTATGCTACTAAAGATACCATATTTGGAGAACTTCCCATCCAACATTCTTGAAAAAATGAATATAAAGATTCATTGGACACAATGGGGTGTTTTTGAGCTTCTAGATGTTTTCTTAATTCCTTGTAAAACCTAAGCTCTGCAGCTGGTTTGAGAAGGCTCAACTTATTTGAGTACAAATATGAAATGACACCAAAAGCAGGTCAAGCCTTACTATTTTCCTAAATATCTACTGCCTCTGGGGGGTATTCTGGGCATACCAAGTAGTAAGAAGATGGGAAAAATGAAGGCTGTCCCCTGTCCAGCCATCTCATTTCTCTATGATCACAAGTCTCTGACTTAGTGGAGGGTATAATTTAGTCATCGCCAGACTTTTATAAAGTTATTCTTTTAGTGACCTCTACTTTTCACTTTGGAAAAGGTAACCAGCTCTTATTTTTTCCTGAAACCGGAGGTGGAATGAAAAGAAAAAGAAAAGAAAAGGCAATCTTTACATGAATATGGCATTGAACTCCCCCAGAGGCAGCCTTTCCTTTCACTCTTTTCACTTACGTCTTTACCTCAGGTTATAAGAAAGGGAAATTATTCTCTCATCATTTTCATAATAGTGTACTCTCCTTTGTCTGTCCCTGTCCTGATTTCTGAAGATGAATGGATAATTTATACAGTGCTTGCTTTGTCCTAAGTGGATGCTCACATCAAAGCTATCTGGGCAAACATGAACATAGTTACTGACTTTTGTCTCAGAATGTTCTCTGGCCACCATCATCTTCCTCCTGCCCAGAGGTCACATGTGATGACAAAATGGCAACTTCTGGATCTCATCATTTTGGAAAATGAATAGACTTTCTCATATTCAAGAAGATACAACACACTTCACTTGGCTAGGTGTGAACATCCCGAACATTGGTAAATGGATGAGGAGTAGGAAGTAACTCATTCTCTTTTTCTAGTAAGAACTAAACCAACTGACCTAAATATCCTTCCACAACTATGCTACTGGCAGATACTACTATAGAATTCGCTCTGATATGGGATCAATCAGAATTGATAGAGAAACTTACATTTAACGAGCCCTCAAGGGACAAGGGATGGGACTAGTAAGAGACAAATCTGGGTGGTCCTAGAGGGTGTGTCATGTGGGGATGAGCTGTTTTGCCATGATGTGCTTTTGGTATTATGTCCAGTCTGCTGGCTCTGGTAGTTCCCTCCCAGCTGGAACTTTGGCCATGGTACAAACAGATTATCTGTGTGCAGCCTGTGTTATGGAGTATAGCAAGCACTCCGTAACAAAAGTTTGGGTTATAGAAAGCACTCTGTTCCATATCTGCTTGTAATTTCCCCCATATAAGCCCTATATTATATATGCAGCATGCAGTGCACTTTACTGAATCACTGGACTGGCAGAGTATCTCATGAATCACTTGTGGCGCTAGTGATGTATGTCTGTGACCCCTTGAACAACTAGTGTTGGAAGTAGAGGGAGAATTGATAACATTTTCCAGTCTGTTTTGAGGTGACTGGCCAACGTTAGCAGTCACCCAAACTGTCAAGTGCAGTTATTTAGGAGCTTTCTGTCTGTACCTGTGGCTTTCTTTGCCACTACCTCCATTCTGCAATTCACATGAACATTTTAGAAGTCCACTTGGTCAGAAAACATTTACTAGTCACACCTCTTTCTAAAACAAGTTAAAGTTTCTAAAATCTAATGCTTATCTCTTAGATATTTTCATGCACCTTTAAGGGGAAAAGAATCTACTTCCATGTCAGTTTTCTTTACCTTCCTTCACTCACAGCATATGTCCATCATAAGACAAAAGCTTCATGTGACTTCCTATATTTATCCATTCAGATATATTTACTGAACACCTACTGTATGCTAGGCACAGTTTCTGGAGATAGAACAGTAAAAAATTAGACAAAACTCCCTGAGTCCTTAAATCTTACACACTAAAGATAGAAAATAATCAACAAGATAAATAAACCATATGTTAAATAGTGTTAAGTTTTACAATGAAAATAATGCAGAAGCTAGAGAAGTTTAAATTAGATGTGATAGTCTGAAGCAAGTGAGGGATATCTGGGGAATAGCATTCCAGAAAAAGAAGTGATTACTAAATAAGAACTAATGGGGATGAAATGGAGAGATGAAGCTAGTAGTGAGAGAAGAATACAGACAGGAAATTTGGACTTCAGCTTACCATAGCTAAGTTATATGGGAACTTTGGCTTTTCCCCTGAATGAGATTGAAAATCACTATGGGTTTTAGAAGAGGAGTCATGCAGATGTTTTGTCAGAATTACTGTGGCTTCTGTGTTGAGAACAGCCATGACAGTTTTGGAAAAGGAAAACAGAAAATGGGATCATACTCAGAAAAAGAAACTATTGCAATAACTCAGGTTTAAAAGGTGGACCAGGGTGTTGGAAATGAAGTGGAGAAAAATACTCAACCCAAGTATATTTTGAAATTAGAGCCAATATAATTTGCTGATAGACTGGTATTAAGGATCATCTCAAGGTTTTTCACCCAGGCAACTGACAAAATGAAGTTGCCATTAACTGAGAGAGAGAAATTGCAGGAGGAACTGGTGGGTAATGTGCCTATCAAATCGTTTTTGTGTATGTTAGCATTTTATGTGCTTTATGGGAGATATGTAAGAAGATCAAAAGGCTGCCAAGTGGAGATGTCTCCAGTCCATGGAGTACATAGCTAGAACCTGAACTTTCTCCAATAAAGGGATAAAGTTAGCACCGATAAAGGTTATCTCAAATATGGCCTTTTATTGGTGCTAACTTAATTTTTCTAAGACTCTCACAGGGCCACATTTACGCATGGAAACAATGACGGTGCTCAATTCAAATTTTAAATGAATTAATATTTCACTGATGGGGAAAGATCATATATTTTTAAATGTTCAAAATACCCATAATAGGAGTAACTATTCTGTATTTCATCAGTGTGTAGTGTGAACATAGTACAATTTAGCTTTTTCAAGGTTATAAAAATTTTACATGCAGACTATTACAGTGAAATATGTTACTATGTAGAAATTAAACTAGTAATCTGTCAATACTTTAAAAAATATTCTAAATATCTTTAAAAAGATACCTATTACTTTTAAATTGATATTTCTAAGCAAACTACTTTAGAGTGATAAATTTCAAAGAAATGGAGTATTAAATGCTGTTTTATTAAATGCAATCTGTTTAGAGGAATGCATGCTTAACTTATAACTTTGGTATATATGATGACTATACAATCATTTCAAACAAAAACAGGTGTGAAATTCTTAGATGACCATTATTCTAAGTACTTAAAGATGATGAGTTGATGTTTAGATTTACATATGGCTTGAGATAGTGTGTTCTTAAAAGAGAACAATCAAGCCTTAACCTTAATGATGGAAAGACTTTATTATGAAAATGAATGCATAAAATAATAATAACTGAAGAGAAAACCACAGCTACTGCCTAATTTATTCTTTTAGAAGAGGCTACACAATCGCTTGGAATAGATTCTTGCATGCTGTCATTATATGATAATGCCAAGAATATATACTAATTAAAATTAGCAACTCTAATGACAAAAAAATGTAATAATAATCAAGTTTGTATCACTTATGCTTTTTTATTTTAGAAAATCAACTAAGTTTATGAAAAATTATATATGAACCCAATATTTAATAAAGAATGCCTCTGAGAATGTTTGTAATCAGACATTACCTTTGGTCTCATTCTTCTTCTTTAAATTAATTGGGCAAACACTACTATTAATAGCTCTATCATCAACTCATTAAAATTTACTATAGTTTTTGATAGGCCATTCTGTTTCCATGCTTTTAATTAATTTTGATGTCACTTGCTGATTTAGAAAGGTTTAGTGTACATTGTCTTATTTAATCCTTTAATTCATGGAGAAAGACTACCCACATAAATCTCTGCTCAAAAAGTTTATAAAAATATTTTTTAAAAAATAGGAATAAAAGGTCCTACTGAGCATAAATAGGAACAAAATTTATTGGCCTTATATGGTTCTTATCTTCAATAGCATCTTCCAAACACAGAGTTTAAATAATACCGTTGAAATCACCTAACATCTTTGCCATTTGGGAGTTTTTTTCAAATCACTGCCAAGTTCCACGTGAAATGTACTTTAGCCTTTCTAGCATGAAATTGGAAAGGGTTTGCTTTTCATGACTCTTCCACAATTTTACAATGTGACTTTTACCCCTTTTTTGATTTATCAGTGGAATTCCTGGCCTAATGAAATTTGCTTCTTTTTTTTTTGTATACACTCTTCCCTGTGGCATCCATACTTCAAAACGACAAGCACTATTTTGAAACATCCTGTCACCTTTGGGCCATAATAATATAAAACGGCTAAAACCTATTTTTCAGTCCACCTTGTACTTAAATCGAACAGTCTTCATAATAGTCCGTTACCCTCACGGGTGAGCTAAGCTAATGGGCATGGAGGTCAGCAATGTTTCTGTGATTGATTTTGTTTTACTGTGGTTCCTTTGGCCTCAGATAAGCTTGTTCTTTATAAGATTTCTGGAATGAGCTTGTAAATTAATTTCTGACCATAGGGAACCTCTCCAACTTTCTATTAAATCTCATTATCTTCCTAAAAGAAAATATCTAGAGTAAGTTTTCTACATTTATCATAAGTTTTGTTAAGGCACACTATTATTTCCATCAAGTAAACTTTTTTTTTAAAATACCAGACTTATGTCAGTTGTTCTTAAACCTGTTTGACAGGCCCTATGAATAGGCAAAACATAACAAGTTGCTGGAAATTCAGACTGTTGGAATGGCTACTCAGATATGTACCTAATTGTGGAACATTTTTTGCTTTTTAACTTTATCTGACATTCTATTAAATAATAAGTAATAATAATAAAGCCTTAAAACAATCATGAGTGGATTTATAAATACAAATGAGAACGTATTGATGAAGCTTTTTTTAACTCCCAAGAATATAGCACTTATTTGGCAATATCTTCATGCTCATGCCTTAACTACAAATTTTTAGCTCTTTAGCTTCAGGGCCATTCTTCCATAGGAAGATCCCAATAAAGATTTGTTTGTGAATTCAAATTTATATGATAGATTTCTTTGGATCCACTACTTAATTTCATTTAATGTTAAAACATCTGCTTTCCTCAGTAATTTTTGAAAATATTCATCACTTCCAAATGCATTTTGGGATAGAAAAAATACATTTTGGATATCTCAAATATTATTTTCTTGGAGGCTTCCAGTATTCCTATAGAGCTCATATTCAGCTGTCATTATTGAAATTAAACTAGTGGTAACGGGTGATAGCTTTACCTTACTTGAATTCATGTATACTTCAAAAATATTTAAAACTCCTTATAGAGAAACACTTAAAACTGTAGGAACAAAGGAGATATAAACAGGGAAATGAATTTAGGGGAAAAAAACCCCAAATTTTTTAAATCTTCTTAAAAGGAAAATGAATTTTGTCACAAAATACTTTTTATGCTTATATAAAATATGGATATATTAAACAATTAAAATTAGATTCTGGCATATCACTTTGTATATGCTAAGAGATGAGTTTTATTGCTGATCTTCACATAACCTATGAACTTATGTAAAAATGTATAATACAACTAGAAGTAATGTTTGGCATGAGACAGACAAACACAAAGCAGACTTTTTCAAAAACTTAATGCTTAATTTAAGTTTTCATATTCTTTTTTTTTTTTTCCATGCAGTATTGGGCAGTTATCTAAGTCTTGCTATTTATATAGCAATAAAACTATCATTTTACAAAAGTCAAACATCAGATGATGACCCCATTTTAAAGAACCAATCACCTCATAAGCTATAAAATGGATACAATTGATTATTGATGATGATTTCATTCCTTTTTGAAAATAGACTCAAGTTTATTACCCTATGTTAACATGCCAGAGTAAAGCAGGCTTAGGTAATTACACAGTGAGTATTTTATCCCTGAGTTATTAAACTAGTCTCTGCCTTCCTACACACTAATGTTAGAGGTTAATAGCAATATTCCATTTTATCCAGGGCCTTACTTCACTTAATGCAATGATGCATGACTTTCATTAAAATATAAAGCAAAAGGAATTGCAGAAAAAATTAACATCTAAATTCAGGGCAAAATAACCTTACAAAAAGAGAATACAATGGTGTTTATGATCTATGTCAAGTTTAGCTAGGTGTACAACCTAGTTGTAAAATAAGATATATTTTGAATTTTATCACATAGAAGAGAACATTAAATCATATTACAGTATTTCCAAAGTTCTAGCTCTAGTATTGCTTTTGATACATGAATATCTATTAAAATATCAAGTAGATAAAACATATTGTATTGCAACCTAAACTATTGTGGAGTTGTGCTTTTACCATTCTCATCAAATGTGTTGCTCAATAAAATAGTTACTAGAATGATGCTGAAATAAATGATGGTATAATTGGCTATGTGTATTTTTAAATCCAATTTACATTATCAACCCTCATATTAACTCTGTTTTTACATATGTCAAATGAATAAAATCAGTTGCTTCTGTCTTTTGTTTTTTTTTTGAGGGGGGAGGGAGTTTTACCTTTTAATGTATAACAGTTCACTTATTCAGCATTTTTGATAAATGCAGTGCCTTTGCAGATTGATGGATACAATGTAATTTTGCCTCTAATCTTAGTCTTTACTATTCTAGCCTTTACTCTGACTGAGTTCTATTCCTGTCACAACTCTGTTTGCTACAGTTTGATTACAACTTATTGTCATGGTTTTCACAATTACATTTGTTATCAAATGTTTCCTTATGTAAAAGGACACTTTGATTGAAGGTAGTTGTCCTCTAACGTATAAGCATCCACTGTTCTGTGCCCATCGCTATAGATTAGTTTTGCCTATTTTTGAATTTTATAGAGTCATACATTATGTACTCACCATAATACTTTTGGAATTAATCTATTTTGTTGAGTTTATCAATAGTGCATTTTGTTTTATTGCTGAGTATTGTTAATGAGTACATGAATATACCAAATTATAATTTTAATGATGGATAAATGCAATGTTTCAAGTTTTTAACTCTCATGAACAAAGCTAGCTAGTATAAACACTCCTGAACAAGTCTTCCTATGAAAGTTTGTTATCATTCCTCTTGGGTGAAAACCTAGCAGTGGAATTGCCAGGTCTTTTATAAGACCTGTAAGAGAAACTGCCAAACTTTTTTCCAAAGTGATTGTACTATTATGTGTTCCTGTCAGGAACAAGTAAGTGTATCAATTGCTCTGTTCTTGTTAAAAATTTATGTTGTCTTTTTAATTAAAGCCATAATAATGGCTATGATTTCTAGTGTTTGCCAGTTTCTGTGGTGAAAATTCTCTTATCATAGGCTATTTCAAATGAACATAGAGTAGGAAAGAGATGTGTACAATCTGTTCTCGTGAGCTAGTGTAAGTAGACTTGAGAACACCTAGTGCATATTTATTTATTCTAGTAAAGTGCTGAGGTTCTTTGCATATCTTTTTGTGTACTTTTCATTTGACACAAATAATATTTAAAAAAATAGAATTAAGGGTCAACATGTAATAAAAACTAATATTTGTATGGCCTCCTCAAGGCATTTTCTTACGTTTTGTGTGTCAAAGTGAGCAATACAAAGACTACCAGTACAATTTGCAGCTCCTGCAGTGATCCCTGCTACAAGGATAGTAGTTTTACCCATCATGGCTTTTTCAGTATCAGTGCAAATACCAACAAAAGAAAAAAAAAGTAGACATCTTAATATTATCATGAAAATAGTTTTGACCTCACAGATTTCTTTAAAAGGATTACGGGATTCTTGTGCATCCATGGACCACACTTTGCCAACTGTATCTCTTATTCTATTGGAAATATTGGAAAATTTAGATTTTCCTGGATGTAACTTATATAACTTACACTGTTATTGCATTTTCGTTTAGTTTCTGTCTTTAGAAATGATTGAAACATTCAGGAAAGAAAAGAGGAAAAGAGATAATTGATATAAAAATGAAGTCACTATAATTCTGCTTTATATTTCACTTTTCTCTATCTTCCATAAAGTTAACAGAATACTTGGTTTTATATAAGTAGTATTAGCAAAATAAATGCTTAAAAATCAATACTAGTGAATCCTTAATACCTGCTAAATATCTCTTAATTTTTAATATGGGTCTATTTGAGGTTTATAGTTTGCTAATGAATCAGTGCACATACCAATGTAAAAATGTAAAATCTACAATATAAATGCAAAGTGGAATTAATGACAAAAATGTACTTTCACTGACTATGGAAAAGCAAAAGTTCTACATAAAGAAAACGACAGACTGAAAATTATGACTAAAAATTAAAATACCTTTAGAGAGACATCAATTTCCATACAAAATATCATCATCATGTATAGTGAACAACAAATAGAAAAAATCCAAATATTAATGATTTGTAGAAATGCAAAGTTGTTAAAGAAACTTTTTCAGGTACATTTTTACAAGCATAATGTTGTATTTTATATATAAAATTCTCACATTAGAAAAGAAAGTTGCTACTTAAAGATAAAAATATGACTAGACATTCTCTTCTATAATGCTAACTTATGAATAGAAGTGTAGTAAATACTTGAAGGAAAAAAGAAGGCTAAAGACTCAGAAATCATTAGCTGAGAAAGATCACTACATACTGGGCAGAAAAGTATGAAACTTTGTTTAAAATTTTCCACTCCAGTACAGTCTATACCATTGTTATTTTGGATTGTGAAATGAGGCAAATAATTATCAAGATATAAAATTCATTGGTTCAGGAAGGGAAACATTAATGCTCAGCAGGGTAAAGCCAGACAATCTAAAAATAATTAAACTGTTCAATTAGATTTATAAAACTTTGACATCGCAGTGTAAACTCGGGTTTTTGTTTGTTTGTTTGTTTGTTTGTTTTTTGTAATGCAAGTCCCTGACAGGCTTTGATTGCTGAAGGTAGATCAGATCTACTTCAAAGATTTCTAGAATAAACACAGCACAGCCACAGGACTAGATTAAGATCAGGTCACCTCTCCTTCACAGAAGGTCCTTTGTTTTAGAGATCTTGATTGCTTTCAGTAACTGACTATTTGGATCACTTGTTTTTTTTCTCTCCTTGAGCTTTAAACTTATGTTTTAAATTCACCAATAAAGGGTGAGCCCATGAAACCCTACATTTCCATGCCCTGGACATCAATAAAAGAAGAACTTAAGGCTCATGTGCTCCCTCTCTCTATGCCACAAATTCACAACCTAGCTGGGTGGCCCTAGGTGTGCCAGGTACTTTCAGGACCTATGGGTAATATACTTTTTTTTTCCCCCCGAAGTTTCCTGATAGTTATTGCTAAAGGGCATCTTGGAATCATAAGAACTACAAGGGCTGGTCTAGATGCAAAATTGGTTATTGATAGCCTGAGACCAACACAGAACAGACATTTTAAAAGTAAGGAACCTCAGATACGACCTTTATGAAATATTATCATTTAAAAAATTGTCCATAGTAACACAAGGGAGTATCCAATAATTTTCATGGAATAAATTTTGTAAATTAAAACACTATGACTAGGAGCACAGAAATGAGATAATCTCTGTATGTATAAAGATTTCCTGGAGAACTAAATCATTAGGATTATAGGTCATCCATGTTACAGATTACGTACATATTAACAGTAGTGCTTTCTTTTTCTTCTTTTTTTTTTTTTTCAACATTTGTTGTCAATAAAAAAAGAGTCAGCAAATTAGAAGCCCATATGTCAAATGTAGCTTGCCATCTGTTTTTCTGTGGCTTCCAGGCTAGGAAATGTTTGTTGTAATTACAAATGGTTGAAGAAACAAAAAAGAAAATGAGTATTTCTGACAAATGAAAATTATATGAAATTCAAATTTCAGGGTCCATGATTAAAGCTGTATTAGAGCACAGCCACTCCCATTCATTTAATTTTGTCTATGGCTGCTTTTGCATTATAAGGATAGAATCGAGTTATTGCAACAGAGACCAGATGACTGGCAAAGTTGAAAATATTTATTATCTGGCCCTTTAATGGAAAAAGTTTACCAACCTCTGATTAAAAAAACAAACAAACAAACAGAGATTATATTCATTAGGTAATATTTTTAAAGTGATGAGTCCGACTTTCATTATAAAGCTGAAATAATTCTCATAATTTTTTTCCATTGTTGTTTGACCTAATTAAGCCTGACTTATTGTATAAGCTACTTGTGTTCCCCAAAGTAGAGCTTATCTAATATTAGAACATGATATTTGAGAAATAAAAGTGAAACCAATTTATCTTCACCACTTAAAATTATTATATATTCAGGTGATGAGGAGGAGTTACTCTATTTCAATAACTAGAACAACTCTAAGGCACACGTCTATCCCTGGTTAGTAGATGAAGAAACTAAGGCTCAAAAGAATCAGGCAGACAAATGGTGGCAACTGAGTATGAATTCATTTCTGATTCTGGAACCAAATAGACTGCCCAAAGTGTGATTGGAGGGGCCTTCTAAAGTGGCCCTTTATCTATTGTCTGTTCCTGAAATTTCAGTGAGAAAGATAGAGTACTTCCTATTAAAAAATATATATACTGTGAGATATTTTGTGCATACAAGACAAGAATAGAGAATAAAGAACAATTGTGTGTCTATCTTACTATTTCATCAAATCTTTAACATAGTTTGGATTAATAATTTTTTATGAAACACTAAAGATAAAACTGAGATGTTGTGACTTCCTGGGTGCCTTTCTGCATCTGAAACAATGTATCCATTCCCATATATTCATTATTTTCCCTTTTTAAAATAATTATATGTTTATATATCTAAAATATCATATTGTATTTTTTTTAAATGTTTCAAATTATATAAATTGCCTCTATTTTGCTTTTCAAATTTGCATTAACAAAAGGAGGAGAAAGAGGAGAGTAAAAATGGGGAACAATAAAAAGGAGAAGGGGAAGGAAGGAGAGAGAAAGGAAGAGTGGAAGGAGAGGGAAGAGGAGAAGGAAAGGAAGGTTGCTGAGAAGATAGAAAGAAAAACCACATATTTCTTGTATTTCTCGCTCATATTTGATGCAGCCAAGAGTAGATCGGCTGCACTTCTGCTTTACAGGACTCTTTAGTCCAGAACTCAAGCTGAATGAATAGCTCCAATGAGGGATATACCATTCTGGAAGCAGAAAGAGAATAAGAAATTTGTGGAAACTTTTTAAGACTCCTTAGATCATCCGTTTGTGGCATAAGCCACGTGTGCACACATTTCACTGGCTAAAGCACATCATTAGGCAAACCCAAAGTCAGTGTGTGCAGCTGTATAATTCTCTTTCAGGGAAGGGAATAATTGCAAACAATAATATAGTCTACTATTGCCAATATTGTATATACCATTCCACATTTTTAATAAAATATTGCACTTTTAAATTATATCCATGCTGATATTTCATTCATTTTATCTAGTATATGGAATTCCATTATATGAAGAACAATTCATTGTTCCAGTTTATTGCTAATAAAAAATTACCCCCCTGCAACATACAATGTCGTACGTATCCACACTTGTATACGCAAAAGAGTACCTTCTGGATTCAGAAGTGAAATTTCTGATCCTTGGGATGTGAACACCTTAAATATCACCAAAGTAATCTCCTGATTTGTTGAAATGGTGTTTCTTATTTCCATATTTTCTAAACCATTCACACAGGGACTTGAATTTTTATTTGAGTATGATATGTTGTCTATCTAATGAGATTGTTTCATCTTCTGTGAATTGGTTTATTTCTACCCTCTCCTCATTATTTTCTTAGGTTATTTGTCTTTTTCTTTTTAATGTTTAAGACTTCTCAATATATCAGGACACTACTACTTTATCAGTTTTGAGTATTGCAAATAAACTCTCATATTGTTTATTCATCATTTTGCCTTGTTATGGTGTCCTTTGTTATGCAGAAAATATTAAATATTAATTTAGTGATTATTTATCAAATTTTCCTTTTTGATGTGAGTGTATGAGAGTGTCTCTTTGAAGAAGTATTTTGCTATTCTCTTGTTGAACAATGATGTTTTCTTCCTACAATTCTAAAGTTATACTTTTTAAACTTAGTTTCTAGTTATTATCCATTTAGAATTAATTATTATGTATGGCCTGAAATAGGAATCTAATTTTATCATGATCCAAATGGAGAAATAATTGTGCAATACCATTTATTAAATAGTCAGCATTATTTGAATATCACAATGTATTAGTAACATAAAATGAGTTGTATAGATCTCCATCTTTTTTCCTAGTTTTTGAAGAAGTTTCTATAATTATAAAGGTTCTAATTGTAGGGATTATATATTCCTTGAAAGTTTGATAAATGCCCATAAAAATCATGGTACTCTGTTTAAATAATTCTGGTTTCCAATTTAAATTAATTAATGATTTGAGATTTGATCACATTTTCTACTTCTTCTTGAGTCAAGTCTGACAATTTATATCATTCTAGAAAAAAATAACTATTTACTTTAGATTTTTTAATTGAGTAGCTTGAAGTTGGTCATGGACTTTAAAAAAAAGTGTCTTCTTCCTTTGGTTATAGCTCAGATTTCTTTTTTCCTACATATTGAAACATTGTCTTATTTCTTTTCTGTTTTATGAATTTTGGCAAATATTTGTCTTTTTTATGAATTTTTAATAAACTTCTGGTTTTGTTTATTTTATAATTTTCTGCTCTCATTATTTTCTTTATTCTCTTTGAGTAAGATTTATTTTGTTGTTTTTTTTCTAATTTCATGAGTTGAACACTTACCTTATAATTGCTCTTAGGATTTCCACATCTCTAAATGTGTGTATCTTTCTAAACATGTTGGTATTTTTTATATCCTTATTATAGTTCATTTCTAATTTAATTCATCCTTAGTGAGATATTATGTCATATGTGACATCAACTATTTGAAAACTGTATCATTTTTATACAGCATGGTCACATTTTATGAATGTTCCCTGTAATACTCAAAATAATGTATATTTCACACTCACACACATGCATACAGACATACACACACACACTAAAGCTGATTACTTTTGTTGAAATTCTTGCTATTAATTTTTCTTTTTCAATGTCAGTTTTTCTTAAATACTTCAATATTTTATGTATATAAATTTATGATTGCAGTTATATCTTCTTGCAGAAGCATTTTATTAAGATGCACTGTTTCACTTTATCTCTGTTAATCATTTTATCTTAAATTCTGGCTTATTGTCAAACATTGATATTGCTACAGTTTACTTGGCTCCTATTTTGGTAAAAATTCTTGAATTCATTTCTCTCTTCCTCTCTCTTTCTTTCCTTCTTAATGGGAGGGGGCACAATAGCCCTTTGATTTAAATAATCTGATTTGACAATTTTTATGCCACCAACACCCCCACCCCACCCATTTACCTTGGAAAAGATGCATGCGCAGTCACTGCTGTTCACTCTCAGAGGAATAACTCAGCTGCAGTTTCAGTTTCAGCTCTAACTGCAGGTTTTGATTTTGATTTTTGTGCTGTCCAAAGTCTACATTTTTTTTTCCTTTTTATGAGCTCAGCTAGGGTTTTTTAAATTTTATCTTTTCACAGTTTATGTATTATTTATATGTATTTTCAGGAAAAGGAATTATTGGAACATAAACTAACTATACCATCTTGGCCTGGAAATCAGCTTGATGATAATTGCTAATTCATAAGTTTTGTTTTTTTTTTTTTGATAAATAACTTCTAAGGGAAGAGAGAGAGACCTGAGTGAATGAAGTAGTAGTCTGTTGGCAAAAAGTCAATTCGTTGGCGAAGCAAAGACTTGTTGCCATTTCCTCAGTGTGTGCTATGGACCTATGCTTTTGATAAAGTTATGATGAGGAGAGGAAGTAGGCTACTGATCCCAGCTCTTAGTAGTGCTTTATATTGTTTTGTCCATAATCTGATATTGTGTAAGTGAATAAATATCCTCTGGGAATAAAATGTTTGACAGAAATACACCTTTTAGAGTAGTATTTGAAGTTGAGGAAGAGCTAGTTTACCAGATGGTACCATTATATTCTCAAAGAGTTCATTTGCCTCTGATGGATAATTTCTTTAACACTGGTATTTTCCATTCATTCTGATTAACAATACAGTTGAGATCTTTCTCCTTGACTGAACCATGTAAAAAAGAACTCTTCTTCAATTTCATAATGACTTTCATTATGAAGAACAGAGAAGGTGGCTTAATAATATAGATCTGCTGCTAAAATGATTTGCACATTGCCATTTCCCTTTTTCTTTCTCTGGAGCCATTTGCAGTCCTCTAAGAACCTTCTCCTTTTGGGTCCTGAGGTTATAATGTATGTTCATAAATTTTCTGTGCAGAAATTTTTGTTGAAAACTGAGAAAATGAGTTGAATATGACTTTATAAGTCAGGCTTCTAGTGAAGCCTCAATCAGTTCAGCATGCAGCACTGAAAGTGTAATTGTGTTTAAGATACCTTGACAGTCTTAGAATGAACGATAAAATATCTTTGAATGAAAGTCAAATACTTTAGTCTTCATGTTTTTACTCAGTATTTAATTGAGTCTTACATAAGACTCAATTTCTAGTGTACCACACAAAGTTTCAGTCATATATATATATGTATATATGTATATATATATATACACACACACACACACACATATTCATTTTCATATTCTTTTTCATTATAGATTCCTACAAGATATTGAATATAGTTCTCTGTGCTGTATAATATAAACTTGTTGTTTACTTAATGTTTTTGGTTATCTGTTTTATTCACCTATAGCAAATAGACAATAAAAAATAAAATGGTGAAAGAAAATAAGGAAGGTGCTAAAGAGAAGGACAATGGTAAAAGGAAGAAAAAACATGGCAAGGTACCAAAAAACAGTCATAACAAAAGGATATAATAACTACTACTGTTCATTAAGACAGTAAGTTATGTTTGGAAACTTCTGTTAAAATAAATAGTAAAATAATAATAAATAAATAAATAGTAAAATAGATAATGAAGTTGAGAAAATTTCCACAAAAAAGGAAAATATTAAGAAAAAATGCTTAAAATGTAACAAGAAAAGTTTTTCACTAGCATGTTCCAGTATGTTGGCCATGACACACTAGAGTGGTGTAAATATGTCACAAGAATGCTGATGTCATTCACTGCTAGAGGTCTTGGGGCACACAGAGCCAGCAGTAAAAGAACCCTTTTTCTAATGCAAAGCATCCTTGTTCATTTATCCCCATGCACTTTGAAATGAAAATATTAGGAGGTACTGTTCTGAATAATTTATAGCAGATGAAGACAGAAGTGCTCAGAGAGATGTGATCTAAATTGTAAACTCCTTACTGGCAGAAATACAAGGTCTTACTCATCTTTGTGCTCTATATCTAGCAGGTATCTGACACATAGTAATATGCAACAAATATTTGTGAGTGAATGTTAATGAGGGATAGAGGCACAAGTGTGAGACAAGCTGAATCTTGACGAACAGGAATGAGTTAACCAGAAAAAAAGAGAAAAAGAGAGTGACAGAGGGAGATTAAAATAATGAGCAATGACACAGAAAGTCATGGAAGAGGCGTGGAATATATACATAAATAGGAGAGAGGGTAAGGTAAGACTATGGGGAAATAACAGGGAAAGAACATAGCTCAGTAGCAGAGTACATGCTTAGCATTCATGGGGTCCTGAGTTCAATCCCCAGTACCGCCATTAAAAAAAAAAAAAGACTATAGGGAAATGTTGAAATTAGATTATATTGGTATATATATATTTAGATTAAATGATACATCTGTGTAGTGGATTGCTTCCAGATTAATGGAGAAAAAAAAGCCAAATTTGGAATAAAGCACAATAGAGTAAGAACCCTATAAGATGTAAGAATAATATACTTGCTTTCATATAAACTTGTTAAAATCTTTAATAAAAAATTAATATCTCACATAATTTTATGAAGTCCAACATTAAAATAATTCTAAAGAGGAAAGTTAATAAAATTGCTTCTTAAACTACAGATCTCTTAAAGAAAAAAACTGGAAGAGTTAGATATTTAAAATGCAGTATTTACCAAACTTGACCAGAATCAACTATTGCCCTTTTTTTTTTAAAAAAAATAGAGATTCCTATCTTCACCCTTCAAGGATATGATTACAGAGTAGAGCCTAATAATTGGTATATCTCACCAAGACTTTCTGATGATTAAGCACTTTGGAAAATGGATTTAACAAACAACTCACAGGCATGAAAGTGGTGATGAGTTCTGCTAGCAGCTAGTATTCAGTGTAAATAAAGCCTTTGAGAACTGCTCTTGAAAAGTGTAAGTCATGGTTATCTAGGTCAATACAACTATTTTATTTTTTACAGTCAATATTATGTAATTGATTTTTATATCAGTCATTAAATGAAGACTAATGTAAAATTCCAAGAACTTGCCCTCTTAGACGGCAGCTCATTTGAACATAAGACGTGAAGCCTAATGTTAAAAAGATCCTTAGTCCATGTGTTTAAAATCACCTTACATTTTTATTTTATAAATTCCTTTACCCATCATGCTGTTGTAGACAATCCCTGACTCATGCATGTATGAATACTACAAACTTTTTCTCAATAGAAACTGAACCACCTCCCTGGTGGATTCATTAACCTGAAAATCCAACCCTGGTTGGCCCAGCCAAATAATATGTTGTTTACTATAGGTTATTTTGGTTTAATTATGAAGTTGTTTTCACTATAATAATATGCTTTGAAATCACTGAACCAAGAACCTTACGGTAATGAAAGGAAAATTAATTACCTACATGAAGCTATAAAAGTTCAAATCATTTAAAGAAAATCAGAATATTGTCTGTAGATAGATGATGAGAAATGGCTTTAATGATCACGTATAATTTTTTAGAAATTATTTGGGGCTAAAGGCTAATTACCTATGCACAGTACAGAATTTAAATTAGAGCCACTTGCACACATCATAAAGCAATGGCATTTTGAGGATTATCCACCAAATTATTACTTCTGATATTTTTAAGAGAACATGTACTGCATTCTGATGGCTTCTTTTCTCAGTGTAGTGACCTTAACTATATACAGTTATCAACTTTTATGGGGTCATGTCTTAAAGTTATATGCTTTATCTTTCATGGGTATTTATATTGTGTAATTATGTGGATTGTTAACGGTCTTTTCAATATGATGGATCTGAGTTCTCAAAATCTAAAACTTTGACTTTAATTGTACATTTTATGTCTATTATCTGACATCAGTGAAAGAAAAATGAGGCTTTTTAAAGGAATTCATTATAAGCATTTCTCCTGGTTAGGTATTCCACTTAGCTGTTTCAGCTATATCAAAGAACAAGCAAGAATTATCATTAGTAGGATTTTGAAAACCATAAAAGGTATTATAAGAAACTTGATCATTTTCCAGTTACTGAACTAGAACTACAGCAGACATTTAATATATCCAATAGAAGTGTAGATAAAATGAAAGCACTACCATAGTAATATATAACTGGAAACTAACATTTCAACGACTTCTTCAAGTACTGGATATAACATCAATTGCAGAAGAATGATCTTAACAGTCCATCAGGCTAGATGGACTAGAAAAGGGAAATTTTGGAATAATTTTGTACATCATTTTCAGGTATTAGGTCATTAATAAAATGATAAGCCTTTCTCAGCTTAGAAAATATTTAGAGACTGATTTATAAAAATAGTGTTATTTAGATTTCAATGACTCTGAATCACCTTTTAGTATCTTTTTTGAGGAAATTCTACAAAATGTACTGCTCTAAAGGGTAGTTTTAGGAATATGGGTATGTCATTAAATTTAAACAATTTTTTATTCAATAACATTTAGAAGGATGTTTCACTTTTTTAAAATAATACAAAAGATGAGGATTAATTTATCAAAAAATAAGGCAAATTTTATATTATGAAATATATTTTTATAAACCATTAGATTTCAATTTTATGCAGCTAAAATTGTTATCATTATCATATTTTATAATATATTACTGCAGCCATATTTTATACCAATAATTATGGAGAATTCTGACTCATAAGATTTTCCAGCCATATCTTATGCAACGTTTTGGAAATACTCTGTTTCCTTAAATGCCTCTCTGTCTCTGTCTCTGTCTCTCTCTCTCTCTCTCACATGCACACACACACACACACACACACAAGCACACAGAGGCACACACACTCAACCCTCTGGACTTTACAGGAGTTGCCAGGGGAATCATTTAATGCCAATTATGCATCTCTTTATTTTTATTGAGAAAACACAAAACTAATAATGCAAACTGAGGAAATTTTCAAAAGTTTTGTCACAACAAAATATGCCTTCATTTTTTTTCTGTTTTTTTCTCCCACCTCCAAAAAAAAAAAAAAAAAAATAGAAGCAGTGCTCACACATATTTAAAGATTTGGGAGGCAAAGAGAGTTGGGTGACAAATTTTATATGTGTTGTGTAAATTCACTTAAATAGTTTATATTTTTAAAATAGAACAGATGTATCATATAGGGATTAATATAAAGACAAAATCAGTGACATTTTGCATGTCTGAAATATTTAATGATGATTACTATACAAACAATTCCCATTTTCCACCCCTTTTTTATCAGCAGTTTTCTAGTGGTTTTAAAATTTGTTTCATTTCATTATGATTGGTATTCATTCTAATGCTTTTACGAGCCATTTCTTCCATCCAATGCCGTCTTACCTTGTGGCTAGGAATCCTTGAAGCATAAACTCAGGTCACTCCTTGATTCCAGGGGATGAAATTTATCTGGCCATCATAGGGGAAAGTTGGTATTTTCATACACCCATTGTGTTTAGAAATTTGTCCTACTTCCTTGGAGGATGACTTGCAATTTCTATCAAAATTTAAAATGTACGTACTTTATAAAACAGCAATTCCATACCTAGGAATTCATCAAAATGTTAAAAAAAATTACCCATATGTGAAAATGTAGGCATGAGAATATTTTGCTGTATTGCATTATGGCAGTAAAAACAATAAAAGCAACCTAAAATCTGTAAGACCCTGGTTAAATTAATTATAGTTATTCATACAATTACATACCATATAGTTTTAAAAAATCAAGGTAAAAGTACACATTGTTATATGGAAAATGTTTGACATAAACTATTAAGTAAAAAAACAAGTTTTATAAAATGACTCTAGGTGAAAAATACATATTTTCTTTTGTAATGATATAAAAATTTTGGAAAGATACATAAGAACAATTAGTTCTGACTCTAAAGTGTAGTTGATTTACAATGTTGTATTAGTTTCAGGTGTACAATACAGTGATTCAATGTTTTTATATATTATACTCCATTTAATGTTATTATAAAATATTGGCTATATTCCCTATGCTGTACATTACATCCCTGTGTCTCATTATTTATTTTATACTCTTCTCACCACTGCTCTGACCACTAGTTTTTTCTCTGAATCTATGAGTCTGTTTCTGTTTTGCTATATTCATTTGTTTCAGTTTAGATTCCACAGATAAGTGAAAAACATACAGTATTTGTCCTTCTCTGTCTGAGTTATTTCACTAGGCACAATATCCACCAGGTCTATGGAAAAATTTCAAATGGAAAAATTTCATTCTTTTTTATGAGTTCTGACTCACTTTGAAAAGGGGGCTTTAGAAGATAGGGACTGGCTGTGGGAAAAGGAAACTGCTTTTTTTCTGTTTTACTTTGAAAAATTTAATCTGAAAAAAAAACCTGGATTCTTTAAATAAAAACTTCAGGCAACTTTTCCTCTTTTGACACAGATAGCACGTTTAAATGCATAAGACTCTGGTAACAGTACTTGGTACTGAAGTCTATCATGCTGTTTTAAAAATGATTTAGCATTCTTCAACAATCTCATTTCCAGTAACATGGTGAAGATCTTGTATTCTGGTTACCATTTTATCTTCTTTTTCTATTCCACACTATCAGTGTAACTATTGCTAAGTTAGAAAGAAATTTACTTATTCTTGATAAAAAATTCTCTCCATTGAATGCCTCAAAAAAGAGAAAATACATGCCAATTTAGTATCAAAATGTAGTCCAGATTGTCATTGCCTTACTACATTTGTATTCTTTCTGAACCAATTGGAGATTTTTTTTTCTAAAAATATGGAAAATATGTCAGGTTTAATAAATTGCTTGATCTGAATAATGACTAAAGATGTCAATCACATGATTTTAATTTCAACAAGAAAATTAGTCAGAAATGTGGGAATTTATTAACAATCCTTTGAAAACATATGACTTACTCTTTGAGGATGCAGTATCTAAAAATAGTAATTTGATATCTTGTAATAATGTATAATGAAAAAGAATATGAAAACAAAAATATGTATGTATGTATATGTATGACTGAAACATGCTGTACACCAGAAATTGACACAACATTGTAAACTGACTATACTTCAACGAAAAAAATTTAAAAAATAAAAACAGTAATTTGAAATTTATAAATCGCTTTGGTACTCTGGAAACTATATTGCTTATGAATCTTACTTTTTTTATTCTATGATAAATATGCTACACTAGTTTTTTTATTGATGTTTTCCAATGGCTCCTTTTGTGATATTTCATGCAATTTTCACAGTAAGTAAAATGGTTAAGCGTTATCATTTCTAAATATTCAAGGAGAGAACTATTACTCAACTTGATAAAGAAATCAGCTCTAATCAGTATGCTTAAGGGAAAAATCTGAGTTCTGATCTAATTTGGACTTTTCTTCCAATGCTGTAAGTAACCATCTGGTCTACCCTGATTTGGCTCTCTTTCAACTGGCACACTACTCCCCATCACTTTTACTGGATTGTTTAACCTTCACTTTAAGCACAGTATTTCTCAATTAATGTGACTGGAGGCTTGCTTAACTTTCAAAATTCATGTGAAGTAGGTGACTTGTAATTCTGGGAATGATGCCTTCCCCAGTCTCTCCTCTCTACCTTTCTTCCCTTCTTCTCCCTCACTTCCCTCTCCTGTCTTTCTCATCTCAATGTCTCTCCTAGCTACACTGCATCTGTCTTCCGTTCTTTCTGCCATGTTGAGGAGGAGTAGTAGTGCTATGTGACTGTGTATTTGGGTGAACCTGTGTAAGAAGTGTTCTGAGGAGACTTCTTTTGGAGTGTTCTTTCAGAAAGCATCTCTCACCTCTTGCTTCAGGTCAAAACTGAAAACATATTCTCTACTGAATAAAGTCACACATATTTATTAAGACTGCACCTAGTCACCAACAAACTCTGATAGTTTTCAATGATGTTTTTGTTTAAAATTTATAAGGCTAATTACACTTAAGCTAAAATAGCCATCTCAATGGGCTATAGCTATGATTCCAAAATTTGAGTTGTCAGAAAACTTTAACATAAATATAGATTTATGGATCCCAGAATAAATCTAATGAATCATAATCTCTGTGAGATATAACTCTCTGGAATCTCTGAATTTTAAAAACATCCTGAATTGATTATATTAAATATCCAAGTTTGGAACCCACTAGTCAAAATGATACTGAAATGGTATTGATTCTCACTTTACTGTGTGTAATATGGAAGTTTGAACTTACTTATATTTGTAGAATATTGATTATATTTTTCCTTTGTTATACTATCTCTCCAATTATACCATAAACATCTTTAGAATATTCTATAAAATCATTTTTATAATACATACTTTAAAAAGTATGGGAGTGCCACTTTTTATTTCCAAAGTTTACTGGTAAGATGTACTGTTAACTCATGGTGAAGTCTCTGGGTGTCAAAGAAAGAAATCTCCAGTCTGTTTTGTTCTTTTCTCTGTCCAAATATTCTGAGAAATACTGAAGTGTTGCATGAAAATCTTAAAGTCCATTGGTAAGTCTTTATGCGCCATAGGAGGCAGGTTGTCAATTTTTTTCCTAGCCATCCCTCATCCTAGTTATAAGAAATTATTATGCAGTGACTCAAAAGGCTAGCTGATGATTTTCCTGGTTTCAATGGACAGTTACCTTATCCTGCCAGTCAGCAGTCATTAAAAATAGTTTTCCATCTACTTCAGAGTAGATGCATGTAGATGGTAATTGATCTCCTTTGGTAACTGGACACGAACTAGCATCCTCATACAAACACTATCCATCTAAGATACAAAGGTCATGTACTTGTGTCTTAAGGAATGATTGAGGTCAGTTTTCTAGCGTTTAATTTCTAACTATGTGTTTTAGGTGCCCAGAGTTTCTCTGTATGCTGAGAGTCTGGTAAAGTCCAGAATGGTAGCCTGTCAATTAAGACTAGCTCTATCTTTCCTGACTCATTCTTACAGACTTTTACAAGATTGACTGCTGCTATGTTTTGCATTGAGCTAATAGTCTTAGGCTTTATTTAAATTCAAACATTGATTATATGGAGAACAAATAGGCCTTATCCTGAGCACCTTATTATAATTCCAGGATTTTTTCCCCCTTTGGCTTTGAAAGATGCTGCTTCTTATGCCTCTGATGTTTGACTCAGCCTTGGCTTGCAGCTTCATCCCACAGTAGTCACCCCTAGCCCAGAGGGATTGGCCCTTTTCAACCTCTTTTATCTCCATGCTGTGCCACATTCCAAACCCCTCTTAAAAGGGAATGTTGATCTTGTGACTCCTACCAAACAGACCTTGAGAGGGTGTGTTCGGGAAGAAATGAGCCCTTAGAAGAATACTTTAATAATTCATTATTATGGTTTCAGTCATTTATATAGTTATCCTTTTTTAGCTTTTAATTCAGCTGACTTAATTATAAATGTATACAATTTAATTTTTAATAATGGCTGTTTTTGACAACTGAATTTGACAACTGACAAGTTTTCTGAATTTAGCAATTAGCTCTTGCAAGTTGATAGCAGCCAGCTCCAGCACACCACTGCACCCAACACACAAAAGATTAGTTTACAACACCAACACTAGGGAAATGCTCTAAACTACAGGTAACTTATCTGGCTAAGCATGGCTAGCATGTAGCTCCATGAGGGCAAGAGTCTTTTTTCACTGATGTCTTTAAAGTGCCTAGAACAGTGCCAAACATATTACAGATGCTTAATAATTATTTTTGAATTGAATTTATTAAAATAACAGAAGCATTTATTTATCACACATAATTATAAATCTAGATGTGGGTGGTTCGAGAGCTGATCTGTCCACTCTGAGTTTCTGGCCTTTTCCTTATGGCGAGTAAGGTGGCTGCTTCAGCCCCACATCACACCCTCGCAGTACAACATTGAAGAATGTTAGCAGCAACAATCAGGATTTGAGGGACATGTCTTCAAGTGCTTTCCTGTTTTCTCACACAGGTAGAGCATGATCAGCTGCAAGGAGGCCAGGAAAGCCAGCAAACCTCTTTTTTAGACCTTGGGCTCCTAAGTCTGTCAGCCCAGATTCAGGTCATTGAAGAAATTTTTTTTTCCATCTTTCACTGTCCAGACACATCCCTGACAGAGAGTCCAGTTCTAAAAGTCAGAAGTCCAAAAGGGGTTTTACAGTTTTAAAATCTAAGTATTTATGAAGCTGAGTTCCTTCTAGAGACTCTAGGGGAGAGTTTTTGTTGCCTTTTCCATCTTCCAAGGATTGTCAGTATTCTTAACTTGTGGCTCAATTTCTTAATCTTAAGTCAGCATCATTGGGTAGAGTCCTCATGCTGCCATCTCTCTGATTCCATATACAGTCATCTTTAAATATCACAGTGATTCCTTTTCCATTTTGAAAGTTCTCATGAATAGAGCACAGTATTAACTTCTTTGAAGTTATCTTTAAGATCATGTTGCTAAGCTCAGCATAAATGAAACATAAATAATGGAAAATTTCTTTTCTATCTGGTTGAAAATTTTTTTATTTGTTGAGTACTGTGTCACGAAAACAAGTAAAACTGACTTGAAAACTTTTGACAACGCATTTTAATGTTTGAAAAATAAATGACACTACCATTTCTTTAACTACTCCATAAAAGAGAACAGAACACATGCATGCACGTGTGTGCGCGCGCGCACACACACACTCATGCACACTTCCTCACACCTGATGTCATATATATACATCCTTACATACATGTATATATATCCTGTAAGGTAAGCTTGATGCTGAAGAGAATAAAACTTGAAATAGTAATATAACTTTTTTGTTTACTGCTATTATCATCAATCAGTATTTCCCAGACAGACTACCCTTTGCTGCCTTGAATGTCAGGCCAGAAGGAATAAAGTAATTATGAACTGCAGGATTAAAAGGGCTATAACCTTGTCAACTGATGAACAATCACTTCAAGGATATTTATTAAGGAATAGCAAAATAATAGTTATTTCAATGATTCTAGTGCCTGCTTCTTAGAAATATCCATTTAGCTGGGCTTAAATATAGATTTGTCTACCAAAACCATATTAGGTTTTGAGCTAATGAAACAAATGAGTCTAAATAAAATGGTGAAAAGTAAGGGAAGATTTGAAAATTATTAATTTAGTTTTACAAAGCACTTTATATCGGTGAGAAATAGAGCAGTAGTAAATACGTGAATCTAATATGTGCTACTGAAGTTTTGGAAATTGGAGTAAATAATTCTCAAAATTTTTTCTTTCTGTGATAGAATCTTTAGGAAATATTTAAGTGCAGTTTATTTCAAAGACACTATTTTTAGGTAGGTAATTGTCTTGCAAGATTCTTGAAGAGGTTAAATGAAATAATGTATATATTATTTTTTTCTTCTTAATAAAACATCACCAATTGTTATATTTGAATGTTATCTATTTATTTTCAGAGCAATGCTCATTCAGGCCTCATAATAATCATGTGAGATACACATTGCAGAATTGTTTTTCTAAGGATCAAATAAGTAATTGGCACAACTGGTCAAAACTCAGGAGTGCTGAGTACAAATCTTACAACCCTTTTCCTCAGCCATCCTTTATTTCTGCCATTTGATGGTCATTTAGTAATGCCTTCTCTAATTAAGAGTAATAAAAGCATCCAGCCAATGAAAAATACTGACATCATATCATCAGATTTAACATTTCATTGTTTTTCTTAGAAACATAAATGTCATGATAAAGAGGAAATTACTGCTTTACACATTTAAAAACAAAGAGAACAAATGGTCAATATGGCAACCATCACCTGGATGATTTCCCTGCTTCCTTGCTTTATTTATTTTACCCTTCAGTCTCATGATGTTGGGATCAGACTTTCCAAATACATAATTGGCACTTAGCTAATTCCTAAGATTCTATTTTCTAGGAAATCTTGACCAAGAGAAAGCAACCTAATGGAATTAATATGTTTTAGAACACCTGTTTTGTACCAGCTACTTTATTAAATAGCAGAATAATGAAGCAAAAATATTAATATAATCATTGATATATAAAGAGTTCCTACAAATATAACATCTCTGAGTTTATTTTTGCAGCCATTGTAGTAATGTTTTTTTGTTTGTTTTCCAGCCATGCACTTTTGACAAGGTCCTCATCGTGTCCAAGGGCACCTTGCAACTAGAGACCTCGAGTAGTTCAAAGAAAAAGAAGTAACTGAGTGCACTACTCAGGTAAATTATAAGCAGTATGAAATTTTGCCTCTATTATCATGGTGCTTTGTGAATCTTTTTCACTGGATTATAGTAAACTCATTCAGAAATTGTCTACCTGTCACAAATGGTGTCACAGTACCAGTATGTAAACTGATGATCTGAAAGAATACTAAAAGCACATAAAAGCAATTCAGTAACCTATAGTTTCTCAATACTGTCACCCTTTTTTAAAAGAAGAAGGAAAAACAAACAACACAAACAAACAAAAAATCCTTTCCTATGTCATTTAAGAATAAAATTGAGGATTCCTTGATTTGATAAAATCACCAGCAAAGCAAATAGTGTTTAGTTTGTAGACCCAGCCAAAATCTTCAGCCTGGAAGTTTGGCCTTATTCCTTAAAAATGGTAAGTGAAGCAACATTATTGCCAAGTTTTGGTTGGACTAAGGGACTTTGTGGAAAACTAGATGTATTTCTATTTAAATATTGATGTTGTTTTTCAGGGCATAGAATAACATGTTTATGAGTGAAAATAATTTTACTGAGAGATCTGAAACTAGGATCAGGGAAAATCTTAGAGTCTTTGGGGGTTTTCAGTCCCTCTCCTAGAAACATAGCATACTCTCAGGGGAAATTTGACCAGTTTGCTTTGTAAATTCAGTGACAATCTTAATGAAAGAATATGTATGATTTACAGATTAGGAGTAAGTTACGCTCTAGTATGAACCATCTTTATTTGCCAAAATAAGACCATTAAGGGTTAGAAGAGCACAGAAACTATGTGCAACCAATTTGCTTTATATAAAGTATATACAGAAGAGTTTACATTTAATTCTCATAATTTTATCCTTACACATATGAGATCTTTCTATCTCTTTTCCTACTCTTTAGAAAGTATAAAACAGTGTTTTGCATATCGATGGTGTCATAGTAACTATGTCCAGGACTTTGACACAACTTTGAATTTTTTGGTACCTTTTTATATATTCAGCTTACATCATGTCATGTTTTAATTAAGTGAGTTCTACTAGTTATATAAACACTGTATCAATACTATTGAATTATGCTCATATTAATTAAGATAAAATTGAATCAATTCAACACATATTCACCATGGTTTATGCATTCTGTAGTAGGAGTATAAAGATAAATAAGAAATTGTGATTGATCAGAAGAATCTTACAGTCTATCAAGAGAATTCAGAGGTAAGAGACATTGTCCTTGGACAGAAAGAGATAATTTCACTGAGTTAGGAGGAAAGCAGATAACCATGAATATAGGTATGAATAAGATAAAGATGGGAGGGGGGGAGCATTTGGTAATTTCCCACCAGCTTTGCCTCAGACTTCTCTACATTTGGAAATAAGGTAAGAGTATTAAATACTCAGGCCCGATATTGCCTAATATGAAAACAATGGATTTGATAAGTAAGAGGTCATTGTTGGCTTTCTTCAGGATACAGTTTAGAGAGAAACAGTCAAAAAATATATGATTATGGTTTAAAGAGTAAATGAGAGTTTAGACAAATGGCCAGCAACTATAGGGCACTCTTTCCAAAACATCATGGATTAAAAAGAAAAAAAACAAGGGAAGAGTAGAAGAAGGGAGGAGAGGGAGGGCAGGGAAGGAAGAGAGTGGAGGGGAAGGTAGGGATGGGGAGGAAAAGGGAAGAAAAATCTCTTCTTAAGCTTCCTGGCATGTATATAATCAATATTATGAAATTTATTATAATATCTATGTTGAGTCTTTGTAACATTTAACTTTTCCTCTTTTTATTTTCATGAAGAATTATTTTTCTTTCTTTTTGTGGAAGTAATTTCATATCTTAAATAAATTCAATTTCATTTATGAACTCTAATTTTCTTGATTTGAGACTAGAGAAGAAAGTCTTAGAAGTATATTTACTACAAAAATAAATCAGTTGTTATTTTACCTGCAACGCTCTTTCTAAAAAGTTCTCAACTACTGATTTTGATTTTACTATCAGATTAATGTCTTCAGAGATTATTTCAGCAATGAATAAGATTCTATCTTATAAAAGAATATTTTGGTTTCCAATAAACTCAGTATCATTTGCACATGAACCATTTATTAGTTGTGAAGCTATTTCTAAGTTTATTCCAGTGAGTTGACATTTTGGTGTCCAAAACTGATTAACATATATTTCCTATTACCTAGCATTTATATTTTAAAAAAAGAAATTCACTAATGATAGCAAATGAAACAATTTGATACCTTGTAAAGAATTTTTTTTCCATTATGTAAGTCAAAACTCTATATAGTTTGACTATATAAATTATAATTTTAACTCAATACCTAAGATGTTTTCTATTTATTTTTATGGTAAGAAAGTTATATAATCAACCTCATCTGCTTGTTTCAACACTTAAGAAAACCGTATAACTAAAATCACAGACGGGTGAATGTACAGCTCAGTGGTAGAGTGCATGTTTAGCATGCATGAGGTCCTGGGTTCAATACCCACTACCTACATAAGTATATCCATATATTTAAATTAAAAAATACAATCACATTTACCAGAACATCCCTGCCACACATATGCATACACACTTGAGCCATATGCAAAATGAGGATTATAGATAGACATAATCTCCTCCATCTTCATAAAACCTGTTCCTGAATATTGTTCCATAAAGCACCCAATGATAAATCACATGACTCTGGGAGAATAGAGTTAAAATCAGAATTTGTATTATTTGACTTTATTTCAAATGCTCAAGCATAAAATTTATCTTAGACATAAACAAGTCTACCATAAAAGCAAGCCAAAAATTAAAAAAAAAAGAGAAAAAGGAATAATGAACATCCTTTGTTTAATCATATTTAAATTGGTATTTATATTTCATAAATACATTCTAAAAAAGGTATATATAAAGTAAATCAAATTGACACATAATGCTTAAAAAGCAATTCTACTATTTTATAAATTCATTTAAATATAGTTAACTATAAACATATCTAGATGCTTAATCACAAAACAATAATTTTGGAATCACTATCCCAATGAAGTTTGTTTTAAATAACATACAAACAAGTATAACTCTATAATTCACAGTCTTCATTATTTATATAGTCTTTTGGGAAGAAGTTTGATGACTGTTCTTAGTAAAGAAAGGCAACAAAAGCAGCAACTGGAAAAAATTTTTAAATAATGTTTAATCAAATAGTCCTGACGTGAAAAGACACATTCAAACCTATCCTAGTGAATTTAAACTATTTCTTGCAGTTCTCCTGGTTACTCAACAGAAATCTTGTATGTTCATAAATTTTGGAAGAATAAAGCCAAAGAACATGGAAATAAACACTTAAATAAAGCAACTGTAAAATGAATAAAAACACAAAATTGAAAGTCACAGACACTGATTTTTAAAAAATCTATCATTACAGTTCCTCTACAAACCTTATGTTCACCCCACTGTGATCATCCTCCTAGGGCATCTCTGTTCAGCACTGGCTAAAATGTTGTCACTATTCACATGGCACTATATCAGTATTTCTGTTAGTGTGTATACTACCTGTTCACCCAAACATTATATGGACTTTAATGAGACAAGTATAGTGTTCTCTGTTTCCATTTAAAAGTAAAAATAAATGTTACACTCAATTTTAAAAGCAGCACATAGGCATTGAAGAAAGTATGGAGAATGCTGACAATATAAGGTATAAAATAAAAATTGTGTTTATTTTACGATCAGATATTAACTATTAGTCTTTTAGAGCATTAACTTCTTATCAATTTCATAGGCACGGCTGAATCTATGCCAATAATTGTTAAAACGTAAAACAGAGAAACTTACAATGGACTTTTATAGTTGTACACCAAAAGTCTCACTTTCTTTTTTTTCTGTGTGTATATATATTTTAAAATATATTTTATATTATATATATTTTTCATTGAAGTTTAATCAGTTTATAATGTGTCAATTTCTGGTGTACAGCATAATGCTTTAGTCATACATGAACACACATGTATTAGTTTTCATATTCTTTTTCAACATAAGTTACTAGAAGATATCAATTTTAGTTCCTATAGGAAATTAATTTTGGTTTTCCTGCCTTACAGATGACTTGTACTGCTGGGGATTTTAACTTAGTGTTATAAGTACTTTAACACGTTATTAGAAAAGGCAAATCTGTTATTTATGATTGCCTGATTTCAAAATATTTAGAATAACTTTTTAGATAACGCACTGTATAAATTACACTTTGCAATTATTTTCAAATGAGTTTCTAAAAGCAAAATCAATGGGATAAGTGAATGTGCATTTTTTAAATTTTGGATTAATTGCCTTTAAGAAATTTTCTATCAGTTTACATGTTGCCAATAATACACAAGCATGCCAGTCTTATCTTAACTTTGCCAGTGTGTTATGATTTTAAGAATCATTTGCTTACTTTGGAGGCAAAAGTTTATTTGTTCATCAGTATTCTTTAAATTTCCTGATTTTTATAAGATAGACCTCTCTTATCCATATGTTTAAGAATAGCCTTTTCTATTTTGTTTATCCATCGCCACGTCTCTCACTTAATTATTGATGCATTATGCTCTTTCTTATTTATCTCTGTTAACTTCAAAAGAGTTATATTTTCACTATTTAATTTTTACCTTTCATTTTATTTATTATATTTTTTACTACACAGATTTAAAAAGTTATATTAATCACTTTTTCTTAATAGTTTGTTCCATGACTCTTGAGCCAAAATGTTCTTATTTTTTGTGATCCATCCTATCTCAGCATATGCTCTCATTCCTTTGCAGTCATTTCCACGTTGTATCTTTGCAGTGTATCACACTCAAGCTTATAAGAGGAATTAGTTGAAAAGAAACAGAGAAAAAAACTTGCTAATAAAATTAATTATTTACCCCAAATTACTTCCAATTTGGGGATAAGAGGCATAGTAAGGGTGAATTAACTTATTATTTTAATTGATTTTCAAATGTATAGTGTATAGTGATACATTCAGTAAACATTCTTCTTTCTTAAATTCCCATCCATTTACATGGCTTTAATTACCCACTATACAATGATGACTTACAGATGTATATCTAGCCCTAAATTCAGATTCATATATCTAACTGGCTTAGCATTGAAGTCTAAAGGCACTCTCCAGCTTAAATTATGGTGAAGGAAGTATTTAAAAAAATATATTTGATAATATTTTCTTCATTTTTTCCAGCTTTATTAAAGTATTATTGACAAATTAAGTTATATATATTTAAGGTTTACATGTGAGGTTTTGATATACATATAGATTGTGAAAGGATTACAATCCTCAGTCTAATGAACATATTTATCACCTTAAATAGTTACCATTTTTTGTGGTTATTTATACCACATTTTCTTTATTCTTTTGTCTATTGATGGACATTGAGGTGTTTTCCATTTCTTAGCTACTGTGAATAGGGCTGCAATTAACAGTAGGCAGTATTCTTGATTCCCAAATCTCAATCCCATTTATCATCAACTTTTCATCTTAGAAAAAAGATATTTTCTAATCTTGTTTCCTGACTAGTCTTCATAAAATACATGATAGGGAACAAATAAGTTAAGTTCAGAGAAGAGATGCAGACTTTTTTAAAGAGATGTCATTAAGTTGTATGTCCCAATTTTTTCAAAAATATGTTGTAAATAATTACACATGTATAAAAAATTTTATGATTATCAACATACTAAATATATTTTTCCACTATAGTTGAATACAATGGCTACTGTAAACTTATACTAGATAGATATAAAACACATATTACCTGGTCAAAATATCTAGTTATGGGAGACATTATAGCAATTCATTACCAAATGTGAAAAGCAAAATATTATAAAACAAGATGATAGCAAAGATAATTGTGGTTTACTTTAATCAATGCTGAATCATGTATTAAGTCATTGGATTGTTGCTGAAAAACATTCAACTAAAAAAATTAAAAGGGATCTGAGCCAGGATATCAGCATCAAGCAATATCATTGAATTGCAGGTCCCTGCACGAGTAAACTATCTAGAAAATATACCATGGGCTTATCTGGCTGTGTGTTTCCTTCGTAAGCTCATTAAAACTGAGGAATAGCTAGTACAATCTCTAGAAGAATACACTTGTAATCAAAGTTGGTACCTGCCTTGTTTCCTCATTATGATGCACTTATGAGTCCCTATGTATCTGTAATTCTGGTTTGACCTGTATCTGTGAAATTCTTGTAAGTGCACAAATGTGTAAAATATGAAATTTAAATATAATGAAATGACTCTTACTGTATAAAGCTAAAATTCATACAAAGTGATATTCCTAATATTACAACCAATTGCAGAAAACTATATTAGTTCAAGTGATAGACTTCTCTTCTTTTTCTATATCTTCTTGTGCTTTTATTATCTAAATTAACTTTTATGATAATTCCAATTGCCCACCAATGTGTTCTTGAATAAAAATAATCTACATAAAGAATGGTTTATCAGTGGAAAGAATCAGTTGTATTAAGAAATACAGCCTCTTTAGAACATTAATTTGTATAAACCATGAGTTAATGCATATATAAACCATCTTTTGTGACAAGTGAAAGACTGTCTTGATAAGTGATGCTGAATGTGACAACTATTAGCTTGCAGTACTGATACCTAATAAAAGTACTTCAAGTGTATTTTCAACAATCTCCATACGGAACAGTTGTTTATCTGGAGGCCATATATATGTCTAATTATTGAGTATAAAATTAATAACTTGAATCAAAGACATCTAGAACAAAAATTTGTTTCTAAACTGATGTGTAAAAAGACCTTGCTAAATCTGCTTGCCTTTATTTGAGATAAAATCCTACCAACTGGTTACTTAATACCTGTAGAAATATAGAATCATAATCTTTGGGGAAATGCCAGAGATAGAAACCTCCATCAATCTATGATGTCTTAAAAATACATACAAAATTGCTCACTTCAGTTTTTCTAGCAAGACAAAAGTTTTGGCTATGTCTACAAAAATATAAGAAAAAATAGAAGATCTGAGTACATTATTAGCATAATTCAAATAAAGAAAAATCAAATATTAAGAATTTTTTATTTTAATGGAAAATTTAATATTCTAGAGTCTTATGAAGCTATGAAAAAATAGGTAAACCCCTTCAGCATTTCCCAAAATCACTGGACAGTGATAGTCTCCCATAGCTACCACAAAATGATCCTTTTTTCTATCATCTTAAGCAAAATCTTGTCACTCACCAGCCATCTGGAAAGCAAGTTTCATATTCCTCATACCAAAGAGCTCCAGGTGAAGTGAGCCTTAATCCCTAGCTCACCATCCCTGGTTCTAAAATGTTTTTTATTGTCATGCACTATCCTTTGAAGATGCACCCTGCAGCAAAAGAACTATCAACTTCTATTTATTCAGCCTTTTTTTAAACACTCGTTTTGATTAAGGAACATCTTAACACATAGTGGGTGAAGAATTATAAAATAAATAAAGCAGTTAGGATTTGAGTTTCTGATTAAGTTCAAAAAAGTTTAAAAACTTTTAATATGCTTAATCTTAAAGATAAGGTCAACAAAATATTGTGGGAAGAAGAAATGAGAACATCAAAATAGAAAATAATAATGTTTATTCTCTCTCCCTCTCTTTCTCTTCATATATAAATACTATATAATTACATAATATATATATAATAATTTTGCATTTTTTCCTGTATAATTAGGTTCCTGAATATATATATAGAAAATATTTTAGCATGAAGTGCTTGCAACGTCTATAAAAATTTTGAAAATCTACATCAAATATTTTGCAGTTTTAGACCCAGCACCATGATGTGCTGTGTAACTGGGGAGATTGAAGGGAAAAAGTGAAGATAAGGAATAAAAGAGAAAGGCGAATGCAGAAGAAGGAAACTGAGGGAAGGGTTGAGAAAATTAACAAACTGGAGGTAACATAAAGGAAATATTTCACAGGAAATATTCAGGCCTTGATTTATAAAGAGTATTCTAATAATAATACATCCATATATAGTAATATAGACATGTCAAAGCATTTTTACATATTGTTATGTAACAATACATTGCAAATTTAGAAGCAATTGAAATTCAGTAAAGAAGATAGACTTTCTTGGGTAAATAAAAAACAAAACTGATTACTGTTTGGAGAATTTTTGGTTTGGTGTGATAAACTGTGAAAAGGCAAAAAAAGTGAAGTATCTTCAAAGGGATACTCTTGTTAAATTTTAAAAAGTCATTTGTTAATTAAATTAATTATCAACAAGGACAATGTCTTCTCTGGATTAGAACTTTAAAATGACATGTTTGTCTAATTAAAGTATAGTAGTTTTCTATTTTTAACCAAAAGTCAGTTACTAACTTTGCAAAGAGGATAAGCAATTTTTGGAACATTTACACACTGTGAAATTAAAATGGCAGAATCAGCTTAAAGCCAAATAGTGGCAAACTGATCATCAAATCAAATTTGTTTTAATCTAGCTTCCTTTCTTGCAGTACCAGGTTGTTTTTTGGTATCATTATTTAAAGAAGTTCCAATTACAACTGTAAACTTTGTTTTAATTTAAAAACAATGAACTTATTCAAACATGGAGTATACTACAGAGTTATGTAGCATTATGATTTAAAGAACCAAAAATAAATATGACAGGAGGACTGACATGTATTCAGTAATTCCAGTCTCACCAAAAAACATAATGCTTCTAAATTTATATCATCCTTTATATTACGTTAAATTTAAAATAACACATTTTCTAACTATTCATTTGTATTTTGAAGAGGTTAACAGCATTTTTTTTTTTTTTTACTTGTTATAGAATAAAGTAGACAACAAACACTGAAGAGAGAAAGAAAATTATAATGTGTCTGGAAAAGTTACTTGAACAATTGAATAGATTAAGAAATAAATTAATCTATAAAATGTCAAATTTTAATCAGGCAAGGGAGATAATGATTATCCTAGCTAGTATAATCATGCTAATTTTGCATTGTTTCCTGCATAATTAGATGTCGGGATATTCATCACAGTTTATGTGAAGCATTCTCTAGTAACCCTTAGAGACAAGCCGTGTTGAAAGCTTTTCTAAACATATGTATTCTCCTGAAATAGAATGTTTTGAAAACTCTCCGTACAGTGGTCATATGGGAATCTATACTATATTATTTTAATATAGATTAATATAAATTTAGGTTCAAATATGTAAAAATAGGAATCTCCTACCTAATGAGAAATGAACTGATATCTTTAATGACTAACTAAACTGTGAAATGATGGAAAATGTTATGAAAATGTTTCATGCTCAAAGGCAAAAAACTTTCAGCTTTTATAACTTTTAGTTTTCACTTGTTAATAGTAGTCATTGATTAAGTAGTAAACTAGCAAAATATAACTAGGTGGTATGGTATCTCTGCACAATTATATGCTCCTGCATTAAGAAATTAAACTGATCTTATGGTAAACGAGTAGAACCTACCTACTTATTTCAATCTTTTTAAAAAATGCCACAAAAGACTAAACTGCTTTTATTATATATTTTATCATTCCATCTAATTCTCAAAGAGAATTAAAGAAATATACATCTAAAATATGTTTCTAATTCCAGAAATTTTTGTTTCCAAATGCACATCCATAGAAATCCCTACTATTTAACCAAGCTCAGCCAGCGCTCTTCAAGAATATTTCATGTAACTAAGCCTAGTACGCATCGAGATCTCACAATGTGGACTAATTATGGAAGGAGCAATTTCTCATAAAAGCTTTCTCTTTGTTATACAAAGAAATTGAATAAGTGAAATTAATTATAGAAATAATTCAAAAACATATTATGTTCTTATATTTACATTTAACATTATTGTGCTTTGGTATTTTGTGTGTTCAGTGTGTGGGCACCACCAAAATCAAGTTGATATTATGATGCATAGTTTAATATTTTTCGGTTTCCCAAACTGAAAATTGACACTGGAAGTTTGATATCTTGGGTTTCTACCCCTATCTATACATTTTTCTTTGTCTCTATTTAAATCCACTCCATGATCTCTTTTACTATTGCTTAGCTAGTCCTTTTCAGCTGTCAAAATTTTAGGCAGGGAATATTTTGCCTCACATTTTAATATCTGTCCATTTCAGCTCTTAGTAGCTTTACTCTAACAGATCACCTCTCATCTGCTAAGGGGAGAGTTAATTTTAGTAACTAGTGATCAGTGCCATCATGCTTAGTAAATAAAGTTGAAGTAGAATAACCAAAGAATACAGATTGATAAGGCAAGGGATCCAGTGATTCATAACTTATTGATTAGGAATTTAAAAGATCTGATAATAAAGGTAAAAAAAATCTGATAATTTATTTAGTATTTATTCAAATAAATTATAATTCTTATTGACTCTATCTTCTTTGACAGCTGCAACCATTTACTTATTTTCAGTTAATCTAAGACAGTATCTTCTTAAAGACAAAATTATAAATTGGAATACAAGATCATTACCAAAGTTAAAGGAATATCAGATTATCAGTAAATTTTTGTTTTGTTTTATTTATTATTTTGTTTTGTTTTATTTTTGAAGTTAGTTCATTGAGCTCTGCATTCAACTATATTGTCAAATAAAAAGGTAATTAGTTGAGAACAAGGAAAAGTAAATCAAAATCTGTTTTTATCTAACATAACAATTATGTAATCCTCCTCTATGAAGAACTGATCAATCTAATGTAATGCATTTGAAGAATTGAAGAATTAACTTATTTCACCAAGGAAAAAGTTGTTTTTTCCTCCAAATTAACACGAAGAACATTGGTAGGGAAAAATTTAGTACTCACATGTTTTAATATATTTTGGGAATATTCCATGCTTAGTAACTGATTTCTCTCTTTAGTTTATCACCTTCCAAGCATTTTATTTTTTCTTAAATAGAACTTTCTATACAGATTCCTATTTCAAATGTATTCTTAACTTGATTTTCTCTATGTAGTTTAGGAACTTTCAAGTGACACGTGCATTTAAATTTAACCTAATCCTCAAAAGGAAGTATAAATGTTAAAAGCATTTCATATGATAAGGCTCAAATGTCTGGGACTAAAGATTGATCTAATCTTTAGTATATGGTTCTGTCAGTAGTCCTGATCAAAATGCAAATGAACAGATTTGAACTATGCCTCAAATAGATATCTGAAAGTGAAATATTAAGAAATTACCCAGGGTGTTCAGAATGAACCTTCATATCAGAAAGGGCCAAATGGACTTTAGAAACTACTGCTATCTTTATAAGCAGAATACAAAATATAAGCATTACGTGCAGTCCTGTGAAGTTAAAGCAAAATGTACAATATACAGATTAATTCAGTAGTTGTAATACAGTTTCAGTTGAAACACACAATTCCAATGTTTTCCCTAATAACTTGGAAAAAATGTTTGACTCATTTTTTTTTCATTACTTAAAAAATGTGCTGGATGATATTCTCAGCAAATTCTAATAATCCTACTAGACAGAAAGCTTCATGAGATCATGGTACATGTGTTTCTCCTTCATATTCCTAGCTTCCAGTACCGTATCTGGAACATAGATAATTAACAAATATTTGTGATGTGAATAAATAAACAAATTTTTTAGCACCTACAATGTATTCAGTACTGTACCAGATGATATGAAGGCTGCAGAAATACGTAGTATTCAAGGAATCCAAAAACCTTCTGAAGCCATATTTTAAAATAAAACAAATGTATTTTGCAGCAGCCATTATGGAAAACAGTATGGAGATTCCTCAAAAGACTAAAAGTAGACTTACTATATGATCCAGCAATCCCATTCCTGGGCATATATCCAGAGGGAACCTTAATTCAAAAAGATACATGCACCCCAATGTTCATAGCAGCACTATTTGCAATAGCCAAGACACAGAAACAACATACATGTCCATTGACAGATGACTGGATAAAGAAGTTGTGGTATAGTTATATGATGGAATGCTACTCAGCCATAAAAAAAGAATCAAATAATGTCATTTGCAGCAACATGGATGGATCTGGAGACTGTCATTCTAAGTGAAGTAAGCTAGAAAGAGAAAGAAAAATACCATATGGTAACACTTATATGTGGAATCTAAAAAAAGGCCAAACTTATTTACAAAATAGAAACAGACTCACAGACATAGAAAACAAATTTATGTTTACCAGGGTATGGAGGTATGAAGGGATAAATTGGGAGTATGAAATTTGCAGATACTAATATATATAAAATTAGATAAACAATAAGTTCACACTGTATAACACAGAAGACTATATTAAATATCTTGTAGTAATTATGGTGAAAAATAATATGGTGAAAACTAATATATGTATGTTCATGTATGACTGAAGCATTATGCTGTGCAGCAGAAACTTACACAACGTTGTAAACTGACTATACTTCAATAAAAATATATATATATACACATATATAAATGTGTGTGCAGGTGCACATGTGTGTTAAGTGTATATGTGAATTTTTAAGTGCATAATTCTAAATTCACAGACTCAAAGGAATCAGTTAGCTGGCTGATCCCAGGTTCTTTTTATTATTTTGTCCAGCTTTATTGAGGTATGATTGACAAATAAAAATTATATATATTTAAGATGTATATAATGTGATGTTTTGATATACATATACAGTGTGAACTATCGTCTCAATCAAACTAATAACATATTCATCTCACATAGTTACCCTTTTGTGTGTGTGTGTAAGAACAGCTGAGAACTACTCATTTAACAAATTTCAAGAATACAATACATTACGATTAACTATAGTCACTGTGCTGTACATTAGGCCTCCTTTATTTCTTTTAACTGAAAGGCTGTACCCTTTGACCAACATCTTCCCATTTCCCCATCTCAACCCCTGATGACCACCATTCTATTCATTCTTACTGTGAGTTCTACTTTTTAGATTGCATATATAAGTGACTAATACAATATTTATCTTTCTGTGTCTGGCTTATTTTACCTAACATAATATCCTCCAGATCCATCCATGTTGTTGCAGATGTCAGCATCCCATTCTTTTCTAAGGCTGAATAATATTCTATTGTGTATATATATCACATTTTATTTATTAATTCATCTGTTTGTTGATGGACATTTAGGTTGTTTTCATATGTTGACTACTGCAAATAATGATGTAGTGGGTGCAGATAACTCTTGGAGACAGTGATTTTATTTCCTTTGATTATATGCCCAGAAGTAAGATTGCTGGATTATGTGGCAGTTCTATTTTTAATTTTTAGGGGAACATTCATACTGTTTTCCATATTGGCTGTACCAATTTACATTCCCACCAACAGTATGCAAGGGTTCCCTTTTCTCCACATCCCCACCAACACTTGTTCTCTTCTGATTTTTGACTTTTTGGTAATAGCTATCTTAACAAGTGTAAACTGACAGAAAATATAAACAAGTGGGACTACATCAAACTTGCCTCTGTACAGCAAAGGAAATGATGAATAGAGTGAAAAGCAACCCAAGAAATGGGAGAAAATATTTGTATAACATATCCAATTAAGGGTAACATCCAAAATATATAAACAACTCATACAACTCAATAGCAAAAAAAGAAAAAAAAATAGAAAAATCCAATTAAAAGTGGGCAAAGGATAGTCATTTTTGTCCATGAGACAGACAAATGGCCAACAGATATATGAAAGAAGCTCAACCTCACTAATCAACAGGGAAATGCAAATCAAGAGAACTTTAATCACATACTAGCTGAGAAGGTTTTGCTGAATCATGGAAAACCAAATAGTCATAGAAGTCAATGT
Source organism: Camelus dromedarius (assembly GCF_036321535.1). NCBI lineage: Eukaryota > Metazoa > Chordata > Mammalia > Artiodactyla > Camelidae > Camelus > Camelus dromedarius. The sequence continues at coordinate 57,706,016 of NC_087438.1, forward strand.
TGATGGTACCTATTCTCTCAGTTTTCTATGGAGATGTGGCTCATTTAACAGAATTCAGATACTCTGGCCCAATTGTTAAGATCAGTTTTCTTGTGTAGAAACATCTGAATCATTGTAAACATGGAAGATATTTGGTCCCATTGGAAGGTCATTCATAGGCTAAGATGGATGAATCAGGCTATTTTAGCATGTTTTTAGATTTTATCATGTAATTTTCTGTCATTTTTCTAATATCATGCTCAAATCCTCTGAGTATTACTTAGCCCTCTATAGCCTTCCTACAGGAAAGAACATATTTGTCATCTGTTGTATAGACCTAGAGTATGTCCATTATTTGAAAATCATTTCTCATTGTAAGTTAATATATTATTTGATAACTTTTGATTTCTTCTTATTTCTTCATTTAAAGAAAATGAGCTAATGTGGAGATATAACTCATTCCCCAGTATGAAAAATACACACCTAATTATTAATTTTACAAAGCAATTCACAAACTTGGGTAGTAAGAATTTACCTCTGAGAAACAGATTTTGTTTCTATGTACTGAGAAATCAAGATTCTGAGCTTAAATACATATATAAGCATATACATATGCTTAAAAAGGCAATTGAATGTTTGTTCTATCTATTTACCAGCAGGTTTTCCTGGGCATAGTTAGGGAAGTTAGTTTTCTGGATTTCTGTTTGTTTGTTTTGCAGCCCTTTTGAGTGCACAATTTGAAAATTGGGCTTTAGACTCTCCATACCATCTGATAAATATTTAAGACATTAATAAGTTCATCATAAATTACAGACCTTATAGCTCCAAAAAAAAGTATAGTTAATAATTTTACTTGTTGAGTGAGATGTACAAATATAAATTTTCTCATTTTTTTGAAAATACTATTTGAAATAAAGTTCTAGGGTTTAAGTTAACCTCGCATTTTCCATAAATTAGTTAAGTAAAATAAGCTTTTCCTAAAGTTGACTCAAAACTGTCAGCAATATAACTTATAAAAAATCACCAAGGTAAAATAACAGTCATGGAAGTTCAGCTGAAGCTGAATAAAGAGTGTCCACTTGAAATGGCAGTCTTTTATTTTCATCTGTTGCAGATAGGTTTAAAGAGTTTACAAGCTCAGCCTTGTAAAAGTGATCAATCCTTAAAAGGTAGTGTGATTAGAGGGTTCGAAGATAGCAAGATCAAAGCAAGTACAAACAGATTTCTTACTACCTAATACCCTGAGCCCTGGGTGGGGTTTTCTTCAAAAAAAAAAAGCAGGTCATTGAAAATAGATCCACAATTAAACAGCTGTTAGTGTTAAATTCCCAGCAGTGCGTTGGCACAATTGGTAAAAATAATAAAATAATAATAATTAGTCTCAGTAACTTACAGCTGCAGATGCTTTTAAAAAATCACAAGGCTTTCTTTTTGGACACAAAAATTATGGTACCTTATAGGGAAGGAAACTTAAGACTGCAACTCTTAGTTCCTTTTGCTTTTTGTTCTCACTGCTTCTCTTGATAGCAAATTTCAAGATATCATCATGTAATGGTAATTCTATAAAACTGGGTTTTCCCAAGTGATTTCAATGGAAGAACTGTCTCAAAAGAAATTTTTTTTAAAAATCTGGAATAAATCTCTTCAAAATTTATTGAAAAGAAAATCCTCTTAAGACTTACAATTGTAACATACTAAAGCTCAGACTTACCATGTTTTGTTTTTTAATTTCTCAATTAAAATGCTTAATTACAGATCATCATTTTCATAACACATATTGGCATCCATTGGTACTGTGATTTGTAGTAATGTTAAAGCTACAAAGATCAGAGCCCAATAGAATAATGCTCCAAAGCCAGGAAAAGTGATTGTTTGGGTTTCTCATTTGCCACCCTCAGCTTCAATTCCTCTCTCACTCCCAAAAGAATGTACAGCAATGTGGTATATTAAATCTGAAGAAAGTAAAGCAATATATTGAATAAATTCAAGAAATTGAAATGTAAATAATCTAAACTAAGTGTAAAGTAATCTAAATTAGTTACAAGTCCTGCACGATAGAGAATTAAATTTTTTTAGGACTAAATTGAACTTATAGACAATTTAGAGAATTAACACCTTAACAACTTTAAATCTTTCAATCCACAAACATAATATCACTTTCCATTTATTTATATTTTAATTTTAGAGAAGTAAAATTTTTTAAATTTTAAAATGAATGTCCTTTTATATTTCAAAACTAAATGTGATCAAATGATAATTAAAATTTTAGTACCTCATTATGTTTTATGTACAATATCAATAGAACACACTGAGGAAATTACCTATGTTATAAAGGTTAATTCTGCTATTTGGACTATTTGCCAAGACTCCATTTCTGATTTTATATTCAGAGAAGGAAACAGATGACAGGTATTCTATTTAATTATGCCTATACTACTGTGCTCTAGAGGAAAAATCAAATGCATTAGCCTTGTAATACTTCACAAGGACAAGGAAAGGCATGAAACACCTGTTTTTATATGCATATTTTTGGAATTTGAAATATATTTTTGAAACATGATCAAAGAAACAAGTGGGAAATGCATTTTTAAAGGGCACAGTCAGCATTCAATGTCTTAAAATCTTCATAGCCTAGAGATTTATTATTGCTTCTGAAATCAGGCCAGATAAGAAAGATTAGTTTTTATTCCTATATAAAGAAGATATATTTAAATGATACCAGTGACCCACCCAGGTGAATCAAAAATATTTTTACAAAATATATTGTGTAACAGAGTACACAAGACTACCAAGTCAACATTTTTCAGAGATCATTTTCATCTGAAGAAACCATGACAGGATTATCAAGATTGCACTTGGTGATATCACTAAAGTGGAGTTTAGTAAGATACAAGAACATGTCATATTTTATTTCAGCTAGACTTATTAAAGATCAAATCAGTATTCTCTATATTATATTCACATTCTTTCAATTTCATATTAAAAATTTCATTTAAAAAGTTATTTCAAGAGATGACCACCAACAATCAGAAAGCAATAGCCCTATGAAAGGCGTTGATGCGTAGCTGGATTTTCAGCATTTCTGTCAAAGTCTTGAGTTAAAAAATGAAATGAAATATGGTCTACATTGATCAATTCTCCATATAAACAACTAACAACATTTAGAGAGAATACTAGAATTGTGTAATTAATTTTTAAATTAATAGTTTAAAATCTATACTATGAAAAATTGTTTATTGATGCAATAAGTTAACAAATGCTATTAATTTACAGATTCATCAAGTATCAAATAGTCTCAGTATCTAGATAAATGACATTAATATGTTACAGAGATATACATTCCACAATAATTTAGTAGCCTATAATAGATATAATGTGTCTCACACAGCATTAACACAATCTATTATTTTTTATTTGAAAGATAATATCTATTAGATATTAGAAATTTTTAATTAATTATATTATAAACTTCTCATGAGAAAGAAAAGAAAGGTGACCTAATATAAGATGTTATAATACAGGTAAATATATGTGATCAGAAGCTACTTTCCCCTTGTCTTAAAGGATCTTAGATCTTTAGAGAATAAATCAGTAAAAAAGGTATTTTAATATATAAATCCAGTTTATATTAAGTGATAGCAGTGTTTAGGACATTATGAATGGATGATAGCTTTCAATTTACTTCATCACCTAGTGCTGTAAGCAACCACATTTACAGAATCAGTGTTGATGTAATTATACAAATTAGTATCAATGTTATATTCTTATTCTAATAATTAAATATTATATAGAATTAGTGACCTTTATATTTCAGAGCATTGGCTTATGGAAAATCAATACCTCTATGAAGGAGTTTTCTGTATGTGACTTCAAAGTCGTGGCTCGTTGCCCATTTAGAGAATATAATATTATTTCCATAATATTATTTTGCAGATGAAATCCAACTTTCTAAGGATAATTGCATCAATTAGTCCCTTTTTCATCCTTCTTGAAGAATCATTGCCTTTTTTGCTTTTCCAATCCTCTGATAGTTCTTTATGGCTCTTGAATAGCAGTTGCAACCGAGTAACATCAAAACTAATCATATACAAAACTGTGAATAGAGTTGGCATTCAAAGAGAAAACCCACTGAATAGTACTTTTAGAAAATATGAGAAATAAGTCTCAATTACATACCTGATTTCATTTTCATGCCTATCTCATTCAAGTGGTTCAATAGACATCCTAAGTACTTCAGAATTTGTGTGTTACTTATGTGACCACCATCCATTCATCTATTTGCACATTTGTAATATTCATTTAAGGAAGATGCTGGGTTAAGACTGATGCTTAATAACTTGATGGTTGACATTTCAGTATTTTAAGGTTGAAGTATTTTCTGATATTCTTTCCATTTCAGTAGTCCAATGTGATAGAGATGTTTTCAGAGAATCAAAGCTGATGAAATACTCTCAACTTTCAGAACTTTTCAAATTCTCTTTGTGCTTTATACAACCACTTAGCAGTTGAAGACTTGTTAAGCAGTTAGCTATGGAGGAAAATTTCAATGTTGTGATCATAAATTAGCAGATTCAGGGATTTTCTCACCCGTCTCCTATTCTTATAGGTATAGCACAATCAGAGAATCTGCTTACTTAATATATTCAGAATATTATTAAAATTATAGATTTTTATTTAACACTAAATTTTAGCATATATATTGACTTTCCTTCCCCCAAAGTCCCTCTGAATTATCACAATTAAAAACTTTTCCTCTATGATGGTACCATTAAAAAGATGAAAATAAGCTACAGATTGGGGGAAAAAATGCAAAATATACATCTGATAAAAATCTTGTGACCAGAATATAGAAAGAAGTCTTAAAACGCAGTAGGAAAAAATTTAGCCTAATTTTTGAAAATTTTTGAAAATTTTTGTTACTTCTTTTTAAACACCTAATCATTGATACATAACTCATATAACATACAGTTAATCCATTTAAAATATACAAGTCAATGGTTTTTAATATATTCATAGATATATATGATCGTCACCATAGTCATATATATATATATATAAATTTCACCAGTTTCATTAAAGAATGGGATATCAGAGTTCCTCATTCTGTCTTACTGAAGTCAACCTCTGCAAGTATTGTTAAATGTAATAACATGGATGAATCTCAAAAACAACATACTAAGTGAAGGAAGCCAAACCAAAAAGACTATAAATTGTATGATTATGTGTATGTGAAATTTTTTGAATAAGCAAAACTATACAGGCTGAAGACATATCAGTAGTTGCCTGGGTCCAGGTGTTGAGGCAAGATGGGCAGAAAATGAGCATGAGGAACATTGCTTGGGTAAGAGAAATGATCTAAAACTGTACTGCAGTGGCAGCACAACTGCATAAACTTACTAAAACTTAAACTCTACACAGAAAATGAGTGAACTTTATAGCACATAAATTAAACCTCATTAAAGCTGCCTTTCTTTTAACATCTGAAATAATATAACAATAAGTAGCATAATTTAACAAAATACTTTTCTGAATGAATCTAAGATCAAAGAAAAATATCAAAATTTCAATTATTTTAATTAGAAAGGTAAGTGTGAGCCAGGGTCATATAAAGTCATATATTCTGTAGCCTGCTTGCGAGATTTCAGATATTAGATCTGCCTCTTACTAGATATGTGATCTTTGACAAAGTTACATATGCTCAGTTTACTCATCTAAAAACATGAGTCATAATAAAACCTTCCGTATAGGGCTGTTGTGAAAACTGAGTTATTAAATTTAAAGAACTGAGAAGAATACCAGAAATGAATATGGACATTATCATTCAAAAAAGGTAGGAAACAGCAGATAAGAAGTAAAACTTAATACATAACAATTCTAAATCCAAATGGGCAAAACACGGAGAGAAGTTCTGATAATATCAGGAAGAATATAAGAAATCCACACACACAATTTTCATTTAAACACATACATCAGTTCCTCCAGTAATATTTGAAGAATGATTATTTCGTTGCTGAGGATATCAAGATAAACAAGTATATACATTCTTCACACTTGGGAAACTTGAATCTTATTTGGGAAAGTGTTAGGAGACAAGAAAATGCATTAAGCTATAAAACTAAAAGGAAAGAGGTTTAAAATTATCATTGTCTATAATATGTTGTTATTCACTATCTGGAAAATCTGTAAGAGTCTACCAGTGGGGTTTGAAGGAAGGAGATTATTATAAATGATAAGAGCATTTAATTAGTTATTATGGTGATAGGCAACAAAGGGGACATAAAAATTCTGTTTTATATTCCAATAAAACCCAGTTAGAAAAATTCATTTTAAATTTCTTAAACACATTAAATTCCATTATTTATGTGAGTAGGAAAAAAGGATAAGTTAAAGAATTTTAATGGAAACATAAAATTGAGATTTTTCTAATCATAAGAACTAACACAACACCATTAACAAGATATTGGTAAATTTATCTAAATGAAAATACAAAGTTTTAATGTGTTAAAACCATCACAAATAAAATTTAACACAAAGGAAAATTGAGAAAAACACACTTGTAGGTATGAAATAGTATCAAAAATTTTAATAATAGAGTTGATACAAGTTTAAAAGAACAATATATAAATGTGTAAACATCAATAAACCATTGGGAATACTACATGAAAAACCTTCCTCAAAGGAAAGTGAAAAAAGATAATGTGTAAATATACTAATTGAATCATTGTTAATATTAGGAAATAACTTTACATTTTTAAATAGGAGGTTGATTAAATAAACAGATATGTATTTAATAATATATAAAGTTGTCATATAATAGTGATAAAATGTTTTGCCCAACACAATTAAAATTATATTTCATTACACACAAAGAGGAATATAAACATGTAAAAGCCTAAATTGGTAGCATTGTTTATCCCTGAGTGCTGGTTTTTTTCCTTATCTGTATTTTCCATTTTTTTTTCCACAATCAGATGTACCTGCTTAAAAATAAATCAAAGTGTCAATATAGCCACCTTATCTGTCTTATACTAAACATTTAAAGTATTATGCCAAACATTTATCCTGATTTTTCTGTCATTAAGAAATGTAATAGAAAAAAAAATCTGTACATCTTATATTTGATGTTGTTTATGTAGCAATCGTTTTGTAGATACTTTATTTTCTTCAACTGGCTCTTTGATTTGTAAAGATTAAAGTTTTTATATACTCTCTTGTAGTCAGTACACCCTTTTTTTCCCCTTCATTTAAACATCATAATTCCTAAATAAATTAACAGTTTCTAAGTCATTTCTGCTGCTAAAAAATTGTGGCTAAGTTTAAATGTATTTTCAGAAATATATATGTCCTTTTTATTAATCAAGAAGAAAATATTGCAAATTATTGCTTTGCTGTTGTATTCACTTATGAAACACTTGCAAATATTATTTATTATGTTTCTTTTTAGTGTCAGGAGCTATATATTTTAAAGAATGCATTATACAAATTTCCATTCATTCCTCAAATCCACTCAGTCAACCAGAGGAAAAATACATTAAATAAATCATTACTTTCACTGTGGGGAAAGGAGCTATTCCTTAGTTCCATCTACTATGGTTAAATCAAAAATGGCAAAATATATTTCTCAGTTTGCGAGATGGAGAACTAAGGAGTTGAAAAACTAAAATCTGGTTGGCAGTATATTTTTCTTTCCTGTCACATTTGTAACCAACAGAACTATAGTTAGTCACTATGAGTCTGAACTTCATAACATTTTTCTTATTTGCTGTATATGGTACACACTTTTTACAGTCTGTTTCATTCCACACACTATAAATTTAAAGCTGAAATCCCAACCTCAGAAGTTGAATTGTGCATAATCCTAGGTTTTTATTTAGGATTTTAAGAATGTTTAATTGCTTTCTAAGCACAAAATTGACATTAGTATAAATCACATTCCTTCTTTTTCTACATAAAAACTCATAAAAAGCTCTATCCCATTCTCTTAATCATTTTTTCAAAAAAAAATCAGTAGAAAGAAATGTGAGCCTGTTCTATGTCTAAAAAATAAGTACTTGCATCTATGAGAAAGAAGTAAGAATTATTTTTATTTCCTTTCCCAAATAAAGTGTGTGTGTGGGTAGTAAAGAATTTAACCTTTGCCATAGAGAGATCTAGATTTGCCCTCAGCTTTAAGCCCCACCTGTCATACAAGATAATAATATCTTCCTGGGAGCCTTGATGCCACACAGGATAGTCTAAAAATGTGACATATGGTGGATGTTTTTGTTGATGTGGTATCTGATCCATCTTTAGAGGGGCTAAAGACTAAAGGTCAGCCACATAAACAGTCAACAGTATCTACATGATTGAACCTCAGTAAATCCTGGACACCAATGCTGGGAAAGCTTATTTGGTTGCAAGTACTGTGTGCATATTGTCAGGCTTCATTGTCAGGAAAGTTAGCACTGTTCATGACTCCACAAGACAAAGACAACTGGAAGCAGAACTTTTCTGGACTCTTATTCCGTGCATTTCTTGCCTTGGCTGATTTTAGTCTTTATCCTTTTACTGTAATAAACTGTAACCATGAATATAATACCTTTCAGTGAGTTCTGAGTGTCCTTTTAGTGAATTATTATAATGAAGGGTGGTCTTGGGAACCCCTGAACTTGGCAGTTGGTGTCAGAAATGTGGGAGGCTCTGTGGAATGCTCATTAACTTTATAGTCTGATAAAGATTAAGGCAGTGTACCTATCATCCAAAGATGTAATTGTGTAATTTTTTTAACTCACCGAATAATGTTTATCAATTTTGGAAATTTTTTAACTCTGCAGGGTTATTTCCCCCATATTGACACAAGTAAAATTACATGATACAGTAAATTATTCGAAATATGTATTTTACATACTACTGAAGAATTAGTGTTATCTAATTTCCTAATATTTGAAGATCTGAAACATCTAATATGATGTTTCATAATGCTTACATAAATAAATGGATGTGTAGATAATTAATATCTATTCTGCTCAAAGTGATGTGGAACATTCTCCAGGATAGATTATATATTAGGTCTCAAAACAAATCTTAACAAATTCAAGAAGATTGAAATTATATCAACTATTATTTCTGACCACATGGCAGGAGGAAAACTGAAAACTTCACAGATATGTGGTAATTGAATAACACATTCCTGAACAACCAGTGAGTCAAAAAAAAATGAAATAAAAAATATCTTGAAACAAACAAAAATGGAAACACAGTATGCCAAAATGTATGGGTTACAACAAAAGTGGTTTCAGGAAGAAGTTTATAGCAATAAATTCCTACATTAGGAAAAAAGAAAAGTCTCAAATAAACTACCTAGCTTTACACCTCAATGAACTGAAAAAAGAATAAACTAAATCCAGAGTTAGCATAGGAAAGAAAAAACAAAAGTGAGAACAGAAATGATAGAAATAGAAATTAGAAAAACAATAGTAAAGATCAGCAAAACTAAGAGCTGTTTTTTTAAGATAAAATAGAGAAATCTTTAGCTGATTAAGAAAAAAGAGATGGCTCAAATAAACAAATCAGAAATGAAAGAGGTGTTACAACTGATGCCACACAAATAAAAAGGATCATAAGCGATTACTATGAACAGTCATACACCAACAAATTGGATAACCTAGAAAAATAAGATAAATTCCAGGAACCATACAGCCAACCAAGACTGAATCATGAAGAAACAGAAAATCTGAACAGATCAATTATTAGTAAGGAGATTGAATCAGTAATCAAAAACCTCCCAACAAACAAAAGTCCAGGACCAGACAGCTTCACTGGTGAATTCTACCAAACATTCAAAGAAGAATGAATACCAATCCTCCTCAAACTCTTAAAAATATATATAGAGAAAAGAATGGAATACTTCTAAACTCATTTTATGAGTCCAGCATTACCCCATCCTTAAAACCACACAAGCATATCAGAAGAAAAGAAAGTCAGAAGCCAATACCCAAGATGAACATAGATGCAAAAACTTCAACAAAAATACTAGGAAACTGAAATTTAGCAGCACATTAAAAAGATCATATAGCATAAGCAAGTGGGAATTATCCCTAGAATCAATGATAGTTCAAGCAACACAAATTAACCAGTGTAACACACCACATTAACAAAATGAAGGATTAAAATCATATGATCAACTCAATAGTTGCAGAAAAAGTATTTGACAAAACTCAATATCCTGTCATGACAAAAACTCAGCAAATTAGATATACAAAGAATATACCTCAACATAGTAAGTGTCATATGTGATAAGTCTACTGCTAACATCATACTTGAAGGTGAAAAGCTGAAATCTATTACTCTAAGAGCTGGAATAAGACAAGCTGCTCACTCTCACCACTTCTATTCAGCATAGTACTGGAAGTCCTAGGTAGAGAAATAAGGCAGGAAAAGGTATGAAAGGCATCCAACTTGGAAAAGAAAAAGTTAAATTGTCTCTTTTGGTGATGACATGATCTTATACATAGAAAACCCTAAAATCTCCATCAAAACACTGTTAAAACTATAATAAACAAACTCAGTAAAATTGCAGGATACAAAATCAACATATAATCATCAATTGTATTGCTGTACACTAACAATGAACAAGCCAAAAAAAAAAACAAAAAACAAAAAACAAATAAAATGATCCCATTTGCAATAGTGTCAAAAAGAATAACATATTTAGGAATAAATTTTATCAAGGAGATGAAAGATCTATAAACTAAAAACTATAAAACATTGATGAAAGCAATTGAAAAAGACATAGATGGATAGATATCCTACATTCATGGATATTTTATATTTTCAAATATAATTTTTTAACTATTAAATTTTAATATTATAATTGTTTAATATTGTTAAAATGTCCATGCTACCCAAAGCACTGTACATATTCAATGCATCCCTATCAAAATTCAGTGGCATTTTTCACAAAAATAGAAAACAAAATCCTAAAACTTGTATGGAAACCAAGATCCATAATAGCTAAAGCAACCTTGAGCAAGAAGAACAAAATTAAAGGTATAGAACTTCCTGATTTCAAATTGTGTTACAAAGCTACAGTAATCAAAAAGGTATGGTATTGCATGAAAATAGACACATAGACCAATGAAACAGAATAGGGAACAAAGAAAGAAATCCACACATATAATAGTGAACTAATCTTTGTCATAGGCACCAATATACCCAATGTGGAAAGGATAGTCTGTTCAGTAAATGGTATTATGAAAACTGGATATTCATATGCAGATAATGAAATTGGGCACTTATCTCACACTGCACAGAAAAAGTTAATTCAAATGGATTAATGCTATGCAGTGTTTATTTTTAATCTCAAGTAACCTTTTGTTTTATTTTAAATGAAATGAAATAGTCAAAAAGGCATAGAACATGAAATGAGAATAATTTGTCATATAATCTTGAGCCAGTCATTTGGATTTTTTCATCTCTATCTTCTCATTTGCTGAGAAAGGAGTGAGGAAGAGAGGAAGAAAAGGAGTGAGAGAGGAAGAGATTATAAATTATAGTACTGTGACAAAGACTGATAGTTGCCTACCCGCATTTAATACTTTTATTTTTTATTCCAGAACAGTATCTTAGGCAAAGTGTTCAGTTGAATAAAACTACATTGTATTTCCCAGTGTGCCTTGCAGCTGTTTGTGGTCATGTGACCAATTTCTGCTTAACATTTCTGCTTAAATAGTGATAAGAGAAATTATGTGGAACTCCTGGGAAGTATCCTATAGGGATAAGACAACTTGGAGGCTGGGGTTTTTTTTGCCTCCCTTTTTCTCCCTTCTGCTTAAGAAGTGGCTAGGTATGTATCAGCATGGAATCCAACAGTGATCTGAACAAAGAAGTAATAACCAGGATGGAAAGACACACTTCAGGCAGAACACAAAGATAAAGGGAAATTTGGTCCTAATAATTCTGTGGAGCTACCATGCCAGACCTATTTAAGGATTATTTTTTTGATTTGAAGATATATTTATTTATTTTGTTAATTCTCCAATACTTTATTTATCACCTCATCTATTTGTTTTTCTTTATGTACTATCAATCTTAATATACATATGCATGTGTATGTATATATATATATATAAACATCCACCTCACTATATAATATTTTGTTAAAGTATATAAATAGAACATTTATAACATATATAATTATTATTATTATTAAATTAATAAATATTGTTCCTCACAATACAAAAATACAGGATCTAATATTAATAATGTATTAATAATTAGACACATACATGACTCAAGATAGGTCATTTATTAAAATATAAATTTAATTCATTACTATCCTTTGACTGGTTTCTTTTTTATATGATAAAATTAAGGGCTTATTTTGTCAGAATCCTTTGATTAATTTCTTAATGTCTCTATGTATTTCTTAAACATCCAGATATCAGAAAGCATGGGAAGTTGCAAAACTTGGTTTTCTTTAGTTGTATTTCCACTAGAGTGTACTGTTCTCTTACCAACATCTTGATAATATTTTCAAACTCTTTATTCTTATGCCTTTAAACCTTGACTCTTCAGTGGACTTGGCAGTCAAATTCATTTCCTTCTGACTGAGCACATCAGGGTTTGTACCAGTCCTCAGTATATTAAAAATATAGAAGATCAGTTTGTTCTTAATGGAAAACTAAAGTCTGAATCAAAAAGAAACTGCACCAGTTCATTTTGAAAGTTCTACCCTCAATTTCATTTATTACCTAGAGGGGTAATACTTTACTTTTGATTAACAAATTAAAAATTAGTTTGTCTAAAGACATTCAGTGATTATCATACATCTAGAATTCAATAGCCCCAATCACACAATGAATGTGAAAAAAGTCAAAATTTAATTTAAACAAATGTTGTCCAAGTTTTAAAATTAAATTAAATGTAAAACCAGATTCTATTTTTCCAACGCTTAATCAAGTTTTCATCTGCTTCTTTGGAAGATATTATGTAAAGATCTCTATACTATATTTCTTTAACAATTTTCTTCTCATGCAAAGTCTAACTATGGATGTACACCTACAATCATCCTTAAACCTGAGGTATGCCCAATCTAATTTCTTTAATATATGGCATATTCATATTATTGTTATATTTATTTTTTATTCCATCTTAACTATGAATCTCTTTAGAGAAATATTAAAAATTCATTACACCAATAAGAAGCATAAAATAATCAATGGATTCCATTTCTGAAATTACATTAGAGATCAAGCTTTTTAATAATGAGAATAGGATCTGTTCATTCAGTTTTTTTTTAATCTCACTGTCTTTCCTCATAGCATTTGTCACAATTGTTACATTATTTATTAATTGTTTATTTAATTACTAGAGTTGAAACTTGTTACTTCCTCCAAAAAGTAACATAATTAATTCATTAGTTAGATAATTATTGGTTTAATATTTGAATTCCTTTGAAACTATAAGCTTCATAGAGGCAAATCTGCTATGGATGTATTTATTAGCATTTGAACTCCTTGAGCTCAGCACCTAATATGGAGTCTGGTACTTGTAAGGGCTCAGTATTTGTTGACCAGGAAAAAGAAAGTATATAGGACACTGATCAAACCATGGAATTAGTTACAAGAAATTTAGTGTATTTGGCTGTGTGTGTGTGAGTGCATGTGTGTGCAAAAACTCTAGATTATATATTCAAAAATCCTCATTTGTTTAATTAGATAGAAGTTGTCCAAGAGTTTTTTCAAAGATTGTAGTATTGGTGGTAGATAATGGATTGAAGACTTGATGACCTATAGATGCTCTTCTCTCGGGGATACTTACTAGTATTTGAGCCACTGCTTGATTATCCCTTGTTCATTTTACAAACTGATCTGAGGGTTGTGTGAACTATCAACCACTGTTAACTTCCTTCTGGGTGGAATGTATGTTTTCAAAACTGAGCAACTTGGTGCATACAGCTGATTCCTGACAAACAACAGATATTTCTTTTTTCAGACCCAGAGCTCCATGTCAGCCTACTTTTATTTTTTATTGATAAGGTTAATATCACCATATATTGCTTGAAATAATGATGTGACACCACTGTCTTAATGATATTAAATTATATACAAAATTTTTATAATAATTTTACTTATGCAAAAAACACATTAAGGAATTTATAATTCTTAAGTTGTACTCAATTTTTTTGTCAGTGTTAATACTACATTTGTTATCTTGAAGTCTACCATCCAAAGGAAAAACAGAATATTAAACTTCTCACAAAAGTGTAAGAGCAGTAATTTTCTTTTACAATGCAATAATCCTCATCACAAAGAAAACATACCCTGATTTGTTTCTTTTGTACTGGAAGTTACACAATAAATCTACATTTAAAGACTACTGTTTAACTTAATTTTCTTCATAAATTAATGAGAAATATTTCAAGAGTTTGTCAGCAAATGTTTTCTTTGTATTGTCTTTCTCTTATATATACAATCCCCAAAGTGGAAGCACTAAATTTATTGTTTCATATATTCATTAGAACATATTTACAGAGAAACTATGCTTCGTGAAGATTACCTGATTTATACATCATTCAAATACTTATTTCAAAATTGAAATGTTTTAGATAAGAGTATTATCATTTATTCAAGATAGATACAGTAAAACAAATCTGAATGACCTTAGTTTTCAATATAATAACTTTTGAAGAAACTGTTTTGTTCTGTTTTACAATAGTATAAATTTAAAAATCATAGTACCTTGAATTTTCTGTTTTGATGATTATATTCCATTGATTAAACTCACAATAATAGTTACTTATACTGCATATGACTAAGAAACATTTTGAATTAAAAATGGCCCAGTAGAAAAGCTTGTTTATTTGATGTTTTCAAAGCAATTCCATCATTTCAAATTATCTAATAGCAAATCTGCTGAAAACCAAATAATGGTACATCTTTAGCTTTATATTTAATACTTTAAAAATGTAATGATTTTACATCACTATTCCAGGAATATAGGTTTAAATTATTCATGAAGGATAATTTGATTCTAAAACTGAATTAATGGATACACCTTTTGTATGTGATACTTACATCTCATTATCTTGATATAATTTCTAATTGGAAATGCTTATGTTTAATAGTAAATAAATTTTTGTTCTATCATTTGACAGATTATTTATCTTCCCTAACAAGCAAGTATTTTTTTTCAAACAAAAATACATTCTTTATCACTATAAGACATTTATCATTATCTCCTTGGGTTAGTTATTGCTGGTGTATAAAATGCTATTACTGTGCTTATATATTTATTACATTTATCTATTTGCTAAATCCTTAATGTTAGTAGGTTTGTATTGAGTATTTGGAACAAAGTAACTTTTATAATTTTATCATTTTTTCTGATATTAACACTTGTTTCTTCATGCCTCTCTTTTTCACTCATCAATTCATTCATTCAAGAAATAGAGAAAGCATGAATGATGTGCCAAGCATTATCCTAATTTCTGGGAATGAAGGGGTGAAAACAATGAGCACAGTCCTTGGTTCTTAAGAAACTCAAAATGAAACAGAAGTTGGACATCTTACAAATTTAACTAATTCCAGTTGTATAGTATTATAAATGTAAGTTGCTATAGAAGAATATTCTGGAAGACCAAAACATGAAATTCTTATTGCATGGTTCACAGTTAAGGGAAATGATATAACCAAATAAGAAAGCCACAATAATACAGCAAGATACAGTTTTTAAAGCAGCAGCTGCTTCTGCTGAAGAAATTTTGATAGCATGAGAAAGGATATCAAAATAATAATAAAAAAAGACTTAGATAGCTCTTAGTTATAAATTACTTTATCTCTGCCACATGCCACAGTGATACCTTAACATCCCTTCATTGTAACACCAGAGAGAACAGGCATACGTTTAACATAGGCAACATTTAACGTAATTGGCCATAAGCATATATCTAGCATTTCCATCAATTTATATAAGTTTATGCAATGGCAAATAGGAAATAAAAAAGACCATTTCTACTGAAATAACAGTCCTTGAAGACCTTAAGCTTCTATGTCTCAACTTTGACAGAAGCTGAGGATTTTTTGCAATACCCATATCAGCCATGTCATAAAGAAATAATGAATCCAATATAAATCAGCATGGATGTCCACGGAATGTGGATGAAGTCAGAACAGAAGTTTTGACAGAACAGAGGATGAGACAAAAATGGACAGCTAAAAAATACATAAAAAGATATCATAAAGAAAAAATAAAACCATAATCACAAAAAAGTAAATGTACCCTCTGTTAAGAGAAAAGTTTTTTTTTTTTAGTTTGGACATTTCTATATCTTCATCCTTAAATACTAGGATACTAACGCATGCAAAAAAAATAGGACAATAATATTAGTGATGAGGTGAGAAAGTGATTGAAGAGGGAAGAAAACAAGGATTTAAAAGATACGGGAATTGTAAAATATTAAAAAACATGGAATGTACAAAATTAAATTTACAGTAAAGTTACACAGTGGAGATCATGTGATGATAGTGATGGTAATCAAACATGAGATTTAGGAAGTTAGGAGCCAAATCATTAGGGACCATTAATTCAGGGTAGAGTTTAGTTTGGAAAGCCAATACAGTTGTCTGTCTAAGAGTAACACAATCAGATTTCTGATTTGGAAAGTCCATTCTCTTTGCACTGTGAAGAATAGAGTGAAGGTGGCGATAACTTATTAGAAAACTTGTTTTAGTAAGGCAGAGACAATACATTGGAAGTAAATATGGCCAAAGATAAAGTACCAAAAGGGAGTTACAAATTTCAGCAATAGACTTGACAGGGCCTGGAGAGTGATTAGAGTTAGAACAGAGAGAATATTACAATGTAAGGATGGCTCCATTCTTCTGGCACAACTATTGCAGAAAATAAGGTTTTAAAAATAAGAGAGGGTGCCAACAATGGTGAATTATACATGAATAGGATGATTGACAACCATTATCCAGTGGCCGAGTCTATGCCACCCTAGCCTCCTTTTTCTGATAATATGTTTCATTTATAGGACAAGAACATACGATCCAAGATTAGTCTATCACAGTACCTCGACCCTGTGGCTTCAGTGATTACTGTATGAATGTCTCAGAATGCTGTCATCCCTGAGACTTGGTCCCAACCCTACATTCACTGCTCTTCTTTTAAGTTAGGTTTCGTATTTTCAAATTGATTAGCTTAAACTAGTTTGATTTAAGTTTTTATCACTTATAACTGGATGGATCATAAGTAATATAGTAGATGTAGAATGTAGTAAGTTAGATGGCTTGAAATTGTCCAGATAGGCCAAAATATTATTGAATTACAATGGCAGGAATATTCAGTAGCAAAATGAAATTGTACATCCATGAATTTAATACCCTCTTCTGCCAATATGTTTGAAAATATTAAAAAGAGGGAACAAAAATGAGTTTTTAAAAACCCAAAGACTGTGAAAATAGGAAGTGTTCTTTGGAAAAGAGTCAACTACCACAACCAAAATTATAAAAATAAAAATTATTTATATTAGAAAATTTAAAGAACATTTATAGGGCAGAATAGGAAAAGAGAGAATTCAAATTAGAAGTAGAACTGAACAAATTTTTCAAAATCATAACATAATTACAAGGAGAAAGAATATTTGAAACAAAGGTTAGGAAATATGGAGAATAAATTGAGGGGATCAAGAATATGATAAATGAAATTCCAAAAGGAAATAATAAAGAAATGAAAGAGTATGCCATACTAAAAAATAATAAATTTTTCCAGAAGTATTAAAAAACACCAATTTTCAGATTCAAGAAGGCTAATGATTCACAAGCAGAAAAAATCTTAAGTTGCCTACATCTAGACACGTGGTAGGCTAACTACAGAAAATCAAATGTATGGAGAACTTAAAAGCAGTTATAGTAAAGATAGATTCTCTACTTATAAATTTTATTTAGACTGTGACTTTACAAAAACAAAAATACATTGAAGTGAAAGCAGCCACAATGGATTAGAATAATATTTTCAGTGTGCTGAGAAAAAAAATAACTGCCAACTACAGATTGTTAGCCAGCAAAGTTCATTTCAAGAATGAAGCTACAATAACAACATTTTCAGATATGCCAAATCTAAGAAAATTTAAAACCAATAAACCTCACCAAAGGAACTTCAAAATGTCAGCTATTGAAATGAAAAAAAGGGATCACAGAAGGAAAGCAGGAGATGCAAGAAGCAACAGGGTAAAGAAAATAGTAATATATATCTAAAGCTAAACACACACTCGCTGTATGAAATAATAAAAATAATATCTAATTTATAGAATTTTAAAATGCAACAAGATAGCAAGTAGAAAACAAAAGCAGGAAAAAAGTGAGAGCAAGATAAAGATATATTTATTAGTACTAGATTTATTAGATAGGCACCTTAAAAATTTCAAGGATAACCACTAAAAGAATATATTATTTATAGTTGAGGGAGGGATGAAAAGAAAACCTCAATCAATGCAAAATATTTCAGAGTGAGAGAGAAAGAAACAAAAATCTGGATAAGTAAAAAGCATACAAAAAATGGCAGAAAATAAAACAAAATAGTAATCATAAAAATGTAAATGTACTACACCTTCTTTTAAGAAATATGTATTTTAAAACTGGAAAAAATATAAAGCTAACATACAAAAATCTCTTCAATAACAATTTCTGGTGAAAGTGCAGATCTCCAAGAATACTCCCACTTATTGTCATCAAAATGCAGAATGCTGCAGCTACTTTAGAACATAGCTGACAGTTTCTTGCAAAGCTAAATATAATTTTAACATAAAATCTAGCAATGATGCTCCTAGACTTCCACTCAAATGATTTAAATATTTATGTCCACACAAAAAACAACAAAATATTCACAGTAGATTTATTCATAATCACAAAAAAGAAAGAAATCAAAATGGTCTTTAATAGGTAAATGGATAAGCAAAGAGCTTCATAACCAATAGAATGGAATATTACACAGCAATAAAAATGAACAAACTATAAAGACAAATAAGTCATGGATAAATTATAAATGCTTAACAAGTTAAAAAGCCAGCCTGAAAATGCTACATAGTATATGATTTAATTCACGCACATTTTGAATAAAGCAAAATGTAAAAATGATGAACAGATCAGTGGTTTCCAGGATTTCAAAGGGACGGAGGGTAGAATGAGTAAAGTACAGGGCATTTTTTAGGGCAGTGAATCCATTCTGTTTGGTACTGAAGTATTGAATACATACACTATGCATTTGTCCAAATCCACAGAACTTTATAGCACAATGAGTGAACCATAATGTATGCAAAACAAAAACAAATTAGGAGGTAGAGGATCCCAGAATAGAGTGCAGAGTGTGACAAAACAATCTAGCTCTACTACCAATGATTAAGACAATCTCACTGAAGGGGAAGGAGGGTGACATTGGAAATGAGCAGAATCTGCAAGATGAATGGCAAAAGAAACTGCATAACCACAGTACTGTACTCTCACTGATAGTTTCTCACATGGGGGTATGGGTTAACAGTTCTAAAACTGTTTTACATGTACACTGAATTGAACAATTTAATGGATGGTGGATAGTGGAAAATAAGTTTCTCATCATTGGAATGGATGTTATGGACAAGGGGAGAACTCTGGAATAATCCATGTGATAATGAACTAGAGTTGGAGACATCAGTATGAAGTCATGTTTAATTTATAAATACAGATCCTTATCTATGGAATTTATAGATATGTTTATATACATGAGTACCTCTGAACAGATACATCATCTTACTCTGTTAGTTGAGCAGGCCTAAAAATAGAGTTCTCCAGGACAAAGAGCAAGCAGATCTAACACCATTCTCTAATATAAGGAGTCAGAACTTCATAGAGAAATGGCAGATTCTAGGACTGGAGGAGGAAATACAACGTGAGACTGGAGCTTCTTGTAGTACCAGAAAGTGTGGAAAAGCTTAAAAAATAAAAAATCTACATTGATGAGATTAAGTCAAAGGGACAAAGGAGCGAACTGAAATAGCTCCTGACGGCCAATACTATAACACCTGGAGCAACAAAATTAATAAATTATACCAAATAGATAAATTATAACCCAAAATATAACATAAATATCCATGAATTCATACTGACATAAATGCTTGAATTAATAAATAAATGGAGAGAAGAGGCAAATCCCCTTGCAGAAGAATTCCAATAATTGATGTAGATATTCTGCCCTCAAAGAGGGGAATAGTAACTCACTAGCCGTGAAGTATGATCTGCTCAAGAAATGACTTTCTTTCAAAGAGCAGAATATGGAAGAGAAATGTAGGGGCAAGACTAACTTTACAGTTAAGAAACAGAACAAACACTACCTCAGCTGGTTGATCAATGTTAATATCAGTGATAAATCAAAGTGATATTATGTAACCTTGATGTGATGTCATAGGAAGGGCACCTTACCTCTGTGGTCTTCCTCCCAAAGCCATTCTCCTACTCTAGTAATGAGAAAAGCATCAGATAAATCCCAATAGAAAGACATCCTACAAAATACTCATTAAAAATGAGGAAGGTCTGCAAAACAGAGCCAAGAGCCTAGGAGATGTAATGTTATAACTAAATGTATTGTAGTATTCTGAATAGGATCCTGGAATAGAAAAAAAAAGGCTATTAGGAAAAAGCTAAAGAAATTTCAACAAAGTATGGAATTTAGTTAATAATAATGTGCAATATCGGTTCATTAATTGTGACAGTTGTACCATACTAATATAAGATGTTAAAAAGGGAAACTGGGATCAAGGTATATTGGAACTATTCATGCTATTTTATCAATATTTTTCTGTAAATCTAAAACTGTTCAAAAAATAAATCCTATTTTTAAAAATACTCAGGAATACTTATGAATTATTGTAGTAAAACCCTGATAGTGGTTTTTCTTTTTTGTAATATAAGTGCCTGATTAAAGCTTTGATCGCAGAGGCATTCACTTCAAAGATGGCTTCTTGAATAAACGCTTTGCCAGGCAGAGGACTAGATAAGGAGTCAGGCTGCCCCACTTCCCCAGGCTTCTTTGTTTTAGAGATCTTGCTTGATTTTGATAATGGACCATTTGGGTTTCTTGTTTTTTCCCCTCCCATTTTAAAAATTCCCACCCTTACATTTTAAATTCACCAATAAAGAGAGAGCTCATGAAACCCAAGGCCCCCACCATAGACACCAATGAAAGCAGATCCCGAAGTCAATGTGCTCGCTGTCTCTCTCCTGAAATGTCCCTGTGTGGCTTCAGGTGTGCCATTAGCTTTCCAGGACCTATGAATAATACAAAGTTTCCTAATGGTTATTGCTGAAGACATCTTGCAATCAGAGTAAGAACCAGGTATAAAATTAATTAATTAATTAGTCAATTAAGTCACAGGAATATACTGTACAGCACAGGGGATATAATCAACAAGGAATTTTGTAGTAATTTGTATGTGCATAATCTATAAAAATATCAAATCACTATTTTATACAACTGAAACTAATATAACATTGTAAGTCTATGTGTCAGTAAAAAATAAAGTGAATCAAAAAGAGAAAGAAAAAAAGGAAGGGAGGGAGGGAGGACAAAAGGAGGGAAGGAGGGAAAAAAAGGAAGGAAGGAAGGCAAAAACTACAACGACTGATCTGCCCTCAGCATTAGTTATCAATAGGCTGAGACAAGCACAAAACCACTGTATACTGTGGAGATTACGAGCTGAATCTCTAATTCAGACTGAGTTTATACCTTACAGTACACTTAACAATGGGAAAAGTACTCATCTCCTTAAATTTCTGCTTCCATTACAAAATGGGGAAAACATTATCTATGTCATAGGTTTTACTGACAGTAAATGAATCCATGGTAAGAGCACAGGAAATGGTTTCTATTATTGCTTTTTATCAAAAATTTTTGATAAAGTGTTATAGAGATGCATAAACATAAACACTCATACATAAAATTATGAAACTGAGTATAAATGAAACAGACCAAATTAAGAAAGTTATTGAGACTAGAAGTAGATTGCAATTAGCTGTAATCTACATAGAAAAATAGAAATGGAATGATTCTATTATAAAAAATTATTTTAAATAAATATGATAGTCCATAAATTCAAAGTTTTAGACTACATTAAGCTGTTACTTAAACTGAACACAGAGAAGTCTATTTATTTTATAAAAATGTTTGTTGCAATTTAGTTTAAATAGAATACCCTGAAATACATTACAAATACTATATGTGTTGCTAAAAGTATTTTCATTAAAGTTTTCACAAACTTTCATTTAGCTTGCTATTAACCCAGTGTGTTACTAGCTGTAAAAAACTGTGTTACTTAAACTACAGGTCATGTTAAGAATATTTCTAAATCTTTGACATCACAGCACATCTATCTCTCTTATTTCTAAAATCTTTAATTATCTCCTTGTCTTTATGGCAAGGAAATATTAAATTTGAAAGACAGATATATTGAATTCTTTCCACTGCTCTGTTTAAAAAAATAAAATTCTATTGTACATCTATTGTATGCCTTTCAGGAAAAATTTTAAAATATGAAGCTGATAATAAAATATTTATGTAAAATACTTTACATAATTCAATACTTACCTGAAGCTTGCAAATGTTATTCTTTGGAGAAATCATTTACAGAATTTTTTAAAAATATCTGAACTTTTATATATTGTGGAAAAATCTGGGTCTATATTAACTGAACTTGAAAGCATCCCTCACTAACAAAAGAAACACAATTATAGTAAAATATTTTCATTTAATAACAGCAATACTGTATAGTTCCATTTGGTTATCTAACATTTAACCTGTGAGTATACTTTCTGGTAAATATTAATATTGATATGTTCATGTTGATAGTGGCTAAAGTTAGAATTCTCTTTATCCCAGGACCAAACCATTTCCATCGTCCCTTTTTATGGTCCCAGTCTCTAGCCACTGACTATGGATCAAACTCAAACCAAATTTTTCACACTAAGTGTGAAGCTCTGATCCTAAGGAGTTTTGTCATATCTTGGAGAAATAAAAGACTATACTATTGTTCTTTTAGAGGAGTGGATAAGTATCTTCAAATTAGCAGTTTTTAAAGTTTTCAAGTGAAAAATAATTTCTAATAGCATTAATATATTTGTAAAATGTGTTCAAATTTAATATTTTGATAGGAAAAATAATGACAAATTCCCCATCCCATGAATAATAATCAAGAGCAAAATAAAATGCAACCCTAAATTGAAGACTATCACGGATTCCAGGAAGACAGTAAGATTCAGCAGGTTTTATACAATTTCTGAGGGATGAAGCAATGTTACCACCTCCCCTTGATTCTCCTTGATCATACACTCATATTTCTGTTTTGTCACCAAAATCATGTTGATAGACTGTCAGTTGCCACAAAGCTATTTAAGGGTAGAGACAGATATATGATTAGAATCTCTCAACTCAATAAATAGTTAAATTTGTAAATTTGGTACAAGACTTGCACCATAATCCTAAACATGCTACTAAACTCATTGAACTGAATTTCTTCATTTGTTAATTGGAAGTAACAATGACATTGATTATTCCCCAAGGCATAAAGTTAGCATTAAACAATAAGATAAAAAATAAAGAAAGGATGTGAACATACTTTAGACATGGTTAATAGCAGAGCAGTAAAGAATTAATGTAATGTAGACACAGCCAGCCAGAGAACTGCCACTTCTCTTAAGGCTCTCTGGAGGCTTTCAAAGGCTTGGAAGACTGCATCCTTCTCTCCTCAGCCTTCTGGGCTCTGTGAGTTTCTTGTCAGATAACATATATTTCACAGCCTTGGTTTTAAATATTTGGCGGAAAATTGCACATAATATTTTAGACAATCGGGAATAGAGCATCTTGCTCACAACACATTATTGATATCTTTCTCCTGTGAGATTATGAACTATGGAAGTATAATCATAACCTATGGTTCAGCTGTATAAGCATATATATACAGATACAGATGTGTCTCTATATATCATTTTTTTCTATTTGTCTGCCTCCCTGCCTATTTATATATTATACAAAGGATGATATCTTGCTGAAAACACCAGTAGGGCAGTAGGGCATGCACTGAATTTAATTGATTTATTTTTCATTTTCATGAATGTTTGGCACTGAGTCAGACATACTCTCTCATCTAGGAAACTTAGCAGGTGTTTGCCAGATAATTATAGACCAGTAAAATTATGAAACTGAAAGCTAAAAGAGACTTAATGATCAGGAAAAAATTAGTAATTTTACAAATAAGTTGTATTTGTGAACACTATAATGAGAAATTTTTATTACATTTATTTTATAGGCCAACTATTATAATAGGAATTTTATTCAGTGACCTTCTGATTATTAACTCCATTACAGAAAACGAAAATGTAATTATTAACTCTAATTACAAAAAACAAAAATGAGGCTTAAATAGGTTAGTTATTCTGTCCAAGTTTACCCAGGTATTATGTGTCAGAGCCATATTTGAATACATATCTGTGTGATTCCAATGTACATATGTTTCCTGAGATGACATGTCATGTAGAAATATTATTAAATGATTTGTGCTAGATCATGGTAACAATGAAACATAGAGCTGAGTCTAGAACTTGGTCCTTTTTCAATGACACCGTATGATTGGCAGCCCCAAAATGTCCCAATAAACTAGTTAATTCCTAAATATTTTTATTTTAATAGTTTTAACCAGTTACTAAGATATTTGGCCAATTCCAACTAGTGGTTTGTGAACATAAAAGTTATTTAGAAATTATTTTTTATACTATAGTTTCTTCTAACTGATAAGTTGAAAAGTTGACATAAAACATAAATATTACTTTCAGTTGCAGTTCACATGCTTTTCTAATCACATTTTATAATTATGCATGGGTGTATTCAACTATTTTTCAATAATAATGTATTCAGCTTGAATACAGTATAGAAGAATTTTTAATTTGATTTTTAAATTAAGAAATAAATACATAAGTCTGAATGAACACAATGTGCTAGAAATAAGTTTTGTACGAGGATTCACAGTACCTGAAAAACGGAAAAGTTCTTTGTCATAGTACATTTAAATAAATGCTATTTATTCTAAACTCTACCCATTTCACCACAAAGTTTTTAAGGAGCAGTGTTCACTTACATGTATCGTGAACAACTGTTTGGGAGAAATAAAAATGTTGCTTTTCAACATTTTAATCACAAAAATTTGTCTTATGTTATATTGAAAGAATACAATTGGCATTGTTCTAAAACATAACCATATTTTGCTTTGTGTTTCCAAGAAATGGCTTCTTTAGGAGATAACTTTTACCAAGAATTCTGTTTAGTTTCTATTCCCATAAATGACATGCATGGGTTTAACTTAATCTCTATGAGGTCAGTGTCTGTATGCATCCAACATACACAGGTGCTAAAGAAAAACTATCAGTCCGGATTTTTACAACAAAATCTTAAAGGTCCTCATGTTTAGAAACATTCAAGTTATAAAAGGACAAGTTCAAAAAGGGAAGTAGAAGAACATACGCATCTGTGGATTTTCATATATTTATCACATTCCTTCAAATTGAAGCATCTCCGATCCTTCTTCAGATGAAAGAGCAACTCATATAATAGGAAAAAAAATACTCAGACATTTGACATTAGGAAAAAAATGTGTAATGATGATATTGTTTACTGCAGGAAATGGAGAAGCACCGTATATAAGCCCTGGTATCTAACCAGAAAATTCACTGTTCTTCCTTAAGAATGGACCCAAATCATATAAGTATGTAACACATTGTTGATAAATGCCTTCAAGGAGTTGCACCTTCAAGGGTATTAGTAACTTGAAGAAGGCAGCAGAATTCAGAAGCTTTCTTAGGCTGTGTGTTACACTGCAAAACATGAAAATGTATACCACTGACCTATCATAAGGAAGGATGTGTGGATCAGCTATGCCTTTGCCTGATGAATAGAAGTAAATATCTCCAACAGACCTCTTTTTTTTTAAACTCTAATTTATGAGTTCTCTCTCTTTTAAAAAGTTCCTATCTTATTTGCATAATTCTACCATCAATTATTTATGAAGACAGTTTATTATCTATTCAAAGAAAGAAAGATGATTTTTCACTTTAGTTATGCGGAAAAGCATAAAATAAGTATAAACACTTATGAAATGAACTTATTTCTCATTTTCTGATCCCAAAGCACAGTCGAATAATTATTCCATATTGGTGATTATAGTTATAAGAAAGCTATTTCACAGTTCTAAAATTAAACTGTATTTGATAATGCTTTAAATTAATGACACTTATTGGTAAAATTAAATGGAGAAGTCCCCCAAAATGAGGGCTTTTGTTTATCTGTGCTATGATTAAGTCTTAAAATTTATTTTATGATGGTCTGAATCCCGGATAAAATCGAGGAAGTTTTATTCGTGTCCCTTAAAGTCAAGAATACTGAATAAATCCTTGAGCATTAAAGTTGCCTTCCCAACTTTGTTACCATGTCATTCAATTTGAAGAGCTGTTGACTGTAATGAGAATATTCTCAGAAGGGCTTTAGGACAATAATTATATCTCCCTTAAAAAAAACAAACAAACAAGGTTCATTTCATTTTCCATTAGAAGGGTTGAAGCCCTTTATAAGATGATTCTTTGTATCTTGGATGTTGAGCAAGGTACTCTTCTCTCCTGCACTCTTCACATACCCATCAGAAAAAAACAGAATGCTGTTATGGGCACTTTTCAAAAGAGACTGATCATTATAAAAACAAAGACTGAAAGATAAATTCAAAATGTTATATAACTTTTATCAGGAGGTTGTTTTCAATCATCTTCCTTCCTGAAAACAAAATAAGGATGTCTACTTCAGGTCACTCTGGATCTGACCCAATTTGCTTTCCTTTTATTGGAAAAAAACTAACTTTGAAAATCGTCTTTTTGAAAATATTAAAAATCCAATAGTACAGCACACATGAAACAGCATTCTCAGTTTATTTCTATTATGTATTCCTCTTTTCTGCTGTATTTTTAACTCCTTAAAAATAGAGAACCTGATAGATAGATAGATAGTAGATAGAATGTCCCCAGATGTGAACATGAATATGAATCCTTGTACATAATGGATAATCATTATGCCCAATTAAATTGATTTTAAACTTACTTCAGATGTCCAGATGTAGATGTAGGTTAGCTGGTTAACACATCTCAGTGATAATGCTGCTCTTGAATTTATAGAGCTTTAATGATGCCAACACTGAGTCTGTCCAATTCTTTTTTTTTTTATTTTTATGTGTTTAGTCATTTTTCATACTCCTCTGTAAACTTAGCATATCTCTTTTGAATCACAAAACATTTGACTCAACTTCCTCTGATATGTTTTTACTGTTGGAGAACTTCTTAGTAATTCTGTAGCAGCTTGGCCTATATTTTGCTATGCCTTCTAGAGAATCCCTCATTCCTCCTCCTCTTTCTGATTAAATTCCCACCACTTAAACTCTCCCTACTTCTCTTCTTTACTGTATTCCAGATTCTGTACAGGACCCAACTAGAAGTAACAACAATTCATTTATTCCCAAATTTTATAAAATATTTTATAGTATATGTAGTGTACTCAGGTGAATCTGTTTAACAAACATTAAATAAATGTCTAGTCTTTCTTTCAGGAAACGTCTATTAATTCTTTCAGAATTAAAGTTTCTGCTCTTTAAAAAAAAAACTAATGTAGCAAACTGTATTGCACATATCCAATTATACTTTTTCATAGGAGACTCCTGATTTTTTCTGTGGTTATTTGAAATTCCCATTATTATGTTGGGGTACATTTTTCCTATACCCAGTTTTTGAGTTTTTATCATTAAAGATGTTGAATTTTGACAAATGCTTTTTCTGTATCTGATATGTTCGTATGATTTATATTCTTTATTATGTTGATGTAATGTGTCATGTTTATTGATTTGCATTTGTTGAACCATCCTTGCATCCCAGTGATACATCCCAGTTTATTGTGGTATATGATCCTTTTAATGTGCTGTATTTTGTTGAAGCTTTTTTCATCTATGTTCATCAGGGACATTGGTGTATAATTTTCATTTCTACTTCTTGTAGTATATCTCAACATAAAAAAATGTCATATATCATAAGCCCATAGCTAACATCATACTCAATGTTGAAAAGCTGAAAGATTTCCTTCAAAGAGCAGGAACAAGAGAGGGTGTCCACTCTTGCCACATCTATTTAACACAGTTCTGGAACTCCTAGCCAGAGTGATAAGGCAAAAAAAAAAAAAAAAAAGAAATAAAAGGTATTCAAATTAAAAAGAAAGAAGAAAGCTGTCTCTGTTTGCAGATGATGTAATATTATATATTGAAAACCCAAAAGACCCCACCAAAAAATCTGTTAAAACTAAAAAAAATGAATTCAATAAAATTGTAGGATACAAAATCAACATACAAAAAGCTGTTGTGTTTCTATATACTGTTAATGAACTATCCCCAAAGTTAAGAAAACAATCCCATTTACAATAGCATCAAAAATAATATTATATGTAGGAATAAGTTTAACCAAGGAGGAGAAAGGTCTGTGCACTGAAAACTGTAAAACATTAATGAAAGAAATTAAAAGATGCAAATAACTGGAGATATCCTGTTTTCATGGATTGGTAGAATTAATATTGTTAAAATGTCTTTGTTATCCCAATCTACAGATTCATTTTTAGTTCTCAGTAAGAATTCTAAGTAGCTAACTGACTTAAGAAAATTTACACAGCTAGGAACCCAGCTAGGAGAAAGAATCTAAATTCAGATCTTTCTGACCCTGGACACTCTATACTGACACACTAGCCACGCATCTTATGAACTTGACACACTTATAGCATGGTACATTTTCTTCTTACCCAGTAAAACAGCCTCCTTTTAAACTATTTTTCTTGTACTTCTCACTTCCTTACAGGTTGTCCATTTAGAAGAGCAGTAAGTCAACCAATGGGGGGAATTAAAAAAAGACCAAAACTGTGTGTAAGGGGAGGAGATCATAAAATGCCAACTATTTTTTTTTTTTTTAATTGAAGACTCCAGTTGGCTTCTCACATATGCATGTAAAACTCCGGCTACCCTTGACATAGTAAGACCCAATACCCTCTCTCCAAAACTGTCAAAAATGTCTTCTCCAATATTTGGCATGAGACTGTGCTAGAATCCTTTAGTTTATCTTTAAAATAGATTAAATTGATATATACCTTAAAAAAATTTAGCAATTTATCATTTTATTTCCAATGCTTGGAGAAACCTGGGTGAAAAGTGAGAAGTACGTGAAAACTTTAATAATAGAAAAATGAGGAAGTGTTGTGTATTATTGGATAGCTCATTTGTTGAAACACTTTTTGAAATAATGAAATTTCTCATTATCTGGAGTTTATATGGATTAATTTGATTAGTCTTATTTACTGTATTAAGCATATATTGAGTCTATATTGAGTATATTATACTCTATATTCATTATAATATTATAGATTTTAAAAAGAGGTTGTATTCTATTTAGAGTATATGTATAAACATATATATGCATATAGATGCAACATATGTCTATAACATACATATAGTAAGAGTATCAAGTTTCACATGTTCCGTAAGTTAAAATTCTACTAAAAACTTTCTTCCTCACCTAACAGTGTATTTTGAAATAAAGGAAACAATGTCAACATTATCTAAAAATATTTTAAATTTGTAATAATAATTATAAATGTTTTGACCAAAGTGAAATTAAAAAGGAAATGGGCAGTGCACTGGACCATCATTGTCACTGCATAAAATGAGACCAAACTGTTCAACACAAAAAAATTTTACAAAGCAGACTCAGAACACATGGAGTATTAATAGGACTAATTTTCTTGAACACAATATCGCTTGAAATTATATCAAGAGAAAAGGAAAATAACCTGCCATTTTAAAGGGTCAATAATGGCTTAATGAATGAATGCGGAGGAATACTCAGCCTTTGCAAACATCAGCTTGTCATTTTCCTAGTACATCAAACAATGCACATTCTGTAGAATAAATACTTGGCAGGTGCATATAGGTTAAACATGTGCATAACCACACAGTCAAGGAAATCTTACCACCTCTGTCAATATACTCAACATGAAATGGCAATAAGATCATATATAACAATCTTCAAAAGAAAATGAAATGCCAAAAGCAATAGGTCAGGAGAAAAGCAGATTTGGAATTGAGGTGGGGGAAGGGCATATAAGTGTCAGTAAGTCTCTGACAAAACATATTTAAAATCTACAGACTGCTGAGAGAAGACATTTGAAATCACAGACATGGAACAGAAATTGTTTCCTTAGCAATTAAATTACCAGGGAGTGTTCTCAAAGTTTAACTTCTCTGCTTTTCCTTAGCATAAATGTCTTTCCTATCCATGTCTCCCTGCAGAATTCATGATTGATAGTCAGTATGTAAGTCCACAGGAGCCTTAAATATTCATTTTAGGCTTAAATTATGACTAAATCACAGGCAGCATCTAATGGAATATCACTTATGACAAGAAAATAAGGCTTAAGCCAACTTATATTATTTAAGAGAGAAACATGGATAAGAGAAAGACATGGTGTTACCCTATGTATGTGGTGAACATACACAGACATTTAGGATGAGCAATCAAAAGAAACCTAATAGAGTGTGTTAGAGTCAATAGGGAAGAATCAATAAGAAATGGTGATAGGGTACAAATTGTAATTGGCACTTCTGAACAGAGTAGAGAAAGCAGATGATATTTTGTTCAGTTAATTTTTCAAAGTGGCTTTGTGTCAAAATCAAATACTAGTTAGATATATGAATTACTCAAATATTGATTGAGCAGAAAGCCAACCATTAGCATAGCATGATATTTAAGGTCACCCCAGTATGCTGTGACATTTATAATGTTTAAATAAATTTAAAATATAAATTAGGAACAGTCAATCTTTTTATTGTTATCAATGAAGAAAATTTGATTTAGGATAAATGCTATGATAAGCAAATATTAAGAGAAAGAAGTAGCAGGATAAATCACTAAAAAGTGAGTCCAAAGAAATATGACTCATTATTCAAGGGGAAAATCAAGCATTTTAAAATATGAAACTGCAGTTATAAGAACTGTGTAAAAGAAAAATATTATGAAATTATAATCAACTCTATTGTTAATATAATTATCCATTTTGCAGTAACCAAGACTTAAGACATGGTCTTTTCCCTAGCTAGATTTTGTTTAAGCGTATTACCAGCCCCTTCTGCTCTTACCACCCCTCTTACCCAGAGAAGGAAGGAATGAAACCGATCTGGTTGATTGACACAGGGCAACGTAAACAGACAGGACTCAGTCACTGCTTCAGTTTCTTAAACTTCATGAGTAAAAATCTCCATGCATACAGGTCAGTTTTGCCCCGTGATAAGCATCTCGGGAAAATGAGCACCTGCAGTTACCAGATGTTATTTTTCTAATAATTTATTGAGGCTCCTGGACCCTGGAAACCACCATCTGCATTATTTCTATAGATTTATCTATTTTAGATATGTTGTATAAATGGAACCAAACTATGTGTGACATTTTTTGTTTGGTTTCTCTCACTTGCCATAATGTTTTGGAGGCTCTTATATGTTGTTTCATGTATCAGTACTTTATGGTTCTTTAGAGCTGAACAATATTCCATTGTATGTATATACTATAATTTGGTTATTCATTCATTAATTGATGTACATCTGAGTTGTCACCTTCTGACTATTGTGAATAATGCTACAGTGAACTGTGTAAACTGTGTTTATTTATGTACCTGTTTTTGATTTGGGGGATATAAACCTAGGAGTGGAATTGCCGGACCATAGGATATTTCTGCATTTAAGTTTTTGTGGAATCACCAAACTATTTTCCATAGCGGCTGTACCATTTTACATTCCCACCATCAATGTACAAGGGTTCCAATTTCTCCATACCCTTGTTAACACTTGTGTGTATGTAATTATCACTATCCTAGTTAGAATTAAGTGGTATTTCATTGTGGTTTTGATTTGTATTTCTCAAATGAGTAATGATGTTGAACATCTTTTCAAATGCTTGATGGTTATTTACATAGCTTCTTTGCAGAAATATCTATATAAGTCCTTTGTAAGTTTTTTAATTGGTGGTTTGTTTTTATTGTTGTTGTTGTTATTGAGTTGTTAGAGTTCTTGATATATTCTCAATCCTGGACTCTTATTAGCTATGTTTGTCAAAATTGTCTCTTATTCTGTAGGTAGCCATTTTGCTTTCTTGATGTCTTTTAGTGCTCAAAATTTTTAATTTTGATGAAATCTAATTTACCCTTTTTTTTTTTTTTGGCTTGTGCTTTTGGTCTCGTATCTAAGAATCAATTGCCAAATCTAAAATCATGAAGATTTACCCCATGCTTTTTTCTAAGATTCGTATGGTTTTAGCACTTATATTTATGTTACTGATCCATTTGTGGTTAATTTTGAATGTGGTATGAGGTATGGGTCCAACTTCTTTCTTTTACAAGTAGAAATCCATTTGTCAAAGTACCATTTGTTAAAATAGGTTATTCTTTACCACATTGAATGGTGTTGGCATTCTTATTGAAAATTAATTTACCATAGAGATATAGGTCTATTTTTGGAATCTCAACTCTATTTCACTGTTCTATGCTTATTCTTATGTCAGGACCACAATGCTTTGATTATTGAAGTCTTATAGTAAATTATGAAAACTGGAAGTTTCAATTTCCAACTTCATTCTTCTTTTTCCTGGTTGTTTTTGCTATTCAGGGCCCTTTGTAATTGCCTATGAATTTGAGAACTGGATTTTTCAATTTCTGAATGAAAGACTATTGGTATCATGATAGGGATTAAACTGAATCTGTACATCACTTTGGGTAGTATTGACATCTTAACAACTTTGTCATACAGTCTATGAACATGGGATATATTTTCATTTAAGTCTTCTTTAATTTCTTTTGCCTATATTTTATAAATTTCAGTATATAACTCTTTCACATTTGTGAGTAAATTTATTCCTAAGTATCTTATTCTTTTGGATGTTATTGTAAATGGAATTATTTTCTTAATTTCCTTTTCAAATTATTCATTCCTATTATATATAATAAAACAGGAATTTTTGTGTTGATCTTATAACCTGTACCTTTGCTGAATTTATTACTTCTAGAGTTTGTGTGAGTGTGTGTGTGTTACTAAACCAAATTTGAGTCCCCTCTCTCCTGTGCAGTAAAACCAATCCACTGATGTTAAGTTATAGTGAAGGAAAATACAGCATTTATTGCAGGGCGCCAAGCAAGGAGGCCCGGTAACTAATGCTAAAAAAAACCCCTGATCTCCCCAGTGGCTTTCAGGGAAAGGTTTTTAAAGACAGGGTTACAGAATGTGTGATCAGGTCATGAACATTCTTCTCACTGGTTGGTGGTGAGGTAATTGGGAGTTAACATGATGTTAACTTCCGTTTCCATCCAGTCTGGAGTCTACATGCTTGGTTATGTGCTACTTGCTATGGTTAAATTAATCCACCTGGTAGGGGTTTCAGTATCTGCAAAATAGCTCAAAGGATAGGCTCAGATTAGTATCTGTATCCCTTGCAAAGGAACAAAGGTCTTTGACTTTGTTTAATGGCTGATCTATCATTATTTTGTCTTGCTTGACTGTTTCCCTTTGTTTCTGAATTGTCTTGCTCTATGATTGAATTTATTCTTTGGAACTCAGAGAAGGCCTAGAAGGTTGAAGTTTTTCTACAAACAAGAGGCAGGCAGAGGACACAGGGTGGTGATTGGGGCAGTGTCTGTCCCAGGAAGACCCCATAGGGTCTTGCTTGGTTACATTTGTGTGTGTGTGTGTTTGTTTATTCTTTGGGGTTTTCTATATGTGGAATCATGTCATCTGTAACTAGAGATAATTTTACTTCTTCCTCTCTAATTTGGATGCCTTTTATTTCACTTCTTTTTTTATACCTAATTGCTCTAGCCTGAACTTCTAGTAACATGTTGAATAGCAGCATCCTTGTTTTGTTCCTGATATTAGGGGTAAATTTTAGTAAAATTTAAATTTACTAAAATTTAGTAAATTGAGTATGAGGTTACTGTGGATTTTTCATAAATTCCCTCTCATGTTGAGAAAATTCCCTTCTATTCCTAATTTTCTGATAATTTTTATCATGAAAGGATGTTGGATTTGTCAGATGTTTTTCAACAGACATTATCTTGAAGAAAGCATAGCATATTTTACAAAACATTGAAAAAGAAAAACTCTCTGAAAATGGTACAGATAATAGAATTCATATAACTTTAAAAAAAACAGAAGAGGAAAGGAATAGCATTGGTAATCATAGGAAAATCAACTCAAATCCTGAGAGGATACTGAAATAATTCATTTAATAATTTATAATCATCTAGCAGAATATAAGATATTTACAGCAATGCATATGAATTTACAAAGTGGAAATAAAGCCCCCCCCCAATTCCTTATTTTCTATGAGAAAGTGAAAATCTAAATAGAAAAAGATGGTAAGACAATACTTGATAATCTTATATTTTAATTATACTATTTATTCTAACTCATGGCATTGTGATCTGGAAACCAGACCAAAATGTATTAGACTGAGAAAGATTCCCAGTGTTGAAGACAGATCTCAAATTTTAAGTGTCATTGATACTATAAGAGAAAGATTGCTTGCTTATCCATTTATTAGTTGAAGGACAATTAGGTCTTCAGTTTTGTTAGTTACAAATCAAGCTGGAATGAACATTTGTGTGCAAGTGTTTCGATGAAGATGTTTTTATTTCTTTTGGGAAAATACATTGTGTATTGATTTTCTATTGCTGCTGTAGCAAATTATCATGAATTTAGTGGATTTAGACAGCTCCTGTTTATTATCTCATTGTTTTCATAGGTCAGAATTCCTGGCATAGTTTCTCAACTGATTTCTCTGCTTAAGGTCTCACAAGACTGAAATCAAGGCGTCAGCAGGACTGCATTGCTCATAGACTCTTGAAAATACCAGAAACTGACACATTGTAACTGACAATACTTCAATTAAAAATTTGTTGAAAAAAAGAAAAAAAAATTAAAAAGAAAAACTAAACAGCAGCAGTAACAAAAACCCCTCCTAACAATTGTCTTATGTCTTGCATAGTTATTGCCAAGTAATGTGCTGTATTTATTTTTTGGTTCACCTATATCTATTGTGTCTATTTTTCATCTGTTGGTCTTCGTAATTTTTCTCTTCATCTCTGCATTGTACTAAATGTTTTTAATTAAATTTTTAGTAACTTTATCAGTTTGAATACACTGAGTTTACATGTAGGTTTTTCTGATTGTTGCTTTCTGTTTGAGTTTGGTTTTGGTTTTCACTCGGAAATTCTCTGAGCTTGAAAATTTGATTTAATATAATTCAATATTTTTGGAAATCCTTAGCCATTAACTTTTCAGATCCTCCTTTTGTCCTCTTCTTTCTCTGTTCTGTGATTCCAATTAAGCATATGTTCACATTTTATATTATTCTGCATCTCATAATGTTTTGCCTTAGTGTTTTTGTTTTTTTCCTCTTCTCTTTCTATTTAAATTTGTGTAATTATTATTGACCTATTTAAAATTTCATTAATTCTTTACTTGGCTGTGTTAAGTCTAATGATGAATCCATCAACATCATGCTTCATCTCTCTTACTGTTTTATCTTAACTCTAGTATTTGATTCATTCTTACTGTTTTTTTCTCTCTGCTGAAATCCCATCTCTTCATGAATGTTTTCTACCTTTTCTATTAACATAATAACTAGAAGATTTTTCTCTTAATTCCTTAATTTGTAATTTCAACATCTGAATCATCTCTGAGTTTTCTTTTGAATGTTTTATTTATTATTTGTTTGATTTTCACTCTTTTATGTATCTCATAATTTTTAATTGCATGTCAGATATAGTTTGTAGAACAGCAGAAACTGAGGGACAGAGTATTCGTAACTGGAATAGGCATGCCTTTTTTTTCTTTTTTTCTGGTAGGCCTATAGTGGAGGGAATAAATGAATATTGTCAAGGACTGAACACAGTTTTTGCTATCGATATTTTTTAATGTACCACCAGCTTCAAGTACCTCTGATATTATCTCGTGCTTCGGATTTTTGTTGGTTTGTCAAAGGCTTTTCCTCAGTGTTCCATCCCTACTCTCAGCTTTGGGCCTTCACTGTGTTCCTGCCGTCTCTATGATCTTTACCTTTCCCCAATAGGGACTTGTTTCTTGTTGCTTTCCTTCACTAGCGCAATGGTGGGAGGCAGGGAGGATTATCTCTTTTCCTGGTTCATCCTCATTTTTAGATAGGTCCGGTGTCCCAGATTCTCAGGTATGAAGCCGCCTCAGTTTATTCTTCCTTTCCTCCAGTGATAGGAGAATTCTAATTGTCTATACATATATATATATATATATGAATAATTGATTCATATACGTTACAGATCCAATGTCTTCAAAAGTCTTCCTAGAACTAAATCCTACCCTTAAATAATACTGAGTTAAACGTTCCTCAGCATTCCCAGTCTCCAAGTGTTACCATGAAAGTCAACTCTGAGTTCATTTCTGCCAACATTTCTTGAGTGTTTAAAATATGCCAGGCAGTTTACTAAATGTTTTACATACTCACCTCCTAATTCTCACATGTATCTTATGAAATAGGTTTTAACTATTATTCTCCCTATTTAATAGGTGAAATACTTAGTCACAGAGAGGTTAAGTTATCTAAAGTCACATAGCTAGGAGACCACCGTGGGGTCAGTTTCACGCCCAGGCTATCTGATTCCAGAATTTATGCTCTTCATCACAGTACTATACTTTGATTTTACTAATCACTAGAGCACCAAATTTATTTATTCCCACATGGTTTTATTTTTAATGGTTAACTTGTCTCCTCAATGGCTTGCAAGTTTTGAAGCAGGGATTTCTATTATATTACATTAATTCTGTAGTTCTTAGCAGTACTCTGCATATAGTTGGTATTAAATGAGTGTTGGATGAATGACTAGTTTATTTGCTTCACAGAGTCTCCTTATCTCAATTCATCTTAAGTTTACCTGATAGGTTAGTCCTGTTAATTCTGATCATGTCAGTATTTTGCTTAAATTGGCCATGGGTGATTCCACGATCTAAACCTAATATGCTTTTTTTAAGTCATACTCCACTACCCCTCTTTACAAAACTTCCACTTGTCCAAAACATGCTGTGTCATACATGCAACTTTCTATCTTCTTGGTCTTGGCTCAGCAGGTTTACATATATATATATATATAAAGTTCTTCTGTTTCTCACCTCCAAATGATCAAATTCAAAACTAGACTTCTCTGGTTCACCCATGTTAGCTCTCTAAACATCTATATTATTTTATCTGCACAATTTCAGTGTTCCAGTGTTTGATTTATCATTGTTTCTCCAATGTAATGTGCCTCAATATTTTGCAAATAGAAGGATATTCAGTAAATGTTAAATAAGAAAGTGGTGGGGGTAAACTTTTAGTATAATTTGCATATACCCAAAATTTAAACAAGATGTATAGAAGTTTTTTCAATCAATCATTTATATGAGACAATAAAACATATCATTAAAGTATGGGCAGTTGTCTTTTGAGGAAAACTGAATGGATCTGAAATATTAAACCTAGAGAAGGCAGCCACCTGCCTTTCACCTCATGAATTTTAAGTACAGTTGACCCCACAGGTTTGAAGTAGGTGAGTCCTCTTATATACAGATTTTTTTTTTCAATAAACAGGTACTACAGGTATGACACAATCCATGGTTGGTTGAATCTGAGCATGAGAAATCTTGGATTCTGAGGGCTGCCTGTAAAGTTGTAAGTGAATTTTTAACTAGGACAGGTGATGGGTTGGTGCCTCTAAAACCCACCCCACCTTGCATTGTTCAAGGGTCAACTGTAATCTTTAAAATACAATAGGTTTAAAAGAAAAGAGCATTAAAATGTTATGTATTTAAAACCAAAGAAGATTAGCATGGAGAATGTTTTTATTTCAGTGAAGAATGGCACAATCATTTTGTAGGATTATATACACTGCACTGCCACTTTTATAAACATTTTTCATTGGAGAGAAAAACACTTCCAAATATATAGAAGGATATGCTATTTTTAGATAGTGTGACCATAAAATAAACATGATAATACTAAAATCAGAATTGAATTCACTTAACCTACAAATCAGATTTCTATTTTAAAAGTTAATGAGAAAATATATAGAAAAATTATACAGGTGTATGAGGTAAAACCAGTTAGCGAAACGTGCTGGATGGGTTGTTGGATTTGAATTAAAGAAATAAGTTAAATGCCAAAAGCAAATGCTAAAACTCACTTTATGGTATTCTAAGTTTAATCTTAGGCTCTAAACTTAACTAGTAACTTGACTTTGTAGGCAATTCTCCCATGCAAAGAAGTAAATTTCACAGATCACTTTTAGCTTATACTTCTAAACTGATGTGTCACTTTTTGCTTTCAAATGATTTAAAGTGGAAAGAGAAAAGATTATATTCATTCATCTTCTTAATGATATCTGCCTTCCAGACCATACTCTGCATCTCTAAGTTGAATTTTTCAAAGAGCAAATAATTCAATAGAGAAGTGCCCTTTCTAAGGATATATTTTTTGTGGCAAGATAGTTTTTGAGATCTTCATTTATGATTCCTCCCTATATTTTTGCTACTTCTCTTCTTGTAGGCTCTATTCTACCTGCATTGTGAAAGATTTGTGGTGGATCTTCAAGGCTTTTGTTTCTAAACAAAATTTACTGAAACCAATTAAGGAGAATAGATTTTTGAAATGAGAGAAAATCTAGTGAGAATAAGAAAATAGGAGAATAATGATGGAAAGTATAAATATTTAAATATATAAAAATTATATCTATAAAATATAATATTAAAAAATCACCCTCATTTATAGTCATATTTCAGGTGCTAGAAGATAGAGAAAAGTAGAGATTGGGTCATCCCCCAAAATACAGCATGCACTGAATGTTGTGTGTAATAACAATAGAGAATATCACTGTGAGGAACATTGCTCCAGCACCATGGAGCCTTATGCAAGATGAGTTACCATTTAAATACCGAATGGTCTTCTCCTATTGGTTGACATGAGGGATTATTGTGTGTGTGTGTGTGTGTGTGTGTGTACTTAAAGGTGAATTTATTTATCTTCATCAGCAGTCATTTATCTACCTGCTTCCCCATTGGCTGAGGATGCTCCAAGTTACATTAATATTCTCTTATTTTTCTTTTTGGTTGTACACATAGCAAGCATCCCCAAAAGGGACATTAGAAAAATTTCAGGGCAAGAAATAAGTGACTGGCAGAAAACACAAATGTAGAGACATTTTGGTGAGAAGTCAATGAGATACACACATTTAGAGATACAGAGTTAAGAGAATTCTGAGCTGGATACAGCAAGATTTGAGACTTTTTGTATTATTGAGAATGAAATGTCTTAGCAGTAGAAGTTTAATATAAATAATCATCAGAACTCACAATGAATGGAGTACAAATGCTCATAAATAGTACTGGATCTGTTTTGACTCACAGTTAATGTATTCAGCTCCTGAAGCAAGAATAATTAAACAGTGCAATATCTGAACACTGAAATGCTTTTGCAGAATAGAAGCATGTATAAAGACATTTTCTTATGCTGGCACATGCTTTTCATTTTCATACAATTTGGCAAATATAGCCTGGTCTAATATTCCAATTGACTTATTTAAGGTAATCATAGAGATATTGCCCTTATTTAGAGGATGGAAAAACTGCAACCCAGAGAGAATAAAAGATCTTTCCACAGGTAACAAACAGAGTTAATTCTGTAGACTCAGTTTCTTGACTGTTGCATGAGCACTCTATCCATTATACCCTATTCCTTTTTACTCAAAGTAATTATAGGCAATGTGATAGTTATTTAGTAATTAATTATTCACAACAAATTATAAAATATTATTTTAAGGGCTAAGAAAATAATTATTTTTATCTAGATTCAAGAATTGATATTTGAATCTAGCCATAACAAACTATCACAGACAGGATGGTTTAACACAGTAGAAATTTATTGTCCCACTGTTCTGGAGGCTTGAAGTCCAAAATTAAGATGCTGGCAGATCTAAATGCCCTCCAGATCCTGCAGAGGCATCCTTCCTTGACTCTTTCTAGCTTCTGGTGATTTGCCAGCAATCTGTTGTTTCTTTAGATGCAGACACTTAATTTCAATCTCTGGCTTCCTTGTAGCATTGTGTTCTCCCTTTCTCTCTGTCTTCAGATAGCCTTCTTACAAGCTCACCACTCAAACTGGAGTTGGGGCCCACCCTACTCCACTATGACCTCGTCTTAATCGTTACATCTGCAACAACTCTATTTCCAAACAATGTGACATTCTGGGAAACATGGAATTAGGGCTTCCACAAAACTTTTTTTTGGTGGGTGTGAGGGTGTAAAAATTCAACCCATAAAACCAACATATGTAATTAAAATAGTAAAATAGTTTACTTACTATTAAATTTAATAAAATGGATATATTTTAAATATTAGAAGAAACATTTTAAAGGTTCACAGCTATAACTCCCACTTTAAATTACATTGACAAATTATTTCCAGACAACTTTAAGGTATGATATTTAGTTGATAAGGAAAAGAGATGATTTGTAGTCTTAAATTCTACTTTATATGTTAACTAATATTTTTATTTTATTGACATAGAACTATACACTTTAATTTTAGTATTTTAGTTTCTTTTCTATAGTATAAAAACTAGTTCCATGATGAAGACATTTGAAAGATTCACTAGATTGATTAAACAAGAGAGAAAAAGGAATTTGCATTTTATTTTGTAGATAAGCAGCGAATATTTTTGCCATGAGAAGATATTATAAATGTATTTGTTTAATATATATATTTACAACTATTTTATGCAAATATATGATATAACTGAGTGATATTTGATTCAAATTAGCTGCTTATAAGCATCAAATAATATTTTTGGTCTTCATCTACTTGATAATGGGCTAAATTTCATATCTCTTTGTAAACAGACATAGAACATTTATTCAGATCATACTGTAAATAAAATTATATAATAATACTATTAATAAATTCCATTCCATTCTTTTTTTCTTAAATGTAAACTAAACTGGTTTCTGTGTCACTGCTCATTAATCAAAGATACTTTAAATAATGACTATTCATTTGTATAATGCCTGGGAATTACAATAGAAAAAAAAATCTTCTTTTACTCTTATAAGTATTTGTTATTCAATAATATATGTCAATTATTGTTACTAAACACAGACAGGCAAAACACACACACAAGCAAAGAAGTTCTCACCTCTCTGAATGTCAAAGTACTCTGAAAAAGACTATTTACAAATGATTTTAATTATGTTGGTAAATCCCACTCAAGTGCCTGGTATGTAGAAGCCACTTGACTTTGTTGCCTTGAACTCTTGTAAAGGGATTCAGTGACAGCACTAGTTCTTCCAGGGTCCAAATTAAAGAAAGAGCTAGGAACTACTTTATCTGCTCCCACATGAGCCATTGCCTAAATCCCTTAGAGCTTTGGATACAGTCTGGGCCCTTCAAAAGTTAGTGCTTTGAAAAAATAAAATGAATGAAGTTAAGTCAGTCAAAGTTTCTCTTTGTCTATTATTGATTAAGCCAGACTTTGTGGGGTAATCTGAAATCTTACTCAAGATAAATATAGAAGAAATATGGTGAAACAGATAAAAACTAGTAACATATGGATTCACAGCTAGACTAAATAGTCTTTCATTTAGACTTCCTTCTTTGGGCTACTTAACCTCTCAGAACCTTAGTTTCCTAATCTTGTAAATGGGAAAGATAATTATAACTTTCTTCCCCATAGGTCTACTGTTATTACTGAATAAGACCATCCATGTAAATCAATTGGCACATAAAAAACTGTATAAACTTTAGCTATAATAAAATTAGTATAATGGTTCTATACAACTATTTCTATGAGAAGAATATCAAGCAGTTGCTCAGAAGACATTTCTTTCAAACGTTGAAGCCCTGTGCATTTTAATTTTGACATTAGTCAATTAACTTAATATTTAAAAATCTTTAAACATATAATTCCATAGAGCATTATTTAATTTATCTTTTCTTTCATGCCAACTATTCATAATCATTGT
The DNA here is from genome assembly GCF_036321535.1 of Camelus dromedarius. Taxonomy (NCBI): domain Eukaryota; kingdom Metazoa; phylum Chordata; class Mammalia; order Artiodactyla; family Camelidae; genus Camelus; species Camelus dromedarius. The sequence continues at coordinate 57,748,175 of NC_087438.1, forward strand.
ATAAATATATTATTACTGTTTGAACCTGTCCAGCCCATACCCCTGCCCCCTATGTATAATTGTGGCTCTACTGTGATCCCAAGTGATCAGTGAGAAAGATTATCAGTATGCTTAACAGAATCTAAAGAAATGTTATTGGACCTCTAGTAGCTCCTCAAATCATTTGAACAAATAATACACAAACCTAGGATAAGGAGAAAACTTTGACAAAAATAAAAATAGATAATGGCTCATTCAGCCATTTCTATTACCCAGGATTAAATGAGCAAGTTGTCTCATGTTACCCTTACCTTCTGTAGTAATAGCTAAAGTATATTAAGCTTTCAGGATATATCAAGTGCCACGAATAGTATTTTATTTGCATCATCTTATTACTACTCATATCAATCCTATGAGTAAATTTTATCCTAATCCCCATTTTATAGATAAGGCTATTGAAACTCAGTTTACCATACTGTTTTCACATGAAGGGTTAGGATTTCAATCTAAGACATTTAACTTTCATTAGCAGTTTTTCGTTAGAGTGTGGGGGTCAGATCTCCAGGTAGGGTTGCCAGATAAAATATGGGAGGCTCCGTTAAACTCAGTATGTCCCAAGTATTGCAACTATTTTAATTTATCTGAAATGTAATTTAACTGAGCATCTTGTGTTTTTATTTGCTGAATCTGACAATCCTGCTTCCAGGAGTTTTGTTAGTTTTAATAAGCAGATCCTGAACTACTTCATGAGAAGAGTAAATTCACTTTTCTGAGGAGATTTTGTTTAGCCTAGTGGCATTGTATAGGGATGAGTTTTTGAGATAGTTGAGAAGACTTAAGAGGCTGGGTAACAGAAGACAAAGCAGATGAGGGATTTAGAATAAAAATAGAATTTAGGGAAAGATTAGGATGTTTAGATAGAGGCTGAGTTTCAATGATAGAGTATGCAAAATAATTTTTCTTCTCCAAGTACACACAAAAACTGTTGAAAGTTCAGTGATCTCTTTTCAGAATGTGATGAAATCATTTGCTTCAAAGTGTGGCCTGAGTGAGACCAGAAGCTGTCTAGGAAGATCCAGTTAGATCTAGAATATATAAAACACTTGTTATTTGCCTCAAAGAATTGTAATTTGTTTTACTGAGGAGGGATGGCCATGAAGGGAAGGAAAGATTAAAGATCAGATTAAATTCTATGTTGGTCACTTATTTTTAAGGTTATATTAAGAATGTAATGATTTGAATTTAACCAATCATCTCAGTCAGTTTTGGCTGCTGTAAGAAATTAACATAGTCTGGGTGGCTTAAACAGCAAACATTTATTTCTCATGGTTCCAGAGGCTGAACCTCCAATAACAGGGTGCCAATACTGTCTAGTTGTTAGTGAGGACCCTCTTCCTGGTCTGTCCTCACATGGTTTTTTCTTGGTGCATGAACATAGAGATGCCATGTCTCCTTTTTTTATAAGAGTGTTAATCAAATCATAAGGGCCTTACCCTCATGACTTTATCTAACCCTAGTTATATCCCAAAGGCCCCACCTCCGAATATCACTTGGGAGGTTAATATTTCAGCATATGATTTTTGAGGGTGTGACATAAACATTGTGTCCATAGTACTAGTTAATTCCAAAATAAAGAATTCAGTGGAACTCAAGTTATGCTTTTTATTAGACCAGTTGCACGTAATATATAAGAGGATTTTTACTGTTAAATCTCTATCAACAGTAAAGGGCTTACCTATTAAACTATAGAATTTTATCTTTTATTGTCAAAGAAATTAAAATTAAAAGTAAGCCTCTCTGACTTATTTATAATCAGACTTAACCTTTATAGCTTATAGGTCATGAGAATTGTATCCAAGATATCCAATTTAATGGAAAAGTCTACCAATACGAGAAAAAAAAAAAACAAAGAAAATATCAATAGTGCTTCTTTATATAGATTTTGTGATTGATACACCTTTAAATCATCTCACGTTAAAAATATAAGAAGGCTTAAGATTTTTTATTATCTTTCAGTAAAAAAAGAAAAGTCAAAGGTACACGAAAGAGTTGCTCAAGATTTACTGTAACATGAGGATTGGGTGGTGGAGAATGCATAGGTGTGGTTAAATAGTCAGGAAACAATTGACTTGTCAGAGCTGAATTCAGTTGAATATGTTATTGTTAGTGTCTATTTCCATAGGAACTAGCAAAAACTTGCCTCTGCCAAGAGCTCAAAGCCCTTTTGATCAGGACTGAGTGACCACTATCTAAGACCTCTTTCTGCCTTCCCATTTTTAGGAAAACTTATTCTTCAGAAAGAGGACCATATGAAAAAGGGAAAAAAATTTGAAAAGAAAAAAATAAATAAATAAGGGTAGAAGTGTAGCTTTGAAGGTCAAGCTGTTACCGAGTCCAAACTCATTCTGCTCACTGAGCGACAGGCCGATAAATTGAGAGATGAGATGTTGGAGCAAGGAATAACAACTTTATTCAGAAAGCCAGCAGACCAAGAAGATGGCACACTAATGTCCTGGAGAACCATCTTCCCCAAGTCAGAATTCAGGCTCCTTTTATACTAAAAACGGAAGGGGATATGCTCGGTTGTTGCAAACTTTTTGGTGTAGGAATTCTTTGTTCTTGGAATTCTTTGTTCTTGCAGCTGTCCATGTTTATTGGAGGTCTACAGGGAGACCTGTAAAAGTCAGATCATGGTCTCCCTGTAAACCTCCAATAAAACAAACATTATTTTCTATTCTACTACTTGTTATCTTTATATGAATGGGAAAAGTGTTAATATCCTTAAAGGTCAGAGCCTTGAGAATAGGCTATCCTGTATATTTCAGGCTACATATAGGCAACATTCTTTTACAAAAGGTGCAGAACTGGCAAGACTAAGCCTAGGAAGCAGAGCACAGGGTTAAAGCCAAAGGAACAGATCTAATATGAAGTCAGATTTGTTCTTTTCTATTACAAAGCCATTACTGACTGAGTTCACAGATTAACAAAAATAAATATAATAGAAAAAATTAAAATAAGTAAAATGATTCTGAGAGTGAAGAATAAGATAAAGTTATTATTATATGATTTTAATAAACTAGTAGAATATTTTATGATTTATACTTACCTTGATTTTTAATCCCAGACCTCCTACTCCTACCAAAAACTCTTAGCTGCTGCACTTTGAAATTCATCTCTGTTTTTATACTAAGGCTTCACTCAAACCAATGGCATTAAGATAGAGCATTCCTGGGAAACATGAGACCTTTGTTAGCTGACTTTAGTTTAATGACTTTTCATTGGTCTTGACGAACTTTCCATAAATGGCAAGGCCATCAATGACGCTTCTATCAAACATTCCCCCTCTCCTTCACTCGTGAAAAGACTCTATGGTATTATGACAGTTTTCTCAGCCTGGAAAATGCAGAACTATGGAGACAGTGGAAAGATGGGTGGTTGCAAGGGTGAAGGGAGTCAGTGTATAGGTACACAGACAGAGCGAAGACAATTTTTAGGGCAGTGAGACTATTATGTATGATACTATAATGGTGGATACATGTCAATATACATTTGTTCAAACCAACAGAATGTACAACACTAAGAGTGAACCCTAAAGTAAACTATGAACTCTGGGTAATAATGAGGTGTCTATGTAGGTTCATCAGTTGTAACATATGTAGCACTCTGGTGGGATACATTGATAATGGGGGAAGCTACACATGTGTGCAGACAGGTGTGTCTAAGAAATCTTGTATTTTCTGCTCAATTTTGCTTTGAACTTAAAACTGCCCTAAAAATAGTATTTTTTTAAACATAGTATCATGTTCCATTCTTAGCTATTAGAAATTATATTTTCCCATTTACTGTATATTTCCAGTGACAGTAGTGGTAACCAAAGACTATTAGTTTGTAAAGTCTAGATTCCACCAAGTTTGTAGAAATGACTATTTCTAGTTATCATAGTACAGTAAGGGTTATATTCACCCTTCTATTTATAAGTTCTATTCTAAATCACACTCCTCTAATTAGATTTGAATTACATTAGACTTGGATATATAAAATAAATATGTCTTGACACTTGAAGACTTAGAGATTAGTGGCCAAGAGTTTCTTTTACAATGTTTGGATTTGTCAGGGATCGCCAAAGAAACAGAGCTGACAGAATGCCAGGCTGGAAATTTCAGCAAGAGTTGATACTGCAATCTTGAGCCAAAAGGCACTCTGGAAGCAAAATTTCACTCTTTTAGAGGGACATCTTCTCTCAAGTCTTTCAACTGATTGGTTGAGACCCACCCACAGTATAGAGGGTAATCTAGTTTACTCAGAGTCTACTGATACAAAAATTAATCACAGCTGAAAATAACTTTATAACAACATCTAGACTGGTGTTTGGCACTGAGGCCTAGCCATGTTGACACATAAAATTAACCTCAGCATGCTACCAACTCCTTAGTGGAATCTAGTTCATTTTCTCAGTATCTGTCCCATTCTTCAAAAGCTATGGGAATAAACCCACCTCTTTGAGCCTTTTATCAATTCTTTCCCACCCCTAGCCTTTCCTATCTTCCTTTACTATCTCTTTTTTTGGATGGTACAAAATTGTTTCCATAGTGAAGACACAAGTATAATAACTGAGGCAGCTACTCAATTGCTGTCTTCTTCTGAATATTCTCTTGGCCTCCCAAGAGAATAAGACTTTATATATTATCAGGTTAGAATATGCTTTCCTAATAAAGGATCCCAAAATTTTGGATTTGATAGTAACAAGGGCTTTGTATTTAAATCACAAGTCAGTTTCTAGACAGCCACAACTCTGCCCCATATTGACTTCATTCCAGGACTCAGGCTATCTCTAGAGCATTGCAGTTCTTGAAGTGGAGGGAAAGGAGAGATTATGAATCATACACTGGCTATGTCTTATGACATATATCCCTTCTGCCCATAGCTGTTTCATTGGGCAAAGCCTGAATTCGCCAGAGTGAGGATTTATAAACCTTCTACAGGAAAGAACTGTATGTTTCTGGTAAACTATATGTAATCACAGTCAAAAGATCTTGTTTACGTATAATCTTTAAAGATGGAGACACCATTCTTTTTTTACTGGCCTCTGTATGCTTTTCTTCCTCTGGCCTTTAGTTTAAAAATCTTAAAGCAGTTTGGCTTTGCCTGCTGCTGCCTTAAATCAATTTGGAGTAATAGGCCTTTGTTGTGGGTTCCTGCTCCTGTTTAGTGGATAACACTTAATGTACCTGGAAAAGGCGTATCACTCAATTATTACTTCCTGTTAAGATTTCAGCTTCAAAATCACCATAATAACTATTGCAATGTGTAGTCTTTTTAACCCTGGAAACTACAAATTGTGGCACTCTCAGCGAATTTAGATTGCAGGTGGCAAGTAGAGAACAACTCCTAAGTCAGAACTATTTCCTTCCATTCCTAGCTCTATTCTTTCTTTCAAGACTCATTTTCCCTATTTTCATAACTTCAGTCATCACATGGTCTTCATCCCAAGCAGAAACGATTAGACTAAATGTTTAGCGTTGTATGTCAGGAGTCAATATACATCTACTCTGTAGTTGGTAGAGCCTATCTTCCAGCCCCATCCCAGTTACATTCCAAAGGTAAAATGTAAAACTTCACTCTGACGAACCAAATTTTGTATCAATTAGAAATTGTGTTCATCCACATATAACAGAAATCTATGTCATAAGTTTTTCAGAAGTCTAAACTAACATCTTCCACATCCATATAATTAGCTAGACCTGGGAATCACAAGACGATCCCTAACTGCAAGAGAAGCTGAATATTTTGGTTTAAGCTTGAGACCATTGGTGTTCCAAACACAAAGTTTTCTCTTAATAAGTAAGGAGAAAATGAATATTGGATAGCTAAATAGTATTCTTGTCATGATGATCACATTTCTTTGCCAAAAAAAAATAAAAATGAATGCAAATCTTAAACATGATGATATGATCCTAATGTTATAAAGTAGGCATGATAATAATAACAACAGTTTCCATAATGGTGCTACTTATCTTTCCCTATCATCTCCATCATCTCATACAATCCTTTCAGCAAACTTGCAAGCATATATTTATACTAATTTGATAGAAGGGAAAACTGAAGATCTTTTAGCTGTCCAGTGGCAGAGTCATAGGTGTAATCTATCCTAACACCGTAGTCAGTTCTTTCCTCTGTACACTAGTCCCTCTTCCTAAATCTGTGGCTACAGAAAGAAAAGCTAAAAAATAACAGGATCTTTTTAAACAAATAATCTCAAATAATCTCAATACAACTCTTCTAGTGAGTAAAAGTCAAAACTATAGATCATTGACACCTCAAACACTTGTCAGAGAATTCAATCATAAAAGGATTTTAATTTAGCATTAACTAAAATCACACTTGAGATATTTGTTATTTAATGAAAAAAATTAAGGGACATGTTAACTATCAATTTATTTGGACTCCTTGTGCTTTATTTTCATATTAAGGTAGAGCATCAGAAAGTAATATAACGGGAATATGTTATCTTAGGTCCCTGTAGAAAGACTGTCTCATTTGTGACTCAAAACCTTCACTAAATTTAATTTACAGTCATAAGAAATGTTGATATGGTAAATATTTCTTTCATCAAAAATAAAATCTGTGAAGACAGAGCTTATTTTGTTACTCATTACCCATTTTATAAGATTCATGTGGTAAATACACAAAGTAGGGTTACAGAGATTGAAATTATTTATCTATATCTTTTTAGTCCAAATCACCAGGAAACTCTGAATTAAACTTAAATGCCCAATTGCTGTAACTAATGACATGGATATGTGATGACACTGTTGCCAACTTCTAATATATTGACCTGTTTTAGCCTTTTTTTTTTTTTTTTTTTTTTGGCGAGGAGGGAAATTAGATCTATTTACTTATTTATTTATTATTTTAGAGGAGATACTGGGGAATGAACCCAGGACCTTGAGCATGCTAGGCATGTGCTCTACCACTTGAGCTATACCTTCCCCAGTCCCCAGCCTGTTAATTTTATTCCTCAATAATATGAGGCATCTCTAGTTCTTTTTGAAATTACTTAACTAGCAAAAGTGATGCATGTTGCAGATTTCCAACCAAATTTTCTTATAATCAAAACAGTCTTAAGAACATAAACTGAGAATTTCTTCATACAATAAATATAGAAGGATTATGATTTTTAAAAGAATCATTTATGAATTCCTTAAAAAAATCTTTCTTTTGAATAAATCCAGGTTGTATTTTCAGAATGAAATTGCTTTAATTACATTTTGTGATTATGAAAATACACTTTCTTAAAATAAAGATTCCAAACTAAAATGAGTAAAAGGAAAATTTCTTTCTAGATATAATTACTTATATGTATTACTTATATGTAAGTATATAAATTGTCAGAAGCAATCATATTATACATAGTGATCTTTTGTAACATGCTTTTAATGAACCAGTAATTTAGTCAGGGTTTATTTCATATAAAACATTCACATCTGTGCTATGAGTTAAATAGTTGTATAGCATACAGTAGAAGAGAGTCTCAATTAAATATTTATCTGGGCAGAAATAAAAAATGTTAAAATTAATGTGCAAGTAAATTAATCTTTCAAATATCTCATTAAGTGATCTGTATCATACTATATTTACTCAGTTCTTTTTTGAAGATCCTTAGATCAATGCCAGTCTCTTCTGTGATGAGCATCCTTATACATACATTTTGTGTATTTTTTCATCATGTATTTTCAGATTCCCAGAATTATAAATTTTGGATTAAATATTATGAACATTTAAAGTATTTTTACTGCTAACAAAATGTTCTCATGAAATTTTGACTCAATTTTTTATTCCAGTAACACATCTGATGATGTCTATCCATTTCACAGTACTTTCAACTGTTCTCAGTATGGTCAATCTTTTGAATCTTTTCCAATATGAAAATAAAATATGATTTCTTACAGGGTGCTATTTATGTATATGTTTTGATTTATTGTTAAGTTTAATACCTTGTATTATCTTCTTATATTCTTCTTTAGAGATTTGCTGTTTATATCAACTAATAAGAATTCTGGAATTTTATTTGATTTTTGATCTATGAGAACAGGGACTCTATCTTGCATGTCAGCTAATTCCATTAGAAATTTGGATTATATTGCAAAGTTATTAAAGTCCATATTAAAATATTCAGCTGGTGTTTTGATGAAGTGAATAATCTTATTCTAAAATTGGTATGAAGCAATAAAAGCCCACAAACAGTTAAGTCAATCTTAATAAAGAGTAACAAAAGTATAAATTTGCACTACCAAATATTAAGATACATTATAAAACTATAGAAATAGAACCCAGTGCTTTTCTGATGCAAGAATAGACATACCAAGTGAAATACCCATACATGACAAAGTTAGAATTTTACATCAATGGGAAGAGAATGGATTATCTAGAAGACTGACTTTGGATCAATTGCTCATTCTATGTAGTGAAACAAAATTTTAGCTCTGCTTAACACTACAAAGGTAGAACTGGATAAATTAAGATTTAAATGTGAAAGATAAAATGTTAAGGTAAATAGAAAAACAATAGAGGACAATAGCTTTATGGTCTAAGGCAGGGAAGTATTTTCTTTAAAAAACCTTTCAAAAGCTAAACCATAAATCTAAAACTTGTTACAGCTTATTATATAAGAACTTTTTTCAAATAACAATATCATGTAAAAACTTGCCAACCAAGTGTTATCATGAAAGAAAGTATTTGCAATATCTAATACCAACCAAGGGACTAATATCTATAATATACAAGGAACTCCTAAAAATCAAGAGGATAGCACAGTTTATAAGCAATGAATTTACAGAATTAAAAACCTATGTTCCACCAGCAGTGTCGTTCCCTCAGTGATTCATAATGATTCCTTTATGCTCACATCCCTGGGTAGAATATAGACTGACGTGGCCATTTTGGAAAAGTGTCTGATATTACTTATGCAAATTAAGAACACATAGACCATATGAACCAGCAGCTTTAAAAGAAATACATACACAGGTCCATAAGGAAATACATACAAGGATGTTCACTGAAATGTTATTTGTGGTAGTGAGATTTGGGAGCAATTTTGGCATTATTCAGTGAGGAAATGAGCAGGTAAAATGGAATGAATCTATACACTGTGGAGTATTATGCAGCCACTGGTATCCAAAAATTTAATACATAGACCCAGAAAAATAAAGGAATCTTAAGATATATGTTTTACCATAAAAACGGTAAGAAAAGGAATAAAGTATGTAACCAAAGCAATATACATAAATTTACGATACATACACCCAAAGCAGCAATACACAATTGGAAAGGACACATGCACACAAAAAGGTACACATTAAGCCAAATAGATTACTTATTAGGAGTAGAAGCAAAGAAAAAGTGATACTGGAGTGTGGGAATTAGTGGGAATAAAAAAGTGCAAAAAGATCTTGGAAGAATCAAAGATGGTAATTGTAATTAACTGAGTAACATAAGCAATTCAAACCTCTGTGTCTGTGGTCATTAAAATAAAAGAAGAAAATCTGTCAATCAATCAACTGGAATAGTGAGCTTCTCATTTATGCAGCCTTATGGTTACCTTTCTTGCTGCTGCTAGTCTGGTTTGAGATGTTGTGGTTGTAAGTCAGTGTTTCCTGACACTTAGTATCCCTACCAAATGTGGTTGTAATCTTCCAACTGTCCTTGTGGCAGGCAGTCAACCTATTAGGTAATCAAAGAGCATTAGGTTCGTAGGAATGTTGCCACTTGTCATAATCCACTCTTAACACAATTCTGAACACAATAGAGTTCTACTTTAGTTACCTCACCTATAAGCCCTGGCTTCTAGTTATGATTTCCTATATAGATTTGGAGATGTCAGGAAGCCATAGAGTATATCTGTTTGCAACTAGAAAGTTAGACCACTGTAGGCTAATTCTTTAGATTAGATTCATGATTGGTATCAAGCACAAGTGTGAAAAATATTATCTGCAATTTTCCTTGCTTGTTAATATGACTGAAAAAAAATAGCCATAACACCTTAAAAAAAACTTTATTATTTATTCAAATTCAAAGATACTGATATTGGAATTTGCCAGATGTTTAATTCATCATTGAAAACTAATGGTAATGTTTAAAATTATATTGTAATAGAAAATATTATTGAAATATTTAAACTCCATTGCAAATTGGAACATTGCTCAGTTTCATGGCTGATTAATAAAATATCTTCCCAAAAGATAACCCTGAAAATTATTTGAGGACTACTTTGATAAATGTACTTTTGTTACAATTTTATTTTGATTTTATAATAGTGCAGTAGTGTTGGCCATTTAACCATTCATATTCATAATGAATGAAGTACAGAAAATCAAGAGATTTGTTGTGGAACAAGGCAGGCTGGTACTACAGATGGAAAAAGTATTTACCAGAAACAGAGAAAAGTGAAAGAAAAGTATTAGATATGCTGCTATAGGCACATTGCGCAGACAGATGAGAGGTGTCTGTGCACCCTGAGGACAAGTTGCTGAGGTCTTTTATAAAGGAGGGTTACATTTAACTCCTTGTGCTTACATGACATCAGGCACATAGGGGTTCCAGGGTGCGTGATCAGTTCATGCACAATTCTCTGATTGGTTAATGTTGAGGCAACAGAAAAGGGAGGGGGTCATGAAAGGGTAGGTGTAGGGATTTGCATAGGGGGCGGGCATGACCAGTTCTGGAAATCAGGCTTCTGAGCATTGTGTAGCTAAAGCTTTGTTTTCTTTAAAGGGCAGCAGCCTGGTGCCTGAGGGGACTGAGAGCAGGAATCTGCCAGATGTCTGTGGATCCCACAGAAGCTAGTTCCCAAGCTATTACTTTACATGTTGGGAGAGGAATGTTCTTTGTGTTTTCTGGATTATGTCTTCAAGACATGAGTTATTAGGACACAGAGAGACATCTTGTGACTGGAGTCCCTTTTGGCTCTCTATGGGGCCTCTTACTATCCTTGAATCATGTAAGATTTGCATTTTGTAGAGTTAAAAAGGACACATTTTAAAATAATTCTCAGAACCTAATTCATTTTCCAAAGTAGGTTTTTCTAATTTATTTCAGGGCAGATGATAGATAATAATTTATGTAAAAGTAATATCAAATTGTTTTTGTATTGTAGATAGATAGAGATCACTTTCTTGTCAAGGAACATTTTTGTTTGTTTGTTTTTCTTTTTGGTACTTTGGTAACATACTAAATGTATCTGTGTCTTTTTATTTCTATATCGAGGTTGTGTCTTCTTAAAGCTCTTTCTCTTTACCTAGCTGGCTCTTTATATTTGACTTAATCTTCAGTGAAAACATGTCATTTCTTATCAGAAGCCCAGTATGTGTGTGTGTGGCAGGGGCAGGGTGAGGAGGATTGCTTCTCTCCTCTGTGTCTCTCTTTCCTCAGAGCCTGAGAATTTCAAGTAGTAAGGTGCTCAGTAAATATTTATCACGTGGCAGGATGAATAAATGAATGAACTGCTCTTTTGGAAATTTATCCTAATATCCTGTTTTAATATTTGGTTCATTTTAAGAGCAGAAACTATCATTTTTACTCATTATTCTCTGCCTAAACAACAACAACAAAAAAATATGGGCACTGAAATTATCTTTGAATTTTTCTGAAGTATACAATCCTATTTGTGATCTTTTCTGTTTTGAAATATTATTGGAAATATTATATTTACATCTTAAACTCAAATTTCTTTCAGTATATGAGGCAAACAGATAGATTTTCTCATTATACCCCAATTTCTATCATTTAAGGATGGAAATTGGCATTTACATATTCATATTTGCATATAAATATTATTACCTTACATTAAATAACATTACCACCAATTAGGAATGTTACTTCAATTATCAATTCATTTAAAATATTCTGAGCTAGTAATCACATATTATTTGATTATTAATTTCAAAATGAGAGCTTCTGAGAATTTTTACTTTCTAATGTAAAATAAGGAAAAATTATGAGATTCATTTTTAGTTTTGAAGTATTTATTTTCGAATTGTGATGTTAATTTTACCAATCCAAAAAGAGAGATATTGCACATATTATAGTGAATATGTGGTTTGACAATTTTTTGCTGAAAGATGAAAACAATATATTTGCCTGATAAAGACATCATTCACATATTTCATAAATTTTATTTTAAATTAAGAGTTTTCCTGCTGTGACATTAATGCTATTAACATAATAGAAATTAAGAATTGTGTCAAGGAGCAACATAAGGTTTTTACACTGCTCTATTGTGTAGGTGATATTTAGAAGCCCAAGGTTACTGAAGGATGGAAATAAAAAAAATTGATGGTCCAAATTTTCTCACAAGTGGTATGTTGTTACTACACTACGGAAAACATTTCAATAGAGGAATAAGTGAGGAAGGGGCTTAAGGCTATATAAAAATATGATTTAATTAAATAGACTTTAAAAAGTCTATTCTAACATAGTACCTGGCAAATAAGTGTAGCTCAAAAAACTGTTTGACTTTTATGAAATAAATTTAAAATAATTATTTAATTTCCTCATTTTCCCTAATGAATACTATTTTTTAATACAAGAAGAATGAGAGCATGTAGTTTCTTTGGTGGACTGATAACTTTGGCACCTGACTCTGTTTTCTATTCAGCATTAGTGTCATTGTCATTGTCATTTTTGGTAAATTTTTAGTGTTAAGTGATAACGCACTCAAACTCTAGCCCATTGTTTTATATTATTTATTTTAATTAAAAGTGAAGATTCCAATAACATTGTGAACATAAAAAGAACAAAGAGCATCACCCAAATCCAGTTATATAAGGGTTATGTTGCAACCCACTGCAGTCATCCACCCTGAAGGGAATCCAGGAAAGAAAAAAAAGGCAAGACTCTGTGCTTTGAGTAAACGAGGCCCCTAGACAATTAGATGCATATTTCAGGAAGAATTTCAGCGGCCCTAGATTCTTACATATTCCCAAACATAGGAGAACCTGAAAATCATTAACTTGAGATATCTGTTCTTTGTGATTAGCAGTAGTCTTTTACCAAGATATATGCGTGACTAAATTATTTCCTAGCCAAAAAATTTATCACAATAGTAGTAATAAAGTAGTGATAGTTCTGATAGTTAACATTGGCTGAACACTTACTACTTGCCATTTAAACTGTAACAGTTTACAAAATAGATTCTTTTATTATTCTATATTATGGTTGAGGAAACTGAGGTTCAGAGTAGCCTGCCCAGGTTACCCAGATTTTTAAGTGGTAGCACTGGGAGCTGAACCAGCTTATCTGACTCTAAAATTTGAAAAACTTAAATGGTACACTAAAATTTGCTTCAAGAAGTAAGAATAAATTTTAAATGTTAAAAAAGAATAGTTTCACAAATTTTTAATGATAGAATAAAGTATTTTCCTTCTCATTTGGAAGGAAATGGAAAATAAAAACATGCACTTATTTCCTTTTAAAAATCTAAATTAACTTTTTGTAGTTTAAATGGCAAGTAATAAGTGTTCAGCTAATGTTAACTATCAGAACTATCACTACTTTATTATTACTATTGTGATAAATATTATTAATCTCAATTGTTTGACAAATCCTTTAGCTTAATTCTAAAGTCCTACAGTAAGTTGGAGTGTGAGGTTGTTATGTTTATATAGACATGTTTAAATAAATAACAATTTTTCTTTTGGTAAGCCTGTTACTATTTGGAAAAAATATTTTAATAATACAGCATTCAAACTGAAGCAACATGAACCACATACAGATCAATGAAATTAGTATGATTGTTGGCAAAATCTCTAAATTCTTAGAATATATTATGCAAACAACTCAAAGATTGAGTAATTAAACACTAAAAATATCCTCAGGGATTTTATGTTATCTACGAAAAGGCAAAACTAATTCTTTTTCTGTTTCTTATTTTCATGACCATCCTCTAAAAACTGTCAGAAATGCAACTGGAAAATAGATCAACATCACCAAATAGAGCAATTCAAAATGCACAGAAAAATTTATAAAAAGCAAATATATATTTCCCTAAATTTATTTCTTGAAGTCTTTTTCAACTCTTTAAGTCTTTCTCAGCCTTATGTGTCATATCATGGTGTTTGAAACTTGTTTTTGTAATGCAGCTATTTCAACTATGTTACATCGTTTGGATCCAAAATATTTTCCTTTTTGCCTTACTGTAACAAAGGGAAAACCTTTTAGGAGAAGTGGAAGTCATAGATTATGCTGAAATACATACACAATGAAAAAGTTACAAACATATATAACTAGTGTCGATTAAAATAAATGCGCAGCCTAAAAGTTGGGTTATGTTTTATTTGGCAGGAGGACTTGAGCCAGGATGACAGCCTCTCAGATCGCTCTGAGGGACTGCCCTGATGAGGCAGGGGAGGAGCTAGAATATATAGGAGGTTTACAACAAAGACCAGGTAGTTGGAACAATAAAAGATCACTTGTTATCTAAAGAAAAACAGGCATCTCAAGTTAAAGAATTTAGTGCTTTTCTGTGTATGGGAGGAAGCAAACATTTGGGCTCATTGAATTCATTCCTTTAACAAGCACCTAGCTATCTAGGGCCAGTATCCTGTCCTTTCTTATTCTGAGTCCCCTCAGAGTGCACCATTGTGAATGGCTGCAGAGGCTGGGCTGTAGGCTTGTCTTCACTGTGGGGGGTGGCAGCAGTGGCTGATGACTCGATGGCTTCAGCATTCTTTGTTTACTGATATGGTTTGCAGTATTTTTTGTTCACACTAGCATCATCCCTCTAAACATGACATACACTAAAGAAATAGTTCTCAAAGTAGCATCTCTCACATCAGACTCACCCAAGGTGCTTTTAGACATTAATCTAATTAGATACCAAAAATCAAATCTCTGGAACTAAAATCTGAGAATCTGCATTTATAACAAGTGCCCCAGGTGATTTTTATGCACATGAAAGCTGAAAACTACCAACCAAGTCAACTCAACAGGGTTCCATACATTCTGCATCATTTTATCATCTTAGACTGATTCATCTGATCTACATCCAAAGATTTCAGAAAAACGACTAGGTGAAGAAGACCTAAAGTAGTTGTACAAAAATCCCAATTTTGGTGTACATATATAATTAATTTAGTTTGTCATCTATGTGCAAAATAACTGATTATACAATGAGATATCATTAGTAGAGGATTTACTATATCTCACATATTGTATAAGTGCTTAGCATACTCATTTTATCTATATCCCACAATTCTATAAACTAAGCCTTATTATCCCATTTTACAAATGGGAAAAAATGAGATGAGTGAGATTAAGTACCTTGCCCAGAATATTTCAGTTAGTAAAGGACAGATGGTGGATTTTAACCCATGCTAAGTTGATTTCAAACTTGTGCTATAATAATGTTCCCAGCACACCTCTATTGACAGAGGTAGGCTCCCATCCAAATACTAATCAGTACATCTGTACTAACTTTGTGGAAACATGCCTTTTAACCATGCCTTATAATTTGTTCTATTTATAAAATATTCTATACCTGTTATTAACAGTTTCTAAAATGTGGTTACTTACACTATCTCCTTGAATCCTCAAAAAACTCAGTGATGTGAGACAATACAAACTATCATTGTCATCTGCAAACGGAGAAATTAACACACTATTTAGCTTACTTTGTCCTAGAGAACAGAGATGAAGTGATATTGGGCAGGGACTGATGGGAAATTTGGAGGACTGGGGACAAGAATTCACATCTTTTAGCTCTTGATATAATATTTCTTCTTGCTGCCACTACATTGACTCCTTAAAAGGCAAACAATTCCTTAGAATCCACTTGAACTGAAATAAATGCACAGTCGAATGAAATAAATGCACAGCCTAAAAGTTGAGAGTTATGTTTTATTTGGCAGACGTTTCTGAGGACTCGAACCCCTTCAAGCCGGGGATGACAGCCTCTCAGATCACTCTGATGGACTGCTGAAAGAGGTCAGGGAGGAGCTGGGATATATAGGAGCTTTACAACAAAGACCAGGTAGTTGGAACATTACAGATTACTTGTTAACTAAAGAAAACCAGACATCTCAAGTTAAAGACTTAAGTGCTTTTTCTATATGGCAGGAAGCAAACATTTGGGCTCATTGAATTCATTCCTTTGACAAGCATGTAGCTATCTAGGGCCAGTATCTTGTCCTTTCTTATTCTGAGTGCCCTCAGAGTGCACCATTGTGTGTGGCTTCAGAAGCCTGGCTGCAGGCTTGTCTTCACTGGGGGGGTGGCGGCAGCCGCTGATGGTTTCAGCATTATTTGTTTACTGATACGGTTTGCAGTATTTTTTGTTCAGTAATGAAACTGTTTGTCTACAAAGAATATGTTAAAGACAAATGTGGTAAAAATGTGCCCCACTGATAAGTCAGGAGATAGCTTGCAATAATAATGGTGACCTTACAATGTTATAAAATCTGTAAATATCTTCCATTGTTTTCAAAGCAAAGATTTTATCTTCCCCACTCTCTTCTGGTTGCCAGAAAAAGGTGAAAACAGCTCCTGCCTGGCAGTACTGCCTACAGTTAAGGCTATATTTTATGAACAAAGATTAGTTTGCTATAATAGGTACATAAAGTTACAGTTCTAGTCTCTTCCTCACAGTGTTAAATCTTTTAATATTGTACTTTATAAAAGGGAAAGTAAAATCCTAGCCACATATAGCTAAACCCAGTCTTCCAACAAATTTTTACTGAGTGCCCAAAATGCATAAGGACCTGTGCTAGCCACTAGGAGTGCACAGATGATGAAGTCACTTCCTTGATTAGCATTTATTTTTTCCTACTTAGAATTCCATTGACTCCTAACTTAATAGACACTTTTAGAGTGGAAATATCTGAAGTGAATTTAAATATTTTTCAAATTGACATGTATTCTGTTTTAAACCTTTTAAATCTGCAGTGGACTCATGCATCACTTAATCACAACAGGAATATAAAATTGCCTGGGAATGACTACTTCTCTTGCACTTTCATGCATTAAATTTATTTATTTCAATGTAAAAGTAAAATTGACTTGGAACTTGACACATTTATTTGTTTAAAAGTGTCTTATTGTGGTGATTTGCATTAATTTCTTTGCGTAGGCAAGTTACCTCCTCTAATCAAATGCTTTCCAGGGCCCTATTAGCTATGTTTCAATGTCGCTGTAAGCTAAGTTATTAGAAGGAAGTTGTATTATGAATAAATCCTTTTCTTGGTGGGTTCCTGGGCTTCTACCTACTCCATAGATATCTTAGGCATATCTTATACACAGATACCTCTTCAACAATGTACAATGAAAAATCATCAGTCTCACTGAGGATGTATAGTATACATAACTGTTTGTTATTGGTTATGTTAATGAAAGACCAATCAGGAGAGAGAAACCATTCAATAATTTGAAAAGGAAAAGTTCAATATGAAGAATTACTAACTATAACAGGGAATTAGAGAAACAGAGGATTGGCTAGGAAGGAGTAAATAAACCTCTAACGAATATAAGAGTAGAAGGTGTAAAGTACAAAAACTACCACTACAGCTGAAACAGAGCACCCAAGGAAAGGAATACAAATGGAAGCATTTCCTCTCCATCCTGATCACTTCCAAAGACTGAGATCCAGATATCATTGGAAAGAAAATAGCTGTGACTCTGGGTAGTGAAGACATTCACTGAGGCTCAGAGCTGCCTGAGTTGGGTGCTGGGGTAGGTTGTTCAGAGAAGGTGAAGTCTACCTGCCTCTGTTTAGCCAGATGTTGTGGAAGCCTAGTGCTACAAAAGTTGGTGCAAGAGCTGGGCACTGCAGAAATGTTATGCACTCCAGTATCCTGCCTACAGGTACTCACCTGCCCCAGAGGAGAAACCCCTTTGTCTTCTAGTGTCCCTCAGGTGCAATCTACTGACAAAGCTTAGCCTCATGACAGCTGGCAACGAAGTATTTATAGGGTCCAGTTCCAGGATTACAGAGCAGGCAGTACAATATGTATTTGGAGCTGAGAGACTAAAATCATATCTGGCACATTGATATGAGTAGTATCATTTTTAAAATTTTAGTTAATCCACTTTTAGTATATTTTGAATGCATTGTCTAAAGTAACCTAATGGGCAGCATCCATTAAGATAGCTGAGAAAAATGAAGAATGTGATAAACAGTCTCTATACAAATTTATGAGAGATTAGTAGGAAATATTGGGTAATGTCTTGGAAAAGTTCAAAAACTTACATAAAAGGCAGTGATTCATATCAATAAAATATTCATATGAACACATTTTAAGAAAAAGTTGGTTAGGCAAGAAAAATCATGGATCACAATCACCACACCTCTATGGATTTTTAACTTTGATATTAATGAATTTTTTAAAAACTGAATTTAATGTATGAATACATGTCTGTAGTAAAAAAAAACTGAATTAAAAAAATTATTACACATGGAAATAACCTCAGAAAGCCATTCTAACTTTTGGAAATAGTAAATATAATAGCAAATTGCCAGTTAACATCATACATTTATGTATTTAAATATAAACATTCTTTCTAGATGAATTTATATCCACTCAAGTTTAGAAAACAAGCACTTTCATAGTTGACTCTAATTCTTTTCATTTTACGGTAGTACAATCTGTGTAAATAAGTCCTTGAAGGGATGATTTAAAGTAAATTTGGAAGATAGCATTCTCCAAAATTACTTACCATTTGACAGAAAATAATTCACAAGAAAAATTACATAAATTTCCATATAGGCTCTTAGTCGTCATAAGTAATATATTGTAAATAAAATTCCATATTCATAATTCTATTTACATTTTAAATATTTAATAGTGACTTAAAGAAGTTTTAAAAGAGACTACATTTTCTAAGGTCCTTAAGTCCACTCTGCTATATTTAACATTTGGGATAAATAAGATTTTTAAAAAATAAAGTGAAGTGTTCATAGTAAAGCTATTTACAATAGCCAAGACATGGAAGCAACCTAAATGTCCACCAACAGATATCTGTCAGAGAAAAACAAATATATATCACCTATATGTGGAATCTAAAAAGAATGATACAAGTGAACTTACTTACAGAGCATAAATAGACTCACAGACATAGAAAACAAAGTTATGATTACCAAAGGGGAAAGGTGGGGAGAGATAAATCTGGAATTTGGAATTACTAGGTACACAGTACTACATATAAAATAGATAAACGAAGACCTACTGTATAGCACAAAAAACTATATTCAGTATCTTGTAATACCCAAAATGGAAAAGAATCTGAAAAAGAAGATATACATCTATACATATATATGTACAAGTGACTCACTTTTATGTACACTTGAAATACTGTAAATCAACTATACTTCAATAAAAAGTAAAACAGAAAAAAAAAGCACAGATTAGCACATTACCAAGATTTCACTATGTTTTCTTACAATTCTAAGAAATATTTTGTGATTGCAAATTGTTATTCTCAACTCTACCTTAATGTTCACTCCAATTTTTAAATCTTTATTGAAGTTAAAGTATAGCCATCTCATATATATGTTTAACTGAATGGCTTTGCTGTACACCTGAAACTAACATTGTTAATCAAGTACACTTTAATAAAAAAAAATGCAAAAACAATATAGCCATCTCTAAGTAGAGGAGTGCAATTTCTCAAATCATGCTACCTGAATTTAACTCTCATTCTGCAACTAATCTCTGTATGACCCTGGACCATACTTAATCCCTTTAAACACCTTACAATTGTTACCTGGTTGATAGAGGTAATAACTACTTCATAGGATCATTACCTGTATTAATTAAGGTAATGTATATGTAAGAATCTTAGAGAGGTGCTTCCCATACATTTAATGATTAATATTTATTTATAATTACTATGATAATGATGATGAAAATATAAAGGCTAGTTGAATGGGAACTTGGAATTTAGAAAAAAATTATTGTCCTCAGTAAAAGCTAACATCATATCATATTGGTACCTGAGATTAAGGGGATTTGTGCTGATAAGTATTTCTCAGTAATGCTGATTATTGGAAGGAATGATACCAGTCACACTGCTATTGTTTTGTTCATTTTATTTTAAATTCAGTTGATCTATCTGGACCTAGAAATGAGAATGTGGATATAATACATACTAATTTTCTATCCCTATATCCAATTTTAAATTATTTCTGATGAAAGGAAAAATAGGATGAAGCAAGATGTTCACAAGAGAAACTAGGTAGGCCAAAAGAAAACTTGATGAATATCATATTTACTTCTAAAAGAGAGAACTTAAAAACTTCAAAAATAATATCCTTGAAGTTAAGTAAAATTCTCAATCAAAATCTTTCAGAGGACAAATTATATGCATGAGCTGTCTTGTGCTTTATGTGTTGTAACCAAAGATAATAAAATTTTATTTGTGGGAATATAATCACTTTAAGCCAGACTGGTAATAGAATACATATTTATAATTTGATGAATTATATAGGATGAAGATTTCCTTTATGATGATGTTCACCATAGAAACTCATCAACTACATCTCTCCTTATGCCATTAAACTTTGACTGAATATTTTAAATCTCTTTAATTTTATCGATGTGCAATTGGCTTATAATATATTAGTTTAAGGGGTATGACAGAGTGATTCAATATTTTTATACATTACAAAATTATCATCATGCTAAGGCTGGTTACCATTTGTACCCATCCAAAGTTTTTACAATATTATTGACTATATCCCCTTTGTGGTACATTACATCCCCATGGCATTCATTTTATGACTGGAAGTTTGAACCTCTTACTCTTCCTCATCCCACCACCCCACTCATCTCTGGCAACCACCAGTTTGTTCTCTGTGTCTATGAGACTGTTTCTGTTTTTGTATGTGTGTTCACTTGTTTTGTTTTTTAGATTCTACATATAAATGAAATCATACAATAGTTGTCTTTCACACTCTAACTTATTTCATTTAGCATAATACCCAACACATCTATCCATTTTATTGCAGAAGACAAGATATCACCTTTTTATGACTCTGTAATATTCCAATGCATGTATATACCACTCTTCTTTATCCATTCATCTATTGATGGGCACTTAGGTTGCTTCCATATCTTGGCTATTGTAAATAATGCTGCAATGAGCATAGGGGTGCATATGCCTTTTTAAATTAGTGTTTGTTTTCTTCAGAAAAATACGCAGAAGTTGAATTGCTGGATCAAATGGTAGTTCTATTTGTAACTTTCTCAGAACTCTTCATACTGTTTACCATAGTGGCTGTATCAATTTACATTCACCCCAACAATGGACAAGGGTTCCCTTTTCTCCACATCCTTGCTATCATGTGTTATTTGTTGTGTTTTTGATAATAGCCATTGTGACAGGTGTGAGGTGATATCTGATTGTGGTTTTGATTTGCATTTCCTTGATGACTGGTGATGTTGAGGGTCTTTGTATGTGTTTGTTGACCATTTATTTATCTTCTTTGGAAAAATGTCTATTCAGGTCATATTCCCATTTTTCACTCAGGTTGTGGGGGTTTTTTTGACATTGAGTTATTAATTATTTATATATTTTCAATATTAACCCCTTATCAGATATATCATTTACAAATACATTTTCCTATTTAGTAGAGAGTTTTTGTATTTTTTTGTTCAAAGTTTCCTTCAGTGTGCAAAAAGCTTTTCAATTTGATGTAGTCCCATTTGTTTATTTTTGCCATTGTTTTCCCTTGCCTGAGGAGATATACTAAAATAACTGCTAAAATTGATGTCAAAGAAAGTATTACCTATTATTTCCTCTAGGAATTTTATAGTTTCAGTTCTTACATGTAAGTCTCTAATCCATTTTGAGTTTATTTTTGTATATGATGTGAGAAAGTAGTCCATTCTGATACTTTAGATATAGTTGTCCATTTTTCCCAACATTTATGGAAAAGATTATCCTTCCCCCATTTTATATTAACTCTATTGCTTAGATTAATTGACCATATAAATATGAGTTTATTTCTTGGCCCTCAGTTCTGTTCCATTGATCTATGTGTTTGTTTTTGTTTCAGTATCATAGTATTTTGATTACTTTAGCTCTGTAATATCATTTAGCTCAAGATTGTTTTGGCTACTCAAGGTCTTTTGTTTCTGCACAAATTTTAAAATTATTTGTTCTAGTTCTGTGACATATTCCACTGGTGTTTTGATAGGGATTTAATCTGTAGATTGTCTTGGGTAGTATGGTCATTTTAACATATTAATTCTTTCAATGCGTGATCATGGTATATCTTTCCATTTGTGTTGTCTTCAATTTCTTTCACCGTTGGCTTACGTGTTCTTGATACAGGTCTTTTACCTCCTTGATTAGATTTATTTCTAGGTATTTTATTCTTTTCAATGCATCGTAAATGGCATTTTTCCCCTTAACTTCTCCTCTGATAGTTTGTTGTTAGTGTGTAGAAAAATAACAGATTTCTATAAATTAATTTTCATAGCTGCAACTTTACTGAATTCATTTATTAGTTCTAATCATTTTTTGGTGGCATCTTAAGGATTTTCCATTTATAGTATCATGTCAATTATGAACAGTGATAGTTTTACTTCTTCCTTCCCAGTTTGGATTCATTTTATTTATTTTTCTTATCTGACTGCTGTGGCTAAAACTTCCAATACTATCTTGAATAAAAGTGGCAAGAATGAGTGTCTTTCTCTTATTCCTGATCTTAGTGAACGCTTTCACCATTGAGTATGATTTTGACTGTAGTTGTATCATATGTGGTATGTTGAAGTATGTTTCATTTAGTCCATTTACATTTAAAGTAATTATTGATAGATATGTACTTATTGCTATTTTGTTACTTGTTTTCTTGTTTTTTTTAGTTTTTTTTTTTCATTTCTTTTGCTCTCTTCTCTTGTGTTTGATGACTCCCTTTAGTGCTATATTTGGATTACTTTCTTTTTCATCTGTATGTGTCTATTATAGGTTTTTGGTTTGTGGTTATCATGAAGTTCATATATAATAACCTATATATACACATGATTATTTTAAGTTGATGAACTCTTAAAGTTCAAATGCATTTTAACAGCCCTGCATTTTTACTCCCCTACCTCCTCCACATTTAATATTTTGACATCATAGTTTGGAACTTTCTCTTTTATGTATCCCTTACTTACTTATTGTGGATATAGATGATTTTATTCCTTTTGTCTTTTAACCTTCCTACTTTATACATGGTTGATTTACTACCTTTACTTTATATGGTATGCCTTTACCAATGAGATTTTTCCTTTAGCAATTTTCATATTTCTAGTTCTCTTTTCTTTTAGATAAAGCCCTTTACCGTTTCTTGTAAAGCTGGTTTAGTGGTGTAGAACATTTTTAGCATTTGCTTGTTTATAAAACTCTTTATCTCTCCTTCAAATCTGAATGACAGCCTTGCTGCACAGAGTATTCCTGGTGGTAGGTTTTTTTCCTTTCATCAGTTTGAATATCTCATGCCACTCCCTCTGGACTACGAAGTTTCTACTTAAAACTAAGCTCATAATCTTATGGGAATTCCCCTGTAGGTAACTAGTTGTTTTTCTCTTGCTGCTTTTAAGACTCTCTATTTTTAATTTTCACCATTTTAATTATTATGAATCTTTATGTAGACTTCTTTGGGTTTATCTTGTTTGGGGAACTCAGTGCTTCTTGGACCTGGATGTCTATTTCCTTTCCCAGATTAGGGAAGTTTTTAGCTATTATTTCTTCAAATAGGTTCTCTATCCCTTTCTCTCTTCTTTCAGTATCCCCTAATGTTAGTGCACTTGATGTTGTCACAGAGATCTATCCTCATTTTTTAAAATTCTTTTTTTTTGTTGTTGTTCAATTTGGTTAATTTCTACTACTCTGTCTTCCAGTTCTCTGATCCATTCCTCTGTATCATCTAATCTACTGCTAATTCTTTTTAGTGTACTTTTTATTTGTCATTATATTCTTTAGCTCTGTTTTATTCTTTGTATATTTCAACTCTTTGTTAAACATTTCACATTATTGATCCATTCTTCTGAGTCCATTGAGCATCTGTATGATCCTTACCTTGAACTCTTTATCAGATGGATTGCTTATCTCCACTTAATTTTTATTCTAGGGTTTTTGTTTTTTTCCTTCTTTTGGAACATATCCCTCTGTCTCCTCATTTTACCTAATTCTCTTTTTTATGTCTATGTATTAGGTAAGTAGGTTACATTTCCCAATCTTGGAGAAGTGGCCTAACGTAGATGTCCTGTGGGGCCCAGCATCACACTAATCTCTGGTAACCAGATCTTTATGCTCTAGGGGTGCACCCTTTGAGGCTGCATGGGCCCATATGCTATAGCAGGGCCAACTACTGTAGGAATGCTGCTAGGCAGGGCTGGCCCCCAACCCAGTTGACTGGTACAGTGGCTGCTTTGTGCCTCATGTAGTAGCTGCCAGGTTGCTGATGTGTGAGGCCAAATCCCAGTATGGCTTACTAGGGGACCCTGGAAGTACCAGGTCTGTTACCGGTGGGTAGGGTTGGGTCCCAGTGCATCTGGCTTCTCAGTGTGAGGGTTCTGGAACTGGTGCCAGCTGCTGGTGTGTGGGTATGTCCTTGGTGCTAATAGGTTAAAGGGAGGACTCCACAATGGCATTTGCCATAACCTGTTTTCTCATGGTACAACGAACTCCCAAAATGGTTGCTGCCAGCATCTATGCCCCAGGGTGAGTCCTAAATGCTTCTTGCCTCTCCAGGAAGCCCTCCAAGATCAGTAAGTGGGCTGATCCAGGCCTCTTTTAAATTATGAACTCTACACTGGGGCTCACAGGATGTGGGATTTTGCACACCCTTTGAAAGTAGAGTCTGTCTCCTATAGTCCTCTGGATTTCCAGTACACAAGTCATTTTGCCCTTAAAAGCCTAACTTTCTGGGGGCTCATCTTCCCATTGCAGGACCCCCAAGCTGGGGAGCCCAATGTGCAGCTCAGACCCCTCTCTCCTTAGGGAGAACCTCTGCAATTATAATTATCCTCCTGTGTTTATAGGTTGCCTATCCAGGGCTATACTACATCTCTCCTCTCCTACCATCCCATTGTTGTTCCTTCTTTATATCTTTTGTTGTAGAAAATATTTTCCATTAATCTTCAGGTCATTATTATAGATAGTTGCTCTGTAAATAGTTGTAATTTTGGTGCACCCATGGCAGAATGTGAGCTCAGCCATCATGGCCACTTAAATCTAACTTTTATATGTAATAATTCCAGATGCATCTATTCTGAAACTGAAATTATCTTTAGTTTACACTCCTTCTTTAGTATTACTAAAAGTTTAATAATGATTAATTTCCTATGAAAGTAGATATTCTTTTTATACCATTGTTTGATTTTTAGTGTTATCAAGTGTCTTTTTCTTACTCCTGCGTCAACACATGGCTCCTTATAGCCTTTGTGCTAAAAAGAATTTCCCCCCAAAAGAAGTGTTTCCTTTCACACAGTTTCTATCCTTAGAATCTGAAATTAACAACACTGTCTAAGAGTAGAGAAAAATGACCAAATCGTATACATTCATTAAGTGCACAGAAAAAGTATTTAGAGAATATATTCCCTTATGTAACTGTGCTTGTGAAAATACCCTTATCCAGGCATTCCTTGTAGTTATGGCATGTTCAGTCCTAGACCACAACAATAAAGCAAAACTCATAATAAAAAGAGTCACATAATTTTTTTTTGTTTGGTTTCTCTGTGCATATGAAAGTTAAGTTTATCCTATACTTGTAGTCTATTAAGTCCTCAATAGCACTATGTCGCACAAAAAACATACATAATTACCTTAATTAAAATATATTTTATTGCTAAAAAGTGCCAAAACAATTACAAGGTTACTGATCAGTTGGTTGTGGATTGGGGCCTCAGGTGAGCTGCTGGCCTTTATTGAGATGCTTCAAAGCTTTATAAAAAATGTTTGGTTCCCCATGAAGCCCTACTTTACCTAAGTTTACCAGGAGATTTCGGTAGAAATGGGGTTGATGGGCTTCACCATTTATAAAATCGGAATTGTTGATAAAAGAAGTAAAGCTTTGAAAGCTTCCAGTCCTGCACCTGCTCATAGTCACCATTAACCACCTTTACATGGTCTGGCTCTGTTGGATGGGAATGTGGGACATTGTGTTGACTTGTAGATTTGCTGCTGCCCTCGTGCATGAAAAAACATACCTGTGAGATACACACACATTCACACACACAACAAGATCATTGATAACAAATAATAATAATAATAATAATAATAATAATAATAATAATAATAATAATAATAATTTTTTTAAATATTGTGAGAATAACCAGATGTGACACAGAGATATGAAGTGATCAAATGCTGTTGCATAAATGACACCAATAGACTGGCTTGATTCAGGGTTACCCCCAAATCTTCAAATATGTTAAAAAAAATGCAGTATCTGTGAAGCACAATAAAGTAAAGTAAAACAAAATATATTTGTAAATACTTGGCAGTCATACCTACCTTCACCATCACCACTAAATAATATGATGAGAATGATAATAAGAATATTAATTAATAATTATAAAATTTTAATAGTAATAAAGTTGTCATTTAGTGGCAGGGTGATTTTTGAACAAGCTTATTAACCTACCTCTATTTCCCTGCTCACATAATGTGTGTAATAATACCTGCTACACAAGGCAGATTGATCTCACAAGTGTTTGTAAATTACAAGAACATCAAATACTTTTAGTTTATGATTACTGTGTTCTGGGATGGTTCTCCAAGAAAACAGAGATATGTTTCTTTCTTTCCATTTTACTGTCAGTATTCATTACTCTTACTCTACTGGTCTTTACTTAAGTGCATCTCTTAGCAGTTTATTCAATAAACAGAGGTGTATTGAATTTTCTATGCATAAGACACTAGAAGTGCTGAAAAAAAAAAAGGAATGAAAATAGTAATACCAGTATGTAAGAAATTTCCTTCCTGTCTAGACTTTACACTCAAATGAAAAATAAATAAATAAAATGGTACAAATGTTTCCAAAATGGCCTAGAAAATGATGATCTTATAAGTTAAGATTATTAGAAATATGATGTGGGCTTAGTTAATTATGACATTCAATTCAAGTCAAAGACTTACAAAATAGTTACTACTCACAGGCATTTTGTTATATGTTGGGATAAAAAACAGTTCACAGCCCACCCAAGGAGTGAGTAAAAAAATAGAAATACCATTTGATTGATATAAAATGTGATTTGGTCTATAAATTAGGTTCAAATAGTAAAAAAAAAAAATTATATTTAAGCATTCGAAATTTAGATAGAGATATAAAGCAAAACATGGAAATAGAAATTTGAAAGTATTTTAGACAGTGGCTAGTTTGTTAGTGGTAGATCTCATGGTCTTTCTGTAATTCGTTCTATTGTTGTACATATCTGACTCCAGAAAGTATTAATGTTTTCTCTCCCACTGCTTCTCTCATTGGTTCTCTCATATATCTAGCCTCTACTTTTTCACTCACTCATCTGTACTCTTTATGTCATCATAAAATACAAGCAAAATATCAAGCTGTACAATAAAACAAGCACAGTGTTGAAATTCCTATGATCAGCTGCCTTGCTCATACTGTCATAGCCAGAGTGTGATCCTCTTAAGATTATACTTTGAGAATTATCATCTTTGAGTGATTTTGCCTAAAAAGATGTCTTTTTGCCTGTAACTTTAATTTTGATAGACTTTTAAAACAAATCATTGGATTAAAACTGTTTATGTTATGATGTTAAAAAGCAATTAACCTACTGTTTTACTTCTATATGCTTAGGTAACTTTTAAAATATATCTAAAATCAACAGACTAATAGAAAACAAATCATACTACTTATTTAGAACTTTTGTTAGATCATGAAACATGTCTAAAATGGAATTACAGCTTTCAGATAAAAATCAAGACTGTACTTTATTTATAGATATTAAAAATGCAAATCAAAATAACAAAACACAACTAGAACTAGATGGAGCCACCAACTTCATCTTATAAGGTAACTCAGTCCTCATTTTATTAGTGAAGAATTGGATCCTGATGTGAGAAACAGTCTTGGAAAGCAGTAATACACACAGAAGACAGAGATTTAATTTTCTCTCTCAAACATACATATAATGTTTAAATGCAGTCATCCAGGGCTCCATAAGATCTCAATGTGACATGTTCCTTCTATTTTTATTCTCCTGTGTTCTGACAATTGGCTTCTATGTTAACTTTATTATTTGCCATCATAAATTATCACAAATGAAGTGGCTAAACAATACAAATTTATTATTTTATAGTCCTATAGGTCAGGCATCTAAAATGAGTCTTACTGAGTTAAAATCAAGGTGTCAGTGGGATTGCACACCTTACTAATGCATTAGGGAAGATCAGTTTTCTTGCCATTCTCAGCTTCTAGGGACCACCTGCATTCCTTCATCCCCTTCCTCCATCTTCAGAGCCAGCAAAGCTAATATTGGTGGAGCAAAAAGGGAACCAAGTTCAACCAATCCATTGGTAAACATTTCTTTTCTGGATATCCACAGAGAGATGTCCTGAGATATTAGATCAATATTCTTAAAGACACATAGACAGCTAAGTCACTGCCTGAAGATCAACAGATATTTATATTTTGACAGAAAAAGAGTATTTGTGTATAAGGCAGAGAAGAGTCTTAAGCAAACTTCCCATAGTGAGATAATTTTTTATAAAAATGGTGTCAGTACAGGTGAGACTTTCAAATATTTTTTGAGGGGACTTACCTTCCAGCCATTTCACCGCACCAAGTGCTACATGGTTTCCGTTAACTTTTATCTGTGCATCAGCTATCCTCAACATGTTACTTACCAGTGGATTGGAGGGAGAGCCCCATCTCAGGGTTCATAACCTGAATCACAAAGTACTTCCTGTCATGTAAGCAACATATTCACAGCATATTCACCATATTCTGGGGATTAGAATGTGGACATCCTTGAGGACTATTAATGGGTTATTATTCTGCCAACCACTTCTCCCTTCCTTGGTGTCATTTCATGATCAAAAGAAAGGTGCTGATTCCAGTCACCATTCCTCCTTCCCAAAAGAAGGAAAGATTTAGAAGCAAATGTAAGCTGTGCCTGCTGGTTGACTCACCACATTTTTAAGGAAGCTTCATTAGAAACCCACCCAGCAATTTCCACCTTCATCTATTGAAGTAATTGGATGTCCAATTTGGTGTCACATAAGACCAAGGCACTCAACTGTCATAATAAGAAGTCAATAAATTATGGCCAAATCTATACATTAAGAAATAACAACATTAGCGTAGTATATGGAAATAAGGAGTTAAATTCAAGAAAAAATAACCATAGAAATTACAATCTTTTTTTCTGCCATGTGGGACATATGGAGGGAAAGTGGGAAGAGACAAGAGGGAACTTCTTTGTCCTCATAAATCTTACAGTACTGTGTAACTCATTAAAATATATGCATACATACTTTAATAATAAAATAAAAATCAGATCTGTTGACTAGCATTAGTCATTCTAGTTTTAACTCTAGACTTTATGTAAAGATGGACCATATGGGTAAAATTTTATCATTATTTATAAGTTCAGCAAGCTTTTGTCCTACACACAGCTACAAAAAAAAGCCTTCTTTAACTAGATAGTATATATCTTATTAATTATCTTATTAATTTAAGTGTTGGGGTATTTTTACAAATTATCTCCTCATTCATTCTCTTACCACTTTATACTGGATATACATATTTAAGTTTTCAGTGCCTTAAATTAGAAGATCTTAGAAAACCAAAAAGTATCTGTGCAGCTTTTTTTACACAGCATCCCAGCAGAGCTATATTTCATAGATGCTAGAGAGGAGATTCTATAAAGAATTTCAAACTAGCATTCTTTGGCAATTGGAATATTGTGCATTTTGATTACCGAAGTTTTGCAATTTCCAAAGGTTTCCCTTTAAGAAGGGATTAGTTTAAAATGTTTTCCATGTATTCTCACATACATAAAACTCTGATCTAGAAAAATGAGACAGACTTCAGAATGATTCTCTCTGTATTTGAGGATCCTGCATTTTACAACATCATTGCTGAACTTAGTTTTCTTTAAAGCACCATTGTTCATTTACCATTCATTCAGCATTCTCCCTTTTGCTCAGAAAATAGGAAACTCAATTTCTATGATGCACAATGGAATTTTTGATAATTTAATAAAGAAATTTCAAGAGTACAGAGAGTAAGCAAAGAGGTTTTTTCCTCATATCAAGAAGTAGCACTGAAGTGGTAAATACACGGTTTTATTTCTGTTCTTAGTATTGTATCGTGGCCTGCCTATCCCTAGTTTTAAATTGGGAAGCATCTCAGAGAATTCTCTGAACAATAACTGTATTTTCCATTTCTCATGATTTGCTGCCTCTCCTGGATGGGAGTAGCTGGCACTCACAGCTAGTTCACACTGAAGTGGGATCAGTACTATCTATCATTTATTTTCTTACTGTTCTTCACCTACCCCTCCCCACCTCTGGCCAGCCAGGGAAATCTATCACAACCTATAGACTCACAAAGGAATTTCTGACTGTCTTCTGTTGCACTGTGAAAACATATATAAGAGACATGACCTTGGACAGGCAGGGGTAGCAGTACAGCTTGGGCCTGGGCTTTTCTCTGATTCTATTTAAAAATCATTTAATGTATCTATTTCTCTGAGGGACAAGGAAGGTACTCCATATCACCTCGTGATATATCCAAGCCAGGTACAATTACCTAAGAAAATCCAGGATGTTATAAAAAAGTAATACTTCTCTCTCTTTAGAAAATTACACTGTGACTGTCCAGACATAAAATAAAAATAAAACTAATAATAATGTTGTGCTAAGGGGCAGGAATGATTCTAGGACAATATCTGACTTTGTAACATGAAAAACAAAGAGCGCTTAAGAATACTGGGATTAAATTAAATCAGTAATTCTCAGCTGAGGTGATATTGTGCCCCAGGGGCACTTGGTAATGTCTGGGGACGCTTTTGGTTGTCACAGCTGCAGGGTTCTACTGGCATCTAGCAAGTAAAAGCCAGAGATGCTGCTAAACATCCTACAACACACAAAATAACCTCTAAATAACAAAAATGACTGGTTTGAAATGTTAATAGAGCCAGGATTAAGAAACCCTAGGTAGATATTACTACAGACTACATGTCTGTGTCTCCCCATATTGCAATGTTATTCGGAGGTGGGGCCTGTGGGAGGTGACTAGGTCATGAGAGTGAGTCTTCATGAATGGGATTAGTGCCTCATAAGAGGCCCTAGAGAGCTCCCTGCCCTCTTCTACCACATGAACTTATATAAAAAAGACAGGTCTCTGTGAATGAGAAAGCAAGTCCTCACCGGACACCGAATCTGCCAGCACTTTGGTCATGCATTCCGCAGCATCCAGAACTGTGAGAAATGAATTTCTGTTGGTTATGACCCACCCTGTTTATGGTATTCTGTTATAGCAGCCTGAACAGACTAAGACACATATTAATTTTTAAATGTATTTATTGCAGGAAGCAATGATAAAACTAAAAAAAATAAGAGAAATGTATTACATTATTCTGGATCTTAAAATGAGATAACTATGATATGCCATATTATACTTTTAAAGCAGGCAGGAAATGTATCAAATGAATATATAAAACATAATATAAATACATCTTCTAAATACATCCTCTAAAATCCCTGTATATTTCAGAAGCAGATGCTGGTCATTCAACACTCTCAGCCCTTTCAGTAACAATAAGTTTAGCCTCTATTGCATTTCTGATATTCCTAAGTTTTCCTAGAAATTTTACAGACAGCTCTATGGGAAACATTTTCCCATGTATCGCAGTACTGTATATTCTCCCTCTAGCTGAAATTGATCTTTTCTAACAACTGTGTTTTAAGTACCTTTCCTGCTCAAATGTCACCTCACTAAAGACTTCCCAGCCTCCCCAGGAGAGAGTCACTTTCTCCTTGATGCTACAAGGATCCTTAGGTACATCTCAGTTACAACTCTTTTTGCAAAATGAGTATTTAAAAAAAAAAACTGTTTATCATTTTATCAAAGCCCAAAGTCTGTTAGCTCATCCAAGATTGAGGTCACATCTTATTCTTCTTAAAACTGAACACAGTGCATGGAACATGGTGGAAGCTTAAAAAAAAGTTGATGGAATGAATGAGAATGAATATGTAATTTGGGTTGTAAGATTCAGGAGGTCTTAGCTTGAATTTTTAGACCCAGTGATACTGAATATGGGTTAAAACTTCATCTATCTAAACTTTGCCTAAATAATATAAAACAGATCACAAATTACACTCTCTTCAGACTTTAGTATCAGAGACTTGCACAGTGCAGTATTTGAGTGGGGAAGGCATATAGCTCCAGAGACCATTAAATGCCAGTGTGCATGCAGAGACAGAAAGGAAGAAAGGAAGAGGAGGGGGAAGAGAGGAACAATAGTTCCTAAAAAGCCACCTGGGCATATAACCATATACCATTCTCCACTTTCCACCTCCGGATGTTATCCTAGAGAAACAGACTGCAAAGTAAAGAACAAATCGAGACTGAACTCTTTTCACCCAAAAAAAGAGATTGAAGTATTACCTTAAACACTGTTGAAATCAGTGGACTTCTAGCAGAGATACATGTGTACAAGTGGTTCATGTAAACAAAAGATAGTTTTAACAACATCAGTTCTATATATCCAAATCCCATATGTTCTCTTTCTGAACATGAGTTTCCAGGCCTTTAACCTTTCCCATGTCCATATTCACAATAGCCCTGTTTCCACTTTACAGGAGAGTGGTGTCTTTCTCAACCAGAATTTTACTGTCGTGTAAGTAAGGTGTACATGAGGGTAGTATTACCTAAAGGAAATCTGCCAAAGGACCAAACAAAATGACAATTTGAAATATTAGTCTTTGCGCAACCTTCTTGGATTAAGGCACCATAATCCTTTACCAGCTAGGAATTTCCTGTCTTTTCCTAGCTGACACATATTTTGGTTAAGGATGAAATGCAACATTAGAAATGAGGTAGGGATCTTCTGAGTCCAGATTTATTGTAGAACAGTGTGAGGACAATGTTTATTTTATGTCATTTAGTCTTCTTTCTTCTATGACTTGCAAAGACCATAACCCTCCTGAGAGAGTCCTGTGAGAGGAATGCAAAGATAGATTCTGTATGAAATACTGGAAGTGCCAGAATCTCATTTCACCCAGGAAAAAGAATCTCATTATAAAAACCCATCCTTATTAACTATCTCTCTTAGATTCACAATGATTAAGATGTGTATGAAGCAAACTGTGAAATGCCAATCTTATTGCAAATTACATCTTCATGGCATTTTGCCAATTCTCAGTAATGAGAAAAGCTTGGTGATGACCCTCACTTACCTTGTTGAAATCTGTGTGTCCGTTTCACATTTTGCATGATTCTACGTTAACTTTCAAAACACCAGTGTCACATAGTTAAATGAAAGAAATAGATCCTGAGTAAGTTGATATTTTGATTTTGCCTGGTTCTTTACTTAGACCTACAGGAAGAATATTTTTTATTAATGTATCCCCAAAATTCTTGAAGACTAGAATTCCACGTTCAGTTTTTACTTAGATTACTTCGCACATTTCTATCAATTTTAACACATTCATATTATGTTACAAGAATATATTCTGGATTCTACTTTAAATAATATACTTAGTAACAATACTTAAAGTGGTTTTTAGTCCTATTCTTCTAAATAGTCTAATAATTCTCTCTCTCTCTATTTCTCTCTTCCTCTCTTCTTAATTTTTACAGTATCAATTGAAACTTTCTTCTGAAAAGAAGCATCTATTTATATATGTGCACAGGACAAAATGTTCCCAAAATACAATCAAATGTGCAATGCCCTGAACGTTGGAACACAGTTTCATATGATTTGGATTAATTCTTCCCATAGAGGTGTTGAAATGCTACGCTAAATCTTTCAACCCCTTATTCCAGTCTCCCAAAACTACCACAACTTATTTTTTATTTCATTTTTTATTGACATGTGCTTGATTTATAATATTAGTTTCAGGTGTACAGCAAAGCGATTTAGTTATTCATATGAATACATATGTATTTTTTCAGATTCTTTTCCATTATAGCTTATTATAAGAAATTGAATATAGTTGCCTGTGCTATACATACCACAACTTATTTTCCCTGTCCTACTGTCATCAATGAATCAAAATGGTACTCTACCTTTTCTTGACATATATATGGAGAAGGAAAAATGTTTTGAGTCACAGTGTGGTTAGATGTATTATTTAGACCTGGTATAAAATACTAAGGACATTCAAGTTTTGTATGGAATTTGATTAATTGCATTCTTTCTCCTTGAAACCTAGAAATGTACAAGTGTCTGCTTATTAGTTAAGAACCTAACATAAAGTTACAATAAATTTATCTTATCTATAAACATGGTAGTTAATTAGAGTCACATGGAGAGCAGTGCCTTAAAAGGAAAAAGCCAAAAAAAAAAAGTATGAAAAATAAACTCTGTATTGAGAGAATAAAATGCCTGAATATACTTAAAAATAGAACAACAGAACTCTGAAATATAATGTGCTACATTTGAAAAGTGGCATAGGAAGAACTGTATTCATGAGAAGATACATTCATGAAGAAAGAAGGTGAATTGAAATGAGATATATTACAGATAAATATTGTGGAGGGAATTTTTTTACAATTGACTCATTGATATGTTTTCTTCAGAGATTTAAACTGAAACCAACCAAACCATTCTACATAAATGAAGGAAAAGCAAAAGCTGTGAAAAGTGAAAACATGAATTTGTTTATAAATTCTGGAACTCATTCTGTTTGATGGATGAACAATACACTTATGTAAAATGTGAACATGAGTTGAATACAGTGATTAACAGATCTGCTTCTGAGAAGAGACAAACCTGAATTCTTACACAGCATCTTTATTTCCTACTTTTAGTATGAGGCTAGTAAATTTATTGAGAAAAGTTGTATTTGACACATAAAGAGCTTATTTCAGTGTCTGGTACACAATAAGTCTTCCAAAGTTAGATATGCTATGGGTAGAAACATAAATTGTAAGGTCTTCACAGAAAAATGATTTTTTACTTGGGAGATGATCTGAATATGCTCATTTTGGAGTGAGAAAAAACTTCAGATAATTTTTTGGAAAGAATTTCTTTTAGCTCTACAACTGCGTAACCACATTTTCATAGAATCTGAAATTTTACATATGGAGAATGTGAATACAGTATAGATTATAAGCTACTTAAAATTGTTTTTTATTCTCTTACACACTCCCCAAATCACTTTATACTGGCATATGCTTAAGGATCATAAGAAAAATGTTAACTCGGTAGGTAGATCAATGATCTTACATATCTAAACACAGATCATTATTTATGTTGATCCATCCCTCAGTTCAGGAAAGATTTCTTTTCTACCTATCAGGATAGCAACCCCTATCAAAGCAGTATCTCAGTACTAAAACCAGCACAAACACAACAAGGCATATTGTGCACAGAAATCCTGCACTGCTAAGATGAAGACATACGAGAGCCAAGTAATGAGCAGAATAACAATTTGCCAACAGAAGACAAATTTTCTTCCTTTGGAAGCAATACCTACAGAGAATACCAAAAACAAAACATAATACTTCAAACTGCTTGTCTGGGATATATTTTCTTATCAAGCAGTACATTTCTTATCGTGATGAAAAGGAAAATGGATCCATGGCTAATGCTGATAAGTTAACAGCGATAATGTGTTGCAGTAAACATTAATTTATCATTCCATTGCTAAGAAACAAAAGGAGATAAAATAATAAAAGAAGAAGGAATGTGTAGGAGCAGCACTATATAATTTTATATGAAAAAAGAATAAAGCTGAGGATAATTGGCAATCAATTAAGAAGTAAGATGTTTAAAATTAGCCTCTCTGATTTTGAAACGAAAAACAAAGATTCTGGTTCCTTCTTGAATTAAAGTGACTGTCATTTAAGTAAAACTTGAAAACAGTAGCCCTCCAAAAAAGAATAAATGAAGTAATTTTTGCAACTTAGTAGCATATTGAAAACATCAGTTGTAAGTGGAAATCCTCTTTACCCAAGGAGTTTTTTCCAAATAAATTGATTAGCTTTCTGTCAGCTGATCACTATGGACATCTTCAAATATCCAGAGATATAATCTGTCATCCTTTTGAAATGGGAAAAATTTTAAGAATATTATCAATAGTGTTGCACAGCTACAGTAAAGCTACACTTTAACAAATCAAAACAAAGGGACACAAATTACATTTACAATAATTCTAAATAGAATTCTCTGTTACCATAGGAGCAGTACAAATGTGTAACAGACACAATTATAAATAAGGCAATTAGATTAACCCTTACAGCCAAGCTACTGTTGAAAAGAATAGGTATCTCATTTTTTTAAACATAATCATTTAACAACATAATCAACATACATAATTCCCACCAACATACCAATTGTCTGCATTTTGTAATATGTCAGTATTGTTAAAATTGTCACATAATTATCACATATACATCTCATTATGGCCTTAAGTGGCTTATATACTCATTCAACTATTTCATTCAAGTTTTTGGAGTAAAACATGTTGGAGTTCAAGAGATTTCATCATATGCAAAAAAATGAAAATTAAATATGATCTTGTT
This sequence comes from Camelus dromedarius, assembly GCF_036321535.1. Classification (NCBI taxonomy): domain Eukaryota; kingdom Metazoa; phylum Chordata; class Mammalia; order Artiodactyla; family Camelidae; genus Camelus; species Camelus dromedarius. The sequence goes on from NC_087438.1 coordinate 57,784,851, forward strand.
GCTTACACTAAATTTATGCTATAAGATGTGCTCTACCCTCAGCCCTAGACCCTAGCAACTACTAATCTACTTTCTGTCTCTGAATTTGCTTACTCTGGACATTTCATATAAATGGAATCCTATAAGTTATCATCAAAATTTAATCACAAAATTTTAAAACAGAGAACCTATAGACTCTTGAGTATAAGATAAAGAATGAGCATATGGAAAACAGTATGGCGATTCCTCAAAAGACTAAAAATTGAGTTACCATATGATCCAGCAATCCCACTCCTAGGCATATATCCAGAGGGAACTTCAATTCAAAAAGATGCATGCACCCCAATGTTCATAGCAGCACTATTTACAATAGCCAAGACATGGAAACAACTTAAATGTCCATCAACACATGACTGGATAAAGAAGTTGTGCTGTATTTATACAATGGGATACTACTTAGCCATAAAAAAGAATAAAATAATGCCATTTGTAGCAACATGGGTGGGGATGGTCATTCTAAGTGAAGCAAGCCAGAAAGAGAAAGAAAATTACCATATGATATCACTTATATGTGGAATCCAAAAAAAAAAAGAGACAAATGTATTTACAAAACAGAAACAGACTCACAGACATAGAAAACAAACTTATGGTTACCAGGAGGGGAAAGAGGTGGGAAGAAATAAGCTGGGAGTTTGAGATTTCCAGATACTAACTACTATATATAAAATAGATAAACAACAAGCTCATACTGTATAGCACAGGAAACTATATTCAATATCTCGTAGTAACTTACGGTGAAAAAGAATATGAAAACAAATATATGTTTGTTCATCTATGACTGAAGCATTATGCTGTACACCAGAAATTGACACAACATTGTAAACTGACTATACTTCAATTAAAATATACATATATTAAAAAAAGAATGAGCATAAGAAAGAATAAAAATAAGAACAAGAAAAAGAAGAAAATAAGAATAAGAGAACAAAGACCACATAGCATCTGGAGATAATATATGATGTCTACCAAAGCAAGCTCTAGAGGCAGATGACTTAAGTTCCTTTACATATTCATTCAATCAATCAAAAATATTTATGTGTTTCCAGGTATCATTCTTTAGGTTCTGCCATTTATTAGTTTCAGTTGTAGTTTTATTTTAGTTTTGTGTTGTTTTTTATCACGGTCAAGTTATATAAATTTTCTAAGATGAAATTTTATAATATCACCAAAAATTGTTTTGCTTCATCAATTACTAAAGTTAAAATATAATTAATATATCACCAAATTCACACTTTTGAAATACACTATTCAGTGGCTTTTAGTATATTTGTAGGGTTGTGCATCTATCACCACTATCTATTCCAGAACATTTTTATCACCTCAAAATAGAAATCCTATACTTACTGACAGTCTCTCCTATTTTCCCTCTTCTCTCCCCTCAGGCACTGGCAACCACTAGACTACTTTCTGTCTCTGTTAATTTGCTCTTTCTGAACATTTCACGTAGATGAAATTGTACAATAAGTTATCATCAAAAGCAACCACAAAATTTAAAAATCTAGAGAATCTGCATCCTCTTGAGAATATGACAGTAGAGCGCAATTAAATATTTATCTAAAATAATACTGGCAGGCAGAGAAATGTGATGGAGTAAGATGTATAGAAAAGATAATTGGAAAAAGAATGTTTATAAAGATGCTGCTTGAGAATATTTAATTCCCACCTTTTACTGAATCAAAATCTCTAAGAAGAAAGCCTGAATATCTAAATTTAAAAAAAGCTTTTTTGAGGGTTATGAAATTTAGCCAGGTTTAGAACCTTTGCTATAGGCCATATTCTGATTTATTTCTAATGCAGGTTATTTCTAGCCATTGACTGAATCAATGACACATTTACAAGTATTTGTGCCATAAAATTCTTCTGTCTTGAAGAAAAAAAGTATAAGTAAAAGATTCAATAACCATCACAATCTGGCTAATGTTCTCATAACTTTTTAGCTTGTTTATACAACGATTAATTGCTTAGTTGTATTTCTTAGACATACAGATGTGCATAATTAAAGATTTTTGAAATGAAAATTAAATGCATATTTATTTAGATTTTTTTGTTCTTACCTTCATTTATTTTGCATAAACAATGCCACACTTACTCATGCAAATCAATGCAAACAGAAATTATGCTCCTGCAAATTATTTTATTTATGCTTCTAAATAGAACCATAATTATCAGAAGAAAATATTACTTGATGCCCAAATGCCATTAAGGTTTTATATATAATTTATTTCTTTACATTAAAAATGATGAATATTGAAATTGAAGATATAATAAAAGATCAATATAGTTTTATTTCCACTGAGTACAATGTACCAATAAATATACTTCATTGTATTCTACATTTCTTTCCCAGATATTTTGCCATCTGCATCTGCTTCAACCTCATGTCTGTAATTAAATACTTCCATTTATTTTAATGTGTATTTTCTTTTTTAACCTATCTCTTCATATTTAACATCTCAGGTACAAGATTGGTCAAGCTGAGCTGCCAGAAGGTTATAAATGATGCATTATATTTATTGTTAAAATAGAAACACTGGCATGAAACTACCTGAATGATGTGGTAAAATCAGAAATATTACCACTCTCCTTGCCCTACGGAGACAGATTAAAATACAAGCTGCAAATCTGATTTTTACTTGTTGAAGGCAAAGGAGACAGTGAGGAGGGCAGGGCTTGTACCTAGATGAGGAGTGAATATCGGGAGGGAAATTAAGAGTTTTAAAACAACTTAACAACTTTGAGTCTTCATCAAAAATATAGTTTCAGATAAAGTTCTGTCTCAGAGTTGGCCTAAAATACCCACATTTATCAAGGAGCACATAACTTCTATAAGTTTCTTAATCACTCCAGCACTTTTCAAGGGCCAAAACATACTGCTGCAAGCCAATTCTTTGTAATTTGTTCTTCACTCTTATATTAGATGAAAAACTGTACTCCATTTCTGAAACATCTTAAATGTCCTGGTTCTCCTTAATTGGCTACTCTTTCCTCTTACAAAATTCTGAATTTTTAACATTCCTGCTTCATGTTATTTCCTGGGCAATCTTTGCAATTGAGGTTGGCAGTCAGAATGCCACACTGATATTTGGAACTAAAGAAATATTGGGTCAATGATACTGCAATTCATTGAGGAAATCCTGCGGCTGCATCCAAATGTGAAAATAGAAGCTCTTTCTTCACTGACTGACTTTAATTTTCAGAGTTACTTTACTGTTTTTTTTTTCTAATTAACTTTCCATTAGCTATGGCTTCTAATTCTTCAGTTATAGATTTTTTTGTCCCAAGGCAAAGTACGTAATAGTTTGTAAAACATTGAAGACATTATTAAAGAATCCTTCAGGTTAATCCTTTCATAGAGTGAGGAATACTTTCCATTGAAATTAATCACCAGTCTTCTAGTTAATCAGTTTTATGATTTCAGGTTTTTATATGCAGAATTTATTCCATCAATTACATATAATCTTAGAATTTTTCCTTTTTTCCCCCTTCTCTGAGCCTGTCTCTTGCTCTCTTGCTTCACTCTGTCTTCTCTTGATCTTACTGATAGTTTATATTTTTTGGACACAGTTAAATAGCTGATTAGATATGTTTTTTACTTCTAATCTCAACATATCAAAAATAAAATTTCTTCATGTTTTCTGAGCTTATAATACACACATATACCTATAGAATACACACTATATACTTCTGGCTTTGTACTTCAGAAACATACTCATGTTTTAAAATAAAACCTGCATTGTGATATCAAATTGTGCCTACATAATATTCACACTAGATTAGCCACAGGCAAGTTTATGTTCTGGAGCTTGATTTCTTGGGTCTCTTAATAATCTTGTTCTTTTCATATCTAAATCCAAATTATTAAATGATTTAGAACTTGTTAGAGTTTATCTTTACACTAAATCATGTAGTAAAACAATAATGTTTGATTTGAAAACACAAATGTGTGTATTCAAAATGATACAGATAACCCAGATCTGAGGACTGTATTTTAATCAAGCCAGTACAAAGGCAGATTTAATGTTCCAGCCATAAACATGGCCCTTGGGCTGGCTTCCTTTTTTTTTTTTTTTTTGCCACTTATTCTGACATATGGTAGAGTCTAGTTATTTCTCTTCTCCCCTGATGAATTTAATGGCTGGTTGCATAAAGTATCTTTTCTCCTTCAGACAAGGTAAAAGAATTAGAGCTCTACATAGTGATCCTGCCACCACCATCCCCCTTCCTAGCTGTTTGTTGCATGCTTACTTTTTTCTTGTATACTACAAAAATAAAAAGTGATTTGAGTTTTATTTTTCTCTGTTAGACTCATGATGAATAATCATAAGGATGAGCCAGTATGTTATAAAAATCCAAAAGATAATAACTCTTATATATTCATTTTCTCAAAACAGATGCCCCCTAGAAACCATATTTCATTTTTGAAACTTTAAAAATATTGCCCAGCATGAGATTGATGGATATGTAATTTATAAGTCACAAGCATTTTAAAAATCACAATAAACTCAAAGTTACAAATTCAAAATAAACTGTTAATATTTATAAGATGCCATGGTGCCTCTTACCTAGATTAATATACATTGAAATTGCATTTATTTCTAAAACTGAAACATTATTTGATAAGAGACTGAGAACAAAACATAATAATAATTCCACAGTAACAAGAGAAACAGTATGATAGCTTTGCTTGTGTCATAAGTATATACAAATGTGTTTATATTAAGCATGGTAAATTATATTTAATTCATTTGCATAAAATTAGGTGAAAGTTCAACTCTATTGTTTCCTGAATTGGTAAACAATCAAGGAAATACTACAAAATATTTAACTGACTCAAATAATTACTACAATTTTTTTTTTAATTTTTGGAAAGGATAAGATGATTCAGTCTTGATAAGTTATGTTTTTCAAAATAGTTCACTATTTTCACATCAATAAAAATTTTTCTATCAGTAAATGCCATTCCTCTTCTCTTTCGAATGCTCATTTGGATTTTTTCTGTTAGTAAAATCTACTTACATAAGTTAGAGTGAAGCTATGAAAAGTCAAAAAATACGTAAATTAAGAGAGCCTATGTGGTTCAAAAAATATGGATATCACAGAATGGTTCTAAATCCAGTCCTGAGCTCTGTTACTTACTCAGACAAGTTTACTCACCTATAAAGTGGAAGTTATAAAACTTAATGAGAGTATACTGTGAAGAATATAGAGTGACCATACACACAAGGTTGTCCAGAAGAGTAGTTTTATATCTCTTGTTCCCACATAACATTAAAAGCACCCCTTTTCTACTTTAGAATATCCAGTGCAGATAATAAATCCTATGTTCAATTTACTTTATAAAACCTAGTAGGCTATCACTAACATCTTGACACAAGATCAAGAAGTGATAGCTGTTTAGGTATTTTAATAAATCAAACTAAATGAAATGTTCAGTTTGGCTATATAATAATGTAGAGAAAAACTTCACAGAAAAAGTCCATTTGCATCATAATCTAGGAATATCTTACTAATGAATCATTTTTTAAAAACCCAAAAAATAAGAAAGTGAAAGGAGAAAGAAGTTGAAAAATATTTCTCAGTGATCGTATATGCCTCATTCATGAAGGTCTTGAGTTTAAAGCTTAGAACCAAATTAAATTGGCAATTAAAATTGTTTGGCCATCTAATATTTGAAGGGCTTTAAATGATAGCTTGAATAACAAAATGATAGAGAAATGAGTATTTTAGTATCAATAGAAAAGAAATTAGAAGTGAGAAGTTAGTAGATCAGGCAAGAAAAATAGATGTCAAATTGTAGAAAACCTTTTAAGCAATACTGAATTCATTTCTAACAATTAATAAGACCAAGCATATCCATAGAAAGGTAATAATAATATTCTACTGAGCAAAGCTTTCATTCAGACTAGAAGGAGAGATCAAAAGTTTTATAGACAAGTAAAACCTAACAGAGTTCATCACCACCAAACCATCTTTACAAGAAATATTAAAGGGATACCCCCAAGTGAAAAAGAAAAGGCTACAACTAGAAACATGAAATTGACAAAAGGAAAAATCTCAATGGTAAAGGCAAATGTAAACTTAATTTAGTAAATCAACCACATATAAAGCTAATAGGAAGGTTAGAAAACAAAAGTAGTAAAATCATGTAAAACCATAATAAGTCGCTAAGGGATACACAAAACAAAAAGAGGTAAATATTATGTCCAAAAGAGTAAACAGTTGGTGGGGATAGTAAAAATGCAGGATTGTAAAAATACATTTGAACTTAAGAGATAACAACTTAAAATAATTGCATATAGATAGATTGCTATATAATAAACCTCAGGTTAATCACAAACCAAAGTCTATAAGTACACACACACACAAAAGACAAAGGAATCTAAACATAACATACATAACTTTAAGGATAATCAACAAATCACAAGGGAAGAGAACAAAAGAAGAAAGAAAGAAACAAAAAAGCCCTGTAATAAACAACCCCCAAACAATGAACAAAATGGCAGTAAGTACATACCTGTTAACAATTACTTCAAATGTAAATGGACTAAATGCTCTAATCAAAATGCACAGAGTGACTGAATGGATAAAAGAGAAAAACAAGACCCATATGTATGTTGCCTACAAGAGAATCACATCAGATCCAAAAATGCAGAGTAAAATCAGGAGATGGAAGAAAAAGTATTCCACGTAAATGTAAATGAAAAGAAAGCGAGGATAGCAATACTTATATCAGATAGAACAGACTTTAAAGCAAAGATTGTTCCAAGAGCCAAAGAAAGACATTACATAATGATAAAAGGTTCAATCCATGAACAAGATGACAATTCTAAATATATATGAACCCAACATACGATCACCTGCATACATAAAGCAAATATTAACAAACATAAAGAGAAAAATTAATATTACCACAATAATAGCAGAAAACATTCACACTCCACTTACATCAGTGAACAGATCATCGAGATACAATGTCAATAAGGAACACTGGCCTTAAATGACACATTAAATCAAATTGACTTAATAGATATATATGGAGCATTCCATTCAAAAGCAGAAGAATACACATTCTTTACAATTACACATAGAACAACCCCAGGATAAATCATATGCTAGGCCACAAAACAAGTCTCAGTAAATTTAAGAAAATTGAAATCATATCAAGCATCTTTTCTGACCACAACATTTTGAGACTGGAAATCCACTACAAGGGAAAAAACAAACACAAAAATACAAACAAGCAATATGCTTCTAAACAACCAATGAATCACTGAAGAAATCAAAGAAATTTAAAAGAAAAATCAGGAGACAAAGGAAAACAAAAACACAACAATCCAAAATCTATAGGGTTCAGCAAAGGCAATTTTAAGAGTGAAGTTTATAGCCATACAAGCTTACCTCAGGAAACAAGAAAAGTCTCAAATGAACAACCTAACCTTACACCTAAAGGAACTAGGGGGTAAAAAGAGCAAGCAAAACCCAAAGTTACTAGAAGGAAAGAAATCATAAATATTAGAGCAGAAATAAATGAAATAAAGACTAAAAAGAACAGTAGAAAAGATCGATGAAACTAAGAGCTAGTTCTATGGAAAGATAAACAAAATTGATAAA